>NC_090926.1:868194205-869489919 GCF_040938575.1 Ambystoma mexicanum
GGGTTGGAGACCAGGATGTCCCTCTTGAACTTCTTCCTTCCAGACTTAGTGAGTGAGGATAGGAGATAGAGTAGCAGTTAAAGAAGATGGGAGAAACAGAGAGCACCATAGAGCATGCAAAGTAGAGAGGAGAAGGGTATGAGAGGAGAGAGAGAGACGCACAGACCAGCTCCACACAATGCAGGATGCTCAGAGGGGGCACCGTGGTCACAAAAACAAGGAGAAGACACAGGAGGAGAAAATAAGCGACTCACCAGTACAAGGGCACCCCTTTCAGGGTGTGTGACCTAGAGAGTGGGAGAGATCCTAATGCGACATGGTTAACCAGACCACAGTTAACACAATGTAAAACACCCAGATTCAACTTTGTAAAAGGGGAAAAAAAGCCTATTTTTTAAACATTTGTCCTTTCACACGTAGAGATTCTCTATAACACAAAGATGTCCTCTGGGTGAATGTGCTTTACAAATATACACATACCTACAAAACTCTAGCTACCCACAGTCTTCATCAGGACAGTGTCTAAATGTATCAGCAGAAGCTTCTGAGTCTGCCATGTTGATCATGTCTAGTACTTTCTTCAAAAAGTGCAGGCGGGAGGCCACCAGTAAAAGACCCAACCTCCCCCAGAATGTATAAACAGGAGCAGCATTTGTGGGAGTACCCAGGGCACACTCCTGAGAAGACTGGAGTGCAACCGCCCCCTGGGAGCCGAGATACGGCGCACAGTTGGCAGCATGTGAAAGTGAGGAGGCGGCCCGACCTGACTATGGGCCTGCGGCTGCACACAGGGACACCGGCTGCGGCACACTTGAACCCCCTTGGGGAGGGTCCCAACAGTGGGAGAGGGGAGGCGGCGGGGGGGGGGGCATTCCAACAGGAGACACAGAAGAGTGGAACACTGGGCTGAAGAGGAGGAGCAGACCCCCCCCACACCGCCTCTCCGTAGAGCAGACTGAGCAGCCCAGCAACCCCCGGGGGCTGAGGGACCCAAGAGCTTTTGCGGTACCAGCTTCTGGGGCAGCCCAATCACGCCCCCTCTAGAACAGTGGGGGGGAGGGGTTGTCGTGGAGGAGCGGAGCAAAAGGTCCCCAGAGAAGTGGGGACCAGAAGGTGTCACTGCAGGCAAAGGTGTAGGCCCCCAGCACTGGGGCGCTGTCATGACACTTGCCCCTGGCCCTCACTGGCAAGTCAGCCTTCCAGTTAGGGCCAGGTCAAAGGCCTTAAAACCTCATCCGAGACACTCTTGGAGTCAGTCCTGGCTCCCATTAGAATGGGACTATTTACTTGGGACTATTTAACTTGGGGGGTGGGGGGGAGGGTTCAGCCAACATGGAGGCACACACATAGCTCAGTTACAAGAAACAGGGCTATACGGTAAAGTCTTTTGGGTGTGGCAGGCCTGGGACCATTTTACCTGGACTACTTTACCTGAGACTATTGAAACCACACCCAAACAGTTTACCTGAAACCAAGGACCTGCAGAGAGAGAAAGAACACTGCAAAACGTACCTGGAACAGTATCCTGTCTTCAATCCATCGCGGACTTCAGTTCCACTCACCTGAAGATACAAACTCCATAATCCGGCACCGCATGCATCCTGGAATACCATAACCTGGAAAGAGGAGAAAGAAAGGCAGCATTAGTAAGCGTTTACTCTAGTTTCCTCCCGAATGAAGAAAGCCACGCAATTCTTACCTGGGTAGTCATCTCCTGGTCAGTATCATTGCTGGAATATTATGGCGCTCGGTGAGGAACATCGCAACCTGCAAGGAGAGAAAGGACACAGGTTGGCAATAAAAAAGGCGAAACAGCGCATCACGCATTACTCACCGGACAGCATCGCGCACACCGCGCTTTCAACTACTGGCCCATGCTCATCTTCAAACTGCATGACAACACCAAAATACCTTTCCATACCTAAAAGGAAAGAAGCAAGACATTATTATTCGAACTAAACGGAACATAAGAACTGCATATAAAGACTGTAAAGCAGAAACCTACGGAGTCGCAGCAGGCCTGGATTCCCACAGGGGGGCTTGCACCAGTGAAGTAACTTGGTCGCTGCTCGCCCCCACATATACGCGCCCCTGCCACGAGGAGCAGGACGGAGAATCCACCTTTTACAATATTAGGGTGAGGCGAAGGCCCAAGGGGGGAGGAAGGAGTTGAGGCCAAGGGAGGTGGGAAAACAAAGACAAGCCTGGTATTGAATCCAGCTCTCCTATATTGCAGGCCCATCTTTAACCAGAGGCATTACTAAGGGACCAGGAGAGGTTTCGAGAGTGCAAATCATCCAACCAGGGCTGGGTGGCATCCCCGTGGATACCAGGTGAGCGTAACAGGCGTGTGCCTCCCATGATAGTTGAGGGACCTGGGGAATCTTGTGGGGCCTGGCCCTGAAATGGCCAGTCACCGCCTCCCCCCTACGCTAGAGGAGACCGACTGGAGGTGAGGGCCCCCTACCCAGGGCACTGCACAAAATGCCCAGCTCACTAGGACCTGAAGGGCGGAACAACAAAGCACCAGAAAGGGGCCTCAGGCAAAGGTGCTGGAAAGGGCTCGGCACACCCCAGTTGAGAGTGAGGGAGAGACGGATCGACTGCCGGCGAGCATTGGTTCCCACAACAAGTCGCTCAAAACAGCCCCACGGACTGACTGGAAATTCCATAGAGCTTGAGGTGGCCACTTGTGGATCATGGTTGTAAGCAGTTCAGCCCCTCGCAGTGGGGGTCCCCCCAGACAAGGGACAACACGCCCGGCAGTGAGGGAAATCACATAGATGTGAGAGCTATGCTGGCTGGTTTTGAGTACAGAGAGAGAACCAGGAAGAGACAGCGCACAGCCATGGGGGCCGGGGGGGTGGGAGAATCAATGGCGACAGACGTTGCAGCATTGATGGAGATCCAGAGTTTTCGGGCTGACATCGTGAGAAGTGTCGACAGAATAACTGAGGTTCGACACGAAGAAAGATAGACTCGAAGTGGAGCACAACCAATCGGTTTAGGATGATTTTCCAGAATAAAAATGGTCGCAACGACCAAAGTTCTAAAAATGCTAGCACTAAAGGTTCGAACACCAAAAGTTCGATCCTTTGGTGGTAGCATTGAAAAAAAAAAAAGGGAGGGGGTCTCGGGGGGAGTCCCCCGCATCGCCCCCTCACTATACTTTATAGTAGTGAGCGGGGGCTGCGGGGGACACCCCCGCAGCCTTCCGTTTAAAATTAAAAAGAAAAGAAAAGGACCCTGCAGCGCTGGTTCCCGATCACGGAAGTGAAAGCGAACTGGCGCTGCAGGAACACAGTCTGAAGATGAAGGTAAGTGGTGTTTGTTTATGTTGGAGGTGTGGGTGGGGGGGTGTTATGGGTGTGTTGTGTGTGTGGGTGTATGTATGTGTGTTTGCATGAGAAAGGTGCAAACTTTTGGTAGTTCGCACCTTTCTCATGCAAACGTTTTGCCCGCGGTACTTTCAACTGCGGGCAAATCACTTGGATGCCAACCAATCCTCTCTGGATGACATGGAGATCCAAATGGACGTGGGAATGTCGGAAATGGAAAGGAGAGGGGGAGATTGCACAGAAAATCGATGTCATTGAATAGAGAGAGGCGAAACAATCTGAGGCTCTTTGGGATCCCCGATAAGGAGGGGGCAACAGAGATGGACTTGCAGAGAATCCGCCACAAAGTCACTAAGATCAATTTCGATGATGACTCCATTGATCAAGCCAAAATCGAAAGGATCCACAGGGCCGGAGGACCAGCCAGGGGTCCCAGATCGGTACTCGCCCGATTTCAGAACTACCCGGATAAGCACAAGATCCTTGAGAAGGCGAGGAAGAAGGGCCCAGTGATGTCTGGTAATGCCAGATTAATGATTTTCCAAGACCTGTCCTCGCTAACGCTCGCAAGGAGATGTCTGTATTCACCTCTAACGAAGTGGATGAATGAGAAGGGAATCCGATCTAGGTCTGGTTTCCGTTTTCCATATCCTTTGAGGTAGATGGAACTAAATTCAAACTGTCGAACGAGTAGGAGATACAGAGGGCCACAAGGGACTTAGTAGTTGACACTGGAGGTCCACAGGGGGCGAAGGAGCAGGAGGTTGGTGCGAACAAATGGCACTTCAAGGGACCTAGAAGACGAGGAATGCCAGGATCTCAGAAGTTCAGGAAGTTGAACACGTCCCCGGCAGCAGACGCCTGATGGCATAAGACATTGTATCTTTGTTCTTAGTGAAGGGCATCAGGTGGTGTGGGGGTGCCCTACTGGTAGGGGCAGGCGAGTGTGCTTTGGCTAGTGCGAAACGCCTCAAAGCTATCCACCAGTTGCTGCGTGGCCATTGCATGCGGGGAGATTGAGGGGCAGAGGTTCTGCGGTGTTAAATGAAGGTGGTCTGGGTGAGGGAGGAGAGGGGCTCTGAGAAAAGGGAGTCTGAGCTGAGACCTATGTGAAGGGGTCCAGTTGGTGGTTCAGTATCACCCTAGTGATAACTCGGGCGAGCCGGGTGCCATTCGGGGGGGCAAGGGGTGGCAGGCAGGCAGGTACCAGGTATCTCGCTTAGTTTTGTTTTATTTCCTGGTTACATAGTTCAAGTTGGCAAGTTAAGGGTAGCCAGATGGCAAGGACGTGGGATTTGTAGTGGTATAACTTGATGGTGACCGCAAGAAAAGGCACTTAAGGGGGCCGGCTGAGGATTGGGACTCGACATCAAGGGCCTAAACTCCCCTACCAAAAGGTCTCTTGTCACAAGGGAATTTCGCAGGGTAGAGCTGAATGTTATTTTTCTCCAGGAGACCAAATTGTGTAAGGGGGGAGAAAGAAGAATAACCAGTGGTTTGGTGGGCCAGGTATTCTGAGAGTCTGGTCCAGTAAGGAGGGTAGGGGTGGGTATCCTACTCAACAGAGTACTTTAGCTGGAGGTGTCCAAGGTGTGGCCAGATGTGGAGGGGAGGGCCTTGTTGGTCTCAGGCACCATCATAAAGCTGCATTTTACGTTTGCCACAATATATGCACCCAACCAGGGACAATTGCGATTCTTAAGAAATATCCTCCGTAAATAATGGAAAGTTCGGGACATCTCATAATTGGCGGGGACTTCAATATATGGGTGGATGTGAACTGGGACAGGCAGGGTATGCAGGACTGGGCACAGTAAGTAGTGAGACATGGCTATGGGGAGATCCAGGAGACTTGAATTATATGGGCTGCGGGACATGTGGCGATACTTTCACCCACTAGAGAGGGGATACGCCTTTTACTCACCACCCCCCAGAACATTTACCTTGATATACTGTGTACGCTTCAAACGGTGTATGGGAAGAGGCGCTGAACGCAGAGATCCGCCTGACTTTGTGTTCAAACCACAGTATGGTGACGGTGCACTTGGGTTGAGCGGGCATGAACCCGGGGGGGGGATGAGGGGGCCAAGTGGAGATGCAACAAGTCCCTATGGAAGGACTCTGTGTTCTGTCGGGAGATGGCTAGGAAAATCAAGTTTTTCATTACTAACCACACAAAGGAGGAGGACATAAGGACGTGTGGGAAGCGAGGAAAGCTACCTGAAGGGGGTGGTTTCGATTAGGGAATGGTGCGGAAGAAAAGCGAGCGGTTTCTAATTGAGAATAGGCTGTGGGATGAGATCAATCGCCTGGATAAATTGGCGCAGGAGCAAGGAAAGGTGAAGGAGGAGTGTGTTAAGGAGGCTAGGGGGAAACTGGAGGACCTGCAGCTCCTTGAGGAAGGTAAGCTAATACACGAACTGCAATTCCTACGAGAAAGGGGATAAGGCGGATGCGCTCCTTGCAGCCAGATTAAAAGAAAAGAGAGATGGGTGGTAGAGATAGAGGGGGGTGGAGTGAGGTAAATGAGACATCCACAGAGGAGTTCCAGGGGGCATTTTATAAATCAGACCGTACCCCAGGAGCCGGAGGGATCAGAGTATTTGGCGAACACTCACCTGCCCAGATTGAAGGGAAATGAAACTGCCGCATTGGAATCCCCCATAACAGAAGAATACATTCGGAAGGTTGGTGGGGAGACCGCAGCAGGGGAAAGCCTTGAGGGAAGATGGTTTCACTGAGGGATTCTACAAAACCTTTCTCAAAGTCTTATCACCATTTATGACATAATTGTTTACTGACATATAAGCCCTGCAGTCTTTCGCGGGGGCATTCATCTCGGTGATACCAAAGGAGGGGTGGCATCCCAGGAAATGTGGCGTATATCGCCCAATTTCCCTCTTAAATATAGATGCCAAAATATACACCTGGGTGCTGTCAGCGAGACTCTAGGGCTTCAAGCTGTGTTTAATCCACCCAGATCAGGTGGGCTTTATCAGGGGCAGACAGGGGGCAAACACAATGAGGAAGACTGTGCATCTCATGCACGAAGCCGGTGGATGGGGGTAGGGATCCCTCATCTCTCGGTCAATGCCGAAAAAGCATTTGATCGGGTGGAATGGGAATTTCTCTAAGCGGTTGTTAGGCAGAATTGCAGTGCCCTCTGGGACCACCACATACAATTAGGACTACAGGTGTAAGCAAAACCAACCTTTGGTATAAGTCTGTACTACAGTTTTTCGTAGCGAGCTGAGCAGCCAGGCTTATCTCAAGAGGGAATGTGAGCAGTACAAGGATCTTACACAGAGGTCTTACAATCACAGTGGTTCAAGTAGATACTTACACTTCATTTATTACACAATCATTTAGAAAACATTCACTAGAAGGAGGCAACTTAATATTATACACAAACGCACTTCAATACTGAACCAATACGTTTCTGAGTAAATTAGGCTCCCCTGAAATAGGAGCAAAATGGCATTTCAGTTACTTTGAATGGGAGTAAAAGGCACAAGTTAATAGAATAGATCACAAATACTTTCTTGGGCAGTGCAAATAGTTTCAGTTCACTAGAGGACTCAGTTCAATAGGCCTAGGCCAAAGTCAATGGGCTAGTGTCTTGGATAGGAAAGAGCAGTTCTTGTAGTAAAAAGTAAAGTTTTTGCCAATGTTCTCATTGTTGGGAAAATATGTTGGGTCACAAGCTGATTAGGCCTGCAAGTTGGGAAAGTTCCACAAACTTTCACCGCAAGAGGTAAGTTCTCGCAATCGGGTTGGCACAGTACCTTAATATCAAGAAAAAGATGCAGCTGGAGACGTTGGTTCCTGGCAGATCTCGCTGTTCCTGTGCCTCAGTCATGGGGACAAGAGGGAGGATGTCGGGGGGAGGAGGGGGCTCCTGCACTCCACGGGGACTGGTCAAACAAGCTGGCAAAATGGAAGATCTTCGGTTTGATTAGCTCTCTTCAAGCACACAATCTGGCGTCCTTCCCCCTGGTTAAACCAAACCAGTTCAGAGAATGGTATCCAGGTGGCATACGAGTTGATTAGTCCCACCAACTCAAAGGAAGAAGTCGTCCTTGAAGGGGCTTCTCTGTTGAGATGAACTTGGCAATTTGGACCTGCAGCAGGGCTTCACTGGGCAACCCAATGGTCCAGGAGTTGCAGCAGCCGGCCTCTTCCAGCTCGTCTTCAGTTCTTTCGTTCCAGTGGTCGAGACTGCTTTCCAGTCCAAGAGACTCGCCTTTTAAACAGCTTTCGAAGGATTGTGTCCTCTGACGTATTCCTTATCTATGATATTTGTATCTCCAGCTTGCTGGCCTCGGAAAAATGTTTTCCCAGTAGAGGGCGCTGTGCGTCGACGTCTGTCGAGTAGGTGTTCCTCGACAGCCACCGTATCGACGCCGACGTCATCATGCCTATAAATGGCCACGCACAGCGCCTGTTGCTCAGTTCCGTTTTTCCGCGCTTCGTGTGCCTCGGGATACCGTTGCTCAGTTCGTCAGTCAAAATATATTAATATTTCCTCGAGAAAACCGGCCCGTACTCGGTGGCTTTCTCCTCCGACCCGACGACTCCTCGGTCCGGTTTCAAAAAATGCTGAGACTGTGGGAAGAAAATGTTGTTGACGGATCCTCATAGGATCTGTTTGTGGTGTCTGGGAATCGAACACCAGTGTTCGGAGTGTGAGGAATGCCTATCCATGACGGCGAAAGCCTTTAAGGGGAAGCTCGAGAGAGGTAAGTCAGTTTTAACTTCCTCGAAAGTTTCTGCGGTAGAGTCGAGACATTCCTCTCCTCACCGTCGAAAGCATTCTCGGTCTAGGTCTCGAAGTGGCTCCCACCACTCGTCGAGGTCTAGACACTCGAAAAAGAGTAGAACATCTCCTTTATCGTCGTCTTCTAGTTCCTCTGAAAGAGTAAATTGCCCCACAAAATGCAGCTCTCAGGCTGAGTGGGAGGAATTCAGAAAAAAGATGCTAAGCGTCTTCAAGAAAACGGCCTCGACCCCCTCGGAGTCAGCTGAGGGTGATACCCCGGGTGAAAAGCCCAAAAATCTAAACGCCACGAGTCGCAGCACCCGGCGAAAGAGTCGACCCGAAAGCGCCATGAGCCATCAGGAAGTAAAGCATCTTCGACACCATCGTCGAAAGCCCCTTCGAAGCATAGATCAGCGCCATTGACGCCGTTATCGAAGGGTTCTTTGACGCATCCGTCGATCGAGTCGACGCCGATAAAAGAAAAACCCACGGCTACTCCACAGCCAACGGTTACACCGAGAGCCTCCGACACAACATCGAACGTCGTCGACATCCTCGAGCAGGATTCCGATCCTCTCGAGTTCGAGGCCTCTTCCAGTTTTCTCGACGCCTTTGTCGGCGCCTTTGAGGATTTTTACATCGTCGACGACATCGACCTTTTCAAGGCCACTGATGATGGCTCCCTCTGCTTTAGAGATGGGTTTTATACCATTCCACAGGCCAGAGCATCCCCCCTTAACTTCAATTTATGAAGAAAGGGAAGATTCTGATAAAGCCCTTTTGGGCTGCAGAGGACCACATCAACTGAACCAGAGACTTTTGCCTCTGAGGAAAGAAGGTTGAAAGACCTTCAGGATGCGTTACAGGAAGCAAGTGGCCTAGACACTTCCCCAGAAGTGGAATTTGTCAAACCAGACCCAGGGGGACATGCTGAAACCCCTTATAGAACCCTAATGTCAAGAATTGTGGAGTTCATGGGTTGGTCTGCGCCTTCACCTGTTTTTCAACAGGATGACCTCAGATATTCTGGATAAAGGTCCACAGGAGGATCCTGTGGTTCCCTTTCATTCTGCTTTACAAAGAAAATTTTAACTAACTGGGAAACTCCTGAAGTTGTCCCTGCGGTTAACAAGAAGTTGTCAGCGAAATATAGGGTACCTGCTGCTGACCCTGAACACCTATCTAAGCACCCTACTCCCGAGAGTCTGGTGGTCCAGGCTGCAACTTCATCAGGCAGTACATCTGCATACCCCACTGCTCCACAGGATAGGGATGATAAAAAATATGATGCTATGGCTAAGAAAGTCTTCTTGGCCTGTAGCATGGCTTTAAAATCTGTTAATGCGACTTGTACGCTCGCTAGGTTCAGCCACACTCTTTGGGAGTGTGCTTCATCAGCGGCTGACTGCCTCCAGGAAGGAGAAGAAACGGGACTCATTTTTAAATATCATCAGAGATGGTAAAGATGCAATGTGTGAGTCCCTTCAAACTGGCATTGATTCTGCTGACAGTATCAGCAGGGCCATGGCGGCAAGTACCACAATCCGCAGGCATGCGTGGTTGAGAAAGTCCGGCTTTGCTTCTGACGTACAGGCCAGACTGTTAAATATGCCCTTTGACGGCTCTTCCCTGTTTGGTAAGAAGGCGGATGACAGTTTGCAAAAACTGCAAACATCTAAAGCAGCAGCCATGTCACTAGGGGCTGCAATCCGCCAAACTAATTTTCGTCCCTCAGGATCCTCTTGGAGAGGAAGGTCCTTTCGCTATTATTCCTCATATGGAAGAGGCAGAGGACGGCCGGCTCAGAGGCCAAGGAAAATTTACCCGTGGTGGACGGGGTAAAGAAAAGAAAGCTGTTGGAGCAGCTTTACCTTCGGCAACTGCATCAGCCGCTCCCAAACCACTCTGAGGTCTCCCATCACAAGACACCTGTAGGGGGCAGGTTAACTCACCATCTGACGGAATGGCAGGCTATTACGTCAGATGCTTGGGCATTGGAGACAGATGCCCAAGGTTACTGCCTGCCTTTTCTACACATCCCTCAGAGCCATCCACCGGGGAACAGCTCTCTGAAAGTGCCGGATCCGCTCCTCTTGCAGGAAATTGTAGACCTGCTAGAGAAAGGTGCCATAGAACCGGTACCTGTAGTGGACAGGAACAAGGGCTGGTACTCCCCCCTACTTTCTCATACCAAAGAAAGACGGAGGACTGAGACCCATCCTGAACTTACGAGAATTGAACAAGTTCCTCAGGAAGGACAAGTTCAAGATGGTAACTCTCTCTCAGATCCTTCAGGCCCTTCAGCTTCAGGACTGGTTGGTATCTCTGGTCCTTCAGGATGCTTATTTCCATGTGCCAATCCATCCCAAGTACAGGAAGTACCTGAGGTTCGCAATTGGCAACTCTCACTATCAATTTCGAGTTCTGCCATTTGGGCTGACCTCTGCCCCGAGGGTCTTCACCAAGCTAATGTCGGTTGTGGCTGCAAGTCTGAGGGAAGGGATTCACGTCTACCCCTACCTGGACGATTGGTTGATCAGAGCAGTTTCTTCGGAACAAGCTCGGATCCAACTAGATTATGGCCCTCATTACAACTCAGGCGTTAAGGGTTAACGCCACCGTTTAACCCTTAACGCCTGATTCTGATTTTAACGCCTGCTTTTAGCAGGCGTTAAAATCCATGGCGCTAACCCGCCATGGTGCTAATTACTCCGCCGTAATTTACGGCGGCGTAATTAGCGCCTTCCCCACTCCCATTATGCCCTATGGGGCAAAAATGGGAATGGGGATGGGAAATGGGGATTTACCGCCCCACTCACCTTGGAATGGGGCGGTAAATCCGCCATCCACCATGGTGTAAACAGAGTTTACACCATGGTGGTAAAGTTGGTGCACTTAGCACCAAGGTTGTAATGACCTCCTATGTCTGCCACTTCCTTCACAAGCTGGGCTTCTCCCTCAATTTAAAGAAGTCACAGATGATACCATCACAGAGACTCCAGTTCATTGGAGCAGTCCTGGACACGTCCCTGGGAAAAGCCTCGCCACCAGAGGTGAGGGCTCAAGATATTCTGCAGATGGTCACCAGGTTTCAAAATGCCCAACGTCTCCCAGCCTACGACTTTTTGAAGTTGCTAGGCCTCATGGCATCCTGCATATCCCTTGTGCCAGAGGCTCGCCTGAGAATGAGATCCCTTCAGTGGGACTTGAGGACTCAGTGGTCACAATTCTCAGGCAGGATGACAGATCTCCTCCGGATTCCGGACAACGTAGCCCACGACCTTCAATGGTGGGCCTCTCCAGAGAACATCTTGAAAGGAGAACTGTTTTGGCAACCATGGCCGGAGATAACAGTAGTCACAGACGCCTCACTCACGGGGTGGGGAGCCCATGCCAACGACTTGACCATCAGCGGTCGTTGGTCTCCATCGGAGTCCAGACTACACATCAACCTGTTGGAGCTGAGAGCCATCAGACTGGCACTGAAGGCTTTTCTGCCGTCTGTACGGGGGAGAAACGCCCTGATAATGACAGACAATACAGTGGCCATGCACTACCTCAACAAAAGAGGAGGCGTAGGGTCACTGCCACTGTGCAGAGAGGCAATGCAGCTCTGGTTTTGGGCAATTCAGGCAGGAATCTCTCTCGGCAATTCACATAGCCGGAGAGAAGAACTTGACAGCGGATGCTCTGAGCAGGCAGAACAGTCTCCCACGAGTGGGAGATAGCTCAGGAAGTCCTTCAAGAGATCTTCGCCCTTTGGGGAACCCCTCAAGTGGATCTGTTCGCCACCAGTATCAACAGGAAGTCCGACAGATTTTGCTCAAGGGAATTTCCCCCGAGAGGAGCTCTAGGAGACGTGTTCGTAGTGGACTGGGAGTTCCCACTTCTGTACGCGTTTGCTCTGGTCCCTGTCATTCCTCAAATGATCAGGAGGTTGAGAAGGTTTCGGAAGACCATGATCCTAATTGCCCCGGATTGGGCCAGGAGAACGTGGTACCCGGACCTTCTGGACATGTCCATCCATCCTCCAATTCGTCTAGCGTACAGAGAGGATCTTCTCTTGCAGAAGGGAGGTCAGGTTCTCCATCCAGCCATCAAGACCTTCAACCTTCACGCTTGGTATCTGAAAGGTTGAGGTACAAGGATTGGGACCTTCCAGATGACGTCATGGAGGTGTTGCTTTCGGCCAGAAGGCCAGCAACTAAAACTCTATACCGCTGCCGTTGGAATAAATTTTGCGGCTGGTGCAGAGAAAAGAATATCAAACCCTTTTCATGTGGTACACCTGCGGTGTTATCATTCTTACTTTATTTGGCAAATTCAGGCCTTCAAGTTGGCACTATTAAGGGCTATCTCGCAGCGCTATCGATCTTTAAGCCACTGCAGAGGAGCCATCGTATTTCAAAATTCCATTGGTAATACAATACCTCAAAGGTCTAACTAATGTTTACCCTCCAAGACCATTCCAAGTTCCCTTATGGGACTTAAATCTAGTTTTAAACTTCCTAAAGGGTGCTCCTTTTGAGCCACTCCACTCTTGTTCATTGAAGTTTCTCACCCTCAAAACTGTTTTATTGGTAGCATTAACATCTGCTAGAAGGGTTAGCGAGATACAAGCCCTATCTTGTAAACCTCCTCATAAAATTTTTCACAAGGACAAAGTCGTTCGACAGGTGAAGCCTAACTTCCTCCCAAAGGTAGTTTCTGAATTTCACATTACTCAGATTACTTTACCTTCCTTCTATCCTCCTCCCCATCCGGGGAAAGAGGAAGAGAGACTACACAGGCTGGACCCTAAGCGAGCCTTGAGTTTTTATACCAGTAGACTTGCTAAAATTAGACGAGCAGACCAACTCTTTGTAGGTTACGCAGGACATAAATTGAGATTACCAATAATCAAACAAACCATCTCCAGATGGATTATTTTAGCCATCCTGGAATGCTACAAACTGGCAGGGAACGAGCCCCCTCAAAATCTAAGGGCTCATTCGACCAGGGGTATCGCAGCCTCCTCAGCTCTTCAAAGAGGGGTACCAATTAGAGACATATGTGCGGCTGCCACATGGTCGGCCGCACATACCTTTACCAAATTTTATAGCCTGGATTCCTCCTCTAGTCAAGAGACTAGATTTGGCAAAGCTGTGTTACACTCTGTTCATTCTTAAAGAGTAATAGGGCTTTGAGGGGATTGGGTCCTCTGACGTATTCCATATCTATGACATGTAATCACCACAGCTGTGCTGCTTCGGAAACTTTTTTCGGCATCCTGCGTCGATGCGCTGTCGTTGAGGACCTCGTCCGACGTCATCCGATGTGATTCGTAGGACGCCCGTAGCCTCAGTTCCGTTTTTTCCGCGAACGTGTTGCTTCGTGAATCTCGGTTAACGCCTCGACTCTTTGGAGTTCTGTTCTTCTCGGTTCTTCGAACCTGTTCGTTTTGTGAAAATCCTTCGTGTGAAGATGTCTTCGTCTTCGACCCCGCGTCCGGGTTTCAAGAAGTGCGGGGAATGTGGGTCCAAGATGTCGGTGACAGACTCGCACGACGCCTGCCTCTGGTGCCTCGGGGAGGCCCACGACACGGATGACTGTATCGACTGCCAGTCGCTCACGTCCAAAGCCTTACGCGAACGTAAGAAGAAGTTGTCGGTAGGTCGGGTGTCCAAGCCCCGGAAGTCGAAGTCTGCGGGGCTTTCGACGGATGATTCGAGGGGTGACTCTCCGCGTCATCGTCGGAAGTCTCGTGGGTCTCCTAGAAGTCGGTCTCGCCACTCCTCAGCCTCTTCGAGGCATTCTCGGAAGCGCCGACACCGGTCGTCTTCCAGGTCCTCTTCGGAGGACTCTGCCCGGCACGTCGCTTACCCCACCAGCCGTGCGAACCCGGAGGAATGGGCTTCCTTCGGAAAGAAAATGCTGGCGATTCTTGAGTCGCAGGGTACTAAGCCATCCGCGCCCCCGAGTGGGGTCGGTCGTGAGAGGTCGAGAGACACCGCTCGCAAGAGTGGTCGGCACGAGTCACGGGAGAGGTCCCGTTCGGACAAGGAGACTCGTTCTCGACGTACCCGTTCCAGGTCCCGGTCCTCGACGCATTCGAGACTGTGTGCACCTGTGAGGTCTTCGAGGAAGACATCAATGTCTGAGGCGTCGAGGGCGTCGACAGGCTTTCTCGAGGCTCCGAGGAAGCCGTCGATGCTCAGGTCGTCGAGGGACACGCTCGGGGCTCCGGCTTCGAGGGCTGTGTCGACGCCGCCGATGCTGGCGGCGCTGCATCTGACGTCGACGCCGATTTCCTCGACGCCGATCCTCTCGGCGCTGATGCCTGTTCTCTCGACGTCGGCGCCGATTCGCTCGACGCCTTTTGTGTCGGAGGTACCCCGTGGCACGGGGGAACCCCCTAGGAAGGCTCTGGTTAAGAGCAAGCACTCTCGGGTGCCTTCTTTTCGCCACCTGGAATATATTTCAGAGGCGGATGAGGATTCTGATGGCCTGGTTCCTAGTCAGGTTCCAGATGAAATTGTCTCGGGCCATAGGCAGTTTGAAGATTTTAGGCAGTCATTGCATGATGCCAGTGGACTGGACACCTCTCCGGAGGTGGAGTTTTGTAGGCCTGAGCCTGGCTCTCATGACGATTCCTCGTACCGGCGCCTTATGGCTAGGGTTTCTGAGTACTTGGGATGGTCTGCTCCCCCAGGGGAGTTTGTGCAGGATGATCTGACGGACATCCTTGATGTTGGTCCCCCAACTGACCCGGTACTGCCGTTCCATATGGCTTCACAGAGAAGGGTGGCGGTGGCTTGGACTGCTCCGGAGAGTCTCCCGGCGGTGGGCAGATCCTTGTCGCGAAAATACCGTCCAGCCAGTAGCAACCCCTGCTACTTGACCAGGCACCCCACTCCGGAGAGTTTGGTGGAGCAGGCGGCCTCGGCAAAGCAGGCGTCGTACCCTACCATCCCTCCTGATAGGGACGACAAACGTTTTGATGGCTGGGCGAAGAAAATGTTTTTTTTTTCTGGTAGTATGGCGCTTCAGGCGGCCAACTCCATTTGTGCCTTGTCTCGTTTCACACACACTCTGTGGAACTGTGTTGCGTTAGCGGCTGAACATATTCCCGAAGGGGACAAACGGGATGGTTTCCTTGCTATGGTCCAGGATGGTAAGGATGCCATGTGTGAGTCCGTTCAGTCGGGTTTGGACTTAGCTGAATGCGTCAGTAGGTCCATGGCGGCGAGCACCGTGATACGCAGGTTTGCGTGGTTGCGGAAGTCGGGGTTTGCTCCTGATGTGCAGTCCCGGCTCCTCAACATGCCCTTTGATGGTGAGCACCTTTTTGGCAGCAAGGCTGACGAGAGCCTTGAGAGGTTGCAGACCTCAAAAGCTGCAGCAAAGTCGTTGGGCGCTGCAGTTCGCCAACCTCTGCCTTTTCGTCCTAGGGGACAGCAGTGGAGGGGTGGTTCCTTTCGCTATTACTCGTCCTTCAGTAAAGCAAGAGGAGCTGGCAGTCAGAGGCCAATGCAGGGGTACCAGAGGTGGACGACAGGGTACCCGTGGTGCCAAGGCCGCTCGGGCAGTTGCCTCTTTGCCCTCAGGTAACGCCGCAGCCGCTCCCACTCAGTCATGAGGCCATGTCCCATGGTTCGCCGGTTGGGGGAAGGCTGGCGCAGCATCTTGTAGAGTGGCAAGCCATTACTTCAGATGTGTGGGTTCTGGAGATCATAACCCACGGCTACTGTCTTCCCTTTCGGCACAGGCCTCGCAACAATCCACCGGGGAACCTCTCTTTGCAGAGTCCGGATCCGCTCCTTGCGCAGGAAATTCAAGCCCTGCTGGAGAAAGGCGCCATAGAACTGGTGCCTGTAGCGGAGAGGAACAAGGGATGGTATTCCCCTTATTTTTTGATTTCGAAGAAAGACGGGGGATTGAGACCCATCATGGACTTGCGCGGTTTGAACAAACTCCTCAGGAAGGACAAGTTCAAGATGGTTACTCTCTCTCAAGTCCTCCAGGCCCTTCAGCTTCAGGACTGGTTGGTGTCACTCGACCTCAAGGATGCTTACTTCCATGTGCCGATCCATCCCAAGCACAAGAAGTACCTGAGGTTCGCGGTTGGCGACTCGCACTTCAGTTTCGGGTCCTGCCGTTCGGATTGACCGCCGCCCCGAGGGTTTTCACCAAGGTCATGGTGGTGGTGGTGGTGGTGGCAACGCATCTCAGGCAAGGGGGGATTCACGTCTACCCCTATCTGGACGATTGGTTGATCAGGGGGAGCTCTCCCGAGCAAGTCCTGGATCATCTGTCCGTCACCTGCCACTCCCTTCACAGGCTGGGCTTCTCCCTCAATTTAAAGAAGTCCCATTTGACGCCAACACAGCGGCTCCAGTACATCGGAGCAGTGCTCGACACTTCCCTGGGGCAGTGTTTTCCTCCCCAGGTGAGGGCTCTTCACATTCAGCAGAGGGTGCACAAGTTTCAGCATGCCCAGACGCTCCCAGCGTTCGAGTTCTTGAGGTTGCTCGGCCTCATGGCATCCTGCATTCTTCTGGTGCCAGAGGCTCGCCTGCGGATGAGATCTTTGCAGTGGGCACTCAAGACGCAATGGTCGCAGTCCTCCGGCAGGATGTCGGACCCGGTTCAGGTGCCGCCCTCGGTCGCCTGGGACCTTCTGTGGTGGGCCGTCGAAGGCAACTTGATGAAGGGGCTCCATTTTGGTTTCCCTGGCCGGAGGTGATGATCGTGACGGATGCATCCCTCACGGGATGGGGAGCTCATGCCAACGGGCTGACAGTCAGCGGTCGTTGGTCTCCGTCGGAGTCCAGACTCCATATCAATCTGTTGGAGCTGAGGGCCGTCAGGCTAGCCCTGAAGGCTTTTCTGCCGACTGTGCGAGGAGTGTCCTGATCCTGACGGACAACACAGTGGCCATGCACTACCTCAACAAAAAGGGGGGGCAGGGTCACTTCCTCTGTGCAGGGAGGCGATGCAGCTCGAGTTCTGGGCCATCCAGCAGGAAGTTTCGATCTCGGCAGTTCATCTGGCCGGAGACGAAAACGTGACGGCGGATGCTCTGAGCAGGCAGAGCGCGATCTCTCACGAGTGGGAGTTGGCTCAGGAGATTCTCCTGGAGATCTTCGCCCTTTGGGGGACCCCTCAAGTGGATCTCTTCGCCTCCAGTGTCAACCGGAAGTGCGAAAGGTTTTGCTCGCGGGAATTTCCTCCAAAAGGAGCCTTAGGAGATGCGTTTGTGGTGGAGTGGTCATTCCCGCTGCTGTACGCGTTTCCTCCAGTCCCTGTCATCCCGCAAGTGCTGCGGAGGTTACGGAAGTTTGGTTCCCGGATGATCCTCATTGCTCCGGCGTGGGCTCGGAGGACGTGGTACCCGGACCTTCTCGACTTGTCCATCTGCCCTCTACGTCGTCTTCCCTACAGAGACGATATGCTCTCACGGGAGGGGGATCAGGTTCTCCATCCAGAGGTCAGATCCCTCAACCTTCACGCTTGGCTTCTGAAAGGTTGAGGTATAAGGATTGGGACCTCCCTGAAGACGTGATGGAGGTGTTGCTTTCGGCCCGAAGGCCAGCAACAAAGTCTCTGTACCGTTGCCGTAAGTTCTGCGACTGGTGCAGAGTTCAGAATGTGGATCATTTTGCATGTGACATCCCCATGGTTCTGTCCTTTTTACTTTCTTTGGCCCACAGGGGCTTGCAAGTGGGTACCATTAAAGGTTACCTGGCGGCGCTGTCCATCTTTAAGCACACGCCTGAAGAGTGTTCTTACTTTAAAATCCCTTTAATTTCACAGTTTCTGAAAGGGCTCACTAATGTGTTCCCTCCGTCACCTTTCCTGGTGCCCGGTTGGGATTTAAACCTTGTTCTTAAGTTTCTTATGGGTGCTCCGTTTGAGCCTTTACATTCTTGCCCTTTGAGGCTGTTAACTCTGAAAACTGTGTTTTTAGTTGCGGTTACTTCCGCTCGCAGAGTGAGTGAGTGAGTTACAGGCACTTTCAGTTAAGCCACCCTTCACTGTATTTCACAAGGACAGGGTTGTCCTTAGAGTTCGTCCTTCTTTTCTTCCGAAGATAGTGACGGAATTTCATTTGGCCCAGAAGGTTGTTCTTCCGGCATTCTATCCTCCTCCGTATCCTGGTAAGGAAGAGGAGAGGCTCCATAGGCTTGATCCTAGGAGACCTTTAAGCTTTTATGTTTCACGCATGTCCAGGGTCAGAGTGGACGATCAACTCTTTATTGGTTACGCTGGAAAGCGTTTGGGGCAAGCTGTGACGAAACAGACTTTGTCTCGCTGGATTATTTTAGCCATCTCGGAGTGTTACCGCTTGGCGGTTAAGAACCCACCGGCTGGCTTGCGGGCCCATTCTACCAGGGGTATGGCTGCATCTACTGCCCTGCAGAGGGGTGTTCCTATTCGCAACATCTGTGATGTAGCCACCTGGGCTTCAGTACATACATTTGTACGTCACTATTCCCTCGATTCCATCCGAGGACAGGATCTGGCCTTTGGCAAGGCGGTCCTTTGCTCTGCTATTTGATTGGCTATTCTAAATTTTGATTCTAAATTCTTTCCCTCCTCCTTGCTCTGGTACTGCTTTGGGAGTCTGTCATAGATATGGAATACGTCGGAGGACCCAATCCCCTCGAAGAACAAGTTACTTTCTTACCTGGTAACGTTCTTTCGATGGGTTGGTCCGACGACGTATTCCATATTGCTCCCGCCCTGCCTTCTCTGCTGCAGAATTTCTTTTGCGATTGCAGCTTACGTTCCACAAGGCTGTGTCTGACTGGCAGTTGACTAATGTCACACGTTCTGGGGGAAAAAACTACAACTGAGGCTACGGGCGTCGTGCGTCCTACTTATCACATCGGATGACGTCGGACGAGGTCCTCGACGACGGCGCATCGACGCAGACGCCGAAAAGTTTCTGAAGCAGCACAGCTGTGGTGATTACATGTCATAGATATGGAATACGTCGTCGGACCATCCCATCGAAAGAACGTTACCAGGTAAGAAAGTAACTTGTTCATCTCTTACTCCCGCCTCCAATCACATACCACTGCTATGGGAGTCTGTCATAGATAAGGAATACGTCGGAGGACACAATCCCTTCGAAGAACAAGTTACTCCTTCCTGGTAATGTTCTTTCGATGGGATGTTCCTCCGACGTATTCCTTATCGCCCCTCCCATCCATCCCCGCAGTAACATTTCCCTTGTGGTTGCAGCTTACGCTCCTTCAAGGGTAGTAACCATTCATGCAATAACTACCTTACTCTACAAAACGGAACTGAGCAATGGACGCTGCGCGTGGCCATTTATAGGCATGATGACGTCAGCGTCGATACGGTGGCTCTCGAACGCCTACTCGACGGACGTCGACGCAGAGCGCCCTCTAATGGGAAAACATTTTTCCGAGGCCAGCAAGCTGGAGATACAAATATCATAGATAAGGAATACGTTGGAGGAACATCCCATCGAAAGAACGTTACCAGGTAAGGAGTAACTTGTTCTTCTATTTCATTCCAGCCTAGCTGTCACTCACCCAGCAGGTTGGCTGTCCTTGCCAGACAGTCAGCCAGCCAATCACGCCACAGGGCATTTGGGTCTCCTAGGAGACTAAGCACAGGGAGTTTCGGGCACCTCCCTCACTTCCTGCCCACCCCAGACACGCAGGCGCCAGAGGCAGTGTTCATTCCTGAAGCCCGCCAAAGGCGTACAAACAAAGGGACCAAACCTGGTTTGGCGTGCAGAGACAAACTCTAGAAGGACCTTTCCAAAAAGAAACGGCGAAAAAAGACAGGGACCTGTTTAAACAAAGGGGCTTAAGGTGCCATCTTGAAAAACATGGCTCCCACAATTTTTAGCTACCTGTGTTCGCGGTCGTTTATAACATGGTAGTTTGTTGTAAAACCTCTGACACCAGCCATTTCTATAGGAAACGGTAGCATTTGACTGCTACATGAGTTTCTAGATACAGGGGATACTAGGTAACCGCTCCAGCACTCTATAGAAAGATGGTGTGTGCTGGGTTTAGGAATTTAAAAAGACTAGTAAAGTCAACTTAACCTTACATTCTCTGGAAAACAGTAGTTTATCCCAAAGAAGGTATTTAAACCTTTTGGAAGTCTAAAGACATCCCTGTGTCGCTGCACTGAAGGTGCTGTGTGACACACACACAAAAAAGATGCCAATGAAGTTGTCAAAACTCCATAACCAAAAGAAATAAACACAGAAAACAAACAGAATTAAAAAGTTCAAAGCCCCAAAGTTTAGCAAAAGAGCTGGAGTGTTCTAAGGTAGAGGGAACTACCATATTTATGAGAATTCTCCCTTACAGCGGTGCTCGTAAAATTTGGAATAGTAGCCACTTCCTCCGCGAGATAAAGGCATTCTACACCTCCCCAAGGGCCTCTGTAATGGTGAATGGGGGATGCTCCCAATGGACTGAGCTGGGTAGGGGAACTAGGCAGAATTGTCCTCTCCACATCTTTGTATGCACGCTCTCTGGAACCCCTTGCCCAGAGGATTAGGGAAGACGGCAGAGTGGAGGGAATTGGTGTGGGAGGGGAGAAATATAAACTCGCCCTATACGCAGACAACCTGCTGCTGCACATAGTGAACCCTCCGACATCCATTCTGGCCGCAGTCCAGCAGATAGAATCATACAGCGCACCCGCTAGACTGAAGATTAATAAATCCAAATTGATCCTCTTCCCACTGAACAGGGAAAGAGAGGTTAACACAGGAAGATTTGCGCCCCTCTGGATGCAGGTTAGTTGGGGGACGTTAAGATACCTGGGTATCAATCTTACCAGATACTTGGGGGAACTGTTTGAGGCCAATTTCACCCCACTGAACCACTTAAAGCCACGATTGAACTGGACCTGACGAAGTGGAGTAAGCTTGCTGCATCATGGTTGGGGCGACTTAATGCAGTAAAAATGGTAGTCCTCCCAAGACTTTTGTATCTATTTCAGATGCTCCCTATATGCATTCCAGATTTCATCTTCCTGGAGATGAAAGCGTTCCCTATCAAGATTCTTATGGCAGGTAGAAAAAGGCCAGGATAGCATGGGAAGTACTCGTGCTTCCCAAGGGAAAAGGTGTGGTGGATCTGACAGGTATTACAAGGCAGCCCAACTTGGGATGCCGGTACCACACCTCAGGGCCCAGGCGGACCGCCAGTGGATTGCATTGGACAACCGTCACCTGCAACCAGCTACGGTGGGGAAATGGCTATGAGTATCAAGAGAGAGAATCCCCCATAGAATCCGGGAACACCCTATACTGGGGACCATATGGAACACTTGGAGGAAAGGGGCGGAAATGAGGGGAATCACGTGGCCTTCCCCACTTGGACACCTATTGGTCCCGGGAGTCAGATGCGATTCCGAATCCGGAAAGGTTCCAGGCATGATTTGAAGCCGGACCTGAGAGGATAGGCCAGCTATGGAGAGGGATACGTTCATAGATCTACTTGAGTTGGAGGCCCCCCTGGGCATAGGGAAACTGTCTTCCTGTATTTACAACTAAAGGGGGGTCCTCACCGATAGGACCTGGAGCGAACAAATACAGCAGGCCCTGACCCTCTTTGAAAGACTCCTGGACTCTAGAATGGAGATGAAGGGACTGTTCTCAGTGATGTATGGGACCCTTGTAGAATCTGGGGGAACAGGGGGGGTCAACAGAGAAACTGAGGGAGAGGTGGGAACGGGATCTGGATGGGAGAATAGAGCCTGCACTGTGGGGACGTCTCTGTTAGGGTGCCTATCAGAGCTCGAGTTCAAGTCAATGTACACAACACAGGATGAAGCTCCTACATAGGTGGCAACTCGACCCAGTCAGACTGGCAAAAATATACCAAGACGTCAGCCCACTTTGTTGGCATGAATGTGGAAATGGGGCCGACTACTGGCACGTGGTGGGGCTGCCCAAGGGTCCAGTTTTACTGGGATGAAGTCTTGGGGTGGAATAAGGAGTGGATGGGATTAGCCGGGCCAAATCCCCCTTGTTAGCCTTGCTTGGAGTAGAGGGGCAAGAAGCAGAATACTGCGGACTGACTGGGATGGCCTCTGGCTTACTACTAGCAGCGAGAGCATATCTTGCCATGAAATGGAAAAGCCCCCACACGCTGGATAAAAAGGAGTGGACAAATGTGGCATAGACTCTGTGATGGAAGGGATACAGAGGGATTGCATGACCAACCCGGCCCACTGGAATGCGGAGGGTTTGAAATACCTGATGGCGGAGGAGAGGCAGGGTGCGGAGGAGGCAAGAGGGGCACAGAACCCAAATGCAAGAAACAGTGTGCAGCGCCGCCAGTACTAAGGAAACGGGAGAATAAAGGATTCCAGGGCAGAGATCAAGCGCCAATGGTTAGTGCTTTAAATAGTCAAAGGGGAATAACTGTTTCAATGTTTTTTTATAGAGCTGAATGGTATTTTATTTGAATTTATAAAGCACTCAGCGGCCATGAGGCATCGTGGCACTGTTACAGAAGATTCACTTGTATAGAGATTACATGTATTACTGCATTGAACCCTGTAATGATACAAGTATGTATGTTCCATGTATATTCTAGTTGAACAGCTTAGTTTTCAATGCTTTTCTGAACATGGTGAAGGAAGTTTCCTTTCTAAGGTTGAGTGGTAGTGCATTGCATTTTCTTGGTGCTAGCACCGAGAAGCTGACTCCACCAGCTTTGGCTCTTTTGGAGGTCGGTACTGATAGTTGGTGTGAGTATTTAGCCCTTTTAGGTTTGTTTACAGGCACCTGGTGAATTTGTTCTGACAGGTAGGGGGGTGCGGACTGAGGGCCATCTGTGGATGATGGTGAGGGTCTTAAACGGTGTGTGCTCTTTGACTGGGAGCCAGTGGGCATCATGTCTGGCCTGAGATGTGCTCTCTCCTACCAGGGGAGAGCGGGGGGGGAGTTGGAGGGGGCGCTGTTCATTGTTACTTGTTGACCCCTAGGAGAAGGAGGCAGAGTACAGGTGCTTTCCTTCGTGGTGTCTACATTTTCTAAATGCATGCCTCATAAAGTTGTGTTGGCACTTTTACCAAAACTTTCAATAAAGACGAATTTGGAGAAAAAAAAATGAAAAAACTATTCTTGCATCGGACCACATGCCCAGCATACATCTGTATTCAAAAGACACCTCTTCCAGTGGTAGAGGTGTAGTGCTTCAGGATTGTCTGCTCCACCTAATTCTGACTCGTGGGTGTAAGATCTGTTGGACGTCATTATGGTTAAGGGCCACCAAAGGTAGCATTTTGTAAAAACCCAAATGCAGCCAATTCCATGCAACTTAAAGCCTGGGGCCAGGTGTGACTAGCTGTGGACCAAGATAGATGCCAGCTTTATTGTCCTCCTGGCATCCTGGCAATTAAGCATGTCATGACAGCTCATGGGTCTGGACAAGAGACTTTCATGCAGACAACAGAGGGAACCTACCTAATTTGAGGGCCTAGTTCCAGCAACTGAAGCCCTAGAAGTGGCAAATTTGTCCTGTGGTTCGACGCCACCCCAAATCTAATTTACAAGATGGCAGAGTGGGACATGCATTGGCTGAGCCCTGGGTTAATGCCACAGATACAGAAGAATGCTATTTTACTTTAAGTGGGAACTGGCATGGCTCTGTCCGCTGCCAAGTAGGCAACGGTTGTGTGCAATTCTCAGTACTCCATACCATGGACTGCTGAGCCTTGCACCATGATGCATGGCTGAAGAGGAGGTACACCTCAGCAGAGGGCCTGAATCAGCACAGTAATAACTCAAGTGGGCCAATTTGTGGCTCTCCCTGTATACCTGCGGACATTTCTGCTCCGTTTTACCCAAATTCTGATAATTCTAGATTGGCCAGCCTTTGCCTGAGCCCTGCGCTACCCTTCAGCACTTTTGGTCCTCACAAGCAAGCGTCTGAGTCCAATAGCCCAGTATGGTGATCAGACCTACTGAAGCGCACTGAAACTCAGGCCTCTGATGTGCAAGGGAACTACTTGTCTGTCTTTACCACCTGACAAGGTGAGAAAAATAAAACCGCCTGGAGCGCAAGGTCTTTGCGTCTGGCAGCCTGGCTCTGTGTGCCATCAAAGCCACCTGTACTCTGTCCAAGTATACTCTCGGATTGCAGGATTCAGTCACTTCTCCCCAGGGGGAGCCTTTCCTAGTGTAGCTAGGGATGTGAGCTCGCTATATGATACCCTCCTTAGGCGTAGAGGCAAGCGGGACCTCAACGGGAGAGACTCCCCTCTTGGGGACAAGGATTCCTGTTTTGAAGAGAAACTCCCCAAGTTACTCACCCACACCCTACCTCCAACAACTTCTATCCAAAGAAGATATAAAGAACCAATTGATGTATGTTACTGTGGTGCAGAAAGCTTAAATCCATGTGAGAAATAAATGAGTACAATGCTGTGAAGACGATTGCATGAGTAATGCAGAGTACTTGCACAACAAAGATTACTTGGGCGCTCTGCCAGGGAAGGCACTGCTGCGCGTCATAAATGGAAGAGGGGAAATCCTGTCAGAAGCCTGAGAGATTCGAATCAGCTGTGCAAGGAAAGCTGAATCGGACCAGGACGCGCAGCTTCCAAGTGTGGAAGCAAGCTGGTGAGTGAAGGCAGCACGGGAAAAGCCTGTAGTAAGAAGAGCTGAGGGAAGAACCCCAGGCAGCCTACTGTGAGGGGTCAGTAATGCGAGGCAGACCACTGATTCGCGTTTTCTCAAAATATGACCTTTTATTAAAGCAAATATTTCCAAAGGTCTTGCTTACCCTACTCTACCGAGGAATTCCCTACCTAGTCTAAAGACTAATGGAAACAATCTCAAGCATGTGTAAGCTGGCCCTCGCTCTTAACAAAACATACACAGGATATTATGTATCGCCATAATGCAATCAACAATATTAAACCATATTTGAATGACTTTCTCCTGCCCTGGGTAAGATCCCTTCCCCAGGTCTTCAGTTCAACATCAAGTGTTCAAAGGAAAAGAAAAGCCTTGAACCAGTTCTTGTCAGTCCAAAACAAAGCAAACCGCTCATCAAACAGAAATCCACTGGTAACAATTCTTTGTTGCTGTATGCCAAGATTCCCTTCCAATTTCCAGCAAAGAAAATAGCACCAATGGTAATCCTGGTTCTAATAATAAAATCACTTCTTCAAGATAGTTTGTCACAGTTCAAAAGAAAGTCCGTTATTTCCTCAGTGACAATAATACACCCTTCTTTAGGACTTCATCTGCTACAACTTTACATTTGGTTAGTACTTGGTAGGCATGGCACTCTTCCTTTTAACCTCCTAAAAAGGGGTAGCCTCTTTGCCTCTTCAGTTTGTCTGACTGCCACAAGAACAAGCTGCTTCGGCCCACAATACTCACTTATTTTCAGATTCAGCTGTCTTTTGCACCACAGGTTGTAATTTACTTCTGAGCCTTCACAAGCATTTAGCTCTCCTTCACCCAGCTTTACTCGCACCTTTTCTGCCCCAGTAATTACCCAGAAGCCGTAGTGCTACTCTTTCAGCTTTAGCTACCAATGCCACAATTAGAGCTTAGGCCACTTAACAGTTAACAACTTCACAGTGCAAGTGGATAGCTTTTTGACTCTTAACACAACTGGTTTCACTAGGAAAAGGGGTTGCCTCTTGGCTTAGTCTAAAACACTGAAGAGAAGAACATGCATTACCTCTTTGCTTCTCAGATTTAGAAAGAATGCCACTTCTGGATACAGTATAGGATTCTGTCTTTTGAGTGAAAGCACAATTGGGCACACAACCACTTTTTAAGGTAGAGGTTTAATTTTAAAGATGTGAAGAGAAATGTATTCTCATGTAATGTTAAAGGATGCAGCTCTGACTACCTTCGGGAAACCCAATTAGGCACACACGACCTTCCTTTGGTGTAGATTTCACTCTTAGTTACTTGTAACTTGTACGTCTTCAATTTTTGGCATTCGGTAATGGTTTGACAAGGGCATTCTGTTAGTCTGTAGTTGATTTTACAAGATTCAACAATGGGTTTAAACACTTTTGACTTCTCATGCGAGTGTTAAAGCTTTCACTACAAATTTGAGTGTTACAATTCCATTATTAACCGAACTTCAAGTATATCGAACAGCTTTTGCTTGCTTTAAATATTACGCAAGTCCATTAGGAGCTGGCTACAGATACCGGCAAGGCTCGGGAATTGTATCTGAACGCTGTGCTTCAATCACCGGCTTCAGGGACACTGCTTTTGCGGGTTGCTCTTCTTCCCCGACGACTTAGACAACTGCTACTACTTCTGGCGCACTTGGGATCCACACCCTTCGTCAACACAGGTTTTTCTAGTCTGGCCACTTCAATTGTGAGTTTCCTTTGTACGCCCTCCCCCTCCCACAGAACTTGGGCCTTCTGCTTCTGGCCTTGAACTCCAGCACGGTCACGGCTGTGCAATCACAGCACCTCGGCTCACATGGGGAAAACTCAGCTTCCAACACGTCTTCCTCTATGCAGCATCTACAATTCAGGTTTGGGAGAACAGGACCCTCTCAGAATTTACGGGTGAAATCTGTATCCACGTTCTGGTGTCCCTTCTGTGCTCCTACTTCCTCGTTGCTTGCCAGCCTTGTGCGTCTTCTCTGCTGCTACTACTACTGCCAGCCTTCCAACTCCTGTTTCAGCTCCTTCCACTCCTGCTTTCCAGCTTTTGCCTTTTATGCCTCTTAGGTTTGTCAATAGGCTTCAGGTGCAGGTTGTTAGCCTTAATTGCATGACTGTTACTATGGCTACTAGGCTTAATTGCCTGACTACTACATCTACATACCTCTTCAGCGCTCTTCCTCGTCTCATTACCTCTGGATTCTGGAACATCTAGGGTAGATTTAATTCCCTTACATTGTTTAGGAGAGGGGCAGTGCAATTACATTTTTACAGAGGAAGATGGTTTGAAGAAGACATTTCCATAATCCTTTGCATTGCCACCTTGAGATTGAGGGGGGTATTTAGTTTGGGGGTACCAAAGAGGATCTTTCTTTTTAGTATAGTGTGCTTTAATTGTATAACCTTAAGAGTTAACCTTAGATTTAATATGAAGTTGAGAGATATTAAAATGGCAATAGGCCATAACCTCGTTAGGTACATTGGGAAGAATCTTTCTTTCTGTCGGAGGAAAAATACTGTCTCATCCCACAGAATCTCCTCACCACCCTGGGCTTTCTCATCCCAGGTTATCCTCCCACAGTACCCCACCCCCAGGGTTGGGATCAGGAAGCGTCTGCCTTCCCCTGGCCACCTGGGAGGAGACTTAAGGCAGGGCTTTAGTGAGGGATCTGCAGAATTCTTCACACTACAGAGTTGTAAGTGGTGGCGTGACCGAGAGTTGGTGGACTGTTAACGCTGACAGACTCGGAGACACACGCCTGTTCATGGAGGGGTATCGAGAAAGAGAGCGAGAGGCCAGAAGCCAACCTGACTAACGGAAGCAAACATCCCATCCTGACGGCAGGCCCAGTGACGCTAACCACAAGTGCGAGAGGTCTCTCAGGAGACCTGGAGAGATTATGAATATAAGGAGCATAGTAATTCTACTTGTCCGAGTGAGGAACGTAACTTAATATTCCCTAAGGGGAGGGGTAAGTCTAATGTAGACATTCCTACGAAAGAGGGAAAAGTGAAGCACCAAGAGAATCAATACTGGTAC
This sequence comes from Ambystoma mexicanum, assembly GCF_040938575.1. NCBI lineage: Eukaryota > Metazoa > Chordata > Amphibia > Caudata > Ambystomatidae > Ambystoma > Ambystoma mexicanum. Next base: position 868,221,987 of record NC_090926.1, read on the forward strand.
CCTCATACTCGTCCCAGTTAAACTTAAGAAGTGGAAACCGAGAAGAATCATTATTGGAACATTCATACTCGTCCCAGTAACTATCGAGTGACGGAGAAAAGCGAGAGTTCATTCGAGAATCCTTACAACTGGCACAGCCTCTACAGACGAGGCACCAATTGTGTGAAAGAGAAGAATACTGTTGGAAGGGGAAAATGAGGTATTTGTTTTTGTTTTTTTATTTGGCCAAATGGTACATTTGAATTTGGTCTGTACCATTCAACCGAATAAAAACGAACAATTTGGCTAATACAAAACGAACATGTGGAGCGGGGGTGTCCCCCCACTCCCTATGATCGATATGTATTAGCCTTGAGGGGTTGCAGTGGTGTCTCCTGCTTCCTAATATTGGAGGCGGGGGTCCGGGAAAAGAAAAAGGGACCCTGCGTCATTGGATCCCACCTGCGTTTGAGGGACGGATCTGACGCTGCGGGTTGAAGTGGACCAGGCGGCGAGCTAACAAGTAAGGAAGGAAAGACGGGTGTCGGAACGGCGGTGTGGGTGGTAGTGTTGGATCATCTGAGAATTGATCGCATTCATGCTGGGTTTTTTCAAACAGTTTGCCGCAATCAATTTTCACACTATCCAACACCGCCAAACAGAAAATATTGTGTTAGGAACAGAAGAGAAGCTGAAGAGCCCCATTTTTGAACTTTATGAACTGGTCAAAGTAGTTGCCCAGAACTTCCTATGATTATTACTAAAGTGACCGTGCTGAAAAGTAGAAAACAGGAGAAGGGAGTCATTCTCCTTTACCTACATTGTTTGATAGTGGCAGGGACAGAATAATAGTTTAGCTGTGGACAGAGGACCGATCTTCCTTTTGGACTCGCGGACTGGCGAGTATCCTAACTTGTTAGGTAGAGAAAACCCATATCTTGGCTGAATAAAGTCCTTCAATGGAAGATATTGGTCTGTCCTTTTTCTGACCTGCCACAATACTCACATTCTGTCAAGTCTGAGTTTATTTCTAAGATTGGCTGAAAACCTGCCCATGCCTGACATGCTAGTGAGTTTTGCTTAATTGGTTGCAGATGGCAAGAGGCCGTAAGGCAGATGCTATAATTCGGCCAGGACACAGCAATTGCGGTGCCTGCTCCATGGGCAGCTGAATCATACCCTGGAGACATTCCTGCGTACAGCTGTTTCCACCCTGAAATATCAGCCAAACTCCTCCCCATGCTGAGGTATCTGCTTTTGATCCAGAGAGGATGAGTTGCTAGGAAGGTTTACAGCTTCAAGTTCTACATTCATTGGGCCCGTCTGTCTGCCAACCTCCTGCCTCTTATAGAAGCTTGTTTCTGTCATTCTCTTTTTTAGCCCACCGAGGCTGCAAGTCGGAGGGTCTTTAGTGGAATGCTTCTTTACAGGTAGTCTCTCAGGGCTGTTGACCCCTTTTCTCAATTGTCTTCCACACAAAACACCTTCCATCGCCCAGATGCTCTTCTGCTGGAGATCTCAAACCTCCGGGTGACTCCTGGCATCAAGCATTTTTCCCCATCCTGCAGCTGCAGATTTATTTACTGAAACCTGCATGGATTAGTTCAAGATTAACACCCTTGCCCAAATCTTGAGGTTCCTGGACCTTCGAAATACTCACTTTCCTGTGCCAATCCATTCCAAACACACAGTAGCTGAGGTCCGTGGTTGGCAATGGCCACTACCACCCTGCCAGTTCAGTCCTTCCTTTCACCCCCTAAGATTTCACCAACGTTTTTACTGTGGTGAACACTTGTCGCAGGAGGATTGGATTCACGTCTTTCCCACCCGGGGGACTAGCTCATTTGAGCTTGTGCCCTGGAACAAGTATGTGTCCACCTTAACCACAGCTAATGTTTGCGGCACAGTGTGGGCTTACCCCTGAACTTCATGTATTCCCTGAATACACCATCTCAGAGCCTTGGGACAGACTTCTGGCAGGCCCTTTCTTCCCAAGAACTATGTAGCCAACATTATTCAGACTGGACAGCTCTTTCAGTTGCCTCAGCCTTCCTCTGCCTTTTAGGGCTCACAAACTCCTGCACCATTCTGGTCCCAAAAGCATGAGTTGGTGCTAGTGGCCACCTTAGTCAGTTGTCTGTTCGAAGCAACATGGGGAAACCTTCTACAAGTCTCCAGCAGAGTATTGCATTACCTCTTGTGCCTTGGACCTCAGAGCCTTTCTCTGGAATTGAGACCCTCCATGGCAACCTTTGCCACAATTGGCAGTTGTCACATAGGTCTCTCTGAAAGAAGATCCAATAGTAGAATTCTCCCTTCCCCTGCACACTATCATATACTGTGAAAACAGTCAAAATTCATCATGTAATAAACACAATTATGGGTAAGTCGGTATACAATGTAAAGAAAGACCAGTATGAATATTTTTTTTAAAACAAGATAGATGAATTCAATAGCATCAAATGTTTTGTATCGGATACAACATCCGTATGTGGCTGACGCGTTTTGAGGTAAACACCTCTTCAAGAGCTATACGGACTGCAGAGGGGAAAATGACATGAATCACTAATTCAATCTATTATGTACTTCAAGGTTAACATTATTCATATGTCTATAGGAAACTTAATGTTAGTGTGTTTAGTCAATTCATTTAGTGGAAACTCTGTGTGGGAGCCTTCACCAATAGCAAGCTGGATGTGACCCCAAATATACAATCAATTCATTATACTGATGAATGGTGGTATTGAAATAAGGTCTGGTGTAGCCACCTCTTAAAACAATCACCCATGCATATAGTGCCCTTGAGCTATATATCTAGGTCTATCAGCAATTTAACCTCTTCTTCAAATTTCCTTAGGCATTCATTTACCACCCTCCAAATCTGTTTAATTGCAATGACCAAACTCTTATTCATCCCAGAAAGACATCTCAGCTAAAAGTTTTCACTAGCAATCTAGGTCTGATCATACTCAAATTTGTCAAAATATTTCTCATATGTGATATTTATCTTTTTGCAACATGCAAGTACATGCCTAGCGGTTTTCACCTCTCATCAAGGCACAGTCTACAGAATCTTCTCTCAACTGGAATACCAGCCCAAGCTCCTCTGACCCCTAAAACATTCAGACGATTAAGTCTGATATCCAGAAATATTCATCCGTTAGCCTGGGAGGACATTAATTTTATATAGTATTGCAGCTTTTTATAGAAGAAAGGCATTCTGGCAAACGTACTTAGGGGACTCATAGTTGCTACCTTATCATAGCTGGCAATCCAATCCCACTTCGAAATAAATTCTTCAAGGATTTTAATACTGCCCCATCCCCATTCGTGTCCCTTATAACCTTATCAAATACTGTAACATTACTTGGATCATTCATGAGGTCTCATCTTACTACCAATGGGCATAAGATCATGAAGATGTTTAGATAGCCAGCACACTATTATCTGCCGAGCGAGTTACCAATTGCTCTATTGCTATATCACCACACCATTTTTTTGCATTTGCTAAATTACCATTGGACCATCCGATCCTGTTGCCATTACAGGAGATCTAAATTTCCCCTATGGCGTCATGTCCATAGCAACCGTACATTGTAGCAGAGAATGGTTACTAAATGTATTCAATAGCTCAAAGCCCTTTAGTTGGTCATAGAGCCTATCGCTCAGACATATGTAATCAAGTGTTGATACATATATACCATTAGTCCATGTACTATTAGTAGTGGACTTATAATATATACATCCATTCACCACTGGTAGGTGGAAAACCTTCATTATGGATAATGAACTATCTGCTTTCGTTATATCCCCCAGGTGAAGTGATAGTATATTTGAATTAAGATTGCCTCCTAATATAACATTCATTTCACCCTATATGCTCCATTTGGTCGACAGGCATTCATATATGGTCTGTTGAATGGAGGTTGTAGTGTCATTACCAGGCGGATCATATGTTAACCAGTATGATTCGACTAGCATTATTCAATATACCTCCACCATCAATACATTAGTATTTGCCACCAAAATGGTTAGGCCCCCAGATGGTCTACACTTATCTCCTTTCTTTGCCAAATTGTGATATGCTGTATAACCATCAAAGGCAACCCTTTTCGTTAGCCAGGTTACTTGTAAAAACACTATTTTTGCAATATTCAGAAGATCAAATTAACCGTATTATGCAAAAAGATGGCAATGACCTCTAGTATTCCATGATATAGTGGAATCAGCTCATTTACTATTATAAACTGGTGGTAAGAAAGAGCACAGCTATTCCCAATGGGATTTTATTACATCATTGCCCTCCTTTGCAGACTTTCCCTCTCCCCTTTGTTCCAGGCCAAACATCAACCTCTTAACTGACATCAAGTACAGATCCACTACTTTTCAACTCGTCCTTGTGATCTCTAACAAGGCATACCACTGCTTCAGAATTACAATATATCCGACTAAACATACCCCCACGAGGCTCAACAAACTTAGTCCCTGCTTTTCAATACTCTCAGTGGGAGTTGGGCATTAAGAATTTCAAGCAGTTTACTTCGATTGATGGGCTGTTTATTTTTCTTATTACTGCTTGCAATAGTGAACTGTCTCTTAGGTAGACTATTATTCATATTGATCCCAGGGCCAGAGTTCAGAGGTGATTTCATATTCTTACCGCTGTTCATGGACAATGTCTAGACCACCTTCGAAAACTTGACCTTGTGCTTCGTTAAATGCAGAGGGTTTTCCTCAGGTTCAGCCTCACTGACATTTTTACATACAGAGGAGCTATCAGTTGTAGCCATAGAACTATCACTGGACTCATCAGATAGCCCCCTCCAGTCGCAGTAACGGCTCTTCAATAGCATTTAACCATAGTTGTGGTGAACGAGGAGGGGAAGCCGAACCACAGTAGAGGGAATGACCGCAAAGAAGTGTCAATGCGGTCTGCTTTTGCTAGTCATTTTTTTCATTTTAAAATGTCAGCATGGTTAGGGAAGTATGTGGCATTTGTCATAATTTCAGCAATGGTAAACCATGTATACGTGGAACAAAATATTATCCAAATGCGCTTAACCAAAGCAAACGGGTAGCTATGCCTTCCCTGGGTTCAACATGCTAAGCATAGGCACCTGGCACCGACAGAGGTCTTTTGAGCTATGGTGTGCAGAACAATATGCTCTAACAACGACTCCTGTGGCACCAGAGTGGAGCAGCATAGGTAAGAGACTTGGTTGACGGTTTTTCAGCACTTCAACTAATCTGAAAAGCTTTTTCAGGTGATCTGAGCATCTGTTTAAAACAATGTACAATACATTTTTAAACATGCGATTGAATAATTCTGTGGATAAATGGGGAAGAAGCAGAAGGCTGTCAGATAGGAAATGCTCATGTTCTTTTTGGCAGCCGAAAACAGTTTGTGCTCTTTTTATTGTATTTAGTAGTAAGGATGTCCTGGATAGATTTTGTTCCAATGAGAACCAGCTTTATTGGTTAAGTAGTTTCTTTTAAGCACATAGGAAACAGACCTTTTGCTTTGTAGCACTTCTGATTGGTGGCTATCACTTCTACACATGTCCATATTCTCATTTTCTGTATTTTAGGTTCCTGCATTATTGTGAAGGTATAAGTCTGGAATTACCCAAAGCAACTTTACAAAGTCTGGCTGCGGATTTCCCCTAGCGTTTCCTTGATCGGACGTTGGTGCTACATTGTACTATGACTGAAAGAAAACTTCAGAGTGATGCCAAAACTCAGATTTTTCTACATTTTACTTTGACCATCAGTTCACACGCCTGTCGAGGTCAAGTGCAAAGAATTTTGTGTCCAGGGTGTCTCGCTGGAGGATTTCAGAATTCGGAAGTGTTACTAACCGTATTTCATATTGTTAACAATGGGTATATTTTACAGTCTGGTTTCGTGTTGCTTGATGGGACGATTTGATCTAAATGCACATGCGCTTCTGCCAATGTATATAGTATGTAAAGACTTGTGTTTATTACATTTATCTATTTAAGTATTTGTAACTGAGTAATGAGGTGCTTGCAGCCTTATTGTCCCATGAAACGTTGTAGAATTGAATTCTGCGACTTTCATCACAGATGTTAAGTGTTTATTCTGTATAATGGACTTCAATGATGCAAATGTTAAGTGATTTTTTTTAGTCATGCCTTTCATCAAATTTAGGACTTTCTAAAATGCTGCTGCCCAAAAGCTGCATAAAATAACTGCATACTTGAAGATTGCAGGTATTGTACGTATCATATTAATTTTACAGTGGATATGGATAACATTTAACTTCCGAAGCGCTCAAAAGACATGTAAATAAAACTTTTGGTCCTTTCAGAGATTAGATTATACTTTGGTAAACACTTCAGAGATTAATTTTGCTGTAATAGCCCAGTCTTACTTTTCCCAATCATATCCACTGCTAGATCCATAAGCAATATGATCCGCTATGCTCCATAGGGCTCTTCTCATTTTGCATTTACTAAATTTATCCTTCTGTCTGAATGTTTATATAAACTCTTTCCACTTCATGTATTGTGGTATTTGTTTCATGAAATAGTTGAATTGGAATAACTATTTTCACATGAAAGCATTGCCCCATTTTCTCTTAATTTATTTAAATTATGGTGTTTTCATGGATACGTAGATTGTTTAATATTTCATTGAAATGCATAAAAGATGCTTTTTCATATTCCTTGTGAAAATTGCTAATTTAATGAATATTTTTTGAACAAAATGTCAGCAAATTGAGTATACCCTGGGCCCCCGTAAAAGAAAGTGATAAGTTGTATGCTACTTATGTCCACCCTTAGGCCAGATGAAATACCAATGTTTTGAGCTTGGCATTCTCAGATGACACTTTTTTAAATCACTGCACGTTTTGACATTTCTGCCTTTATTTTTTTACAGTCCTTCTCACTACTCCTATGCATGCCTCTGTGTAAAAAGGTGATTTTGAGTCCTTTGTGTAACCTGTTGTGAAAGCTTTCATTTTGTCACCAACCAGGAGCGTTTTTTAAACAATTTATACTTGACAAATCTTAACATGTGTCAGATACAAACAAACGTAGAAAGCACTAGCTATTGTATAGTTCTATAATTATATTAATGTTGTACAGTTTGTAAAAATATTAAAACCTGCTTCTGAATGGGAAAATGTATATTTTTATCTTCACAAACCTTTTCCAATGTAATGATTTTTTAAAACTGTTTACAGGGCTAATTAAATGTGATTATTTAATTGTGTATTTCTGAATTTCTTTTCGTGCCAGCGTTAAGTAATCCATTGCTAAAACTGCATATTGCCCACATTGTGTACAAAGACGACAAATGGCAGGGTAAGTCAATATTATCCTCTGCGCTTGTACGTAATTATTGAAGTGGCACAAAGGCTGCGGGTGTCTGGGAGGTGTGGGTGTACTGCCAATATACTACCACTGTACAATAACAATTAACTCAAAAGGTCCCAGTCACACTGCGCCAATTGGTGCGAAAATTAAATTCCAGTCTGGTGTTTGAATGGTAAAACAACCTGACACGTGTTTTGAGATTTCCTAGCTCTTCATCTGAGGCCGATGTAACGCACCAAATTTCCATATGTACAGTATTTCCACAAATTAAATTACAAATCAACCAAAATGAATTGACACATGTATCAATCAAGGAAACATATTGGGTCACACAAAGGGCAGTTCGCCAAGGAAAGGCAAATAAGGTCAATGAAAAATAAATGCCACATTTGATGTCATTAAATGTCCACATTTTCACCAAAACACAATTGAAGACAAAGGTTGGGGAAATAAAGAAGGGGGGGGGGGATAAAAATAGAAAGACATTATTAGTGTGAATGTGGTTAGGCTAGCGCGACCAAAAACAATTTTGCCAAAAGTGTAGGGGTGAGAAAGTTTGATTGAGGTGATACCTTATGTATGGAGTTCAATGGTCCAATTCTGGATATGGCAAAAGTTTGCCTGTTGATAGTTCAACTGAAATCAGGGGTTGACATAATAGGTTGGCTGAGGTAAAAAGTCCTGAATTAATTGTGTATGAGAGGAAAGTAAATTATCATACATCTGATGCTTCGCAATTGCGGCGAAATCTGAGGTAAGAAAATGACATAAAACACAGTATGAATAAATTAATTGTGCCTAAAATGTGGGCAATTAGTTATAATAAAAGGTGGCTAATTTAGCAATCATTTTTAATTAAATGAGGTGATGGGACAAACTATTATATAGTTATGAGTGCCCAGGAGGCGCTTGCAGTGCGTGTGTAAGGGTTGATATTATAAACATAGCGTGAGGCTCGAACGTGCGAGCGCCGCCGTGATTTGGCTAGCATGGAAATTGCAATAGAAGCTCAGGGGCTGTAGACAAAGGGTCTTACCTGAGATGAGAAGTAGCAACAATATAAACTGGAGCGCGAATCCGAGGAGACATTAAAGCACAGATCCTCGGGTGATACCGCCGCTAGACCTGGTTGGGTCCAGAGTGTAAGTGATTTCAATCCGGCACACACCCAAGTCAACGCCTAGCATGTAGTGCACAACTGAAATCCTTATTTATTTTTGTCTAAAAGTTCTTTATTCTGAATGATATACCACTCATATCGTGCCCTGGAATCGGGCTGGTTTGCAAAGGTAAATACTTATTTGTATTTTAAATTAATCACAATGTTTTAATTGGCACACAACAATCACCAATGGGGTGATGTAACACTGAATGATCTCTTTAATACATAAGGAGTAGGTAGTTAGCAAAACAATTCAGCACAGAAAATAATACTTTTGTGTAGGTTCAGATCGGATAGCACTTTGGTTAGAGGTTCCCCCTGTACGCCCCTCAACCCCAATAGGTAATGTAAAGAGATAGGAGGAGAGAACAGGTTTCAGGAATGGCAGAATTCAAACAGAATATCAATCCCACTTTCCCCTTTTCAAACACAAGAGAAAACAGAATCGACTGCCAAGCTGTCAGAATGCCTTTTAAAGTTATCTTTAGGATGTACTGGGCAAAAACACCAAATATGGTCAAAATTGCTGATTGTTATACGTTCTTAGGGGTGCCGCTTTGGATAGTTGCACACAAACACAAGCAATGATTTAATCCGAAGTAAACATTAGAAAACTTAAAATTCAAGTTGGAAGCAATTAAAAGCTGTTTTACACGTGTAAAAATTTCCCAACACGAAAATTAGCAGCAAACCTTTCACTGCGCGATAATCGCCATAACGGGAGAACCGCAATTTTGTTTCCATCACAAAAACTGAGGGAGTTACAGACGTTTTTGTAGAGGTTGTTTTTTTCCAAGATGGGCGCAAGAATCGAAAACAGGGATGCGCTTATAAAATGACAAATGGGTTGCTTACACTAGAGGAGACTATGAAAAAACGAATACCACACAGGAAAACAGTCACTTGATCAGGATGACTGCCTGCTAAGGAAACTTGCCTTCTTCTGATGAGAAATATCAGCGCAGAGATAGCTTTAACAATACTAGTTATGGAGGAAAGCTAGTATGGGTTGGAGAGAGGTTTCAGACAATGCAAAGATACTCCTAACAAATACAATATAGGATGGGTCTAAGATAGGACTAAGTCTATGCAAAGTACATATTCTAGGGACACTTCTTCCTATTGATACTCACTGGATAAATGTGTAAATGGAACAGTCGGTTCTGGTCAGGGGATTGAATTGGGATAGGAAAGACGGCTTGGCACATCGGACTGGGCAGTGTCAGCAAGACATTCTGGGCATGGCACAGGACTGGATAGGGTCAGCAAGGCGCTCTAGTCATGGCACCGGACTGGATCGGATTTTCCCTTCTTGGTTCTGAGGTTATTTCTTTTCAGCAGGCAAGCAGTAACAGCACAGCCCGTCTGTATTATGTTGCTGCCCCTTAGGCTTGTGGGGTTCTGTTCTGGAATTTGAGGCCTTGCTGAGTGGTTCAGCTGTGCAATGGGCCCTTTTGCTTTGACACGTGTCTGGAGCAAGGGAGATGTACAGCTCAGCAGCAGGGTGCTCCGCCAGCATCAGGATAGTGAGTGAATCTGTCTGTCCTTGTGTGGTGAGCTGTCCCTAGTTATGCTATGAAATGACCTGAAATGACCTCATAAAGTGGGTGTGGGGGCCGGTTTAGCCTAAGCTTGCCCCTTTGAAAGGTGATTGGGCCAGAGTCTACTCTCTGCCTTGCTAGCAGGAGAGAAACAGAGCGTCATCTTTATGGTGCGATTTTATGAGGCTGAGAATCCACCCCTAGCCCCTGGAACACAAAATCTACTTTTGGCAAAATACAGATTTCCACATGTGCAACCTCCATACAAATCATATACAGATTGCATATTTTATATAGCAGCTATTCCTCAAAACCCTGTAGCTGTGGGGTCCAATTTTTAAGCAAATGTCTACAAGTGTGCGTGTTTAACATGGGAATAAGTGTATAAAGTTTCACATTTCTAGCAGAAATACATTTTGTGTAAAATCACATTTCTTGCCATTGCTGTCCAGAACCTGTCGCACAGTTCTGGCGCCTCTTCACCCGCGCATCCAGAAATTACATTAACATCTGTTATTTTTATATTTTTCACAATTTTAAACAGTAATCAGTCTTTTTAAAATATGTTCTTTGTCCTTGTAAGCAACAAATTGTTGTTTTGCTCCTCCCCTTGGTGTCTCCCTGGAAGCCCAAGAGCCACCCCCATGTTTGTTCCTTGCAGAGGCCATTTACCACTGTCTTCAGACTTAGAATTTCCTGCTCTGCAGCTCGTCATTGTTCCGTGCCAATGTAGCCCAGGTTCTTTCCTACCCTGTATTTAACACTTGTGTGTGATTTCCTGCTCGGGGGGGAAAGACCTTCCTTCTGTGAGAAAAACCTGCTATTCCAGTTTGGCAGCTTCAGCCAGGTTTAAATTAATTGTTAAATTCTGTGGCCTTTTCCTTAGCACAAAACAAACTTTTTGGATCAAATAGCAGCTAGAATTCTCATTCAAGATTTTAAATCATGGGATCAACACAATTACAATATGAGTTACTTTCAGTAACAGGCCTTTTAAATTGCAAACATTTGATTTTCAGTTTATACAAGTTAAAGTTTAATCAGGCAGGCCACTGACAGCTGCCATCACAGCAGCCCTCTGCTGGACAGAGATTTTTGACAGATCCACAGACAGGCCACTTTTGCTGTGGAAATCTCTTTATGCTCTCAGCCTTTCAAGCATTGTAAGTTCACAATGATTTCTTAAATGAAGTGATTTGTAGCACCCAGCAAGAATTTTTGAAGGTGTTCTGTACCAGCATTCTGAGGTTTCAGCAACAAAAAACGAGTGATTTCAAGCAAGCTTGGGAGTTTCCTTTAGCAAAGCACTGCTTTTTTCCTTCTGCACTCCACTTTCCATTGTGGTGGAGCCCAGTGACACATTTCAGAAGTGAGAGCTCTGTTACACCACTGACAACACGTGTGGCAGATTGGGCAGCCATCTTTTTGTGGGTTGAAAAGCACGATTTTAAAGGGTTTTGGCACGCACAAGGATTTTGCAGCCATTTTGCTGTTTCTGGCCCCATCATAACGGGGTGATGCAGCATAGCAGATCAAAAGTGGGTGAATTCATCCCACAGAGCCCCCCCTCACGACTTGAGTTTGACCGCCCGTCAAGGGGAAGTCGGGAGATTGGGATGCTCTTTTTTTTTTTTTTCTTTGGTCCATGTTGCGAAAGTCAGCTGCTTCTCCAGTCAGTGCTGGATGGACACGCTCTCCTCGCCGGTTCTGATTGGGGTATAGAACGGCACTCCGGGCTCCTTGGGTCTTTCCTCCCGGTCCCCGAGTGATCCTCTTTGATAATCAGAATTTCTTCGTTCCAATGCTATGAGACAGAACAAAGCATGGTTATGGACATTTTCCGCACTACTACTCCCCGAGGATGTAGTGGGGCAGATGCATATATTGACTACAATTTACAATATTCCCCGCCTATATTTACTAAAGGTTTTAGCAGGTGGATTCTTCCAGGGGTCCGGAATTTCCCCCTCTGGGTTTCCGGTTGGCTCCTCTATTTGCCGCAAAGTATGCCTGGGATGGCAACTCTTCAGCTGATTTATGCGCACCCACTTATCTTCCCCTTCTGCCAAACTGCCCTTGGGGATGCGGATTCTGTAGGCGACTGGTGATTCTGTCCACAATTTCAAAAGGACCCCGCCAACTTGGGAGTAATTTGCTCTCTTTGGCTTGGTTCCTTTGGAAATTGTACAAGTAGACCTGGTCTCCTACTTGATATTCTTTTTTAGTTCTAAGATCATAGTGGGTGCTCATACTGTCTGCAGATCTTTCTAGGTTCCGCTTGAACATAACAAAAGCATGTTGAAGGCGTTTTCTCAGATTCTCAACATACTCATGAGTTGTGAAGGCATTTATCAAGGTCTTCTCTTGTGTTCTGTAGAGCAGATGCTGGGGTAGCACCATCCTTCGTCCAGTCATCAGCTCAAATGGAGCCATTTTTGTTGCAGAAGAAGTGGTAGATCTGATGGCCATCAGGACAAGGGGTAATCAAATCTGCCACAAACTTTTTTAATATGCGCACAATAGTTTTGTTGTATCTCAACTCCACCACTAGAGGAGGGCTGGTAGGCAATGTGTAGTTTCCTTTTGACCCCAAGTATCTCCCACATCTTTGTCTTCACTTCGCTAGTGAAGTGACTACCTTGGTCTGACTCAATCCTTTGGGGTAGTCCAAAACGCAAGAAGATGTGGTTGCTCATCAGGGCAGCTGCTGTTTCTGCCTTGCAATTTGGGGCCGGGAGACATTCCACCCATTTAGTGAACAAGCATGTTACGGTCAACGTGTACTTGTTCCCCCTAGAGGAGCGAATCACGGGCCCGATAAAATCGAATTGTAAATCTGACCAAGGCAGTGTCATCGCCCTCATTTGGAGGGGGGCACGGTGTGTGAGTGATGTTAGCTGAAATTGTGCACACACAAGACACCCCTTCAAGTATTGGTCGAGGTCCTCCCCCATGTGTGGCCAGTATGCAACCACTCGCAAGATTTCTAGTGTCGTATGAAACCCCCTATGACCGGCTGTGGCCGCATCATGGGCGTGACTTAGTATCAGGCTTCGGAATGAGGTAGGTACCACCCACTGGTCATGGCCAGCTATGGATCTCCTCACCAACAAACCGTCTTGGATTTGGAACATTTTTGGACATTTCATCAACACTCTGAGGTCCTCTTTCCCAATGTAATCGGTATCAGTCAGGGGAAAGTTCTCAGGGTCCTCAATGTGTTGATAAAACTTACCAATTATTGGATCCCCTTTTTTCAGCCGTAATCAAATCAGCATCTGGGGTCTCCTTACTCCATTGTGCAGCTGAGAGTTCATTGCGAGCATTTGTCTGGGACCTAATGATAGCAGTGACCTGGATTTCCCCCAACAGGGACTCTCTCGTAGATCCCCTTGGATGGCTCTGGTTTTGGCCAGCTGATCAGCTAGGTCATTTCCAGTTTTGTCTGGTCCCTCTACTTTAGAATGACCCTTGATCTTTTTCCAGTAGATGGTCATCCCATTCAAAGTGACCAGATCATCAATATTTTGTATTACTTTCCCATGTTTTAAAGGTTTATTAATAGCACATAGCATGCCTCTGGTTGTCCAGTTAACCAGGTGCTCCACGAACCCGTTCCGTACATAATCTGAATCTGTGATTATGACCAGTTCGTGGAGTTGGTGTTGGACAGCAGTGAGGATGGCTTGATGCACAGCCATCAGCTCTGCCCCTTGACTACTTCGGGGACCGATTTTGTACCCAGCTGAGGGTTCTGGGGTATCATTCACCCATGCATTCCCTACGCCAGCCACAAGTTCCTTTTCCCTGTTGTCAACATGGTAGGAGCACCCATCCTCATAGACAGTTGGCATTCCCTCATACTGGTCTTCCTCATAGACTTTGTGTGGGGAATTAAGGTAGGCCTCCATGTTGTCCTTGATTTTAAGACTTTCGTCCTCGAGACAGTTTTCTCTGGCACAATCATGCAAGTCAGTCAGACCTTGCGCGAGGGGACTCTTCTTGTTTTGGCCATATCTGACCTCCATGGGAAAGCCTTGCATTGACAGAATCCAGGAAGTAATTCGGGAATTACTCACATTTCCGGCCCCGATTCTGTCACTTTGAAGATATTGCAAAGGTTGGTGTGGAGTCTCCCCTATGATGTGTTCCCCCTGGATAAACGGGCGGTAGTTCTTTAATGCCCACACCATTGCCAGGAGTACCTTCTCACAGTCGTTGAATTTTTCCTCCACAGAGGATAAAGTCTTACTCGCATAGGCGATTACTTTATTGACATGGTCATGCTTTGGATATAATACTGCAGTCAAGCATGTATTTGAGAAGCCTGTCTCCAAGAATAACGCCTTATTTTTGATAAGTTAAGCTAGGCAAGGCGCTTGTGAGAGGCTTTTTTTGAGTTGTCATACTGCCTCGGCTTGTTCTGGACCCCACTCCCACTTGACCCCCCCTTCAACAGATGGATCCGGGGTCTTGTGATCTCTGCGTAATCCTCAATGAACTTTCTGCTGTATTTAGTTAGTCCAAGTAGGCTCCTTAGTTCCCGCAGAGTTGTGGGGTCTTTTATTTTCTGGAGCGCTTCTACTTTCTTTTCCTGGGGACAGAGACCCTGAGGAGTTCTCATGCCCCAAGAAATTGACACGGGTTCTGCACCACTGTGCCTTTTGGAAAGAGCTTTGCTCCGGCAGCCCTCAACTGTATCAAGACATAACGGATCTCCGCTATGTGTTCCTCCACAGTTGAGCTTTTGACTAGAACATGGTTTACATAGGCCAGGTTACCCCTTTCACCCAAGTCGAGCATGGCCTTGTGCAGAAAGATGTTAAATTCAATGCCGGAGTTGATGTATCCGAAGGGAGTCGGGGTCCAAGTGTACTGCTGCCCCCCAAAGGTAAAGTCCAGTTTGTATTGGTCCTCCCTACTGACGGGCACGGTCCTGTACCCATTGGTCAGGTCAATTGCAATGAATACCTGTGACCCTTGGATCTGGGCCAGCCCTTGGTCAATGTAGGGAAGAGAAAACAAAACCCAGATAAAGTGGGAGCCTCTGCAATCACTGGTACCTTGAGGTAGAAACATACAATAATATACAAAAGTTGGTACCAGGAGATGAGGAAACTCTAAAAGGAGGGCGAGTGGATGCAAATTTTAATTTTATCATTTTCATTTTATTTTGAATTTTAAATTATATAATACATAATACTTAGAAAACATTTAATTCATTTTACTGCTCATCCATTCGCACACATTCATTCAAGTAATTTGCACATCTAAAAGTTATATAAATGTAATAAAATGCCATAAAAAAGAATTATTCATTTCATTGGTACATTTCATTATAAACCTAATAGTTAATCAAAGTTCATTCCAGAAAAAATATCGACTATTGGTGCTTTATCAGATAGTTCTTTTTTCGAAAAAGCTCCCCAGATGGTAAATAGTTTCGACTTGGCCGATTTGGATGTCTTCATCAGGATTGGATGAACATTTAACAGATACTTCTAAAAATAGAACAAACGTACAATTGTAAACATTATTAAAACAACTGTCTGAAATTGCATACCTAAATCACCCCTCTCCTAGTGTTTCCTCTCACAAACAATGTATTACGACATATCAGTATCTAGAGCATCCCTATGGCTTTAGTCTCAAGGTCAGCATCTATCTAGTCCACCGTATAATTAGACGTGTTGTCACGCAACCTCTTTATTGACTTAATCAATATAATTTTATATTCATAAAGGATGTCAAAGAAAACTAGAACGAAAATACGTTCTTGTAATCTCCATAACACGCACTTCTAAGTTAGTGCTGAACAAACCCTTCTCGTCACACTCAAGAGTCCCCACTATTATCAGCATCAGATCTCAGCATCGAAAAATAAGAAAAAAAGAAAAAGCCTTCCTACCTGCAAACCACATTTGGTTCGCCTAGAAGCTTAAGCTCCAGCAAATTCTGATTCAGAAGCTGGATATCCTAAAGACAACACAAAAACATATATAAACCAGTTTTAGGAAAAAACAAATAACAAACATATTGCTGTCTAAAGGGGGCAAATGTTAAATTACCTTCTTTCCCACAAAAACTAAATATATATCTTCCACACTGGTACTTTGGATAGTATCAATTTGCCTTGGGTGCCAATTGTTTTCTAGCGTTCAAAAATGGCCGGTTAGCATGGGTTAGAGAGCGCAGATTTAGTTGGCTACACCTCTGTGCTGTTTCAAGTGGAAATATAAAGGTAAACAAAAAAATAAGTAATGAATATTGGCTACATGCCACAATAACTCAAAAGTAAAAAGGGACTGCCCAACTTCTTGCTTACCTATAGAGCCACAGAGGTACTCTACTAAAGCCTACAGCTCTATCCTGAACATCAATACGAATAGTATCCAGTTTCCACGGCTAGCCGCGTGTCCTTCCCACAGCGGTGATCTAAATGTAATAAGGAAACAATGTGAAAACGACCGGTCTAGTCTGATTAAACGGTACCAGTCCAACTACCCAAAAAACGGAGCGATCTGCTCTCCCAAAGGCTTACCTTAAAATCGCCTAGTACCGAAGATGTTTGCGTCCGCCATTGATCCGCAGTGGTCCGAATCTAATGCTGCATGAAAGTCCCTCTTTTATTTCAAAACAAAGTAACTAACACAGTGGAAGGACTGAAAAATCAGCCCTAATACCTGAGCTAGAAAAAGGACTATAGAAAAGAAAAGAAAAGAGGAGCAAAGGGCCAAATTCTTCCATCTCGGTAAACCGGGCTATGGAGGGAACCAACGAAATTTGTATCTTTTCTTTCAAGAAAACCTGAGGATAGGAATCAATTCCATTCCTCTTGTTGATTGAGCCCTGTATTTAAACTGTTAGTATGGTAAATCCACCATTGTTCTCTTTGTGCTAATCGTGCAGCAGTATTAGCTGCATCAGTGCCTAGAACCTTTTCTACTACCCACCATCTCATATCTTCTGGCTTATGATTAAATTCTAAAAAATGTAACGTTAAGGGAGCATTCTGCTGACCCGTTCTAATCTTGGATTTATGCTCACCAATCCGTAGTTTAACCGCCCTAGAGGTCTTCCCTATATAGGCTTTCTTACAGGGACATATAATGACGTAGATCACGTTAGCACTGAGGCAGGTAGAATGCTGCCTCAGTTCCCAACTTCTTTTATGGATCTCCACCGCCGTCGTGGCCGTGGTACTAGAACAGTTCGAACAGTTCCCACATGGGTAATGCCCCTTAATAGGTGGCATACCCCACGAGGCAGTGATAGTAGGTTGACTGTCATGAATCGAGATTCTGTCTGCCTTAGACACCCAATTCCTAATATTTTTACCTTTCTTAAAAGCATAGATGGGTTTTGCTAAATTAGGCATATTAAGTTGTAATAGGTGCGTGGAAATAATCTTCTTAATTTTACTATGTAGGGTATTGAACGTGAGAGCACACACTAGTTGGTCCTCACCCAACTTTCTCTCTTTCAGGTCCTTTTTCAATAAACTGTCCCTATGTTGGTATCTAGCACGTTTTTTCGATTGTCTAAGCAATCGCTTGGGATACCCTCTTTCAGACAGTCTATCTTCAATTATCGAGGATTGTTTAAGGAAATCTTCAACTGTGGTGCAGTTTCTCCTCGCCCTCAAAAACTGCCCATATGGAATATTGGATTTCAATGACTGAGAATGAAAGCTCTTGTGATGCAGTATAGTATTTCTATCTGTGTCTTTCCTGTATAGGTCTACAGCCAATACCTTTTTGTCAACTTTGATAAGAAGGTCAAGAAACGGAATCTCCTTATTGCTGGTCTCAATGGTAAATTTAAGATTGGCGTTTAGATTATTAATCCAATTAAAAAAGGCCTTATAGTCGCCTTTTGAGCTGTCCCAAATGATGAAAATATCATCAATGTACCGTTTGTACATTTTTAGAGCCGATCTAAAAGGGTTAGAATCTGTCATAATGTTGGTTTCTTCAAAGTCCCACATGTAGAGGGTGGCATAATTCGGTGCAAATGATGCACCCATGGCCGTACCCTTAATTTGCATGTAGTACGAGTTTTTAAATCTGAAGAAATTTTTAGTGAGCGCAATTTCCAATAGTTCCACCAAGAATTCACTCGGAACTGAGATGGTATCAATCCTAGTTTGGAGAAACCTCTTAATAACCCCCAGTGAATCCTCCTGAGGAATGTTCGAATAGAGCGACTCAACAATGTAGGGAAGAGGCCATGGGGAAGTGTGGACCAGTTTGTTGAGCTCCCTTAGGTCAGCACAGTCTCCACTGGCCGTTAGGTTTCAAAATCCCCAGCACCGGATTATCATCCCACGGGACTCGAGGTTCTTAATTATTTCAGTAAGGGATTCCATTGATGCGAGAGGCAAGTGATATTGCTTCACAAACACTGGAGTCATGCCAGGGTCTGTGGGAATTGTGGCGTGGATGTCGGTGCGACCTCAGTCGTATGAGTCCACCACAAAGAACTTGAAAATCCAAGAAAACTCAATTTTTGCTTTTGCTCCAGAGTCTCACAGGCATCAGGTAGGTTGACTCTCTCTTCAACCATCTGCCTGAAGCCTGGAAAGACTTCCGGTTTGGCTATCTCAGCGGCCTCCTCCAGCTTGGTGGAGAAGTTCCTGGTCAGGGTATTGACTTGGATTAATGGCTTCACGTGGGGAAGGCAGTCCTTGAGGACCTGAAAGATCACCTCATCCCTCCTGAAGTCACAAGTCACATCTTCCTTACCATAAGGGCAGGAGGAGTACACCAGGAAATTCCCCCCTGCTGGGTGAAGATCCTGTCTGGTGTTGTCATCGTTGCTATCACTGTCAAAACAGTCCTTGGGGATTGGTCCTAACAGTTCGTTACCTAAATCTATGGAGAAATGTCGGTCATCAACCGCCATTCCAATAATGGTGCCTGCGCCCAGAGTGATACTCTTTAGGTCGCTGTTATCCATCTCTAGTGGCATGATGTTGTGTTCTATGTTGACTAGTGGTGTTGGGTTTACCCCCAACCCTTGCTGTTGGAAATGAGCATTAAGATGAACATAGGCGTCAGGATTTTTCAGTTTCTGTCCTCTTTTAATTTTTACTTCCAGTGAGAATTGTCGGGTCCGTTCTGGGATGGTGGCTTCCTCTCCAATCTGAATTTCAACTGCATATGGCAGCAGTTGAGCTGACCGAAATGCTTTCTCTGGGTCATCAAAGTCCATGGGATTACCTGCTAACCGGGACCAGGCTTTGGAGTTTATTAGGTCCAAACTAATGGCAAAGCAATTGAGAATGTCACTGCCTAAATAAAATGCAGCAGGGACATCTTGCACGACCCAACAATTATGGACTATGCTCTTGTTGCCTATGGACATTTTGAGCATACACCTGCTAGGCAGGAGATGTTTGGAATTGGGTGTTTCCAGGTCCATTTCCCATTGGTCTGCCAGTTTAAAAGTGGGAATGGCTGGATCTTTTGGGAGTTTGCAGAACATGGCCTCGCTGATGAAGCTCTTACCGTTGTTCACACATACTCAGGCGAGAACAGAGTCCTTCCTCCTCATTTAACTGAATAGGGATGAACAACTGCTCTCCAATTTTCTGAATATCAGCCTAGCTTTGAGCTGATTACTCATTGTATTGGACTACAGGAGAAGGGTTTTCTGATTGTGAATTTGTATAGAATTTCAGAGTGTTTCCTTCCAGTGTGCAATGCCACCTTAGACTGGAAGGAAGGTTGATTTTCAGAAATAGAGAGGACTCCCCATCACCAGTTTGTTGTCCTACTGCAATTACTGTCACGTCTGGGATTTGGTTATTCTGGAAGTGGAATTCAATTTGTTCAGGTTCAACCTAAACTAGCATGGTTGACACTCTGTTTTAATTTTATTGGTCAGATAGTCTGGGTCCAGAGGACCTTGTTTACACAATCTATGATGGGAGACAATCTACGCAGGATGTCATTCCCTAGTAAACATGGTGTGCCCTCTGGAGTCACAACTATGACCAGGTGCTTCACCTTGTGTCGCCCAATTTTAATGTCTAAATCCGCAGTCCCATCGACAGGATTTACATTCCCATCGAAGTTCTGAAGTTGTCCAGGAAGAGGGGTGAGAAATTCGGTATTGCTCCCCCCTTCCCGAATTCAGCTGATCAAAGGCCCTTTTTGACAGAAGGGTGGCTTGGGATCAAGTGTGCACCAATGCAAAAATTGTGCATTGCCCCTGTATTTGGACCGGGGCATAAAATCTTCCCTCCTTCACCTCAAGGGGGCAATGATAATGCACATTTTTGGCCAATTGGTGGGTTAATTTCTTTGTTTTGGATTCTGATAGAGGTGATTTGGGCAGGATTCTGTATGGGATCTTGGGAACCTGTAAGAAAAAGGTGACCGCTAGATATGGGGGAAGTTTTGGGCTCCCCTGGTTCTGATTCTGGGCTGCCCCCGCTTTTTGGAGGCAGTCACCATAATGGGTTTGAACAAGGGGATTTTCGTGCTGGTCATTCTCATTCTAGGGTTTGATGATGGGCGGTTTTAACTCGGTCCCCACATCTACCCAGTCTGGATTTGGATCTTTTGGGACACATTTTTCTTTGGGAGGAGTTCCCCCATCCCTGAAGGAGAAGATCTTTTTGCCAGGATCCTCTGAGGACCCCTCTCCTTCAAACTAGAAGACTTGCACCTCCACAAAATGGGCCTTTTAGGCTCTTTATTTCTCCTACCCCACCCTCTGTTCCTTGGGTTGCAGACTTTCGGGGGCAGGAGATTTTGGTCCGGTTCCTGGGTTTCCAGGGGCTTTCCACAAATGGGGAAGGAAACTTCCTCTAAAGCTTTACGCCCCTCTTCCCCTTGTGCCTCCTCCCTGGGAACCGTTTGGTTGTCGGGGTTCTTCCTCAGTCATTGTTCTGGAGCACCAGACCCTGGATTCTGAGCCGCCATGCTCATCTGAGGTTTCTGTTGAGCCCTCAGCATGCGACCCAGATCCTGTGCCATGTTCTGGACCTGGCGCTCCAGTTGGGACACCCGCTCTGGCTGGTACGGGGTCCTCTGGTCTACCCTAGGTTGATCCCGGGAAGGGTAACTATGCCCTCTCGCATAATAACCCTGGTTCCGATAGTTTGGGAACCCCTCCACCCTTGGCCTCCCCCCTCCCGGTTTGGGCTGACTGTGCTCAGGAAAGTGGGGAAAGAAAGAAGGGTTGTTTTGGGGGTTGATCTTTGGTGGGTACCGGCGAAAGACATTTGGTCCGGCATTTAGAGGATTACTGCCCTCCTGAGGAAAGTGAGGAGGGACGTTTCCTGGGTTTCCAGCTTTCTGGTTGGATCTCCCCTACCCCCCATTGGGCTGGTGGAGTTCACACATAGCCCAGGATTGGTGTATTGCCCTTGTAGCGTGGGCTGATGTAGTCAGTGGAGTTAGTGGTCCCATTTGTGGGGTTACCTCCCTGACTCCGTTTGGGATTGGCCTAAGGGCTTTCTGGGTCTGGAGTTAGTCGATTCTGCGCTGGAAGGTTTTTAGGCCCCCCCCTCTCCAGATCTAAAAAGGGGGCAACCTTCACCTCCGCCACCTTTCGCAGCAGCAGGGGTGTTGGTTGGTTTGGGGCTTTTGCTAATAATCTTACTTTCCAGTGGCTTCTGCACTTCATAGATGCGCATTGCTTGTTCAATTACCCAGTCTAGTGGTCTTTTCTCATGAAAGTCCCTCACTAGCTGGGTCATAATGTATTTGGGGAGAGCATGAAAGGTGTTCACAAATTCCTTACTGTCAGTGCGCACCCTTCTAGTGGTCTGCGCAAAGGCACGTTTCAATTCCTGAACACATTCTTGCGGGGCCTGGTCTTCCCCACATTGTAGGTTGTAGGCTGCCTTGCGGGCCTCTTGAGGTTTTTGATGAATAGAAAAATGTTTCAGGAATGGTTCTGTCCTCCAGCCCTGCAAAGAAGCTAGAGTACTCGGGTGAAAATGTCCACTTTACACACTGAATACAGCTTTGGCTGTCCTTTGGGTGGAAAGTCCATCTGCTCAAATAATTCAAGGTGCTCCCAAACCGAATATTTGGCATTTTTGGGGTAGGGCGTGATGACGCTCCAAATAGCTTTTTGTTTCAGGGGGATCCTTGAGTAAAGCTCTCTTGACTTTGTTAGCCTTTTTAGTTCTAGCCACCCTGGTCCACTCATCCTCTGACTCGGGCACTGCTCCCAGAGGTTGCTGTCTGATCTTCTAGACTCTCCCGGATTCTGCGAGCTTGGGAATGGCTGGCAGAATGTGGGGGCCTAGTCTCTTGGGACCTGTGGCGCTCGGAAGAGTCTTCAGACTCTTCCTTGCTCCCAGGATTGGTTGAGTACCCCAATCTCCCCCCGCCCCTTCTGTCCTAGCTGGGAAGAGGTTTTTAGTATGCTCTTAGTGGGCCTAGTCTCATGGAATTCCCCACCAAATTTCACTGACTGATCCCTAGCTATGTGATATTTCTGATGATCCAGTTCTCTGATTCTCCCCTCACTGGAGTCTCCCTGATCAGAGAAGATGACCCTAGTATTTGGGAACCTGTACATAGACGCCCGGCCATCCATTTCTAGAAGGCAGTGACCTATTAGCCCCATATTTCCCATTGGGTTGAAGTCTACCATCCTTGTGGCCCTTGGTTCATATGAGCCAGTGGACAATGGGGGTGGCAGAGTCCATGGAATTGAAGGGATTTAAGTCCCTGATGACGGCGTTCCTGAGGTTATGCTCAGGGGTTTCCCTCCCATCTGACCTCATCTCTTTCAGCCCCTACTCCCTGATGACATGCAATAATTGGACCCTTTTGTTCCTCTATTAAGGCCTTACTGGTCTCTAAGTTGTTCCTGCATGGCTATCTGTCTATGGAGCCTGTCATTATTTTCACAGAGGGCCTCATTGTCTCTGTGCTTCCTGTCTGCATTTGGAGTATTGGGCCAATTTTTGCTGCAGGAGACTCACCTCCTGAGTTTGGTCCTTACTGGCCTGATTATTCCTTGCCAGAGCGTCTTCCACCCTCCTGGTATGCTCTAACAGCTTTTCATAGTCCATTTTGCGTTCACCCAGTCCCTGAAGGGCCAGGTGATTTTCTTCTAGCTTGGTTTTTAAATGGCTGACTTCCTGACCTAGGGTGTCCCTCTCCTGTCATAGAGTTCCCCTCTGCTCAGCCAGGTCGTCCCTTTGTTTCCTAATGGCATATCATGTCTGGCGCTCCTCATCAAAATCTGTTTGAGTGTGGAGATCCTTCACTATTTTATTATTTTCCTCCTTTAGTTCATCAATCTGATTTTCTAGGGCAACTATCTGCCCTGCGCAGACTATTATAATTTAATTGCTGCTCTAGCTTTTGTTGGCTCTGTTGCAGAGAATCCAACCTTTCTTGACACACTTTTTGCAGTGTCAGTAATGTGGTATGTTGCTCTGCCTTCTCTTGCTGCAGGAGATCCAGATCTTCCTTTACTTTTGTCAGGTACGGTCTGGTTTCTCTCTCTGATTCTTGGCTCTTTTGTAGCCTTTGCTCTGCAAAGTCCAGATCAGTTTGGGTTTTCTCTAGGAATTGTACTTGCCCCTTTGCCAGATCTAGGCTTTTGGCATATTTTTCCTGTATTACTCCAATATGGAGGTACCGGTAAACCGCTATTTTGGCAATTTTACATTGCTCTTTTACTTTTGGGGCCATATGCAATTCACTAAGTGCCTGCTGTAATGGACCCTGGTCCTGCCATGTATCTAATTCTGTGGCAGTGACATGTTTGATTTCCTGCAGCCAGACTTTCTCATCCTGCTCTACCCATTCACCCCTGACAAACAATTTGTACAGTAGGTGTTCCCTTGCTATATTGATTTCCACTAGGGTTGCCATTCCGGAAATATTAATTTCCTTCTGACTTATCTCAGGGTTGCTTTAATTTTGCAAAACAGACCTAACTCCTTGAGTATTTCTATTGAAGGGTGTTTTTACAGTGTAGCACAGTATGGTAGCCCAACAGGTGTATGTACCCAGTCAGTTAGCACGCTGTGTTAGACTGTCACAAGTGGTATGTCTAATTCAGGATCTCGTGACGCGCCCCCAAGCTGTAAGTAATTTCAATCCGGCACACGCCCAAGTCAACGCCTAGCATGTAGTGCACACTTATTTATTTTTGTCTAAAATTTCTTTATTCTGAACGATATACCACTCCTATCACGCTCTTCTCCTGGAACCCCCCTGGACACACTGAACCAGGAATCAGGCTGGTTTGCAAAGGTAAATATTTATGTATGTATTTAAAATCAATCACAATGTTTTAATAGGCACACAGCAATCACCAATGGGGTGATGTAACACTGAATAATCTCTTTAATACACAAGGAGTAGGTAGTGAGCAAAACAATTCAGCACAAAAAATACTTTTGTATAGGTTCAGATCTGATAGCACTGTGGTTAGAGATTCCCCCTGCACGCCCCTCAACCCCCCCAATAGGTAATGTAAAGAGATGGGAGGAGAGAACAGGTTTCAGGAATGGCAGAATTCAAACAGAATATCAATCCCACTTTCCCCTTTTCAAACACAAGAGAAAACTGAATCGACTGTCAAGCTGTCAGAAAGGCTTTTAAAGTTATCTTTAGGATGGGTTGCGCAAAAACATCAAATATGGTCAAAATTGCTGAAATTGGTATAAATTCTTAGGGGAGCCGCTTTGGATAGTTGCACACAAATGCAAGCAATTATTTAATCCCAAGAAAACATTTGAAAACTTAAAGTTCAAGTCGGAAGCAATTAAAAGCTGTTTTACACGTGTAAAAAATTACACAACACGAAAATTCGCGGCAAACTTTTCACTGCGCGATAATGGGAGAACCGCATTGATTAGGTGCGATGGACAGATCTGGATGTTGGCTACAAGCGGAAGTTGACATTTTGTTTCTATCGCAAGAACTGAGGGAGTTGCAGACGTTTTAGTAGAGGTTGTTTTTTCTGAGATAAGCACAAGAATGGAAAACGGGGATTTGCTTACACTAGAGGAGACTATGAACAAAACAAATACCACACCGGAACAGTCACTTGATCAGGGTGACTGCCTGCTAAGAAAACTCGCCTTCTTCAGATGAGAAAAATCAGTGCAGAGATAGTTTTAACAATACTAGTTATGGAGGAAAGATAGTATGGGTTGGAGAGAGGTTTCAGACGATGCAAACACACTCCTAACAATACAGGTTCTGAGTACAAGACAGGATGGGTCTAAGACAGGACTAAGACTATGCAAAGTACATATGCTAGGAACACAATTCTTCCTATTGATACTCGCTGGATACATTTGTAAATGGAACAGTCAGTTCTGGTCAGGGGATTGGATTGAGCTTAGGAAAGACGGCTTGGCACATCGGACTGGGCAGTGTCAGCAAGCCATTCTGTTCATGGCACAGGACTGGATAGGGTCAAAAAGGCGCTCTGGTCACAGCACGGCACCGGACTGGATCGGACCTGCCCTTCTTGGTTCTGAGGTTATTTCTTTTCAGCAGGCAAGCAGTAACTGCACAGCCTGTCTGTATTATGTTGCTTCCCCTTAGGCATGTTCTGTTCTGGAATTTGAGGCCTAGCTGAGAATGGTTCAGCTATGCAATGGGCCTTTTTCTTTGCCAAGTTTCTGGAGTCTGGAGCAAGGGAGATATACAGTTCAGCAGCAGGGTGCTCCACAGCATCAGGATAGTGAGTGAATCTGTCTGTTCTTATGTGGGGTGAGCTGTCCCTGTTTATGCTATGAAATGACCACATAAAAGGGGTGTGGGGGCCGGTTTAGCCTAAGCTTGTCCCTTTGAAAGGTGATTGGGTCAGAGTCTACTCTCTGCTTTGCTAGGAGGAGAGAAACAGTGTCATCTTTATGGTGTGATTTTTATGAGTCTGAGAATCTGCCCCTGGAACACAATCTACTTTTGGCAAAATACATATTTCCGCATGTGCATCCTCCATAAAAATCACATACAGATTACATATTTTACATAGCAGCTATTCCTCAAAACCCCGTAGCTTTGGGATCTTGTCTCCGCTTTTCACAGAATTTTGCCCTTTTCACTAGGAATCAATGTCCAATTTTTAAGCAAATTGTAGTGTACATGTCATCCTTTCATCACGAGGCGCTGCGCAAGCTCTCCTCGTGATGAAAGGATGAATGGAATGCAGTGACGGAGACCCGACTTTCAAACGTGTCTTTCAGTTGCTGCCCTCGGTCGGTGGGGCCTGTCCACCTTTACTGACCTATAATAAATCCCTCATTTAATTACCTATTTAGCCTCCTTGTCATATTTGGCCACTTCAAGTGGCGACGAGGATTCTGGCCCCACCGCCCCCCCCTCTATTTCCTTTTATCTCCACCTATACTATTCGCAAATCGCCTGATCCCATTCCAGCAACGGACAATCACCTCCATAAGCGTCGAGCCGGCCCGTGCAGCTGTACAAAAAGCTGTGGGCGCTCCGCTTCGATCGTGAAATCAGCTGTGTCAATGCAGGTGTAGAGCAGGCTGTGCAGCTATGTGACGCTGTTGCCGCTCCGCCGTGACAACGCCTCCAGTCCATGTACATAAACGCTGGAGCGTTTAACAAGTGAGTACCTGCGCAGCCCCGCCTGTTTTATTACGCTGCGTGTGTCTGACTTCCGGCTGTAGCCTGTCCGGACACGCCTTCCTCCCTGCAAATGCTGAAAGTTACCGTATTGCACAGAATACGAGTGCATTTACAAGTCCTGACAGCGTCTCTTTTCCTGCATCAAGAATTACCGTATTTTAAACAATACAGTGCACCTACAAAGGCTGAAATAGCCTAGTGACTGTCACGTGAACATAGAGAGGGCAAGCAACATTCAGTTCTACTGCAATTATAACAGTGCTACAAGCAACTTGTGAGATACAATATGGAAGGATTGTGTTAATCTTGTTTGGAACAATTTGTGCCTATTGGAAGGTTTAGGCACAGCCATTGTATATACTCCGGTATATCTGCCTAGTAAAAACTTCATTCAACATGACTTTCAATAGTGTGCCACCACCCATGTTTTTCCTGTCAGATGTTGGTGAACCAGCAATTCCATGGAAAAGATGGATTAGGTCATTTGAACATTATGCTGGCGTGGTGTGTGGTCAAAACTGCAGCGTAGAGAAGAGAAAGTCTCTATTAATGCACTGTTTAGGTCCGGCAGGACAGGAGAAGTTTGAAGATCTACCAGATCTCCTGTCGGATGAGGATACTGACCTGAATGAGTATGAACGGTTGGTGAAAAAGATGGGCAAACATTATGAGAAAAAATTGAGTGCAATTTTGGAACGTTATAAATTTGGTAAAAACTCAAGGAGAAGGTGAAAGTGAGGAACAATACATCACAAATTTGAGAAAATTAGCTAAGACATGCAATTTCAATGCTCAATTGGATGAGAGATTAAGGGATCAATTCATGTTAGAGTGTAGGAGTACTAAAGTAAGACTGTGGGCTGAAGATGACCCCACTCTGGACACAGTTTTGCGTATAGCAAAGGAGGTGGAGCACACCAAGAGATGTGTTAAAGAATTGGAGAGCAGAATGCAGACTATTGACATTAAACAGGAAATGTCCAAGGATAAAACCATTATACCCACTATGATTAAGAGTAATGAGTCTATAGCTCAAATAACAGAAAAATCCAGTAGAGGATACAAGTCAGAGAGGAATGGCAGAGTATCTTGGAGTGATGAGAAAAGAAAGAAACCAAGCATCAGAATCAATAATGGTGATGGGAGGAAGAAAAGTCCACGCAGACGGAGGGATGACTTCAAAAACAGAAATGCAGGAAGATGCTACAGATGTGATGGCTCAGATCATTGGGCAGATAACCCAGAGTGCCCTGCTCTGAAAATTATATGTGGGAAATGCAAGGGCAAGGGACATTATGCATGATGTTGCAGAATGCAGAACACTTCCACCAATTGGATAGGGAATGATGAATATAGCGATGAAGATGGAGAAGAATGCGTATTTGTTGTAACCGATGAAGAGAATGAACAAGAAATGGAAAGTCCCAAAGCCATGGTGTGTGTTGATGGAGCCGACATACAAATGATGATTGATTCAGGAGCCAAATACACACTATTACCACAGAAATTTTGGGACAGGGAAAAACATGAGTATTTACATGAGCCAGGCATAAGACCCAGAGCTTACGGAGAAGTTGAAATAGGTGTCATTGGATGGTTCTGGGGGTCACTCAAATTCAAGGGGAGGAGAGCAAATGGCAAGATATACATAACTAAAGGAAGAAGAACACCTTTGTTGAGTTGGACCCATCAGAGCAAACTCAGTTAGGTTAGATGCTGCATCTGACGAGTCAGTATATTTGATTGAAAGTGGTACTAGACAAATCCAAGGAACTAGAGATCCCACTGAAAATGATGACATGATGGAAAACATATTCAGGAAGGAAATAGGATGCCTGCGTGGTTTCGTCCACAAAATCAAAATGAAACCAGGCCACAGTCCCGTGGCGCAGAAGTTGAGTAATATTCTGATTTCTATGAGAGAAGAGGTGAGAAAATATTGGAAGATCAGAAAATTATTGAAAGAATAGATGCCAGTGAATGGGTTTCACCACTGGTAGTGCTAAGAAAAAAATCTGGGAAATTAAGAATGTGTGGACATGAGAGAATTAAATAAGAGTGTGATACCAGATAGGTGCCCACTTCCTAATATACAAGAAATTGTGTCTACCATTGGACCCTCGAAATATTTCTCCACTCTTGACCTAACATCAGCATACCATCAAGTTAAGTTGCATAAAGAGTCTAAAAAATTGACAGCATTTATTACACCAGATGGATTATACCAATACAGAAGACTACCTTTTGGGCTAGTATCGGCAGCCTCAGTATTCCAAAGGATCATGCACAAACTGTTTGAGGGTGATGAGGGAATCATTTGCTTTCAGGATGATATTTTGATGCATGCCATCGATCAAAAGGTGCATGATGAAAGATTACAGCATGTCTATAAAAAATTGTATGAAGCGGGAATGACTCTCAGTAAAGACAAGTACAATATCAATCGCAATGAAATTGAATACCTAGGACATACCATTTCTGCTGAAGGTATAAAACCGAAGAAACAACTGGCCGATGCCATAATGAACATGCCGAGACCTAAAACAAAGGAAGAAGTGCGTACATTTGTTGGGATGGCAGAGTACTATTCAAAGTTTATAAAGGATTTTGCTATACATACTGTACCATTTCGTGAACTTTTAAAAAAAAAAAAAATATTTGAATGGAACGTGGAATGCGAGGAAGAATTTGAAAATATCAAATCAGAACTAAATAGAGCACCATCATTAAAGAATTTCAAGAGTGGAAAGAAAACTATAATTACGACAGATGCCAGCAATTTAGGACTGGGTGCTGTTGTCACCCAGGAAGTTGATGGAAAAGAAGTTCTGATCGCTTTTGCATCAAGATTATTGAAGGGTGCAGAAAAGTCATACGCTGCAATTGAAAAGGAAATATTGGCCATTAAATGGGCAACAGAAAAATTCCGAAATTTCATTTGGGGAGTGGAAGTGGAGATACGCACAGACCACAAACCATTGATACATGTCATCATGAATAAAGGGTTGGATAATGTATCCAACAGGATCAAGAGGTGGGTCGTGCTGTTGCAAGAATACAACTGCACAGTACGATATGTGCCAGGAGTAAGAAATCGTGCTGCTGACTGTCACGACTCACTAATACTTCAAAGGCTGATGATGAGAATGAAAATTATTCTGAAGTTGTTTTGAGTATAGAAGCAATGTCTATATCTAAAGCTGAATGGGAGGAAGCGGAAAGTCGAGATGATAACATGGTTCAGTTGAGACATATTATACAGAGCGGGGAAAGCATGAGAAAAATTAGATTTGAGGAAGGTGATCTCAAGGAATACTGGAGAATTGCGGATGAACTCAATGAAACAAATGACAGAATCATGAGAGGAGATCGTATAATTCCACCTGCGAGCCTATGACAAAGAATCATAGAATTGGGTCATGAGGGCCATCAAGGAATGGTGAAGACTAAACAAAGGATACGTGACGACTTTTGGTGACCAGGATGCGATCTACAAATCGAGAGAACAATCAGAGATTGTATCCTTTGTAATCAGAGTGATAGACCGTGTGTGAATGTAAAGTATCCTATGGTAATAACGAATATTCCAGGAAAAGTATGGGATGAAATAGGCATAGATATACTAGGACCTATTCATTGTGATGGCAAACAGTTCTGTCTGGTGGTCATTGATCTTCTGACCAGATGGGTAGAAGTCTTGATTAAACCCAATATGAATGCGAAAGTGATTGTAGATTTCATGTCAGACATATGTGCCAGAGAAGGTTTTCCACGAACCATATTAACAGACAATGGGGTACAATTTAGGTCAAAAGATGTGGAGAAGTTCTGTACTGAAAATTCTATTGTGCACCAAAGGAGTGCAATATATCATCCACAAATGAATGGAGTAGTTGAGAGATTCAACAAAATACTCAAGGATGCCATTCGTTGGGCTTGGGCAAATGGACTCGATTGGGAAGTAGCAGTAAAAAAAAAAGTTATTGCTCACCGTTTCACACCACATAGTACAACAGGCCTATCACCTTTTGAATTGAGTAGAGGACGTAGAGCTAACACCAAATTGACCCCATCCTGGTTGGGGAGGGAGACTGTTGTGAGGAAAGATTTTGGAGAGGCAGTAGAAAACATAAGGGATACTCCACTAAGAAATAAAAAAACTCACGACAGTCATATAAGGAAAGGAAAAGAAAGAGAAACTGCAAAAGTGGGGGGGCTGGTGAGAATAAAATTACCCCCAGTGCTAAGAGATGGACCCTGCAAATGGTCTAAGCCAGTGAGTGTAATTGAGGTTTTTAAACATGCAGTGAGAGTGCAAGATGGCAGAGTTTGGAACATGGAAAGGGTGTACGTGATGAAACCATGCAGAAGTGTAATAAACAGTGAACCTGTTTGCAGAGAACAGACTAGTCAGGATTTTGGTTTAAATGTGGAAGTAAATGGTGGGTATGCAAGGTCGATGTTGAATAGAGATGTTATGTCATGTATTTCCTTGCAAAGAGCGAAAGCAGATATTTCACATGTGTCAAGAACGGGAAGGATAATCCGCAAGCCGGATCGCATGAAAGACTTTGTCTAAGGAATCAGCAAGTCAGATCACATGAAAAGATTTTGTCTAAAGATACAGTACTTGGGGAGAACATCCTGTCAAACTGTTAAAAGGAAACTGTGAGACTAAGGGAAGGAGATGTGTAGTGTACATGTCATCCTTTCATCACGAGGCGCTGCGCGAGCTCTCCTCGTGATGAAAGGAGGAATGGAATGCAGTGACGGAGACGCAACTTTCAAACGTGTGTTTCAGTTGCTGCCCTCGGTCGGTGGCTCCTGTCTACCTTTACTGAGCTATAATAAATCCCTCATTTAATTACCTATTTAGCCTTCTTGTCATATTTGGCCACTTCACAAATGTCTACAAGTGTGTGTGTGTGTTTAACATGGGAATAGGTGTATAAAGTTTTACATTTCTAGCAGAAATACATTTTGGGTAAAATCACATTTCTTGCCATTGCTGTCCAGAACCTGTCACACAGTTCTGGCGCCTCTTCACCCGTGCATCCAGAAATTACATTAACATCTGTTATTTTTATATTTTTCACAATTTTAAACAGTTATGTCTTTTTAAAATATGTTTTGTCCTTGTTAAGCAACAAATGGTTGTTTTGCTCCTCCCCTTGGTCTCTCCCTGGAAGCCCAGGAGCCATCCCCCATGTTTGTTCCTTGCAGAGGCCATTTACGACTGTCTTCACACTTCGAATTTCCTGCTCTGCAGCTTGTCATTGTTCCTTGCCTATGTAGCCCAGGTTCTTTCCTACCCTGTATTTAACAAATGTGCTTGATTTCCTGCTGGGGGGAAAGACCTTCCTTCTGTGAGAAAAACCTGCTATTCCAGTTTGGCAGCTTCAGCCAGGTTTAAATTAATTGTTAAATTCTGTGGCCTTTTCCTTAGCACAAAACAAACTTGTTGGATCAAATAGCAGCTAGAATTTTCATTCAAGATTTTAAATCATGGTATCGACACAATTACAATATGGGTTACTATGTAATTAAAAAAAAAAAAAAAAAAATATGGGTTACTATCAGTAACGGGCCTTTTAGATTGCAAACATTTGATTTTCAGTTTATACATGTTAAAGTTTAATCAGGCAGGCCACTGACCGCTGTCATCACAGCAGCCCTCTGCTGCACAGAGATTTTTGACAGATCCACAGACAGGCCACTTTTGCTGTGGAAATCTCTTTATGCTCTCAGCCTTTCAGGACATTGTAAGTTCACAATGATTTCTTAAACTAAGTGATTTGTAGCACCCAGCAAGAATTTTTAATATTTGAAGGTGTTCTGTACCGGCATTCTGAAGTTTCAGCAACAAGGAACAAGTGATTTCAAGCAATCTTGGGAGTTTCCTTTAGCAAAGCACTGCTTTTTCCTCCTGCACTCCACTTTCCATTGTGGTGGAGCCCAGTGACACATTTCAGAAGTAAGAGGTCTGTTCCACCGCTGACAACACATGTGGCAAATTGGGCAGCCATCTTATTGTGGGTTGAAAAGCGCAATTTTAAAGGTTGTTGGCGCGCACAAGGGTTTTGCGGCCATTTTGCTGTTTCTGGCTCCATCATAACAGTGATGCAGCATAGCAGATCAAAAGTGGGTCAATTCATCCCACAAGAGCAAGTGGTGGCTCATAGGGGGCCGCCATCTTAGGTGAGGCAACTCTCTTAGTTATTTAAGAGCAGATAATTACACTGCCGAGTCGGCACAAATAAACTTACAACCATTGAAAAACCATTGATTTAAAGTAAATGGTAATTGTATATGAGAAATAAATAATTAAATACATTCATTGCTTGGGGGCATAAACCATTAGAAAAAGATCATTTGTTTGCAATTGAGTAAGCATATAAGCGTCACTTTGAGACCTATGTATAAGGGCTATATAAGTAAAAAGATGATAAATTGAGGAGCAGTTCACTGATCCACAATTTTGGACGCATGTGTGACTTGAACATGTGGTGGCATGAAAAAGAATTTGACCTGTAGATAAGAATTGTTTACTGGGTCACCCGGGGACGGGGATACAATTAGGAACATATATATTAGCCCACATGTACTTGGCAAAAAATGTCCAAATGGTCGCGCTGCCCAATTACTAATAAATATACAATTGCAAGTATGTAGTGAAGAATGATACATTCAATATTGCTGCACATCCATATAGTAAGGTTACATTGGCTAGTCAGTCGCAAGAGAGCCATAACTTTCAATTAGGTCTTGGGTTATGTCAAATTACAGGAATACTGCAAATTCATGGTCTGAATTAAGGCCATTGTACACGGTCCGATATTTACAAATGAGTCTGGCCTCCAGTTGACAAAGCTTTAGTGTCAGATTGCCACCTCTTTGCGGCAATTAGACTTTGGTCAGACCTACAAATTGAATAAGATCCTTACATTCAAGTTGGTGTTGTGCTTGCCAGTGACTGGCTAATGGATATTTAGCTTCCTGGCTGCCAATAGTTGATATGTATTCTCTAATCCGAATTCTTAATGGTCTGATTGTACTGCCGATATATTTCAGCCCACAGGTACAAATAATACAATATACCACAAATTTAGTGTTGCAAATAATAAAGGATTCCACATGGTGGTCACCCTGAGGTCCAAAAGGAACCATAGAAGTTTCAAGTGCGTATTTGCACATAGTACAACATCCACATTTGTGAAATCCTTTTGTTTGGGCGGAATGTAGCCATGTGGTTGTATGGCTAGGTATGCTCATGAAAGACGGGCATTATTTATTTTTAAGTGTCTTGCCTTTACTATATGGGATAATAGGTTTAGGATCAAGCCAATTTGAAATATATGAATCTAAATGAAGCAAGTGCCAATGTTTTATCACTATATTGTGTACTTTATAGCTATCTGAATTAAATCTAGTGATCTACCTAATTTTCTGTGAGCCTGGTGTCATGGTACGTGATTTTGGAACTAGAAATTCAGCTCTCTTCAACTGACGTACTTCTTCTGCGGTTTTATCAAGACTGGTGGTATCATACCCTCTTGATATGAATCGAGATTTAATCGTCACTTTCCAAAACAAAATCTTGCATTTCTGGGCAATTTCTTCTGGCACAGATACTCTCCTTTTGGGATATTATCAAATACATGTTTTTAGTGGCAACTTTGGGCATGTAAAGTTGCATTGAAAGAAGTGCTTTTGCGGAATGTTTTGGTTGACAAATCATTTTCAGTAAGTTGTATAGTTAGGTCAAGAAAATCTATCTTGGTTTGGCTACATGTAGAGGTAAATTGAATCCCCCAATCATTGCTATTGAGGAAAAGTACAAATTGGTGGAGTAAGTCTTCTGATCCTGTCCAAATCAAAATGGCATCAATATATCATTTCCACAGGTGTATGTATGATTGGAAATGAAGATTAGTGAAGACGTATGTTTGCTCGAAATGATGCATGAAGGCATTCGCGAGTGCCGGGGAAAAACTAGCTCCCATCGTGATGCCAATCAGTTGTTTGAAATAAACATTAAATAAAAATACATTATTTTGCAAAGTAAATGGATGAAGTTCCTTCAACATTTCAACATGTTCAAAATGAGAGGCAGATGATTGGCGAAATAAAAAGTTTACACATTCAATAGCTTTCAAATGATCAATTGAAGTGTACAATGCTTTCACATCAAGAGTCACTAACCAACAATTATCCTGAAAATCCAGTGTGTCCAATATTTCGAATACATGCATTGTATCCCTGATAAATGTTGGGGTCAAAAGTACAACTGGTAATAGACGCTCGTTAATATAGATTGAAATTGGTTCAAGGACACCACCTCCTCCACTTACAATAGGTCTCCCTTCCGGGATGTCTTCAAAAGCCTTGTGAATTTTAGGAAAGAAATATGCTGTAGGCATAATGGGGCCATCAACCATGACAAAATGTCTTTCTACATCCGTGAGTAAACCTTGTTTGTGCCATTTTAGTATCAATTGATTCGCCAAAGTTTGAATTTGATGCAATGGGTTATTTTTAAGTGCTAGATGGCAATTTCCTGTATTGAGGCGTCTCATACCCATAGTGATGTAGTCTGATCTATCCATCACGACAACATTGACGCTCTTGTCTGCCTCTTTAATAATAAGGGCAGGATTGGTGGCCAGTTGTTGCAGTTCCTGGAATTCTGATTTTCATAGGTTATGAGTAAATTGAAGTGAACTGCTGAACCGAATTGTCTGCTAATTTATGTACATCCTTTATCACTGCCTGGTGAAAAGTGTCAATAATGATATCATTAGGAAAAATTGGCGTAAACTTCAATCTCTTAGTAAGTTGTTTAATTTTAACATTCTGTTGTACAATATCCAAATCTGACAACACTTGCATGATGCATGTTTGAGATTGGAGATCTGCATCTTCCAAAGTCATTAGTACATGAGTGCTGAAGAGTGTCTGAAGTGAGATTTGGGAGGGTGCTGGTGTTGGAGGTAGCGATTTGAAATTTTGGACTTCAGTGGAAAATAATTTTTTAAGCTTAAGTTTACGGACAAATTTAAACCGGTCAATTTGAATGTCCACATAGTTATTGGTAGCTGAGGGTACAAATGAAAGGCCCCTGTTGAGGACAGCTGTTTCAGCTGAAGAGAGCGAATAAGTGCTGAGATTAGTGATCAAGTTCAATGATTTTGGTGTTAGTTGTTGCTGATATGTTGCTCTGGTGAGTCTGCGAGACGGAAGTGCATTTCCGCTGCCTGGGCTTGTCGCCCATTGTGCCCCTGGTTGTGTGCCTGGGGTTATAATATTTGTAGCTATTGGACTTTGGAAGCATACTTTTTTTGCTGCTATTCGATTGCCCTTTTTGTATCTCCTTAACTGCTCTAAAAAAGGAGATGGGTCTGGAGCTGCTAATTGGTTCGATTGTATGTCTTCTGAGTCATCTTGTAGGTCATCATGTAATATAGAAGGATCTCCAGTTTCCAGATTAGACGGACCTGGGATCTGTTTCTCTGAGTCACCATCTACATCAGAACTTACTGGCGATGAGGCAACGCTACTTGATCGTGATCTAGAGACCTCATCGTATTTGGCCTGGTAGGTATACATTCTGTTGTCTCAATAGTCTCTATCGTCTCTCGAAAATGTACGTGATTTCCTCATTTTGACTTCATCCTGGTGTTTGCGTAGTATATCGTAGAGGGTCTTAAAGTTCTTGTCTATAGTAGCACTTGGAGCATCAAATAAATGAATTTCCTCTTTGTCTATTTCTATAACTTTATGTGCATGTTCACGTGTTCCACTAATAGTTTCAGCATATTATTGAAACTGGCAGTTAGATTAATTTCCCATTCTGAGATAAGGTCTGCGCTTGTATGTAGTTATTGAAGTGGCACAAAGGCTGCGGGTGTCTGGAAGGTGTGGGTATGCTGCCAATATACTACCACTGTACAATAACAATTAACACAAAAGGTCCCAGTCATACTACGCCAATTGGTGCGAAAATTAAATTCCAGTCTGGTGTTTATTTTGAATGGTAAAACAGCCTGACACGTGTTTCAAGCTTTGCTAGCTCTTCGTCTGAGGCTGATGTAACACACCAAATTTCCATATGTACAGTATTTCCACAAATTAAATTACAAATCAACCAAAATGAATTGACATGTGTATCAATCAAGGAAACATATTGGGTCACACAAAGGGCAGTTTGCCAAGGAAAGTCAAATAAGGTCAATGAAAAATAAATGCCACATTTGATATGTCATAAAATATCCACATTTTCACAGAAACGACACAATTGAAGACAAGGGTCAGGGAAATAAAGAAGAGGGGTGTGGGGGGAAATTAAAACCAGAAAAACATTAGTGTCAATGTGGTTAGGCTAGCGCAACCAAAATCAATTTTGCCAAAAATGTAGGGGTGAGAAAGTTTGATTGAGGTGTACCTTCTGTATGGAGTTCAATGGTCCAATTCCGGATATGGCAAAAGTTTGCCTGTTGATAGTTCAACTGAAATCCGGGGTTGACATATTAATAGGTTGGCTGAGGTAAAAAGTCCTGAATTCATTGTATATTAGAGGAAAGTAAATTATCATACATCTGATGCATCTTTACCTACCCCCTATTCGACAAATTGGACAGACTGAGTGTCACCTACACTAATTATGCGGATGACACCCAGATCCTCATTCCCCTTTCGGGCAATTTTGACAAGGACACAGCCTTGGTAAACAAGATATACCACCTCATTCAGGAATGGATGGCATCACATGACCTCTGCCTCAATGACGATAAAACAGAGATCCTGATACTGGGGTCCGATGCTAACATAAAAAAACTCAGCCCCAGCTACACTGCATTTAATATTGACGGAAACTCCATCAAAGTAGTGACTGAGGTAAAAACGTTAGGCTTCCACCTTGACTCCACTCAGTAAAAAAGTCAACTCCATGGCGTCATCTACTGCCTATACCTGTAAACTCATCAGGGCATGTAGACCGTTCTTATCTAAAGCCAGTTGCATCACTCTCGCTAATGCACTAATAATGTCAAAATTGGATTACTGCAACACCCTATACTTAGGCGCCAACAAATACATCATAGACAAAATACAAATACTACAAAATAACGCCTTGAGAGCAGCCCTGTATATACCCAGCAGAGAGCACTTCTCTAACATCAGAAGAGAACATCATTGGCTAAAAATAAGGGATAAGATTCTACTCAAAACGGTATCACTCACCTTCAAATGCCTCAACAATGCAGCACCCCGATACCTCACCGAAAGAATGACTAGGAGAACTTCGACACGTCCATCTAGATCCGCCAACTCCCATTGCCTAGATATCCCTAAATTTAAACTCTCTAAATCAGGCAGTTCTAGCTTCCTGGTTAAAGCTGCACAATCCTGGAACGCACTACCCCTAGCCTTCAGAACCGAACAACCATACGGAAGATTCCGATGCAACATGCTAAACTGGCTACGATTGAATGACATCTGATACCTAACCTTTTTGCTCTACTGACCTATGTACTTGACCATGTATGCTTATTCTTTACCCAGTGCGTCTCAAATTTCCTTGTACTGCAGCACCCCGTTACCTAAGGGTTTGGTGCGCATTATCAAATTAATAAACAAATGCACAAGACAGTAAGAACCACGTGTCGCTGCCTGATCTGCGCCCTGTCTGGTGCCGCAACATCACCTACACGCTAATGCATGTTTCTGGTTAATTCACTCAAAGGCTGTTATGGAGCAGGTCATCAAGGTTAAGTAGAACAGTGTCTGTCTTCATTGGACAAGTTCAACACTGGCTGTCTCCATGAATGCAGCACATAGCCAGACTGAACCTGCACCAGACGATAAAGAGGAAAGGATGCAGTTCCAGTCCAGGAGGCAATGCTGTCTTTCCAAAAACAGTTGTACTGCGTACCTTTCTGGAATTAAGTTTTGGGGCTACTCGGGAACTTAATAGGTTTTTTGGTCATTGAGTGGTACAAACGCAGTAGATTCTTACTACATCCTTAGTGTGAATGTGTAACACTGCGTGGAATCATTTGGTTGTGCTGATTAATTTGGTTGTGCTGATTCCCCACACTATTCGCACAGCATCTACTGCATTTGTATGCTCAATGATTTTCCGGTCTGATGGAAATAGGCATATGGATGTAGCGGGATTGTGATTTTTATTGGGTCGCCATTGCGATCCGTACATTTTTGTTCTTTCTGTCATGTGCATGAAGGAATTCTTGGTCTTGGCATAACGCCTCACTTGTAGCAAATTCCTTTCCCAGTTAATGTGATTTGAATTGAATATGTTCATGTGATAGTGGTTGCCATGTTTATACATCACCTCCAGCTCTAAGAGTCATGATATAAGTTAATTAGGCAAGCTGCTTTTCCAAGCAGAGAGTTGGGGGCATATCTTTCTTCAGCGGGGGCTCCCTCTGCAACAGCCTCCCTGCCTCTCTCAAGCTTTAGCAGAACCATCTTCAGTTCCGGAAGCAACTTAAGAGCCTCCTCTTCGCTTCTGCTTTCTCTCTTCCTCTCTCCTGCTGATGACCAGTCTGTTCCATGCATCTGGTTTACCTGGCCGCCCTCTGAACTGGGGACCACGTCCCTGCCTGTCCAGTTGCATCTCACACTGCCTCTTGCCTCCCCTAGCACTTGTGGTCTGTATCTGTAACCCTACAGTCCACCCACTCTCTGCACTAATTAGCCACCCGCACTCTCGGATTACCAGCACTTAACCACCCTTTGGCTGTGCTCTGCTACCTGCAGATCTCCCCTCCCCTCTTACGCTTCTCCCCTCCCCCTCCCTGTGCTTGCCCAATCTGAATGAAACAAGGCCTAGTAAGATCGTTGTTTTGCCCACCCTTTAGTTTCCCCCTCCTTGTCTTGTCGACCCTAGAAACACTTGTGTACAGGCGCGTTATAAATGCCATATCATGGAAGTCTGAATAACAGAATATAAAGTCCAATATGCAAGTCTACATGTGTAGATATTACAAGAGGGTCCCTTAACAGTGATAACTGCACCTATAGATTCTAACTGGCCTAAAAGTCTCTTGCATCAAGTGCAGATCCAGACCAATTGCATTCCTCTCTACCCCCAATAAGGGGTTTATGCATTTGGACTCCATTTGGAGGAAAGGCCTTCCGTTCTGAATGCATTGTATTTATTTATTGAAAATTAAGTGCTTCTCCAAGAGCACTGTATATAAAGGGCATTGATGGCCGAATCGTTCTTATTTCTGGGTGTTTCAATGCACGGGACACTGCAGTAGTAGTTATATTAAACTTAAAAGTGGTGAAGGACTTGGAAATGTTACATGGCGATGGCACAAGACTGTCCTTGCTCTTGGTACTGCCTACACATGCTAGTTAGGTGCACACACACATTGTCGGGTTTGGCTTGGGTGCCCCTGTTCATGAAAATAGTTTGCAATGAGTGCTAAGCAATTATGCAGATACTCAACAGGATTGGATACCATGGATTGTCCCACCAGGTCAAAGGGCATCGGGGCTGATATATAGACTCTTGTGGTAGTGTGCCTCTTTTCCCTTAGGTATAAGTGCAGCACCATGATATGATCTTGAATGGGATGCACATTTTTCCACCAAAGGCCAGTGGTTCATTAGAAATATATGAAGCACCAAATGCCTTGGTCTAATGTCTGGCCATTTCTCTGTAGTCAAGACGTCGCCCTACACAAGTTGGGTGTTTCTGCCCCCGAAAGAGTAACAAACCAGTTGTTTCTCCCGTTCTGAATGCATTCTCTGGTCCAACAACTGTTTTCACTTTCTGTTACTCTAAGGAATTTATTGAGGATAGGGGCTGATTGTTAGATGATTTCAGACAGTAGTGCGAATAGTATGTCTGCGCCTCTCTGCGTTATTCAGAGTTGAAGTTCCATGTGCAAATGTCAGATGTATGTCGGCGTCAAGAACCTAACTACGACTGATATTCCCCTGATCAGTCGAAGGTGAAGGTGGAACTGTTGGGTATAGTTCTGCGCCATGACAATAATAAAATAAAAACTGGTATATATGACCAAACCTGTTTGTCCTTGATTAAATCAAAAAACCCATATGGTCCTAGGTACAATCTCAGGTTCTATAACGTTCTGTCTAAAGTTTTCCTAGTCAACATTAACCAAATGGTGGCACGTCCTAATGTTTCACCCCTGTGCAAGCTTTGTCAAGGCGTAGCAGAGTTTTTACACAAATAGAAACAGAATCCCTGTACAGAGTTACAGGTCACTTTGTTAGAAACATTGTGCATAACTACTAGTGTGGCTACGTCCACCCCTTATGGATCCCACATCATTCCTGTGCTTACATTGGCTTCCAGTGGCCAAAAGTTCATAGAGTCTTTTATTGTCAAGGAGCGGATTACCTGCGAAACAAATTTCAGCATTATATCCCTGGTCCTTCCCTTTGTTCCGAAAATGCATACCTAGTTGTGATACCCAAATTTCCTCTCTAGGGTGGGAGACCCAGCTTTTTCTGTCTCTGCTGCTAAATTGTGGAACAACTTGACTAAATCTGAGACTTATTGAAAATCATCTTCTTTTATGGTGACTTCTTAAAACCTGTCTTTTCTAAGCTGTTCGTATTGTTTTTGTACAGTGGCTTTGTTTTGTTGTGCTCTCTCCTCGCGCCAAAATGCCATTGGATGAATGATCGCGCTATAAATCTTGTTATGATGAAAGATATGTTTGATCCATGTCTTGCTTTCAAATATTTATCTTCGATTACATCGAGAACATAACATTCCATTAGTTAACTCCATTAGTTAACTTCCATTAGATGGCTAAAAGATCCTTTACACACCCAGAACCAACCGGCATGGCGGTGGAGTAGCCCTGATCTTTCCAGAGTGGGTCCCTGCTTCTGTCATCCCTATGCAGGCCTTCCCCTTTGAATGTCTGGTCTACGGGCTCTCTATCTCTCCTGGCCTCTCTAAAACTGTGGCCACCATTTACAGGCCGCCTGGCCAGGTTGCCCTCTTCCTCTCAGAATGGGTGGACCTCTCCACTCCTCTTTGCCTCTACCACTCAACTTCTCCTACTTGGAGACCTCAAAATCCATCTGGATGCTTCCAATCCCTGTGCGGGACTCTTTCGCAATCTCTGCGATGATAGCGCTCTTATTCTTCCTTCTGGGCCAAAGCACTCTGCCCGGCACACCTCTCCCTGCGCCTTCGTGTGAGGCATAAAATCTTGGGTCATCTTCGACTCCACTCTCCCCTTCTCCCCTCACGGACCTCTCGAAGTCCCACCACCAGCTGCACCTCTTCACAGGTGGTGTTCATTTTCTCACTTCCCCCAGAAGCTCAACATCTCCAGAGCCCTGGTTCTCTCTACGCTGGACTACTGCAACAGCCTTTCTCAACCTGCCTCCTAATACTCTCCACCCTCTGCAACAAATCCAGAACAGGACTGCAAGACTTGTCCTTGGCCTGAAGCCCAGGGATTGCATCGCTCCAGCCCTGAAATCTCTCCACTGGCTCCTGATGGCTGGAAGGATCAAGTTCAATACACTCTGCATTGCCCACAAGGCTTGTCGGGGCCCGCACTACATCTAACTCTTCCTAAACATTTTCCTTCGCAAGCCCTTTGCTCAGCTACCTCTAACTCTCTGATCATCAGACGCTTCTCCAGGCACAGAGTGGGAGGTAGATCTCTCTCCTCTGCAGGGGCCTCCCTCTGGAACGGCCTCCCTGCCCCTTTCAAACTAAAGCAGGACCCCCTCAGGTTCCAGAAGCAGCTAATTTACCTTCCTTTTTGCTTCTGCTTTCTCTCCCTTGCTGCCCCACCTGTCTGCTGTACTGACTGGTCTCCTGGCTACCCTCAGAATTCTATGGGATCCTGGCTCCCCCACGACCTGCAAGCACCTGCACTGCCTCTGGGCCTCAGCGCATAGTGGTTGTAGCTGTAACCCTACAGTCCCCTCCTCTTTGCACTACCCTGCACTTAGTCAGAGCAATGCTACCCTGACTACACTCTCCCTCCCCCTGGCACTTTCTCCTCTCCCCTCTGCACATGCACGATCTGAATGACACAGGGCCTAGTAAGATCATTTGTTTCATCCTCCCTATGTCTCCCTACCTTGTCTGGTCACACTGAGAAACACTTTTGTATAGGCGCGTTATAAAAGACTCCTATCATAACTCAATATCCTGAGTAAATACACACTATTTGGATGTTAACCTTGGGTAATCCCCGTTGTTAGCACTTGGTAAGCCTTTTTATGCATTAGCAATATGCATTAGTATACCATTGTTATTAAGTGTTTGCATCAGTTTGTTATTCCTTACAATAAGTTCAGTTTTACATATACATTGGGCCACTGCATATCTTCTAAATAGTCATGTTAGAGTACAGGTAGAGGAGGAAAAAAGAAAAGAATGAAGAGTATTGGGGAGTGTTTAGTTATATTTGCAGTTTGTTAACATAAGGGGAATATTGTGAAGTCCAAGCAATCATTCATTCGACCATATTTTGCACGGTGATGGTCCAAAGTGACCGTTCTTGTTAGATATATATTTATATATATGTAGGTGCAAGCCTCTATGCAAGCATGTGATGGCATAGGTCTAGTTATAAGGTTGTGTCCCATAGTGGTAAGGCATTAATTGTGGTAAATACTGGCGAGAAAGCTAGTTGTGCCGCGCTAAGTTGGCT
Source organism: Ambystoma mexicanum (assembly GCF_040938575.1). NCBI lineage: Eukaryota > Metazoa > Chordata > Amphibia > Caudata > Ambystomatidae > Ambystoma > Ambystoma mexicanum. The sequence goes on from NC_090926.1 coordinate 868,265,292, forward strand.
GGGTGGAAATCATCAAAAGGAGGGTGTCCAGTAGGTTGCATGCTGTGACTAAAAACTACGGTAGGCTGGAAATTAAGTTTGTCCTATTACCTTAGGACCTCTTATTTACAACGTAGTACAGGTAGGTTCACTGGATTGCATCAGAGTCACTGCCATGTATTGGATTTTTGGGAACAGTAGGAATGTTGTAGAGTACCGTGTGTACATAGGCATAGTATAATGGGTGCTCAATGCTGAGCTGAGAACTGGGGTGCATAACTAAAGTTCAGATACATTAAATAATTCTTATTATCTTGAAAGCGTCAGGCTAATTCTCGCCAAAATCTTTGTGCCCCTCTTACAGTTGCTTGTGTGTATGTGTATATGTATATATATATATATATATATATATATATATTCATTCATTCTCCTGGAGGGGGAATGTCAAGTTACTGGCCTAGTAAGGCTTGCAGCATTATTTTCTAAATAGAAATAGACGTATTTTGCAGTGTGCATAGTGGACCCATGCCTCATTAGGAGTGTTGTTTCCTTAAAGTATGGATGGCAGTGCTCCGTTGGTGTCTGTAACCACAGCCATCTTTGGATCCGCATTATATAGCCGTCCCGCGATGGTGTCATGCGTTCTAAATGTTGTGATGTCATCAACGTCAAACATGCCTGTGGCAAAAACGGGGGGGGGGGGGGCATATTTTTTTTCTTCAAAAGATTATCATGAGTGATACCTGTTCAAATAAATGATTTAAAGGATGCATATTGTACCGGAAGTAAAAACCACTAGTAGCACAATGTGAGCAGGAGAGCGTGTTCACAGTTGCTGGGAGCGTCTCATGAGCGGTCCAGTGCTCCTTCCAATTGAACCGGTGAAAGCTGGTGGGTATTGTCACCAAGGTCTTATTAGAGCTAACTGAGACCTTATCTTAATAAAAGGGCAAAGAAAGCTTGTGGGTGGAGAGAAGTGGATTTTCAGATAAAATAGTACTCGTGGCATATGTAAAAAAGGGGGTGTCATCGTCAGTGGAGTGTGGTTCGTTAAAGTCCCCGAGGAGGGGAATCGGACTGTCTAATGTTCGAATTGGGGTTCATGCTTGGCGTGGGTCGATGGTTACACTTATTGGATCCCTCTTGGAAAACATCCTCACTACCATCTTACTTGAGAGATACCACAGATTTTCTTTCCAGAATGGATGAACTTCCATGGGAACCGACATACATCTGGGCAACTATGGGTGTGGTATCTCTCCATACCGCAATGCAGCACAAGTTTGGAAAGAAAGAATGCACATTTTTCCTGAACTCCAGGTCACTTATCTAAAACGCACCAAAATGATTCTCGGTATGATTGACCTTTTGCCTTGATAACAATGCATTTCTTTTCAATGAGTTTTTCAAATAAGTACAAGGGACAGCTATGGGCACTAAATGTACCCCTTCATATTCCGGTTTGGCCATGGGGTACTGTGAAAAATTAGAAGTATGGTCTGAAAAAAATGAGGCATATACAGATAACATAGTGTTGTGGCTATGTTATATTGACAACCTATTTGTCATCTGGAAAGGGAGTGAATAGGGATGGGTCGATTTTGTGAAAGTACTAAATAAAAATGACGATGTTACAGTGAAAATAGTTGATAAACAAGCAATTTGTGAACTTTCCAGAAAGCCAACAGGTTCCAACACTATACTCCATGTGACTAGTGCTCACCCCAAAAAAACCTCATATGGAGCATACCCTATGGAGAGTTCATCACGCTACAAAGAAACTGTACTACCCTTGAAGACTTCGAATAGCCAGCAAAACGACTGCATGGGGCTTTCAAAGACAGGAGTATCACAAGAGGATCATAGAAAGGGTATATATACAAGCACGATCATTGACAAGACATACCTTACAGGACAATCGGCGAATAAAATCACGAAAACCAATGAAGACACCACGATACTCATCTTGACATTTGGCACCCATGCCAAATTGATTTGCTAGATCCTTAAGTATTGGAAGGTACTGAGAGCAGTCAAAGACCTATGCGGAATACCAAATGAATATCCACACATCACTTTTTGTAAATGTAGTGCCTTCAAAGATACTCTGATCAGCAGCTTCATGAAAGCGGATGATATCAACAAAGCTGACAACTGGTTAAAAACCTGTGGAGAGGGCCTTTTCAAGTGCACATGCTGTAAAATGTGCAAATATGCCTCAAATTGTATCACAACCATCCTGTATTGGGACACCCTGTCACTATCCAGGGAGAGAACGTGCGAGTCTGAATTTGTAGTTTACATTCTTAAATGTCCATGCAACAAATGGTATGTGGGAAGCAAGAAATGCAAATTGAAGACCCGCATCCTACAACATGTAAAAATGACGCTGATTATTCCATGGTCAAACATATTTACGAACTCCATGAAGGTAACCATGTGGGACACAGCTTCTTTGGATACATAAAATCGAAACGGGACCAAGAGGAGCGGATAAAAAACGTCCACTCTGACAGGAAGAAACACGATTCATCATAGATTTTGAGAGTAAAAACCCTGGAGGACCTAACATTGATGAAGAACTGTACACTTTCCTAGGTACAGAATGATTTCTACATGTAACCTACCCTTGTAATGAGCAACAATAGACTTGGACACCTCCTGACAGTCACTTGACACTCCCATGCAAGAATGCTATGATGCTTGGCCTGTATCAACTCTAAGAAGCTGAGAATGACTGGGGTTGTAGCCATTTATCTCTACCTTTCCTCTCACCAGCTAAAAATATATATTTTTTCTGTATGCCTGTGACATGTTTGATATATCTATTCGCATATGCTCATTTTTATTTAAAAAGTTTTGCCACTTATGTAGGTTTCCCCATTTGGAAAAGATATGGATTTTATGCCTTTATTTTAGCAAGCTTCTTTTACTTCCAGCCCTTTCTTCTTGGATGGTCAGGTATGTTTTATTGTGGGACTACTTAACCTATGAGTGTATATGTTATGAAATGTCGGAATTAGCAGAGACCTTATTGTATGCTTTGATGGATATGCGGTGTATACTTTAGCTACCCTTTAACAGTGGTTACCAATGAGCAGTCTACATTGAATCAGAAATGTTATTTCAAGATTGGATACTCCGCCCACAGGCATTAATAGAAGGGTTGTACTCAAACATGAATAATAAGAATTTTACTTATTATTGCTTATATAAAGTGTCAATGATATTCTTGAAAAATGCATGGTAATTTTTGACATGTTGCGAATTCATGTCGTCTTTTTATGCACTAGACACTTTATCCGGTAATGTTTACATTTACGTCAAGAACAATGACACTGTTGTTTATTGAGGCACCAGACACTTTATCTAGAAATGTGAACATTCATGCTACTAACATTAATTTCATCCCTGATTACTAGCACTATTGAGTACTGAATCCCAATATGAGAAGTGGTAGACAAATGAATAATGACAATTCTGACAGATGCATGATCATCTTTCACATGTTGTCAACCCATGTCATCCATCTATGCACTTGACACTTTATCCAGTAATGTTTACATTTATGTTAAGAACAATAACAATTTTCATGCCATCATCTGAGGCACTAGACACCTTATTCAGTAATGCTTATATCTGTGCTATTGATATGAACATGTTAAAATTGAGGTTTCTCCTTTCTGTTCCCAGTGTCAGAACGAGGTACTGGACATTATAGCCAGATCGTAATGTATCCTTTGAAGATGTTGATAATGTTATACACTGGACACTTTCAAAAAAGCACCAGACGCTTTATCCATCAATGTTCATATTGCTGCTAGATTTGCCATAATTATGTCGAATATATGGCATATAATTTATTGTTGCCAGCGCCTGCTTTAACAACTTTGACATTTTTAACATCTGATAGAGTATTGTCTTAATTTTGATTTCATTTATGAATGACGTGCATCAGTCATGGCGGATGTCTGTCATTTTTACATACAACGCTGTGGCGGTTATTATTTGCACTAACTTTGCAATTTTGATACATATGCTATGTATGAAAAACTGAAAATATTGAATGTTTGCCGCAGTATGTTCTGCTGATCGAAGAGCCACACATTTTAAAATGCAGTAGATCTTGTAAATGAATCAGATAATGCACTAGGCACTTCATAAAATCATTGCTGAGACACTACGTGTGGCATACTAGCAGATGCAATTTGTGAAACCAGGTCAGATACCCAGCTAATGACTGAATTACAATAGATAAGCCAAGGCAAAATGGCTGACAAATCCGTTATTTTTGTAAACCTTTTCCTCTTTCCATCACTATACTACTATAGACAAGTGTGCTTCACGTAATTGTGAGCAAGCCACGGGATATTGGCGAAACGTGTCAAGCTGCAGTTGTCTGCTGGTCAATGCAATTTGGGACAATGAAGAAAGAATTTTAAACTTGTTTTCTTTCAATAAAGATTTCACATTTTAAACTTGTTTGGACTCTGGCAGTGAATCACTTTCTATTACGGGAGTGCAACTCCTAGAACGGTGGAGCGGCAACAACATAGTGGAGATATATATATATCAGTAGAGACTATACCTAGTGGGACACATGATCAGCTAGTACTGTGATGACTGATTCAATCAACCGATGCCAAGCATGAACCCCACTTCGAATGTTAGTCTGATTCCCCTCCTCAGGGGCTCTAATGAACCACACTCCACAGACGGGGACTCACCCCTCCCCCCCCTTTTTCTAATATGGCAACAGTACAATTTAACCGATGCACCATCCACTTATCCCCATCCCCCCCTGCGCAGCACCTTCGTTTGCCATTTCAGTAAGATAAGGTCTCAGTTAGCTCTAATAAGACCAGACCTTGGTGACAATACCCGCCAGCTTTCTCCGGTTCAATTGGAAGGAGCATTGGACCACTCATGAGACGCTCCCAGAAACTGTGAACACGCTCTCCTACTCACAACTTAACCCTAGGCTATTTCCTAATAGTATTGGGCTACTAGCGGGTTTCACTTCCGGTACAATATAATGCTAATAGTTTAGCATTTATACAGTGCTACGAACCCTCAGGTATCTGAGCACTGCTTATTATTACCCACAGTGTGTGGTGCTCATTTGTCGACCTCGGAAGGATGAAAGGCTGAGTTTGGCCCTGCCATGATTCGAACCTGCGTCTGCACTCTACTCGCTGTGCTATCTGACCGGATATGCATCCTTTAAATCATTTGAGACCGGTATCACTGATTCTTTTGGGCAAAACATGTTTTTACTTTGTTTTTGCTGCGCTCGCAGCCTTGTTTGATGATTATGTCACAACATGTGATGACATCATGGAACGGCTATATTACACTGATCCAAAGATGCCGGTGCTCGGAGACGCCAATGGAGCACTGCCATCCATACTTTAAGTATCTATCTAGTGCATCCATACCTCACTCCTAGTGAGGTATGGATGCACTAGGCACACTGCAAAATGGGTCTATTTCTATTTTAAAAATAATGCCTTAAGCCTTACCTGGCCATTAACTGTTACCATTCCCTCTCCAGGAGAATATATATACAAGCAACTGTAAGACGAGCACAACGATTTTTGCAAGAATTAACATGACGCTATCAAGATAATTATTTACGGTATCTGAAATTTAGTTATGCACCCCAGCCCTCAACTTAACATTGAGCACCCAATATACTATGCTTATGTGTGCACGGTAACTTTGCTACTGTTCTCACAGATCCAATACCCGGCACTGCCACTAATACAATAGCAGTGAACCTACCTGTTCTACGCTGTACGTAAGAGGTCCTAAGTTAATGGGACAAACTTAATTTCCAGCCTACTATAGTTTTCAGTCACAGCATGCAACCTACTGGACACCTTCCTTTTGAAGGTTTCCACCCACCCAACCTATCGCACAACTAACTTTCTCACCAGCATTTACCACAATTAATGCCCAACCACTATGGGACACCACCTTCTAACTAGACCTATGCCATCACCTACTTGCAGAGGCTTGCACCTACGTATATATATCTAACAAGAACGATCACTTTGGATACCTCCACCATGCAAAACCTGGTCGGCGGAATGATTGCTTGGTCGTCACAATACTCCTCTTACGTTAACAAACAGCGAATATAGCTAAATGCTCCCTAACACTCCTTCATTCTTTCCTCCTCCTTTTATTCCCACTGGACAATTTATAAGATTGGCAGTGGCCCAATGTATGTGAAACTGAACTTATTGTAATGAATAACAAGCTACTAATGCAAAAACCTAATGGCAATGGGATACTAATGCTTAAAAAGGCTTACCAAGTGCTAACTGATTACCCAAGATCCAATTAGTGTGTATTTACCATATCAGGCTATTCAGTTAACTAATGGAATGTTATGCACAATGTTATTAAGACCGTTACCTGTGACTCTGAACATGGATTCTGTTTCTATTTGTATAAAAACTCTCCTACGCCTTGACAAAGCCTGCACGGGCTGAAACATTAGCACGTGCCACCATTTGGTTAATGTTAGCTTTGAAAACTTTAGACAGAACTTTATACAACCTTGGATTGTACCTACGACCCTATGTTTTTTTATTTAATCAAGAATAAACATTGTTTGGTCATATAGACCAGTTTTTGATTTGTTTGTTAGATTAGATCTCGCTCATAGGTATACCAGTGTACATTAAAGCATGTTGAAAGTGTGTCCTTATCAGCTTACTTTGACATATGCCTCCCAGTTTGGGAGAGGTGCTCGCCTCTTATTACTTTCAGTGAGGGGTCACTGGAACAACTTGAACACATGAATAAAACTCCTGGCATGAAGGGCCACCAAGCTTGCAACAATGGCCTCCTAATCCCGGGCAGGGGGTGTTTGTAGATTCTTTACAGGTAGCACCACCATTCCCTACCTGAACAAGGCCATTGTGTGGAGTCCTTCCTCTGAGTAGAGGGGTGAAACTTATCTGGTTCTAGGCCCTGAGAAATGGGGTAGTGTATGTATGGAGGTTGCCTCGTAGGCAAGGAGTATGTGCTGAATAATGCCTTTAATGAAAAAAAATCCTATGTCCTATGAATGTAAGCAGTGACCTGTGGTTTTGGTTGTGATTTTCTCCAGATGGTGAATTCCAGGAGCCCACCTTTTTTCCTTCTCGTCTAAGAAGTGCCAATATTTCTGTTCAAACACATTTATTAACTGATGTGCTTGTTGACTGTTGGTTTTGGATTAGGACTACAATCTTGTGTATGCCTTCCCTTCATTACCAGACATGCATTGCACTGGATTTGGAGGAGCGGCAACACAATGGTCCTTGTACCTGCAGGTCAGGCATTGTGAATGTGGTACCAATAAACTCTAGACTTCATGCTGCACTCTCTTGAAATCCTTTCTTGAGGTAGGACCGTCTTTGCAGGACTGCGACTGTATACTGTGCTGAATGAGCAACCTGAAACGTAATGGTTGGATGTTGTTCCTCAACCGAAATATCTACCTTTCAGAGAGGGTTTTGTCACTTGTAGACTAGCTACCAAATCCATCCATCTATATGTCCGGCTGCGAAGCCTCGGGCCAGGTTGTAGCCCGCCCACAACGTTGTGTGGGAGTCCGCAGTTGTGGGCTGTTTTGGGGACAGGAAGTGATGTTGCGGGCTACGGAGGGGCTGGCGGGGACACTGGCAGTTAGAGGTTGTATTCAATAAAGAATACACGTTGAAGTTGATGCTCTGTCTCCTGCGTCATTTATGTGTGCATGTATGCGGCGTGAGGCCCACTCAACTCCCCCACATTGACGACGAGAGGAGACGCATACCGCATGTGCCGAGGGCTGCCGTCAGGCAGTGCTGTGCGTCGGCGCCCCTCACCCGCACTGGTCCCCGTGCGAAGCAGCGCATTAATGGCGATGCCGCATCACGCAAGCGGGCCGCTCTGCATACTCCAGAACACAGCAACGCCCGCAGCTCACGAGAGAGTGCCGGCGACGCTCCCAGCCCAGCTGGTTGAGAGCCCCGCCAGGAGGAGGAGAGCAGCAGGCCGAGGTGAGAACCGACCCTCAACAAACGCCTCGCCCCCCCCACTCACACGAGGAGAAGCAGGGGAAAGGAAGCAGGAGGAGGGGAGTCAGCAGAAGAAGGCTGAGGTGAGAACCGGCCTGTGGCGGACGTCACCACCCTGCCCCATCCCACCCCCCTCCCCCCCACTCACACGAGGAAAAGCAGGGGAGAGGAGGCAGGAGGAGGGGAGACAGCAGAAACTCGTGGTTTCACCCACGAGAGGCCATCCACGGCAACACATGAGTGCCCTGCTCACGTGGAAGGTCTCCACGTAAGAAACAAGGCAGTAGACTCGTCCTGCCTGCCTGGAAACATGAACAATTAAAAGAAAGTATCCAAGATTTAAAACGGTGCACGATCACCACACCCTACCCACACAGTAGGAAGAAGAGCATACCCCCAAACAGACCACGAGGCACGCCACCTGAGCCTCACCATGACAGACCAGGCGTCGTCATCCGCTCCCACCGCCTCATCTTCAGCACCCACAGCTGCAGCGGCAGGCACGGAGGGAGCCACAGGCGGAAATGCCGCTCAAACACCAGCGGCAGGAGGGACCGCACAGGTGATGCACATGCCCAACCCATTCGATGTGCGAGATGCAACAAATCTAGGACCCAGGTGGGCCACATGGCTTCGAGACTTTAAATTTTACGTGGGAGCGGTGGGCCTTGCAGAGGTCTCCACGTAAGAAACGAGGCAGTAGACTCGTCCTGCCTGCCTGGAAACACATGAATAATGAAAAGAACGTATCCAAGATTTAAAACGGTGCACGATCACCACACCCTACCCACACAGTAGGAAGAAGAGCATACCCCCAAACAGACCACGAGGCACGCCACCTGAGCCTCACCATGACAGACCAGGCGTTGTCATCCGCTCCCACCGCCTCATCTTCAGCACCCACAGCTGCAGCGGCAGGCACAGAGGGAGCCATAGGCGGAAATGCCCCTCAAACACCAGCGGCAGGAGGGACCACACAGGTGATGCACATACCCAACCCATTCAATGTGCGAGATGCAACAAATCTAGGACCCAGGTGGGCAACATGGCTTCGAGACTTTAAATTTTACGTGGGAGCGGTGGGCCTTGCAGAGGATGACAGGCTCAAATATACACTATCCATGGCTATAAGACCGGCCGTCCGAGACACCGCTGGTGGACTAATCAACTGGAACATGGCAACATACGATGAGGTACACTGCAAACTGTCAGAGTACTTCACCCCACATACCAATGTCGATTATGAGTGCCAAATTTTTCACCCCACCTGGCAAGAAAAGGGCGAGTCATTAGACAACTATGTCATGCGCCTGCGCATTAAACAAAATTCCTGTGAATTTCACTGCTACTCAAACGAGGAAGCCCGAAGGTCGCAGTTAATAGCGGGCTGTCAATCCCAATCTTTCAGAAAACATCTGCTTCAAAAACAAACATCGTTGGAAGAAATCTTGGCCCTAGCCAGAATGGAAGCTGCTGTCGAGTCACAACTAGACAACCTACGAAAAATAAACATACAACAGCTCAGGACCCCCCCAGACACAGTCAACAGGCTAGACTCACCAGCAAATCAAGCTGGAGGGTGGTCAGAAATCACATGCTACAGGTGTGGTTATGAATACCCACACACGGGGGACTGCCTTGCCGTAGGACAACAATGTGCCACCTGCGGAGGCATGGACCACTTCCAGGCGATGTGCAAAAACGCCCCTCGAGCCGGAGCTAGCAGGCAAAGAACCCAAGAACGCCGTAGGATGACCCGCCACAGCCCAACGAGCAACAGGGCCAAATGGCACCGCAAACCCTCACGAAGAGAGAAGGACCGCAGAAGCACGTATGCTAGAGAGGACAGGCGACCACAAGAAGGGGGGGAGGTGCAGCCAGAGAAGGGGATTTGTCCGATACATAGAAATGCGCTCGCCATCCAGCAATGAGATCCTATCATCAGAAGACGACCAACGGAAGAAAGGGTACGTGTGGGCTCTCAACAATGCAACGGCCACCCAACATAGCCCGATCCTCACGCTGCAAGCAAATGACACTCCAATAGAATTCCTAATCGACACGGGGGCTACAGTGAACATTATCAGCGAGCAAGCATATATAATTCACTATATCGCCAACCAAAAATACGCAAGGCCACTGTGGACATATACCCGTACGGCGCAACCACGCCACTGCCGTGCAAGGGCACCATCACAGCATGGTGCGCACACAAGTCTCATGCGGCGCAAATTCCCCTGCACATCCTAAACACGGAAGCAAACAGCGGATGCATCCTAAGTTTTAAAACAGCAGTCGACATGGGCCTCGTGCATATCCTGTACCAGCTAATGGCACACAAATACTTTGCTACACCCAAGGCGATCCATGACGCATTCCCAAAACTGTTTAAAGGGCTAGGCAAGCTGAAACACAGGAAGGTCCACCTCCACATCAACCCGGATGTGCCCCCTGTGGCGCAACACTACAGGGGCATACCAGTTAACATACAGTAGCAAGTAGAGGAGGAACTGGACAAATTGATAAAGCTGCAATTCATCGAGCCAGTGCAGGGGCCCACACCATGGGTGTCACTGATCGTCCCGGTTCCCAAAAAAATCCCCAGACGTTTCCATACGCCTATGTGTGAACATGAGGGGAGCCAACGTCTCCATCGAAAGGGAGAGACACCAAGCACAAGGATCACTGCCATGATTCACCTCCTCCATGGAGCCAAGTTCTTTTCCAAGCTAGACCTAACAAAGGGGTATCACCAGATCGAAATAAGTCCCAAATCCAGATACATCACAACCTTCGTAACACACCTAGGCTTGTTTCAGTACAAAAGACTCAGCTTCAGAATCTCTTCGGCCGCCGAGATCTTTCAGGAAGAGATCCACAGTCATCCGTCACATACCGAACTGTCTAAACTACTCGGACGACGTGCTGGTATTCGGCAAAACCAAAGAAGAACATGACACAGCCTTGCACTGTGCGTGTGCCGCCATGGAATCGGCAGGCCTCACGCTCAACAAAGACAAGTGCGAGTTTGGCAAGGGCTCACTACGATTTTTTGGCCACATCTTTTTAGACCAAGGCATGCGGCCTGACCCAGACAAGGTTGCAGCACTCAACACGGCTCTGCCCCCCGCAAACACCTCAGAGCTACGCTTGTTTCTGGGACTCGCGAGTTATTGCTCGAGATACCTCAAGGACTATGCGACAGTGAGCAACCCATTGCGACAGTGAGCAACCCATTGCGACTGCTCACGCACAAGGCCAACCATTCACGTGGTCAGGAGAGTGCCAACAGGCGTTCGAATCCATCAGAAACTCCATCTCAAAGGCGGAACACATGGCATACTTCGACTTCCGAAGGGCCACAGAGGTTATCGTCGATGCCAGCCCGGTGGGGCCATTCTATCCCAAAAAGACCACGAGGACCCGGCCAAAGTATTCATCGTAGCCTACACCAGCAGAAGTCTCACCTCCACAGAACAGTCCTACTACCAGGCCGAGAAGGAAAGCCTAGCAGTGGTGTGGGCCTGCAAATATTTTCACCTCTTCTTATACGGAAAAGAGTTTACAGTTGTCACGGACCATCAAGCACTGCTCACCATCTACGGCGACCCCAAATCGAGGATGCCTCTGAGGATAGCAAGATGGGGGTTGAGGCTACAGGACTATAAATTCAGCATCAAGCATCGCCCGGGAAAGAAGGACAATCCGGCGGACTATTTATCCAGGCACCCATCGGGCCCAGCACAGACTCAACCTTCCATAGCGGACGCATACATTTACTATGTGGTACACCATCTGCAGCTGTTTCCCATAGATTGGACGGAAGTGATAAGCAAATCCAAGCAAGACCCGGCGTTACAAATCGTCAAGCACTGTATAAAGACAAACAAGTGCACATGAAACAACAGGCAAAACAAGAACCAGAGAAGGTGAGAGGTGACATACGGTGGATTGACCACGTGAGGGATGAACTATCAATCGTGGATGATCACATCATACTGAAAGGCTGCAAAGTCATAATACCCGAATCACTGCGGGAAAGGACAATACAACTGACTCATGAAGGACAGAGAGGAGTGGCAGCAACAAAACGACTCCTAAGGCACAAAGTCTGGTTCCCAAAGCTCAGTGCCCTGGTGGACTCACTGGAAGGCGGATGCACGACGTGCGCGCAGCTCGCGCCTCCGCCACACCCAAGCCCGATGCAAATGTCCAAGCTGCCAGACCGAGTCTGGGACAAACTAGTGGTAGATCTGTTTGGACCCATGCGGAATGGCACATATGTACTAGTGCTAGTGGATGAACACTCACGATTCCCCGAAGCACAGGTCGTGGAAAGTATGGCTGCCACATGCATCATACCAGCCCTAAACTGCATGCTGTCCGCATACGGCATCCTAAGGTTGATAAAATCAGACAACGGCCCGCCCTTTGCCAGCACAGACTTCCAAAACCTCGCCAGGTACATGGGTTTTCATCATAGAAAGATAGCACCAAGATGGCCCCAAGCAAATGGCACCGTGGAGAGGTTCATGGCCAACATCAAAAGATCACTACAAATTGCCACCATACTGAACAAGCCATTCGAACAAGCCCTATACCAGCTGCTCAGGGAATACAGACACATCCCGCACAGCACCACGGGTGTCTACCCGGCTGACCTCATGTTCAGGCGACCTGTGAAGACAAGACTACCGGAGGACCTGACACCAAAGCCCCTGACACCCCTAGAACTTCAGGCCAGACAAAAAGACCAAGAAGAAAAGGAGAAGATGAAACGAACTGCAGACACGTGCCAAAACACGCAAGAGTCAAACGTCGAACCAGGCGACCAGGTGCTGATGCGGCAGGCCACGGGCCGGAAAGAAGATGCCCCATTCGCCCCAAACTACTGACAGTGACGCGAAGGAAGGGCACCATGGTCACTGCGGAAAGAGGACGATCCTCGGTAACCCAAAATGTCTCTCGGTTCAAAAGACTAATAACACCACTCAGTGGGAGATGGGAATCGGATGAAGAAACCAGAGACCGGTGCGAAGCAGACGAACCCTACCTTGGAGATAAGGAAGCATCTGAAGATGAAGGTCCTGATTGGGGCACGCCGGAACGCGCCCGACACATAACCCCAGAGAGGTCTAGACGACCCCAGCAAAGTTGCATAAAGCAGCAGAGACTCATAGAAGAAATAGGGTAAAGGACACCAGAGAACTGCTGAGTTAAAAAGGCGGGAGATGTCAGGCTGCGAAGCCTCTGGCCAGGTTGTAGCCCGCCCACATCGTTGTGTGGGAGTCTACCGTTGCAGGCTGTTTTGGGGGCAGGAAGTGACTTTGCGGGCTAGGGAGGGGCTGGCGGGGACGCCGGCAGTTAGAGGTTGTATTCAATAAAGAATACACTTTGAAGTTGATGCTCTGTCTCCTGCGTCATTTATGTGTGCATGTATGAGGCATGAGTGAGGCCCACTCAACTCCCCCACACTATACAGGTTGTGGCTATTCTGCAAGTGGTGTTTTCTGGTAGAGGGCTTGATCCATTATGCTCCATGGCTGCTGTTTTGGATTTCATGTTGGTATTATTTAATGCCATTGTACCTTGCAGCAATCTGTAATCATTAGAAGGAGCCCCACTTTTCAATTCTAAAGTTGTGCAGTTTTTTAAATAGCTGCTCTTCAAGCTCTGTACAGATGTCCTTGTGTTTGGCAGAAACCTGTGCAGTTCCCTTAGGGACCACTGTAAAAGGCTTAGGACTACAGGAATTGGCAGTAAACTCAATTGGTAGCAGTCTGCACCACCCAGATTTACCTGGTAGCTGTGGCTGAGCAGTCAGACTTCTCTCAATAAGAATTAGACAGTATATAGAGTATACAAAATAGGTACAAAGATACAGTAGCACAAGCAAACACTGACCAGAGCTTTGTTATAAAAGTATATAATTATTTATTTAAAAACACACTTGTAAAATACACTAACATGGCAAGCAAGTTCAAACAGTCACTATCAATATATATACATCCCTGATTACTTATTGAATAAGTCTTAGTTAAAACACCACTTATTTGCAGGCAGAGGTGAGCGCTTAACATAAGATGGCACACCAATAAATTAGTTAAAAAGGGAGGGAAAAGGCAGAATTAGGAAAGCACACAATACCAACCCTTTTCAAAGAACCACAGCAAGTCAGGAAAGGCAGAGTCTACTGTAGAGCGAGAAAGTTCATAGGCCAGGCCCACTCTTGGAGAGAGCAAGGCGGAATGTGTCCACGATCGATCACACAGTTGAATTATACTTTAAAAGTCTTTGGAGATAGTTCAAAAAAGAGTTGGATCAGTTCAGAGAAAGTTAGTTAACAGGTCCCAGGTCACCCCAGGATAGAGAGTCAAGGATTTACAGGACACCAGTCTGTTGCAAGGGAGAACAGGCGGGACACAGTTCCTGAAATGGTGGGAAAGCTCCAGCGGGGGCAGTTGTTCCTGGCAGCGGGTGCAAGTCGGTGCTTCGTCCAGGGGAAGAGAAGATCTCGTCTTGGAGGAAAGCTGGAGGTCAGTGTACTGCCAGGGAAGAAACCAGCCGCGGAGTTTCCCGGTTAAAAGGTACTACCCTTTTATTCGCGGTAGTGGTGAAGTGTGGCTATCCGGCCGCCGGGGTGCTTGGCACGGGCGATTTGACCACGAGACGATCCAGGAAGGCGAAAAGAGGGCAAACTGGTTATCCCCACCAGTTCAAAGGAAGAAGACTCTCCGGGATGAAGATCTTCTCTGTCGTCGGGAAGTAGTGAGGCGGTTCAGCAGGGCTCCACCGGTGGTGTCGTCGTTGCAGGTCGGCTCAGCTTCTCCCTCTTTGGATTCTTTGGTCCTGTGACGACTTCTGAAATTCCAGTCCCCAAAGCCCTGCTTTTATGCAGAAAATTCATCATCAGTCCTAGCTGTCACTGAAACATGCTAAGTGGTGAGCCGGGCGGCTCACCACTGGGCCAATCACACAAGAGTGCCACTTGAGTTGCTGAGGCAACTTAGTCCAGGGTGCCTAAACCCCCCTCCCACACATCCTGTAGACCCAGACAGAGTCGCACCACTTTGGAGGGCTTCTGTGCAGAAGACCGCCAAAAAGTGGAACAAAGGGCTTGACTTGGGTTAGACTTACAAAAGCGAACACAGGCGCCATTTTGGCACCGAGTTCTGTCAAAAAATCCCAACCGATGAATTAATATTAATTTAATAAACCGGCGGTATGTTTGAGGCTATGCTAAAAAGTGGTAGCCTCGAACAATGGGAAAATCCCATAGGAATATATTTGCGGTCGAATATAAAAAGTAGTATCCACTGCCACCAGCCAAAACTTGATCAGGGGGGACTGGACAGTGACCCCTCGACCAACAGACCCAGGGGCAATTTGATTGCCCCTACCAGTACGTCCACAATATGATGGTTTGTACTGGTTCTGTTCACAATTTAGGACTAATAAAGCCAATGGTGACTTTACATGCCCTGGGAGACAGTAGTCAGTTCCAGGGTATGGAGTCTATGTTTGGGGGTCACTATGACACCCCTGTGTTACTGCACAGAGGGTGTTGTGTAAAACACATACCAAAAACACATGAAGCCCTATGGAGTAAAATACCCCATAGCCCATAAAACACATTACAAAGTCGAAGGATATCTCAAATCATGTCTAAGAGTGGGAGGAAAAAGAGTCTCACTCTTAGCAGGAGGAAAAAAATAAACCCCAAAAATCCAGCAAAGCTGCTGGGGGACTCGCTAGGTTTGGGAAATTAGCCTTTACAGAGAATTCTCCCTAACACTTTGCCTTTCCCTCTTTATTGCCGACAACAGTTGACGTATCTGAGGACTATTCTCAAGGATGATGGTAGAAGTGTTCTGATTCACCAGAGCAGGCTATCTCCCTATTGCCCTGGTATCTCATGCCTTCTATGTGCCAGCTGCAGTCGTGAGCCTTCGTTTAATGTTAGGAAGCTAGAACTAGACTTCCTTGAGTGGCCCTGGCCAGGTGTTTGCAACACACTATTTCTCGGTTTGTAGGTTTCTTCTGGTGCATCCTTCTTAGTCCTTATCTGAGCCCTATATCTAGTCTGGAGAGAGGTAAACTCCACTAAGTGTGGATTTGCCTTGTATAGCACTATCATGTCTTCACTTGCAATCTGTTAGTTCCGGTAGGGGACCCCTCTCTGGGATCATGCATGTTATCATTGAATATGATCCCTTATCTCATGGGAGAACCGGGTCTTCCACATGCCACTGCACAGGAGATCACACCTCTGCTTTCCAGAACCCAATCTAGTCCCCCTCTACATCCAGCCACCACAAGCTTAAATGGGGGAAAGAGGATACTGTCAGACCAGCTCTGATCTCTTGCCTTTTGGGTGGAGTCCACTCCCTGCCATCCATCTGGGGAGGTGGGGCCAGCCCAATCTGTTGTCTCCGCCCTAGGGGCATTGCAGCCACACCTCAAACGGGGCATGGCACTTACCATAACTGCTGTAGCCCCAACAGTACCGTGACCATGATAGGCTAGCTATGCAATCCTTACTCACAGCCCAGACCCATGGCCGGGGCGGCCACAGATCAACCTCCCACAGGGTTTAATTCCTGCCTTTTGGTCACACCAGAAAGCAATCTGCACTGCCACAATTTACTTTTGTAAGGCAGGCGGGGGAGGGGTGTCTTCCGCCAACCCCCCACTCCATGCTTCCACCCACCAGCATCACTTCTTTGAACCAAGATTCGTGCACTACAACAGATACATTTAATGGATAGGGAGCTCACATCCTCTGCATGCTGCAGGCTCCCAGATTTGCATTTTTTAAGCTTAGACATTTTCCTACATGTGAACGTGCTAAACGGGATAGTAGTGCATTTTCCGAAAGAATGGTCACTTATTTTGAGACTAACTACACAACTATATGCTTTTTATTAACTCTTTTAGAATGTGCCTCGTTTAGTCTAACCTTAATGAGTTCTCACTTTTCCTGATTGTGTCTTTCAAACTCAGATGGTGCTTCAATTTTTAAATCGCTCTGCTTATATTCTTTCTACAGTAGTAGTGAATGAATGCACTTCTGTTTAGAGTGTTTGCTTGCCTTTTTACCTTTTGCTTGCAATAGGAATTTCTGCGTAGCTTATGTGCACAAATACACTGATCCATGTCTCTTTCTGGCGATGGGACCTGGGGTTTACACTATACAAACACAATGATGACCTCTGTGTAGAATATTCTTACATGTGGTGTTAAATGCGTTATGTGCTCTAACTCACTGAAGCAGGAATTTATTTGATCTCCTATGCAGTCCCTAATTGATTAAGAAAAATGTGTCAATGTGCATTATTTATTGCAAAGTAGAATCATTTTTTGTGAGAAATATCTTTAATTTAGTAACTGATCATGCAGTCTGTAGTAATATTATGAAGGTGTGCATTTGTGAATTAGTTTAACATTCTCTTCTCACGTAATGATTCGATTTATTTGAGAAGAGCTGTATTTTATTCTTGGATGCGTTCTCCAAGCACAGGAATAGTACTAAAATCACTCAAATCACCATACATCAAACCCCTCCTAAAAGTTAAGACTGGGAAACGCAGACGACCCTACTACCTACAGATTTATATCACACTTACCTTACCTGGAGAGCCACCTCTACAAAGAAATTCTCAATCATGTAGAAAGCAAGTGAATTCTTGACCAATCTCGAGTCAAATTCAGACCGATGAGAAGAACTGAATCCGCTTTCATCTCCATATGGAATGACCTCAAATAAACATGGTAACGGCACCCAATCTGCCCTAATACTACTGTACATATCAGCCGCCTTTGACACGGTCGGGGACACAACACTTTTGAAAGAGACTGGGGGAATGCAGCATTAAAAGCTCTGCACTACAATGGCTGAAATCCTTCCTCACCATCCTAACCGAAAGAACACGTCTACCGCCATTTACATCAAACACTAAAATAATCACCTACAGTGAACTGCAAAGATCAACCCTCTCCCTGCTGCTCTACAACATCTACATAACCCCCCTGATGAAACTCTTTCAAACCCATGGACTGACAGCCTGCAACGTTACAGGCGACACCCAACTCATCCCCCGATCAAAACCATGACAGCACACTCAACAAAAGCCTCATCGATCGAACACCTTGATGACCACAACCTCAGAGTAAGCCCAACCAAAACAGAAATCTACCCATGCAAAGACAATCCAACACAGGCATGCTTTACCTGGCCACGGAGCATGGGAGACATCAACAGTGATCACAAAAATCGGGGGAATCATCAGACAACGATCTCTTTGGAACCGCAAGTCAACGCAGTAGCAGCGCAATGTTTCTACCTCCAGTTAATAAGAGGAATCCTCCCTCACCTCCATTCCCCCACACAAAACCCTTGCCATTATCTCCTTGGTATTATCAAGAATAAACTATGCAAATAGTCTGTACCTTAGAATGCCAAAACGACTCACAAAAAAACAACACATCCAAAATACCATAGAAAGACTACTCCTGAGACTAAACAGAAGAGACCACATCACACTGACCCTGAGAAGTCTACTCTGGCTACCAGTATTGCCCATAAATCACTACACCGAGCCCAATTCCTCCAAACCAGCATCACTGTTGCCAACCAGGAAGACACTTTAGATCGAACAACCAACTCCAAATAGGAACAAGACAATGGGCCTCATTACACGGTAGGCGGTAGGGGTTTACCGGTAAGGGCACCGGTACCGGTAAACCCCTACCGCCTTACTACAAGTTCCCTTTGCGGGACCCGACTTTAACGGCTGGTTTTACCAGCCGTTAAAGTAGGGTGCCGCAAAGGGACCTCAGAGCTAATTACGGTACCGCAATTTGCGGTACCGTAATTAGCACCTTCCCCATTCCCATTATGCCCTATGGGGGCAAAAATGGGAATGGGGAAGAGCCTTGGTGAATGGGGAATTACCACCCCCGCTCACCTTGGAGTAGGGCGGTAATTCCGCCATCCACCAAGGCGGACACGGTAAAATACCGGCGGCAACCATGGCGCTAATAGCGCCATGGTTACTGCCTACCGTGTAATGAGGCCCAACATGGGAAAAGGAAATTCTGAGGAATCTCCTTCTATCTGACAGTCAAACTATGGAACTCGCTGCCGAAAAAAATAAGAACGACAGAAGACCACCTAACATTCAGGAAACTACTAAAAACCTGGCTAGTCAACTCACTGAGATAAACCTAGATGTGCACCTCTACAAAACAAACATCTGGGCCAAAGTAAACCGGGGACAATGCAGAATGAAGAACTGATGATAAAACGAATCGAGACCCAGAGATCACCGGAAGAAGCCAACTAACCACCTATCCCCCTTCTCTTTTACACATGCCCACAACCCTCCTATACTACACATGCCCAGAGGGCTAGTAAAATACACCAAAAACATGCAAACCATACACCCTCTCTAATCATGCTACAAACCCAATACCTGCAGAAAACAAACCACTCAAGCACTGGATGCCACCCTTCTAGACACAATCCCAGTGCAGATAAAACACCTACAAAGCTCACGCGCACAAACGCTAGTTTCTTCTGGTTCTGCACGCATCAACAGAAGAGCACAACTCTATCCTATCTCTCACTAACCAACTCTACCCATTTTTCTTAGTGCCATGTGAGCGCCTGCAGACTCTGCAAATGGCAGCAGTGTGCGGGATAAATCAACATAACATAGCTGCCTGTGCTTTATAGATAGGTAGATTTTTAACAGGTTTTTTTTCCAAGAACTGGCTTTGACACTATAGTGGTGACTTTATTTTAGCTATGCTTAATTTTGTCCATGGTTGTATAGTTTTAGATTTAATCCCCCCTGAAGATTCTTTACTGAGGCGCTTTTCTATCCTTGCATATTCGATTTGTGAAAAAGATACTGGTCAGAGGATTTCTGAAAATATTTAGACCTACCTCTTGATTGAATTTAATGATCTGGTTCCCTCTTAACTGATCTTTTTTTAGGTGCCTGCATGGCAGCCCTCTCCTGTGTCCCCCTGCACTGGACATCCTCCCTGTAGGCTTGTGTAGTGCCTCTTAAAGACTGAGATCTCTCTATGGGGAGCCTGTTTATTCAAGAGACACAAATTGTTTTATAGATGGCCAAACATTGAACAGTTTACTTCAACTAGTAACCATTTGGGTTCCATCTCGAAGTTTGTTGAGCTTACTCCTGTGAGGTGGGTTAAATGCTACTGGATTATTGAGCCTGGTGTTTAGCTCCTGAAATAATGTTCGAGGGGATTGGTTCCTCCGACCTATTCCACATCTATGACAGGTAATCACCACAGCTGTGCTGCTTCTGAAAATTTCCTGCAGATGTTATAAGTAGGACGCACGACGCCCATAGCCTCAGTTCCGTTTTTTCCGTGAACGTGTTTGCTTCGGAGATCTCTGCGCGCTTCGGTTCTTCTGATTTCTATCGGTTCTTCGAACTTGGTTGTTTTGTGAAGATATCGGGTCTATGTCTTCTTCTACCCCGCGGTCGGGATTCAAGAAGTGTCGGGTGTGCGGTTCCAAGATGTCGCTTACGGACCCGCACAACGTCTGCCTCTGGTGCCTCAGCGAGGACCACGCCACCGATGACTGTGACGATTGCCAGTCTTTGACGTCGAAGGCCTTGCGGGAGCGGAAGAAGAAGCTATCTGTAGGTAGGGTTTCCAAACCCCGAAAGCCGAAATCCGCTGGGCTTTCGACCGACAATTCGAGGTGCGACTCTCCAAAACGTCAGCGTAAGTCCAGGGGGTCTCGGTCCCGGAGTGGTTCCCGCCATTCTTCTGCCTCTTCAAAGGCACTTGCGGAAGCGGCGTCACCGGTCGCCTTCTTCGTCCGAGGACTCCGCCAGACGGCGAGTTGCTTGTCCCAACAAGCATTCCTCTACTGTAGAATGGGACGCATTTCGTAAGGAGATGATGGCGATTTTTGAATCGCAAGGCTCTGTTCCGTCCGCACCTTTGAGAGAAGCCGATGGGCTAATTTTCCTCACCTAGCGAGTCCCCCAGCAGCTTTGCTGGATTTCTGGAGTTTATTTTTTCCACCTGATAAGAGTGTACATCCTTTTTCCACTCTTACGTGTGTTTTGGCCTATGTGTTTTTACTCATTTTGTGATCTTGGACACAGGAGCACACCACTCCAGGTGCCCCTGTTCTTGTATGGGTTACACAGCACCTTTAGTGCAGTAATCCAGGGTTGTCTTTAAGACTTCCCTCTGACTCCATTTTGCTGGGGCTGACTACTGTCCCCAGAGAAAGGTAAAGTTGCCATTTACTTTACATAGTCATTTTTACCACAGACCCAGTACACCCCATCTTACATGGAGTACTGGAAAGGGCTAATCTGTACCCCTTTTCTGTCTGTACCTCCCTGAGCATTATTTCGCTCTTTTAACATTTAGACTTGGCTGGTGGCAATGGTATCTACCCTACCTTTTCTACCGCGATTATACTAGATAAACGTGGTAATACATTTGGCTATTTTTGCAGCCTTAAGCATAAACCCGCTTGACCAAATCATCTTTCTTTTGGCTCAGGTTGGGTTTATTCACCATTTCCTTTTGTTAAAGTCCTTCTTATGTTTTACTTTGCGCGGCAATCTAGGTTTGCCTTCTTTGTTCACCGTCTTTTGGCGGGCTTCTGCAGAGAAGCCCTCCTCTTGGCACCTGGGTGTCTAGGTAGACTGAATGTGGGGAAGGGGTGTAGTCACCCCCTGCACAGGGTATCCTAGGAAACCCAAGTCACACTTTGCCATGATTGGCTGAGGTGGTTGTCCCGGCTGGACAACCCCCCTGCTGCGTGATTGACAGCCAGGCTGTGTGAATGGGGGTTTTGCACATAAAAGGCAGGTCTCTTGGGCTAGAAGTCAGTCGCCTCTGGAACTACAAGGAACCGAAGAGAAGCTGAGAGAACGACAGCTGCTGCAACGACCCCACCCCGGTGAAGCCCTGCTGCAGTCCTGAGCTATCTACCCTTCAACGACTAAGAGGAGATCCAGTCCGGAGTCTTCTTCCCTTGAGCCTGGTGGGGATAACCAGCTCATCTTCTTCAGCCAGTGATCTCTGCCGTGGTCAAAATCGATGCACACTGCTGTAGTGGTCCGGATAGTCACCTGCCGAGCCTCTTCTGTTTTTTTTTTTTAAGGAGCGCACTTTTTATTCGTTGTCGCTGTTGCCGGCTTCATCCCTGTGTGGTGCAGACCCCCTTCAGACGTCCTCTTTCGCAACGAAGCTCCAGGAATCGTGAGTCTGCAGAAAACCAGCAGGACAACTGCCAGGGCACCAGCTGCATCATTGGAATAAGGTACTGTGCTCTACTGGAGGAAACTGGGTGAACCCCTTTTCTTCATCCTCAAGGCTCGCCTTTGTCTTCCCTCCTTCTTATAACTTTTGTTTCCGAACATTGACAATATCTAAGTACTTTTGGGCTACGCTGAATCGTGAACTGTCTAACGGTGTGATCTTTGGCAACAGGTCTCCGGTGTCACTTAACCCCGGCTCCGCCCCTTTGACTTTTGAACTCCTGTTTCTGAGTGTTTCTTGATGCTGTCTGCCTTACCTAAATATTGCCTGTGATTTTTGCCTCCAACTCCCTCTGGGTATCTCAGGTGCTGAGTGTGTTTTTGCCACGGTAGTATTTCACATCACGGATACGCGTTTATTGAGTAGAGCGAACTGTCAAAAAGTGATTGCAACCGTATCCGCGGTATCGTGTTTTGTTCATAACACCGGTTAATTCAAACACAGGGTACTTACCTTGAGACATACTGTACAAAGTGAATTGGTTAGTTGTAGTATATTTAACTTGTGTTTTTGTTTTAAGTTTATAGAAGTGTTGTGTTTATAACTGATGGTTTAAAAATAAATTTACTTATATTTTTTTTACCTGAAACCTTGAGTCAGTGTTTGCTTGAGCCACAGTAATTGTAGTCCCTTTGTGTAATCTCTGCTACTGCTCATATACTCATGAGATAAGCCTGGCTGCTCTGCTACTGCTACCACTATAACTTAGTAGTACAGGCTTGTACCAAAGGTAAAACTTGTATTGCCACCTATGGTCTTAATTGTATGTAGTGGTGATGATAAACCCAATATTGTTTCTCTCTTGGTTGTTAGCCTTTTTACAGAGACGCGTATGATCTATACAAAGGTGATTCTCACTCTTTGGTCCCCTCACTGGGACGAGTATGATGCTCCCAGTAATGGTTCTCCTAATTACTGGTCCTTTCACTGGGGTGAGTATGAGGTCCACAGTAATGATTCTCTTGATCGCTGCTTCTCTCTCGGGTGAGTATGATGGGTTGGTGTATCGTTAGCTTTGTTCTTGTTAAAGAGTTTTAATTATGGAATTCCTTATATTCGCTCCTACCACTGGGACGAAGCTGATTTCTGCAATGGTTATATTTGTTTTATCTGAGTGTACTGCATATGATTATGCCAATCGTTATAAGCTCCTTGCTCCTCTGTTCTCCTGCTCTCCCCTTTACTTTCTGTGTAATAGGGCTGCGTCACTGGGTTGGCGTTATCCTTCTGCATTTCTCTTTGTATTGTCAGGACTGCTTTGGCATTCACTTTTTTCTTAAATACGCTTCGGCGTCTTCCTTCTCATTCAGTATCGGTGCTGAAAGGGGTTTCCCCTTTTTGGCCACCAATTCCTTCTTGCAGTTCTATCCTGGGACTTCTCTCATGTTGACAGACTTGTGTGGTCTGTCTTTTAAGCAGTGCAGCTCAAGCACTTAAGCGTTATGGCTTCTCTCCTCCAGCCTTCTTCGAATGTCCCCCCTGAGACTACTTGCTTGGCAAACTCTCATTAGTCAGTCCCTCCAACAGTGCAAATCGGGAACTTCTTCCTCCCAGCTGCTTGCTGGCATGGAAAGCAGCATTCTCTCTGGGTCCCAGCTTCCCGGGCCAACCTTGTTTGAAACTCCCAGGTCTCTCTCAGACGCTCGCTCTCTCCCACTTTGGGACTTCCCCAGTGTTGCTCTGTAGTCCTCCTCTTTTTGAGTTGTATTTATTATAACTCTGTGGGGTTTTTTTTTCTCCGTACCAGGCAGGTGCTGGTCTTAATGAAAGTATCACAATAACAAATATACATGGGTTCTTCCTGTTTTCTCCCCCCAGCATTGTTATAGAGTTGCTTAATGGGTTGGGAAGGACTTATCCTAATGGAGATGGGCGAGTGTTGGAGATGTCTCCCGGTGATGTCTCTCTTGCCTCTCCCCCTAGGAGTGGTTATCAGATAGCGGATCTAACTCGGCAGGATAGCTCAGCAGCAACGTGCTCGCCTTGGGAGCAAGATGACACGTAGCAACACAGGTTCGATCCCCGGGTCCGACCTTAGAAACCTCTGGGTATTAAGCGTGTTATAAATAACCTATCATACCTCCCTAGCCTCACAAAAAAAGGCTCCCCTGTGGGGAGAAGTCACTGAATCCCTTGATTAGTCAAACAGCTTAAAAACAGTATGTTTAAATTGTGTGCTAAAATACATGAATCATATCTAGCCTTACCATACAATGAACCACTTGAAACATGGACGCACCAAAAATTGTCCCTTTATGCCCTTTCAATTACAAGTAGAATGTAAAGTGTAATCGAAAAGACTTTTAATAGGGTCCCTTAGCTATGTCTGACATTCCTGGTCAATCTAGATGCGTTTTAATCCAAAAACTTCCACGAGCTTCACATTGCCAATACCAGTACATAATATTGAAACTCCTAATCTAATCTCACAATATTATGCACTCCTGTAGCAAAACAATTCATAGGCTATCTAGCTTGTCTAGTCTGACCCAACTCTGCAAAACATCTTTCGAATGGATTGTGTCCTCCAACACATTCCACATCTTTGACATGTAATGTCCACAGCTGTGTACTTCGGAAACTTTTTTGGAAGAGAGCGTCCTGCGTCGATGGCATCGGGTCCATGTCCCTCGAGGGCCTCCGTCGAGGACAACGTCACAGGATGTTATAAATAGGATGCACGGCACCCGTAGCCTCAGTTCTGTTTTTTCCACGAACGTGTTAACTTCGTGAGACACGCTGCGCCTTGTGTGTTTTCTTCATTGAAGATGTCTTTCTCTTCAACCCCTCCGACTCCGCGATCCGGTTTCAAGACCTGCTGGGACTGCAAGTCTAAGATGTCGCTCACCGACCCCCACCGCATTTGTTTGTGGTGCCTCGACGAGTCGCACGACAACGACGACTGCTCGAAATGCAAGTCGCTGACTGCAAAGGCCTTGCAGGAGCGAAAGGGGAAGCTCCAGGTAGGTAGGGGCTCGGAGCCTGTTAAGTCCTGGACTTCCAAGTCCAAATACAAGGTGGGTTCCACCGTTGACTCGAGTAGTGACTCACCGCGTCGGAAGGAATCCCGGGGATCTCGGTCCCGGAGTGGTTCCCCCCACTCGTCTTCCTCGTCCCGGCACACGCGGAAGCCCCGTCACCAGTCTCCTTCCCCGTCCTCCTCGGAGGAAGGTGCCTCGAGGAAGGATTGCATGCTATACGAAGTCCTCGACTCTGGAGGAATGGGCAGTGTTCAAGAAATCTATGATGGTGATTTTTCAATCACAGGACACAGGTCTGGTCGTGCCTTCTGACGAAGCCGGCCTGGATCACACTCATTCTGTGGCTCGCACACCTTCAGGCTCTGGTTCGCGACCCTCTTTGGGAGCTGTCGAGGTCCCATACGGACAAGGAATCGAAGGGTCGCAAGAGACATGCCTCTAGGTCTCAGTCCTTGTCCCCAGCGAGACCGCAGCAACCTATTGAGGGCTCGGGCCGGCGTCGACTCGTTCAGCGCTGTGTCCGTCCGATTCGGACATCGACGCCTTGCCGTCGTATCAGCCCTCAGGGCCGTCAGCACCAGTGTCGACGTCGAAGCCTTCGGCGGTCCCGACGTCAAGGTTGTTGACGCTCTCAACGGCGAAGCCTTCGGCGCTATCCACGCCTTTGGGAATTCTTTTCGGAATTTGCCATTTGAGTAACCAGACATTGTGAATCCTCCAAGAAAGGCTACATCGAAGTCAGTGAGGCTGGTTTTGGCCTCCAAGCCCTCTTCTGTGCCCAGGCCTGGTTTTCAACTCCCTCTGGATGATGTTTTTGAAGAGGAGGAAAGGTCTGAGGTTGAGGAACCGGGTGACCTTGATGATGCTCCAATATTTTCTGGGGACAGTCAGTTGGAGGAGTTGAGACAGACCCTTCATGATGAAAGTGGACTGGACATGTCCCCGCAAGTGGAGTTTGGTAGACCTGAGCCTGGGGCTCATACAGAGTCGTCTTATATGAGACTCATGGCACGAGTCTTGGAGTATCTGGGCTGGTCTAGTCCTCCAGAAGACTTTGTGCAAGATTATCTGACGGACATCTTGGATCTAGGTCCGTCCTCTGACCCTGTTTTGCCATTTCATTCTAACTTGCAGAAAAGGGTGGCAGCTGCGTGGCAGTCCCCGGAATCTCTTCTGGCTGTGAATAAAAATCTAACTAAGAAATACCGCCCTTCCGTTAGCGACCCCAGCTATTTGTCTATTAACCCAATTCTTGAGAGTTTGGTGGTTCAGGCGGCTACGGCCACCTTGAGGTAGGCGTTGTACCCTACCATCCCTCTGGATAGAGACAACAAGCGATTCGACGTTTGGGCCTGGAAGGTATTTTCTGCTGGGAGTATGGCCTTGAAATCGGCCAACTCCACGTGGGCCTTGGCAGAGTTTACACACACACTGTGATCTAGTGTTGCTTTTGCGGCTGAGCGTATTCCTGAGGGGGAAGAAAGGGATGGTTTTCATGCTATCGTGCAGGATGGCAAGGATGCCATGTGTGAGGCCCTTCAGTCGGGTTTGGATACGGCTGACAGTGTGAGCCGTTCCATGGCTGCGAGCACCGTTATACGCAGATTTGTGTGGTTGCAGAAGTCGGGGTTTGCTCCGGATATGCAAGCCCATCTTCTGAACATGCCCTTTGATGACACACATTTATTTGGCAGCAAGGCTGACGACAGCCTTGAGAGGTACAGACCTCAAAAGCTGCAGCAAAGTCTTTAAACGCAGCGGTGCGTCAACCTTTGCCTTTTCGTCCTAGGGGACAGCAGGTGAGGGGAGGTTCCTTTTGTTTCTACTCTTCCTTTGGTAGAACGAGAGGGGCCGCAACTCATACCTGTGGTGGTCGGGGAAATCGTGGTGCCAAAGCCGCTAAGGCAGCTGCCTCTTTGCCTTCAGGCACTGCCGCAGTCGCTTCCAAACATTCGTGAGGCCATGTCCCATGGTTCGCCAGTTGGGGCCAGACTGTCTCAGCATCTCGAAGAATGGCGGGCCATTACTTCAGATGGGTGGGTTCTGGATACCATAGCCCACGGCTACTGCCTTCCCTTCCTTCAGCAGCCTCACGACAATCCACCGGGGAAACACTCTTTGAAGAGTCCGGATCCTCTCCTTGAGCAGGAAATCTTGTCCCTGCTGGAGAAAGGTGCCATAGAACTGGTGCCTGTAGCGGAGCGGAACAAGGGTTGGTATTCCCCTTATTTTTTGATTCCAAAGAAAGACAGGGGTTTGAGACCCATCATGGACTTGCGTTGGTTGAACCAACTTCTCAGGAAGGACAAGTTCACAATGGTCACTCTTTCTCAAGTCCTCCAGGCCCTTCAACTTCAGGATTTGTTGGTGTCTCTGGACCTCAAGGATGCATACTTCCATGTGCCGATCCATCCGGCGCACAGGAAGTACCTGAGGTTTGCAGCTGGCGACTCGCACTTTCAGTTTCGGGTCCTGTCATTCGGATTGACCTCCGCCCGAGGGTCTTCACCAACCTCATGATGGTGGTGGCAGCGTACCTCAGATGAGGGGGGATTCATGCCTACCCGTACCTGGACGACTAGCTGATCTGGGTGTGCTCTCCCGAGCTAGCTTTGGATCATCTCGGTGTCACCTGCCGCACCCTCCGAAGTCGCACCTGACACCTTCCCAACAGCTCCAGTACATCGGGGCTGTGTTGGATACGTCCTTGGGGAAGTGTTCACCTCCCAAGGTAAGGGCTCATCACATTGTGCAGATGATGGACAAATTTCAACATGCCCTAAGTCTCCCGGCATTCGAATTCTTAAGGTTGCTCGGCCTCATGGCTTCCTGCATTTTCCTGCATGGCTTCCTGCAGGGATCTCATCCGCAGTGCCAGAGGCCAGGCTGCGGATGAGATCCCTGCAATGGGTCCTCAAGATACAGTGGTTGCAGTTCTCTGGCAAGATGACGGATCCTGTTCAGATCCCACGCTCGGTCTACCGGGACTTTCTGTGGTGGGTGCACAAAGGGAACCTGATGAAGGGGGAACCGTTTTGGCAACTGTGGCTGGAGGTGACGGTAGTGACGGACGCTTCCCTCACAGGATGGGACGCTCATGCCAACAACTTGACTGCCAGCGGTCGTTAATCTCCGTCGGAGTCCAGACTCCACATCAATCTGTTAGAGCTGAGAGCCATCAGGCTAGACCTGAAGGCTTTTCTGCCCTCGGTACGGGGGAGTGTCTTGGTCATGATGGACAACACAGTGGCCATGCATTACCTCAACAAAAAAGGTGAGCAGGGTCACTCCCATTGTGCAGAGATGCAATGCAGCTCTGGTTCTGGGCTATCCAGCAGGAAATTCCGATCTCGGCAGTTCATCTGGCCGGTGACGAAAATGCAGCGGCGGACGCAGTCTCTCACGAGTGGGAGTTGACTCAGGAAGTCCTTCAGGAGATCTTTGCCCTTTGGGGAACCCCACTGTGGATCTCTTCACCACCAGTGTCAACCGGAAGTGCGAGTGATTCTGTTCAAGGGAATTTCCTCTAAGAGGAGCCTTAGGAGACGCGTTTGTGGTGGATTCGTCATTCCCACTGCTGTACGTGTTTCCTCCAGTCACCGTCATTCCTCAAGTGTTGCGGAGGTTCGGTTCCCACATGATCCTCATTGCTCTGGATTGGGCCAGGAGAGCGTGGTACATCTGCCCTCCACGCCGCCTTCCCCACCGAGAGGATCTGCTCTCGCGATGGGGGAGCGGTGGAGGTGGGTGTGTGTGTGTGTCAGGTTCTCCATCCAGAGGTCAAGACTCTCAACCTTCACTCTTGGTATCTGAAAGGTTGAGGTATAAGGATTGGGACCTCCCGGATGACATGATGGAGGTGTTGCTTTTGGCCAGGCGGCCAGCAACAACATCCCTGTGCCGTTGGCATAAGTTCTGCGACTGGTGCAGGGATCACAATGTTGATCCTTTTCAGTGCTCCATTCCTATGGTTTTGTCTTTCTTGCTTTCTTTGGCCCACAGGGGCCTTCAAGTGGGGTACCATTAAAGGTTACCTGGCGGAGCTGTCTATCTTTAAGCGCTCGTCTGAAGAATGTTATTACTTTAAGATTCCTTTGATTTCTCAGTTTCTTAAATGACTGACTAATGTATTCCCGCCGTCCCCTTTCCAGGTGCCGGTTTGGGATTTGAATTTGGTTTTGAGATTTCTCATGGGTGCTCCGTTTGAACCTTTGCACTCTTGTCCTTTGAGATTACTGTCCTTCAGGACTGTGTTCTTGGTTGCGGTTACTTCCGCTCGCAGCGTGAGTGAATTGCAGACACTTTCAGCTAAGCCACCCTTTACTGTGTTTCACAAGGGGACAGGGTTGTACTGCGAGTGCGTCCTTCTTTTCTACCTAAGGTAGTCTCTGAGTATCATTTGAGTCAAAAGGTGGTTCTTCCATCTTCTACCCTCCTCCTCATCCTGGTAAGAAAGAGGAGCGTCTCCATTGGTTAGAAGCTAGGAGAGCTCTTAGCTTTTACATTTCTAGGATGTCCAGGGTCAGAGTGGACGATCAACTCTTTGTAGGATATGCTGGACACCGATTGGGCCAGGCTGTTACCAAACACACCTTGTCCAGGTGGATTATCCTTACCATTACGGAGTGTTAATGGTTACCAGTTGGGTAAAGACCCTCCTGAAGGGTTGAGAGCTCATTCCAGTAGGGGCATGGCTACTTCCACCGCCCTCCAGCAGGGTGTTCCTATTAGGAATATTTGTGATGTTGCTACTTGGGCTTCAATCCATACATTTGTAAAACATTATTCCCTGGATACAATCCATGGTCAGGAGGGTTCCATGTCATTTCATCACGGGATGTTTTTCCGCTGGGTTTTTTACCGTGGATTTTTTTTAAAAAACTCCTCGCTTTTTATTTTTTTATTTTTTATTTTTATTTTTTGGGGGGGTTACCCCCCAAAAAAAACCAAAACACCATCCCCTTTATTTTTTATTATATCCATGTACACCCAATTTATATAATTTATTTTAACCCCCCCCCCTCCCAAAAATGCAAAGATTTTTTTCGAAAAAAATCAGCGGTAACAAACCCTGCGAAAAAACATCCGGCGATGGAAAGACATTGTACCGTCAGGATATGGCCTTTGGGAAGGTGGTTCTTTATTCCGCAATCTAATTATTTTTCCCTCCTCCATTTATTGGTACTGCTTTGGGAGTCTGTCAAAGATGTGGAATGCGTTGGAGGACACAATCCATTTGAAGAACAAGTTACTTACCAACTGGTAACATTCTTTCTACTGGATGTTCCTCCAATGCATTCCACATCGCCCTGCCAGCCTGCCACTCAGGAGAATTTCCTATGCGATTGCAGCTTCCGTTTCCGCAAGGCTAAGTGCAGTCCAGATAGCATCAGAATGGTGTCACACGTTCTGGGGAAAAAAACTTAAACTGAGGCTACGGGTGCAGTGCGTCCCATTTATAACATCCTGTGACGTCGTCCTCGACGGAGGCCCTTGAGGGACATGGTCCCGACACCATTGACGCAGGACGCCCTGTGCTGAAAAAGTTTCCGAAGTGCACAGCTGTGGACATTACATGTCAAAGATGTGGCATGCGTTGGAGGAACATCCAGTAAAAAGAACGTTACCAGTTGGTAAGTAACTTGTTCTTTCATAGAAATGCAAATAAACTTGAGCAAACAGCTTCATTTTAAAACCACTGTCACTGCCCTTATAATCACTTATAGAACTTGTAAGAATATCCCAGTCATCAAATTTGAATGCTTCACTTCAATCTGTGGACACGTTATCTCATACTCATGCACTGTGTCCCACAGCTTTTTCAGTTACACTTGTTGTCAAGCATGTGATGGAGTCTGTCATCGCAGAAAAAAATATCCAAAGCAGGCTACGGTATTCCAGAAAGATCACAGCTCCGTTGGCTCAATACTCCTTAAACTTTAAAATCAAAAAACGAATCCACTGCAGAGTCCGTCTCTCTCAATATGTTTTTAAAGCAATATCTCGGCTGCATGTTTTCAAGCAATCACCCGGCTCTACTCTTCCACAGGAATAGTGGCTCTTCAAATTCCTACCCACAGTAAACTGGACTTCTCTTGCATAAAATTCTGATGACTAATGAGCCATCTCCTAGTCTTACCTGTATGATTCAGATTTA
Source organism: Ambystoma mexicanum (assembly GCF_040938575.1). NCBI lineage: Eukaryota > Metazoa > Chordata > Amphibia > Caudata > Ambystomatidae > Ambystoma > Ambystoma mexicanum. The sequence continues at coordinate 868,296,797 of NC_090926.1, forward strand.
CCATGCTTCCGAGATTCAATTCTGACAATTTCCCATTGAGAATGAATGATTCACTGGATGGTCAAAATTTAGGATAGCCGAAGTGAAAAAGTATTGGTCCTGAGTCAGAGAGGAAGCAGCATGCTGTGAGTGATCATTTCTTGGCAACCAAGGAGAGAGGAGCTTTTTGAGTCTGGTAGGGCAGGTTAGACTAAGCAGATGGGTTAGTACCTGACGGAGGAGGAACATTGATAGGATAGGGGTGCTGAATTCAGTTATGGACAGGTACACTGGGATGTGTACATGTTTGAGCCCTAACTTACCTAATCACAATGAGGTTAATTGTTTGAAGCAGGGTGAACAGGTGTAAATTGCCTCTGACGTAACAGATTGCTATCCAATTGCAGGCATAGATACATAAGCAGATGGGTGCCTATGCTATAGTGCACCAACGCTTAAATAGGGGCTGTGGTGAATACTCACCCAGAGATGTTGTCCAATATGTTGCCCAATATGTAGTTAGGAGAAATGGTGCACGATTTGCAATGTTGCATAAAGAAACAATGAATACCTCTGAATTGGATTCGGCAAATGATTAATTTCAGTTCTCCAGTCTGGCATGGATTCACATGCTCATGAATGTTCCCCGTTGTCGGGCTGGGTATCCTCTGTAAAAGAAAAAATGTTCACTTTCACTTTAAAACTGTATTTCTCCTCTAAACCAATCGCTGTCCTCTGGCTCATACTGCCCCCATCCAATGAGTCATCTCCCTAATCCCCGCAGCGAGCCTCAGATTTTTACTGCAAGCTTCAGTGTTTGGAGTCCTTCAGTTGCTCTCTAAGCTATTTTGTACTTTGTCCACGTTTTTCGAGGAAAAGTTATATTTTTGTTCCATCGGAGCCCGTGTGCTCCTATCTTCATCGGTCGACAACGGAAATCCGTTGTCAGTGAAGTTGTGCGACCCCTCGAGGGCGATTGCTAGTCAGTTTTTGGAAGCCCGTCTTGGGCCTACTTCGTGCCCTTTGACCATGACTGAGGAGAAAAAGGAAGAAAGGACACTTTTCAGGCCCTGCACCCAATGCAGGCTATCTAACGTCTTCATGGAGGACAAACTTCTAAAGTGTCTATACTGCCTGCACCCGGACCACAACGAGGATGGGTGCGAGATATACCTGGGCTTCTCGAAGAAGATGAAGAAAAACCGGTATAGCAAGCTGGCAGCATGGCACATGTCGAGCAAGGCCTCAGACCCATACTCCAAGTAGGGTCATGCCTGACCCAGGACCGGTTGGTCCGAGGAGCGGTCTCCCTCTGGGAGGAGGTTGAAGTCCTTTGAGGACACCCCATCTGTGGGGGTCCAAGACAAGGCCAAGAACTGCAAGGCTGATTCCGCCGGGTTTGCCGCTTCTGCTGGTCCCAGGTCGGATAGACCGCCGTCCACCTCCTTAGCCAGCCTGCCATCGGGTACCTCCTCAAAGAGGAAGTACTCCACCCCGGCCAAGTTACAGGAGAAATCAGAGAGACAAAGGGCGGAGGAAGAGAAGAAGTCCTCACAGGCTCATCCGGCGCAGCCGAAGACTCTGTCGACCACTTCGTCGACAGCCTCTGGGGCGACCACTACGGCGAGGGTGGTCCCTACAGTGCAGAGTATCCCTGCATCCCAGGCGCAACACGGCTGCCGAGGCAGCGGCGAAGGCTGCAGGTACCCCTGGGAGGGGGAAAGCACCAGGTCAGGTCCCGGTACACGGCCCTCAGCAGGGAAAAGGGGGGGTAAGTAGGCCCCAAAGCAGCCCTCCTAGGTTTACGTTCAGCCAATGAACATCTCCACGGACGACGACCAAGCGTCTGTCTATGAGGAGGATGGTAGCGCAGGGCCTAGCACTGCATCATTCACTATTCAGCCGAGGGACATTTTCATGGACATACTGTCAATTCTATGCACTCTAGTGACAGAGATCCAGCAGAAATTGCCTCTGGCACCTGTTCCGCAGGCCCCTGACCAGCCTCCATGCAAGAAGAGGAAGCGTCACCCGACACCAGTGCATCCACTTCCTGCACCACGCTGGGACCAGACTCCAGCAGCGGACCCGGATACACACACTGGTATGGAGCCGGCCATGGAAACTGGTGAGGATGTGGACTTCGTCCCGGCAGACAGCAAATCGCCGCACCTGGACGCCCCTCATAGAGGCTCTCCACCAGATGGGGTGGGATCATTCCACTCCATCTCCAAGCCCTCCGAGCTATTCAGCTGTTGCCCGAGGAAACCAAAAAGGAGGGCTTCCTATATCGGTAATGGGAGTCCAAGAGGTAGACTATCATGGCTGTACCCTTTTTGGATGGCATTTGGGGGGGAAGCCTTGGCCCTAATGAAGAACCCATGCACGGCTCCAACCAAATGACCGGTTTGAGAAGAAATACAGGGTGCCGGACTCCACACCCAAGTGTTTGAGGTCACAACCGTCGTCGTATTTGGTAGTGTCGGCCGCCGCAAGAAAAAGTTCAACCAAACCGGCATCTACTACATCATCAGTCCCTCCAGACAATGAGGGAAAGAAGATGGATGCCCGGGAAAGAGTTATCTACACGGCTGCATCCACGAGCAAAGCAGCTAATGTGCTGGCTATTTTGTTGCGGTACAACAGGGAGCATTGGTACAAGCAGGGCCCTATCCTGAAATTCCTTCCCGACGACAAGAAAACCGAAGCTCTCACCCTCTTCCAGGAAGGGGAGGGGGCGTTGCATCATGCCATTACGGTGGCACTAGACCTCGCCGACTCAAGCTTCCAGCAGATGGGAAACAGTGTTTGCCTTCGTCGGCAGGGTTGAAGACCACTTACTTTTGCCAAGACGTTCATGCAAAGTTGCTGGACATGCCGTTCGACAGCAAAAATCTGTTTGGGAAGGTGGTCGACGAATCTCTTCAAGCTATAAAGACAGACATGTAGACGGCCCGTTCCCTTGGCACTCTGCAGCAGCATCGCTCGCCATCTTTTCGCTCCTCCAGCGAGAAATTGTGAAGATCATCCAAGTGATACCACATTGTACAGACAACCTCCTCGAACCTCCATGCAGGTAGCCTAGGGTGTTGCTCCCATGCCTATGGTACCAGAGGTCAGTGTCGCCATTGCCCATAGTGCGACGGCACCCAAGCAAGTGTGAACCGGCCAAGACATTGTGACCCCACTTGTGTACCCTGGTGGGAGGTTGCTGACTGGCCTTGTCAGTGATGGGGGCTTGACGCTCTCGCCGAGGGACACACCTTGAATTCCAACGCAGGTGATCTTGTATTCCACTGGTTCCTGGTCGGTAGCAGCACATCCCTCAGCTCCTGGAAGAAGTGTGACCAATGTTACAGAAAGGGGCGATAGGGCTCATTCCCCAATGGCTCCAGAGTCTATTCCAGAAACGTTCTGGTCCGAAAGAAGATGGGGGTTGGAGACCCATCCTAGATTAGATCTATGCTGTCTGAACAAGTACCTGAAGCCCCAAAAATTCCGGATAGTCATGTTGCAGCACATGCTCGGGCAGCTGGAGGAAGGGGATTTCTTGACATCCCCATCTACAAGAAACATCGAAATTTCCTACGGTTGCTGGTACAAGGCTGACACTACCAGTTCAAGAACCTACCATTTGGCTTAAAGTTGGCCCCACGAGTGTTCACAAAATGTCTGGCCCTGGTGGTGGCCCACCTATGTCTGCAGGGCATACGTGTGTACCCTTACCTGGACGATTGACTGATACGCGCCCACTCCTGGGAACTGGCCGGTGAGCACACGAAGGAGACTGTCCGGTTGCTGACAGAGCTGTGGTTCTCCGTAAACTATCTGAAACGCGCTGTCCCTCAGCGCCAGACTCAATACAGTGGCCTGCCTGTCATCACCCTCGGAGGAGAGGCTAATAGCCATTCAAGGGAAGGTGCAGCGACTGTCATAGAGGTTCAGGCCATCAAGTCGTTGCTGGGCATGATGCCCTGCAGATGCGACCCCTGCAAGAATTCTTGGATGCACGTTGGATACAAGTGTCCGGGAGTTAAGCGGACAAGATCCCCCCTCAATTAGGAGTTCCAGCGGGCGATGTGGTGGGGGGTGCGCTACCACATCACCCATGGGACAGGATTTGAACCCCTGCCATACCAGGAGATGGTCACCACGGACACCTCTCTGGAAAGTTGGGGGGCTCACACTGGACTAAACCAGCGGTCTGCGGCTTCTGGAAGAGAAGGATCTGCACATCAACATCCTGAAGCTAAGGGCAGTGTTCTAGGCCCTAATGTCTTTCCTACTGTCTCTGAAGGGCAAGGTGGCGAAGATCTTCACGGACAACACCACCACCATGTTCTACATCAGGAAGCAAGGGGGCACTTGATCCCCAGTGCTCTCAGCAGAAGCTCAGGGATTGTGGCACTGGACCATCGGACGGGGGATGTTCCTCATCCTGCCCCACATGGTAGGCGTCAAAAACAGCATTGCAGACTCCCTCAGTAGGGAACTGCCCACCTGCCATGAGTGGGAACTTCATCAGGATCAGGTGGACCATCTGTTTGTGAAATGGGGCAGACCCCTGATAGATCTTTGTCACGGCGACGAACTCCAAATGCCACAAGTTAGCCAGCAGATTCCACCAACCGAGGAGCTTCAGGGGCGCTGTCTCCTTACCAGTGGGAGGGTCTGTTTCTGTACGCTTTTCACACACAGCAGGAAAGGAAACTGGGGATCAACACACTCGGACGGTGTCAGTGCAGGATGATACTGTTGCCGATCAGATTTGGTATCCGGACCTACTCAGCCTGTCGGCATTGTCTTCAGTCAAGTTGCTGGGACTTCCGGATCTGCTCACCAGAGAGGGAGGCGCAATCCTTCCTCACGACTCAGGATCCCTGAACCTGAAGGCAGCTCCTGCAGCCTTAGAGTTTGGGGGTTCTGAGCTGCCAGCGAACTGCAGGAAGGTCCTCGCCAAAGCCAGGGTGTTGTTGACACTAAAGTGCTACACCCATAAGTGGACACGTTTTTCTATGTGGTGCCGGTTGTATAAGATTAACCGTATGATGGTCACGGACCCATAGATTCTTCCATACTTGCTTTCCTTGGCAAAAGCTGGTCTAGCTCACGCGTCCATCAAGGTACACCTGACGGCCATCTCACGCTACACCAGATCCTCGGGAAGATCGTTGTTGTTGGCCCACAGACTCGTAAAGGAGTTTCTCAAGATCTTTTTTTTCGATCTTTCCCCCCGGTGAAGGCACCTGCCCCAGCATGGGAACTCCACATACTCCTGACAAGACTTATGGGGGCACCCTTCGAACCTATGCATCAGCCCCACTCAAGTTTCTCTCTTGGAAGATGGCATTCCTCGTGGCCATCACCTCAGCCAGACGAGTGGGTAAGATACAGGCCATGTCCTGCAAGCAGCCGTAGCTAACTTTCCACAAATCGAGGGTGGAGCTGCGTATGCACCACTCTTTCATACCAAAGGTTCTGTCGGAATTCCACCGCAATGAGCCTTTGGTGTTACCTGTTTTCTTCCCGAAACCTTTGTTGCTGGCGGAGAGCGCATTGCATTCGCTGGATGTTTCTCGTGCCTTGAAGTTGTATGTCGCACGCACAAAGAGTTCTCAGAAGACTTCTCAATTGTTTGTGAACTTTGGACCTGTGAATAATGAGAAGGCCTTGTCCAAGGCTTCATCTCAAGATGGCTCTCCGGCTGCATCATGCACTGTCATCGGCTGGCTAACCGGCCTCTGCCGGGCCGCCAGAGAGCCCACTCCACCAGAGCGATCGATGAGACTTGGAGGTCCATGCATACCTTCACCAGGTATTACTGCGTCGACCGGGATTCCAGGGAGAAGTGCAGAGTGGGCCAGGCAGTGCTACGCAACCTGTTCACTTGAGGGGAGACTGTTCCAGGGGTAAGTGTTGATTACTTCTGTTGAGCCTTGCCACCACCTGTGGTTGTATAATATGTACTGCTGTGTATTCGTTATTTATGCGCATGTGAATCCATGCCAGACCCCATGCTGGAGAAGGTTGAAGTTACTAACCTGTAACTATTGTTCTCCGGCATGGGTCTGGCATGGATTCACATGCAAACCCTCCCTCCAGCCCCTCTGTAGCTCTTCTTGGTCATTCTGCCACTTTACGTGCTTACCAAATCTGAAGATGGCTGCCCGAGGAGGGGCTTAGGGAGAAGGCTGTCATTGGATGGGGCACTACGACCCAGATGACAGTGATTGGTTTAGAGGAGAAATACAAATTTAAGTAAAGTGAAACTGTTTTTTTCTTTTACCGAAGATTCCCAGCCTGACAACAGGGAACATTCAAGAGCATATGAATCCATGCCAGACCAATGCTGGTGAACAGTAGTTACAGGTAAGTAACTTAAACCGCCATTTGTTTTTGTTTTGCTGTACAAGTATGGAAATAAGCCCATTCATGAAGTGGGTCTGATTTTGTTTGATTTCCCACAGTATTCCACGAGGTCTGTGTTTGCACTATTCCCATATGGTGTCTTCAAGGTCACTTTTAAGTACACTATAAACTGGGTGTTACATGGTTTCACATATCTGATAACCAACATGCCGTTGGGGAAACATCAAGCAGTGTCTTATTCTGGTATCAATATCCTATGAGACTACTATTCAAATCACAACCTAGAGTTTCCTACAAAAAATGATTCCTGGAAACTGATCCCCAATTATTTCTATTAAATGTATATAATCATGCCCTAGAGCATGCCAAAGATTTGTTTAGTGTCTCTTCTAAAAGCGGCTCCCTTTGCAAAGGAAGAAGATGCTCTACCCAGAACTACACTACATATGAGTACCATTTCTTCACCCACGAAGGCTAAGTGGAAGCGCAACACTGGGGAAACCATCGGTGACAAATAGTGGTTGTAAGTGCACAAACTCAATGAGTCCACTCTGTGCGAGTTTTCCGCCCTGTGAAGTTATGTACCTCAGCTCTCACCTCTTAAACTATCCCTGTGTATCACTGCTCCAGCTGAGAGATGTTTGGGAGAACGATCAAGTGGCTTGGGTATGGGACCACTGACAAATATTAGCTGTAAGAGCGCAAACCATTGAGTGGCTTGTGGATGGGACCACTAACATAATGACTGTAAGCGCACAAACCAGTCTGTTTGGTGAGAGTCACCCACCACTGTGGAGTTATGCCTCTAAACACCCCCTTGCATCCTCAACCCACCTCATAAACTCTTCCTGTGTCCGTCTCAACGGACACTTATGTGCTGAGGCACATTCATGGGTGTGTAAATGATACAGGGGCCCAAAACCTAGGTTTCGTGATTCAGCTATGAGTAGCCATCTTTAAAAAGTTAGGGAAGGGCTTGGTATGGGGCTCACTATCAGTCAAAGCCACTCAATGGGAATCTTGACAGCTACTTCACTGCCACCCCTGCTGCACTTTGGCCCTCATCCACTTTATCTCCCCGAGTTCTGCGCCTTGGGTCAAAGCCCCAGTTGTGTTGAAGGACTTGCGGGAGGATGAACATATCTGGAGGACTATGTGATGATCTCAATTCACGGCCACTGATGCACACAATTGTTTGCAGCTAGGTTGTGTCAGAAATGTGAGGTGGACAACTTTGTGAAGGTTTTTCATAAGATGCCATTATATTAACTCAAAAGGGTTTCCGTCTATCAAAATAACTAAAGGAAACACACTCATGAAAGGATTGTAGCCCTCACACTTATATACTGAATCCGTACAAATAACCCAATACAAAAAAAACGAATGAGAAATGACCTAATTTATTTGACCAAAAATAGTAGGTATTTTAGTTTATGTGTGGTAAATAATAGGTGGGGGTGGGATAAGAGTATAAATTAAGGTAGAACAGGGTGCGGGGGGACTCCCCCTGCATTATAAAAAAAAGTTAAAGCAAAAAGTCGTTTTCGTTTTTCAGTCTCAAAAATGTGGTCATTTCAAAATTCGTTTTTTCCCTCTAAATTATCACAGATATCCTACTTATACATGCAACAAACTTAACAAGGTAATATGTGGCAATTCAGATATAACAGAAATAGGTTATCACAACCTAACTTGTGTACAGGCACGTTATAAATGCCATATGATATCATAACTTTTCCTCCTTGTAACTTGGATGAATAACCTTCCCCCAGATTAAAACGGGATGTTTAGTCCATAGTTCAAAAGAATAAGAAAATTCTGTATTTCAACCACATTCTAATAAAGTTAATTTTGCTCCAACAAGTCTCTCACTTGGACTTAACAGTTCAAAATGTTCAAGTTTTCTTCTCTCCACTTGTGATAGAGATCAACACAGCTTCTTAGAAAATAAGGATATTTCCATAGTAAATCTGTATCAACAACATTCTTTGTCAAGATGATTCTGCGACAGTTCACAAAATACTTCAGCAATATTAATTTTTCAGGATGATTCCACAATAGTTCTCAATATATTTTAGTGCTCTTGCCACTGGTTCTTCAACACCTTTAACCACACCACAGTACTGCAATGACTTCCTCCACTCACCTGCCAGATATACCACTACAAAGTCCCTTGCCCTGGTGTACTAGCCTGCCAAGACTAATAACACTACTGATTATTATGAGTACTTCTGTGGGAAAGGTTCTACTTCACACAATTTATAAAGCCTTTTGCTTTTCCACAACATGAAGTTCCATTACTTCTTTTGGGAAGACATGAAACACATTGCTGCTGTTTGTTGCACACTTGTGATTGCCGCATGCAATGCAGATTATGCTCATCTCTTCCTGAATACTTTCTATCAGGAAGGCAGCCCTTCTGCCACTCTTGTTTTCCCACTCTTATATTAACCAAAGGCTGATAATGGTTTTTATTCCAACTCCATCTTCTTTGGCTTCGGCAATGCTTGTTTAGATCAATTGCTTCTTTAACACTCTAGCAATAAGGTTAACACACAACATGAATCTTAGCTGCTCTCTTTTGGCTTTGGCAATGTTGATTCTTTTTTAATTGCTTTGCTATTGCCCTCTTTTGGCAATAATTGTTTGTATTGGTGTCTAATAATATTGCCCTTGCTTGCTGTTGGCAATTATCTGACCTTCAAAAACACAATGACATGTTGCCGGTCTGTTCATCAAGTTCTTATGTTGCCACTTTCTCTACTTCGCACCAGCATGGTATGTACATCAGTTTGGTATTCAAAATGCAGTCGTTGGCTAGCAGGCAATCACGGAGCGCTCTGGGCTCACATTATGCTAGTGAACTCATCGAGTTTGGTGTGCGCGTCACCTCACTCTGTTGTTTCCAGGTCTTCTGCTTCTGCTCTGCTTGACACAGCAAACTTCTTCTTTCTGTTTTCTGTGGCCTGTGCTGGTCATAAAAGGAGCATTCCCTGCGCCAAAGGCTCTCTCGTGCTAGCCTGCCACCATAGCCCGCCTTACTTTTAGGAAGGCTTTGTAAATCCATGCTGCACAAACTCTGCAATCAAGGTCTCTGAAGATAGAGACCCTCTCAGAACCGGCAAATGACAGTTGTTTTGGCTGCTCCTTCAGCTTCAATGTGGAGTTACTGCAATCACTCCACCTCCCGCTACTGCTCTCCATGGCCTGCACCTGAGGGAGCATTTTATGCCTCTGTCTCCCTCAGGTGTGGGTCATTAACACTATTAGGCTACAACTTGCAGTCTCTGCATCCCTCTTCTTCGTCCCAGTACTTTAGGCATTGTGGGACTTGAAGTCTGCAATGTTCCCATTTTTTCTTTTAAAGGGAATATTATCAACTTCATTTACATTTGTACTTATATTTCCTAGAGGGATATAACAAGGTTCTAATGAATGGTTTGACTTTACAGGAGAATTAAGGTTTTCAAAATCTGAAATGTTAATGTTTAAAGACTTACATGCAACATTCTCTTGCAGATCGCGGGAGCTTTCACTCATAAATATAACTGATTCTAGGAGGTGATTTTTACACCCAATAAATAATTGTTTGACAGTTTCTGCCACTATCTGGATAGTTAGTTTTGGGAAAGAACAGCTCCCTCCGACAGCAAGCCATTACAGATTCTGGTATCACTGATACTTCCTCATCTGAGGAAGACAAATACTGCATCCCTCCCAACGGAGTCCTCCCATTCCCCTGGGGACCTTCTCCCAGGTGATCCTCGTGGCTTATACCACCCCCAACGTCGGGTATCAGGATCCGGTAGCAGCTGCCTTTCCCTGGCCACCTGGGAGGAGACGTTAGGTAGGGTTTTTGGGAGGACTACACAGGATTCATCAGTTTCCACACTTTTACAGAGTGCTGCTCTACTTTTGTGAACAGTTTGTCAAGGATTTCTATTTTGCGCCTGACATTTTGCACAGTCCCATGTGTGCTATATGGTCCCAGGGGTGCACCTTTGCTGTGATGGAAACCAGTGAGATCTCGTGCTGTGGAATGGCTCGGCCCATGTGCTTTTCATTTGGGAGAGAAGTGTGAACTGGAATGGCTTTAGAGTGAGGAAGAGGGTTTATTTAACTTGCAACCCATGTGCTACAAAGCCAGGAAGGCAGAGAGCCCGTGGTGGTTTCTAATGCTAAGAGTTCCATTGGGTATTTCCAGCTTGGGATGGCCTTCACAATATGTTTTCTGCAAGATGGTGTTAGGCCTAAAATGGAGTTAGTGGGGGATTATGGATCAGAGTGCCATTCCTCTAAAGGAAACTGAGAACAGGGAGCATCTCTGAAAGAGCGAGAGAGATGCCAGTCACAAAAGTATGCTCCCTGACTATTGTATAGGGCCTTTAAATGTGATTCAAGGGACTGGCTGTGTGATGGTAAGTACATGCACAGAAATGCATGGAAGTCAGAACTTTTGCAACATGTAGAAAAATACTAATGCGTAAGCATGTGGTTATCAAAAAAAAGGTCCCAGAACACTTATTTTTGCAGCCTTGAAGCTTAAGAACTGTTTTGAATGGATTGTGTCCTCCAACGTATTCCTCATTTTTCATCAGAGGGTGCCCTGTGTCGATGGCGTCGGGTTGATGTCCCTCAAAGGCCACTATTGAGGGTGACGTCATCAGATGTTATAAGTAGCACGCACGGCGCCCGTTGCCTCAGTTCTGTTTTTTCCGCAAAAATGTGTTTGCTTTGTGAAACTCTGCGCGCCTTGTACTTACTAGTATTTGCTGTTGAAGTTAATTGATATGTCTTAGTCTTCCACTCCGATGACACCTTGTCCGGGTTCAAGAAATGCCGGGACTGCGGCTACAAGATGTCCATCACAGAGCTGCATCGTGTCTGCATGTGGTGCCTCTGCGGGGGCCATGACACGGATACGTGCTCCAGGTGCCAGTCGAGGACTGGAAACGTCTTGAGGGAACGAAAGGGGAAGCTCAAGGTAGGCAAGGTGTCCAGGCCTCATAAGTCACGACCTGCTGGGCCTTCGACCGATGAGTCGAGAGGTGGCTCTCAGAGGAAGAAGGCCAAGCGTTCAAGGTCCAGGAGTGGTTCCCGCCACCCGTCCTCGTCGAAGCGCTCGAGGAGAAGGCACTGCCGGTTGCTTCCTCATCATCAGGCGGCACCCCCGAGAGGGTGAGTTACCTGTCCAAAAAATCAACAGCAGCTGAGTGGGAAGCTTTCCACGAGGAAATGCTTAACATTTTCGAGAAGCAGGCCAAGGCCTCGTCTACGTCTTCCTCGTCTACGTCTTCTGTTGAAGCCGGCAGGGAACGGTCTCGACCGGATACTCGCGTGCCTTTCCAGCCCAGGTAAACAGCACGATCCTCATCGGGAGCCTTCGAGGCCTCGTCCGGACAAGGTATCTAAGGATCGATCAATCGAGACGTGAAGCGAGGTCACAATCTTCGTCTCCATCGAAATCGTCCAAACCCACAACGCCATCGGTGTCACGGCAGTCGATAGTGCCTGTCGGGTCCTCCACCGTGGTCAGACCCTCAATGTTTACTGAGCCATTATTGGCGCCGGTGGTGCCAATTCTGCTGGCACAGCCCCTGGTGACGGTGGAACCTCTGAAAAAGGCAGTATCGAAGTCGACGACTTTGAAGCCTCTGACTGTTATACCTGAGAAAAGGTGTACTCCTCCTCTGCCAAAGAAAGATTTTTTTTTAAGAACCTCACCTCCATTTTTGAGGATGAGAAACATTCTGTTGAGGGTGTGGCTCCTTTTGGTCTCCAGTTTGGGACCCCGTAATGTGCCAGAATGCCTCATCTCGGAGGACAGTTTGATGCAGGATCTTTGTGATACCTTGCATAATGCCAGTGTTATAGACACTTCTCCTGGAGTTCGGCAGATCAGACCCTGGAGAGCATGCCGACTCCTCTTACAGACGCCTTATGTCGAGAGTTGTTGAGTATTTGGGCTGGTCTAGACCTACTGCTCATTATGATCAGGATGATCTTGCGGATATTTTGGATCAGGGTCCCCCTACAGATCGCATATTGCCATTTCATGTGGCTCTGCAGAACCGGGTGGCCAGAAATTGGGAAACCCCAGAGACTAATCTGGTGGTGAACAAGTCTCTGATAAGAAAATACCGCCCCTCCAGTAGCAACCCCGGCTACCTGTCATCTCACCCCACTCCTGAGAGTCTGGTGGTCCAGGCAGCCACGGCTACCTCGAAGATAGGGACGATAAGCGCATGGATGGGCATGCAAGATATTTTCAGCTGGGAGTATGGTGTAGAAATCAGCCAACTCCGCTTGTGCCTTGGCAAGATTTCCGTACACTGTGGGAGTGCATATCTATGGCGGCTGAGCATATTCCCAAAGGAGAAGAAAGGGAGGGCTTCCTAGCTCTTGTTAAGGATGGCAAGGAAGCCATGTGTGAATCCCTTCAGTCTGGGTTGAATGTTGCAGACAGTGTCAGCAGGTCCATGGCTATGAGCACCGTAATACGTAGATTTGCGTTTTTGCGGAAGTCTGGTTTTGTACCGCATGTGCAGGCTAGACTTGTGAACATGCCATTTGACGGGTCTCACCTTTTTGGCAGCAAGGCTGACAAGAGCCTTGAGAAGCGGCAGACCCCTAAAGCAGCTGCCAAGTCTTTGGGCGCCGCTGTTCGCCAGCCTCAGCCTTTTCGTCCTAGCGGACAGCAATGGAGGGGTAGATCTTTTCGCTACTACTCATTTGGAAGGGCCAGAGGAAAGGCCAGTCAAAGAGCCCAACGTAAGTTTCCTCATGGTGAACGAGGTAGAGGTGCCAAGCCAGCTGAAGCAGCAGCCTCTTTGCCATCATGCTTTGCTACAGCCGCTTCAAAACTGCTCTGAGGCCATCGGTCACAGGTCACTTTGGGGGGGGCAGGCTGTCTCAGCATCTGGAAATATGGCGAGCCATTACTTCGGATGCTTGGGCTCTGGAAACAATAGCCCACGGGTACTGCCTTCCTTTTATACGGAAGCCTCACGACAATCCACTGGGAGTACACTCTTTGAGGGTTCCATATCCGCTCCTTGTGCAGGAAATATTAACCCTGCTAGAGAAAGCAGCTATAGAACCATTACCTGTAGCAGAGAGGGACAAGGGATGGTACTCCCCTTATTTTTTTATTGCCAAAAGGGACAGGGGGACTTTGACCCATCTTGGACTTGAGATACTTGAACAAGTTCCTCAGGAAGGACACATTCAAGATGGTCACCCTTTCTCAGATCCTTCAGGCCCTGCAACTTCAGGATTGGTTGGTGTCATTGGACCTTCAGGATGCTTATTTTCTTGTGCTGATCCATCTCAAGCACATGAAATACCTGAGGTTTGCCGTTGCCGGCTCTCCCTATTAGATCCGAGTCCTGCCATTCGGGTTGACCTCCGCCCTGAGGGGTTTCACCAAACTGATGTTGGTAGTGGCAGCGCATCTCAGGAGAGGGGGGAATTCACGTCTACCCCTACCTGGAGGATTGGCTGATCAGGGCATGTTCTCCCGAACAAGCCTTGGATCATCTCAACATTACCGGTCACTCCCTTGACAGACTGGGCTTCTCCCTCAATTTCAAGAAGTCCCAGAGGACACCTTCCCAATGGCTCCAGTACATCAGTTCTGTCTTAGACACGTCCTTGGGGGATGTGCTCGTCACCCAAGGTGAGGGCTCAAAACATTCTTTAGATGGTAACCAAGTTTCAGAATGCCCAGCGTCTTCTGGCCTTCGAATTCTTGAGGTTGCTTGGCCTCATGGCATCCTGCATTTTTCTGGTGCCAGAGGCCCGTCTAGAATGAGGTCCCTTCAATGGGCTCTCAGGACTCAATGGTCCCCATTCTCATGCAACATGTCGGATCACCTTCAGGTTCCAGCCAGAGTCTCGCAGGATCTTCTGTGGTGGGCCTACAAGGAAAACCTCATGAAGGGAGAACCTTTTTGGCAGCCTTGGCCAGAAATAACTGTAGTGACGGACGCTTCCCTCACAGGGCGGGGAGGTCACGCCAACGATCTGACCATCAGTGGTCGTTGGTCTCCATCGGAGTCCAAACTACACATCAGTCCTTTGGAGCTGAGACCAATCAGGCTAACACTGAAGGCTTTACTGCTATCTGTACGGGGGAGAACTGTCCTGTTAATGACAGACAACACGGTGGCCATGCATTACCTCAACAAGAGAGGTGTAGGGTCACTACCACTGTGTAGAGAGGCAATGCAGCTCTGGTTCTGGCCAATTCAAGAAGGAATCTCCCTAGCGACAGTTCATCTAGCCGGAGAGGAGAACACAGCAGCGGAGGCTCTGACCAGGCAGAGCGCCGTCTCCCATGAGTGGGAAATAGCTCAGGAAGTCCTTCAAGAGGTCTTTGCCCTTTGGGGAACCCCGCAGGTGGATCTGTTGGCGACCGGTGCCAACCGGAAGTGCGAGCAGTACTGCTCAAGGGAATTTTCTCCGAGAGGAGCTCTAGGGGACGCGTTAGTGGTGGATTGGGAATTCCCGCTACTGTGGGCGTTTCCTCCAGTCCCCATAATTCCTCAAGTTCTCAGGAGGTTAAGACGGTTCAGGAACCGCATGATCCTAGTTGCTCAGAATTGGGCCCGGAGAATGTGGTACCTGGATCTTCTGGACATGTCCATCTGTCCTCCGATGTGTCTTCCCCAAAGAGGATCTTCTCTCGGGAGAGGAGGAATGGGTCCTACATCCAGAGGTCAAGACTCTCAACCTTTACGCATGGTTTCTGAAAGGTTGAAATACAAGGATTGGGACCTCCCTGATGACGTAATGGAGGTGTTGCGTTCGGTCGGCATCAAAGTCTCTGTACCGTTGCCTTTGGAAGAAGTTCTGCGACTGGTGCAGAGAAAAGAATGTTGATCCTTGTTCATGTTCAACTCCGGATGTTCTATTCTTTTTGCTTTCTTTAGCCCACAAGGGTCTCCAGGTGGGTTCCATTAAAAGTTACCTAGCAGTGCTCTCAATCTTTAAGTGCTCATCCGAGGAATGCTCTTATTTTAAGATTCCCTTGGTTACTCAATTTCTAAAAGGGCTCACAAATGTGTTCCCGCCTTTTCAGGTTCCGGTTTGGGACCTTAACTTGGTCTTAACGTTTCTGATGGGTGCTCCATTTGAACCATTGTACTCATATCCATTGAGGTTGTTAACCTTTAAGACTATTCTATTGGTTGCTCTTACAACTGCACGTAGAGTGAGCATGTTGCAGGTACTTTCTTCCAAGCCGCCCTTTACAGTATTCCACAAGGACGGGGTTGTGTTGAGTCAGATCCTCCTTTCTACCTAAGGGTGTTTCGGACTTTCATTTGAGTCCCAAAATTGTGCTACCTGCCCTCTATCCTCCATCCTAGTAAAGAAGAGGAACGGCTTCATAGGTTGGACCCTAGGAGAGCTTTGAGCTTTTATATTTCCAGAATGTCCAAGGTGAGAGTGTACAACTAGCTCTTTGTGGGGTATACCGGGCACAAACTAGGCCAAGCTGTGTCTAAACAGACCTTGTCTAGGTGGATCATCCTCACTATTTCTGAATGCTATACGTTGGCGGTCAAGGTCCCGCCTGAGGGCTTGCATGCTCATTCCACCAGAGGCATGGCTATGTCGGCAGCCCTGCAGAGGAGTCTCCCAATAAAGAACAAATGTGATGCTGCAACGTGGTATTCGATACACACGTTTATCAAGCATTATTCCCTGGATACTTCCCATGCTCGGGATGTGGTGTTTGGTAAGGCAGTGCTTTACTCTGCCCTTTAATTTCAACTTTACAAAATTCTTCACCCTCCTCCACTCATGGATACTGCTTTGGGAGTCTGTAAAAGGTGAGGAATACATTGGACGACACAATCCATTCGAAGAACAAGTTACTTACCCCTGGTAACGTTCTTTCGACTGGATGGTCCTCCAACGAATTCCTCATCGCCCTCCCAATCTGCCCCTCTGTACAATTTTCCATGCTATCACAGCTTTTGTTCCAACAAGGCTGAGTACGGCCAGGCCCTATTTGTGGCCACTTCTGCTAAATGAGGAGGGGGAAAAAAACAGAACTGAGCCAACGGGCGCCGTGCAGGCTACTTATAATATCCGATGACGTCACCCTCGATGGAAGTCTTCGAGGGACATCAACGCCATCGACGCAGGGTGCCCTCTGCTGAAAAATTTCCGAAGCAGCTGAGCTGTGGACACTACATGTCAAAGATGAGGAATACGTTGGAGGAACATCCAATCGAAAGAAAGTTACCAGGGGTAAGTAACTTGTTCTTCTCAGCTTATTTCTACAATTTGGATGCCAGATGTACAGAAAATGTATCTGTCATTTCAAAATGTGTTCCTCTCTATGGTGCATTTATGGGAAAATGCAATTATAAATGACTAGGTGCACTTGTGAATTCTCATACAAAATAACGGGAATTGTAATGGAAAAATTAAGCCTTATTTTAAGTTCCATTTTATTCTGCCATGCATTAATTTCTCTCTATGTAGTATTTAAACAGGAAATGAAACATACCGAACATATTACTGTATTTAGTCTGAGGTTGACTTAAGCTGACCTCCTCCCAGTCACATCAGAAGACCGGAGGCCACAAATCCCTATAAAAGCCAATGAGCTCAAACATTTTTTTTAACCTTAAAGCCTCATGAAAGCACTACCAGATGTCCGGCACATGTAAAATACAAAGAGACTTGTCTAATGAGCTGAAGGTATGAAACGCGTTAGCTGATCTTCATCCAAAATAAAGCTTGCCATATATTTATATCAGGAAGGAGAATGTTCTGAGGACGTATTGACAATAATATCTGCAGGCCAAAGTCAGCATTACTTTGAAACTGAATAGGAAAGTGAGTGTGTGGAGTGTTAAACCCAAAATTACTTGAAAAATCATACATTTTAGAAACCTGAGACAAATTAGTTTGTAGCTAAATATTATATCTTCCAACTTGTATATAATTTGCTTGAGGCATAATATAAACATTGGAAGATAAGTGAGCAAAATGATTATCACTGGAAATACCCAATGCACAAGAATAGTTAATGTTTTAAATTGTTCCCTCTGACATACAGATGGGGGATGATATAGATTTCATTAATTTTGCACATTCACATCTAGAGTTATTTGCCATAAATGAAATAGCTCCAAAAAATGAAGCATCACATTCCCTTCCACAGTTGTAGTTATGGGACTGGTGGAAGCCACACCTGTCACAAGTGTGGTGAGGATTTTAGCATGCACACAGGGAAGGAGATTAAGAAAATATTGTGAGATTAATATTGAAAAATATTCTTGGAACCAACTGAGAAGAGATGGCTGGGAAACTGGGCTGAAATCGTTTGGATGACTGATTCCTAGGCAGACTAGATAGAAGAGCAGGCCTGGGTTCCAAAGAGCCAACAGAGCAAGGATTTTGCTGAGTGCAGCAGCTTTCGAGAGATGGTGCAAGCTGATGTTTCCCAAATGAAAAGCCATGTTTGAAAATGTGAGTAAAACCCCAATTTAACTCCAAACTGTCCTTATAGAATGTCCATGGTAAATCCAGGGAACACAGAGTTGGAATCCTTTTGAATGCTAATTTAACAAAGATTCAGGAGCAGTGTTAAATAAAATGCCCGGTCCCTCACATTTAAAGTGAGTCCTAAGGCAATGTTGTTTCCTTAACACCAATGCATTTTTGTATAGCGAGACACCTTTGTTAAACCTGAATGGACATTTCTTTGGTAGAATTATATTAAGTTAAAATATCCTTTGCTCATGCCGACGCAAACATCCAGACCCTAGTGTATTCATGACACATTGGGTGCAAGTTTGCATATCACATCACAATAGACAATGTGCGTCTAGCTTTAAGTTGGATGTTTGTGCACCTGAAATTATCTCAGAGCATTCATCCTATTCATAGAAAACTGTGAAAGCTGTTAAACACGTGCAGTCCCTGATCTTAAAATCTACAGGCAGACCTGTGTGTAATGTGAAAGGGCAGGGATGTTTGAACATGTTATCTGTTACTGGAGACTATTACAGCTCCAGCCTGTGCTTGTAGAACTGAATGCAAATGAATAGGAATAGACTGAAAACTACACATAGGCACATTGAAAGATGTGCCCGCATAGATTGACAGTTGCACACATTTATCGATTGAAAGCAAAACTGACTGCTTTTTGGAAAATTACCTACACATGTTAATTGAAAGCTGCACATATATATTGTGAAGGTTCTGCACACATGTTCAGAGCAGAGTGCAAAATCCCTGAAAGAAGAATGTGCAGTTCCTGAGAGCATTATTTTCTGAATTCAATCAAACCTGTAGGCATCCTATGCAAAATGGACATTGTTCCCATTTAAATGAGCTGCACATCGCTAATACTTTCACAACCTCACACTTACATCATTTTGCTAAGTTGAATTAATGTGTTTCTAGATGTCAATTGTTCAAGTAACCTTTCTCTGATACCACACTTGTTTTGAAACTGGGAAAATTAAAGTGATTTTGAAATTGTTATCTTAATAAATGCATACTCCGGCAAAAAAAGCAGCAATGTTATCATTGAAATAAATTGTGTTGTCTAGTTAGAAGCTAACATGTGTAATCATTCCTAGTATCTATTAGAGTATAATATACATATCGAACTGAGATTCAAAGTTAATGCTTGCATGAAAGCTGGTAGTGAGATTCATGTAGACAGGAAGCATTTTGTGTTATTAATGTATAACCGGTTGGTGATGTATGTGGTGTAGGTTTTGAGCAATCATTGTCTATTTGTTTGGAATATTGGGTTGGGATTGTACATCAGGAAGATTAAATTGGTTGGGTCTGGTGGAATCAATATATGAATCAATAAATATGGTAATATTTCTACAAGTTGAAAGGCACTTGGCCCCATTCGCCTTATGAATGGCTAATTGGGACCATATTTCCTATTTAAATTTCAAGAATTTGTAGAGCTAATAGCATTATTCTATATGTACCTTTCAGCCAGTCCATTCTACCGAATGTGCATGTATTAGAATAGCAAATTTAAAAAGTCATTTAAGTGTAACAAATCTTTTCCTGCAACTGTAAGAGTAAACTTTAGTCTACCAAATAAGCAGGCTATCTAAATAAAGCATCACTTAACTTCTAGGAAATAACGTATCTGGAGGTAATTTGTATGCCCAGGCACTCCCCTGAGGAGGCCAAGGCAATGGAGGCTCCCATAACAGCTGAGGAAGAGGGCAGTTGGAAGGGTCCCTGTTGGGGGGAAGGCCACGGTGCAGGACAGCTTCTCAGCGGGTTTTTATAAGGCTTTTATGGCCACCCTCATCCTGTTCATGGTAGAGCTGTTTAATTACATCTTGGTGTCAGGGGAAGCCCCAGAATCATTCTCCTGCGCGCTAATAACTGTGATACCCAAGGAGGGCAGGGACCCATGCCAATGTGGATCTTATCGCCCCATCTCTCCTAAATATCAATGCTAAAATCTACATACGAGTCCTTGCGGCAAGACTCGAACAACAAATGCCCAGGTTGGTCCATTCCGACAAGGTGGGCTTCATAAAGGGACGTCAGAATGCGGACACGTTTAGGAAGACCCTACATCTAATTCATGAGGCCTGTGGGATGGGGTAGACCTGGCTCTCCTTTCGGTGGATGCTGAAAAGCCCTTTGACCGGGTCGAGTGGGGCTTCTTTGGCAAAATGTTGGATAGGGTAGGCTTGGTCTCTAGGATCAGACAGGGTATAGTGGTGGTTTACGCGTCGCCCCAGGCTTGTGTCGCACTTAATGGTGACTATTCCCGCTGGTTTGCCCTAAGAAGGGACACGAGACGGGGGTGTCCACTCTTGCTGATCCTATTCACGCTCTCCCTGGAAACATTTGCCCAGAGAATCAGAGAAGATCTCCAAGTAGGAGTTATGGTGGGGGGGGGAGAACAGGGTTCCATTATACGCAGATGATATGTTATTGCATGTGAGGCACCCCCTGATCTCTATACCAAGGGTGCTCCATTTGATGGAGCGGTACAGGAGTCTTTCGGGATTTAAGATTAACAGGGTGAAATCAGTCCTGTTCCCCCTGGACAGGGACAGAGATAAATAGGTTTGATCCACTGGGATTACTGGTTAACCAGGGCACACTAAGATACTTGGGGATTTACATCACAAGGGATGTGCAAGACCTATTTGAAGCCTACTTCCCCACGCTGCTATCCGTGTTCCGGGCAGACTTGGAAAGATGGGAAAAACTGACCATATTCTGGCTTGGATGCCTGTGTTTGCCAAGGTTTCTTTACCTGTTTCAAATGCTCCCAATTCGGGTCCCAGAGGCCTATTTCAGAGAGATAAGAGAGCTATGGTGAAATTTCTATGGCAGGAAAAAGTAGAGGATATCTTTCGAGGTCCTCACCTAACCGAAAGACAAGGGGGGGCGTGGCCCTTCCAAATGTGAAATTGTATTATAAGGCGGCTCATCTAAGGGTCCTCAGAC
This sequence comes from Ambystoma mexicanum, assembly GCF_040938575.1. Taxonomy (NCBI): domain Eukaryota; kingdom Metazoa; phylum Chordata; class Amphibia; order Caudata; family Ambystomatidae; genus Ambystoma; species Ambystoma mexicanum. Next base: position 868,317,617 of record NC_090926.1, read on the forward strand.
AACATCTTAGAATGCAGAAGGAATACCAAGAGGTCTGTCTGGACAATATCCACCTGTCCCGGCCACTGTGGGGGAGTGGTTGTGGGTTCCCACATGCAGGCTCCCGGTGCGATATGCGACCAGCCGATTCTGGGGACAATATGGGAGCTTTCTTACCATAACGGAACTGGAAGAGGAATTGGGGGTGGGGGCCATCTTGGTCTTCTCATACCTCCAGTTAAAAGGGGTGCTCATGGGCGAAATGGAGGGACGCTATACGGAGAGGTCTTACCCCCTTTGAGAAACTGCTTGATAAAAGAACGGAAATGAAGGGTCTGATTTTGGCTAGGTCCAGGGAATTGGTGACGGCAGGGAATGGGCCCACTGAAAAATTAAGACTTAGTTGGGAAAGGCATATGGGGCGAGAGATGGATACGGAGCTGTGGTCGCAACTGTGTAAAGGGGCCTCACAGATTTTGATTTCTAGCCAATATAAAATGCATGCCTTCAAGCTCCTCCACCGTTGGCAATATGATCCAGTTAGGCTCTCAAAGATGTTCCAGACAGCGAGCCCCAACTGCATGTGGGGACCGAGCCGATTACTGGCCTATGTGGTAGGGATGCCCCCGAATAAAAGTGTTCTGGGACGAGGTGCTGAGTTGGATAAATGACCTGGAGGGGGTACACAGAGACAACACACCCTTCCTGATCCTGTTTGGCTTGGAGGAATTAGAGGGAGAACAGAGGGAGAACTGAGAGTGCAGGGGTTGGCAGTACCCCTACTGCTCACAGCACGGGCCTGCCTAGTGATGAGGTGGAGGTGTGCCCGGCCCCCAAGCAAGAGAGAATGGCTTAATGTGGCAATTAATATATGCATTATGGAAAGAATCACTGCGGGACTACATGGGAAGGTGGGGTTGCATGAGAACACCTGGAGGGAATTTATGAACAAATATTGTAACATCTGAGGTAGGGGGAGATCAGACGCAAAGACTAAGGGAAGGTTGATAATCCCTAGGCCACCAGGAGTTCAAAGATTCGAGCCCCTCCTTCCCCCGAGGGGGACCTCCACCAGCCGGACTTTAACCCAAGTCAATGGTCTCATGGATTTGAGGGCCTTAGCTAATTCTTCATCATAAATGGGTCTGAAGGAGAACTTAGAATGCTCTAGTTGATGCCGTTGCTTCTTGTTCCCAATACATGTTTCAGCATTGACCGATCCCTATTTTTCCGCAATGTTAGCATGGGCTTCAGCTACCTTGTCCGAGAAGGCCTTCTGGATGTTTTTACAGTCCGAGTTAGAAGGCGGGCTAGCATATGGTACAGCTTTAGGTTTTTCTAAATCTCTAAGAATCTCAAACTATTTCTTGGAATCATTTTTGGAGCTAGCGATTTGAGAATTGAAATTGGGTTTTTTGGCGAAGAGAATTTCTGCATGGTACACTTTCTCTAGTGATTTGCACCCTTTAGTCTGAGACAGATTTTTCTCCCAGAGCCTGGCAGCCCTTCGTTTATCTTTTTTTCAAATGGCCAGTGCTGCCCCATTTTTGATTATTCGTTTTTTCTCTAAGGATCATGGTTTTAATATGTGCTAACTGATCCAAGAGATCGGTTCTCTTTTTGTCGTATTTAGCTACCAACAATTCAGGTTGATCTAAGTTTGATGTACTCCTCATGAGGCTGTCAATGATATTTGCTAAGTCTATGTGACTAATTTTGTTATAATTCCTGCTAACCACTCTTCAATAGATTGGTCTTATCCATAACGAGAATCTGAATATTCCACTGAATGAAATGAATAAAATGGTCTGACCAGATACAAGGACTGGGGACCAGGGGGGTTATGGCCAGGTTCTTGCTAACAACGCAATCTAGGATATTACCTAGTTTATGAGTAGGATCTTTATTAGGTATCTCAAATCCACATGTTATGAGTCGTTGAGCAAGACAGGTGGCTTCCGTATTTTGGGGGTTATTATACCATCTATTAAAATCTCCCAGTACTAATGTTGCATTATTCGGTTTATTAAAAGAAGACAGGATTTCTAAAAAATCGTCAGCAAAGAATGGCATGTCATTTGGAGGGCGATAGACCAGGATGATGCTCATGCAGTTGTTAGGAGTGGGGGTAACCTTAATTATCATAATTTCACAATTCTTACAACTAATGGGTGTTTGAACAAAATGTATGTCCTCCTGAATCACTATCGCTACTCCTCCCTTCCCAGTCTCTCTATTTTGTACATAGCATGTATAGCTTGGGGGTGTATTGAGGTGTACATTGGGTCCATTAGAATCTTGCATCCAGGTTTCTGTGAGACACAGTAGATCAATCTGTTGGTCGATGATATACTCTCCTACATTCAGGGCATGGCTATCTAAGGATCTGGTGTTTAGTAGTGTGACTTTGATAGGCATGGTGGGACTAGATTTTAGAGTTTTCCTTGCTCTAGCCACCATAGTGGCAGTTATCGGCCTGAGTCACAGGGCTGGTTCTATTCTCAGGCATGTGCCCGGTAATCACAGTACCGGATCCAATGACTCAGTATGTGACTGTCTGTGTAACCCAATAAGTCATATATACGGAGGTACTATGCTCTGCTAGATAGACATGTATCCAACCTTAAACAAAATCTCGCATCAACAGAGCACGGGGGCCAGCACCAGCGTGTGTGTCGTGGACTTGCACAGACTTGCTAGTTCCTGACGTGCCTGACAACAGTAGAAATGAGCGCTCGGACCACAATTGCTCTGGGGATTGTAGTTTGCTGCGCAACTACGTGGAGCACACCACGCTATAGTTATACGAGTGGCAGAAGCAAACTGTGTGGCTAAAGTGTCTAGTGGGAAAACAGCTATAAAAAAACAGACACTAACAGGTTAAAATCAGTACAATTTATGATTTCGATGAAGGTTTAAATACTAGCAGGCTTGATAGTCTCTGGCGCTAACGGGCCTAACAACTGAAGTTGTTTTATGGATCACCCTCCAGATAGATCTCTCCATCATGACAGCATCTATTGATTAATACCCGAATGTCCATTACTAATCAATAATTTGCCCAGACTGGAAATTAAACACAGTCCTTTTGAACAGGGTAGCCAACCTTGACCCTCCTGCTGTATGGGTTGAGGAAGTTGTAAGTACTGTTCCTGACCACCTACTTTAAACCAAAATCCACTTTGCATTACCAAAAACCTTTTATAGCACCATTATGAAACCAAATTCCTCTCCCGTCCATCCCCATATCCCTCCTCCCCATTTGTGACAGCCCACACCTTTCCATCTGCTGCTCCTTCACTGGCTGATGTGAAAGCTGGATTCTCTAAGATGAGTTTGAAAAGAGAACTAAAAGAAGTGATGTCTCGGTCTACACATTAATTCAACAATGTGAAAGTCAGATTAGTAACAGGGTTAACACAGAGACTCTCCACCCTGTGCAATGAGGGTTGGTTCAAAATATACAAACATTCTACAGTCTGACCATGAACAGCCTTTGCTTTTCAGAAAACTCTGCATCCACACCCCCAATGTCCGAAGCTGTGTAGCTTCGTAGTTAGAAATGATATCAGGACACCTCGTACCTCCATTTTCCTTTGGCCTAACAAGTATCTTCTACCGATGCAGGGTTTCTTAACTAGCCACACACATCACATCAGAATTCTTAGCAGGTGTAAGAGGTCCTCCCTGGAAAACGCAACTGGAAGGCCACCTGGATGTAGATAGTAGCCTTGGAAGGAAGTTCATTTTAAGGAATGCAATTCTGCCCATCCAAATAGAATAAACACCATTTCATCTGTGTAGGTCCTGTTTAATTTGGTCAAATCCGCAGGAATAGTTTGTGTGATACAAGAGGATATTTTATGTGTCGGATGTATTCCGAGATACTTCAGCAACGTATTGGCCCAAATAAATAATAATTTGTCAGTCAAGTCCTCTTTTCTGACACTCGGGTTTAGAAACTTCAATTTAGAGCTATTTTCTTTGATTACCCCATCTGAGAAACATCACTCGTACTGCCTACATGTCCTACACTAGTCTAACTCCACTCTTCTGCACCCTCCCCACCACACCCTCCATGAACTCGGAATGGTCTTAAATATACTTGTAACTGAACCACTCTCAGAGATCCAAAGTCCCTTAGATGGGGTGTGTCAAGAGGAGCCATTGCTTAAGCAAATCCAACTGCACCCAAAGTAGCTCTCATGTGTATCATAAAAACCTTTTAAGAGTAACAACAGGGGCGTGGCTTGGCGCCGATGGCGAGCGGTAGCTGACCTGCCGAGCTCCGGCCGAGACGCCGTTTCCTGATCCTTTTCTCCGGCTCATGTGAAGCACCAGCTCTCGGAGAAGAACGTGCTGTTGTGGGAAGCGGACCTGAACCCGAACCACCGTTGGGCCCACTGAATCGGACCTCCTAGACACTACCGTAGCCCTAAGACGGCTCTCCCCCCCTCCGCTCCGATTGAATCCAAGATGGCGCCTCGCACTGCATAGCGGAGCCTCTGAGGGGAACCCCTCCCCCAACGGACTCCCGGGCCTGGAGGGGCGAAGCGGAGGCACGACAAGGAGAGCGACCCCCCCGGGGGCCGCCCAACTGGCACCAATGCAAGGCCCGCAGCCCGAACGTTCTCCCATCGCACAGTGCGGGGTCACCCGGGCTGGATCACACGCGCTGGGGAAAAGCACCACGCGGGCCCGCCGCAGTTACGCACGGCCCACTGAGGTGAACCAAGCTCCGGAGCGGCGAACACCTCTGCGGCTGGGCGATCGTGGACAAGGACACATCGACAAACCCAATCCCGGGTTCCCCGGGGCCGCAAACGACTGCACTGCGGCTCATCTCACCGGGACGGCGCCAGATCTGATTCTGGCAAAGATCGCCCAGCACCCGATGCATAGGAGGAGAAGACAGACGCGCCGCGGGACACACCACCGGTCCGGTCCAACAAGACAAGGTGCATGAGACCTCGCAACACCTGAGAAAGGGGCCCCCCGCATATCCCTATTCTTCTGATATCCACCCCGAGGGGCCTGCACGCCCAGGTCCGAGGGCAGGCAAAACACCGTCTTGGGCCCCCTGCCCCAAGCCCAGCATCGGAAGAGGGCCTCGATAGCACCCCCGCATGCTACCTAGCTCCTGAGGCCCAGGGCATCCACAACCACCACCTCAAGATGGCCGCCAAGAACAAAACCAGAGCTGCCACCATGGACTCCTTTGTTTCCACCAAGGTAAAGCCCCCCTCTCAAGCCAGGGCCAGTCCCTCTGAAATCGCCCAGACGAGCGAAGGTGTGGCCGCCGATAATCACTCTCAAATACTGGAAGCCATAGCTTCACTAAAAACGCACATAGACTCCAAGATCGGCAAATTCAATATAGACATCCAACTAATTTGCCAGGACGCACGCAACTTAGCTGAGAGGGTAACGACCGTTGAACAATCAACAGAGGAAACATCTGCGGCCACCACAGCTATACAGTCTGAAGTCACCCACCTGAAGAGGAAAGTCGCCTTCCTGTCCTGGAGGAGAGGGCGGAAGAGGCCGAAGGCCGGGCCAGACGGGGCAACATTAGGATCCTAGGTGTCCCGAAGGGAAGCGAAGGGGCAAACACCACATCCTTCGTCGAAACCCTTCTGCTACAAGAAATTGGGGCCGGCAAACTGACAAAGGGATTCTCGGTCGAAAGGGCCCACAGGTCCCTCCAGAAGCGCCCTCCCCCCCCGGGCTCACCTCGCACCCTAGACCAAAAATAGCTAAGATACTGAACTTTCAGGACAGAGAAACTATCTTAAGGCAATCCAGGGAGGGTGGCCCCATCAAAAGAGGGGACTCCAAAATCTCCATTTACCCGGACTATACCCAGAAGGTGCAAAGAGAGAAACTCATTTGTCCCGATAAAAGCTAGGCTCTGCCAACTGAACCTAAAATACTAAAATACAGGCTACTATACCCGTCGCGCCTTAGGGTCATCTATAAGGAGAGAGTGGTATTCCTCGACAATCCAGACGCAGCCAACATGTGGCTAGAGGACAATAATCTGGCTGACGGCAAGGATAATCCACGGACTGAGGCCTAACCCCCTCAGATTTCATAAGTAACTCTCAAGTAACCGTAAAGAACCAGCAAATAAGACGCCGGATACCAGAAGGTAATCCAATCTCAGTTTATCACAAGGAAACGGCCTCGCTCGGCTCCGCCGCCAGGCCCTAGCCCTACCCCCAGCGTAGAATCCAGTCGGTCCAGGCACCCGCCTGACCCAGCTCGCGCCTGACTCCCGGATGGGCTTCGACGGCTCGAGAGCGCCTGAGCACCGCAACAATTTTGTAGTCGCTGGGCGCACCAGTTTGAGTTTTGTTATTAGTTTCACTAGTTGCACAGTCTTCAAATTTCTCTCGCTAATAAAGACCGGGATGGGCCCAGGACTTGACCCGGGAGCTCGAGAACCAGTGGTGTCTCCCTTGCAACCCGCTCACTGCGGATTAAAGCAGAGCCAAACCCTAGGGACGGAGTCCCGTGCCAGACCCGATGGCGGCACAACTTACCGTGATGACATGGAATGTGAGGGGCATGGGCTCATACCTCAGACGGAATCGCATACAATCCTATCTCAAAAGGAAGAAAGTCTCGATTGCACTGCTTCAAGAAACCCACCTCGCGACGGAGGGCATGTCCAAGATTGCAGACCGATGGGCCGGGACTGTGAGAGGGTCCCCCTATTCCAAATACGCGAGAGGGGTTCTAACATGGATAAGCCCGGACGTGCCCTTCCAAATGGAGAGGTGTGAACTAGACAAAGAAGGGAGATATGTAGTGATTGGGGGCACAATGGAACAGACCCCGGTTTGCCTGGTCAACTCATACTTCCCACATCACGGGATACCGGCGTACCTCACCACAATGATCGCAAAGCTGACTCAACACCGGGACCGCACCTTTATATGGGGAGGCGACGTCAACTGCGTCGCTGACGCAAGCATGGACAGATCACTGCCTCCCCCCCACGGAGCAACCTCCCAGCCCGGGCCCTTAAGGAAACTCTGGAGCAGCTCAACCTGGTGGACATCTGGAGGGAACACCACCCAGCCGAGAGGACCTACTCCCACTACTCAGCTCCGCACGGAGTCCACACAAGAATTGACTATCTGTTCATCAACAAGGAGCTCGCCCCACGAGCCGCAGCCACAGAATATCTGGGGAGAACGATCTCCGACCATTCCCCACTAACCATGCTATGGCAACAGAAGGGACCCAGACCCCCGATCCCTATGTGGAGGATGCCGACTGCGGCACTTGAAGACCCTGAGTTCAGGGAAGACCTCGCCGGAAAACTGGAAGATTATCTGGAAATCAACTAGGGGTCGGTATCCTCCTGGAGCACATTATGGGAAGCTATGAAGGTGGTGACCAGAGGAGAAATTATATCGAAAGCCGGCGGAATTCGTAGGCAATTAAAGACAACACTCGAAGCACAAGAAGCAGAGATCTCCCGACTAGAGTCCACCCACGACAACTCCACAGAGGCCGAGAGCAAAATGAAGGAAGCCCGAGTAGAATGCCAACAAGCATGGGAAAGACTGGAGAAATTCAATTTCACCACATACACCATCAGATCCCACAAGGAATCAGACAAACCGGGGAGATTACTGGCCTGGCTCTGCAAGCGAGAACACCCCAAGCACCTCCCAATGGAGATACGGGACGCCGATGGGACATCCCACACGACACAACTGGGGATCAACGACGCATTTGCCAGATTCTATTCCAAATTGTATGCCCACGAGGCACAAATTCCCACGGAGGACATCATAGAAACGCTTGAGGAGATAGATCTCCCCCGAATATCAGCCGAGCAGAGAGAGGAACTGGAGATGGAGATCACTCTTGAGGACGTGCAAGGGGCAATCAGGTCCCTCTCTACCAGCAAAGCCCCCGGCAGCGACGGCCTCCCACCTGAGTTCTACAAAACGTACGAGCCCATCCTCACCCCAGTCCTCCACGAAGTCTACCAGGAGGCATACACGTACGGGGTCCTCCCCAACACCATGAAAGAGACCATAATCGTTCCCATGCTCAAGCCACACAAATCACCCACCGACTGTGAATCCTATCGCCCCCTGGCCATGCTAAACTATGATGCTAAGATTCTCACATCCATATTAGCTGGCAAATCAGCCAGAGTGGTGGGATCCATTGTCCATGAGGACCAGAACGGATTTGTGCCTGGGCGCAACACCACAGCTAACCTTAGGAGGCTACAACATATAATGGCCGAAACATACGAAAGAGACGAAGACCTGGCGGTGTTGTCGCTCGACGCTATCAAGGCCTTCGACTCCATATATTGGGAATGGATTAGGGAGGCCTTGAGGAGATTCGGCTTCGGAGGGGGTTTCATCAGGTGGATCGAGGTCCTCTATAATTCCCCAATGGCAAGAGTGAAAACGGGAAGAATGGTATCAGCAGCCTGGGAAATACAAAGGGGAACGAGACAGGGGTGCCCGCTATCGCCCATGCTGTACATACTGGGCCTGGAGCCGATCGCATTATACTTTAGGCAACAGCTCTTCGACGCTGGCATCAAGGTGGGCAATGTACACCACATAATATCCGTATACGCGGACGACGTTCTTCTATACCTGAGAAACCCCGAGGTCAACGCACCAACAGCACTAGAGGTGCTCGACAATTATGCAAAATACTCCGGGATCAGATTCAGCAGAAGTAAGTCCTCCGCATTCCCCCTGGCAGGCCTACGCGGCATACCAGAAAGCGATCTCCCGGCAGTAGGAATAGGGTGGCAACTGGTCATGTTCCGGTACCTAGGGATCAACGTGAGCCACACCCCGCTACTCACGAATGAACACAACACAGAAGTCGCCACCACGAGTCTTCGACGCTCTATAAAATTCTGGTCCAAGCTCGCGCTGACAATGGTAGGCAGAGCAGCGATAGCCAAGATGATCATACTCCCCCGATTCCTATACTTTTTCGTGAACATTTGTCACAATGTCCGACCGCCCTTCTTCAAGAAACTGGAGGCAATCATCAAGGACTTCCTGTGGGGACCTCACAGACACAAACTGTCGCTATCCATCCTTTCCCTGCCGCATAAAGAGGGAGGAGTAAAGCTACCAGATCTCCAGTTATACTACCTGGCTGCCCAGTTAAGCCACATAACGAAATGGCTCTCGGACGAACCTTCGGCTGAAACGGAACTACTGAGGCAATCCTCGAACAACGTGATCCCCAAGGAAACCCTATGGCACCCCACACGGCAATCCCCGGTGACCTTACAAGTAATTGACCTAGGTAGGAGGATATGGGCCAGGTCCTGTTACATCAGGCGAGTGAAACATCCGTATTCTCCGGATAACCCTATCTTGGCAGACACCTGCCGAACGGAGGCAGACCTTTCCACTGCAAGGAGGTGGGAAGAAGCCGGCATATACACATGGGGTGACATGTTTGAGGACGGGGAATTCAGGGACTTTGAATCACTAAAGGCCATTGAAGGAATACCCCCAGGCCAGTTTCTCTGGTACCACCGCCTCAAGCAGACCGCCAAGAAACAATGGAACAGCTGGCCGGAAGAGCCCTCCCTTGACCCTCTACTACAAGAAATGCACGACCTCACGGACGGCTGGAGACCAGTCTCCAGGCTCTATAACAGACTATGTGATAAACCCAACCCTAAAGGCGAAGCTCTGAGGGCGAGATGGGAAGCAGACCTCGAGACCCCGATCAGGGATAAAGAATGGGAAAGAGTGTTAATATTTCCCAAATAAGTGTTTGGGAACGCTAGATTCGGCCAGATTCAGTTGAACGTCCTGTATAGGACATACATGACCCCACACAGGGTTGCCTCCTTCAACAAGTCATCCTCCCCATCATGCCCATAGTGTGGGAACGATAATGCGGACATGATCCACATATTTTGGACTTGTACTAGGGTGATGACACTATGGTCCAAAGCTAAACAGACTTGCATGGACGCCGGAATGCGGCGGTACGAATGGACTCCCGGCGATTGCCTACTAGGGAAGTACCCCAGACCCAGCAAATTCAAACATGCTGTTCGGTTAATGGACATCTCATGCAACCTGGCTAAGAGAACCATTGCGATGGCTTGGAAGACGCCATCGGGCCCCAGGCATGAACACTGGCTCAAAGAGATGGAGAGATGGACGGCAGCCGAAACCAGAGCCTGGCAAGAAGGAACCACATCAAGCGGCGAAACAGAGAGCGGCACCTTGGAATCCTGGAAGGCCCTCCTGAGAGACATACGCTTCAGCGCTGACTACAAACCCCCCTGAAATCCCATAGCATCATACCGACACTAACTCCCTGCACCTAGCCCGAACCGACAGACCCTGTATGCGACCTCCCCTGCTTCCTGAAATACTGGGACATTGGCCTCGACCCATCCATCCACCGAAAAGTTTGCTACCACAAGAAGACTGTTGTTGTTTTGTTTGTTCCTTCCCTCTTTTCTGTTCTGCTCCCTTCACTATTTCCTCCTTTGTTGCATCACTGCTTAATTTCATGTTGTATTGCACGTATTTCCTCACAAAAAACCAATAAAATATGTTTTAAAAAAAAGAGTAACAACAGTCTTGAGGATTGATACCTTAATGCAGCAAAGGTAGCCCCCATGTTGGAATCAGTGCTGAGATTGATATAGGTGCTTGCCCACATTATAAAAACTAGACAGGTCCAATAAGAAATGTAAACAAGACCACCATCCACAGTAGTAAAACAATAGAAAATGAGTAGAAGTATTAATTGTCTTTGGGACCTAAATGCGATTTTTGTACTTTAATTCCCCTTCAACTCGGTCTTTTGCATTTCATTGACTAGTCATTATGAAACGCCACCTTAGAAGCAAAAAGTAATTTAGTGGTCTTCAGAGTTAAGTTGTTATCCATCAGCATTGAATTTCCCAAGCTTTCCAGCAACAAGAAGCAACATGCCTTCCTCCACTGTTAGGATTACAATTTGCTAATTGTGCCTAAATTGGAGGTGAACAACCAGCTGTATTTCTTTTTTCACGCTTGTATTTCTACCAATCGCCTCAGTTCTCTCATATGCAGTAGTGTCACTGACGTAAAGTCCTGCATAAGATGGACAGGGCTGTCCACGAATTCAATGTAGTGCTTTTTCAGGCAGCTTAGATACACTTTTCTTTGCTGTGCTTCCTCCAGACAGCCCCCGACATTCCCTTTGTCGTCCCCGCTCCAGACCTATGGACCCTTCATATCTTCTCGGTTCTCTCTCCTTTCTCCTCTTCTCCCATTAATGTTGGCACTAGGTGGGCGGTCCTCTTGGCCTCCTTCCACTCCTCCATGACCATCATTAATGTCGATCTGAACGACCCTGTCTTGGTTCAGGGCCCTCAGCACAATCTCCTTTTTGATAGTCGTTTCCCGCATCTTATCAACGTCCTCCCTTCTACTGCTACTCCTTCCACCACCTCTCTGGCACCCTCATCTTCCTTTTATGCCCACCCTCGGGTCCCTCTACCACCTGCGCAGGGTGTACCTCAAGTCTATACATGGAAGTCTTTCAAATGTGGCAACCTGCTCCACGTTGCTACTCTCAACTCTCGTTCTGTCAAACACTCCTCTGACATCTGTCACCTCCTTGAAGAACTTGACCTAGATGTCCTTGCTCTCACAGAGACATGGTTTACAGCCATTTCTGTCAATAGTTTTGACGCTCTCCTCCCTGTGGGCTATAAGATCCTCTCCGAGCCCAGAACCAACCGTCCTGAAGGTCGAGTAGCCCCGATCTTTCCGGAGTTGGTCCCGGCCTCTGTCATCCCTATGCAGGCCTACTCCTCCTTTTGAATGTCTGGTCTGCAGGCTCTCCATCTCTCCTGGCCTCTCTAATTGTGGCCATCATCTACAGGCCACCTGGCCAGGTCCCCTTATTACTCTCTGAATGGGCCAGCCTCTCGTCTTCTCTGCTTGCCTCTACTTCTCAACTTCTCCTTGGAGATTTCAGCATCCACCTGGATGCTTCTAATCCCTCCTCTGGGCTTTTCCACAACCTCGGCAACACTCTCTCTCTTTCCATTCTGCCCTCTGGCCAGACACACTCTGCCGGACATACTTTGGATGTTCTCATCACCTCAGACATCCCCCTCTTTAACCCTCTCACCACTCCTCTCTCCTGGACTGACCACTTTCTACTCTCCTCTCATCTGAAACTCTCTATCCCTTAGGCATAGCTCCCAGCACTACCTCATACCTTCTCGGTCATTCAGCCCATGAAGCGTGTGTCAGTGGATGCCTTTACCTCTCCTTTCTCTGCTCCTCCTACTCCTACTCCTGCGGCTGACTCGCACCCTGATGCAGTTCTTTCTAATCTGCACCTTTCTATTGCCAACACCCTGGACATCTTTACCCCTGCCATGATGATCTGGCTGAAGCCTGCCTCCAAGTGCAACTCTTGGTATGATTCCAACCTCGCCGTCCGGAAACACAAGTGCAGGGTGGCTGAGAGGCAGAGGAGGGCTTCGGGTGCATCCTCTGACAAACTGGCCCGCTGCCTGCTCCAAAGGTAATACAGACTCTCTGTCCTGTGCAAGAAAAGAGCACAAATTCAAGCCTGCGTCTCTGCGGCCTCTAATACACGGCCAAACTCTTGAAAATGTCCAAGGAACTGTCCAATCCTGTTGCAGTATCTACCTCTCCTGTTCCCTCCCAGGCCCTCTGTACTGCTCTGGTATCTCACTTCTCTGCTAAAACTCAGGACATCCTGTCCTCTATCTCCTTTTCCTCTCCCTCCTACTCTCTCGGGCCCCCTTTGGCCATCTGTCCCTCTCATCCTCCTTTCTCCTCTTTCTCTGACAGCACCTGAGGAGGTTTCTGGACAAGTCAGATCTATGAAAGTGTCATCCAAACAGGTGCTCCCCTGCTCCTCCAGAACCATCAAGGACCATATTGACACCCTTGCCACAGCCATGGCCAATGTCTGTAATCACTCTTTGACCATTGGAACTTTCCGCTCTCCCCTTAAGCACTCCCTTGTGCATCCCCTCCTTAAGAAGCTGCCGGCCGATCCTACCTGCCCGGGAAAACTATTGCCCAATCTCCATCACCCCTTTCCTGGACAAACTCTTGGATAAGCTGGCCATCTCCCAGCTTACACTGTACACTGAATCTGTTGGTTGTCTCCATGACCATCAGTCTGGCTTCAGAGCTGCCAGAGGCAAGGAAACTGCTCTCCTAAACACCCGTGAAGATCTGCTCTCTAACCTTGATTCCATCATTCCTTCTGTCCTCGTCATCCTTGATCTTTCCTCTACTTTTGACATGGTCAACCAAGCCATCCTGATCAATCGACTCAGTGAGAACCTGGGCACCACGAATCAGGACCTGGAGTGGCTGACCACCTTCCTCTTGGACCGCCCCTCCCTGGTCCATCTTGGTCCCTTTCTCTCTGCCACCTCTCTCTCTACCTGTGGCGATCCCCAGGGCTATATCTTCTCACCCTGCTTTTTCAACCTCTACTTGGCCCCTTTGGCCCACCTTATCTCTACCATCTCTAACTTTCAGTGTTATGCGGATGACACTCTGCTTTCCGTCAGGCTCCCCTCAGCGTCCTCTCCTCTCATTCCTGACTGTCTATCCGCGATTCAGGATCGGTACGCCTCCAACGATCTCTGCCTTAATGCCAGTAAGACAGAATTAATTCTCATTGTTACCCCTGCCCCTGCTTTCCCTCTCTCACTCTGGCCGCCCGCCTTGGCCTTCCTGCGAAGCATAAAACCTTGGTGTCATCTTCGACTGCTCTCTCTTCCTCCCTCACATCTCGGATGTTGCCAAAAAGTCCCACTACCAGCTGCTCCTCCTCAAAGGGACTCTTCCCTTTCCGCAAGAATCTCACTGTCTCCAGAGCCCTGTTTCTCTCTAGACTGGACTACTGCAACAGCCTCTTTCTCAATCTGCCTTCCTCTAATCTCCGCCCTCTGCAACTAATCCAGAACAGACTGCGAGATTATCCTTGACCTCAAGCCCAGGGACTGTATCTCTCTAGCCCTGAAATCTCTTCACTGGTTCCCGGTGGCTGCAAGGATCAAGTTCAAGAATCTTTGCATTGTCCACAAGGCTTTCTGGGGCCGGGGGCCTCATCCAATGCTCCCTTCCAAAATACCTTCCTTCTTGAGCCCTTCGCTCAGCTACTCAACTCTCTAAGGGTTAGACACTACTCTAGGCAGAGAGTGGGGGTAGATTTGTCTCCTCTGCAGGTGCCTTCCTCTGGAATGGCCTCCCTGTCCCTCTCAAATGTGAGTTGGACCACCTGAAGTTCTGGAAGTAGCTCAAAACGTTCCTCTTCTCTGTTTCCCCTCTCTCCCTCCCCTGCTGACCTACATGTCTGCTGTACTGACTGGTTGCTTGGCTACACTCAGAGTCTCAGTGGGTACCAGGCTCTTTCTTTGATCATCAGTCACCCTTGCACTGCCTCCAGGCTTACCACACACTTTGGCTGTAACTGTAACCCTACAGTCCCTTGTTCACCTTGCACTACCCAGAGCCGCGCTGCACTTACTCAGAGCATTGCTACCCTGTTTTCCCCTCTCCCTTGCACTTCCCCCTATGTTGGACTTCCCCCCTCCCTTTGCCCTTGCACTTTTCGTTCTCGCACGATCTGAATGACACAATACCCAGTAAGATCGTTTATCTTGTACTCCCTCTGTCTTCCCTCCCGTGTCTTCTCGCACCTAGAAACACTTGTGTACAGGTGCGTTATAAATGACTTATATCATGCATTTTAATCTTTACATCTCTACGAGGGGCAGAGGGGATACTTCTCCTATGGTCCCAACCTGCAAGCCCTGTCTACAGCATAGGTGATGTTTGGCAAATTGCCCAGTATGCAAGTATTCTAGCGGTGAGAACTGGTGATAAAACAATGAGGCAAGGTCTTTCTTGTGGATTTATAGTGTTGCGTACCCAGTACACAACTCACTCACTAGCCTCAGCTTTCCACTCCAACCTTCTGGAACCCACCATTAATAAGCTTTTCCACATTCCTAAGTTTCCCAACATATAATAAATAGACATTGAGCACACCATAACACACTTCCCCTTTCACCCCACCCCTCAAATAAGGAATCACTGCAATGGCTGCAGCCAGTTTTGGCCAGCTTCACTTTGTTCCAGATCTATCTGTCATCTGTCAGCACTGCATCTTGGAATTCTCACATTTCTTTGTGGACTCCAAAACCAGGACTCGCTCTTTCCCACACTCCTGCCTCTCCGTACACTAACCTGATCCCCTGCCTCACCCAAACTCTTCCCCCTTGAAACATTTGAGTAGGTCATACTCCACTTCATGTCATCCACCCTCTCTTGGACTCTAGCCCTCAAACTATTCCCATAATCCAGGTCACAAACCTCGCCCTCCACAGCCACAGAGGACACACCATGCTATGAGGCTTCCTCTTCCTAAGCACCTCAAAAGGAAGCAACCCAGTTGTAGCATGAGGAGAAAGCCTATATGCAAATGCCCTCCTCAGCACTCTCTCCCCCAGTCTTGGCCCCTCAACTTGGACCCATGAACCGCTAGTATAATGGTGCAGTAAAACCGGACCATTCTTTTTAGGATGGTTCAACGTTGCTTTATGATGCGAGACTCCCACCACCATGAGAAACCTTAATCACCAGTCTAGGTCTAGACCCCATTGTCCATAAGAAGCTTTTCAGGAAAACCGCTCTCTGAAACAACACATCAAGGAACCCTACAATCTCTTTCGAATCCGTTTCACCCATTTGGAATACAAATCGAACAAAACAAGGATGTACTGCCTCCTCCCCCCAATGAAGTGGCCTCAGCGCATCCACAGCCACATATTACCAATGATCACCTAAAATTCAGAAAACTACTAAAAACCTTGCTCTTCAACACCACAGATTCAAACTGAAAAATACGAAACAACTGAAAGGGGAAACGCAAAGTAAAGGATGACTAAATTTAAGAGGACACGGACAACACTCAGAACCGACCAGGGAAACTCTTACTACAATAAGAGAGACGACGCTAAGTCAAATAGAACACAAGTGACACCCATAAGGACAGAATTCAGCATTCCAAGCCAACCCCAGACAACAACCTCACCCGCCCCATAATTGCTATCAGGCACCATACTTGTACAGAGTTGTGTGAATGTAAGCACTTATCACACATGAACTAAGTTGTGAACATTGGCATGGACACAGACCATATGAGCTGTGAATGAAGGCAGGTACCGCCCCTGGATGTAATGCAAGCACTGGCATGTGCCACGTTGTGAAAGGGCTGGGAACGATGGGCTGCAAAAACAACTGAACAAGATGGTGAATGCCACCACACGCCACTTATAGATTGAATAGCCTTGACTAGTCAATGTCGCGCACTGACTAAATTGGGAATGCTCTCTGGGCCAGATTTGAAGGGACGCACATATGCCTGCCTGCACCACATACAAACAGGTGTCACATAGGTGGCCGAGGCCGATCTTGGGTAAGGTTATGAATGGGAGTGGAAGCCATGTGTGAAAGGGACTTTGAGTATCGGACGGCCCAGCTCAGGACAGAGATGCAGAAATGCTCCCGCATCCCACCTGGAGAGAATAGGAAAATTCTGCTTCTCTAGTCGGCACAGCAATGCCAATTAACCAATACACTTACGATTTCACCCCTCTGCATATTCCTTTCAAACTCCAACCAAACACTACCACAAGCCTACAGCACAACAATCTGCACAAACTTCACTACACTGCAACAACAAAACAAAACACACATAGACTCGCTCAACAGTACATGACGACTCCCGGCCCTAAAATACCCCAGGCCCAGCCAACGGACCCACCGGGCTGAGGCCGCCAACAGCACATCACTAATCTCTTGCACTTTTCCAGCTTATTCCCACTAACTCCCCCCCCCACCTCCTTCTTCCCTTTTTCAGAGCCGCCAGAGCGCCAGGGGCCCACTCCGGTGGGGATAGTGCGCGGTACAAATATCCTTTAACATTAACCATGGCATGGAAGGAACATCAAATGGCCTAAGTCATTGAACATGGTTCTGCAAAACCTTATTTGCTTCACCACACTGTATGCAGCACTTTACCATTTCCTCCACCTCAACATCAATCTTAGGCCACCAATAATCAGACCCAACCTTCCCTTGCACTTAGTCATACCCGAATGCTGTTTGTGTTCCAATGCCAACAACCTGGGTACCAACCCCAAGGGCGCCACCACCTTCGCTCCTTTGTACAACAACCCTTTTTGGACACCCAACTCTTCACAGACTTGTATAAATGTCTCACCATCAACCTTTTTCTATCCAACAACCCTGCACTTTCCTCATGACATCCAGAAGAGTGCATCACTCTTCTGTTCTCTCATCCACTCGTCCTTGCCGAGAGTTCCATCACACACCCTCTTCTTCACTCTCCTCTACCGCAACCGCACTATCTGCTCATAAGAAATCAGCCACCCCCTTCTCTTTCCCAGGAACATGTTCAACATCAAAATGGTGGCCCTGCATAATGTCAAGGGAAACAGGAGATGGGTAGACCTCTACTTCGCTGACTAAGAGGAAGTAACAACTGTAATGTACACAAAGTGTGTCAGCGAGAAAAAATCAAATTAGGGAGGAACCCGGCTATAGAACAGGGAGAGGGGCACCCACATTTTGGAACCACAGATCAAACCATACCAAAAACAGAAAAATTAGAAACCATTAATATTTTATTTGTATTTCGTTATTTGTTTAAAATATACATATTAGGGGGGCATGGCCAGCCGAGGACCCGTGCGGATGGCTCTTCGGCGAGCTCTGTGATTCCACCCATCCCCTGGGCCCCTGACCCCCTAAAAACGACCCGAAAATCATGCAGAAGCTACCCAGGTAGTCATAACTGCCTTGTGCACCGATGGAGAGGGAAATCGGCCGCCACCAAGCACTTTAATTGAAGTTATAGGCGAAAATCCCACGTAGCGATCTCCCACCAAGATGGCGGCCGCTGTAATCCTCACGTAAGGTGGAAAGCCGCAGTATCCTGAAAGGACATGAATATTTCCGAGAAACGTACCGCTGCTCTGGGGTCCCCCCTGCAGGCCCTGGCATCATAGCTAATTGCGGATGAAACGAGGAAAAGAAGATTTGCGCTCCCTCTCCTGAGGCGCGTAACACGAAGCATGAGCTGCTGCTGGTAGAGGTGGCACACCCCGGAACCTGAGGTGTGTTACCGTCGGAGAGCCGCAATCCACGGAGGAACCGGAGGGAAGGAAGCAGGCGGTATCCGACACCGGCCTGAAAGACCTGCGGGCTGGAAACCCATGAGCGAGCTCGGCGGTGAGCAGAGGTGAGCGGCCCAGCTGGGGGGAAGGTAACGGCTGTAGCGGGGGACTCCCATGTAGCGGAGAAGCCACAAAGCAGCTCTGGGTGCAACTCATAGCCCCCCCCCTCCTGAAACCTCGCACACAGCTGCAACGAGGTGCCGACAGCAGGAAATGGCGGATCTGAACAGCGGGGTCTGAGTATTCCAACCGCTTCTGACACTCGGAAGGGCTGCAAACAAAGCAGCTCTTCTCAAACGCCACTGCAGCATACAATTCTTAATAAAAAAGGAGCGGAATACACAAGGAAGCAAGGAAAAGGGCCACACGACAGAACACTAATTTGGGCGGTCTCAAAGAAAGGAAAAGTCAGAGGCACTGTCTGCCCTCCTCACAGCCTAAAGCCGGGAAATACGAACACGGTGTGACATAATGACATGCAACCCAGCCAAAACAAATGTGAATGAAAGTTATTGTGGTGAAAGGAAGTGACATCTGCTTGGTAAACCCACATACATGACTTCCGATTTGTATGGATGTGGCTCCAGGCCCTGCCGGAGGTAAACAGCGGCAGCCAACCCCCACCGGAGTCAAAATTAACTGGGCACAAACAGGTTTAAGGGGGCAGTGGCCACAAACAGGAGGAAGTCACATACCCCTTCCAAGGTTTAACAAATTGAGACACGCAATCGTCAAAGGGGTGACAAGAACGGAACCCGAGCCCCTTGGAGGGATTCTAATTATATAACACATGCCTCGGCCCACAACGCAAACAGAAAACAAGTAGGGAACCACACTCGGCCCGTCTGTAAAGGACTTTTCAAAGTCGTGAAAAAAGGGGAAAACACGCCAGAGGAGCAACGGCGACAAACAACTCTGACCCTAACACACCAAGTCTAATCTAATCTGCAACAAACAGGATCATCATAATCCGACCAAGATGTCCAAACAAACCACGAAAACCAAAAACCAAGGCTCGGGAGATATTAAAGCTATGCTGCAGACGACAGACCCTCAGAAGCGCAATCAGGTGCAAGCCCAAGTGCATGCCCCCCCCCCCTCCGGAGTGTGCTGTTGAACCTGAGGACCCACCTATCCGGAAATCGGACCTGCTGGAAATGCTGCAAGAACTTAAAAAAGACATCAATGAAAGTGCAAATAGCCTAGCTAAGTCCATTTCGGATCTCAACAAAGGGGTCATGGCAATTGAAAAAATGATTGACGAAGTGGAGACAGTGGTGACGGAGCATAGCCATGAGCATGACATCTTGGCAAATAGAGTCCTCGAACTGGAACAACAAATGGAATGGATGCAGAGTAAACAGGAGGATGCTGAAAATAGATCCAGGCGAAATAACATTCGCATCCGCGGGGTTCCCAAATCGATACCGGACCCTGAGCTGCAGCAGTACGTCGTGGACCTGCTCTGATACATCCTGAACGTAGACGAGACCAAAGAAATTGTGCTGGATCGGACGCATAGAGTTTACTCTGCATTCCAACTCAATAAGAATCTAACTCCAGATGTCCTAACCAGGATACATATGTTCCAACTGAAAGAGGACATCATGCGAGCGGCCCGTAAAAAGGAACCCATTAAGTTTCGCTCCACCTCAATCCAATTATTACAAGATCTGGCCCAAGCCACACTTGCCAGAAGGAAAAAACTGAGGGTGGTCACAGACTGGCTGAGAACTAAGGAGGTGCGGTATCGCTGGGGACATCCGACATGCCTACGCTTTGAGTGGAAGGGCCGAAAATTCTCTGTCTCCAAAGAAGAAGATATGGCAGAACTCATGCAGGAAGAGGAAGAGAGTACCCTCACTGACAAAGAAGGATCCCCATCCCGGAGTGAAGAGACAGTAGGAAGACTTGAAAGGGGTCAGTGGAGGCCAGGACGTCCTCGACCGGGAGGGCGTAATAAGGAGCCTAAGCCTTCGGATCCCACCTGAACAACCGCCAAAAGCCAGGAGATCAGGGAAGATCTTGAAAAAAGGGGGATGCTGATATTATAAAAAGAGGAGACCTACACTAAGGATGTGATTTCGAGCTGTACCAGATGCACAAGAAACAAACAAACCAAACATCAAACCAAAGGGGGGGTGGGGAGGGGGGCAAAACCGGGGGAGGGAGACAGGAGTCCGGATCCCAAATTTCCCAGGTGAGTATAGAACTCGGTGATAAACTGTGCATATACTATGTTGGAAATGTTTTTGAGAAGTTCTGATTCTTTTTTTTTTTTTAAACTTCATTTTTATTTGAAATGACAGCGTACCAGAAAAACACAGAAGGAGCCACACAGCGCCATATTTAGCAAACATCAGGCAATATACACACCAGGCAACACATAATGAGTAGATTGAAACAATATCGAAATCGGCAATACACAGAGCGTTGACCGCTGTACCATAGGGGGTATGCATCTAGGGGGAGCCCACTAGAGAGGAGGGGGACAAATTGGATGGGGAGGACATGGCGGTCATAAATTCCCAGAATCTACGCCAGATATCCCTCGGCCTGGAATGTGGGTGTTGCATTGTATTCCAGGACTGCTCCGTGTCGTGAGCCCATGTGACTAATCTGAGCCACTGCGTATAGGTCGGCGACCTGGGGCGGAGCCAGCATAGTAATATGCAGCGAACTGCCAGCAGCATGCACAGGCCTGCCAGTTTCTTAGAGTCACGGGGCAATTGAGGGAGGTCATGGAACAAGCAGTGCAGTGGGGAGGGGGTGATAGTGTGTTCCAGGATGTCAGATAGTGCGGAGCAAATGTCCAACCAGAATTGGGTTAAGAGGGGGCAGTCCACTAGCATATGGATATAGGAGGCTTGATCAGTGCCGCACCTGGGGCATGTAGGGGGGTAGTGTGGAACATGCGATGCAGTCTCTTGGGTGTGTGGTGGAACAGGTGCAGGACCTTGAATTGGATAAGTTTGAACTTGGTGTTGTAGGACACATCATGGGTTCGAGCACACATTCGAGACCATCTCTCGTCAGTAATTTCAACCCCGAGATCCCTCTCCCAACTGTGCCTTAGCTTGGTGAAGGGGGGGGGGTGCTCTGGTCTGCAAGAGGGAATAAAGTCTCGACACTTTACCTTTAAAGGAGAGATGGGAGCAGAGCTCCCCAACTATAGGCTCGTCGGGCGGCCGGGCAGGGAAATCGAGGTACCTGGATTCAAGACTCTCCCGGAGTGAAGAGTATTGTAGCCACACCGAGGGTCGACGTTTGACTGAGAGGGGGAGGTCAGGCCACTCAATAAAGTTTCCTTGTTCAAATGAATCGCGGAGCATCAGAAAGCCGGCGTCTGACCAGTGAGACACTACAGAGCGTGGAATATGTGGGATATCAGGAAGGAAGTTCCACAAAGGCAGATCTCTGTGAAATGGGTAAGGAGTGTCGACCATTGCCCAAAGTTTGGTTAGCGCCAGGGACGTGCTAGCGACAGGATCTGCAGAGTCTAAGTTAGGGGGCGATCGGCTGGAGTATCAGAGATCCAATAACTCAGTCACTGACCGTCAGATTTCCAGGCAAACATGGGGGGGGGTCGATGGTGTTGAACCAGTGTGCAACGAATTGGGATTGGGCCACCACCTAGTACCTGAGAAAATCTGGTGCGTTGAATCCGCCCAGCGCTTTGGGGGCGGTCAAGGTGGACAGTTTGAGGCGGACCGCGCCCGAGTGCTAGAGGAGGTGTTGGTAAGGGAGCGCAGTGTTTGGAAGAAAGCATCCCCGGGCCAAACAGGCAGATTGGTAAATCGATAAAGCAATTGGGGTAATACAACCATTTTAAGTATTCCAATTCTGCCTGCCAGTGAGATGGGGAGCCTAGTCGAGTGAGAGGTTTTTGTCGCCAGCTTAGTGAGGTAGCTCTGGTAATTGTCGACGCGTAGTTGTGCCGTATGTCGATAGACCACCACTCCCAGATAGGTGAAACTAGACGGGGACCAGTTGAACCCATGGAGGTCTGAAGGGGGTTGCGTTGAATCTGTGAGTGGGAATAAGGTAGACTTGGAACAGTTTACTATCAGACCGGATATGCCTTCCGAAACAGGCTATATCAGTCAATATGGGAGCGAGGTTGGTGTCGGGAGAGCGAATGTATAGGAGGGCGTCATCAGCATAGAGGGAGCCTGTGATTTCCGAATCATGTCGGCAAAGGGCTCCATGGCTATGGCGAAGATGAGTGGGGAGAAAGGGCATCCCTGGCGTGTGCTTCTAGATATCTGGAAGGGGGCAGAGCATCCGTCTTCAGTGCGGACCCTGGCCGATGGACCGGTGTAGAGCAGCTTGATCCAGGATCGGAAGTTGGGGCCGAACTTGCATTTCTCGAGGACTTGCCATAGGTATTTCCACGAGACCGAGTCAAATGCTTTCTGCATGTCCAGCGTGGTCGCAACTGCCTGTGTAGCCGGATTGATCCTATTGAGCACATTGAAGAGCCTTCGTAGATTTAGGGAAGTGGATCTACCGGGGACAAATCCCGATTGGTCAGGGTGGATGATGTGAGGCATGTATGGAGCTAGGCGATTGGCTAGCAGTTTCGCATATATTTTTACATCACTGTTGATCAGTGAGAGAGGTCGGTATGAAGCGCACTGAGTGGGGGGTTTGTCAGGTTTGAGAAGCACTGTAATCAGTGCCTCACGGAGAGACGGGGGTAATATACCCCTGTCGCATGATTCCTCCCATAGGGCCAGTAGTTGTGGTGCTAGGTGAGATTTGTATTGTTTATAGAAGTTCATAGGGAGCCCATCGGGGCCAGGGGCTTTCCCAGACGATAGTGACTCAATGGCTTCGACAAGTTCCTGCAATGTGACGGGTCTCTCAAGAAAGTTTCTTGTGTCGATTGAGACGACAGAGATGGGAAGATTATCTAGGTAAGTGTCGATTTCCGGGACCTGGGGACCATAGGCCTCTGAGTACAAGGAAGTGTAGAACAAACAGAACTCAGAGTTGATGTCTTGTGGGGAGGTGGCAAGTGAGCCATCAGGCCTAGTTATAGCCGGGATGTTGGGAGCACAAAGCTCACGGCGCAATAATCTAGTCAGCATTCGACCAGGCCGCTCTCCTTCACAGTATTTCCTCGCCAATTGGGGGGAGTCCAAGAACCTAACCTCGCAATCAGCAAGGGCACGGAACCTGTCTAGCTCCGCTCCGAGTGCCGCCAGAGTGGCTGGGGAGTGATCTGAAGCGTATTGGGATTCGTGGGTAGCAAGGGCCGCTTCGCTAACAGTAATGTCGGCGCAATTGTCCCTCAGGATTCCACTGCTTTTGGAGATGGCAGTCCCTCTAGTGTGTGCCTTGAAGGCTTCCCAGAACACAGCCTGTGTTGACACAGAGTTTGAATTCATCTCGAAGTATTCCTCAATGGAGGACTCCAGTTCGGACGCAAAGACAGGGTCAAGAAGTGAATGAGGCCTCATCCTCAACTGCCTGGTTCTGTTGGCGTCCGGACCCCAGTTCAGGGTGATAAGTACTGGTGAATGGTCTGATAGTGTCCTGGGGAGGATAGCCAGGTGAGATAGGCAGCGAACCAACATGTCTGTAATGAGCCATCTGTCTATTCTAGAGTGGGTATCATGTACTGAGGAATAAAAGGAGTATGTGCGAGAGTCAGGGTACATCAGACGCCAGGCATCCACCAGTGCGAGTCGGGGAAGTGTGGTGAGAACAGTATATGCTGCTTTGGACAGTTTGCGTGGTCTGGAGCCCAATCTATCTAGGTTAACATCCAGTATCGTATTGAAATCCCCGCCTCATAAAACGGGCATCAGGGGGTAGCTTTCGAGTAGAGTGGCCAATTGTAGATAGAAATCGGGGTCATCCACATTGGGGCCAAATATATTCAGAATGACTACCTCTTTGCGTTGTAGTGTGCCAGTGATCAACACGTATCTGCCAAGTGGATCAATGCGGGAGTGGTGACAGGAGAATTTCAGTCTCTTGTGTATGAAGGTGAGGGTGCCACGGCTTTGGGTGGAATAATTGGTGTAGTACCTCTGGGGACCCCATTGTCTGGCGAAGCGCTCGCATTGTTCAGAACGGGCGTGGGTTTCCTGTAGGCATAAGATTTTAACTCCATGGCGCTCGGCATGAAGCTGGATTTGACGCATCTTTTTGTAATTGCCCAACCGCCGGATGTTCCAGCTCATAAAGGTCAAGTCGGAGTCAGCCATTATTCGGGGGGCAGTGGTTGCATTACCATGAAGGGGTAGTTAGTGAGTGGAATATGTATGAACTGGGTGCATGCAGCCTCATGTCTGGAAGTGTAAGGAGTTACGCTGTGGCGCGTGTGGCGCCTCTGGTGGCTGTCAAAACTTTTTTCAACTAGAACATCCCATCCTCCCTCCCCTGCCCACATCCCTCCCCCAACCAGAGGGACGAAACCCAACCCAAAACAAATCAAAAACAAACAACTCGGCATCAGCGCCTGAGGGGGCTGTTAGCAGTCCTAGCCGTGGCGCTACCGACTGTGCGAGGTCAAGTAGAGTGCAAATACAGTTAGAGTGACAAGCGTGTTCAATTCAGGTCACATGTGTAAAGGATTATGGTGGAGACCAGTGGACTATAGCATCAAGTTCATGCATTTTCGTGGCCTCCAGCCCTGAGAGATCTCAATTTTAAACATTTCAACTTCAACAGGTCTGCATTAGGGGAGACTGGCCTAATCAGCGCAAACTCGAAACTGGTGCAATTGTAAAGTGCTACTGACAATTCAAACATAGCAAGAAACCGCTCCTATAGTAGGGCCAGGAGAATGGAGGAGCAAAACAGGAGGCGGAGGAGTCAGGTGCATAAACAGAGGCGAAGCGCATGCGTGAAACAACGTGAACGGGGCTAGAGGCGGACCATCATTAATTTAAAGTACTATAATTGGTATCATGGTGGACTGTGTCTGTGGCAGTCGTGGGTCAGCCGGGGGAAGTGTTCGTCGAGGAACTTGGAGGCCTCCTCAGGAATAGTGAAAAAGAAAGTTTTGTTGGAATGTTCGATACGAAGTTTTGCGGGGAATAACATGGAGTACTTGACTTCCAGGTCGCAAAGTCTCCTTTTCACAGCTGTAAATGATTGGCACTCCCGTTGTACCGCTACGGAGTAGTCCGGATAGAGGTGGACTCTGTTCGCTCCCAGGAGAAGTTCTCCCTTGATCCTTGCCGCCCTCAGGAGGACATCCCGGTCCCGGAAGTTTAGGATTCTGGCAATAATGGGCCGTGGCGGAGCGCCCGGTTGAGGCTTCGCGGTTAGGGCTCGGTGTGCTCTTTCGATGGCAAACTGTGAGGAGTGTTTGGGGGCATCTAGAAGTGTCATGAGGATGCGTTCCACGTAGTCCTCCATGGGCTCAGTGATGCTGTCCTCGGGAATTCCAATAATGTGCAAGTTGTTCCACCTCGAGCGGGATTCAAGGTCATTTTTCTTTTCCACCCCTGTCATATGGTTAGTGAGCGCAGATACTGCAGCCCGCAGTGAGCCCAGGTCATCCTCAGCGACTCCCAGTCTAGTTTCAACCTCAGCTACTCTACCATCAGTCCTTTCGATATGGGCTTTTATAGAGGAGATTGTCCCATTCATATCGTCCAATTTAGTATGGAGTGTGGTAAAGCCATCACGTATGTATTCCAGCATCTTCTGTGAGTCTTCAGAAGTTGGTGGAGCAGAGGCGGAAGGTTGTTCATCGGAGTCGTCAGTGGGGGTTTGGAAGGTGTTTTAGCAAACATATTCAATGAGCTCGGTTTTTTCCCCATTACCAGCTCCCTTGGTCATGGTGAGGGTCGGGTTTGGGGGACGGCGGGTCCAGAATAAGGGGAGTTGTACAGAGGTAGAGAGACTCCCCAGCTCCAACCGCAGTACAGAGACAACTGGGGCTATAGTATGAAGGCTTCCGGGGCTGTGGGGCGGCGTCAGAGTTGCAGCCAGGTCATGCTCCGCAGTAGAGATTCAAGTGATTTTTCGTACTCTCAGATGGAGAGGATCCGTCCCGGTGGTGACTGCAGTGTGCCCGAGCCCTCCAGGGTGGGTTTGGTGGGGTTTCAGGTATCGGTGGTATAATCCTGCAGGTTCGATGTGGCGTGGAGTAGGTGTTGGAGCCCAGGGGGGGGCCACGGATCCGCCCAGTAGGCGTGCGGCAAGTGCCAAGTAAAGTGTCATTGAAAGTACTCAGGTTTGGGTTTGGCAGGCTGGCAGACCCACAGTATTGAGGGGGTGCCCGCAACAGAGAGACAGTATCAGAGGGTCGCCACTGGCCTCAAGGTCTTCAACTAGGTAGAGTTTGCAAGGCGATGAATCAGATGGGTCAGATGCAAGAAGACTGGGTGAGACACAGATGCTTGGAGGTGGTGCAACTCCCCAGGTGGTGGGCCCTGACCAAGAGTATCTGGGTTTGTGACCGTCTGCCTCTTGGCGTCAGATGGGTAGTAGTCGACTTGGAAGCAGGGTAATCTGCGAGCCACCTACAAAGTCCTGTCTGAATTTCCTCGAGGTGCAAGGATCATTAGTGGTAACACCAGTGAGGGTGTCCTAAAAAGGTGGAGATGGTGGGGGTGGAGAGCGGCAGCGGCACAGTTCCAGTGGCAACACCGACCACCAGGTATGTTTGAGCTGGGAGGAGAGGGTTAGATCAGTGGTTATATCCAGGATGAGTCCACAGGTCCACAACAACAACAGATACCACCGTTGGTTCCACTGGAGGTCTCCCGCGAGTACAGTAGACTGGAGCGGGGCGTGGGGGGGGAGGCCCCCGGTGCGCCCCAGACGGTGCGGGCCTCAGGGCAGCCACCACAGGGGGCTGGGTGGTGCGCAGCACAGGCCGCAGTGAGCAATGAAGGGCGCGAGCCCCAACAGGGTTTGTTCCCCGGTGGGGGAGAAATTAATGTAGGCAGGTCCATGGCCGCAATATGCGAAATCACAGCAGTGGGTGGATGGAGGCTCGATCCCTGCTCCCCGGCCTCCTTACCTCAGTGCCGCTGCATCCGGATGGCCTCCGTAAGGGGAGCAAGGGAGACGAGCAGGCGTAGAGTGGCGCCGCGCGGGGTCAGCCGCAGCGGAACAGATTTCTGGAGACTTCGGCACGGGGCCCGCGGGCAGATGGTCTCAGGTCCTCGCCACCAGCCCGCAAAGCGCCGCATAAGCTGAAGGGCGTCAGGGGTCCAGGCAGGCAGCGCGGCGGCAAGGCGGGACACGCACAGCTCAGTGCCCCTCCCCCACACAGGCCGCCCGCGCCAAGTTGTCAGGTAGCACCGGCGATGCGAGCCCCACGGGGGCCTGGCTCCGGGCAGTCCAGCAGCCCGTCACGCCGCACAGTCCTCCAGCGCCACGCGGGTCCACAGGGGGCCTCCGACCTCCAAAATCGGAACGATCACAGCCTGGATCCCAATATCACTGCAGGCTCAGTGTCGGGCAAGTCAGCTGTATTGGCGAGGTAGATAACAGATGGTATGTCCCCTCGCAGTCTGGAGCTAACAACTCAGACGGCCATCTTGCTTCGGCGCAACAGCGCCCCTCGAGAAGTTCTGATTCTAGAGTTGGGACAGGGGATTTTGTTTTTCTGTTCTTGGGTGATAAAGTACCAAAAACACTTATAATAGGTAAAAAAAGCTGTGAGTGGGATCACAAAGAATGGGACCAATGGTTGAACTGTAGTTATGTCGGAGTTGACATTCGTCTCATTGAATGTTCAGGGGCTCAACTCCCCAATTAAGCGGAAATCTGTGGTAACTAGGCTAAGAGACATGCACGCTCCAGTGGTATGGCTGCAGGAAACACACTTTCTGCCAGGGGATGAACAAAGGTTGAGACCCAGAGCCTTTCCCGTACAATACCTGGCCTCCAGTGGGACTAAAAAGCAGAGAGTAGGTATTCTATTGGCAAAAGACATTAATTTCGAGAAAAGATTTATCAAAAGAGACACGGAAGGCTGCTACTTGATGCTCAGGGGAAAACTGATGGGTCAATTGGTTACTTTGATCTCAATATATGCCCCCAATGCGAGACAAGACCACTTTCTACTAAACCTGTTTCCCAAAATTGCACAATGGGGGATTGGGAAAGTTCTAATTGGAGGCGATTTTAATGGAGTAATGGATGCAACATTAGACAAAACCCTCCCAGCCACTTCTAATGATCACACATTCAGACAGGCTCTCGCCAAATTTCTGAGGGACCTACACCTCCTAGAGACTTGGCGTTTCTTTAACCCAAACGATAGATCGTACACCCATTATTCTGCAGTGCACATGGGCCATTCCCGAATCGATATAATACTCGTTTCCGAAACAGTGATCCCACAGGTCACGGGATTGGAAATCGGAGTGCGGTGCCTATCAGATCACGCCCCGGTACTACTTAAAATGTAGTTTCACCACCTGCAACAACAACCCCATAAGCCCTGGCGACTAAATGAAGTATTGTTGAAGGACCTGGGGGTCCGAACGAGTATAGAACAAACCTTACAGAACTACTTTCGGGAAAACATGACTACGGGGATGGATTGGTTGACCATTTGGGATGCCAGCAAAGCTGTAATACGGGGGAATTCATTGCCATACATCACACTATATTAAGAGTCGGGAAAGGGTGAGACGCAATATGGAAGCCAACATACTGAAGGCAGAGGTGGAATATAAGGACAGGGGCTCACAGAGGGCATGGCGGGAACTAAAGAAGGCCAGAGCAATCCTAGAGACACACCTAGCAGATGATGCAGCACGCCTTCTGGTGCAAAGAAAACAATGTTACTATATGCATGGGGGTAAAGCTAACCGATTCCTTGCTGCCAAGTTGCGACACCAAAAACTCTGGAACCGGATAACCCAGCTCCGCAACCGGAACGGGGATGTAGTGAAGGGGGAGAAAGAGAAGAGATGATGTTCCTATACTATACTAACAATCTAAAAAAAGAAAACTTAGAGGAAGAGGCCCAAGTCGCCTTTTTAAACCAAGTTGTATTGCCACAAATCAGTGAGGCGGATAGGCAACAGTTGGAGGGTCCTATAACAGAGGAGGAATTGGGGGAGGCAATAGGGGCACTGAAAGGACATAAGACTCCTCGCCCAGATGGGCTAAGCAACGCATACTACAAAACTTTTAGGACCATCTTAGTAGGTCCCCTGACACAACTATTTAACCTCATTAGAGACAAAGGGTGCACATCCGGGGATATGTGTCCAGCAACTACAATACTACTACTGAAACCAGACAGAGATCCAGTGGATTGTGCAAGCTACCGCCCGATCTCTTTACTAAACGGGGACCCAAAGATTTATTCTATAATTTTAGCCCGGAGATTAGCCACGGTACTTCCGGGGATAATTCACTCAGACCAAGCAAGCTTTGTAAAGGGGCGGCACACTTATGATAACATCCGCAGGGCCATAGTCGTGATTAATTGGGGACGGAGGTCTGGTCAGAGGTTCTCAGTGGCAGCTCTGGATGCTTCCAGAGCTTTCGACAGCTTACACTGGGGATTTCTATGGCTAGTCCTTGAAAGATTTGGTTTTGGACCAATATTCACTCGTATGGTAATGGCCATTTTCACAAACCCATCCACAAGACTAATGGTCAATGGGAAACTGACGGAGAGTATCTCCATTCAGAAAGGAACAAGACAGGGGTGCCCATTGTCGCTCCTGATCTTTGCCATGGCTATGGAGCCACTTGCATGTAGGGGCCGCGATCATCCGGGAATCCATGGGGTGGAGGTGGGCAATATCGGACCACAAAAAATAGCCCTCTATGCGGATGACATTCTTCTATTCCTGAAGGGCACTGGGCATTCCCTACCGGCAGCCATACAACTGCTGGAGGAGTTCGCGAAAGTCTCAGGATTTAATGTTAACTACCCCAAGTCCAAAGCTCTTAATATTTATGAGATCCCAGAACGAATTCCGGAGTGGGAGAACCAATACCCCTGAAATGGGAACACAAGACAGTAAAATACCTCAGGATACAACTGACCCCCAGCTACAATAGACTATATGGGGCCAATGGCCCGGACCTCCTGAAAACGGGGGGACCTGAAACGATGCAATTGCAGGAACTATCCTGGTTGGCACGCATTACGGCAGTTAAAATGACTCTACTCCCTAAATTTGTATATGTAGTGGGTGCCCTCCCAATCAGAATCCCGAGCCCAGCAATCCAATCCTTACATAAAGAAGTAATGAATTTCATATGGGTGGGGGGGGGCCGAGGAGTCCCAAAAAAATACTTTTTAGACCACAAGCCTTGGGGGGACTTGGGGTCCCAGAACTCCATAGATATTTATGGGCAGCACAGGTGGCCCCATTGCTACAATGGGCCGCTGGAGAAGATCGAAACCAGTGGGTCACATTAGAAAAAGCAGCTACTAAGATACCCCTAAAAAACCTGGGCTTCCTTGCCACAGGGAACAAGGTGGTCTGTTGTTGGAATCAACTAAAACCACTCTCTGGTATTGGGATAAGGTATGGAGAAACCAAAAGATCAAAGTGGGGGGGGAGAACCACTCACACCGATTGCATGTGACCCAGACTTCACCCCAGGTATGCAGACCAACTTCTGGACACACAGGGGGGGCAGAGAAAACAGTTTGGTTTTGGAGGATCTCTACATAGATGGGTCACCTCTGACATGTGAGGATTACAAATCCAGGTTTAACATACCAGAAAGAGAACGTTTTCATTATGTCCAGCTCAGGCATTGGGTCTCAAATGCACGGGTGAAAGAGGGGGCAACCAGGAATCCAACGGGGGTGGAGCTAACAATACAAGAAGGCCTACCAGATAACGGAATAACCAGACTATAGCGTCTAATAGGGGGAACAGACCCCGAGGAGAATCTCACTTACATGCAAAAGTGGGAAACAGATCTAGGCAGAACAATCTCCTGGGACACCTGGGGCCGCATTTGGCATAGAACCGCCAAGAGTTCTAGATGCACCTCAATTAAAGAAGCAGCATATAAACTATGTCTCTGTTGGTATATCACGCCCGTTTGAATACACTCCATCAACCCAGAATACCCTGCAACCTGCTGGAGGAGAAATTGTGGCCTCCCAGGGGACTTTATTCACATGTGGTGGTCCTGCCCACTAGCCGAAACATATTGGAAGGAGATCTTAAGTCATATTAAAGAAATAACTGGCGCACAACTTCCATTCGACCCACTAGTGGTGCTCCTGGGAGAGGCGGTGGAGGGTTGTTATGCAAACTCTGGGCACACTGCCACACTTATCACTCATATGTTGAGTGCGGCCAGAATCACGGTTGCACAATTATGGAAAACCAAGGATGGACCAATAGTAGCCATGTGGTGGGTAAGACTGTGGGGAGTAATGGCTATGGAGAAGGTGACAGCAATAGCCCTTGGCTCATACTCGAAATATTTAAACACTTGGCTACCACTACATGAGTTTATGGACGGTAGAGAGCAGATGTACTTCAAACCCGGAGCACTCCGTGCAATCTCTATTATTTGACAAATATGAGCATTGAACCTGAGAGCGATCCTACTAGCTCCAGCTAGCCATTTAAAACAAAGTGCAGAACACTTTTTCACCCATAAGTTGGGATATGTTTGGGGGGAGGAGGGGATAGTTACTGTTTACTATGTATGGTTTAAATATGAGCAATGGATTTGAATTGCATTGAAATCCCAGGTTTCTGGTAATTGAGCTGGCATAAAATAATGTCCGCTTGTTAACAACTGGTAATTATATCCATAAGTTTACGATGCTCTAAAAACCTAAATAAAGTTGTTAAAAAAAAAATATACATATTAAATCATGTTTCGAGCTCATTATCTAAATAACACCATTTAATTAGAAAATTGAAAAACACAGTGTTTATCTAAAAACACGACTGGTTATTCAGTCAATACTAGCTTAATGTAGCCAAGCAATCTGAACATCATGCCTGTTGAAGGGGATCATCCGGCTGGTGGTCAGAGGCTACGGCCGCATTTGATAATATAAGGACAACCACAGCTATCTAAACAAGGCAATGTGTTGGTTACTTCTAAAGTTGGAACCAACAAAAGAGGGGGTGCCGTACGTCAACTACTATACTGTCATGACCTATTGTATACAATGGAACTGACATGCAAACAAACAGTAGTTTCAATGGTACATAGCATCTAAGCTGATTCACAATTGATGCCCATCTTCTTCAGGACGGTGCACTCCCATCAAGATGTATGCCACTGGTTTTTATAATGTGGAAAACTGCATATGTAAGGCAATAGTGCGTTCAGCTGTGGAGATTTGTGCAGGCTGAATCCATAATTTTGCCTAAAACATCAAACAAAAACAGAAAAGCACAAACGCCAGTCAAACAAATTCATGAATAATTTGTACAATAAATATTAAACTAAAACTTAAATATTAACACAATGGACTAAAAATATGGTTTTGGTAAGAATGATCTTGTGAATAACGAACAGGAAGAGTGCCTCCCTCCAAAATAATCCGGCAAAAAAATCCTCCAAACTTGTTAACGGGAGAAATGGGTATAGCAATTGAATTCTTAAATTACCATTATCTCAACCTTTAGAGCTGGTCACCTTTTCCCGAATGTAAATCCTGAGAAATGAATGTAGACCAGCAGAACCAGTTCTCTATAAAGTAGAACTGCAGAAAACAAAAAACAAAAACATGAACATGTTATAATCACAGCGAGGTAATGATAGACTAAAAACCTCTCTGAAAAATAGTGAAAAACCACCAAGGTGCAGTCCTTCCCAACGTGACCATAGGATCGCAAAATTATGCTCACCTGAGTAAGAATGAACAAGGCGAAGAAAAAATTGATCTTGACATTGTGTAGCTGATGACAGATGGCATCAAGGCGTCTGCAAAAAGGTGTCCTATCAGGGCGGAATGTTGTTCGGCGTGGCGTAATGAACACACCAAAAACTGAATGGATAAATAAATAAGCAATGTGCCACCGATACAAGGGATTTTCATAACACATCATACTTGTTTTATGGTGTGCAGCCTGATAATAATCGAATTATGTTCCTAAGTGTTTCAAAATATTTCAACAAATTGCTCAAATGATGTAAGCACTGCCATGCTCATAGAAGTGGCGCTAATGCAAAAAGAGTAGGACGTTCCTGAATGTTTTGAAACGTTTTGCAGAGCATTTTCAACAATTGGGTAAGGCGATACATTTGTTGTAACGCCCATGATAATGGCGGCATTACCAGCCATAGTATGTAGCAGCATATAACGTGCTGGCTAGCAGTTTCCCAACTGTTAGAAAAAGCCGGATATATCTGCTTGGGAACAATGTCCAAAATAGTATAAAGGCTCACGGAGACTAGCCGAGGCTAAAAGAATCACCATGCTGGTCCCCTCCCTGTCAAGCGGCTATCAGCAGACATGAATAAACAGTTACTGCTGTAGCAGTAGTTCAATGCTCTGTGTTTTACAAAATGCACGTTACTAAAGGCGCGGTGCTCGGCTCTCAGCATGTGGCTGCAAGCCTTACAAATGTTAAATAGGCAAACAAACACAAAATGCATGTTGCCGAAGGCGATAGTACCTCGGCTATTAGCATATAGCTGCAAGCCTTGCAAGTATTAAAAAGACAAGCAAAACGTCCCTGCCCGGTTTACCTGAATAATGTTGGTGTCTAGAATTACATCCGTCCATGCCCCTGCGACTTCAAAGGATCTCCCGAGAGTCGTCAGCGGAAGGGATTTAAATATCCAAGTGGGCGGATGACGGCGTGATACGTTATCCGCCTTGACAGGGTAATTAGTCAAATAGGCCCCAGCTGGACATAGATGCACACGAGCCCGAGCAGGGAAGGGAAATAAAACTCTCCCCCATGCCGCGCAATCCCAAAAGGTGTCAACCAAGGCCGCGGCAATAAACACACGCGCTGCAAAGTTGAAAGGCGTCAAACCAAAAGGCCTCCTCATGGAAAGTAAGTCTTGCTTAAGGGCAGATTTCGCAAATGACTACATAAAAGTTGAACGAGATGTTCAAATGGGTAATGGCTGTAAGTGATGTGAATGGAATGGTTGAGAAAGGTGAGGAAAGGACAGCCACAATGCAAATTGCAATGAAAATATAAAGTGACATGAAAAAAATGTGTGTATTTCTGCAAACTAGTGTGGAGAAATACTAACCCAGAACTGTAAAGTGTCTAAACTGCAGAGAAAGACCCTAAAATAGAAACTGCATTAGTTTCAGAAAAAAGCTAGAGGTAAAATAAAATAAATTAAATAATCTAAACTGCAGGAGACATAGCGCCTGGAATAGAAACTGCAATAGTTTCTGAAGGAAAGCTAAAAGTAAACAAAGGTGAAGTAATCTAGGCTGCAGGTGACATAATTCAAACTTGGGCAAATGTAGAGGTGGTGGCAGCCCACTCTTCCTGTGAGTTGAGGCCTACTACGTGGCTTTGGGTGTTATAAATCCACCAATTTTCTCGAATGGATAATCTGTTGGCAGAAATATGAGGGTCGGAGCCTCTTACTTGTTCAATGGCCCACCAGCGTAAATCGTCGCAATTATGACGTTGTTCGGAAAAATGAAGAGCAAGAGGGGATGTAAAATTACCAGTGCGGATCCTGGACTTATGCTCAGAAATTCTGAGTTTCACGGGTCTGGAAGTTTTGGCAATATAGGTCTTGTCACAGGGACATGTAACTGCATATATAACATTCTTAGGGACACACATATAGTGTGGTCCCTAAGCTTCCATACCCTGTTATTGATGTTCACAGTGGTGGTGGCTCTGGAAGACCCGCAGTGGCAACAGTATCCGCATGGAAAATGGCCCTGAACTTTGTTTATGCCCCACATCTCAGTGATGGTTTTGGGTCCAGTTGGAAGTAAAGACCTGTCGGCTTTAGAAAGCCAATTCTTCAGGTTTTTGCCTTTTTTGTAAGCAAACATGGGAGGGACCAAGTCTGTATGGTTCAATTGTAGAAGGGGCCAATGCTTGCTAATGGCTTTCTTAATAGCCGAATGATGAGTATTCTAAATCATCGCACAAACCATTCTTGATTGGTCCGATTTATCGCAGATGTTCTTAGTTAAAAGGATCTCATGATGCTGGTGGCGTGCCCTCTTACGGGGTTGGCGCAATATATGAGGATACCCTCGATCCGAAAATTTGCTTTCAATAATGTCGGCCTGTTTGGAAAAATCTATTTTATCAGAGCAATTGCGCCTTGCCCTTAAAAATTGGCCATAGGGGATGCTGACTCTTAAAGCTTGAGGATGAAAGCTTTCGAAGTGGAGGATGTTATTTCTGTCAGTAGGCTTACAGTATAGGTCCACTACAATTGCCCCATCCTTAACTTTCAACAAAAGGTCCAGAAATGGTATTGACATGTTGTTAACAGTCAT
Organism: Ambystoma mexicanum; assembly: GCF_040938575.1. Lineage (NCBI taxonomy): Eukaryota > Metazoa > Chordata > Amphibia > Caudata > Ambystomatidae > Ambystoma > Ambystoma mexicanum. The sequence continues at coordinate 868,353,265 of NC_090926.1, forward strand.
AGTGAAACAAAGATGGTCATTCAAAGAATTCATCCATGTAAGGAAGGTTTCATGATTACCCAAGGTTTTGTCCCAAATTATTATGATATCATATATATATCTTCGATAGAAGATAATAGATTGAAGGTAAGGATTGGATTCATCAAAGATGGAAACCTTCTCGAAAGCCCACATAAATACGGTGGCAAAGTAGGGAGCGAAGGAGGCTCACATAGCGGTTCCCTTGATTTGTAGAAAGAAATCCTCCTTGAACCGAAAGTAGTTTTTGGTAAGTGCAATTTCTAGAAGGTCAATGAGGAATTCACAGGAGCGAAGGAGGCTCCCATAGCGGTTCCAAACTATGCTCCTAACTATGCCACCTTATTTATGTGGGCTTTCGAGATGGTTTCCATCTTTGATGGCAACATGCATTTTGTGTTTGTTTGCCTATTTAACATTTGTAAGGCTTGCAGCCACATGCTGAGAGCCGAGCACCGCGCCTTTAGTAACGTGCATTTTGTAAAACACAGAGCGTTGAACTACGGCTACAGCAGTAACTGTTTATTCATGTCTGCTGCACGACAGGGAGGGGACCAGCATGGTGATTCTTTTAACCTCGGCTAGTCTCCGTGAGCCTTCATACTATTTTGGACATTGTTCCCAAGCAGATATATCTGGCTTTTTCTAACAGTTGGGAAACTGCTAGCCAGCACGTTATATGCTGCTACATACTATGGCTGGTAAATTCCGCCATTATCATGGGCGTTACAACAAACTTATCGCCTTAGCCAATTGTTGAAAATGCTCTGCAAAACGTTTCGAAACATTCAGGAACGTCCTACTCTTTTTGCATTACTACCACTTCTATGAGCATAGCAGTGACTACATCATTTGAGCAATTTGTTGAAATATTTTGAAACACTTAGCAATATAATTCGATTATTATCAGGCTGAACACCATAAAACAAGTATGATGTGTTATGAAAATCCCTTGTATCAGCGGCACATTGCTTATTTATTTATTTATTTATCCATTCAGTTTTTGGTGTGTTCATTACGCCACACCGAACAACATTCCTCCCTGATAGGACACCTTTTTACAGACACCTTGATGCCATCTGTCGTCTGCTACACAATGTCAAGATCAATTTTTTCTTCGCCCTGTTCATTCTTACTCAGGTGAGCATAAATTCTCGATCCTATGGTCACATTGGGAAGGACTGCACCTCGGTGGTTTTTCTCTGTTTTTCGGAGTGGTTTTTAGTCTATCATTGCCTCGCCGTGATTATAACATGTTCCGGTTTTTGTTTTATGTTTTCTGCAGTTCTACTTTATAGAGAACTGGTTCTGCTGGTCTACATTCATTTCTCAGGATTTACATTCGAGAAAAGGTGACCAGCTCTAAAGGTTGAGGTAATGGTCATTTAAGAATTCAATTGCTGTACCCATTTCTCCCGTTACCAAGTTTGGAGGATTTTTTGCCAGATTATTTTGGAGGGGGGCACTCTTGCTGTTCGTTATTCACAAGATAATTCTTACCAAAAACATATTTTTAGTCCAGTGTGTTAATTAAATTTTAGTTTAATATTTATTGTACAAATTATTCATGAATTTGTTTGACTGGCGTTTGTGCTTTTCTATTTTTGTTTGATGTTTTAGGCAAAATTATGGATTCAGCCTACACAAATCTCCACAGCTGAACGCACTATCGCCTTAGATATACAGTTTTCTACATTATAAAAACCAGTGGCATACATCACGATGGGAGTGCACCGTCCTGAAGAAGATGGGCATCAATTGTGAATCAGCTTAGATGCTCTGTACCATTGAAACTACTGTTTGTTTGCATGTCAGTCCCAGTTTATACAATAGTTCATGACAGTATAGTAGTTGACGTATGGCACCCCCTCTTTTGTTGGTTCCAACTTTAGAAGTAACCAACATTGCCTTGTTTAGATAGCTGCAGTTGTTCTTATATTATCAAATGCGGTCTCTGACCGCCAGCCGGATGATCTCCTTCAACCGGCATGATGTTCAGATTGCTTGGCTACATTAAGCTGGTATTGACTGAATTACCAGTCATATTTTTAGATAAGCACTGTGTTTTTCAATTTTCTTATTAAATGGTGTTATTTAGATAACGAGCTCGAAACATGATTTAATATGTATATTTTAAACAAATAACGAAATACAAATAAATATTCATGGATTCTAATTTTTCTGTTTTAGGTATGGTTTGATCTGTGGTTCCGAATTTGTGTGCCCATCTCCCTGTTCTATAGCCGGGTTCCTCCCTAATTTGATTTTTTTCCACTGACACACTTTGTGTACATTACACCTGCATAGATGTCACCCACTTCATGATCTGCCTTGAAACTCTGTCAAGACCTTTAGAGATGCACATCCACAAGAGGCATGTGGTCAGTCGGCACTTTGAACTCACATCCCCAAAGGAACACACAGAACTTCTTTACGGCCTGACCACACTGAGTGCCTCCTTCTCCGTGGCCAAATACCTCCTCTCAACCTCGCTCGAGGTAAAAAAAAAAAGCCCCTATTTCCACACCTTGTTGATTCTGTAACAACACAGCCCCTAGCATCAGTCATGACCCATGTGGGGCACAGTGTATCAAACTCTGCCAACGCTGGGGCCTTGACAATTGCCCCTTTGACATCAAACTAATGCGGTCATCCCTCACTCCACTCAAATACTGCCCCCTTCTTATATAGGCTCTGGATATTCTTGCATCTGTCTGCAAAATGCGGGACAGACTTTGCTTAATATTTCACCAGCCCAAGGAATAACATGACACCTTGCTTGTCCTCGGACTACACGCATGCTCAATCGCTAACGCCAAGTCTCCTTTGTGCTTCACCCCTCCCTCACTCAGTGTGTTACGAATAATCTTTGGATGCCTACTGAAGTTTACACTTGTACCTTCTCAGTCAACCCATCCTTCTCAATAATACTAAGGACATTCCTCAACCTATCATCATGTTCTCCTTCAATTCCTCTGTGACAAGTATGTTCTCCTGAAAACAGAATACACCTTTCTCTTCACCGATCAAAGCAGGTATCATCCTTCAAAAGAAAGCAGCAACTGGAACTAACCCAAAGGGCATCCTGCAGTACCTAAATGTCCTTTCTGGTGTCACAAATGTTGTCAACTGCCTAGATGCAGTGTGCAGATTTATTTAATAAGTGGAATTCAACGTACTACAAAAGCACTCCACACCAACCAAGCACACCATTTCTCCTTTGTTGGGTAGTGGAAACGTGTCCACCATGTCATTTCTGTTAAGCCCCTCAGGTTATCACAGATACGGATCTCCCTGTTACCTTTCCTGATTAGAACAATGGGAGAGACCCACTCTGATTCCACTCTCACTCGCACCAAATCTTTCAAGCTTCCCTAGCTTCTCCCTGAGGCAGATGGGGACATGCGTGAGCTTAACCACTACAAGTACTGATCCCGGCTTCAGTCATATCCCTTGAGACACCGAAGTCTGCCCTCAGGAACATATCCAAACTCACTCTCTACCATCAGTTCTTTGTCAATAACCGATACCAATCTTGGCACATTAGAATCTATAACGAATCCCATCTCAGTTTTCTCATACCACCCTAGCAGACACCCTCCAGACCTTGACGCAAACATGTCCGCCTCTGTGAACTTTCCCTTACACTATAACATGCATCTGACTTCACCCACAATCTCAATCCTGGCTCCCCCATATGTACTGACCCTCACCCTGGGCTATGTTTCTTCCTCTTCAAAAAGTCTTGACCACGTTTCCCAATCTACTGTAGTGTAATCCGAACGCTTATCCATCAGGATGGGAACACCAAACCCATGTTCCAATACCTCCACATGTGCCTTTTTCCCTCTCATCTATCTTACCCCAACACTCCCTACTGAGACATTCACTCCTTGGACACCACTCACTTGGTTGCATTCCTCAAACTCATCCTCCTCAAGCTGAAATTTCTCTTAACTCCTCTTGAGGAAATATTACTGCAGCACCTAGCATAGTGCCCTTTCTTTTTGGGCTTCCGACACTCAACACTCAAAACAGGGCACTTCTCTGAATTAGCGAAATGGAAGGTACTCTCATGTCTAAAACATCTTTTATACTCTCTCCCTCCAGCCCCCCTTTTTTCCATTCCTCCTTTTTCTTCCACTCCCTTGCTACTCTGGACACTTCTGCCTTGGGGTTGTTTTTTTCCTTCTTTTTGTGCTTTGGCTATGGCACACTCCCCCTTCTCATTTTTCCCTCCTTTCACCTCCAACGCCTTCACACACTTCATATGTTTCACTTTTTTGGCAATGTCATGCACCTTGTCCAAACTCTGATCCCATTTACTCTCAGATCGTCTCCCTTCTGTTATGCTCTCTAACACGTAGCATGAATTGGTCCCGACATGTTTATTGTACAACGCTCCATAATTGCAACTATTCGCCAACTCTCACAGTCCTGTCACAAAATTCTTCACTGACTCTCCTTCTGCTTGCTCACGCATCCCAAAGTAATATCGATCCAATATGGGACTGGACTTCTATTCATAGTGCCGGTCCAGTTTGCGCAATATCGTTTCATATGCATTCAAAGACACTCTGGAAACAGCTCCCATTTGCACCTCTCGACTTCCTGGCAGTTTTGGCAGGTTTTTCAGCACGCTTCTCCCTTCAAATTCCAGACAGTGCATTAGTGACACCCTTCCTGTCCATACCGGATATGGAACCATGATTTACCAGGATTTATGGCCTCATTACAAGATTGCCCGTCCAGAAACAACGGTACCGGTAAGCTTGCCGGTACCGTTGTTTCCGGACCAGCAAACTGAGTTCTGCGGGCAGGTGCCCTCCCGCCTGCCAGGTCTGACCTGGCGGCGGAACGGCACCCGCCCGCAACCTTGACGGATGCACCGGCACCATTCATGAATGGTGCCGGTGCATCCGTCCTCCCCATTTCCATTGAGTCCAATGGGACTCGAATAGTGAGTAAAATATTCCAGCGCCGGCAATGGGCAATTACCAGGACCACCAGGGCTGTAATGCCCCGGTAAGTACCCATTGCTGGGTGCCAGAAAAGTCATGACTCCAGCGGCAGCCGTGCCGGTATTTTCCGGCACGGCTACCACCAAAGTCATAATGAGGCCTGTAGTCCTGAAAATCCTGCTTCTATACATCCCACTTTATTAGAAGTTCACAGATGATGGCAGAAACTGTGGGGTAAATTGCACCCGTTTAAGGAGGTTACGACTACGTACAACTTACCTGTTCCTAGCACACTAATCAGACATGTGGTGCAAAACTGACTATTAATGGCTACTACTTATTACCATAATAATCAGTGCAGGAAATCAGCATAAGAAGTCACTCTGTAGCTTTGCACAAGTTCCTTGAGGTGATTGCCTGACTCAGTAATGTCTCGGGTGCTCGCCCACCATATCTTCAAGCCTTGCCTGAACCTAAGGTGGTCACCATACACACTCCAGGACAATGACTGTTCCCGTTCAGCACCGATGCGCCTGCACTTCACAATCACACCCGGCAAGCGCACAACTCCGCCAGCTTACCTTATCTTTGCAGCGATTTATCTGGTGCCTCCACCCACCATATCCTCTTGAGAAGGAATTAACAGGTGACGTGCCATTAGAGAAGTTGTGTCTCCGCCAGTCGGCTCTCCAAAACCATCACCTGAGATATTTGGTGGCGATGAGCTCTCTCGTTTGCTGCTTGATGAGCCTGCTCACTGGCACTTGCAACACTCGCGTTGGCGACAGGTCCAGGGGGCCAAGTCCATCATTGGCAGTTTTATAGAAGTGAGTACTGGTAAAGAAACACTGGGGCATGCTGTTTCTTGTGGATTTATTGTGTTGAATACCCAGTACACGTCAGTGGGTAGGGAAGCCCCCCTGAGCCATCACCTTAGCTTCCAGCTCCCTCACCAATTCCAGCCTCATATCTTTCCGCACCAACCTTCTATAACGCACACCTCATAAGCTTCCCCACATTCCTAAGGTTCCCAAAATATAGACATGCAGCACACCATAACATCAAGCAAACAGCTGAGTAAGGCATTTCTGGATGTTCGATCCTCCGAGCCCTCGTTCGCAGCTTCCCGATCCATCAAGATCTTCAAATTGATGCTGGAGCATCTGTAACAAGTCTGAAGGCATCAAGTTCAGATCTCTTGTTAGAGCAGGAATCATATGGTTTCAGTGTCTGCCTCGGTTTGTTCACTGCAATCCAAGAGTCTCGATCGTCTGCACGTTTTCTGTTATCAATTTTATTAAGACTACATGAAGCATGGTTATTTTATTCTTCAGAAAGACCATCAAAAAGACAATGCAGAAGAGCGTAGACCATATCCCTGTGTTGAGTCAGGCAAGGGAGAATCACAGAATTAATTTCTCCAGTGAATGAGAGTAAATCAAGGTCACCACTCCCCACAGTTCAACTGCTGAAAACAGGCACCCAATCATTCCCAGCAGGGCGGCCATACAGTCTACCAGTATCAAGGTTTTGGGTCAGGTGTAACGCTATGACAGCAAAAGAAAGAAGGGCAGCCACTGAAAAAAAAACACAGCTAAATTCTCTGTCACTGAGGGAATGGAGGGGGGGCCTGTTTTGCAACTTACCACAAGCCCACCCCCTCATTGCCAGGCCCGACAGATGCCAGCAATTATCTAGGATCACCATCAACCCAATCAGAGCAAGCAACAATCTCCCAAAATAGGGAGCACCAATCTTGGTCTACAACCCCAACCCATTCTTGACAAGTGATTCACCTGGGAGCATACACCAAAGGAGATCACAACATCATATCTTATTATAGCTTTATATATCTAGCCAAAGGGCTTTGTGGGGAGTTATGAGCCCTAAGGATTGAGTTCAAGGCCAAGCCTTTAACAAGGTATCAGGGCCCACAACAAGGGTACGGCCTGAGGGCGAGGTCTATAAAGCGATTAGAAGCCATGGCCAATCACAAAAAATAATTCCTACAAACATTTTTTTTATTAATTATTATTATATTGTTTTTTTCTTGAAGACTTAACTATTCTGTGTGGAATATTTAAGTTTAAAAAGAACATGTAAAATAACATGGCAAAAATGCCATGCTTAGTTATAGTGAATTACTGTCATGCGCCGTCTTCAGAGTTGGCGCCTGGGGCATCGTGCTTGTTTACACTCTTCCTGATTCCCATCACGTTCAGGACTTACGTGCATTCAGCAGTCTAGTCTTTCATTTTGTGGATGCACGTAGCGCTACTTAAGCCACGCCCCCATAACACTCTGTGTTGCAACCGCTACAGTCAGCTGTTTCCTGTGCTGCTGCTGTTGCACTTCGCTCAAACTTTCGCTTTGCCTGTGTGCTTGGCCGCCTTCCGCGCTCTGTCTCATTCTCCCTCCTCTTTCTGCCTTCATCGTTCGTACTTCAGTCCATTCGGTGCCTCTCTCTTCTACCTCTCTTCGTCTCTCTCTACTCTGCTCCCTTTTCTCTTACTTTCACGCTAGTTTCCCTGGCGCTTTCCCTTTGGTCACTTACCTGTTCCAATTACTCATTACTTGCTCAATTTCTTACCACCTTGCCTTCCCGGAGTGTGTTGTTACCTACACACTGGTTCGGATCCACCTCCAGCCCAAGTTCCACTGGAGGTCCTGCCGAGTCCTTCTATCCAGAGGGTTTTTTCTGCCGCGGCTGGCTTTTTCCCTGTTGTTGGTCCCTCCCGGGAAAGGAGTCACAAGGTAGTGCTTTATAACAGCCTTCACTGTGGCTTCTTCCCGTGCGAGACCCAAGCTGCAAACAAAAAAGGCGAAGGATTACAGAGCCCGCTGTTCCCTCAGCCCACTGGAGGAAGAAGACACCGATACCTCAGGTGAGGATGAGAAACAACAGGAGGAGGGGAAAAGGGACGTTCCGAGTATTCAGGTCAAGGAAGTTGACATTTGCAACGCCACCCCCCAACAATGGCTACTCCGGAACAAGTACAGGAGTTAGTAGCCGCAGTTCAAAACCTCTCACTGGAAATGAAAAACATTAAAGCTGAGAACAACCTACTGAAACAAATGGTATCAGCTCGTGAACCACCCTCTACTGATTTACCCCCAATGACACTGTCCTCAGGCAAATTTGACGGGTCACCCAAGAAGCTTAAAGAATTCTTAGATGCCTGCAGGGTATACTTTATGTTCAGAGCCCGCACATATGCCTCGGATCACGCAAAAGTGGGGTTTCTTATCTCAAACATGTCTGGCAATGCCCTCGCTTGGGCTACCCCTTTGGTTACACATCCAGATCCTGAACTCCAAAATTACGGCGCATTTGTGGATCTCTTGAAGCGCACTTTTGAGAGACCTGAACTAACTATGGCAGCAGGAGAGGATTTGCTGGATGTCAGACAGGGGCAGTCTGATGTGCTGACGTACATCTCATCATTCAAAAGATTAGCTAAAGAGACCGGATTATTCCGACCAATCTCAATACATCTTGTTCCGCCGGGGGCTCAGAGAAGTTGGCACACTTTCCACGACCTGCTTCATTACCAGAACTGATGACTGCCGCACTTCAAATGGAGTTTAGAATGCAAGAGAGACGACACGAGAGACGTAAGACATTTACCCCTTTTTCACTGACCCCTTCTCCTCTCTCACTAACGATCAGGCGATTCGAGGAACCCATGCAGATCAGAGCCACTCGTCGTTCCTTGACTCCTGAAGAAAGTAAGAGAAGAAGAGAGCAAGGACTATGTGCCTATTGCGGGTCCGATAAAAATTCTGTACGTACCTGCACTGAGTTGCCCAACAAACCGTCGGAAAACGACAACCCTCGATCCTAGAACGGACGGGATATCGAGGGCCATCTGGTAGTCCCTATGTGTCGATGTCCATTGATTCCTCTGACACTTCAGAGGATTTGCACCTTATGGTTCTGACAGTCAAGGTCACGGTGAAAGCAATCAGATGGAGACTCTGGCGTTGCTTGACTGCGGAGCCGCAGGTAATTTTGCCGACACTCTCTGGGTGGACAAGGTTGGAGCCACGTGCATTGACCGTACTCATGGCCAAAAGGTAGAGGGCGTGGATGGAGAGCCTTTGATTTCCGGGCCGATTCTTCAAACCACCGAACCATTACCACTCACCATACATCAACATTCAGAGGTCATCACCTTTGACATTATTCATGCTGCACATTTTCCTCTGATATTAGGAATCACGTGGTTACGTCAACACAATCCTAGTGTGGATTGGAAGACCAACTGTTTGAGTTTCAATTCGAACTATTGTCATACCAACTGTTTCCAGGGATTGTCCTACCAAATTGCAAGAACCATCCCCAGTGCTCTAGTCACAACTATCGGTGTCCATTCCATTACCCGGGTGTTGGTAGAATACAGTGCAGTTTTCGCTGAAGATTCTGTTACGCTCACCTGGTTCCCACAGGGACGTCGATCGGACCCGGACAGCTGCGGTCTCCACCAACGTGATGCGTAGTGAAGAGATGACAGTCTGGACTGGCCCGCCTAATCTTGTCTGCTGGACTCGTAGAAGTATTCTCCTGCAAGTGGAGAAAGGGATTTAGCCACCCATGGACTTTAGTGATGCCCCCCCCAACAGTTCTCGTTCTCCCCACTAATCACCTCCGATATCCCCTTTTGGTAACCTCACCTTATGTTTTTAAATGATGAGCTCTCCATCCTGCATGGCATGCAGGGGCGCGTAGATACCAGTTACTTCACTGGGTTGAAGGTACTGGAGGAGTTCCGGAGGAATATTGACTCCAGTGTCTATAATGTTCAAAGAGTTCAATATGTCTGATGTTCACTCTTGTTCCATTCCCTCGTTAGGTTGCAGCTGGGTTCAAAAGAATATTGCCTGGAGGCAGCTGATGGCGTTCAGGTAAGAGTCTGTATTACCAAACACTGTCCGGTAAAAGTTGCATGAGTTTAACTTGCTGTTTTCTCTCCCTTTATAGGTGCGGCATAGGATGATGCAGCGAATTAAAGAATAATACCTCTAGTGGTAAAGCAGGTAAGCCTATGGTGGCAAAGAGATTGTCTTTGTCGGTTTTCTCGGCTCACCTTGTTATTCCTTTTGTTTTCCCCCCAGGTGCTGGATTTCGACGAAGAAAATGATGGAGGCAGCGCCGAGTCGAAAGATGTGGTGGACTGGTGAGTATAACGCGGCGCTGCTACTGGCGAAGCGACGTGTGTTGAAATAATGTCCTTTCCAGGCTCGGAGATGTGCTGGGTCCGGAATCAGGTAAGGAATCAAATAATGTCCGTGATCTAACCTCTTCTCCTTCCTTTTCCTTTTGTCTAGGAGCTCCGGATTCGAGGCGGGCGTGGCAGAAGTCTGGATGCTGACTTGCAGACATGGTGAGCGTCACGCTGCTGGATGCAGAATAACGCGAAGCATGGGCTGCTGTTCGGGCGTGGTTTAAATAGCCTGCAAAGTAGTCGCAGGTAAGAAGTTCCCCAGAACCACACAGAGTGAAAAATAGTCCCTGTAATAAAATAGTCCCATCCAGGCCTCACGTTGGCTTGGACTCATTTGCAGCATGGTCTGCATAAGGTAAGTAAAGTCTATGAGCGTGGCGCCTATGGCGCCAGGACTGATTTCTATGATGAGCCTGGCGCCTAAGGCGCCCGGACTGAATCCAAACAGCCCCAGCCGGGACTGTTGGGGTTATAATGAGTATCTGGATGCCTGCTTCCGGGGCTGATGGACTCGATCCGGATGCCCCGGGGTAGGCATCATGACAGCACTCCCCCCCAAGGCCCCTCCTAAAGTTGTTCTTCCCCTTGGCCCTGGCTTGTCTGGGAAGTCCCGATGGAATTTTTTCACCAATCGAGGAGCATGAACGTGGTCACTAGGTTCCCATGACCTTTCTTGTAGTCCGTAACCCTTCCAGTCGATTAAATAAAAAAGTCTTGATTTAACCATTTTAGAGTCCAGGATGTTTTTTACCTCGAATTCAGGTTTGGTTAATCTTGTCCCGGGTTGAACTGGTTTTAGAAGTGAAACATGAAAGACAGGATGAATCCGCATATTAGAGGGTAATTCTAATTTGACGGCCACTGGATTGATAATGGCCTTAATGGTGTAAGGCCCCAAATATCTAGGATTAAAAGGCTGAGTTCCTTTCAGAGGTATACGTCTTGTAGCCAGCCAAACATGGTCTCCGATTCGATATGGTGGGGTCTCACTTCTATGTTGAAAGAACAAGAGGGTTGGGCAAAAAAGCCAAGTGGGACACTGCGCTTGCAGTATTGGTTGGAATTAGATGGAGGGCAGCAGGTGACTGGGTTTGTGTGGGTATATTGCCCATATACACCACTGTGAGGTCAAGTTAAGAAGGAGTGTTTCCAGTCTCACTGCGCCAACACATACAAATTTAAGACACTGCTTAGTTTGCAGTTTTATTAGGTGAGTATGGTACAGCCTAACACGTGTTTCGAGCAACACTGCTCTTCCTCTGAGGCTTGTACATCAAAATTAAAATTAAATTAAATATTAGCCAACCATATAGGGGGTTGTGAAAAATAACAAAATAAATAACGCAAAAAACATAGAAATAGATACAGAGTAACCATATAGTGCAAATTAATAGATTTCAAAAAATTTTTTTGGTTTAAAATGTACCATGGGGCAGTAGGGGTGATATATCACCCAATTTTTGAAATAGATACAGAGCAACCATATAGTGCAAATTAATAGATTTCAAAAAAAAATTTTTTTGTTTTTGTTTGAGATGTACCATGGGGCAATAAGGGTGATATGTCACCCAATTTTTGAAATAAGTCGGTCACATTTATGGCCCCATTTGTTAAGAGGCGTGAATAAAATTATATAAGACAAACACATTTTAAGTCCAAAAGTAACGGAAAACATTGTACCATGCATGGCATAAAGAATTAGTACATTATTGGGTGATCCCACAAATCCAATTGTATACATATAACATTGTTAACCAAATAGTAAAAAGAAAACCCACCGTGTTAATGTGGTGGGTTCAAATGGCATAAACGGTTTAAAAACAAAGTTGTAGAGTTGAGAAGGAGCGGAGAATGAGAGAGAGACAAAACAATAGGAAAACCGTTAGTGCATGATTGCAGTGTATTCACAATGGCCAAAAAATGCAAAGGTTTGATTAAATTTAAAAGCTAAATATAAAGTACCTTAGATTGATTGTTGAACATACGTCATTACGTATTGTAGATGTACTGAAGGTACAAACCTAAAGTGAATGATATTGGTTATGTCATTGGGCGTAATTAATCAATTTGGAATTGCTAAATTATGCAATTTGAAATAATTCTGACATACCTTGTTATATTCCTCGCAATTGCGGAAAGCTACCCAGTTAATATATCCGACTGTAGATGTAACAAGACAATTGATCCGAATGAATATTCCATTGGAGCAAAGCCATAAAGGAAAGAGAGGTAAATCATTAGGTTAGAGCGCTAGCCGCTTATCTAATTATGACAAATGGGCATGCGAACACATATTGAAGGGTGTTCTAGGGACCGGCGAGAGTTACTTACCCCGGTGGTCCGAACTGAACGTATCTAATCCCCACGCATGCGCTGTGTGAACTGTTGTTTTTATTGACCTGCTTACCGCTGTACACTCCAAAATGGCCGAACCACATCTACACCCATGTCGGCCATTTTGGAAGGGTTAAGATGCTGTTATTTTCATTTGAAAAAATGGTAAAAGGACGCCTCGCGCGAAGTAGTAAATGATACTTTCAAAACCTATTATATGGAATCTCATTTTATCAAATGACCAACTCGAAGTTATTGTGAAATAGCAGAATTCTACATGGTGTTCCAATATGAATCTCAGGTTGCCATGGAGACCAAATACATCTCTCCAATATGGTGATGTAAAATGTTATAGAGGGCCTAATTGATGGATTATGATTTAGAAACTATATGTATTCCTTAAAATATAGATACATTGGGCAACTGAGAGGTCGACTACATTTCTTGGCAAGGGTGATAAGACGGACTCGCTCTCTACGAAATTAATGGATTCCGAGGATTGTTTGTCAAAAACTAATTGCCCGCTCCTGAACCTTGTACACAGCAGGTGCTGAAATTACATATAATCATGGAGTAAGACTGAGTTAAATAATGTTATGTGCAAGACACGAACACAATTGAATATAGAACCAGACCAGGGAAGACAATAGGAGGAGAGACTAGAACCTAAAATAGGCAATAGTAGAAGAGCTTTCTATATAGTCTAAGCAAATTATATAAAGCATTATTTTTATAGAAAAACTGAAAGTTCATGGTCCGTGTTCAGACCCTCTAATACAGTTCTGTATTGGCATATAAGGCGTGCTTCCAATCGACGGAGAATCAGAGTAAGGTTGCCGCCTCTTTGCGGTAATGTCACTTTTGCAAGCCCTGCAAATCTAATATTTTGTTTAAGATCAAGCTGATGAAATTTCTGCCAGTGTGATGCTAGCGGGAATTTGGCATCCTGGCTAGCAATAGTCGACAAATGTTCACGAATTCTGGTCTTGAGGGGCCTGATCGTACTTCCAATATATTTCTTACCACAGACACAAATGATGCAATAAACCGTATATTTGGTATTGCAATTAATGAATGACTCAATCCGATGTGTTTGCAAAGGATTAAACAAAACAATATTAGTTTCTAATGCATATGGGCACATGGAACAGCTACCACATTTGTGAAAGCCTTTGAATTTGTCTTGGTTGAGCCATGTAGTTTGGCGATCTTCGTTAGGCATGAATGATGGGCTAAGTAGATTTTTTAGAGTTCTTCCTTTACTGAATGTAAAATTCGGAAATGGGTCAATCCAGTTACTGATATCCGTATCCAATTGTAGTAAGTGCCAGTGTCTCTTAATGATAGAATATAGTACATGACTATCCGAATTGTATCGGGTAATCAGTCGAATCTTGTCTGGACCTTGTCGATGATTCATTTGTTTGGGATGGAGTAAGATATCTCTCTCTAACATACTGACTTGACGGGCTGTGGAAACTATTTTTGATTGGTTGTAACCCCTTTGTAGAAATCTATTTTGTATTGATTGACTTTCAAGATAATATTCATCCAACGTTGTACAATTCCGACGTGCTCTAATCAGTTCTCCCTTAGGTATGTTGGAAATCACATGTTTTTTATGACAACTGTCAGCATGCAGGATTGAATTAACTGCAGTAGTTTTCCTGAAAGTTTTGGTTATGAAGCCACAGTCCGAAATGCGAATAGTAAGATCCAGGAAATCAATAGTAGTGGAGCTGGAAGAGTGAGTGAATTGTATGCCCCATGCGTTTGAATTAAGCATGTTCACGAAAGCATCTAGTTGTTCTAAGGTACCTGTCCAGAGCATAAATACATCATCTATATAACGCTTCCAAAGGTAAATGTATGAGGTGTAGGCATGTGTGCAAAACACAAATTGCTGTTCAAAATTGTGCATAAAAATATTGGCTAATGCTGGGGCGAAGCTAGCGCCCATAGCAATCCCAATGAGTTGTTTAAAATACACATCATTGAAGAGGAACACATTGTTCTCCAAAGCAAACATAATAAATTGCTTAAGCATTTCAATATGAACATAGTAGGATGCTGAGGTATTACGGAAAATGTATTCCACACTTTGAATAGCCATATCGTGTTTAATCGATGTATATAGTGATTTGACATCTAATGTCACCATCAATAAATTTTGTCGAAAAGGTAAGTCATTTAGGATTTGTAGGACATGCATTGTGTCTCTAATATATGCCGTGGTGGTGAGCATGGCAGGTAACAAACATTGATTAATATATAGCGCGAGGGGTTCCAAAACACCTCCTCTTCCACTCACTATTGGTCTGCCTTCAGGTATATTAGTATACCCTTTGTGTAGTTTACTGCCCCATGGTACATTTTAAACCAAAAAAATTTTTTGAAATCTATTAATTTGCACTATATGGTTACTCTGTATCTATTTCTATGTTTTTTGCGTTATTTATTTTGTTATTTTTCACAACTCACTTCTATGTTGATCAGCATTTTTCTTGTATTTCTCTTTTGCTTGTTTCAAATGTTTTGTTGCCTCTTTAAAGGCTTGTGTAATAGTAGAATGCATATGAGTTACTGCCAGCATTTCTAAATGCTGGGGCGAATCGAGTTATTGTATGCGTATTCAGAAATCCATAAAATGTCCTTCCAATTACTTTCGGTTTGGTGGAGCATACAACGTAGGTATTGTTCAAGAGTCTGGTTGGTTCTCTCTGTCTGACCATCGGTTTGGGGATGGCGACTTGTTGATAACCTTACGTCGATTTGTGGCAATTGACAACACTTCTGCCAGATTTGCAAAATGAACTGACTACCTCGGTCAGAGATCAATATGGAAGGAAATCCATGTATTCAAACAATATTTTCGAGAAATTCCTTGGCCAAGATTGAAGCAGAAGGTAATCCTTTTAAAGGAATTAAGTGGGCCCTCTTTGAAAAAAGATCCACAATAACTCGAATAGTGTTGAATCCATTACATGGCGGTAGAGCTGTAATAAAGTCTAAAGACAAAGTGTGCCATGGTGTGGGTGGAATATCTAAAGTTTGTAAAAGACCAGCTGGTTTCTTCTTTTGATTTTTGTTCTGGGCGCAGATGCCACAAGACAGTACAAATGACTTTACATCTTTTCGCCAGGTGGGCCACCAGAATTGTCTTTTAATTTTAGCTTCAGTTTTTGCAATGCCTGGGTGCCCTTCCATCAGAGCTTCATGGTAATTGGAGATGACTTGTTCTTGTAGTTCCTTGTGTGGTAGAAATAGACGCCCTTGATAGTAAGGTAGGTCATTGACGACTGAATAATCTTGGCCCTTTTTAACCCAGTCCTGCAGGGCTGCCGAATCGAAAAGTTGTTGGATCTTTAAATGAATATCTTCTAAGGTCTGTAGAGTAGTTATCCCAAGAATTCTTTGTTCAGGATTTATAGGCACCGGTTCCGGGTTCGAATATGCTTCTCCCATCCCGATTCGGGACAAAGCGTCTGCCTTACCATTCTCTCAACCTGGTCGATAAGTGATCACGAAATTGAATTCGGCAAGGAATAAGGCCCATCGAAGTTGACGCGATGATTGGGCCTTGGCTGTTTTTAAATACTGCAAGTTCCTGTGATCGGTGATTACAGTAATGGTATGCCTGGCACCGAGAAGATAATGCCGCCAAGCCTTGAAAGCGGATTTGATGGCTAACAACTCTTTATCGGTAACTGCATAGTTTAATTCGGGGGCCGAGAATTTTCTGGACCAAAATGCTACTGGATGAAGTTGACCGGTTTCTGGATCCTTCTGGGACAGGACAGCCCCCATGGCTAAACTGGATGCATCGGTTTCAACTATGTATGGGAGCTCGGGGCGTGGATAATGTAGTGATACACGAAATTGCAACCTTGCCAATCAGGGCTTTAGATGACAGCATTAGCCGCTGAAAGCCAATAGTGTATTCAAAGTATGTGCTAAAAATGCTGACAGTAATCTGTTGTAGCACTTCCATTATGCAGTAGTGAGCTACAAGGAATATGCAGGCCTAGTATGAAATAGGTCAAATTAAGCATTGTTGATAGACAGGCAGGGAGGGCCCCTAGCTATGTAGCTAATAGGTTTTTGGAGTGTTTGGAACATCATGGCACCTATATAGCGCTTAGATAGCCAGTCTTAAGCGCTATAAACACTAAGCTATGAGTGCATGCCTTTTAGAGCTTGCAGATGGGGTTAATACATCGCTGCTTCCCTTAGAATATTCAGCCTCACTAACGGTAGCCCTGGCTCCAAGCTAATCTTCCTTTTCTCTGGGAAGGTACTGATAAGACATTCCTCAGCCAGCGCAGATGGGAACAAGGGAGGGGGTAGGAGCGAGCAGGGAGCATCTCAGAGAGAGCTGGGTTTTTTCCATGAGCCAGTTGCACAGGGAAAGTTCTGGAACTGTGCGTCATGGTGACTGACAGCAAGAGATTATAAAATATCCATGCACACATGGATCAGGGGGAGATCGCCTGTGGACTTGATTCGTGTACAGTCAGGTGCCCGGAATTGGCTCTCACGGTGTCCTCCAGCCTTGTTTTTCTATGAGCGGGGCTTGTTTTACAGCTAGCTTATGAAAAACCCAGGTCTCCCAGGGCTGATTAAGGGACGTAAGACTGTGTTTCTCTATGTTTCTCTATATTTCTCTATGTTTCTCTATGTTTATCTAAGTTCCATGTTTCACTATATTTTGCATTGCTCTTTGTTTTATGCTTTGTAATATTCTCTAACTTGAATCCCAAATGTATATGAAATTCACTGCTTAGAATAAATATGCTAACACTTTGAGGGTGTCATTTGTCACTAGCATGAGATCACTGCTCAGCACAATAGAACCTGTATTTTGGGCTGAATTGGGTATTTTTGCTCTCAAAGGGCTGGCCCCGAGGAAGATTTTGCCCAATATCAAGACATTTGGTGGCAGCTTTGTGGGATTTGTGAAGAGCAGTGCCATGCTGACATGACAAATGGTGTGAGAGAACACAGTGTAGAGTGGGGAGCAGGCTGTCGCATTTCCTTGATGGTCTCACTGCAGCTCTGAGACTTCAAAAGGCAGCAATGTTGTGTCGGCTTGCCGTGGCCGATAGCTTGTGTGGTTAAGACTCCCTTCAGTAAATCAGTCGTGACTGACTTATTGCATGGGATTGGTGCCAGGGAGTACAAGGCAATAAACGAGCGGGAAATGGCTTTGTTTAAAGCACTCCGATGAATGGTTAAGAAAGATGTATGCTCAATTAGAAAAGAATTTTATCATGTGGTTTCCCAAGTTTAAAGTTGTAATTTGGAATGCATAATGAGACAGAGTTCTCATCTCTATTCTGTCATGAGGGCAGGAAAAAAAAATAATTGCAGGGATTTGACATGCAAATTGTGAATAGTGATTTAACCATTGACTCAGCCCCAGTGTGCTAGCGAGTGGGGGCTGTAATGTTCGGAGGCGAAGGTTCGTCTTTTTTGATATATGCTTTTGAAGGGTTGGCATTCCTGAATAATGAGGAAGGGGAATGAGCCATGCTTAGGAGAATGAGTAACATCTGTGCTGAGAGCCTAAAGAGTTTTTTCTTTCTTTTGGCAACTGTAAAATTCCATGTGCTAATGGTGGCAAATTCTGTTTAAAGGAAACACACTAAAATGGTTATATTGCATTTTAGGCTGTGCCATGCTTATATTGGGTGAGAGACTCACTTAAAAGGAAAGTGAGTGAATGTTATTTGGATTTTCGATTTTTGTGTACTGATTTGAAATTGCAGAATCAGTTTGCAATGGTTGGGGAGAAAAACAATTTATATTTTTCTAAATTGCCCCTGGAGTATTTTTGACTGTCCCCATGCTATGCCATGGATTTGTGCTGTTGCCTTATAAGTGATGTATGATTTGGAAATAGTGTCCTGTTGACTGTGATACATGGGGAAAAATGTTGTTGACACATTAAACAGCCCACAAGCAATAGAGTGTGGGTTGTTCTTGCAGAAAAAAAAACGTGCAGGGAGCTGCACTAAACATTGGCATTTTTATTTTTTAAATGCACTGAACTGAGTGGTTATAGTTTGGCAATGGTACAACAGAATGAAACATCTGTGTGTGATAAGATAGCACAAAGATTTAATGGGTTGCGAGTTCTCTTGAAAGATCGCACATTACAAGAAAAGTGCCGCTTTTGAAAAACAAGAGTCTTGCTGTGTGTGCAGAGCTTGTGCCTTGAAGCTGTCTTGGGCGAGGTGCGTGAAGGCAAACAAAAGCAGAAACAGTACAAGAAAGAGTTAATCTGGATGAATTGTCTGAAACGAGTGAAGCCGCCACAGTATAAGAGTTATAGGCAAAAGAGATAAGCTGCGTGCTCATGGCGCTGCCAGGTGCACACGAAAGATAAACATGCCTGCATTCCTGAGGAAGGGGGAGCAAAAACAGAGAGCTGTTCAAAAAGTAAAGAATTTGCCCAGTAAACTGTGGTACGGAGCAAAGGCTTCATGCAGGATGGCAGACGGGCACATCACATCTGAACATTTACCTATGCATCTGTGAATGGGCCAAGAAAAGACAGCTGCCCATTCCAACAGACATTACTGTGCAAACCGCATTCCCATGTGATGTGATGTGAAGTGAAGTAAAGCGCTATTGCTGTGCAAGCTGCATTCCAATGCTCCATGTGATGTGAACTGAAGTAAAGCGCTGTGCACTGGAGAAGAAACCTCTAGGCGCTTTGAGAAGAGAAAATACACATCTGGCAAACTGCAAGCTACATTGCCAGGGGATGGAGTAACTGACAAAGACATTATGGCATTCCAGATGGAAGCAAAACTGACAAAAGTGCTTAGCCGGTTTGCAAGAGACAACATGCAGAGCGGGGCTTTGAAGTACAACATGAACATTGCACATTAGCCATGATCCAGAAGCCACACGGCTTAGTGCAAGAATGAATGATTTGTTGAAGCAACAAAAGAAACTGGCTTAGACTATCGCACTCAAAGGGGTGGTTCAAAAACAGCAAACGCCCTTTGAAAAAATGACAAGTGAAAAAACCAGAGGCTTGAAAAGACACTGCTAAGAAAAGAAAGATAAATAAACAAAGCTGCTTGTACAACTGTAAGCGGTATTGGACTGAAAGACTTTACCTTTGAAAAATGGAGTGATGCCAGCAGGGCAAACTGAATCAAGATCATGAGACACTGGAAGCAAGTTGGCGCCTGGCATTGGTGATCGCTTTGGTGAAAAAGAAAAGCATTGTGCGACCTGGGTACTTACTATATGGCTTTGTAAAAGCATAGATCAGTCTGAGGTACCATTGACCAGCTATGATTGCATTGCACAAATGAGTTTGTGATTAGGCAGTTACACCCCGTATGGTTGAGTGTAAATAAGCCCCCAGAAACATGCAGAAAGGTGATAAATAATTGCAGTAGCAATGACAAAGTGTGTAGTTACCTGATGAGACTTTTTGAAGATGGGGGTGGTATTATGGGAAGGGGTGGATAACGCTGATATTGAAGTTTTGATGACATCCTAACATTTCTGTTTGTATTTTGCCTAGACAAAGCACAACAAGACATTTTACAATATCAGAAAGTGAATATGCAGTTTGTGGGTGACACTGATCAAAGAAGGGTCAGACGCATTCTCAGAGAAAGCGAGCCACTGCGACATGCTATTTCAACTTTAACGTGCCCTGCACCGCACTCAATGCTGTAACCTGCGAATAGTGTCCAACAGAGTAATAACTTTTGCTGAACTGGCACGATGCAGACTTGGCTAATTATCAAGTATTTGATGCTACACATTTAAATGACATGTTTTGCCCTTTCTTGTTTAAAGGACTATGGACAATGAATTGTGGACTGTAACATCAGGCACCACATACAGCTGTGTGACACAGCAATTGAATGCTAACACATTGAAAAATGGTTTTTAAATGCACTGTTGAGATGAATCTGAAAAAACCAAATGGTTTTACTCTTCCAACTGAATGGCTTTAACCAGAGATGTTTTGTTTTTGAAAAAAAAAATATTCTACATTGCACGTAGGCAGGAGAATGATTTATGAACTGTTGGGGCAGCAGAATTATGCAAGCAGGAGCGTAATTTATTTTGAGATAAGATGAGTGCGCACATCAAAGTCACCTGTGCGTAGGTTAAGATTCTTAATTGAAGTAATGCTGCCAAGTGTATGAGCTATAATTTGAAATGGTAATCTTTGAAACACTGGATACTTTTACAGCCAGCTTAAGGCAGGTAAATGAAACCATGACTGACTTGATGTTTGATTTTATGACACAGAGTGTGACACGGTTTTTGTTAAACCAACCAGTTTCATGTTTTTGTGGGGACAGCTGTCTCCAGCACACTAATGCAAAGAGTCACCTTTTGATTGTAGACATTTGGAATAATTCTTTGGAAAAGCGCTACAAATGAGTATCCACATGGAATTGCTAGTGTACTGGCCTGGCACATTGTCAGGCATCTTTTGTCACTGAATGGATACCATTTGTTTAATTTGTCTAATGTGATGTTTTTCTGACCAAGAACTGCAGCGAGTGTTCTCGCCAAGATTTAATGAACTATAACTTGACTAAATGAATTTTTTCCATGGTGTGATGAAACAGCCACTGCCGGATAGTAGTATGGTGTTTGTGGCTAAAGTTAATATTGTATATGGTAGATATCCCACTTGAAGAAGGGTATTCTCCAAGTCACAGAAGGTAGACACTGTGAACCTGTTAGATTTTCCAGTGGTAAGACAACATGTAAATTGTAGACTGGTAATGCACACCTTCATTATTACAGTGCTACACTTAGACATAGATTTATCATGAGGCAATGTTTCCTTAGTACTACCAAGCTGCTACAAATGGAGTCCATTTCTATGGCCCATCACTAGAGTGCGCGTAGCTAGGGAGCTAGATTCATTAATTGCAGGAGCTTTATATGCTTGTGACATAGAAACTGTGCACAATAAGCTAGCCACTATGGGTTCTGATGCCAGCTCTGCTATAGAACCTCTGGCCTAGTGGGGCCCATTGATATGCCCAGCACTGCTACAAGTATTGACAGCCAATTGAAGATGACAGAATTTTAGACATGAAGACATTTTTGTCTGCCATAGGGCAGGTCAACAAGAATGCTAAATACACACAATGCATTGTATGGCAAACATTGTTAAATCAGCAGGTGTTGGCTTTTTACTGGGTGGGGGCGACCATCCTCCACACACTGGCACGCAGAGCTACAGTTACCAGCATACATATGGATTGAATTGCTTGCTTTTGATTGCATGAATAACACATGCCATGCTTTGATGTAAATTAGTAGAATTGTTTTTATTTAGACAACCTGGTGCCCATGGGTTCACCTTGTTCACGAAATTAGATGGTTTCTGGTTGGGTTCCACCTACCTGGAGGAAGTGTCTAGTCACACAGCCCATAGTCACGCTTGAATGCCCTGGGATCAGGGGGAGGGTAGGCCCTTAGGGTGAAAGGCTGCCAGGTTTTAGAATTGGTAACCATACATAAATGCAATAGTGCATTGTAGATTAGACTACACTGGATTGCCTTGACATTTTAACTGCATGCTGCTTTTTAACTGACAATCAGTTATACAAAATTGATTTAGGTATTTTTGTGTAGGCCATGTTTTGGCTAGAGTAAATGTCCATGTTCACTTGGTGTAGGTATTTTTGTGTAGGCCAGGTTTTGGCAAGGGTATATGTCACTGTTCACTTTGTGTACATTTTTGTTTAGGTAGTGTTTTACCTTGCATGCCACGCTAACTAACCGCTAGAAGATAGTTTGCTTAAACCTCTTGCAAAGCCCCAAGGTCTTTATCACTGCACTAAATACTATATTGATAGGTATTAGTCAGCATTTTGTCGCACACACGTTGAATAGGGGTGGAATGTAGTGATACACGAAATTGCAACCTTGCCAATCAGGGCTTTAGATGACAGCATTAGCCGCTGAAAGCCAATAGTGTATTCAAAGTATGTGCTAAAAATGCTGACAGTAATCTGTTGTAGCACTTCCATTATGCAGTAGTGAGCTACAAGGAATATGCAGGCCTAGTATGAAATAGGTCAAATTAAGCATTGTTGATAGACAGGCAGGGAGGGCCCCTAGCTATGTAGCTAATAGGTTTTTGGAGTGTTTGGAACATCATGGCACCTATATAGCGCTTAGATAGCCAGTCTTAAGCGCTATAAACACTAAGCTATGAGTGCATGCCTTTTAGAGCTTGCAGATGGGGTTAATACATCGCTGCTTCCCTTAGAATATTCAGCCTCACTAACGGTAGCCCTGGCTCCAAGCCAATCTTCCTTTTCTCTGGGAAGGTACTGATAAGACATTCCTCAGCCAGCGCAGATGGGAACAAGGGAGGGGGTAGGAGCGAGCAGGGAGCATCTCAGAGAGAGCTGGGTTTTTTCCATGAGCCAGTTGCACAGGGAAAGTTCTGGAACTGTGCGTCATGGTGACTGACAGCAAGAGATTATAAAATATCCATGCACACATGGATCAGGGGGAGATCGCCTGTGGACTTGATTCGTGTACAGTCAGGTGCCCGGAATTGGCTCTCACGGTGTCCTCCAGCCTTGTTTTTCTATGAGCGGGGCTTGTTTTACAGCTAGCTTATGAAAAACCCAGGTCTCCCAGGGCTGATTAAGGGACGTAAGACTGTGTTTCTCTATGTTTCTCTATATTTCTCTATGTTTCTCTATGTTTATCTAAGTTCCATGTTTCACTATATTTTGCATTGCTCTTTGTTTTATGCTTTGTAATATTCTCTAACTTGAATCCCAAATGTATATGAAATTCACTGCTTAGAATAAATATGCTAACACTTTGAGGGTGTCATTTGTCACTAGCATGAGATCACTGCTCAGCACAATAGAACCTGTATTTTGGGCTGAATTGGGTATTTTTGCTCTCAAAGGGCTGGCCCCGAGGAAGATTTTGCCCAATATCAAGACAGATGCTTTAAGAAAGGTGCCGACGTGAATTTCAATTTCAGTTCTTGGAAGGCTTTTTCAGCCTCTTTGGTCCACAAGAAGCGTTTGTTTTTTTGCAAAAGTGCTGTGATGCGGTGTACAACACATGAGAAGTCAGGAATAAATCTGCGGTAGAAATTAGCAAACCCAAGCATGCTTTGCACCCATTTAACTGAACTGGGTGATGGCCACTTGAGAATTGCGTCCACCTTTAGAGAGTCCATTCAGACTCCTTTTGGAGTCAGGATAAATCCAAGGAATTCAACTTCTGAAGCATGAAAAACACATTTTTCCAATTTTGCATATAACTTGTACTGGCGTAGTTTCTCAAGGACTGCACGAACGTGCTTAACATGGTCTGATTCTGAGGAGGAGTACACTAGAATATTGTCTATGTATACGACAACACAGACGTCAATGAGTTCACGAAGGACATCGTTCATAAAATACTGGAAGGCTACTGGTGCATTGCACAACCCGAAGGGCATCACCTGATATTCGAATAATCCGTACTTGGTGCGAAAAGCGGTCTTCCATTTGTCGCCCTTCTTTACACGTACCAGATGATATGCCCCTCGGAGATATAATTTAGTGTAGATGCAAGCATCCTTTACTTGGTCTAGTAGTTCGGGGATCAGAGGCAATGGATATCGGTTCTTCATTGTGATCTGGTTTAATGCGTGGTAGTCTATGCACGTTCTGAGGTCACCTTCCTTTTTGGGCACGAAGAATAAAGCTGAAGATGCAGGGGACTTAGATGGACGAATGAAGCCATTAGCAAGGTATTGGTCCAAGTATTGTCG
Organism: Ambystoma mexicanum; assembly: GCF_040938575.1. Taxonomy (NCBI): domain Eukaryota; kingdom Metazoa; phylum Chordata; class Amphibia; order Caudata; family Ambystomatidae; genus Ambystoma; species Ambystoma mexicanum. Next base: position 868,377,597 of record NC_090926.1, read on the forward strand.
TAGGTGACGGTTTTCGGGTTCTGTAAGGGCATAGATTCTACTGCATGGAGGTTGTGCACCGGGTATGAGGTTGATTTGACAATCGTATGATCTATGAGGTGGTAAGGTGTTTGCCTGTTCTTTTTGGAAAACATCCTGGAATTCTTGATATTCCTTAGGTAACTGCATGACTGGATTAGCGACTGTGGCCAGGCTTTTGTTCAAGGTTTTTTCCAGGTAACAGGTTTGTGCACACTCCGGGAAGGTTACTCTCTTCTCTCGCCAATCAATACAAGGATTATGTGTTTCCAACCAAGGTATACCCAGTATTATTTGGAACTGCGGGGCTTTGATTAAGTCAAACACAATAGTCTCTTGATGCCCATCTTGACCCAACAGTGTCATCTCTGTGGTGGAATGAGTTACAGACCCAGAGGCAATTTCAGTTCCATCAACTGTGGTGATAACATCCGAAGTGGTCTTTTTGCAGAGAGGTAGATTCATCCTAGAAGCCAATTTGTGCTCCACATAGTTTCCTACGGCCCCATTATCAATGTATGCCCTAACTGCGTGCATACGTGATGGCTGCCTTGGATCAATAAGGACCATTGTTATGATTAGGTGCAAGGTCTGAGTGTCCTTCTTTAAGCTCGGCAAGCGACCTCTACGCTTGTCGGGTGTGGTCGTTTCCCGAATCAGGCTCTGTTTGATTTCTATCAGCAACTCCGAATACTTTCTTGGATGGTTTTATAGGGCAATCCCGTAGAAAATGTCCTGAGGCCCCACAGTACAGACACAACTGCATCTGTCGTCTCCTTTCTCTTTCTTTTTGAGTTAAGGGTCCCTTAACCCCCCCGATCTGCATTGGTTCTGATGCATCTGTTCCTTTGGGATTAACATTGGGTTTAACCAATACCCGATTCTCGAACTTAGCTCGATCAGCTTTTCTATTCTGAAGTCGGTGGTCTAGCTGGACCACTAAGTCTATATATTCTGCGCAATCCTGAGGTGCGTTCACAACTTGGGCCAAAACATCTTTGAGTTCACCCCGAAGTCCACGATGAAATAATGTAATTCGCTTTACCTCTGGCCATCCGGTTTCCACCACCAACCTATTGAAGGTTGCGATATAAGTTAGCAGGTCCTGGTTTCCTTGTTGTAGGGATAGAAGTTTGTTATCCAGGGCCTGCCCCTGTGAATGTCTGGCGAATAATCTTTCCATGCTCAATTGAAAACCCTGAAAATCCCGAAGAAGAGGTTCATCCTGGTTGACTAATGGAATTGACCAATCCGCTGCGCTGACACTAAGGTATAACAGTACAAAGGCTAGTTTGGCTTGGTTGTTTGGAAAAGCTCCTGGTCTGCATAAAAAGTGCAAGTGGCATTGGTTCATGAACACGGCAAACCTTTTCGGGTCCCCAGCAAAGCGTTCGGGTGGAGCTAAAGGAATGCTCCCTGGTAGAACCACTTGCACAGGGCTGCTCGATGAAACGGGGGTTGAATTCCCCCCAAGTCCAGGTAGTGGTGTTTGCCCGGCTTGGTTTTGCAGCAGTTGTCTGGCAAGATCATCAGTGCGTTCCTTTGACACAATCAGTTCTCTCCTGAGGGCATTAGTTTCTTGGCGCGCGGAGTGCACTTCTGCCCTAAGTTCTACTAACAATTGGGCTAGTTGGTCGGTTTCTGAGGTCTCCATTACGCCAGGGTGGGGATTTGTAGATAGGCTTTGCGTTCTGTTACGCTCACCTGGTTCCCACAGTGGCGTTGATCGGACCCGGACAGCTGCGGTCTCCACCAACGTGATGCGTAGTGAAGAGATGACAGTCTGGACTGGCCCGCCTAATCTTGTCTGCTGGACTCGTAGAAGTATTCTCCTGCAAGTGGAGAAAGAGATTTAGACACCCGTGGACTTTAGTGATGGCCCCCCTCAACAGTTCTCGTTCTCCCCACTAATCACCTCCGATATCCCCTTTTGGTAACCTCACCCTATGTTTTTAAATGATGAGCTCTCCATCCTGCACGGAATGCAGGGGCGCTTAGATACCAGTTACTTCATTGGGTTGAAGATACTGGAGGAGTTCCGGAGGAATATTGACTCCAGTGTCTATAAAGTTCAAAGAGTTCAATATGTCCGATGTTCACTCTTGTTCCATTCCCTCGTTAGGTTGCAGCTGGGTTCAAAAGAATATTGCCTGGAGGCAGCTGATGGCGTTCAGGTAAGAGTCTGTATTACCAAACACTATCCGGTAAAAGTTGCATGAGTTTAACTTGCTGTTTTCTCTCCCTTTATAGGTGCGGCATAGGATGATGCAGCGAATTAAAGAATAATACCTTTGGTGGTAAAGCAGGTAAGCCTATGGTGGCAAAGAGATTGTCTTTGTCGGTTTTCTCGGCTCACCTTGTTATTCCTTTTGTTTTCCCCCCAGGTGCTGAATTTCGACGAAGAAAATGATGGAGGCAGCGCTGAGTCGAAAGATGCGGTGGACTGGTGAGTATAACGCGGCGCTGCTACTGGCGAAGCGACGCGAGCTGAAATAATGTCCTTTCCAGGCTCGGAGATGTGCTGGGTCCGGAATCAGGTAAGGAATCAAATAATGTCTGTGATCTAACCTCTTCTCCTTTCTTTTCCTTTTGTCTAGGAGCTCCGGATTCGAGGCGGGCGTGGCAGAAGACTGGATGCTGACTTGCAGACACGGTGAGCGTCACGCTGCTGGATGCAGAATAACACGAAGCATGGGCTGCTGTTCGGGCGTGGTTTAAGTAGCCTGCAAAGTAGTCCCAGGTAAGAAGTTCCCCAGAACCACACCCGAGTAAAAAATAGTCCCTGTAATAAAATAGTCCCATCCAGGCCTCACGTTGGCTTGGACTCATTTGCAGCATGGTCTGCATAAGGTAAGTAAAGTCTATGAGCCTGGCGCATATGGCGCCAGGACTGATTTCTATGATGAGCCTGGTGCCTAAGGTGCCAGGACTGAATCCAAACAGCCCCCAGCCGGGGCTGTTGGGGTTTTAATGAGTATCTGGATGCCTGCTCCCGGGGCTGATGGACGCGATCCGGATGCCCGGGGGTAGGCATCATGACAGATTCTCCGTTGGAACTACCTCCTCATAGACCAGAAGATTGCGGCATAGATCTGGTACCAGACGCCTTAGTACCCTTTGGCAGAATGTTAGCATTGTCTAAGATGGAAAGGGAGATGTTACGTAAATACCTCAATGAGAACCTACACAACGTCCTCATTAGGCCTTCAAAATCCGCTCCTCTGTTCTTTATACCCAAACGAGACTCAACAGACCTTGCATCGACTACAGAGGGTTCAACAAGGTAACGGAGAAGGACCGGTATCCCATGCCGCTTATCCCCGACATCCTAGAAGCCGTCCAGAATGCCTCTGTATTTACCAAGCTGGATTTACGCAGTGCCTATCACCTCCTCAGAATACGCTCCGGAGATGAATGGAAAACAGCATTCCGGATCCCCTTTGGTCTCTACGAATATCACGTAATGCCATTTGGACTTGTGAACGCATCTGCAATATTCTAGAGGTTTATGGATTGGATCTTCTCAAACCTTCTGTTTGTGTCCGTCGTCATATATCTCGATGACATTTTGATCTACTCTCAGAACTTACGAGAACATCGGGGCCATCTTACAGAAGTTTTGAAACGACTCAAAGCACATCACCTACTGGTGAAGAGAGAGAAGTGTATCTTTGGAGCTACTTCAGTACCTTATTTGGGTTTTATCCTTTCACCCCAAGGCATTCAGATGGACCAAAGAAAGGTAGATCCCATTCTCCAGTGGCCGGCTCCTACCTCTGTTAAGGAGGTCCAAAGGTTTCTGGGTATGGCCAACTTCTACAGGCGCTTTATATCTGGCTTCTCAGATATGATCCTGCATATTACTCACCTTCTTAAGAAAACTTCGAAGCTATTTGCTTGGAATCCTCAAGCTGAAGACAGTTTTCAATGTTTGAAGAAGCAATTTTGTAGTGCTCCTATACTCCGTCAGCCAGATCAGAGCAAACGATTCATATTGGAGTCCGACGCCTCAGCAGCACCAATAGGGGCTGTCTTGTTACAGGAACATGACAATGAAGACCACCCTGTAGCCTACCTATCTAAAACCCTCACTTCGAGCCAACAAAGCTACTCGGTCATCAAAAGAGAGTTGTTGGCCATGAAGAAGGCGTGTGAGGTATGGAGACACCTGTTGCAGGGAACTAGTCATCCTTTCATCATCAGAACGGATCACAAAAATGTGCAAGTTTTACAGTCCATGGACTGTATTAATTCCCGTCAAGCCCGATGGGCACATTTCTTTTCCCAATATGACTTCCACATCACATACATCCCAGGAAGTCAGAACGCTTTGGCTGACGCCCTATCCAGAAAAACGGGTACCTCAAGGCTTACATCCGGTACACCAGAGAGGTTGTTTCCCAGAAACCGAATCATCGTAAACCTCAAACCATTTCCACAGCGAATCAGAGAGGCAGCTGCAAACCACCCAGAACCAAAAGGTTTAAGGAAGTCTGATGGCTTATTCTTTAAGAAGAGGAAACTGTGGGTGCCATCCAAAGCTCTCCAGAAGGACGTTCTTTCCTGGTGTCACGATCATAAACGGCTGGTCATAGAGGACAAGCCGGTACCCTGGATTTGGTTCTGCGGACTTTCTATTGCCCAGGTTTTTCCAATGACATTAAACAATACGTCAAGACCTGTGATGTGTGCAATCAGAGTAAATATGGAACCCAAAGACCTATAGGTCTACTGCAACAAGATGCCATACCAGACCATCCCTGGAGCCATATCACTACGGATTTCATTGTTGATCTACCTTTATCCATCGGGTGTTCCTGTATTATGGTATCCATGGACTCTCTTACTAAAATGGATCATTTTTTCCCGCTTCCAGGTCTGCCCACTGCAGATGGTATGGCAGTAGTGTTCATCAAGGACGTCTTCAGGCTACATGGGCTCCCAGACAAGATTGTCTCGGACCGTGGTAGCCAATACGTTTCCAAGTTCTGGAAGTCGCTCTGCACAGCTCTGGGAATCAAACAGGCTTTGTCATCTGGCTACCACCCCCAAATCAATGGGCAAACGGAACGACTGAATGCCACTCTGGAACAGTATCTACGGAGCTACACCAATTTGGAACAGGACAATTGGGTAGACCTGTTACCCACAGCAGAGTTTGCCTATAATAACGCTAGCCATTCGGCCAGCGGTATGTCCCCGTTCTACTGCACCTACGGGTATCATCCCCGGTCCATCACTCCTCTTGTTCCCATGCCACCTTCCATTCCCAAGGTGTAAGAAGTGTTATCTTGTTTCAAAGACACCCAAGAAAGGGCAAAAACCAACTTAATGGAAAGCCTCAGATCCTGTAAGAGACAGGCTGATAGGCACCGGCAGGATGTTCCGGATTGGAAAGTGGGCTCAAAGGTGCGGCTGTTTACTAAATATCTGCCACGGTGGTCTCACCCATCTAAACTCTCACCGCGGTTTATTGGGCCTTATCCTATCACTGGCAAGATTAATCCGGTAGCATTCCGTCTGAAACTACCATCTGTTCTTAAACGAGTGCATCCTGTTTTCCATGCCTCTCTTTTAAGAAGTGCAGATCAGTCTCGGAATACTCGTACTTTTTCCCTACCAACCCATCATCACCGCGAGCCTGAATATGAGGTTTCGCAATTAAGGGATTCCCGATACCGCAAGGGTCAATTGGAATATTTGGTTCATTGGAATGGGTTTCCCATGCAGAGGATTCATGGGAGCCGATAACGCACTTCCATGCCCCTGTCCTTCTTAGGAAGTTCCATAGAGCACATCCAGGCAAACCGGGAGGTTTGCGTCTAGGAAGGGGGTATACTATCATGCGCCGTCTTCAGAGTTGGCGCCTGTGGACCTGTGCTTGTTTACACTCTTTGTGATTCCCATCACGTTCAGGACTTACGTGCATTCAGCAGTCTAGTCTTTCACTGCGTGGATGCACGTAGCGCTACTTAAGCCACGCCCCCATAACACTCTTTGCGTTGCAACCGCTACGGTCAGCTGATTCCCGTGCTGCCGCTGTTGCGCTTCACTTAAACTTTCGCTTTGCCCATGTGCTTGGCCGCCTTCCATGCTCTGTCTCATTCTCCCTCCTCTTTCTGCCTTCATCGTTCGTACTTCGGTCCGTTCGGTGCCTCTCTCTTCTACCTCTCTTCCTCTCTCTCTACTCTCCTCCCCTTTTCTCTTACTTTCACGCTAGTTTACCTGGCGCTTTCTCTTAGGTCACTTACCTGTTCCAATTACTCATTACTTGCTCAATTTCTTACCACCTTGCCTTCCCGGAGTGTGTTGTTACCTACACACTGGTTCGGATCCACCTCGAGCCCAAGTTCCACTGGAGGTCCTGCAGGGTCCTTCTATCCACTGGGTTTTTTCTGCCGCGGCTGGCTTTTTCCCCGTTGTTGGTCCCTCCCAGGAAAGGAGTAACAAGGTAGTGCTTTATAACAGCCTTCACTGTGGCTTCTTCCCGTGCGAGACCCAAGCTGCAAACAAAAAAGGAGAAGGATTACAGAGCCCGCCGTTCTGAGTATTCAGGTCAAGGATGTTGACAACTATTCTTTTCACTAATTTAAACTAACAAACTAAAAAAGGACGGTATTTGTAGGAAAGTTTAATTTTCACTTTGGGTACTAGAGCGGGTGAATTACTGTTCGTGTACAGCTTTGAGAAAAAGTAAAGCAACAATAACATTTGCAAGCTTTAAGAAAACTCTGAACCATACCGGCTCTTATATTCCACAAATTGACCAATTGGAAAGTGTTATTCACCCGCTCAGGGTTCTAAAATTAATTACAGGCTGCTCCATTATCTCCCTCCCTCTCCTTCCTACCTTCCTGTTCTCTCTCCTCCTCTCTACGTTATTGGTGTATACTGAAAGCCGCACTATTCTCTGCTCTTTCTGCCCTTGTGGGGAGGCCCAGCGAAGACATCTGCATACTATTTCTTGTACTTGCACAGAGGATATGCGGAGGGGGGCACAGGAGAGGGGTGCACAATGGAGAGAAGAGAAGTGATTAGCAGGGGAGGGGGTTGCTTGCCCCAGGATCCCGAGGGTAGAGTAGAGCTGTGCATGGGAGAATCCTAGGAGGGCTACCAAGTCAGCAAGAGGAGATTATTTGATGGAACGGGCCCTGAAATCCATTGACCATCTGATGCCTTCCAGGTCAGACTTGCCTTACAGGCGAAACATAGCCAAATGAGGCCACTGGTCCGACTTTCAGATAAAACACAGCAATTGAATGCATTTCTTTATAAATTGCTGTTTATAGTTGTTAAGGAGATTTTTTCACAGCCTTCTGATGAGAAGTGTGAAACCATCTATCTGTAAGCGATATTCAATCAACACTACAGCTAAGTCAATGCCTAGTCTGGGATGCTGAGGAAAACCCTTATTGATGTATTTTTATGTCCAGTTCAGTACTCTGGATGACAACCCTTGTATAACAACCCCCGCTCTTAAAATCCCTCTGACTCCACTGAGCCAAGAAATAGGTTTGTTTTGCAAATTTAAAAGGTTTATTTGGACAATTCAACAATATATATCTATCACACTTTATAAATAAATTGATAATTGATATCACACTTCAGAATATGACCGTGATCAACAATGGATAATGTTACAGGGGTACACTGATTTGGTTACTTAGGAGGAGTTTAGAGGATGAGGTAGCTGAAAATGCTTGATGGATTCAAGGAAATGGAAGGTGGAATAAAATGCAGTACAGAAATAACTTGTTATGATTTTAGCAAAAGGTAATATGATCACTTTTTCTTTTGACAATTCACTCCCCCCTATGCAATACAAGAAATGGAAGGAGAGCACACAGTCTTCAAGAATCCCAACAAATCACACTTTATAATGCAATACACAGTTCCATTTCCCCCAGCAAGCTTAGAGAAAACAGGTATGAGTTTTAAACACAGGCGAATTACTTTAATGTGGTTTGCAAGGAAGTGAAAAGGTGCTAAAATTGCTTTTAATTCCCTCTAGAGGTTCAGGGTAGGTGATGGCTACTTTATATTAGTTCAGGCTCACTTTAACAATACTCTATGAATGCTTAGCAGATTGCAAACTAATTTTAGCAAAGAGAAGCAAAAAGCTGCGGATTTTTACAGATGGCTGAAATTGTGCAAAATGTCAAATCGCGGCAAATTTACACACGCGCGTCGAGCGTAATTACGGAGGCACTATAAGGAGTAGGAAGTCTAGGTTTGTTGGAAAGCCTACAATCTTAGCTTTAAGATGAAAGTTAAATCTCGTTCCTAGCACAAACGGTTCCGGAGATACGGACGATTTAATAAAGGTAGTTTTTCAGATTGAAAGTAAACTCAAAATGACAGGTGACAGCTTGCAGCTGCAGAATTGACAGGTGACAGTTGTGCAGCTTTAAAAATGACAGATGACACGATTTCTAGGAGGCTGTTCTAATTAGGTTAAAATAGTTTGGATTAGATTATTTTAACTAAGAGATTGGGTTCTGCACAGTTCTGGCGGATACTCACTCCTAATTTTGAAATGAATGGGCCTCGTCACGAATCTGGTCAACTTGACTGGACTTCGGGCGGTTCTGCTCACAGCGTCTGGGTCAGCTCTGCTCTGCTGGTCTAGCCTCTCTGGATACAGTGGCCTCTGGTTCTGGATACTGCTCGGCTTTCCGGTCCGGATCAAGTGTATTCTGGATGTAACACTGCTTTCTGGGTACTGGCAAATGTTCTTGGCAAAGAATTCAGACAGCTCGCCCAGCTGTGGAATAGTTTGCAAAAGATTTTGAGGCCTGCTGACAAATACTTTTGCTTGCAGTGGGCCTTCTTGGTTCAAAGTTCTGTAGTCTCTGTTTAGCTTGGAAGTCTAAGTATTGGATCTCTGGATGTGAAGTCGTCAGTCAGCACGCTCTGCAGCAAATGGAATTGAATGTCTCTACCTGTCCCAGCAGTCTCTTTTTATGTGTTTTGGAAGTGGGTGTGTGCGTGGCATAACTGAGCCTGCCCCTCTCTACTTGTCATTGGCCCAATTCTTCCCTCTCCCATGATTGGGGGAATTGGGTTGTGAGTCAGAGTGATGAGGTCTGTTTATGGGTCAGAGTATACTCCCCTGGTCAATTTGCCCAAAAATCTATATTTGATTCAAATACATATTTCCCAGATACACAAGTAGTCGACATTACATGTACACATTATATATTCCTTATGGTCCGTGCTTGTCCGCCTCTGATCTTCCTGGGGGCTTGCATTAAAAAATGACAACATTTTGCGCTTTTTGACTGGTTTACCAATATCGGACATTTACCAAAAATTACACACATGTGCGCAAGGAGTATTGACATTAATTGATGAAGTGTCAGATTTTTAACGTGCAGACATTTGGAGTAAGACCCTATTTTCCGCTAGCAACCCCCCAGAATACACCACAGGGTCCTAACACCTCTTAAAACGTGCACAGAAAAATCACAAGAATAATGATATTACTTATATAATTCTGACAAGTCTGTACTATGAATTATCCATCTTTTTTTTAAATTATGCTCTGGCCCAGATGGGTGTGGTTTAGGTTCCAAAGCACATGGGGAAGCTTCTGTATGTCTCCGCCTCCAGCTCAGGCGGCTCCCAGAGGCACTTCTCCTCCCACTTCTCCCAAGAGGAAGCTATTTTACGATCTCCCCAATATAACATTTGCCTGAGCCCAGGACAGTGCTTTGTTCAACCTCCTGCAGGTGCCCCTCCCCTAATATAACCAGAGAGGTGTCATCTCCTTTTGGTGGGGGCAGCAGGATGCAGCTAGGCCTGGGAAGAGTGGCTGAGCAGGTTTCTCCTGTCGGGGATAGTTGTCAGGCAGAATTCAGCTAAATGTCACTTTAGTTCCCAGTTTAAATCAAACTTACAATTTTTACATATACATTAAATAATTACTTCCTTCAAGTAATTTCAGAATATAGTTTTACATTGTATCCACCACTTAGCAAGTCTTTCCTTGGCCTGGTTTGGGTTCCTCTGTTCAGTTTTACACAAAAGTCTGGTGGTTTTAAAACGCCGGCTTTCTGATAGTGGTGAGTACCGGTATTGCATCCATTTTTGGGATCTGTCTTGAATTACTGCATTTCAATAGAGTGGTATTTTGCTTGATAGTATAGGGCCCTTGCTTAACATTGTTTTGTTGGCATCCTTACAGTAGAGTGGTGATATGGAACCCCCCACAAGAAGGTTGTATCTTTGGAGTGGTCTTGTGTCAACTGCGCAGTTCTCGTGGATTCTGGCGTGAATGTGGACGGCGACAGCTCATCCCCACATCCACCCAGTCTATTGATTTAGTTTGTTCTGGGATATAATAATGGGCGGCGACAGCTCATCCCCACATCTACCCAGTCTAAGGATTCAACATGGGTCAAAACCCTTGACAAAATCCCCCGCCCGACTGCGCTTTGATTCGAGTCGAGGGGAAGTCGGGTGCCAAGGATGTTTTGAGCCCGGTGCTGGTATGTCCGCATTATCTTCTTCCAATTCTGTAGATGGCACAGTTCCTCCACCCAGTTGGATCGATCGGTTCTCCTCGCCGGTCCTGATGGGAATATTGGGCAGTACCCCGGGCCCCTCGGGTCTCTGCTCCCAGTCCCCGGTCATCCTCCTTGGTCAGTCTCCATGGTTTCCTCTCTTCTAGGATGATAAAGCAAAAGCGGCAATACACATTCCTAGACATTTTTCCACCACTATTAATGGTGTGGCGAACATGTACATTTTATACATTTTGCAGTCTGATTTTAAAAACAATATATGACAGGGAACATTTGCATTACTTTACTATATTTTTGATATGTGGAATATTTTAGAGTTTGAACTGACTTACTCTGGAGCGGCCCCCTCTGGTATTGCAGAGGACTCCTCCAGTTGCTGCAGGGTGTGCCTGGGATGGCAACACTTTAACTGATTTATATGTACCCACTTGTCTTCCCCCTCTGCCGAACTGCCTTTGGGGATGCGGATCTTGTACGCTACAGGGGAGATCTTGTCTATAATTTTAAACGGTCCCTTCCATGTAGGCAAACATTTTCGCTGTTTGGCCTGGTTCCTTTGGAAATTGTATAGATAGACCCGGTCCCCCATAGTATATTCCATCCTGGTGGTCTTCAGGTCATAGTGGGTTTTCATGCTATCAGCTGATCTTTCTAGATTCCGCTGAGCATAGGCAAAAGCATGCTGAAGGTGTTTCCTTAAATTCTCCACATACTCATGAGTTGTGGAGGCATTTATCAGTGTCTGCTCTTGGGTCCTGTAGAGCAGATGCTGGGGAAGCACAATTTTACGTCCGGTCATCAACTCAAATGGTGACATTTTAGTTGCAGATGAAGGGGTAGATCTGATGGCCATTAGGACCAGAGGTAATCGGATATCCCAACTTGGCCCAGAATCTGCCACAAACTTTTTTAATATGCTCACAATGGTTCGGTTGTATCTCTCCACTGCCCCAGAAGAAGCTGGCCTGTAAGCAATGTGTAGCTTCCTTTTAACCCCCAGTATCTCCCACATCTTTGTCATTACTTCACTGGTGAAGTGGCTACCTCTGTCTGACTCAATCCTTTGAGGTAGACCAAAACGGGAAAAGATGTGGTTAATCATCAGGGCAGCTGCTGTTTCTGGTTTGCAGTTTGGGGCTGGGAGACATTCCACCCACTTGGTAAACAAGCATGTAACGGTCAACATGTACTTGTTTTCTCTAGACGAGCGAATTACAGGGCCTACAAAGTCGATTTGCAAATCTGACCATGGCAGTGTCATCCCTCTCTTTTGGAGAGGCGCACGGTGTGTGAGGGATGATGGCTGAAATTGTGCACACACAAGACACCCCTTCAAGTATTGGTCGAGGTCCTGCCCCATGTGTGGCCAGTATGCAATCTCTCTTAAGATCTCAAGTGTTGTGTGAAGCCCCCTATGACCGGCGGTGGCCGCATCATGGGCGTGACTTAACATCAGGCTTCGGAATGAGATAGGGACCACCCACTGATCATGGCCAGCTTGGGATTTCCTTACCAACAAACCGTCTTGGATTCGGACCATTTTTGGACATTTCATCAACACTCTTAGGTCCTCCTTCCCAATGTAATCGGTATCCGTCAGGGGAAAGTTCTCAGGGTCCACAATGTGTTGGTAAAACTTACCAATTATTGGACCCCCCTTCTGAGCTGTAATCAAATCAGCATCAGGGGTCTCCTTACTCCATTGGGCAGTTGAAAGATCATTGTGAGCATTTGTCTGGGACCTAGTGATAGCAGTGACCTGGATTTTCCCTCTACTTTGGAATGACCCTTGATCTTCTTCCAGTAGATGGTCATCCCATTCGAGATGACCAGATCATCAATGTTTTGAATTAACTTCCCATGTTTCAGGGGTTTGTTATTAGCAAATACATGCCTCTGGTTTTCCAATTAACCAGGTGCTCCACGAACCCGTTCCGTACATATTCCGAATCTGTGATTATGACCAGTTTGTGGAGTTGATGTTGGACAGCAGTAAGGATGGCCTGATGCACAGCCATCAATTCTGCCACCTGACTACTTCGGGGACCAATTTTGTATCCAGCGGAGGGTTCTGGAAACTCATTCACCCATGCGTTCCCTATGCCAGCCACGAGTTCTTTATCCCCATTGTTGTCAACATGGTAAGAGCATCCATCCACATAGACAGTGGGCATTCCCTCGCACTTGTCTTCTTCAAAGACTTTGTGTGGGGAATTAAGGTATGCCTCCATGTTGTCCTTGATTTTTAGACTTCCGTCCTCGAGACAGTTTTCTCTGGCACAATCATGCAAGTCAGCCAGACCTTGCGCGAGGGGACTCTTCTTGTTTTGGCCATATCTGACCTCCACAGGAAAGCCTAGCATTGACAGAATCCAGGAAGTAATTCGGGAATTACTCACATTTCCGGCCCGGATTCTGTCACTCTGGAGATATTGCAGAGGCTGGTGTGGAGTCTCCACTATGATGTGTTCCCCCTGGATAAACGGGCGGTAATTCTTCAATGCCCACACCGTTGCCAGGAGGGCCTTCTCACAATCGTTGAATTTTTCCTCCACAGAAGATAATGTTTTGCTCGCATAGGAGATTACTTTATTGACCTTGTCATGCTTTTGGTATAATACTGCCGTCAAGCATGTATTAGAGAACCCTGTCTCCAGGAAGAACTCCTTGTTTCTGACAGGGTAAGCTAGGCAAGGCGCTTGTGAGAAGCTTCTTTTGAGTTGTCTTACTGCCTCGGATTGTTCTGGACCCCATTCCCACTTGACCCCCCCTTCAAGAGATGAATCAGGGGTCTGGTGATCTCTGCGTAGCCCTCAATGAACTTTCTGCTGTAATTAGTCAGTCCAAGGAGGCTCCTTAGTTCCCGCAGAGTGATGGGGTCTTTCAGTTTCTGAAGTGCTTCCACTTTCTTTTCCTGGGGACAGAGACTCTGAGGAGTAATCTCATGCCCCAAGAAATTAACACGGGTTCTAGACCACTGTGCTTTCTGAAAGGAAAGTTTTGCTCCGGCGGCCCTCAACTGCATCAGAACATAACGGATCTCCGCTATGTGTTCCTCCACAGATGAACTTTTGATGAGGACATCATCTACATAAGCCAGGTTACCCCTCGCACCAAGGTCGGGCATGGCCTTATGTAAGAAAATGTTGAATTCATTGCCGGAGTTGAGGTATCCAAAGGGAGTCCGGGTCCAGGTGTACTGCTGGCCCCCAAAGGTAAAAGCCAGTTTGTATTGGTCCTCCCTACTGACAGGCACGGTCCAGTATCCATTGGTCAGGTCTATTGCAGTGAATACTTGTGACCCTTGAATCTGGTCCAGCCCTTGGTCAATGTAGGGCAGAAGCAATCGGGAAGTATGGACCCGTTTGTTGAGCTCCCTAAGGTCGGCACAGAGTCTCCACTGGCCGTTTGGCTTCAATATTCCCAGCACCGGATTATTGAAGGTGCTGTGTACTGGACGGATTATTCCCCGGGACTCAAGGTTCTTAATTATTTCAGTAAGGGACTCCATGGATGCGAGAGGCAAACGATATTGCTTCACAAACACTGGAGTCATTCCAGGGTCCATGGGAATTGTTGTGGTGTGGATGTCGGTGCGACCACAGTCATATGAGTCTACCGCAAAGAGATCTTGGAAATCCAAGAAAACTTGTTTCAACTTTTGCTTCTGTTCCAGAGTCACGCAGGCATCAGCTAGGTTGACCCTCTCTTCCACCATCTGCCTGAAGCCGGGAAAGACTTCTGGTTTGGCTATCTCAGCGGCCTCCTCCAGCTGGGTGGAGAAGTCCCTGGTCAGAGTGCTGATTTGGACTGGAGGCTTCAGGTGGGAAAGGCAGCCCTCATGGACCTGGAAAATCACCTCATCCCTCCTGAAGTCACAAGTCACATCTTCCTTACCATAAGGGCAAGAAGTGTACACCAGGAGGTTCCCCCCATGCCGGGTGAAAATCCTGTCTGGTGTTGTGTTTTCATCACTGTCACTGTCAAAACAGTCCTTGGGGATTGGCCCTAACAGTTCATTTCCTAGATCAATGGAAAAATGTCAGTCATCAACCGCCATTCCAATAATGGTGCCTGCGGCTAGAGTAATACTCTTTAAGTCGCTGTTATCCACCTCTATTGGAATGGTGTCATGTTTTATGTTGACTAATGGAGTTGGGTTTACCCCCAACCCTTGCTGTTGGAGAGAAGCATTTAGATGTATGTAAGCATCAGGGTTTTTCAATTTTTGTCCTCTTTTAACTTTCACTTCCAGGGAGAATTGTCGGGTCCTTTCTGGGATGGTGACTTCCTCTTTAATCTGAATTTCAACTGCATAAGGTAGCAATTGAGCTGACCTAAATGCTTTTTCTGAATCATCAAAGCCCATGGGATTATCCGCTAATCGGGACCAAGCTTTGAAGTTTATTAGGTCCAAACTAATGGCAAAGCGATTGAGAATGTCACTGCCTAAGTAAAAGGCGGCAGTGACATCTCGCACGACCCAACAATTATGGACTATGCTCTTGTTGCCAATGGAGATTTTGAGCATACACCTGCTTGGCAGGAGATGTTTGGAATTAGGTGCTTCCAGGTCCATTTCCCATTTGTCTATCAGTTTGAATGTGGGAATGGCTGGATCTTTTGGGAGTTGGCGGAACATGGCTTCGCTGATGAAGCTCTTACCGTTGTTCACACACACTCGAGCGAGTCCTTCCCATCATTTAACTGAACAGGGATGAACAACTGCTCTCCAATTTGCTGAATATCAGCCAGGCTCTGAGCTGATTTCACATCTTTCTGGACTATAGGAGTGGGAGTGTCTGACTGTGGATTGGTAAAGAATTTCAGAGTATTTCCTTACAGTGTGGAATACTACCTTAAACTGGAAGGAAGGTTGATTTTCAGAAATGGAGAGGACCCCCCATCACCAGTCTTTTGTCCTACTGCTATTACTGTCACGTCTGGAATTTGGCTATTCTGGAAGTGAAATTCTACTTGGTCAGATTTTTGTTCAACCATGTGTCATGTGCCGTTTAAACTAACATGGTTGACACTCTGTTTTAATTTTATTGGTCGGCTAGTCTGGGTCCAGAGGACCTTGTTTACGCAATCTATTAGGGGTGACAACCTTCTCAGGAGGTCATTCCCTAGTAAACAAGGGGTGCCCTCTGGAGTCACTACTATGACCGGGTGTTTCACCTTGTGTCGCCCAATTTTGATGTCCAAATCTGCAGTCCCCTCGACAGGAATTTCCTTCCCGTCAAAGTTCTGCAGTTGTCCAGGAAGAGAGGTGAGAGGAATACGGTAATTCTCCCCCTTCCTGCATTTAGTTCATCAAAGGCCTTTTTGGACAGAAGGGTAGCTTGGGATCCAGTGTCCACCACTGCCGAAATTGTACCCTGCCCCTGTACTTGTACCGGGGCATAATATCTTCCCTCCTTCTCCTCAAGGGGGCACAGATAATGCACATTTTTGGACAACTGGTGGGCTAACTTTCTGGTTTTGGACATTGCTAGCGAAGAGATTTGGGCAGAATTCTGTGGAGAGCCTGGGGAATCTGAAAGAAAAAGTTGGCAACTGGAAATGGTTTCGGGTTCTGGGCCGCCCCCCCCCCTTTTTGGAGGCAGTCATCAGGATGGGTTTGACCCATGGGATTTTGGTATTGTCGGTTCTGGGATGAGATGATGGGCGCCGGTAGCTCCGTCTCCACATCTCCCCAGTCTGAATTGGCATCCCTTGGGACCCATTTTTCTTTGGGAGGAGTTCCACCATCTCTAAAGGAGAAGATCCTTTCCCCAGGATCCTTTGAGGATCCCTCTCCCTCAAATTGGAAGATCTGTACCTCCTCCACAAAATGGGTCTGTTTGGGTCCTTTGTTTCTCCTACCTCCTCTTTGCTCTTTTGGTGGCAGACTTTCAGGGGTCGGAGATTTTGTTTCCGGTTCCTGGTTTTCCAGGGGCTGTTTACAAGTTGGGAAGGAAGCTTCCTCCAAGGCTTTACACCCCCTTGCCCTTGTGCCTCCTCCCTGGGAACCGGTGCTGCCCCCGTCATTGTTCTGGAGCAGCAGGTCCAGAGTTTGGGGCATTCTGCGGTGGCATGCTCATCTGAGGGTTCTGTTGAGCCCTCAGTATGTGACCCAGATCTCGTGTCATATTTTGGACCTGGCGCTCAAGTTGTGAAACCCGCTCAGGCTGATACGGGGCTCTATTTTCTCCCCTGGGCTGATCTCAGGAAGGGTAGCTATCCCTTCTCTGGTAATACCCCGGATTGGGAAGATTTGGGTACCCCTCCACCCTTGGCCTCCCCTCTCCCGGATTAGGTTGTCTGCGCTCAGGGAATTGGGGAAAGAAGGATGGATGAATTTGGAGCTGGAAATTGGGTGGATACCTGGGGAAAAAGTTCTGCCCAGGATTTGGTGAATTTCTGCCCTCCTGGGGGACGTTAGGAGGGAAGTTCCCTGGGCCAGGTGCTTGGCTGGATCCCCCCCTTGGGCGGGAGGAGTCCACACATAACCCAGGATGGGTCAGTTTCCCTTGTAGCAGGGACTTACATAATCAGGGAAGCGAGGGACCCCATTTGTGGGACTACCTCCTCGACTCCCTGTCTGTGACTGGCCCGAGGGCCTTCTGTGCTGTGAATTATTTGGTGCAGGCAAGTTTTTAGGCCCCCCCATCTCCAAATCTAAAACGGGGGCAACCTTTACCTCTGCCACCTTGGCAGCAGCAGGGGTGCTGTTGGTTTTGGGGTTTTTCTGCGCATTACTTTTATTTTCTATGGGCTTCTGCACCTCATAGATCCGGGTAGCCTGTTCAATGACCCAGTCTAAAGATCTTTTCTCATGAAAATCTCTCACGAGCTGGGTCATTATGTATTTGGGTAAGGCATGGAAAAACGTATTGATAAATTCTCTGCTATCCGTGCGCACCCTTCTGGTGGTCTGCGCAAAAGCACGCTTTAATTCTTGCACAAACTCTTGTGGGGCCTGATCCTCCCCACAATGCAAATTGTAGGCTGCCTTGCGAGCCTCTTGAGGATTTCTGTGCACAGAAAAATGTTTCAAGATGGCCACCCTGTATGTGGACCACCTTGAATGGTTTTGATCTTCCAGCCCTGCAAAGAAACTGGAGTATTCTGGTGAGAACGTCCATTTGACGTACTGGATGCAGCTACTGCTGTCCTTCAAATGGAAAGTCTCCATCATTTCCTCATAGAGCTCCAAGTGTTCCCAAACAGAATCCTTGGCGTTCTTATGATAAGGCGTGATGACACTCCTTATTGCCTTTATTTGTTTCAATGGGTCCTTAAACAAGTCCCTTTTTGCCTTATTGGCCTTTTTGGTTTGGGTCACCCTGCTCCATTCATCCTCTGACTCCGAAGCACTGCTCCCAGAGGTGCCCGTCTGATCTTCCAGGTTTTCCCAGATTCTGCGAGCCTGGGAATGGCTGGCAGAATGTGGGGACCTGGTCTCCTGTGTCCTGTAACGCTCAGAGGAGTCTTCAGATCCCTCCTTGCTGCCAGGATTTGATGGGTACCCCCCCCACTGACCTAACTGGGCAGAGGTTTTCAGGATGCCCTTAGTGGGCCTACTCTCCTGGGGTTCCCCACTAAATTGCACTGTGCTTGTGTGCCCATACCCGGATGCCCGCCCATACATTCCTGGGAGGTACTGGCCTATGAGCCCCATACTTCTAGCTGGATAGTAATCTGCCATCCCCGTGGCCCTGGGCTCATGTGCGTGAGGGGACATGGGGGTGGCAGAGTCCAGGGACTGGGAGAGATGAAGGCCTCTGGTACTAGGGCTCCTGCGGTAATGTTCAGGAGTTTTTCTTTACCAGCGAACCTCATCTCTGTCCGCCCCTGCTCCATGTTGCAATGCAAGAGCCTGCACTTTCAGTTCCTCAGTTAAGGCCTTACTAGACTCTATCAGTCTCTCCTGCATCGCTACCTGTTGCTGGAGCCTATCATTGTGCTGGCAGAGAGCCTCATTCTCTCTCTGTGCCTCCTGATTGGTCCTGGAGTACTGGGCCAGTCTTTGCTGCAGGAGGGTTACCTCCTGAGCTGTGTTCTTATTGGCCTGCTCCTTTCTTGCCAGAGCATCCTCCACCCTCTTGGTGTGCTCTAACACGTTCTGGTGTTCTTTTTGGAGGTCACCCAGTCCCTGGAGGGCCAGGTGATTTTCTTCCATTTTCCTTTTTAAGTGGCAGACTTCCTGGCCTAAGGTATCCCTTTCCTGACTAAGAGCCTGCATCTGTGCCGCCAGGTCATCCCTTTGCCTTTCGAAGGCACCAGCTTTCTGGCGCTTCTAGTCAAACTCTGCCTGGGTATCCAGGTCTTTCAAAATCAGTTTATTGCTCTCTGCCTTCTCCCTATCTAGGTGGCTTTGCAGGGTGACTACCTGCTCAGCACATGCCCTATTGAAGTCTAACCTTTGCTCCAGCTTTTTCTGGCTCTGCAGTAGGGAGTCCAAACCTTCTTGGTACTCCTTCTGCAAGGCCAGAAATCTGGTATCCTGGTCAGACTTTTCCTGTTGCAGGATGCACATGTCCTCTTTGATTTTAATGAGATACTGTCTGCTCTCATTTTCTGACTCCTGGCTTCCATGCATCCTCTGCTCAGAAGAGACCAGGTCAGATTGGGCCTTCTCTAACGCGATCTGTTGCCTATTTGCCAGATCTTGGCCTTCAGCACATTTGTCCTGCATGGCTCCCATATATAGATACAAATATGCCGCTATCCTAACCATCTTGTCGTGTTCATCTTTAGCTTTAGGAGCCATGTATAGTTCACTCAGGGCCACATGTAAGGGACCCTGATCTCTCCATATATATGACCCTCTTTCAGTGACCTGTTGTGTGATTGCCTGCAACCAGACCGTTTGGTCCTGGTGAGTCCACTCACCCCTCACAAATAGCTTATGTAAGAAGTGCTCTCTGGCTATTTTGATGTCTACCAGTGTCGTCATTCTGGAATTTGAGTTCCTTCCTGACTTACAGAAGTTTGTATTTTATTTTGCAAAACAGACCTTCTCCTTAGAGCGTTCCTTTGAGGGGTGCTTTCACAGTGTAAAACAGCGTGGTGATCTAACCGGATATGTGTATCCGGTCAGTTGGCACACTGTATTAAGCTGCACAAATGGTAAACCTAACCCAGAATATCCCGGCTCCGAGCCCCCACTTTGTAAGCGATATTCAATCAACACTACAGCTAAGTCAATGCCTAGTCTGAGATGCTGAGGAAAACCCTTATTGATATATTTTTATGTCCAGTTCAGTACTCTGGATGACAACCCTTGTATAACAACCCCCTCTTAGAATCCCCCTGACCCCACTGAGCCAAGAAGTAGGTTTGTTTTGCAAATTTAAAAGGTTTATTTGGACAATTCAACAATATATATCTATCACACTTTATAAATAAATTGATAACTGATATCACACTTCAGAATATGACCGTGATCAACAATGGATAATGTTACAGGGGTACACTGATTTGGTTACGTAGGAGTAGTGTAGAGGATGAGGTAGTTGAAAATGCTTGATGGTTTCAAGGAAATGCAAGGTGGAATAAAATGCAGTACAGAAATAACTTGTTATGATTTTAGCAAAAGGTAATATGATCACTTTTCCTTTTGACAATTCACTCCCCCCCTATGCAATACAAGAAATGGAAGGAGAGCACACAGTCTTCAAGAATCCCAACAAATCACACTTTATAATGCAATACACAGTTCCAGTTCCCCCAGCAAGCTTAGAGAAAACAGGTATGAGTTTTAAACACAGGCAAATTACTTTAATGTGGTTTGCAAGGAAGTGAAAAGGTGCTAAAATTGCTTTTAATTCCCTCTAGAGGTTCAGGGTAGGTGATGGCTACTTTATATTAGTTCAAGCAAAAGCTGCTGATTTTTACAGATGGCTGAAATTGTGCAAAATGTCAAATTGTGGCAAATTTACTCACGCGCGTCGAGCGTAATTACGGAGGCACTATAAGGAGTAGGAAGTCGGTTCTAGGTTCGTTGGAAAGCCTAGAATCTTAGCTTTAAGATGAAAGTTAAATCTCGTTCCTAGCACAGCACAAACGGTTCCGGAGATACGGACGATTTAATAAAGGTAGTTTTTCGTATTTAAAGTAAACTCAAAATGACAGGTGACAGCTTGCAGCTGCAGAATTGACAGGTGACAGTTGTGCAGCTTTAAAAATGACAGATGACACGATTTCTAGGAGGCTGTTCTAATTAGGTTAAAATAGTTTGGATTAGATTATTTTAACTAAGAGATTGAGTTCTGCACAGTTCTGGCGGATACTCACTCCTAATTCTGAAATGAATGGGCCTCGTCACGGATCTGGTCAACTTGACTGGACTTCGGGCGGTTCTGCTCACAGCGTCTGGGTCAGCTCTGCTCTGCTGGTCTAGCCTCTCTGGATACAGTGGCCTCTGGTTCTGGATACTGCTCGGCTTTCCAGTCCGGATCAAGTGGATTCTGGATCTAACACTGCTTTCCGGGTACTGGCAAATGTTCTTGGCAAAGAATTCAGACAGCTCGCCCAGCTGTGGAATAGTTTGCAAAAGATTTTGAGGCCTGCTGACAAATACTTTTGCTTGCAGTGGGCCTTCTTGGTTCAAAGTTCTGTAGTCTCTGTTTAGCTTGGAAGTCTAAGTATTGGATCTCTGGATGTGAAGTCGTCGGTCAGCACGCGCCGCAGCAAATGGAATTGAATGTCTCTACCTGTCCCAGCAGTCTCGTTTTATGTGTTTTGGAAGTGGGTGTGTGTGTGGCATAACTGAGCCTGCCCCTCTCTACTTGTCATTGGCCCAATTCTCCCCTCTCCCATGATTGGGGGAATTGGGTTGTGAGTCAGAGTGATGAGGTCTGTTTATGGGTATGAGGATCCTCCCCTGGTCAATCTGCCCACAAATCTATATTTGATTCAAATACATATTTCCCAGATACACAAGTGGTCGACATTACATGTACACATTATATATTCCTTATGGTCCATGCTTGTCCGCCTCTGATCTTCCTGGGGGCTTGCATTAAAAAATGACAACATTTTGCGCTTTTTGACTGGTTTACCAATATCGGACATTTACCAAAAATTACACACATGTGCGCAATGAGTATGGACATTAATTGATGAAGTGTCCAATTTTTAATGTGCAGACATTTGGAGTAAGACCCTATTTTCCGCTAGCAACCCCCCAGAATACACCACAGGGTCCTAACACCTCTTAGAACGTGCACAGAAAAATCACAAGAATAATGATATTACTTATATAATTCTGACAAGTCCGTACTATGAATTATCCATCTTTTTTTAAATTATGCTCTGGCCCAGATGGGTATGGTTTAGGTTCCAAAGCACATGGGGGAAGCTTCTGTATGTCTCCGCCTCCAGCTCAGGTGGCTCCCAGAGGCCCTTCTCCTCCCACTTCTTCCAAGAGGAAGCTATTTTACGATCCCCCCAATATAACATTTGCCTGAGCCCAGGACAGTGCTTTTTTCAACCTCCTGAGGTGACCCTCCCCTAATCTAATCAGAGAGGTGTCATCTCCTTTTGGTGGGGGCAGCAGGATGCAGCTAGGCCTGGGAAGAGTGGCTGAGCAGGTTTCTCCTGTCGGGGATAGTTGTCAGGCAGAATTCAGCTAAATGTCACTTTAGTTCCCAGTTTAAATCAAACTTACAATTTTTACATATACATTAAATAATTACTTCCTTCAAGTCATTTCAGAATATAGTTTTTCATTGTATCCACCTCTTAGCAAGTCTTTCCTTGGCCTGGTTTGGGTTCCTCTGTTCAGTTTTACACAAATGTCTGGTGGTTTTAAAACACCGGCTTTCCGATAGTGGTGAGTACCGGTATTGCATCCATTTTTGGGATCTGTCTTGAATTGCTGCATTTCAATAGAGTGGTCTTTTGCTTTATAGTATAGGACCCTTGCTTAACATTGTTTTGATGGCATCCTTACAGTAGAGTGGTGATGTGGAACCCCCCACAAGAAGGTTGTATCTTTGGAGTGGTCTTGTGCCAACTGTGCAGTTCTCCTGGATTGTGGCGTGAATGTGGACGGCGACAGCTCATCCCCACATCCACCCAGACTATTGATTTAGTTTGTTCTGGGATAGAATAATGGGCGGCGACAGCTCATCCCCACATCTACCCAGTCTAAGGATTCAACATTGGTCAAAACCCTTGACATATCTTAAGGGTAAGAGGGTTCTTACCAGAATATAGACCCATCTATCTTTATTGGTAGCTACCACAGAGCAATGCAGCTTCACCCAAAGGTACACAGATGGCTGGTAGTAAGGTACAGTATGTCTCAATAGACAGCCCAAGTGAATGACCAAACAGATATACATACATACATATGTATAGTCTTTATTATAGTATAGCACATAAACCACACAAATTATTTGAGCTGTAATAATTAGAACAGTATACATACAGGCCTCAAAATGTGCACTTTCCACTAGCGAGTAAAAAATGGCATGCTGTGTCTGTGGAGAATTGGGTCTAATGAGTTTGTATGCATGTCTGGTAGTTTGCAACTTGAAATCCTTACCATTTATGCATCTATATTATAGGGTGGCGAAAGAATTGAGTCAGGAAATACAAAAATTCTATTGCTAATAACTTTTTGACTTGCAGGACAGATATGACTGATATTTTCCAAATAAAAAGTGTGTGTCTCCCTGTCCTGCCTGCCCCCTACTGGACATTTCTGGAAATATTTTGTTCAAAAATAAAAAAAGTTATCAAGAAAGCAAAAAAACACTTTTCTCAGCTACTCCCATCCATTTTCCCATAGAGAAAAAGTTCACATTTGGTAAAACCAATGTGCAAAAACTGCTGGGCAGATTTGGACCAAATAAGAAACAACATGAGCATGGAGCATTGTCCCAATTTATGGCACAGGTTTGGGGTTGTTCCATCCAGTAGGTTTTAAAATATTCAGGGTAGGGAGTGCCTCCTGCTCCCCAAAAAAGTAATATCTCCCATGGTTCTTTGCAGCCGAGAGGCTTTTCAGAAATGAAATTCTGCCATTTTTTGTTTTTTTTGCTCGATGTGTGAGCCGTAATCTCTTGCACCAAGCCAAACAAAAAAAAAACGCCAGCTTTTGGGGAAGCCAAAAATTGAACGTGCTGATAAAGCTATGTAGAGGTAGAAAAAGGATACAAAGGCATGAGGCTATCAGGTGGGCATGGCGGG
This sequence comes from Ambystoma mexicanum, assembly GCF_040938575.1. NCBI lineage: Eukaryota > Metazoa > Chordata > Amphibia > Caudata > Ambystomatidae > Ambystoma > Ambystoma mexicanum. Next base: position 868,401,329 of record NC_090926.1, read on the forward strand.
ACAGGACACCATGTGAAGTTGGGGGTTGTTTGGGAGCCAAGTTTTGGAAAAAAGATTTACGATTTATCAGTGGAATCTTGCGAGATTATTGCGGTTATAACGCAAGACATGCTCGTAAATGAAAATGTCACATGAAGCAAAGCGAGAAACAGAGTAATGGGGGGGTGTAAAAATCAACTGAGGTGGGTGTGGGGGACCTGGGGAAAAGAAAGGAGGCACATGGAGTGCGCCTGTTACAACTTTTTAATTTTCAAGGGTTATCACGGTAATTGTCGGGATATTGGGGGATTGGATATTGGGGGAAACAATGTGGGACATCTGTTGTGATCACATCTACAAGACAGGGGTACATGGGTATTTGTGCCAGTGGCTCTTTCCAGTGCGCCCCAAATAAACCTATTGGTGCAACATGTGCAGCGGCCATGGCTAAAGAAAGGCTGTGGCAACTGGCCATAGACAAAGGCCATGACTAGTGGGCTTGAAAGAAAGCTAGTGTTTCACAATATACAGTGGGCATGGTCAAAGGCTACAGCTAGTGGCACCCAAGGTAACCTATTGGTGGAACGTGTACAGTGGTCATGGCTCGGGGGCTTTGAAGAAACCTATTTTTGCAACATATACAGTGGCCACAGACAAAGGCCATGGCTACTTGCTCTTGTATAGACTATGGTATGACAAAACCTTTGCAATTCACTGAAAATATTCAGTTAAGGGACCGTTAATGTGATCAGATTTAATGCAACAAAACCCTTGAAATTCAGTGGTTGTGGGAAGTGATCATCTTAACTCTGCGTCCCCCCTGTTGCAAAGTCCATGAGCACATACCAGATGGTATTCACAATGACATACAAAATTTGAGTCTGGCAAGATAGCTCAGGGCTAAGTGCTTGCTGCAGAGATCTGCAGGTTGCAAGTTTAAATCCTGGCAAGGCCAACTCAGCCTTTCGTCGTTCCAAGGTTGAAAAATTAGTAGGAACTCTGGTTGGATAATATTGTAGGTATATGTGTTCCATGTAAAGTGCTTAAGCGTAAGTGCCATATGAATAACACAACGTAAGATCCTAGGGGTCATCAACGAGGGCACGCTGAGTTAAGATGATCATCACATCCACTGAATTTCAAGGGTTTTGTTGCGTTAAATCTGATCACCTTAACTGTCCCTTAACAAGCTAAAGTGAAAAAATATTTATGGTATGTGATCAAGGAGACAAAGGGCTGTGAAGTGCGTTATACCGCTGCTTCTTTGATTTTCTGCCTGACAATGGAATAAAGTCTTCTTTTTTAACTTGTCAGATCTGTCTAGTTTTTTGTGGATTGTACATCTACTTTGGAGAACTCTTGGAGTGTGGTCTGTGGTGCTTTCTGTGTGTCATATATATATATTAATATTACACGGCCTGCGGTAGCAGTCTTGTAGTTATGGTTAAGCTGCTCAACCCATTGGAAGAGCACTTTTTGGGTGGCTTATAACTTCGCAGCCCACGCCCCTGGCAAATCCTTATTAAACTTTGCAAAAAAGTTATATAACCCCATCAGATTGATTCTGCGAAGTCTGGTGAGGTTTCATCCAGGGGGGGCAAAGTTAACAGGGGGTCCCAAAATTCATGGTTTTTCCCATAGACGCAATGGAAAAAAATTTGCTTGCGCCTACAGTCCAAACTGCTGGATGCATTTTCACCAAATATTTGGCAGGGGGGGCAGATTGGTCCCAAAAGCATGCTTTTGTAAATTTGGTGTAAATCCGTCCAGTATTTATTTTTAAAATGGCCAAAAAGAAGGTCAAAAGAAATTTGGGATATCTGGGTTCGGTCCGTGGACTCACTTCCCTGTTCGAATAGCAGACAGGTCTCCTATTGGTCCAGAGGGCAGCGTGATGTCCGCGGGCATCGGACATGCCCTCCAATTGGATGGTGGAAAGCGTGTGGTGCGTCATATTTTGAGAAACGCCCGTGTTGGGAAGGATCTAGGGTCCGACCGAACCCCCAAGTGCTTTAGAGTTAGGCAAGACCTCTTTAAGGGGCTATAATGGACGAGGTGGGAGGAGGGGCACTGGGAAGGCTCTCTCATGCAAACATAATCACACACACAGACATAGGCAAGCACTGAAGAAGGTAGTTATTGTCTAAATATAAGGGGCAATTAACTATTAGTTGGATAGATTTTTAATGTCAGACCCCAGGCATTTTACAATCTTAGCTAGTGCTGTAAGAGAGTCAAACTCCCCTTCCTTCCCAGAAGGAATGTGGCCTGTGGGATTCAAAATAGACTGCAGGCTTAGTGTGCTGTTCCCGTCACTATGGCCAGTGCGAACTGACTCACCGGGTGTCCACTGCCCGTCAAGGGTACATGCGGGTCAAAAATAGGACTCACATGTTTTTGTGCAGCAAAATGCAGAATGGGATAAATTATAGGTATAAAGTGTGGAGGAAACTACAAGGCTCAGATAAATATGAGCAGGATGAGTGACATATGGATAAGAATGAATGAAAATGATTTATAGATAACTATGTTTAGTTTTCTTTGGGCTAAGTCTCAAAGTTTGTAAAAGTCTGCAGAGCTACAGTGGCCCTCATTACGACCCTGGCGGCAAGTTAAAAACGATGCCGGTAAAGGATTACCGGCATCGCTTACTGCTAGGGCCGATTATGACCCGAGATAGTGCTATCAGCGGCACCGTAATCAACGGTGCCGCTAACTGCGCGGGTACGCAACGTCCCATGCCATAAATACCGGCATGGCGCAAAGTGGGGATGAGTACGAGTCAAGCGGACATGCTCTTAACGCCCTTGCGAAGGCCATAAAGTACCTTACTGCCATGGTGCTAATACCGCCATTGCGGACCAACCGTAAACGCCCATGTGCAGTGTTTCAAAGTGACACAGATGCACATAATCAGCACAGGTGGAGGCAATACAGACAGACCAAGCACAAAAGGAGCACACCCCACCCCTTCCCACACCCAGTCACACTTCACAATGATTCCAATAGGACTAGCAATGTTGGGGCTGGAGGACCTGATTGCAATGGAAGTGCTACAACAACAACAACAAGCACAACAGGCAGCACAGAGGAGATGCAGGAGGAGAAGGCGAGCAAGGCAGGGCCAGCAAGCCCCACCAGCACAGCCAGTGCCACCATGCAGGCAGCCCCCAATCCCACGCATCAGAGACAGTCCATTCAACCTCACCGCTGAGCAGATCCACACACTGTACCGTTTGGACCGGGACACCATCACCACCATCGTGGACATGATACACGACGACATTGTCAGCATGATTAAAACACGCACCGCCACCCCCCTGCCCCCCTACTGAAGGTAGTGTCAGTGCTCCACTTCCTGTCCACAGGCACCTACCAGCACACAGAGGGGCACTTGCATGGCATTTCACAACCATTATTCTCACGTACGCTGAACCAAGTGCTTCATGAACTCCTCAAGCAAACAGACGACCACATTACCTTACCACGGTCTGCCCAGGAGATCTCAAACACCAAAGTGGGTTTCCTTGCACTGGCCGGCATACCTGGTTGCATTGGTACCATCGACTGCACCCATGTTGAATTGGTGGTCCCACATGCCATGGAGGTAGCGTACTGCAACCGTAAACTATACCACTCAATCAACATGCAAATGGTATGTGACTCGAACAGGATCATCACACATTGTTGTGCCCGATTCCCCGGATCAACCCATGATTCAATGGTCCTGTGGAACTCCACAATACCACGCTACATGGAGCGACATGCAGGGCAGAGATCCTGGCTACTCGGTGAGTCGCATGTCATGGCCATGGTAATGTGAAGTGTGTAGGTGATTGAGGTACAGATGCATACTTTACCTGGCTGATATGGGGGGGGGGAGATGCATACTTTACCTGGCTGATATGGGGAGGGAAGATGCATACTTCACCTGGCTGCGAGTACCAGAGGGAATGGAGCAAGTTCATACCCCAAAGCAGCCCACACTGGAGCTGACACCTGACCACATAATGCTAGATGTAAGCAGCCCTACCATGTGAATGAAGCTGTGTCCCAACTATTCCACAGCCATCTGCATGTGCACTATACCAAATCAGACCGCATCCATCCTCAACGAACTGCAGCTACATGCAATGACTTTAGCCAATACACAGCACCAAACACCATCTACTGAAAGGCCAGTCCCCCATCACTGCGTACAAAGGAGTCACATGACGGTCATAAACATCAATACACCACTACACTGACACAGAGGCCCAACTAAATAGCATAACACCATTTGAAGTGCTCAGAGAGATCATCATGAGGCTGACAGCAATGGTGCCAGGATGAAAGCATTAATATCACTGGACATCTGCCAGATCACCAAAACAACTACTGTGGACTAACACAGTGCATGGGCACTCACAAGGTACTGGACCCCCCTGTGTACACTAGTTAATGGCATGCAAAACAGTCTATAAGAGGAATACACATATAGCAGTCAAATCGTCTGACTCCATTCATGCATTGAAATGGGGTTCAAAGTAAGAGATGAATGCATGCCATGGTGTCACTTGATGAGGTAAAATCTGATGTTATAACTAACACATACATTGTTGCCCACATACAGGTGATGCAGACTATCCCTTGAAGAGGTGGCTCCTTACACCAGTCCGGAACCCACAAAACCAGCACGAGGAGGACTATAATCATGCACATACACAAACCTGTGTGGTGATTGAGCAGACATTTGGCCTCTTGAAGGCACGGTTTCGGTGCCTCAGCAGGTCTGGTGGGGCACTCCTGTACCGCCATGAGAAGGTGGCAAAGATCGTCATGGCATGTGTACTGCTACACAATATGTACATCAGACGGAATGTGCCCCTGCCCCCTGACGCTGAACTGCAACCACCTGATGAAGAGGATGAGGAGGGTGGGGATGGTGCAGCACCTCAGGGAGGAAGCGATGCACAGGAGGGACGTGCCATGCGTCAGACTCTGATTAACCAATGCTTCTAGCACACATGGACGGGGGGTGTCACATGGAGATGGCACTTGGGGCACTGGGTGTGTCTGGGACATGCACACGGTGGACTGTTCACCAATAAAGCACACGTACGCAATGAACAATGTCCACACATGTGATTTGTGCATAACCAAAAAGTGTATTGAAATGGAAAATTTAAGTGAACACACCCACTCCCTCCTCCCCCCTCAACTCCCCAACACACCCACTCACCCCTGCCCCCTCAACTCCCCCACTAACTCCCCATAACATGGTGTGGATGTCTGTGCTCAAGTGCATCATGTGGGATCGTTCCACAGGGCGGCCTCTATTGGCACCCCCCTCTCCCGGCACCCGGTGCACCCCTGTCTGTACGCCGCAGGTTCTTGCCCGATCTGTGGATGGGGCTGGTTCGGGTAGAACCGGCAGCTGAGGAGGAACTGGGCTGCTCACAAGGACGCATGTCCCTCATAGTTTGGACAAGCTCCGAGAGTACGTGCCGCACCGCGGCTAGTTCAGCACAAATATCCTTGGAGGTGGACTCTATGGCAGCCTTTACAGTTTCTGCACATTCGCACATTTCCCCCCTTGCGCTGGCGCATTCTGCCACATGCTGTGTCAAGAGGGAGGCCAGTTGTTGTTGCCGCGTGATGATTTCATGCATCGGGTCCTGGGTTTTTTGGCCTGTGGATGATGCTACTGGCGTGTCCATTGAGCTGCTCCCCTCCTACTCATCTGCCACTGGGCATGGAGTGGCCGGCCAAGAGTTATCAGGAGATTGCCCCTGTATGCCATTGTCATGCTGGCTGCATGGGGACAGGTAGGGGGAATGAAGGGGGGCAGTGGGGGGGACCTACAACAACATCAACATCCCCTTCATCATTGTCTGAGCTGGCAGCGGTGGCAGCAGTCTCACCAATCGTGCTGCTTCCTGCAGACCCAGTGCCTTCAGTAGACACCACTGGGTGGATGGTTGTCGTTGGTGGTGCCGTAGTGTCTGACTTGCTGCACATCAGTGCTGTGGACTGTGATGTGCTTGTGGATTTTGGCTGCTGTGGGGGTTTGATTTTTGCACCAGAGGTGGAGGGACGGTGTTTTGTGTCTTCGGGCCTGGCCTTCTTGGCAGGTGTAGTGCCAGTGTCTTCGTCGGCACTGTCCGAATGAGAGCCTGTGGTAGACCAAAGGAGGGAAAGGGTTAGTGATGGGTCTGCGGACATTGAGCAGGCATTGAGATGGCTGCATTCATTTCGATTACTAGATGGTGCACATTGGAGGCAGTGACATACAGGTTGTCTCCCTCTTAGGTGGTAGAAGCATGGAGGCATGTGGGTGGCTACAGAAAGGGTGTGCATAATGCATGTGTACAAGGTGGAGGTCAGCACTGCCTGTAGGCAGTCTTCTGCTAATGTGTCGTGTTGACCCTGTTAGGCATCATTGCACTTACCAAAAATCTGGACTTCAGTGAGTTTTGCATGGCTGGATTTAAGGCACCTACCTGCGTCGCCTGATGTCGGGGCTCCTCTCTCCATATCTCCGACCCCCTCTATGCTCTCTGTGCCTATGGTTGCAGCACATATCTCCTCCCACGGCTGCATTTTGATGGGCGACTCAGCTCCTCCGCCAGTCGCCATGCCCAGATTTCTATTCGCTGCCAGTATACTCCTGACGCGGAGACGTAGATCGTCCCACCTTTTTCTGCACAGTCTGGCATTTCGGGGTGTTGTGCCGACTGCACTGACCCTCTGGGCTACCATGGCCCATATGGCCTTCTTTCTCATGATCGCCGGTCTGGTCATCTCTGTTGAGAAGACTACATCGGCATGCTCTTGTAGGGTTTCAGCCAACATATTTAACTCCTCCCTAGAAAAGCGCTCCTGCCGCAGCCGATCTCCGTTTTTTTTCAGAACTTTAGGCATTCTGATGATTAATGGGTGTAGGAGAAGGTTTATGGAGGTTGTGGGGGTCAGGTGCCCACTGGTTGAAGATAATGGCAATGGATTGTGTTTTTAAAGATGGCTGCCGTGCTCTTTCCCGTTCCTGTGCGGTGACGCAACTTCCGGATCCGCTTATTTGCGGTCACCGCTAATTGGGGTTCCCGCTATTTGCGGTCACCGCTATTAGCGGTGACTGCTAATATCGATAGCTACGGTGGCGGACGTGCTATTTGCACGGCATACAATGCCAGTAAGTGGCGTGTTAAGGACTTTAGCGGCATGGCGGTGATTACATTACCGGCATGGCGCAATGCTTGTGCCCGAGATGTCGTAATGTGCCGCTTTTAGCGGTATCTGGCCAGCACGGACACGTTCATTGCGCCATGCCGGTAATGACCGTTACTTACCGCCAGGGTCGTAATGAGGGCCAGTGTGTTTTTGCATAGTTAGCAAAATGGAGGGACGCATGACCTATAGTGTGTTTTTGCACAGCTAGCAAAATGTAGAACCAGCATGCTCTAACAAAAATGCTGACAAGGAGGAAAGAAGGCTTTGGAGCATCCCTATTATGGACAAAGGACGGATTGGGATGAAGCCATGATCCAGCTCCAGTGACATCACCATGGCAAGCTAGACCTATTTAAACCCCTGCTTGAGACCACTCTGGCAGGAAGGAGCGGGGCGAGGGACAAGAGAAGACAGTTCAGTCAGCAGAGTCCTTTGCTACCATCCTCATTTGTAAAGATTAAACTTGTTATCCTTAAAAGATTGCCTTTTTGCCTTATTTCCCTAGAGGAGTGTATTCATTCTGGTGTGAGTGTAATTAGGGACACCCTTACAAGTGGTGACTATCCCGACATGATCCAAGTTCTCCCCGTACCTTGCAGAAGGCTCCAGGCCACTTCTCCTGGAAAAGAGCCACGCCCACCTACAGCGACTGGTCCTGCAAATCAAAAAACACGTGTTCCCTGAGTGGTTTTAGAAGGAGCCATTTTAATAGAAATCCTCTTTGCTCTATGAAGTGGAGCATGACTCCAGACAGAAGGATTGGCCGGTATTTGACCCCATAACAGATAAAACTCAGGTGAACACGCACATGTAAGTAGACTCTTGTAAGAGATAACAAGAAGGGGGCATGTGTGTATGACAGTATGTGAGGTGTAAATGGATTAAGTATGAGATCAATGACATAGAGTGGAAAGGGCTTTTGGTGATGTGTTACAGTATAGATTGGACAGGATTTCAGGTGATGTGTTAAGGTATAGATTGGATAGGAGTTGGGCTATGTATGCGTATTTCTGTTTTTCTACTTTTTATAATGGAAAAAGGGAGCCTTTGCGTGTAAAGACTGGGAAGAAAGGGAGCCTCAGCGTATAAAGATTGGGATCTAAGGGATACTCAGCCATAATAGGTTGAGAAGGTAGTGCCACGCGGAATTCTTTTATGATGATAAAAGCAATGGGATCCCCATCATGTACAAAAAAGCTGAGAAGGTGGTACTACGAGGATATAAGGACAAAATAAGAAGTGGCTCGGTATAAGGAATGGGCCTGTATTTTAGTCAATTATTTTAGTATATTTTCTCTTGCTGTCTTTTGTGGTAAAAAAGAAGGAAGGTGGACGAGTCGCGGTTTGTGTGTGTGAAAACAAAGTGGGAACAAAGGGGTGGGGGAAAAAGTGGGTTCATCTGTATTTTTGTGTAACAAGCGGCAGCGTGCGCAGCATAGCAGTAAGGTCTAAGTAAAGGATAAGGGATGCACAGTTTTATGGGGGAAGAAACCCCAATAAGATACATGCATAGGGCCCTGCCACTGTACTGTGACAGGAAAGAAAAATATCATAGACAATGGGTGTTGGAAACAAAGGGAAGGGGGGGATGTCCTGCTCCTGGCCAGAGCAGGGCTCCCATAACAGAAACACGCTAGAAAAAATGTCCATCTTTTTAGCAGCGAAATATAAGAGAACGAAGTTACAAAAAAGAGAAGAGGTTTTAGATCTAATGTCAGATCTTCCCAAAACACAGTGCACGAATCCTGGGAGTCAAGACTGGCTGTTTCCAGTCTTGTAACTTTCCAAGCGAAAACATGTTTACTGCCCGGAAGGGTGAGTCTAGAAGCTTCTCGAAGAGCTGATACGTCATGATGATTGATGTGCAGCCCCTAATAAGAGAACTATAATTGGACCAGTGAGGTAGGGACTCATCCTGGGCTGTTGGTGAGACGCGCGTACTAAGAGGAACAGTGCCTGGACGACCAGCTGTGCACTATCTGGGCCGAGACTCCTAGCATCACACCCCCGCTCCGGTGTAGGACTGTGGGGGGCTTGGCCAGTCCTCTCCTCCTCTCTCGAGGAGTGCCGGGCACCTGTAGCGGCGAGGGTCCCGGGTGTGAACTGATCGTACCTTCATCTACATTTTATAGGAGCGTAAAACAAAATAATTGCATATTCATCTGTGATTGACAATTGACATTATACAGCTTGCACTTTTCTATTATTATTGTAAATTGCTGCTTAGTTTTCATTAGACACTGTAGATAATAAATGCAAGCATCATATATTCTGTGTGATTGGCTTTCTTCCAGACTGAATTCATCAGGCTTCGAATAACCTTACTTGTGTGGGAAGGTGATTAAGAGTGATTACTTTGCACTAAGGGCTGGTTCCCAGGGGGTGCAGGTTCTCCTTTATCACTACACCTCTATACAACATAGGGCCTCTTACTGAAACACATCTGATCAAACCTGTCCCCAAAATTATTATTCAAGGAGGCGCTGTTGAGCAGCCCATAAAATGGCTGCTTAGCTCGTGAGCTCTGTTCCTACCCAATTTAATCTGCAAAATATCAGCGCTAATCCTTGTTATCCCCCCATGATACTGCCACGATCTGGCTGCTGACAACCTCCCCTTCGGCTGTCCGAAGTTTGGAGTGAATTCGGTGCCTGTGACCGGAGCAGTGGAGCCGGTGGCTGTGGCGGCCTGCTGATTCCCCGCCTGGCTGGGCTGCCGTTGCCACCTCGCCGCTGCCTGCGGCATCCCTGCTGTGAGGCGCTGCCCCGCTTTTCGCCCAGGCGCCACCTACCTCTACCCACGGCGGAGCTGCCTCGTCGGGGTGATCTGCTTCCCCGCTGGTGCCTGGTGAGGCGAGGCCTCGAGACATCCGCCGCCCCTGCTGGGCATGTGTGCTGGGGCGCCCCGATGGCGCTGCTGCTCCGCTTGCTGGGAGGACCGGCCCTGCGTCCATTAAGCTCCTTCTGCCACGGGCCGGGTCGGATGCCTCCCCGCCCGCATGTGAACGTGGCCCCCCTGGACTGGAGGTGCGGGGAGCTCGCTTGTCCTGCGCAGGGGCGCCACACTAGCGCACTAAGGATCCGCACACACCACGCGGGTGGGCTCCTCAACTCCCATCAGCCCGATCACTCAGGCGGCTGCATCTACGGCTGGCGGCGGCCGCGGGACGTGGAAGCTGCCCCCCCACGGCTCCCTGTGAGAAGGGGCCGCTGCCCCAAGGAGGATTCCCTGGCCTGGCCCCCCCGGCGACGAGCCTGGGCTGGGGGGCGCTGGAACATCGCCGCACCCTGCTGATGATGCGGAGCCTGCGGCACCTCCCTGCGCCCAGCCGGGGCCTCCATGCCACACTGGCCCGGGGTGTTGGCTTGCCTGGGTGAGGGGGCTCGGACCTTCGAGGGCTCATTCTCACGTCTGGATGCACAGGTTCAGCCACCCCAAAGGCTAGAAGGTGGGTGTAATTGGCTACGCTGTACCCCTCACCGCCGCCCTGGTGGGGTACCCCTACCCACCCCAATACTTGCACTTTGAACTGCGTGCTTGGAATAACCAAGGGAGACTGCCTACACGGGGGCCTGCTTTGCTGCCCCAGTCCTCGCTACCCTCTGCTCTTGCGGCGGCCCTCGGTCCTATCTCAAAGGGCCCCAAGAAAACATCTTCCGTGGCCCCCCTGTCTCGTGAGGATAATATCTCTCCTTCAACTTGAGGTGGGCCCCCCAGTCAACCCATCTACAGCTCCAACCACAGCAGGCCTACCCGTACTCCTAAGCTGCATTAACTATACAGGGCTCGCTCCACTCTCCCTAGCTCTCTCCATTCACAGTGCCTGCGCCCGCCATGGAGCGCCTGCGAAGTCCAGTGTTAAACAGCTCCATCGGCTACTCTATGCCCACGGTTGCTCCGCCATTACTGCCCAGCAGCAAACTGCCCACCTCCAACCCCGTGGGAAGGTACCAACACAGCTGAATGCGAGCTCCCTACACAACGTTACCATGGGCCCTCCACCACCCCCTCTGCGGGGGTCCCGACCTGCTGCCACCATCTACCCCATCAAGCTTGAAGTCCTTCCACCACAGTGATGCCCAACAGGGCGTGAGGTGCGGGCAAGGTAGGCGCCATGGATAAGTTCACCAAGGCAGCGCCCAGGTCGGACCAGGCCTCTTCCTCTGCAGCACAAGAAGATAGGGAGGTTTTACCGGACCCCACACAACCAGACTTAACGACCATGATGGAGTCTATGGCCAAAAACTTCGCAGCTTTCCATGAAAAGCTAGACGATATCAACGCTAATGTAGCCTCTTTAAGAGCTAAACTCGATCAACATGAAGCCAAGATCACTGAAGCGGAGCAAAGAATAGGAACCAATGAGGACAACGTCCACACCCTACAAAACACAGTCAATGAGCGCGTCCGCGACATGAAGCAGGTCAAGGCTAAGTGTGATGACCTTGAATCAAGATCGCGAAGGAACAACATTTGCATAGTGGGGGTTCCCGAATCTGCGCTAAAAGGTCGCATGGAATCCGCGGTTGAACAGCTCCTCAAAGACCTCCTTGACAACCCCGAGCTCTCACCATTTTTCACAGTAGAAAGAGCACATCGCTCACTGGTACCCCGGCCCAAACCAGGAGACTTCCCCAGGCCAATTATTGCAAAACTGCTGAGTTACAAAGACAGAGACCACATACTCCGACTGGCCAGCGAGAAAGGGGAACTAAGGCTGGACTCACAAATCATCAGGATCTTCCCTGACTTTTCGGTGGGAGTACAGATGGAGAAACGCCAATTCGGAGGTGTGAAAAAAATGCTCAGAGACAGGAAAATTGAGTATGCGATGCTCTTTCCTGTTCGCCTAAAATTCACCCATCGCAACAAACTCTATTTTTTCACAGTCCCTGACGAGGCAGTCAAGTTCATCGAGGCACATATCCCACTGGTGGATCCTCCAGTGGAACCTATGGATGACAATTGATACCAGGGCCCTGAGCCCCCACTGTAGTCCCCATCAGCTGTGGCCAATCTATGAACTGCCCCCCGATGGGCCCCCTCCCTCCATCCTACTTCGGGCTCAATACTGCCCAAACATCAGCGTATCAAGCTCACAGCTTCTTGGAGGGGACGCGCCCTTAATCAGCCCGGCTATAACACCACACACTGGGCCTGAACTCCAGTTGCCGGGCCTTACTGACATACACTGGCCCAAGGCAGTAGCACCCTAGATCTTGCTATGCTAGATCATGTGTATCCTTTCTTCGTAACCTGAGTTTCATCAGCCGTTCTAAAGATTAATGATGTTGCATCATAAAATGTATTGATAAATGTGGGTCGGACGGCAGCGGCAGCCCCCACTGCAGCTGCAATGCCCTTTAAGGCGAAGTGTTCATGTTCAAGCCCCTGTTGGGCTACTGTTCAGGTGCTGCCGAATTGGAGATGGCACGCTGTTGTTTGTTCTGGGGGGGGGGCGGGGGTTGGCATCACACTGCCAGTTTGTACCGGGCGGTGAGGGAGGGGGGCGGGATAGCGAGGGAATGTTTGACAAAAAATGGCAGAGGGGATGGGACTGGCACCGCAACACACATAACCATGGTCGGAGACAGATTCTACATCTGGGATGTCCTGTAAAACTGTCTGCATGGCTATTAGAACTATACTAAGTCTCGTAGGATCACAGCATATGCACAAAGACATGGGGTCAAGGTACTTCTGTTGCAAGAAACACATGATATGAAATTCCTATCATCAAACCTAGCACAAACCTGGGGCCCCAACAGATACTATACCCAATACTCAAGCCAGGGGGGTTCTTATTCTCATCCATAAGTCGGTAAAGTTCACACTCCACACATCCCACATCGACACAGAAGGTAGATACCTAATTCTCCACTGCTCTCTGGCTAATGAAGAATGCTTGCTTGTGAATTCATACGCCCCCAACATTGATTCCCCCGAATTTATAGACGCAATGACCGCCATCTTGATGAGATACGTGGAAGTCCCCATTATATGGGGAGGAGACATGAATCTTATACTTGACAACGCCCTAGATAGAACACCCACCTCCCACAGGGCCACAACTTGAGCTGCCAAGCGACTTCTCGCACACATGAGCTCCCTAAATCTACACGATGTGTGGAGAACGCTCCACCCCCATGATCGAGACTATACTTTCTACTCCACGGGACACGACAGCTCTTCAAGAATAGATTGTTCCTTCTGTCCGGGAACCAGGTGGGCAGGGTTTCGGATGTCAGGATCTTGGCACGCACAATATCTGACCATTCCCCGGTGCTCCTGCAGATCCAACTGGGATCTAGACTGGCGGCCCAACCCACCTGGCGATTTAAATCTGGCACTCTTTCCGACATCATCTTTAAAGCTGAGATCCTAGCGGACATAAACACGTTCTTTGAAATAAACAAAACGCCCGACACACCTGAGGGGACCCGCTGGGAGGCATTTAAGGTATACATCAGAGGGATGTGCATTTCGAGGGAGGCGGGGTTCCTCAAAGCCATAAGGCAGGCCTATAAAAACTCAGAAACAAAGCTCAAAACCCTAGAAACGGAGTACGTTTCCGCACCAACTCCAGCAACCCTAGCAAAAATTAGAACAGAACTGGAATTATTTGAGTCTCACGCCCTAAGCGAGGTGCGCTACTATGCTCGCCCTGTGGCTGCCCGTAGGTACGGCGAGGGAGACAGGCCTGGAAGAACCCTGGTCAAACTGGTGCGTGTGGAGGGAGGCAGGACCCGGATTGATAGCATTATTGATGAAAAGGGCTTGAAACATTGGTCGGACCAAGCCATCATTGACACCTTCGCTACCTTCTACGCCAACCTATATGGCCCCCAGTCGGAACACACAGCCCAGGACCTGGATGATCTGCTAGAACACATCCCTATGACCCTCATCACCCAGAACACCAAGGAGCAACTCGACGCTCCGTTCACGTTAGATGGGATAATCCAGGTAATTTCAGACCTTCCTAAGAATAAAGCCTCACATGGGCTCACATCCAAGTTCTACCAGGAACATGTGGCCATTTTAGCGCTTGTATTGTATGGGGTCTGGACTGAATCACTACGATTAAATGCCCTCCCCCCCTCCTTAAGAGAAGCCCCAATAACCGTCCTTCCGAAACCAGGGAAACCCCCAGACGAATGCGGGTCCTACAGGCCCCTGTCCCTCATCAACATAGACATGAAAAACTTTGCTAAGATAATCGCTAACAGGTTCCTCCCATCTGGTGCACGCTGACCAAAGTGGATTTGTCCCGGTCGCTCCACGGCACTTAACATCCACTGCCTATTCAACGTGCTGTCCAGAATTGATCCGAATGCCGATGCAGCGGCGGTCACACTAGATGCCCAAAAGGCATTTCACATGGTTTCATGGCAATACCTATGGGCCGTGCTGGGGGAAATGGGTGTAGGACAAAACATGATTTCATATATCAAACTACTATATACAGGGCCATTGGCCAGGGTGCTAGTCAACTCTGTTACCTCCCCTCCCTTTGCGCTATACAGAGGTACCCGGCAGGGGTGTCCATTCTCCCCCATCCTGTTCGTGCTCGCCATTGAACCTATGGCTGATCATGTCAGGAACCGACACACCCGCAAGGGCATTCGCCTACAGGACACGCCGGAAATCATCTCTCTGTACGCGGACGGCGTACTGCTATACGTCAGAAACCCCTCCACACACCTAGACCCGATCATCCGAGACATAACCAAAATAGGGACGTACTCCGGTTTCACCATCAACTATTCTAAGTCAGAAATGTTCCCTCTCACCAAAGCAACCCAGCAACCAGCATGTGTGTTCCCCCTACACTGGTCCCCGGATGGCATTAGGTACCTCGGTGTGCAAATGTCACTAACCAGGGCTTCCTTACTGACAAACAACTACGAGACAACGGCACAGCTCATCGAATCCAAGATGCTTAAATGGCGCAATCTCCCCTCACGGGCAGACTGTCCCTGATAAAAATGATAGCAGTCCCCAAGCTCCTCTATATCTTTTCCAATGTGCCGATATGGTCCGGAAAGCAATACTTCGAGAAGCTCCACACGGCGTGTGCCCAATTTCTCTGGCACTCCAGTGCGGTCTGCAAGAAGTGGCAGCATATGACTTTACCCTATGAAAACGGGGGTTTCACAGCCCCAGACCTTTCACTGTACTGGAACGTGGCACAGGCCCAACACGCTACTCACTTGTATGCACACCTGAATCCGCCCCCTCACGTCAAATTAGAGAAGCTGGCAGGTGATGGAACTAACATCATGACCTTACTATTACACCGCACATTCCAGACAGACGCCCCTGCAAACCCCGTGGCCACCACCATCAGAGCATACAACAGTATCCTGCATTCTAGACAAGAGCAATGCACATACTATAAATGGCTTCCTTTATGGCAATTTCCGGGACTCACTCCCACATACGACCAGCACTTCTCACGACACTGGGAAAACCTGGGTTACAGGGCTCTAACTGACCTATACCTTGATGGCACATTTATCACCCCGCAAACATGGCGGCCTGGACACTCCAACTCTATGCTTGAGCTACTTCAATACTGTAGGTTGAGAGCGGCGGTGCGGGTAATGTGGCCCACGTACCCAGACGAACCCCCAGACTCATCTGAACTCCAATAAATAGCAAACTCCGCAGGGGGCAGGGGCATAATATCCTCTCTATATAAAATGCAGCTGGCAAAACTGGAGATTGTAGCCCCCAAACCACGGGAAGCATGGGCCAGGGAGCTGGAGACGGAAATCACTGATGAAATATGGAACAAAATGTGTGCACATACGCGTTAAGTCTCCCTTAGTGCCAGATTCCACTGCATACAATGCAAACTCCTCAACAGGCTTTATTACACCGCACAGAGTGGCAAAATTCTCACATACCCCGACTCACGTGTGTCCGAAGTGTGGGTCTGGAGAGGCAGATCATGTGCACATGTTTTGGTCCTGTGCTGCACTGGGGGCCTTTTGGATGGCAGTGACAAAAGCGCTCTCTGAGATAATTGGGTCCCCAGTAGACTTGGACCCATTAGTCTTGCTGTTCTGAATTTGGGCTTGGGAAAATGAAAGAAAAATATCAAAATTTCTAAATGCAAGTGCGATTGTCGCCAAAAGATGTATATTGCAATGTTGGAAGCGACACACCCCCCCCACCCTCGAGATGTGGCTGAAGGCCCTCACTTGGGTACAAATGTGTGAAGAAGAATATATCGGATCCCTGCCCATGCCATTCCGCCCCAAAACTGTGTGGACGGAATTCTGCAGCTATCTGAACAATATAGACGGGGTTTAGTGGAGCTCACCCCACCACCCGGGCCCGCCTAACTCACCATAGGAACTGAGTGGGTCGCGACCCCCCTTGGACTGTCAACCGACCCTCCCCAATCTGCGATGCTTGAAATAGCTACGATTTAC
Organism: Ambystoma mexicanum; assembly: GCF_040938575.1. Taxonomy (NCBI): domain Eukaryota; kingdom Metazoa; phylum Chordata; class Amphibia; order Caudata; family Ambystomatidae; genus Ambystoma; species Ambystoma mexicanum. Next base: position 868,417,960 of record NC_090926.1, read on the forward strand.
TGCCGATATGTGATACTGTGATGTTAGCTAATATCTGTGCACTCTGTACTGTACCTGTCTTAACTCTCTGCCAATAAATAAAAGTAAAAAAAAAAAATACCCAATTTAATATTTTTAAATAGATTTGCTTACTATTAATTGAATAATAGGTGAAGAAATGTGTCATTAGTTTTCAACAGATTTTTTAAAGAGTAATCCGATATCAAACCATATCCCAAGTGTATACCAGATCACATTTTTGTTTTCAAATGCATCATTTAGTTACATTTACTGCACATGGTATTGGTCATATTGTGCGCAAACAAGGCGCGGTCCTGGGAGTCCCTCTCTACCGGCGTATATCCCATGAGAGTCTCAACCAGATTCTTTAGCTCACTAGCCCTTTCGCAGAAGAGACATTTCTGTTACATATCAATCTTTGTTCTGCCAAAGGACAGTCCTGCACCAAAAGGCCGGGCAATTATCTTCTGAGCAAGAGTACCAACAGCAATCCCAAACACGTGTTTCAGCCTGGTTGGGCCTCGTCAGTGAGGCGGAGCTGTGCTTCTCTAAGAACAGTGAGCAAGGAGTCCACGTCTGGATTACCCTAGTAACTTAAGGTGAGAACCCAAAGCTACTTAATATGCACAAACAACGGGGTCCTGGGAGTCCCTTTCTACCGGCCTATATTCTGGGAGAGTTTCAACCAGATTCTTTAGCTCACTATCCCTTTCACAGAAGAGACATTTCCATTACAGATCAGTCTTTGTTCTGCCCAAGGACAGTCCAGCACCGACATGCCAGACAATTCTCTTCTGAACAAGAGAACCAACAGCAACCCCAGACACATGTTTCGGTCTGGTTGGGCCTTGTCAGTGAGGTGGAGCTGTGCCTCTCTAAGAACAGTGAGCAAGAAGTCCACGTCTTTATTACTCTAGTAGCATAGGGTGAGAACCCAAAGCTACTTAATATGCACAGGGGGTCATTGTACTTGAAGTGAATGCCTGCGTAGTGTAATTAACATTCATACGCCTTCACTTTCTTATTAATGGCTGTTTTGATATTCCTCATTTTAATATAAATGTCTTTAACACTCTTAATGGATTTGAATCATGTATTTTTTCAAGGCTTTTTGTTTCTAGCCCCTTCTTAGGTTACTAAATTAGATGACATGGACATTTATACTACTCAAGGGGAAGTTCTCTCAGAAATCTTATTGGCCCAATCGACAGACATATCTTTTTGAGCCTACATTGAACGATCCTAAAGTAAAAACCAATGCATTTTACCTTCGTTTTTCCCACATTTACAGATGCAAAACTCACAGGTCGGGAACCGCAATCTTGTGCTAATCTTACATGTTGACCTATCGCCCTAAGCTCAAGTGCCCTTGTAGCAGTAATTCAGATGACCCGCCCCTCCAGCTGACATCACTAGTCAAAACGATATGTTCCACCTATTCTCATGACGTTCATGCACAGCGTAGCTTAACGTACCCTATCATCACCTACATCATAACGTTACCTAAAGAAAAACCAGGAAGATCAACACACATCCATGCACAGTGCAAAAGTTCACTTTCTTTTCACAAAAAGAAGACAGGGAAACAACTTAGTCGGCAATGTAACAAGTAGTTATATTTTTAACATGATTCTCAAAATAGAAGACTACATCCACGGAAACATTGAACACTTTTGCGAATAGAAGTGAGAGCCATGCTTCAAATATTTTCCAAAACTGTGATTCCATCAAATCTTGCAGATTGCATTGACCGATCAATTAATCCCTGCACTTGCATTGTGAAGTCAAAGTTCTGTGTGGTTATATCTAATGCACTTATGTTTCTTCTCTAATGTTTGATTGATGCACACAGTGTTCTGATTGTGAAAACAGAGGATCACGCCCCTGCGGGTAACGGCTCTGCAGCTCCTCCCACATCTGCTTGTGGCACGCACTAAATTCTTTCAGAAAACGTATCAGTTTGTTGTCAGTTTTGGACCTATGGGGCACGGGAAGGCCCCTTTCTAAAGGCTTCCATATCCAGGTGGGTTTATCATGCATTGTCATCGTTTGGCCAACAGACCGCTTCCAGGCCCAGCCGTGAGCCACCTCCACCAGAGCCATTGCAGAAACAACAGTGTTTCTCTCTGGTGTTTCCCTGCTTGACATCTGCATGGCTGCTACATGGAGGTCCACCCACACATTCAAAAAATTCTACTGTGTATACAGGGATTCCAAGGAGGAATCCCGGGTCGGCCAAGCAGTGCTACACAACCTGTTTGTTTGAGGTGAGTCTGTTCCAGGGGTAAGTGTATTACTTCTGTGAGCCTTGCAACCTCCCACGGTTGTGAATATGTACCGATGGGTAATCATATGCATGAGCATGTGAATCCATGCAAGACCCCGTGCTGGAGAAGGTTTAAGTTACTTACCTGTAACTCTTGTTTTCCAGAATGGGTCTAGCACAGATTCACATGCAAACCCTCCCTCCTTCCCCTCTCTGGCTCTTCTTGGTTCATACTGCCACTTTACGTGCGCTACCAAATCTGAAGATGGCCGCCAGGGGTGGAGGACAAGTTTCATTGGCAGGGGGCTGTATGACGAGACAAGCAGTTTTAAGTTTAAAGCAAAACTGCTTTCTTTTCACCAAGGATTCCCAGCGTGACGACAGGGAATATAATATTCATGAGCATGTGAATCCATGCAAGACCCATGTTGGAGAACAAGAGTTACAGGTAAGTAACTTGTACCATATTTCAACTATTCCAAAGAACAAAATATTTAATTTATTCTTAACTCTTCTGAATGTAACCTTTTTTATTTCTTTTTTTATACTTTTAACATCCAAGAATACATGCGGAACACTGAAGTGTTCATCTGGTGAGCTATTTTTTCAATGCCAATACTTAATAACTTGTCTTCCAAATGAAATTTACTTTGGTGCAATCAATAACGACTAACTTATTTCAACCCAATTCTAAAATTGTCTTACGGGAAGAACTACTATCATATACATGGCTTCTTGTGAAATTCAGCAGGAGCTGACCACAAACATGTGTCCATGTTATGTTATTGTGATGTATACCTTGCACAGCTTCAATTTTAATGGTCTCAAGGCACCCTGCCCCACCCCACTTTGGACTACTGCAGCACCTGTAGCCTGGAGTGGTGCGGGACACGGACACCACACATTGCTGTGCGCTCAGGGCCACCACCAGTCATGTGCCCTGGGCATGTATGATAAGCAGTGCTTTAAGTGGGCCGGGGCCTGCCGGGGCCAGGCCCCGCCAGTCTCCAAAAAGTGGGGCTGAGCCGGGGCCCTGCCGGGGCCCCCCGTCCCACCACACCATGGCAGGACGCATTATCCCGCCACGGCCGCAGCCGCGACGGGAGATGCGCCCGCCAGTGTAACGTTAGGCAAGTGGACAGAAGTGCCAGCCAGCCACAGCGTCGCTGAAGCTGGCTGGCACTTCTGTCAGTCACTGTAACTTCCCTGATGACCCCCCATCTGAGGGGTCATCAGGGAAGTTACAGTTCCTTTGTTTGCCCTCGCCAGGTCACTGACCCTCTGTGAACCTGCAGGCTCCATGATCTAATATGTAGATTATATCACGGAGCCCGCGGGTTCCCAGAGGGTGAAAGACGCCTCGGGCTCTGTGATCTCTGCTCAGAGCAGTGATCACTGAGCCCGAGGTGACTGTCTCCTTTGGCAAATCTTTATAAAAGATGCCTTGAAATGTGTACGTTTCAAGCCATCTTTTATAAACGTAGAAATATTTCTACGTTTATAACAGACGGCTTGAAACGTACACAATTCAAGGCATTTTTTATAAAGCTTTGTCGACGGACAAAACCACCTTGGGTTTTGTCCGTCCTTAACGCTTTATAAAAGATGGCTTGTACGTTTCAAGCCGTCTTTTATGAACATAGAAATATGTTACAAATGTCTATGTTTATAAAAGGTGGCTTGAAAGTGTACAAACATAGTAAGTTACACACACAAGTGTGCGTAACTTACTATGGTTTGTACACTTTCAAGCCACCTTTTATAAACATAGAAATATGTAACATTGCTATGTTTATAAAAGAAGGCTTGAAAAATACACAAACCATACTAGTACGCATACAAATATATAAATGCTCTACTACATTTATATATTTGTTTGCGCACCCTACTATGATTTGTGCACTTTTAGGCTACGCCCACAGCGGATGCCACGCCCCCAAACGAGGGCCCCCCCTCAATTTCTTACCCCACTTAAAGCACTGATGATAAGGTTTGTTATAGATGCCCAGAAGCGAGGCCAGCACTGGACGTGGGGTGCAGATCTGTCTGCCCGTAGGGTTCTGATCAGGCTAGCTGGTGATTGCATTACTTTCAAAAGAGTTTTTACAAACAAGTGCCAGTCTTTCTTTAATGTAAAGTCAAGCACCCCATTTCAATTAAACCTGACCGTATCGTGCCTGGACACAGTCAAGCCATCTCCAGACTTGAAAAAAAACAGAATTCGAGTAGACACCATGAAAACACGCATTGCCACCTCAACCCCAATACAACCTAGACACACTTCTGAAATTATGTCCATCTGTTACATAATTTCACCCTTGTGACTCTGACACCTATTGCAAAATTACTCAATGCACCTATTCCCTAACCTGATAAGCATGTGTTGCTGTTAGTTACCTAGCAGTGTACCTACCCACCTTCAATACTTGTCAAAAATGCACAAACTAATTTCACAAATCCTCTCAGACATAGAGAGATGGCAACAGCGCAAAATAAAGATGCATGGATATTGATGGATACAAACCGGTGGGTGAATATATAGAGAATCATTGAATGCCTCCATGTCTTTGAAATGTGACAGAGAAGTAATGATCTTCAAACTTTACAATTAAAATGCATCTTTGTTACATGCTAAAATCTATACATTGTCAGTCTCTTTGCTCGAAGTTGTGCAAGGTTAGACCATAATTCAGGGTTTAAGCCCTAAAAAACAAAATGGGACGCTCATTAACATAATAATTGAACGTGGCTTTGTCAGAAATTAGCATATGAAGGTGCCCGCTGAAAAAAGTGTGGGGACTCCTGAAAAAAGTGGAGGGACTCCGACAACACGTGTGTCCCATCGACTACAGCCCTGCCACAAGGCACAATGACTATCAACCACACAAGTCATTTTGCTTTTCCTGTCAATCCATGTTCTGTGTGCAAGATAAATTGTAACAAATGTAATATTACATCTGGCACCTAACTGTAAGATTCAATTTTGTCAATGCATTCCTTTCTATCGATGTTCCATTTCTCATAATTAACATTTTAATATGAGCTTTTACACATGTGAAAAAATTTAACAACATGTGTAGATTGAATTTTAATAATCAAAAAAGACTTTGCCATGATTTTTCAAAAAAGACACAGGGCCTCATTACACGGTAGGCGGTAAAGGTTAACGGTCACTGGTAAGGGTACCGGTGACCGTTAACCCTTACCGCCTTATTACGCGGCCCCTTTGCTGGTTGGTACTTTAACGCCTGCTTTTAGCAGGCGTTAAAAAACGAACCCGCAAAGGGACCTTGGTGCTAATTAGCACCTTCCCCATTTCAATTATGCCCTATGGGGGCAAAAATGGGAATGGGGAAGGGCCTTGGTGAATGGGGAATTACCGCCCCCGCTCACCTTGGAGTAGGGTGGTAATTCTGCCATCCACCATGGCGGACACAGTAAAATACCAGCGACAACCATGGCGCTAACAGCGCCATGGTTACCGCCTACCGTGTAATGAGGCCCACAGACTTAAAATAATCACATTCTCATTTATTGTTATATCAATCAATGATATTGAGGTAAAATAATTAAGAAAAGGTATAGTAAAAAAAATTAATACATATCGACTAAAATTACATCACAAACAATAATTAAATCAAAAGAAATTCTGAAACAAAAGTATTGTACATTGTGTGATCTATACAGTTTTCAAACATTATAGAAACGATTGAAACTTGCTTTGGATAAAGTTCTAAAGACCACAGCACATCATTTGAATCTTGAAGTCAACCTTTCTACAAGTTCAAGTTTTGGAGCACATAGTCTGGTGCCATTCCATGTGTTTGCATGTGCAGCACAGTCAAAGTCAGATCTTTAACAAAAACAAAATCCATCTGCTCTAATATTGGCTTTGCCACCCATTGGTTTGTTTCTTTTTGTAAACGCCATGGTGTAATGAAGCCTCCCGAAAGTTACTGCAGTTTTGGCTTGTTCCTTACCAACGTTCCTATTGTGTGAAAGTACAGCCACTCTTATTCTGGCCTGCATACTGTCTATGCTGAAATGCAACCTTTCATACCTGTACTTTGTCACATACTATGGAACACCTCCAAATCTCCAGTGTGGCAGAATTCTGTGAGTCCCTTCATGTCTCTTGAAAGCGTTTTGTCGCATACAATATTCTCGGTTGTTGTGTGAGGCGGGGAGCCTGCCACCAACCACATTTTCTTATGGTCCATGTACACATTCATGAAAATGCTTGTTTTCATCCCAAGAGTGCATGTTTGATCAATGGCGCAGCATTGAAAACCACTTTTCAAGAAGAATATCTACAGATTCCTCACACGTTTTTGAGCTCTACCAAAGATGGTTGCGGATAGACTGTGACCATTTTAAAATGTCTTCTGTACCCTTTTTTTTACCAGCACCTGTTATTTAAAAAAAAGAATGATTTTGCAACATACCATATATCAAATTGATGCTTTGTGGGAACTGCTCTCGTATGGGCTTTGCTATTCAAACGTGCCTGTCAGCGGCTTTCAGTTCTATTTGCATTCCCCTTGATTGCAGAATTTCAGTGGATTTCATTAAAACATATTTCTCCATGGCAACAGAAGATGTACATTCAGACACAACGACTGAACTCACTATTGTTTTGCTTTCCATGTCTTGGAAGTGGTAAGTGCAGTATTTTGCAGAAAAAAACGGACTGTCACACTGTCCATCACAAGCAAGCCTAAGCCTTTTTCCTTATGAGCATTTTGCCCACCTCACCGGAGCCATGACGAGGACTCTCACACCATGAAGGTATTTTCCACAGCTTTTCAAACCTTCTTTGGCATTGTAGTGTGGTCGCTGCATATATTTAAAAAAAAGAAGAAAAAAACATTGTTTATTACTGCTTTTAACGCACTTGGTGCTGGGTGCACTTGTGGACTCCACCAGTGCTCCATTCATCATTTTGACCATGCTATGCAACAAAGATTTCGGCCGCATAATTCGTGGCACTGTAGGCACCTGCCGGTACCCAGTGAGCTGCCCCCCCGACGCTGACCATTGGCTGGGCAAGTATATCTCTTAGCCTATGGTCGGAGCCAGCAGGCGAGAGCCTGCCCCCTTCCCAAGGCTCTTTTCCAGGGCCGCTGGGACTACCCTGTCTGGCCCTGTCCGGTGCTGGAGGGAGCCACCTCCATGCCGCCACCACAGCAACTTGCCCCCAGTCCACGTTGCCGACCAAAGACTTGCAGTTCATTTACATTCGGTGGCCATTGGCATTCGGTGGCCATGGGCTATCTTCTTCAGGTTTTGCACCGGTAAACCCCCCTGAACTGGACTATAACCTCTGGCCTGGTTGCCTCAGACTTTTGTATTGCTCTAACATCTGTCTCCTTATGTCTCCTTCTCGAAGACTCTTACCAAGACATGGTTCAATGCCAGCTCTGTCACTGCTCTTGACACTCTCCTTCCTGAGGAATACAAAATCCTCTCCTAACCCAGATCCACCAGGCCTGGAGGTGGGTTGGCCCTGATCTTCCCTGAGTAGGACCCTGCTTCCATCATTCCTACTCCTCTTTTGAATGGCTCGTCTGTAGGCTTGGGGTCTCGCCTACTCTCTCTCTCTCACCATCGCCACTATCTACAGACCCCCTGGCCTTACCTCCCTCTTCCTCTTTGAATGGGCCGACCTTACCTCATCCTTTTCAACCTCCTCTTCGAAACTCTCCTCCTTGGTGACTTCAACAGCCACCTCGACGCTCTTGAAACATCCACCTCTCAGTTTCGGGTCCTCTGTGACTCCCTCTCTCCGACTATTCTTCCTTCTGGCCCGATTCACTCTGCCTGCCACACTCTTGATGCCCACATCTCTGGTGACATCCCTATTTCTAATTCGGTCACCATCTCCCTCTCCTGACCACTCTCTCCTCTCCTCCCACCTTGGGCCCTTTGGCCCCCTATCTGAGCCACCCCCTGCACTGCCAGCCTTCTTCACCATCATTCGACTGATGAAGCGAGTGTCAGTTGCTGCTTTTGCCTCCACCTTTATCCCACCCTTACCCCTGACTCTCCCTCTGACTCTCTCTTTGCTAACCTGCACCTCGCCATCTCTAACACCCTTGACAATACTCAGGACATCCGGTCCTCACTCTCCTCCATCCGGGCATCCAGAGGCACGAAAACTGCTCTCCTGAACACCTGTGAAAACATGCTTGCAAATCTCAACTCCAACTTTCCTGCTGTTCTCATTCTCCTAGACCTATCCTCTGCCTTTGACATGGTCAACCATTCCATCCTCATAAAACGACTCTCTGACACCCTTGGCATCTCTGACCGGGCACTGGATTGGCTGACCTCTTTCATCACTAACCTCCCTTCCAGCTGCAACTGGGCCCTTTCTCGTCCACCACCATCCCCTCTACCTGCAGCATCACCCAGGGCTCTATCCTACCACCATGGCTCTTCAATATCTACCTCGCCTCTCTTGCTCACCTGATCTCCTCCTCCTCTCATTTACAGTGGTATGCCGATGACACACAGCTTTCCTTCAAACTTCCCTCTACTTACCCCTCTTCTTCCTCCGCTCTCATCCTTGACTGTCTGCCCGCCATTCAGGCATGGTGTGGAGCAAATGATCTCTGTCTCAATGCCAGTACGGCGGAGATCCGCCTCATTGGGACACCTGTACCTCTTTTCTTCCTACCCTCTGGCCACCCTCTTTTTGCCTTCTACCCCCACCATCTTGTGAGGCCAAAAACCCTGCTCTCTCCTTCATCCCTCACATCATGGACTTTTATCAAGAAGTCCCACTTCCAGCTTCACCTCCTCAGATGCATTCTTCATTTTTGCACCTTCCCCCAGAAGCTCAATGTCTCCAGAGCTCTGGACCTCTCCAGGCTGGACTACTGCAACAGCCTCTTTCTCAAACTTCCTCTTTCCTCCCTTCGCCGCCTCCAGCTAATCCAGAATAGGGCTGCAAGACGTATCCTTGGCCTTGAGCCCAGGGACCGTATCTCTCCAGCCCTAAAATCCCTCCACTGGCTCCCTGTGGCTGCAAGGATCAAATTCAAGACCCTCTGCATCATCCACAAGGCCTTCAGGGGTTTGGGACCATGCTACTCCAGCTTTCCCTCCCCAAATACTCCCCTGCTAGAGCCCCATGCTCCGACTGCTAAACACTTCTCCAAGCAGAGAGTGAAGGACAGGTCTCCCTCCTTGGCTGGTGCCTCCCTTTGGAATAGCCTCCCTGCCCCTCTCAGACTTCAGCTGGACCTCCTTAAGTTCCGGAAACTGCTCAGAACTTTGCTCTTCTCTGCCTTTCCTTTCCCTGCCAATCACCCCACTGCCACTGTGACTGGGGTGGCCTTATCCTCATGAATCCCACTGGATCTCAGGCCCTTCCTCCCAGTCTATACCAGCAACATCCCCCCACTGCACCTCTGACCCCTGCTTGGTGGCTCCACATCCCACCCTTGAGAGCCGCTTGCACTAGCACTTAACCTGGCTCCCCCTTAGCACTTGTCCACTCCCCTGCTCCTCAGTCCACCCCCATTCCCTGCACTTCTACCTCAATGCACTTGCATGGCTGAATGTCAAAAGGCCTACTAGAACCATGACTGCACAAATGTGCAATAAAATAAGAAATACATACAAATATGAGAGCATTGTCCATTGATATCTGTTCAAGATTCTAAGCCTGGCTAAATGAATAGCAGGGAACTATAATTGTCTCTGATATTATTATTATGGTATTTATTGAGCGCAGACCTAGCTTCGAGAAGCAACTGAGCGCTTTACAGAGGTATGCAACAGAACAGATATATAGCAGGGGTAGGATACAGAAGGGCACAGAAGAGGGATACAGCTGTAGCAGGTGGCAGGGAGGAAACTGGCGGGCACTATCTAGTCAGGAGGCGCAAGGGGCGACGTGATGGCCTAGGTGTTGAGGAGGAAAGATTCCGTGAAGAGGTGGGTTTTGAGTTCGTTTCTGAATTGTAGGAGAATGGAGCCTAGTCTGATGCTGACGGGGAGGAGGTTTCATAGTCGGGGCGTAGGCAGAGAAGGGTTGTTTTCTGGTCCTGATATTTGTATATGTGGTTTTAGCAAGGAACTCCAGTTCTACACATTTTCAGACACTTGAAATATTACTGAACGTTGATCGACTAAACAACAAAGTAGATTCACAAAGTACATTTCCAGCAGGCATTTTTCCAAGGATAGGTTGAGCGGACCATGAAACTATGTTATGTTGGTGGACACAGCTACCCTTGATCTTCAGGTTGGTGTATTTGACTATATGAGTAAACTTTACCAATGGCTCCCCACATACTCCTACATAATGTATAATCTCATTTAATCATTTTGATAATCTGTAGCAGCCAGCAGTCGAATACAAGGTATTTTAGCTCCTTTAATAGCCAATCGTCCTGCAGTGCAGCAGTTTGTGATTCATTGGTGGTGGACAAGTACTCCACACTAGGAAGAGTGATGTCTGGATACTGAACGCAGTCGATCAATTCCAAAGATGCTTCATTTATTTCCATCTGTGATATTTCTGGATTTTCAGAATGCATTTGGGAAACAGGGAACATTATGTCTTTCTTTGATTTAAATTGTTTAGAGGGTGTGGATTGTGTGAGCGGGTCTGTAAGTAATTCTCAAACTTCTTCTCTGTTGTCTGCCACTTCTGGGGGACTGTGTGCTGTAACAATGATCCATTTTTAGTTTCCACGGTTCACTGGTGACACTCTGTTCAAATTCCAGCCACTATACATATGCATCCCGACTCTGAAGCTTGAGACAAGCATGCTGAGCCTCAAACATCAGTTGCTCCCAAGTGACATCAGTTTGGCAAGCGACATCATTAGTTAGTGGTGTGGTCTGAGTCTTTCTGCTCTTCTTTTTCCTAGGCCTCTAATCAATTAAAAAAAAATGCATAATTTATTGCACACTTACAGAACATATGAATTTCAACCTCAGAATGTAAGATCAATTAAATACATTATAAACAATTCCTTTAAAAAAAAAAGCCTGGATGTTATTTACCCTTGTTTTTCTAGTGTGCTTTTATACAGTCAATGAGTTTCTGACCTCAAACCCAACTAAAAAAGAGCATTTGGAAAATGCAGAAACCAAGCATTCTACTCTCATATTTCAATATACAAATTATGTATAATTACAAATAGAACCTAATTTCCGTGGCAAAAACCCTTCACACGTAATCAAAATTGCATGAAAATATAAATGGATAACTGATCTTTTTCAATATCATATATATACCTGTGGTCCATGTGTCTCTTTAATCCCGACTGCTTCAGTAGTACATTCCTTGCACATAATAAATTCAACAAAATAGGTTGATAGTTCAACAATGTAATGTTCAATTCTTTGATCATAAAAAGTACATCTTCAGAATTTCATTTTTATCATTCTCAACTTTACATCATCAGTTATACATAGAAAACAGACGGTAAATCACTTGAAGAATTTTTTTGTCTAAACTTTTATAAACATATATTTTTAAGAAGAGGTAGTCGTACACAATGTAGATCTAATGTTTTTAAATAAATATTTGAAATTGTACCTGGTGAACTTCAAAGATGGCACAAGGAATTGGTGTGAGTGCTAGCACTACACTGTCATCCTGCAAAACAAAGTGAATACAATGTTTCCACCAAAAGTATGCTGTACTATAATTTGTTTTATATCTATTGAGCTTTAGATAGGCAGCAACAGTTTATTAACACATCGACCATTCAGAGAATGAATGATTCCATGTAATTCTTCTACAAAGTATTTGTGATGTATTACTATCATTGTTGCATGTGTGTAGGTGAATGATACAACAAGGTTGTTGATTGAATACTTTCCAATTTGTCCAAAAATATCATTAATTGTATATAAATTATCACTTTTCTTATTACGTTTAAACATAATATTATTAATCAACACTTATCAACATCATTCAATAAATTCTCACATCTCATACCTCATCCTCCTGACTGGGTGAAATAGAAGAATAGTACGTTGTTGAAGTTCCTGCATCCCCCATATCAAAATAACTGCTGTTATAATAGTGATGTAAGAGAAATATAGCAAGAAAATGTTATGAGAAAGATAATCGATATTCTGATATGATCCTTCATGCCATTTTTTAACAATGGCAAATATAATCAATAACACTGATCAATATGTTTAAAGCTGAACAGGACCTTATAAATTAATTGTATAGTCGCACCTAAATGAATAGTATAAAACAAATTGAGTAAGGTTGATGGCGAAGTTGATGGTAGTTGTCGAAGTTGAATCTTGTTCCTTTTTTCAATGTATATATTCATAACAGTGTTCAACAAAAAACATACATTAGTATTCAAATTTAAAATTTTTACTACACTGTAAATAAGTTTACGTGCATGTCAGTTGGGCTCACCGTTTGGATATTTGAGGAGTCTGTTGTTACCTCCATGGTAACGGTCTGGACTTCCATCAGTGTGGTCTACGTAAAGACAGACATGGTAATGAACACATTTACTAAAATAACCAATTTTCAGAAGATGTTATTGATGTTTTTAGAAAGGCTCACAATGCACTGAACTATTTGTGTGTTCCTAAAGTAGTAATTTAGTCGTGAAGAAAGTGTAAAATTTAAAAACTACTGAACATTGTGTCACAATGTAAAATTGGTCAATCAAATATCGATACCAATATTACTCCAAACCTTTCATCAAATTACCTTTTGACACACTATTGCAATATATTGTGTGATCATTTTCACAGGAGTATAGGGAGACAAAGTTATGAAGCAGGTACTAGAGGTGTGCGGTATAAATGCTCTAGCTAAAACATTAACATCAATTGATGTTTTAAATTTGACGGACTGTTTATTATTAAAATTTGATATTGGCTTTTTTTTAACCTTCCTTGGTCCCTTTTAATGTTTTAGCTAGAGCATTTATACCGCACACCTCTAGTACCTGCTTCATAACTTTGTCTCCCTATACTCCTATCACTATCCTCCCGGATATAGACAAAGTATACACTGCTAATTGTGATTAGATGTATGCAGACGAATTGTGTGCATATGAACATACATAAACTATTCAACGTTCACTACTCACCGTGTGCTGAAATTCAGCTGGAAATGCATTGGGAATAATTTGCAGAGGGGTCTGGGACAATGCTTTTTAGTGTACTTTGATGGTTCGTACATATCTTCTGAGAAGTGCATGCTGCAGACACAGAATCTATTACCCCTCACATCCCCTGAGACATCATTGGCTCCGTTTTCAATCTTGGACAATGGAAATCCACAGTTCAAAAACCATGATTATATTAACATCATATCCTTTGGGAAAATATGCATCACTGTACCAGGAGTTTTGACATGGCTGATATTAGGGCAACCCAAAATGATACACAAAGGCATTGTTTGATTGTCCGGGTCTATTACGCTCACCTCCGGTATCAGTGGCAGTTCGCACCTGTGAGCGTGTGCTCGCAAGCGTGCTGGGTGGATGGGACCGAACAAGGAGCTTAATAGAATGTACACCTAAAAGGGGTCTTTAGCATGAGGACCATTGTCCACATGGCCACCCAAGACACAGTGGGCCTTATCATAAGTTGTGCATAGCAGTAAAAATTCAGCGTTAACACTATTACCACCGCATTACCACTCTGCCCAACTATGAGTTGAGCAGTAAATCGGCTTGCTTTACCTCCAGCTTTGGGTAACACATAGTGGTGGTGCGCTTTCTTTGTCTATGTAGGCCAAGCAACCAGAGGTTTCTCTGCAACAGCAGCTCTCCACCAAAGTTGGCATCACCTCACATCGATGGCAGGCACACCAAGTGGAAACGGCTTCCATGCGAGTAGGATCAGACTCCAGTGTTTGATCATCACAACTTTCATCTGATTCCCCATAATTTCTGATTTTTTTCTCTATCATCCATCTCCTCTTAAGTATATTCGGGCTCGTGAATATTTACTGAAGATGCATAAAATCAAAAGTCAGAAAAATAAAAACGTTTTCATTTGGATAGAGTAACAAAATGAGGTTTTACTTTAAAATGCAATGTAAAAGAAAAATAAGAGAAGAAACAGCCATGTTACAAAAACCCATAGTGCAAAGACAAGAGGAAAAGGCACACATTTTGAAATTTCGCAGTGACACACGTAAAAAAGAAGTCATGTAAATATAGAATTTTTTTTTTATTTGAATTTTTTGAAGTTTTCAAAGACATGAAAAGGGCATTACAAATCAGTAAACCAAAAACAGTTCTAGTGAATCACATACGTGTGAAGCAATCCCGCCCCCCCTAATATACAAGCTTGTATTTTATTCAAAGTGAATCCCCCCCCCGCCCGGAACATCCCCCCCCCTCAATCTCAATATATTCACACATATATATATATATATATATATATATATATATATATATATATATATATATATATATACTATAAACAATTTGAGACTTGTTTGGAGCACATTTTAACACATCCACTAAGTACACTTGCACGGGTTGTTTGGGCATGAAGTCCTCTGGGTCATTATGTATGACTTTTTCTGCAAGACAAATTGGAGTGTTCTCCTTAAGGGGAAGAGTACCACTTTTTAATTTTCATTTCACAGTTTACTGATTAGTTCCCGGCATGTATTTACAGACAAATTCTTCCCATAACATGTCACATTGGGTTGGTTTTCCATGCAGGGCGGCAATTATTTTTTCCATGACACATATGTTTGATGCCACATTTACCCACTCGGCCTTGCCTGGAGTCTGTTCGGATTTCCATTTAATGACTACAGTGGCACGGGCCGCTAGTAAGAGGTGGGCTGCTAGACCCTTAATTCTCTCCCTTTCATCCTCACATTGTTCAAATCCAAAGAGAACCATTAAGGGATCTGCAGTCCTTGGGATTCCATTGAGTTCTTTGATCCATCCCAAGACTTCGTTCCAGTAGACCTTGATTCTGGGACAACCCCACCACATGTGCCAGTACTCAGGTATTTTACCACAGTTACACCAGTATAGTGGGCTTTGTGATTGAAACATTCTAGAGAGTCTGAGAGGGTCGTATTGCCATCTATGTAATATTTGTATCCCTTGGAGTTTGTATTGGCTAGCTATAGAGACTTGAGGTGCAGATCTACACATTCTTGCCCACATATTCGAGTCGATTTCCTCCCCAAGATCCGGCTCCCACCTATTCTTCAAGTGCAACTTGGAGCCCCTCCCCGTCTCCACCAATTCTCTATACATGGCAGATATGAAGCCTTTCATTTCTGTTCTGGAGTTCAGCAGCTTCTCAAAGGGAGTGAGTTCCCTATCAACCTTATCTTTCCATTCGGCCCTTGGCAGAGCTCCCTTAAGCTGCAGGAAGTGGAACACAGGGAGGGGGCCCAGCCCGAGGCTCTCACCCAGTCCGGTGATCGTTATATAGATCCCGTTCTTCCAAAGCTGACCAGCCCTCTCTAGGCCCGCTTCAAACCGGGATTGAAATCTAAGTTAGGAATATTCTCTCGAATATCTGGGGCCCATAGATGTCTCAAAGGGGATGGCCAAGAAGTTATTCCCTGCATATCCTTTCTCCTCCTCCATACCTCCAAGATGGTCCCCATTATCGGGTGATCTCTTAGCCTCCGTACTAATTTGTTCCTGTGGACCCATAACCATTCAGAGACTGTTGCCGGGGAGAGTTAGTGGATGTCCATGGCGACCCACTTAATCAAGTGTATGGTCATTGAGGATCTTTGCAATTTCGTAGGTGGGGAATCAAAATTCGGAGCAGGGCGGCTTTGTAATATTTCTTCAGGTCTGGTAGCCCCATTCCTCCCTTATCCTTGGGCAATGTTAAAGTGTCATAGGCTACTCTCGCTGTTTTACACTCCCACAGGAACTTCACAACGGCCCGTTTGGCCTCATCAAAGAAAGTATTCGGGATCTGTATGGGGAGCATCTGAAAGGGATAAAGGAAGCGAGGGAGGCATACCATTTTGATTGCATTAAGTCTACCCATCCATGATACCGTTTGTTTTTTCCATTTAGCCAGGTCCGCGAAAAACTTTTGAAGGAGGGGTGGGAAGTTAGCATCATAGAGTTTGGAGATGTCTCTTGTGATCTGTATACCTAAATATTTAAACTTGTCCCTTTCCAGGATCAGGCCCAGTGTGGCGAGCCTATCCAGCTCTGCTTCCGTGGGCTCATATAAGGGAAATAAGATTCATTTAGCCTCATTGATTTTAAAACCAGAGAGGGTCCCGTACTCTTTAATCAGCTGGATTGCTTTGGGGATGGAGGACGTGGGATTCGAAATGTGCAAGAGTAGATCGTCTGCAAACAAGGCTACCTTATATTCTGTGGCTCCCAGTCTGAATCCTTCAACCTGGGGGTCGTCTCTCAGTTTCTGGGCTAGGGGTTCTACCGAGAGTGCGAAGAGTATTGCAGAGAGAGGGCATCCCTGTTGCGTTCCTCTACCTAGCTTGAACCAACGGGAGTAGTCGCAGTTGACAAACACTGAGGCCGTGGGA
This sequence comes from Ambystoma mexicanum, assembly GCF_040938575.1. NCBI lineage: Eukaryota > Metazoa > Chordata > Amphibia > Caudata > Ambystomatidae > Ambystoma > Ambystoma mexicanum. The sequence continues at coordinate 868,434,732 of NC_090926.1, forward strand.
GATGTGTAAACTGCTTGGATACCTCCCCTGAGTTTCTGACCTATTCCCACTTTGTGGAGGACTGCCTGCAGAAAGATCCATTTGACCCTATCGAAGGCCTTTTCGGCGGCGACCGAAAGGAGAGCCAATTCATTTCTCATAGTTTGAGATGCATTAATCAAGTGTATGGTCTTCCTCATGTTGTTCGCCCCTTGTCTGCCCAATATAAAGCCAACCTGGTCATTGTGTATTAGACGCGCCATATATGTCTCCAGTCAGGCCGCCAGGATTCTGGTATACATTTTTGCATCAACATTTAATAGGGATATGGGGCGGTATGATCCACATTGCTTAGGGTTTCGGCCCTCTTTGGGGATCACTGAGACAAGGGCTCGGACAAAGGAGTCCGTGGCCTTTCCCGTGTCTAGGATTTCATTGAAGAGTTCTACCATAAGAGGGAGGAGGGGAGAGAGAAATGATTTATAGAATCCGGCGTTGTAGCCGTCCTCACCGGGGGATTTGCCTAAAGACAGCCTCTTGACCGCGTTTTTAACCTCGTCTTCCGTTATCGGACACTCTAACGCACGGCCTTTGTCGTATGTTATCCGTGGCATATTTACAGAGGGCAGGTATTGATCAGTATCTGACTCACCGGGTTGGGCCTCTGACCCATAAAGGGTCTCGTAGTACTTGGCAAAGGCCTCAGGGATGCCTGCATTAGTGGTAGTGTAGGAGGTATCTTGGTTTTCTATTTCCAATACTTTCCGCTCTAACCGTTGGGAATGCAGTCTGGCAGCCAACAAGGAGTTGGCCTTGCCCCCCTTCTCATAAAACTTCTGCCTTATGAGTTGCAATTTACAGGCTATCAGTCCGTGTTCAAGAAGGCGAAGTTCCTCCCTCTTATTCTTGGCCTCCAAGATCTTGTCTGCCCTCCCAGTTTCGTCCCTCCTCACTTCCCCGTCCAAACGACATATCTCACTTCTGAGTTTGTTTTCGATTAAGTGTCTTTCTCTTTTCTTGTTAGCCCCCTCTCTCATCAGAACTCCTCGCCAGGTCGCTTTCCCCGCTTCCCACACTATCAGTTTGGAGACCTCCCCAGTGTTGTTGCTCTTGATATATTCAGTGATCTCAGTTTCCATCTCTGCCTTGAAAACTGGATCTTTCCAGAGTGTTTCATTACACCGCCAGCGGCCTCCTTTCCTGGGCAAAGGGTTCCAGTCAATGTCAGCCGTGACCATGTCGTGATCGGACCATGTAATGGGGACAATATCCGACCTTATTGTAGCATTATACATTTCCTCCGTCAGGTATATGTAATCAATCCTGGTAAAGGTGTTATGTGGGGCGAAGTAGATGGTGTACCCCAGGTCTCTGGGGTGGAGTTGCCGCCATATGTCTCTCAGGCCGTTTATATCAAACATATTTGTTCCCTCCTTATGTCCTCCTTCAGTAGGATCCCTCGCTTCAGGTTTGCCCGCTTTCCTATCCAGGTTGGGGTCCACCCACAAATTGAAGTCCCCCCCCAGTATGAGATGTCCAGTGGCCTCCAATACAATTTTGGGAACTGTCTTTGCTAGGAATTTGGCTTGTCCCGTGTTGGGGGCATATATGTTTGCGAGAGTGAGTTTTACCTTCCCTAAAGTGCCTGCAACAAGTAGGGCTCGCCCTTCTACATCCCACCATGTCTTGGAGATCGTGAATCCCATCCCCTTTCTAATGAGTATCCCTACTCCTCCCCTTGTCACTGGGCCAGATCCCCAGAATTCTATCCCTGTTTGTGTCCCCAGGAGTTTCCGTTCCTCTCCCTTTGCATATTTCATTTCTTGAAGAAAGAGGATATCCAGTTTCCCCCTACGGAATTCCCGATGTACTAAGGATCTCTTCGTGGGGGAATTAAGGCCTTTGACATTCAGTGTTCCCACCCTCAGGAGGTCCCCTACCCGTTGATCTGTATCAACCGCCATTTGTGGTTATGCATTTTAGAAGACACTTCAGCCATAAGTGACACCTTTTCAAAGTGTCGGTCAACCATGCGTGCCCCCTTACAAGTCTCAGTGAGGATTCTGTTCCCAACCCGCCCCCCTTTTCCCCTTCTCCTCCCTCCCTCTACAACCCTCATCCCTAGTTGATGGCGTCCGATCGGGATCAGTTGAAAAGATTGACCCGACGTCTGACCACCACTGGGAACCGTTACCTCACGGTCTATCTTCAAAAAGCAGTCTCAATAACATTTGAGCACCCTTCTCGTTCCCCCCCTCCACCACCCTCTAGAACACAGCAAACAACTCTTTGGAAGGATACATGGCGTCTCATACAAGGTTGCTGTCTATTGCCTATAGTGGGTCGCCCGGCCCACCCCCCCCACCTGTTCACTCCTTCGCAAGGTGTCTACACTTCATTGTGTTCTGAAATTGTGGTAAACTAGGGTTTTTCTCCCCTTGCAGGATTTTCAAACTTAGGTGGCCTCTCCACTGGTACCTTACACGCATTACTGTGTTCTGAAATTGTGGTAAACTAGGGTTTTTCTCCCCTTGCAGGATTCTCAAATTTAGGTGGCCTCTCCACTGGTACCTTACACGCATTACTGTGTTCTGAAATTGTGGTAAACTAGGGTTTTTCTCCCCTTGCAGGATTCTCAAACTTAGGTGGCCTCTCCACTGGTACCTTACACGCATTACTGTGTTCTGAAATTGTGGTAAACTAGGGTTTTTCTCCCCTTGCAGGATTCTCAAACTTAGGTGGCCTCTCCACTGGTACCTTACACGCATTACTGTGTTCTGAAATTGTGGTAAACTAGGGTTTTTCTCCCCTTGCAGGATTCTCAAACTTAGGTGGCCTTTCCACTGGTACCTTATACGCATCAATGTGTTCACTGTGTTCCTAAATTGTGGTTAACTAGGGCTGCCGCTCTCTTCCTGTCTGCTTGCGCTCGTCCTGTCTCCCCCCCCACTCCCTCCTATTCCATGGTGCTCTCTGTTTCTCCTATCTTTTCTAACTGCTTCTCCATTGACTATCCTGCTCTCCTCACTAAATCTGGTAGGAAAAAGTTTAAAAAGGACATCCTGGTCTCCAACCCAGGCCTCCCTATCGCTGACACCTACACTAATGCCTCCTCCAAGGAAACTCTCACCGACATCCTCTTTTTCGTGCCTTCACCTGACCTATGGACCCTTCACATGGTCTCTGTGCTCTCTCTCCTTTTTCCTCTTCTCCCATTAATGGTGGCACCCGTTGGGACGTCCTCTTGGCCTCCTTCCACTCCTCTAAGGCCATCATTAATGTCTACGCTAATGGGACTGTCTTGGTTCAAGGCCCTCAGGCCAACCTTCACCTCTTTGATAGACGCTTCCCGCGCCTCATCAACTTCCTTTCCTCTCCTGCTGTCCCCCCTCCTCTGTCCTCTGCTACCTTGCCTCTAGCCTCCCTCCCTGCCCCCTCACATGCTCCTTCTTCACCTCCGCAGGGCGTACCTCTGATCTGTACCCCTCCCCGGATGTCCTACAAAGATGGCAACCTTCTCCACATTGCTACTCTTAACTCTCGCTCTGCCGTCAAACATTCCTCTGATATCTGCCGCCTTCTTGAGGAACTGGACCTTGATGTCCTCGGTCTCATTGAGACGTGGTTCATGGCCAGCTCTGTCACCAGCTTTGACACACTCCGACCTGACGGCTACAAGATCCTCTCAGTGCCCAGGCCCAACCGTGCTGGAGGGGGTGTGGCCCTTATCTTCCCTGAGTGGATTCCTGCCACTGTTACTCCCACGCAGACCTACTCCTCTTTTGAATGTCTTGTCTGCCGACTCTCTCTCTCTCCTAGCCATTCCCTTACCGTGGCCACAATCTAGCGGCCACCTGGTCAAATTTCCTCCTTCCTCTCCGAGTGGGCGGACCTCTCCTCCTCACTCCTGTCCTCAACCACTCAACTCCTCCTTCTTGGAGACTTCAACATCCACTTGGATGCCTCCTGTGGACCCTCTGGACTCTTTCGCGACCTCTGCGACTCTATCTCACTCTCTATTCTCTCGTCTGGGCCGACCCATTCTGCAGGGCACACTCTCGATGCTCTGATCTCTTCTGACCTTCCCCTCTCTGTCCCTCTCTCCACTCCTCTCTCCTGGAGTGATCACTTTCTCCTCTCCTCCCACCTCACCCTCCCTACCCCACAGGCAAAGCCACCCTCATCACTGCCACCTTCCTTCTCGGTCATCCGACCCATGAAGCGCGTGTCAGTTGAGGCTTTCGCTGCCACCTTCTCGCCCCCTCCTCCCCCTTCGGCTGACTCCCACCCTGACACAGCCCTCTCTACTCTCCACTCTGCTATATCTGATACTCTTGATATCCTTGCCCCTGTCATGAGAATCCGCCTGAAGCCCAAAGCCAAATGTAACTCTTGGTATGACTTGGATCTCGTCACCCTTAAACGCAAGTGCAGGGTAGCAGAGAGGAAATGGCGTGCCTCATGTTCATCCTCTGACAAACTGGCCTGTCGCCTGCTCCAAAGGCAATACCGGCTCTCCGTTCTCACCAAGAAGAGAGCCCTTATCCAATCCCGCATCTCTGCAGCATCTAATAATTCGGCCAAACTCTTTAAAATCTGCAAGGAGCTGGCCAACCCTGCTGCAGTCTCTACCTCTCCTGTCCCCTCCCAGGCCCTCTGCACGGCACTGGCCTCTCACTTCATCTCAAAAACTCAGAACATCCTGTCCTCACTCTCCTCCTATCACCTCCCCCGCTCTATTCCCTGCTCTACCTCTGGCCCTTCTGCAGCCACCCCTCCTCTCTCCTTCTCTGCCTTTCCCCTGTTTTCTGCTGACGAGGTTTCGAGACAAGTCCGATCTATGAAAGTCTTGTCAAAAGAGGTCCACCCCGGTCCTCCAAAACTATCACGGACCACATGGACTCCTTGGCTCCTGCCCTTGCTGACTTCTGCAATCACTCCTTCGCCTCTGGAGTCTTCCCATCCCCTCTGAAGCACTCCCTTGTGCACCCCCTTCTTAAGAAACCTTCTTCCGACCCCCCTGCCCTGCTAACTATCGCCCAATCTCTATCACTCCCTTTGTGGGCAAACTCCTGGAGAAACTGGCCATCTCCCAGCTTAATCTCCATGCTGAATCTGTTGGTAGTCTTCATGACCATCAGTCTGGCTTCAGAGCTGCCAGAAGCACGGAAACTGCTCTCCTGAACATCCGTGAGGACCTGCTCTCGAATCTTGACTCTAACACTCCATGTGTTCTCATTTTGCTTGATCTCTCTTCTGCCTTTGACACCGTCAACCATACCATCCTGCTCAACCATCCCCGTGATAACCTGGGTATCACTGGTCAGGCTCTGGCGTGGCTGTCCTCTTTCCTCTCCAATCGACCCTCCCAGGTCCAACTGGGGTCTTTCCTTCTCTGACATCTTTTTCTCTACCTGTGGTGTCCCCCAGGGATCTAACCTCTCTCCTTGGCTGTTTAACCAGTATCTGGCACTCCTCGCCCACCGCATCGCTGCTCTCTGCCCCAACTTTCAGTGCTATGCGGATGATACCCAGCTCATTTTCAGGCTACCCTCGGCCTCCTCCTCTCCTTCCCTCATCTCTGACTGTCTTTCTGCTATCCAGGAATGGTGTGCCGCCAACGACCTCTGCCTTAATGCCAGTAAGACTGAGATTCTACTCATCAACACACCCACTCCCTCCTTCCCTGCAGCTCTCTGGCCGGCCTCTCTTGGCCCTCTTCCTGCTCCTACCTGCAAGGCAAAAAACCTCGGGGTTATCTTCGACTCCACACTCTCCTTCTCTCCTCACATATCCGACGTCTCTAAGAAGTCACACTACCAGCTCCACCTCCTCCGAGGCATCCTTCCTTTCCTCTCCTTCACCCAGAAGATCACTGTCTCTAGAGCCCTGGTTCTCTCGAAGCTGGACTACTGTAACAGCCTCTATCTAAATCTGCCTGCCTCTACTCTCCGCCCTTTGCAACTCATCCAGAACAGGACTGCGAGACATGTCCTTGGCCTCAAGCCCAGGGACCGTATCTCTCCAGGACTGAAATCACTACACTGGCTCCCAGTGACTGCGAGGATCAAGTTCAAAACCCTCTGCATTGTCCACAAGGCCTTCTGGGGCCTTGGGCCAAAATACTTTCAACTCTCTCTTCCTAAATATCTTCCTTCTCAAGCTCTTTGCTCATCCGCCTCCAACTCCCTCAGGGTCAGCCGCTTCTCCAAACAATGAGTTGGGGGCAGATCTCTCTCCGCTGCAGGGGCCTCCCTCTGGAACAGCCTTCCTGCCTCCCTGAAACTTGAGGAGAACCATCTCCGGTTCCGGAAGCACCTCAAAACCTTCCTCTTTGCCTCCGCTTTCTCTCCCCCTCTCCCCTGCTAAATTTCTGAAACTGCACTGAATCTACAACTGGGCCACTCACCGTTCCCGGTCCTTGGCCCAGCCACTCTCCCCTGCACTGCCTCCCTGGCTACCCCCTGCACTGCGGGACTGTGTCTGTATCCCTACAGCCCCCCTTCCCAGCACTTGTCTGCACTTATCTCGCACTTGCCACTAGCTGGCCCTTGTTATTTATCCTGTATGCTATTAACCATGTACTGCACTCTCCCCTCTCCACTTCCCCCTTGCACTTTCCCTTCCCCTCTACCCTTACACTTGCGCGATCTGAATGACACCTGGCCTAGTAGGATCGTTGTCTGTCTCTCCTTGTTCCCCCCGCCTCGTCGCGCCTTGAAACACTTGTGTATAGGCGCGTTACAAATGCCATATCATATCATATCATATCATGTCAGTAGGCCACTCGTTCTCCTCGTAGGGAGGAGCATCCATACGGGTGGTGGTTTCTCCATTTCCGAACCCAGAGGGGTTCAGATCACTCCTCGAGCCGCCCGTTCTTGTGTTGCAGTAAACAATGCGCTGAGTTCCATCTAGCTGGTTGTCTTCTTCATTTAGCTCATTCGGGTGTGACATTGCCTCGTCTGTATTTCCTCGATCCCTTGATTCTCTTCCTTCGTGAGCCTTGGAGTTCCCAACGTCTCTCATTCTGTCCTGTTCCCTCTTGTTCTTCATCTTCTGGGCGCTTTTCCAAAAGGTCAGCAGTGCATTCACTGATCTCCCTTTCTGATTTCAATCTTATCTTTTTACCGGCGTATTCAAAAGAGAGGGAGAAGGGGTAGCTCCACCTGTATCGAGTTCCTTGTTCCTTGAGCCATTTTGTAAGGGGGCCGCACATTCGCCTTAGGGTCAAGGTCAATGATGACAGGTCTTGGAAGATAGTGATCTGTGCTTCGCCATGGGTAAGTGAGCCTCCGGTCCTGCCCTTCTCTAGAATCCTAGCTTTATCCTGGTATCTGTGAAACCTGGCAAGGACAGATCTTGGGCCACCCCAGGTCTTCCAGCTCTATGTATCCGCTCCGTTTTGGGCTCATCGATCTCTTCGTCCCCTACCAGTATTTTGATGATATCATGGATCGTTTTGCAAAGGTCCCCCTCTTTTTCTCCTTCATCCTCAGGGATACCAAAAAAGCATAGGTTATTTTTCCTCTCTCGATTTTCTAAGTCGTCCGTCTTCATTCAAAATTCCTCTTCCCTTTGCTCTATCTCCCTTATTCGCAGGTCCATCTGGGTTTCGAGGGTGTCTATGGAAGCCTGATTGTTTTCAACACCTTCAAGTCTCTCTTCAAACTTGTCCATTCTCTGTATTATCTTATTTATTTTACCCCCAATGTTGGCTCCCATGGTCTTTATCTCATTTAAGAGAGCCGCAATGTCTCCTTTTGTCGCCGCTGCTTCTGTCCCGGAGGCGTCCATGATGACTGTATTTGCGTCGTGAGCAGCGAGTGGTGGCGGGGTGTAGGCGTACTTGGCTAGTTTTGATTTAGCATCCATATAATATCTGTCGTGCCGGAGGAGGCACACGCCCCATTGCCCGCGGCTCTACCCTCCATGTCAGTAGCCGATTCCGGTGGTCCCCGAATAATTCCAGGAATAATTAGGTGTTCTGAGTGTTTATGTGGCCCTTCGGGCGATTGACAATGTTTCAGCCTCCTTGATTCACTCTGGGCAACTTTCACTTCACAGGCGATGGAGGGGTGCAGTCGTGGTTCTGTCTATTGCAGTCTCTCACCAGATATTCTTGTTCCGCTGAGGAGCAACAGGGGTCCTCTTCAGAACAGGAGAGGGGGCCTCCGACTCTGTAATGTGTGGGAGTCGTGGGATCATATCCTCTGGTTCGTGCTTTCCCTCTGGATGAGTGTCGCTGGACGACAGCGAGAAGTTGTGGGGATAGGATTTGTGATGGAAGTACAGGGAGCAGGCTTCAATCTTGTGCTCTGGTTGGTATCTGTGTGTTGGGGCAATATGAAGGCCCTTCCTTCTGCCTTTGGGCGGTTCAGTTTATTGGTGCGGGGTCTTCGATCATTTAATGGTTTAATGGTAGTCCATAAGAGATAAGCCTGATCCGAGTCCGCTAGGTGGTTTTGAGATCAAGCGTTGACACAGGCCAGCCACCTACCTCCTCTTCTGGGGAGGTGTCCCCGGGCCCTCCGTTTTTCATTAAAGGTTGTCCCAGTGGTTCTATGCGATTCTGTACGTAGGGAGTGCCTTCTCCAGTGAGGGCACGTGGCGCGGGACCGTCAGAGCTGCAGAGGTCGTCCAGAGTTAGCTGGGTTTGCGGTTATATCGGCTTCTTTCCCTCTCGGGGTTGTTAATGCTGGGCCTCTGGTCCCACGGTGTGAGGTTCCACCTATGACTGTGTACGACTGAGGGTATGTTGCTACCAGCCCCACTGAACGGCGTGGTATAGCGCTTTCCCATTCGTTGGGCCCTTTGAGTTGTGGCAGTGTGTGAACTTTCGTTTCAGGGACCTCTGCCGGGCTCCACGAGCAGTCGAGGGTGTTTCTTCCTTCACTTCACCAGGTGGCCCTGCCAACCTCTGAGGCCTAGCTGCCGTTCTGCTAGGAGGGTTTCTGGGGGGTAGTATTTCATTGGTGTCAGGGTATGTACCGGTTGATGAGGGCCAGTGATGGGTACTTGCAGTTTGTTCTGCAGGTAGGGATCGAGCTCCGGTTTATCTCCCCAATGATGCGCCCGCAGTTCAGGTTGTTCCCTCATGGGCGTATTTCCCCTGCGTCACTGCGTGATCTCTTCACCCGCCGCACTCCTTGTGTGGTCCATGATCAGGATCAGGGTCACGGGTTCCAACAAGACCGTTATGTCGGCCACCTGATGTGCCCACCCAGCAATGGGTATTTTACGTGGTCCCTCAGGCCTGCTCAGGGTTGCGCAGCACAGAGGAGCGAGAGCCAAGTGGGCCGTCCGGGGCCGATCTGATCCGTCAAGCTTCCCTCACGGGACCCATTGTCATCGCGTGTGGGTCTGCAAACAGCTGGTGATCACCGTCTTTCATACGGTCCAGAGTTGTATTACACCGAGGCTGGGGGACGCGTCAAGGGAGCCGCTCAGCACAGGCGGGGTGGCGCAGGGCCGGGGGCTTGCACAGAGATCCCTTCTACAGCCTCTGGGACGTCTCCTTTCCCCGCGCTCCGCACCCACCTCCTTATCTCCTGAAGCTGTCTCCTCCTGAGTCTCAGTTAGGCAGGGCGGGCCATGAGATCCAACTAACCAGGGCTTCCCAATGAGGTGCGAAGGTTCGGTTGCGTGTTGCCTTGGTTGTTTTTCGGACAGGAACGTGTGCCAGCATCCGTAGGACTTTCAATTCAACTGCAATTCCTGGAGGCTTTGTGTTCAGGTGATGATTTCTCTCGGAATTCCAGACCGATTTTCTCCAGGTTTTTTGCAGTGTGGGGGGGGCGTCTTCATGCAGCTCTGCGTTACTTTTCAGCCATGGGGGGAGGTCCAAAAGCAGGGACTCAAGACCACTTTGCAGACCACAGTAGCAGAGTTTACACGGAGGAAGAGCTCATCCATGCGCCCCCTGGTGGCCAATTAAATATAGAATTTTAATATGGTTTGTTAAAGACATTCAGGGACGTCATTTGAGTGTCACCAGGAGTAGCACCTGTGACCCCTGAGGTCACCCTTCCTACCCCTGTGGTCTCCTTTGCTACCGCTTGGTAGGAAAGATTTCCATTTCTGTGTAATTTTCACTCGAGTTGTGAACCCCCCAACTTTTTGCTTTTTTCTGACCATCCTAGCCTGACTTTCACCAGTGGAGTCCAGCCTTCTGCTGCACTCCGTTGGGCTTTTGCTCATCATGTTAAGGGGAAACTGACATGCCCTTCAGACTGTCCGTACTGGGAGACTTTAATTTCCTTAGTCTTTCACTTTGTTGCCATTTCTTGGTAACTTTTTATCAGTGCACAATATACCTTCTAGTACAGTGCGCTGGGTCCCTTTTTCATTTTTAAGGCCCTAGACACTCTCGAAAGATTTCTGGTGAATGTACAAGTGTGTGCAGGATGCAACTGGTAGCAGCAGTTACTTTCTAAAGCATTTTGACTCCTTACAATGATCCAAACCGCGTTTACCGCAGGACGGTGGCAAGTGCCTAAAATGGCCATGCTACAAAGTCCTTTGCTCTGTCCTTTGATCATTTTGTCCCTTAGCCTGCCCCAGGCCGAGCCATAGCCTGCCCCAGGTCGAGCCAACCCGGGAAATTCCTTATTTGCTCATGCAGGCTCCCGCGCAAAACGAGGCTTTCGCAGGCTTCTGCATGCCTTGGGTGTGTGCACGTCCAAGATGTGGGCTGGACCTGTCTAGTTCCAATACACATCCTGGGTGCCAGGATTTCTAGTGTGCTGGTATGACTGGGACCACTCTGGTCCATGGTTGGTCCACGTCTGGGATAGTTGAATGTGAGCAGATCTCCCATTGGTTGCCCTTCGTTTTGGCGCAAAGCAAACTTTGGATAAGAGAAGGCACTCTACACCCATTCCAGGTCGATCTTCTGCATTCTCACCGAACTAAGTAAAGGAGCCAAGTATCCTGAATCAAAGAAACAGATCTGTAGAACCGCTGGAGACCCGCTCTAGGGTTTGGCACCCTGTCCCGCTGTTGTACCGTTGGAGCCCCTGTTTCTCATTGATCACAGAAGGCCTGCAAGGGCGCTTCGACCTGTTGGAGTGGTGGGATGAACTACTCTCAGCACTCCCTGCTTAACCTGCAAACGAGCCTCTTCGAAAGTGTTCCTATATCGGCCAGTGAACTCGTGCTGCACCTTTGCTCTAGAATCGCCACTGTCTCGAGTCTTGACTTGAGACTTTGGAAACCGTAAACTCTTGGTAGAAGGCACTCTCCCGCCGACTTTCGTACACCTAGCATTCCTTGGTCAGGAACTAGGAACTCTCCTGTTCCCTAAGATGAACTGCAGTGAACTGGGCCGATCCCTTCCTCAGAAGCAGAGAAAATGCCACTGTCCCGCCACGGACTGAAGTCCCAGAACGCAGCCCCTGAAAGCTGGAAAGACGCACAACTGCTGGACTGGAACCTGCGAAGGCGAACTGGACTGGAATAGTGAAGTTTGGTCCGGACTGCGTCGAGGGTCGGTGAGCACTTGCATCACTTAGCGGTGGCCCTTAGGCGCATCCATAGTCTTTTACGCACGAGTGTCCCCCAAGGGCCACTCATCTTAGTTAAGGTAGCCTGAGCTACCATCCTATTGCCGATTCCTGGAAATCACTCTGCCCTCTTGTGGAGACCCTCCTTGTATAGTGGAACTCTATTCTTCATCGCCTCACCCCCCTTTCTGAGACACTACAGCTCCTAGGGAGAGGGCCCGTTTTTGTACTTTAACGCACGATCGAGCGTTGCCGCGTTAAACATACTTTTGATCACAAGGCTCCATACTTCTTAGGGATTGGACTGCCTACTAGTTAGAGTTGTGATTCCTGAGGAATTGCCTAAACTATATTTTCACTCTCTGACCCTCTTCTGTTACAGTTTGCGGATCCATACTTGCTTAATATTGCTTTAGGAAAACAGTTAATGTATATATGTTCCCTAGTATAAGGTTGTTTTAGAACTGTTAATATTACTGTGGTTTCATCTTGTGTCTGATTTAAAAGGCTTTTAATAAATGTATATGTATTTTTGATATATACACCTGACAGAGCGTAATTTGTGGTGTTGCTTACTGTGTGTGCTCATTGTGGGCCTTCGATCACTCTCACCACTCCTGAGACCTACTAGGGCCTCATTACATGTTGTGCGTTAAGGGATTAACGTTACGGGTAATGGAATACCGGTATCGTTAAATCCCAACGCCAATTGCGACCCGGGTTACCACTATTAGCGGCACCGCTAAGTACGGTGCCACTAATAGCGGCTAGTTTGCGGGCGCGCGACCCTTCATCTCGTAAATAGCGGCATGTTGCTAATAGCACACCATCACAAGCCATTCGGGCATGCAAATAGCGGCATGGTAAAGCCCCAAAAACCCCTTACCGGCATGGCGCTAATACCGGCATCGCGACCCACCCGTTAAGAGAACTGAGAAGTGTTCCCACCTGCTACAGGTGGACACAATCAGCACAGGTGGAGGCAATGGAGACTGTGGCAGTAGAAAAGGAGCACACCACACCCCTTCACACACCCCTTCCCACACCAAGATGGTTCCAATACTAGCAGCATTACATGGGCTGGAGGACATGATTGCAGTGCAGCAGCAACAACAACAGGCAGCACAGAGGAGACGCAGGAGGAGGAGGAGGAGGGCAAGACAGGCGCAGCAAGATGGTTCCAATACTAGCAGCATTACATGGGCTGGAGGACATGATTGCAGTGCAGCAGCAACAACAACAGGCACCACAGAGGAGACGCAGGAGGAGGAGGAGGAGGAGGAGGGCAAGACAGGCGCAGCAAGCACCACCAGGGCACCTAGTAATACCACAGAGGCAGCCACCAAAACCCAGGATCCGAGCCAGTCTGTTTAACCTAACCCCTGAGCAGATACACACCCTGTACCGTCTGGACCGGGATACCATCACCAGCATCGTGGACATGATACTTGACGACATTGTGAGCCTCAGAGACATCAGAACTGCCATCCCCCCTCTACTGAAGGTGGTGACCGTGCTCCACTTCCTGACCACAGGCACCTACCAGCATATAGTGGGGCAGATGCATGGCATCTCACAACCAGTATTCTCACGCACGCTGAACCAGGTACTCGATGCCCTCCTGAAACATGCACGTGAACTCATATTCCTGCCACGGACTGCCCAGGAGATCGCAAACACCAAAGTTGGCTTCTATGCACTGGCAGGCATCCCAAGTTGCATCGGCGCCATCGACTGTACACATGTGGAATTGGTGGTCCCACATCACAATGAAGTAGTCTACCGAAACAGAAAGCAATTCCACTCTATCAATGTCCAAATGTTATGTGATGCAAACAAGATAATCACACATTGTTGTGCCCGATTTCCCGGATCAACCCATGATTCAATGGTCCTCCGGAACTCAACCATACCACGCTACATGGAGCGACAAGCTGGACAACGTTCGTGGCTACTTGGTGAGTAGCAGGGCAAGCACATGGCAGTGTGATTGGAGGGGGAGAGATACATACTCCAACTGGGTATGATTGGGGGGGGGGGAGATACATACTCCAACTGGGTGTGATTGGGGGAGGGAGAGATACATACTCCAACTGGGTGTGATTGGGGGGAGGAGATACATACTCCAACTGGGTGTAGACAGCCGTCCGTAGGACAAATGGACATACAGATGTACGCCATTGTCCATCAGGGAAGGCCACAATGTACTTGAGAAGAACCCACATGCAATTTTAAGCTGCACAACATTGAGAACAATCCAGGTTTCCAAATATTACACATCCATCCACATCCACATTGCACATCATGCCACACCACATAATACACAAATCAGCAACATGGCGTCAAGATAGTTATACAGAATTAGCGCAGCACAACATCAATACAGCAATGTGCCCTTGAATGCATGCAAAGGGATCACTCCTAGCCATAGCATTGAACCACACACCTATAGCACCACTGAAGTGATGCTTCACAGCATGGCAACATTGATGTCGGAATGGCAGTACACTAGCAGTGTGGTACCAAATTTGCCTGGGCCCAGGGACACCTAAGGCCTGGCCTCACCCAGGACATGTCAATTACTGTCGGAGGCATGAATCGGGCATGTCCACTTGCAGGGTCGAGCCCACCTTTGCACATTGCAGTCACACAGATCGTCTGCATGCATGCTGGTAATCGTGGATTTCAATCACAATGCAAAGTCGATTTGTGTGATATGTACAGACCGCTCTTGAGGTGAACAGTAACAGGTCCCCATTCTTCCCCCCATACAGGTGATGCCGGCTATCCCCTGAAGAGGTGGCTCCTTACCCCTGTACGGAACCCACAGAACAGGCACGAAGAGGACTGCAATCGTGCACATACCAGTACCCGCATCATGATTGAGCAGACATTTGGCCTTTTGAAGATACGGTTCAGGTGCATAAACAGGTCGGGTGGGGCTCTCCTGTACGGCCATGAGAAGGTGGCCAAGATCACCATGGCATGTGTCATGCTGCACAATATGTGTATCAGACGGAATGTGCCACTGCCCCCTGACGTTGAAATGCAACCACCTGATGAGGATGATGATGGTGATGAGGACGGAGGTGACAGGGATGCTGGTCATGCAAGAGGCGATGCCCAGGAGGGACGCAATGTGCGACAGCATCTGATCAACCAAATATTCTGAGACACAATGTTTAACTCTGTAGGATGGATATGGGTATTAGTGCACTGGTGTCTGTGGTGAAGCGCAAAATGGACAGTCATCAATAAAGTACACATACACAATGACGAAGTCCAAGCCTGTGTTTTGACTAGTCACCAGTGTATTAATGTATAATGAGATGATAAAGTGCATATCCCCAACTATCCCACCAGCCTTTCCCACACCCCTCCCCCCACAACACTCCCGAAACACCCTTTCCTCCCTCCCCCCACAACACTCCCGAAACACCCTTTCCCCCCTCCCCCCACAACAACCCAGTGTGTGCCTTGCACAATGTTGGTGTCCTGCTGCACATGTGCCAGCTAGACCCTGCTGTCCCTAATTAACATTGCCACCACCACCATTTGTAGGTTGGGATGATGTGCGCCTAGTGGTGCGCATGGAGCGGCGGAGGGGGCTTGTCTGCCTTGAACTCGCAGATGATGAGGAGGCTGTCTGTCCCTGTGGTGGTGGTGGGAATTGGCGGTCCATCGCATCAGCTATACGCATGAGGACCTACCTCAGTTGGCCAATCTCAACGCACAGCCTGTTGGTACAGGCTTCCATCGCCTCCCCCGATTGCCTAGCAGTCTCCGTGATGTCCCCCCTGAGACGGGCAGCCTCTTCCACATGCTGTCCAACCAGCACTGTAATGTCCTCCTGGCGCTGCCTGATGGTGGCCAGGTCATGGCCACTGTGGCCAGCTCGTGGTGTGGCTGCTGCGCCTATGTCTACGTCCGGTCATCAAGTGAGGCCATGAGGCCACCGGTGGGCTCCAGCACCCTCCCGTGTTTTCCTCGCCAGACTGGCCATGGACACAGGATCCTGGTGTTGGCCGCGGAGTTGCTTCTGGGCTTCCTGGGGGGTGGGGGTGTGCATTTGCATGCTGAACTTCATAGGGTCCTCCACATCTGACAGCGGCGCTGTGGCAGCTGCCTCACCAGTAGAACTTGTGGCAGCGGACTGTGGCCCCTCCGTGAGTGTGACCTGTGGTGGGGGATTCACATCAGTAGGTGTGGCAATTGTTGCTGGTGTAGACTTCGGTATTGGCGCAGTGGCGATCTTGAGATGTTTGCCCCTCTGCAGGGGCTCACTCCTCCATGTGCCACTTGCTGTGGTGGGGGTGTCCCCTGTCTCCTGGGTTTTTTCTTTGCAGGGGGGGCCTGAGTCGCAGTGGCAGGTTCTTCGCTGTCTGTATGTGAGCCTGTTGGGGACAAAGAGGGGGATGGCATTGGTGATGGTTCAACGTGCTTCATGCAGAATCAGTTCATCATGCTGTTCTGTGCATTGGGACTTCATTGGTGGGAATTCAGGTGATGGGGCTGTTGAGTGGGTCTTCCATGCATGGGTCTGTGTGGCACTTGTCTGTGGTGATGCGTGCATGTGTGTGTGTTGGGGTGTGACACTCACATGGGCAGGTTTGTGCGCATGTATGATTGTGGCCGCATCCATGAGGTGAATGTGGCCTCACATTTGGGGGGTGCCTCAACATTCACAGTGCATTGTTTCATGTGTACACTTACCTCCATCTGATGTAGTGGCCACACCATGCTCCATGCTCCCGACTCCTTCGATTGATTCGACGCCAATCGTGCTGGCGCAGGTCTCCTCCCACTCCTTCAATTTAATTGGTGAATCCGCGCCACCTCCTGTGGCCATGGCCAGCTTGCGGTTCGCAGACAGTATGCTGCGGACCCGGAGGCGAAGATCGTCCACCGCATACTGCACTCCCTGACGGTGCGGGTGGTGGTGCCCACCGCACTCACTTTCAGGGCACCCTCTGCCCAGATGGCCTTTTTCCGGATCAGGGTCTCCCGCCGCATGTCGTTGGCAAATACCACTTCAGAGTTTGCTGCTAGTGTCTCTGTCAGCATAATGAGTTCCTCGTTCATACACTTCTCTTTACGCTAGCGGTCGGTGTTTTTTTTATGGCCTTTGGCATGGTGAGGGGTTCCTCGAGGCTTTGGGATGGCACAGTTGTCGAAACAGGTCCAGGGGGTGGAGGATGGCAATGGATTGTGTTTTTAAAGATGGCTGCCGTGCTCTTTCCCGTTCCTGTGCGATGACGCTATTTCCGGTTCCGCTATTTAACAGTGACCGCTAATAGCGGTGTCCGCTATTTGCGTGCTTCTGGAGGTCGGAAGTGCTATCAGCGCTTTCGTCGGTGCCGCTAAGGGCTTTTTTGGGGTCTTTAACGTCATGCCGGTAGGGTCATTACTGGCATGGCGCTATGCTCGTGTCCGCGTACTCGTAATGCTACGCAATTAGCGCCCTCTTGGCTAGGCGGACACGTTAATAGCGCCATGCCGGTAAATGCCATTTTTTACCGCGTACCGTGTAATGAGGCCCCTAGTCTTGACCGCCGCCAATGCCACCTTGATTGGCCTGGTTTCAGGAAACTAGGATGGCCCTCTGAACCTCTGCCCACCAGGTAAGAATTCAGAAATCCATTTTACCAAATTGGTGTACAGCAGTGGGATAGGATCGAGGGTACCAAGTGTTGCGCACTGTTAAAGGTACCCGAGTTACACTTACCCATGACACATAGTGACCTTAGTAAAAACGTAACTTCAAAGCTAACGACCTGTCTTAGATCATGGAAGCAATAACTGACATAACTTTGAATGCTTCCAAATCAGAGACACTGAGAATGTTGTGTACCGAAAGAAGCTCATCAGCTCAAGGTACCAAGGTTGGAATGATCCAAAGGATCATGGATTGGCAAGAGGATCAACTCAAGGCCATAACTTCAGATTATGCTTTCTGGTTTAATTCAATTGTTTTGTAATGCTTGCTGTATATTGTTGGTTCCTCTTGTAAAGCGTTTTGGATTAAAACGCTTTATAAATTCAATAAAATACAAAAAGTGCAGAAGGTGGTGGGGCTGCTCTCACTGACAGTTCTAGCAGAGCTGTCGCACCATCATGCATGAAGTCCATGAAGACAGGGATGAGGAAGGGTCCCAAGTTTTGTCTGTTGGCTCTGATCCTGAAGCCATGCTTCAATTCAAGAAGCAAGAGCTTCTGTTTAAGCAGAAGGAGCTTAAGTTGAACATGGCAAAGCTGAGAGCTGAGCAACCAGAAAAACAAAAGGACAGGGATCATCAGTTGAGGCTGGCTAGGATTCAGGCTACAACTGGCTCCTCTAAGGGATCTGGAAATGGGTCTGGGTCCTCCTCTCATTCACGGTTTCCTAACGATCTGCTCAGTATGTATGATGAAATGAATGACATCATGGACTGGTTAAACTGCATTTGAGTATGCATGTGAAGTACAAGACCTTGGGCGGGGCGGTAAATCCCCAATCCCCATTTACCCTTCCCCATTCCCATTTTTGCCCCATAGGGCATAATGGGAGTGGGGAAGGCGTTAATTACGCCACCGTAAATTACGGTGGCGTAATTAACTCCATGGTCCCTTAGCGCCATGGATTTTAACACCTGCTAAAAGCAGGTGTTAAATCCGCCATGGCGCTAAGGGACCTCGTACTCAGGCGGTAAGGGTCGGCGCTGTTTACGCTGCCGTAAACCCCTTACCGCCTGGGTCGTAATGAGGCCCTTTGTAAGATTGAAGCAAACTCTCATCTTAAAGTTTGGGAAGACTCCTGCCCAATACCTGAAGAGATTTAAGGAGGGCAAAAAGAAAGAAGGTAACACTTGGGTGTCCTATGTTACTGATTCCTTGAAAAACATGACTGGCTGGGTTGAATGCTATAAGGTCACAACCTTTGAGGATATGATATGTTTGGTCATGCTTGAACATATTTTTGCATCTTGTTGCCCTGAGCTTAAGCAGCACTTAGCTGATGCTAAGGAGATAAATCCTAAGAAGCTAGTAAGTGCAGCAGATGTGTGGGTGTCCCACAGAGTGTCCGATAAGGACAACCAAACAGCTATGACCATTTAAAGCACCTTATTTAGGTTGTACTTATACTATGCTGTCCTGTCACCTCTCTGTGTGTCCTTGTCTAAGTGTAATACGCCCTGATGCCTTTGGGCTGTGGCGCTATAGAAATAAATAAATAAAATAAGGACAAGACTACTCCTGGTAAGCAGGAGGAGGGGAGAAAGCACACAGATAAAGAGTGTAGGGGATCTGATAAAACGTCCCCCCATAAGAGCAACAAAAAGAATAACAAGGGTAAGTCCCAAGAGAATGTTCAGGGTAGTGGGAGTCATCCTCACAGATAGGCCTCCCTATGTCCCAAGAGGATCTTGTGTGGCTTGTGGAGCAAGTGACCATTGAAGGGGGACCCCAGATGTAAAGTCAAAACCTTGGGGGGTTCACCCAGTGAGTCTGACCTTCTTCTCCTATGAGGAAGAAGAAATCACAGGAAATCCTCCTCCTCAGACTCTTTTCCCAGTGGGATAGAATCTGAGGTAGACCTAGTTTCCCTGGGTTCCTGGGAGCCTAAAGTCTCAGAGGCCTATGCTAGCATTACAGATAACACCAAGCACTACTTTAAAGACAGTGTGCTAATCAATGGAGTAGATACTCCTGCCCTTAGGGATAGTGGGGCCAGCAGAACTGTGGTGGATTCCACTTTGGTAAACCAGGAGGAGCTTGCCAGAGCTTACCTGATGCCCACCAAGTTAGTTAATGGTCTCCCTCCCAAGTTCCCAGTAATGCCTGTAAACTATCAATGGTGCAGTGGTCAGGATTCCTGTGAGTGTACAGAGGCAAGTTCCAGGAAAGGTCCTGCTGGGGAATTATCTCAGAGACGTAGGTCTTGTGGCTGACACACCAGAGAGACCATGCACAATGTCACAAACCAGGGCTGCCTTAGCCAAGTCCAAGGCGCAGCCCAAGCCAAAGGGGAAGCCCAAGGCTAAAGGAGTAAAGAAAGACAAGAGAGGGAAAGAAAACATTCCCCCTAACTCACCTACCACTGAGGTGGAAGTAGTTGGCCAAACACCTGAACCTGATGAGGAAGAGGTGTTGCCTGAAATTCTCATCCCACATGACCACCCTGAACTCCAAAGATTGTTGGTTGAAGGTGGTCCTGATAAGCCTGAGATTAGTAAGGGCCAACGTGAGTGCCCATCTTTGGAAGGTCTAAGGAGACAGGCCTGCTCCCAGCTTGAGGGTCACCCTCCTGGGAAGCATAGGATTTAATGGGAAGGTGTGCTCCAGTACAGTGAGACCACAGAGTCTACAGAAGGAGACCATAGGAGGTTGGTGGTCCCCCTTCATGTAAGACCCTTCCTCTTGCAGTTGGTGCATGAAGTCCACCTTGCTGGCCACCTTGACATGAAGAGAACCAAGCAAAGGTTAGCCCTGCACTTCTACTGGCCCAAGATGGGGGTCCAGGTAGAAAGCCACTGCAGGAGTTGTGCCACATTCCATTTATCTGGGAAAAGTGGCTCAACAATCCAGGCTCCATTGGTACCACTCCCAGTTGTGGGGTACCATTTGAGAGGGTAGGGTTTGGCATTGTCGGTCCCCTTGACTCTCAGACATGCGCAGGCAATAGGTTTATCTTGGTGCTGGTGGACAATACTACTAGATATCCTTAGGCCATCCCATTAAAGACAGTAACTGCCAAGTCAGTTGCTAAAGCTTTGTTTGGCATCACTAGGGTTGGCTTCACTAGAGAAGTTGTTTTCTGATGGGGACAGCAACTTTATGTCCAAGTATATGCAAGCCATGTGGAAGGAGTGTGGGGTCACTTACATGTTTTCATCAGCTTATCATCCACAAACCAATGGCTTAGTTGGGAGGTTCAATAGAAGCATGATTGCGGCTCTGGAAGAACCCCAGAGGAGAAAATGGGATCTCCTTCTGCCATGCTTACGTTTTGCCTACAGAGAGGTCCCACAAGAAGGGTTTTGCTTCAGCCACTTTGAGCTTTTTTTTGGTCACCCGGTTAGGGGACCCTTGGCTATAGTCAAGGAGGGATGGGAGATGCCCACTCGCCCTATCACTACCAATGTAATGGACTATGTGATTGGACTAAGGAAGAAAACGTTCCTCCTGATGGCTCTGGCCATTGATAGGTTGAAGGCTGGTCAAGCTCTGGTGAAACATTGGTATGACCAGAAGGCTTCTCTTATCAACTTTGCCCCAGGCCAACAAATGCTGATCATGAACCCTATAAGGCCTAGAGCTTTACAGGATACATGGGCAGGCCATTACTCAATAGTGGAGCCACTGGGTGAGGTGAACTATTTAGTGGACCTTGTAAAGGCTGTACAGGGCCCAAGTTCCATGTGAATAGACTGAAGGCTTCCATCCCTAGGGTTGAAATTGCTGCACTGCTCTTGGCATCAGATATAGAAGAGGAGGAATCAGAATCCCTTCCTGACCTGTTCCAAGGCAGTCCTTCAGACAGCGCCATTGAGTGTGTCAAATTGGCCTCTCACCTGACTTATGTTCAACAAATGAGGTGAGAACTTTACTGAGGCAATTCTCTCCCTTCTTTTCCCTAGCTCCTGGTTTGACACCTTGGTGCAAACATGACATCGAGACAGGAGATAGTGTACCTACCAAAATTAGGGGGTACAGAATGTCAGATCAGGTGAGATCCTACATCAAGACAGAGGTCAATAACATGCTGGATCTTGGGGTGATTGAGCCCTCCAGAAGTCCTTGGTCTAGTCCTGTAGTTCTGGTACCAAAGGCAGGTACCTCGGAGCTGAGGTTCTGTGTGCACTACAGGGCTCTGACTGCTGTCACCAAGACAGATGCTCACCCCTTTCCTAGAACTGATGCGCTGGTGGATACCTTGGGTGCCTCCAAGTACCTCAGCACATTTGACCTCACTGCAGGGTATTGGCAAATAGCCCTAGCAGAACAAGCCAAGGAAAAGCGAGAATTCCCAACTCCAGAAGGCCTTTACCGGTTCAGGGTAGTGCCATTTGGATTGAAAAATGCACCTGCCACTTTTCAGAGGCTTGTGAATCATGTCCTTGACGGGTTGGATGAATTCTGCCTTGCTTATCTGGATGATATAGCAGTTTTAAGTGCCACCTGGGAGGATCATTTGCATTTTATTTGTATTTAATTTGTGTTTATAAAGCGCCTTAAGCCAAATCGCTCTACATTTTAAAAACAAGATACGGTACAAAAAATGGTGAGCAGTAAACGATCAATCCTGGTAGCAGATATTCAGGGATGATGAAGAAGGTAGGTTTTCAAGGAAATGCAAAAGATAGAGTAAATAGTAATGGAGCTGAGGGATAGTGCAAGGGCATTCCAGTGAAGGGGAGCAAGAAGGTGGAAAGATCGAAAACAGGACTGGGCACATGCAGAAGGGGAACATTGAGTGTGAAGAGAGAATAAGACCGGAAAGAGCGAGACAGAGTGTAGAGAGATGAAAGCGCAGCAAGGTTATCAGGGGCAAGTCCATAGAGGGATTTGAAAACTAGACAAAGGAACTGAAATTTAATTTGGGAGTGAAAAGGTAACCAGCCAAGCGAAGCAAGAGAAGAGGAAATAGAGTCTTGATAAAGAAGAAGACAAAGTAGACGAATGGAAGAATTGTAGATTGATATTAGAGGGGCAAGACGAGAGCTCGGAAGACCAAACAGAGTGGTGGAACAGTAGAAGAGTCGAGAAAAGATTAGTTAGGAAATAAGAAGTTTAGAAGCTTGGAAAGTGAGGAAGGAATGAGCTTTCCGGATATTATGGAGGTGGAAACGACAGGAATGAGAAGTGAGAGAGGTGTGGTGGGCAAAGGAAAGATTTGAGTCAAAATAAAGGCCAAGGTTGCGAGCTGTAGAAGAAATAGGAAGATTAGAAGCAGGAAAGGATATGAACGGGGTAGAGAATGAGGAGGGAGAGTATTAGCAGGGAAGAACAGGACCTCCGTCTTCCCTGCATTAAGGATGAGAAAATGAGATGCCATCCAAGATTTGATAGCAGTGAGACAAGCTGTGAGGGTATGGTGTATATCAGAAGTGATGGAAGAGAAGGATAGAAAAAGTTGTGTGTCGTCCGCATAGAATTGATGAGAAAGATCAAAAGAGGAGATAATAGCAGCGAGTTGTGAGGTACACAATGAGAAAAGGAAGGGGCCTAGGACTGACCCTTGGGGTACTCTGTGATCAAGGGGGAAAGATGTAGCGGTCTTACCTGCCCATGAGACAGAAAAAGTTCTATTAGACAGATAGGAACTGAACCAGGAAGGAACAGAATCCTTAAAACCAAGAGAAGAAAGGGACTCCAGGAGCAAACAGTGATCCACAGTGTCAAATTCAGCAGATAAGTCAAGAAGAATAAGAAAAGAGGAGTGTTTAGAGTATCAAGCTGAGAGAAGAGAGATAAGCACAGAGATCAAAGCAGTCTCAGTAGAGTGGAGGGGACGAAAGCCAGACTAAAAGTGAGGAAGAAGAGAGAGATTAGTGACAAAGGATGAAATCTAAGAATTCCCAAGACGCTGTAAGAGTTTAAAGAGATAGGGTAGGAGAGAGATAGGACGAAAATTAGAAACAATGAGAGGATTAGCTGTGGGTTTTTTCAAGATAGGAATACTAGTTGCGTGTTTAAAGAACATGGGAAAACAGAGGTAGAGTGACAAATGTTAAAGAAAGAAACAAGATAAGGTATGAGAAGAGGGTAAATCTTAGGTATAAGAGCAGAGGGAATTGGATCTGTAAATAGAGTAGCGGAGGGGTAGTCTTTGGCTAGCAAGAGAAGTACATTGGTGTTGGAAACAGGGGCAAAGCTAGAAATGAAAACAGAAGGAGTAGGGGGAGAAGGAGGTAAAGTGCCTGGGGGAAGAGAGGCTTCAATGTCTTGGTGAAGAGTGATTAGATGCAGATTCTGATTTGAGCCAACACCTTTCAAGTCGGTGAAGAAGACATCGCATAGAGCGGAGATGACGGGAAAACCAGGGTTGAGAAGGTTTGCGAGTGGGGTGGAAAGCAGACAAAGGATAGAGTTGATCAAGACCAAGAGAAGCACCTCAGGTGGTCCATAATCCTGCAAGGGTTTGACATCACCATTGAGCATAGGCCAGGTAACCAACATAGTAATGCTGATGGGTTGTCCAGAATGTTTAGTTGATCTGAACAAGAGGCCCATCCAGGGGTGGATTAGTTCTCCCCTGTCCTTGTTCTGGGAGGGACGAGTGTTAGGAAAGATTTCCATTCATGTGTAATTTTCCTTCCAGTTGTGAACCCCATTTTGTCTGACCATCCTAGCCTGACTTTCACCAGTGGAGCCCAGTCTTCTGCTGCACTCCGCTGGGCTTTTGCTCATCTCGTTAAGGGGGAACTGACATGCCCTTCAGACTGTCAGTACTAGGAGACTTTGTTTTCCTTAGTCTTTCATTTTGTTGCCATTTCTTGGTAACTTTTTATCAGTGCACAATTTACCTTCCAGTACAGTGCGCTGGGATCCCTTTTTCATTTTGAAGGCCTTAGACACCATTGAAGGATTTTTGGTGAATGTACAAGTGTGCCCAGGACGGAACCGGTGTCAGCAGTTACTTTTTAACATTTACCACATTAGGCCCAGGACGGTGGCCAGTGCCTAAAATGGCCATGCCATGAAGTCCTTTGTTCTGTCCTTTGGCCATTTTGACCCTTAGCCTTCCCCAGGTCGAACCAACCCAGGGAATTCCTTATTAGGTCATGCAGACTTTCGTGGGCTTCTGTATGCCTTGTGTGTGTGCGCCCAGAATGTGGGCTGGACCTGTCTACTTCCAATACACATTCATGATTGGTCCACGTCTAGGATGGTTGAATGTGAGCAGATCTCCCATTGGTTGCCCTTTGATTTGGCGCAAAGCAAACTTTGGATAAGAGAAGGCACTCTACACCCATTCCAGGTCGATCTTCTGAGTTCTCACTGAACTTAGTAAAGGAGCCAAGTATCCTGAACCAAAGAAACAGATCTGTGGAACCGCTGGAGACCCGCTGGAAGGTTTGGCACCCTGACCCTGCTGTTGTCCCATCAGAACCCCTGTTTCACATTGATCACAGAAGGCCATCTGGCGCTTCGACCCATTGGAGTAGCGGGACCAACTATTCTCGGCACCTCCTGATTAACCTACAAACAAGCCTCTTCGGAAGCGTTCCTGGACGGCCCAGTGAACTGACCAGCTTGTGCTGGTCCTTTGCTCTGGAATTGCCGCTGTCTCGAGTCTTGACTTGAGACTTTGTGAGCCGTAAGCTCTTGGTAGAAGGCACTTTCTCGCCGACTTTCGTACACCTAGCATTCCTAGGTCAGGAACTAGGAGAGCCCACACAAGCTTACGCGGAACCCGTGTCATCACGCAGTGGTGACGAGCTTCGTGAGTGCCTTGCTGCTGTGCCCTCCTGTGCCCTAAGACGAACTGCAGTGGAACTGGCCCGATCCCTTCCCCAGAAGCAGAGGGAAAGGCCACTGTCGCACCACGGACTGAAATCCTGGAACGCAGCCCCTGAATGACGGAGAAACGCACAACTGCTGAACTCGAACCTGCAAGCGAATTGGACTAGACTGGCAAAGCTTGGTCCGGACTGCATCGAGGGTCGGTGAGTACTTGCATCACTTACCGGTATCGCCTATACGCATCCATAGACTTTTACGCAGAAGTGTCCCACAAGGGCCACTCACCTTAGTTAAGGTAGTCTGAGCTACCATCCTATTTCCGATTCCTGGAAATCGCTCTGCCCTCTTGTGGAGACCCTCCTCGAATAGTGGAACTCTATTCTTTATCGCCTCACCCCCCTTCCTCAGACACTATAGCCTCTTGAAGAAGGCCCGTTTTGTACTTTAATGCACAAGCAAGTGCTGCCGCGCTAAAGGTACTTTTGAGCACAAGGCTCCACACTACATAGGGATTGGACTGCCTACTAGTTAGGGTTGTGATTCCTGAAGAATTGCCTAAAGTATATTTGCACTGTCTGACCCCCTTCTGTTACAGGTTGCGGATCCATGCTTGCTTAATATTGCTTTAGGACAACAGTTAATGTGTATATGTCCCCTAGTATAAGGTTGTGCTAGAATTGTTAATATTACTGTGGGTTCATCTTGTGTTTGATTTAAAAGGTCTTTAATACATGCATATGTTTTTTTGTAATATACACCTGACTGAGTGTAATTTGTGGTGTTGTTTACTGTGTGTGCTTATTGTGGGCCTTCAATCACTCTCACCACTCCTGAGGCCTAGTCTTGACCACCGCCAATGCTTCCTTGATTGGTCTGGCTTGTCTAGAAGGTCACCCTGTTCCAAGAAACTAGGCTGGCCTTCTGAACGTCTGCCCCCCAGGTACATCTTAACACCCATAAAAAAAATACAAATTGAAGCTCGTGGACAGTGGCCAGTGTCAATTGGCTCTTTGTATCTAGCATGGCTGGCTTTCTTTTTCAGGCTCCTTAAAAAAAACAGAGGGTTCCACAAATGTAATACTTTGAGCAGTGACCATAAATAAGAAAGAACAGGAATAAAAAATAATTTGTCTTTCTGGAATTCTATAAAATAATTGCTAGGCTCATTAAAAGTTTATTTCACATCTATCCCCTCTGCTCTTCGCTTTGGCCATGGAGCCGCTGGCTCAACGAGACCGGGAAAACCCCCGAATCAGTGACCTGAACACCGGCTCTGCGCAACATAAAGTGGCCCTCTACGCGGATGAAGTTCTGCTCACCATTACAAACATTGAGAGATCCATGAGCGAGGCCTTAACCGAAATCCACAACTTTGGGATGGTCTTGGGATTCGCGATTAACTTTCAAAAGTCGGCAGCGCTGGGAGTGGGCATGACGCCAGCTGAACGGGAGGCCCTGGAGGAGAGAGGTCCGTTCCAGTGGAGCATCAAATCGATCCCCTAGTTGGGGTTCAGATCCCCGCACGCCCCAACTGAAGTTTACTGGGCTAACTTCCCGTCACTCTTAGAGGAACTAGAGAAGGATCTGACCCGCTGGCAACCCCAAGAGATCTCCCTCCTAGGCCGGATCACGGCGTGCAAAATGAACTTACTTCCTCGCTTCCTCTATGCCTGTGCCGCCCTCCCGATCACCATTCCGCTCCCCCCTTTGCAGCGGCTCCAAAGGAAGATGGTGGACTTTATTTGGAAGGGGAAGAAAGTGCGCATCCCGCGGAGAACAATGATGGCCAGCACGAGATTGGGAGGCCTGGGGGTTCCCGACCTCCGTAAATACCATATGGCGGCACAGCTGGCCCACCTCCAAGCATGGGGGCTTGCTACAGGTCGACCGAAATGGGTGGAGATCGAACAATCCTGCCTTTCTCTCCCCCTTCGCTTCCTCCCGTTCTTACCCACAGCCTTATGCCGCAGCTGGCCGGGCACTCTTACAGCTACAAAGCAAAACGATTAGGGCCTGGGAGTGGGCTCACAGACACCGGGGCATCCCAGGAGACTTGCGTGCGCTCTCCCCAATCTTCCTCAACCCAGCTTTCTCCCCCGGAGCCCATCCCCAAAACTTTAGAAACTGGGTCGCAGGGGGCCTCGCCACTTTAGGGCAACTCTTTGAAAGGGACTCCCCCCTAACCTTCGAACGCTGCAAGATGACTTTCCAGTTAGCGGAAACGGATAGGTACTCCTACACTCAGCTCAGGCATTGATGCTCCCACCCACAGACCCGAGCGGCGGCCACAAGACCCCTTACCTCACTGGAACTAACGGTGAGCGACCTGCCGGCCCGGGGGAAGATTTCGGCCCTGTATAGACTGCTACAGGAGGACCCCTTTCAGTCCAGGCCTTTCTATATGTCCCAATGGGAAACGGACCTCGGACACACCATTGAGGACCATACATGGGTGGACATTTGGACAAGAACGCGGACGACTTACCGCTGTAGTACCAACTGGGAGTGTGCCCATAAACTACTCCTGCGCTGGTATTACCCTCCTCTTCGCCTTCATCACTTCCAACCAGCACTAGACCCCTACTGTTGGCGACTTTGCGGCCTCCCAGGATCCTACTTTCACATGTGGTGGACCTGCCCCCGGGTACAGGAGTATTGGTCTCTCTGCTTAGCTACCATAAAAGACATCACCCAGGTGACCTTTCCGCTCACGCCCGAACAGGTCCTTCTAGGGATCCCACTGTCAGGCTCATACCCGCGGTCGGGGAGGAGAGCTGTCCTGGTGTCCCAGTTCTTGTTAGCGGCTAAGATCACGGTGGCCCGCACCTGGAAGTCTGCGGACGGGCCATTGATGGCCCTTTGTTGGGTCAAACTCTGGGATATTTTGATAGCCGAGAAAGTCACGGTAGCCAAGGCGGGACTGCTTCATCGATTTCGGGATATCTGTGCGCCAGTGCTAGACTATGACCGGAACTATCCGGCCCTGACCCACAAACCGCACCTGATCGCAAGGGCCCTTCACGCTATGGAGGACTCGCCATTGCCGCCAATCCAGTCTGACTAAGGCCTGAGAACTATGCTTGCCGGGGAATGCCAGGGGTGGTAGATGGGGACTCTGGGTTACATGACCTGATATGCTACATGTAATGCTATTGTATAATTTCTCCTGTGTGTGGATTTATAAATAAACAAATTAAAAAAAAAAAAGTTTATTTCATGCACACTTCAGCGGACGAGTCACTGATTTAGTCTGTTCTTAAACATCTCAAATCCACAAAGCAGACAAAAGCCTCCCAAAAGCATTCAGAGTAGAATAAGCATCCATTTCGGACTATGAATTTTGATTTTCGCAAGTTGCAGTTATAGCATGTTTTTTCCGCCGTTGTCTCTGTTACGATCATCAAAAGACATTCCATCTCGGTGTGCTCGGTCACTTGACGAAATCCTTGTGCCTAAAAGCCTGTGTACAGTGTAGAAATGTTTGACCATAGCACATAAAGTGTCCCTTGATTTCATTGTGCCACAATTAATGCTTTGTTGTAATGTGTCTATCTTTCCTATATCCATGGCATGCAGTTCAGGATGTTGGTTTGCATGTAGGATGTAACAAGTGCCCAGAGTATTGGATGCCATGTGAGTGCGCTGCTGTAATGAAGGGGAACATGGAGGCCTTAGTTACGGTGTATATATATAAATAATTTAATAAGTGACTATGATACAGAGCCCCACAGCCTTGCTCCTTCTCCCAGTCATCTCCAACCGTCTCCGCTCGCCCCCTCCGTTCTCTCCTGGAATCCTACGCCATCAGCTGAGGGACGCTCGCACAGAGTGCCTACACGGTAGTGCCGTGGAAACACTACACTACGCATCCCCTTCTCTTCTCAAAGTTTCTCAGTCCCTACAGGGACTGGAGCACAGTGGAGTCCTTCGGGGTCTTCCTTCTACACATACTTCTCCAGACGATTGGGCCTCTGACAGTATCTCCCTGACCTCGAACGGAAGGAGCCCACATATGTATGGTTAGGCAAGGCAAATTGTCCATCTCGGGATAACATCATTCCCATCTTTGCATTCTCACCAACTTTACCAGCTCCCTCATTTTTGCTAGCAACATTCTCCCCCTCTCCCTCCCTCTCTCTCTCCTACCAATTTTCTTCACAAGGGACAATCCATGTTTCATACTCTCCCATCATCTAATCTGACTGCATGTTTAAAAACTTCTGTCACTTTGTCAGGCATGGACCACCTGCAACACCCATCTCTGAGAGCAGGAGGTAATTTGATTCTCACCATGTCTCCTCCCACAGGGTGAACATTACTCTTTCTCACACCAACACCATCACTCGCTCTTTTATTTCTCATTTGGTAGGCTCTGATGTTTGTAACCATGCCCTCCAATTTGTTCGGTAAATCAGCGGCCTTGCCCATCCAAGCTGGCTCTAATTTTGCTTTGGCCTTCCTCCTCCTGCTAAATTCAAAAGGAGAAACACCTGTTGTACAATGCAGGGTGAATCGGTGAGCAACAATGACATCTCTCACTGCCTCCTTCCAATCCTTGCCATTGACCCAATCCCATCTGATGGCTTCTTTGAGAACTTTAAGCGTTCTAGCACTCCATTGGTTTGTGAATGATTAATAGCACTCTTACTGTGTTCAATAGAGTTTTTACGACAGTACTCACCCACCTCTTTGGACTTAAATTGGGATCCATTGTCAGTAGCTATAACCTTGGGATAAATCTCACGCTCACAAATTTCCTCCAAGAATTCAATAACAATCTTCACTGTCACATTTCATTTGATCACAACTTCCATCCACCTGGTGAGTAGAACAATAACAACCGGGCAGAAGGATTGTATACCATTACTCCACACAGGACCTAACCCATCTATTCCCAGCTTTTCCCACAGTCTTTCCAGAATATCAGTAACAACCATAGTATGCTTAGAACTCACATACACTTTGCCACTCTTATTACAAAGGATACAATCCCTGACTTATCCTCTTGATCTGCACATCGCACGCTGGCCACCAGTAGTTACTTCTTATTCTCTGCTTAGTTTTAACGATTCCCTGGTGACCTTCATGTGCCAGACCTATCAGTCGCTCCCGGACCTTCTCAGGTGGAATGATTCTTTCACCACGCATCACCATCCCTTCTTGGATGTACAAGTCATCTATCACATTCCAGAAGGCTGACAGCCTTAGCCTCTCAAATATTGTTTTCCAATGAGGATTGTGTTCTTCCAATACTCGCATGAGAATACTTAAACTTGTGTCCTCTTTCATCGCATCTTCCCACTCTTCACAGACAGGTACAGAAGTTTTCGCCACTTCTTTTTCAATAGTAGCATACGCCTTCTGAGCTCTCTTCAATAATCATGATGCAAAGGCTATGAGGAACTATTTCCCACCTTCCTCTTGTGTCACCACAGCGCCTAGGCCAACATTGCTGGCATCCGTCGTTATGATGGTTCTCCTGCCACTTTTAAAACTTTGCAGTACAGGAGCTCTCACCAAGGCTTTCTTAATGTATTTAAATTCCTCTTCACATTCAAATGCGCTCTTCATTTTTGACATGTTCACGCATGGACAAAGTGTGTTTTGCAAAATAACAAATTCATTTGGAGTAATACTACCCCATACCAAGAAAAATTCGAACTTCTTCACAGGTCTTGGCATATTTTCAATGGCTTCTGCCAACTGTCTCTTAGGACTTATCCCTTCAGCAGTAATAACATGTCCCAGATACTCAATTCCCCATCTATTAATCTTGCATTTCTCATGACGTAATGTCATCTCTGCAATATGTAGCTTCTTGAATACCTTATCCAATCTTTCGTTGTGAAGTTTGAGAGTGTCTGCATGTATTAAGATGTCAACCTGAAAGCATAAAATTCCTTTGTCCTCATTAAACAGTCTGTGCATTATGTTCTGGAAGACCGTGGCCGCCGACATCAGGACGAACGGCATTCGTTTGTATTGGAATAGCCCCTCACAGGAGTGATAAAAGCTGTCAAACACTTGGATTTTTCATGTAATCTTACTGGATGATAGACCGAGGTGAGATCTAAGGTTGAAAAGGGTTGTGCTGGGCCTATAGTTGATATAATGTCTTGAATGTTGGGTAATGGGTGTCTCTCTGTAACTATGCATTTATTGAGTCGTCTCATGTCTACACAAATCCTGAGTTTTCCTGAGTTATTCCGTAAGGCAACTAAAGGTGATACCCATTCCGCTGCATCTATACTCTCTATGGTGTCTTGGTCTTCTAATTTCTTTAGTTCTCGTTTAACTTTTTCTCTCATAGATAAAGGAACATTGCGTAGCTTCTGCGCCACCAGTATACAGTTGTCTTTCTTATTTATTTTATGCACAAAACCACGTAAGCAGCCTATTTTATCCTGGAACACTTCATCTATTATTTTCTCCCCGTCTTTAGCATTTTCAATGGCAAGTACTGTCTCCTCTGCATTGGGTTCTTATTTTACTTTAAGCTTAGTTTGGTGTGTTCAACTCAACAAGGCTGTTTTTCCCTTTCTTGTTACATTTCTTTTCTTTTGGCTTCTCTACTTTAGATTTTTAAAGGGGCCCAGAACCACCCAATTAACTCAATTCTGGCTACTCCGTATGCTCTAAGATTGATATCAACTTCATTAAGATAGTCACAACCCATTCTCTCTCCTTTATTCTGTGGTAAGAGTATATATTTAGCACCTGAATCAATCTTCATGGATGTTAGAACTCCGTCAATATGTAGGGTGACTTTGCGACTGTCTATTTCTTCTTTGTCATCTACTACCATTGATATGCACTCATCACCCTCTTCCTCACTGCGATCACTACCAATCCAATTGGTGGAAGATTTTTTGTTCCTGCAATACCTTGTGAGGTGACCTTTGCCTTTACATATCTGGCATATGATCTTCAAAACAGGACATATTCCGGGTTATCTGCCCAATGATCCACACCATCACACCTGAAACATCTCCTTGGGCTGCTCTGCCTTGGACTGTTTCTTCTCCTTGCGCGAAAGGGTATTCTCCCTCTCCTATATTCTCTCCATGTGGGTTTGTGCACTCTCTGCATTCTTTCCCCTGTTTTCTTCCTTGTATATGTACTTTCATTGATGGTCGATATGCCATCATTTAGCTTGGGTCTGGTTGTAGGCTGCAGTACAACTTCTGTCTTTAAGTTAGTGTACTTTATTCTCATTTCCAGGACACTTTTCTGTGTGTTCCACTTCTTTGGCGACTTTCAGCACTGTGTCTAACGGGGGGGGGGTTGGGGAGGAGTCATCCTCTGAACATAGTTCCTCTCCGACTTTTGCACTGCTGCACTCTAGCATGCATTGGTCTCTGAGACGTTCATCAAGCTGATCATTGAAATTAAATGTTCTGGCCAACTTCCTTAGGCTTGTGATATATTGCTCCACACTTTCACCATCCTCTTGTATTCTTTTTTCAAATTGTAATGTTTACTCATCTTTTGGACTGCTTTTTCATATTCATTGAGATGTCCACCCTCATTTTCCAGTAGATCTGGTAGATCCTCAAATTTGTCTTGGCCTGCGGCACCCAGACAATATAGCAGCAGAGATTTACTTCTTTCAACTCTGTAATTAGTTCCACACATTACACTGGCGTAGTGTTCAAATCATGTTGTCCATCTCTTCCAGGGAATTGTGGGTTCCTCAATCTCAGGTAGAAAGAAGGTTGGTGGGGGAACACCAACAAATGCCATTGTTGTAGCGAGATTGATAAAGTAATGGTGGTGGGTTATCTGTGCTGGGTGGTTGAGAGAATTGCTTGTTGGGGTTGCAGTCTAATTAATTGTTCTAGCATGCAGTGCTATGGGTTGCTGTCAGCATTTCATTGTGTTGCGCGTATGTACTGTACAGTACAGTAATGCCTGCTGGCATCTGAGGGCGTTATAGTGCTGTAGAGGTAATATTTATTTTGTTGTGCCCATGCATTATGGTTAATATGGTAAAGTTGCAATGCTGTGGGCACACCGGCAGGTGCAGTTTGGAGAGTGGAGCAAAGTGACTGCCTGTATAATAAGGCTAATACAGTAATATTCTGTGAACGTTATCACGTTGTGCTGTACAAGAGGAAGTGATTGCACACCGTATGGTCACAAAACATATTAGGGGAGATCAAAAGGAGCAATGCGGCTTAACATCTGTCGGGGTTCACTGTTCCATGCAGGACCTTATCATCAGCATCTCATGCAGTAATGCGGCTGCAGGGCTCAGTGCGTTCCAGATAGCCCATCTTCGTCGGCATGTTTGTAATGAAGGGAAACAAGGAGGCCATAGTTACGGTATATATACATAAAAGTAATTTAATAAGTGAATATGGTACAGAGCCCCGCCAGCCTTTGTCCTTCTCCCCGTCGTCTCTGCTTGCCTGCTCCATTCTCCTGGAATACTACACCGTCAGCTGAGGGAGGCCCGCACAGTGTTGTTGCTGTGGACGTACTACACTACAGCTGCTTTTCCTGCGCTACTCTCAATTCTTAAATGCACAGTTATGAACCCTCCAAATGGTATGTATTTTGCCAACCTCGGAAGCCTGAAAAGTAGATCCATGCAGGCTTGACTTGTGGCCACCTTTGCACCAGACCTGCAGATGAACTGGCCTGCTGTTAAATCTCAGCTACTATAGACTGGAACAGCTTAGCCCTTTATGGGAAATGTCTAGCATCTCCTCGCCCCGGGATTCTGGACTTACCTTAAAAGGAGAATAATGTCTTCTAATAGTAAAATGTTGAATAACTGGACAAAGAAAATCATAAAGATACTGAAAGACCTGGGGGAGGGGGGTTACTTGAGGTGCTACTTTCAAATCCGACATGGATAAAGAAAAAATTGAAAGAGCACGACTGGATTTCGACCCTGAAATCAGCAGCTAGCTACCAGTCTATAGTTCATCTGGTGATGGAACCGCGAAAGTGGATGTTCTACCTAATTACCTAAATCAATTCCCTAGTAGGAAGTTCTGGGATATATATCTGAGTCAGAGCACGAATAAACCTTCTTCCAACCAACGAGATTCGGGCTCTCTGCGGTCTAGCCCAAGAGAATAACTTGCTTCTGTAAAGAGTCCTGTGTTGTGGAAACTGTGAAGCATCTCCTCCTTCTTTGTCCAGCCCTTAAAGATGAGCGAACAAAACAACGTGGGAACTTGATGTCCGAGCACTTGACACTAGACCCGGAAGTATAGTGGAGTATGCCGCTGAGTGGAAGTAAGACTACATATGTGATTGCAGTGGTCACATTTTTAACTAATTTGTTTTAAGGACCTTTTTGAAAGGTTTCATCAAGGTTTCATCAAAAACTAGAGGACGGGACTGGTTTGGACATCAGTATGTCTTTTGATTTTGTTGTTTTGTTGCTAAAAAATTGTAAAAAATTGTAATCAATTAAATGCAAATTAAAAAAAAAAGAAATCTCAGTTACCAGTTGATTGGTATCCACTACAGAGTGTAGTTTGCTTTCTGACTAGCTCATTTTACTATAGCGGCTAAGATAGCTATAGCCGGTAAGATAGCTCAAGGGGTTGAGTGCTTGCTGCTGTGATGTGTGTGTGATCTGCAGGTGCGAATCCTGGCAAAGCCAACTCAGTCTTTCATCCTTCTGAAGTTGATAAATGAGTACCGACACAGGTTGGGTGATATTGTATGTATATTTGTTCTATATAAAGCGCTTAAGCATAAGTGCTATATAATAACACATCATTATCATTTGGCCTTGGACATCTGCTTGCATTCACAGAAATTTGGTAATATGGGCCTATACAAACTGATATTAACGATACATAAGGTGATCCATTCTTGTATGAAATGTATATCTCATTACAGTAATATTGTAACCATATTTTTCCTAGTTTACTTAGGAATAATGCTATGCACTGCCACTTCCTGTTTTGCCAAGGGGTGAGCGGTCATGTTCCATCGCTTCCCATGTCGTCACTTTGGGGTGGCGTCAAATGACATCACTTCCTGTGATGTCATCAGAGGCCAAGGGTTGTGTGATGTCACTCCCACTACCCCTGGCATTTTGGTGAAATAACATCCCTGAATTTGTAAAGTGGGGAAACAAATTTATATACTGTATATTCATTAGAGGTAGTGTAAGTACCTCTTCTCAATAAATCGTTATGATATGATATGATATGGCATTTGTAACGCGCCTATACACAAGTGTTTCAAGGCGCGACGAGGCAGGGAGGGGGGAACAAAGGGAAGACAGACAACAATCCTACTAGGCCAAGTGTCATTCAGATCGCGCAAGTGCAAGGGTAGGAGGGAAGGGAAAAGTGCAGGGGGAAAGGGAGAGGGGAAAGTGCAGTACAGGGGTAGAAGAATAACAAGATAAATAATAAGGGGCAGCTGGTGGCAAGTGCAAGGTAAGTGCAGACAAGTGCTGGGAAAGGGGGGCTGTAGGGATGCAGAGACAGTCCCGCAGTGCAGGGGTTGCCAGGGAGACAGTGCAAGGGGAGAGTGGCTGGGCCAAGGACCGAGATCGGTGAGAGTGGACCAATTGCAGAATCAGTGCAGTTTCAGTGGGAATTTAGCAGGGGAGAGGGGGAGAGAAAGTAGAAGCAAAGAGGAAGGTTTTGAGGTGCTTCCGGAACTGGAGATGGTTCTCAAGTTTCAGGGATGCAGGAAGGCTGTTCCAGAGGGAGGCCCCTGCTGCAGAGAGAGATCTACCCCCAAGTCGTTGCTTGGAGAAGCAGCTGACCCTGAGGGAGTTGGAGGCAGATGAGCGAAGAGATCGAGAAGGAAGGTATTTAGGAAGAGAAAGTTGAAGGTATTTTGGCCCCAGGCCCCAGAAGGCCTTGTGGACAATGCAGAGGGTTTTGAACTTAATCCTCGCAGCCACTGGGAGCCAGTGTAGAGATTTCAGTCCTGGAGAGATACGGTCCCTGGGCTTGAGGCCAAGGACAAGTCTTGCAGCCCTGTTCTGGATGAGTTGCAGAGGGCAGAGAGTAGAGGCAGGCAGATTTAGATAGAGGCGGTTACGGTAGTCCAGCTTGGAGAGAACCAGGGCTCTGGAGACAGTGAGCTTCTGGGGGAAGGAGAGGAAAGGAAGAATACCTCTGAGGAGGTGCAGCTGGTAGTGTGACTTCTTAGAGACGTCAGATATGTGAGGAGAGAAGGAGAGTGTGGAGTCGAAGATGACCCCTAGGTTTTTTGCCTTGCAGGTAGGAGCAGGAAGAGGGCCAAGAGAGGCCGGCCAGAGAGCTGCAGGGAAGGAGGGAGTGGGTGTGCCGATGAGTAGAATCTCAGTCTTACTGGCATTAAGGCAGAGGTAATTGGCGGCACACCATTCCTGGATAGCAGACAGACAGTCAGAGATGAGGGAAGGAGAGGAGGAGGCCAAGAGTAGCCTGAAAATGAGCTGGGTATCATCCGCATAGCACTGAAAGTTGGGGCAGAGAGCGGCAATGCGGTGGGCAAGGAGTGCCAGGCACTGGTTGAACAGCCAGGGAGAGAGGTTAGATCCCTGGGGGACACCACAGGTGGAGAATAAGATTTCAGAGAGGAAGGACCCCAGTTGGACCTGGGAGGGTCGATTGGAGAGGAAAGAGGTCAGCCATGCTAGAGCCTGACCAGTGATACCCAGGTTATCACGGAGGCGGTTGAGCAGGATGGTATGGTTGACAGTATTAAAGGCAGAAGAGAGATCGAGCAAAATGAGAACACACGGGGTGTTGGAGTCAAGGTTGGAGAGCAGGTCTTCACGGATGTTCAGGAGAGCAGTTTCTGTGCTTCTCTGGCAGCTCTGAAGCCAGACTGATAGTCATGAAGACTACCAACAGAATCAGCATGGAGATTAAGTTGGGAGATGGCCAGTTTCTCCAGGAGCTTGCCCAGGAAGGGAGTGATGGAGATTGGGCGATAGTTAGCCGGGCAGGAGGGGTCGGAAGATGGTTCCTTAAGAAGCGGGTGCACAAGGGAGTTCTTGAGAGGGGATGGGAAGACTCCAGAGGCGAAGGAGTGATTGCAGAAGTCAGCAAGGGCAGGAGCCAAGGAGTCGATGTGGTCCTTGATAGTTTTGGAGGAACAGGGGTGGACCTGTTTTGACGAGACTTTCATAGATCGGACTTGTCTCGAAACCTCGTCAGCAGAAAAAAGGGGAAAGGCAGAGAAGGAGGGAGGAGGGGTGGCTGCAGAAGGGCCAGAGGAGCAGGGAAAGGAGGGAGGGAGGTGATAGGAGGAGAGTGAGGACAGGATGTCCTGAGTTTTTGAAATGAAGTGAGAGACCAGTGCCGTGCAGAGGGCCTGGGAGGGGACAGGAGAGGTAGAGATTGCAGCAGGGTTGGCCAGTTCCTTGCAGATTTTAAAGAGTTCAGCCGAGTTGTTAGATGCCGCAGAGATGCGGGCTTGGATAAGGGCTCTCTTCTTGGTGAGAACAGAGAGCCGGTATTGCCTTTGGAGCAGGCGGCAGGCCAGTTTGTCAGAGGATGAACATGAAGCACGCCATTTCCTCTCTGCCACCCTGCACTTGCGTTTTAGGGTGACAAGATCCGAGTCATACCAGGAGTTACATTTGGCTTTGGGCTTCAGGTGGATCCTCATGACAGGGGCAAGGATATCAAGAGTATCAGAAATAGCAGAGTGGAGAGTGGAGAGGGCTGTGTCAGGGTGGGAGTCAGCCGAAGGGGGAGGGAGGGATGAGAAGGTGGCGGCGAAAGCCTCAACTGACACGCGCTTCATGGGTCGGATGACCGCGAAGGAGGGTGGCAGTGATGAAGGTGGCTTTGCATGAGGGGGATGAAGGGTGAGGTCGGAGGATAGGAGAAAGTGATCACTCCAGGAGAGAGGAGTGGAGAGAGGGACAGAGAGGGGAAGGTCAGAAGAGATGAGGGCATCAAGAGTGTGCCCTGCAGAATGAGTAGGCCCAGACGGCAGAATAGAAAGTGACAGAGAGTCGCAGATAGATAGCTAAACAGAGAAAAAAGAACTTATGGAGGCTCGGAGTGAAATACACTGACACTAAGGAACTAAGGAACAAGAAACTCCAATGTTGTCTGATGAGAAAGGGTTTGTTAGTTATCAACGTAAGAGGCGTTTTTGACAGTTCCATGTAGACACGTAAATAAAATAGAGGACGATGACATTAGACGTGCATTGGCGTTGTGAAAAGGGGAGTAAGCGTTTACTGATGTCAGCTTGAGGGGCGGGTGATCTGAATTACTGCCGCAAGGGCACTTGAATTTAGGATGATGGATCAACGGATAAGATTAGCACTAGATGGCGGTTCCCTACCCATGTGTTTTGCATGTGTAAATGTGAGAAAAACAAAGGTAAGATTCATTGGAAACATGTTTAGGATCGATCAATGTGTGCTAAAAAATACCTGCACGATCGACTGGCCAATAAAATTCCTGAGAGAACTTCCCCTTTAAATAGGGCCGCATATACATTGATGTTAAGCTCATGTGATTCTGATTGAGAGAAGCATATTAATTACACCATTAATAGCTGCTTGTTTCCTTTTCAGATTGAATTTTCACACATTTCTTTTCTTTGAACTCATTCACTTAGTTGTGTGGACATGTGCTACCAGGGCCATAGCTACAGCTTAATAGCTGAAAAGAAAAAAGAACATGGAAACATTATTTTAGAAAAAAGAGACGGAAGATGGGGGATTTAGGCAAAGTGTGTCTAAAGCTGGTTAACTTGTGATGAGCGCTCAGCCATTCTCACCTGTTGCTTAAAGTGAAGAGTCCATCTTCTGGATTTGTGAGCACCAACCACGCCTTCAGCGACGATCTGAGGCGGCATTTTCATCATGATTTTAGTGGAGGCTGCCATTTTAACCTCTCTTTAATCGATCCCTGGAGAAGTCCATGCATTGCTTTAACCCTATTTTGCCACCAGATGATCATGTGAATATTTACTTATATACAATTAGGAGAATCAAACATCACATGATCAGAGGCATTATCCCATGGGAGGAAGCACAGGCAATCAAAGTCTTGCAAACAGAACAAAGAATAGGGATAAAAGAGCCTGTTTGAGGCAGCAAAATAGTAGATGTCAGCCACGCTTTTGCGCATTCAAATGATCCGAATTCCAATGAAATACTAAAAGATGCAGCCACATAGCTATTTCAAACATCTCTCATTTGTAACCTTGAAGAATGGTATGTAGAGGGTTTATTTTCAAAGAGATTCTATTTATAATGGTGAAGAAACCAACTTCATTTCTACCCAACATACATAAAAACGAATATAACTTTCCATTTATGAGACCCATAGTAAATGGAGTAGGACCCGCCTAGAACCAGGCTTGCAATACATTGCTGTGCATCTCAATCCTTTAGTGGCAACACAGTTCATAGATTAAGTATAACATGCACATTTTGCAATTAGTACAAGAAATTACATGGGAAAACAAGTACGCGCTGGCAACTTTGGATGTAGCCACCTGTTTTGCATCTATTTGGTCTTGTGAGGGAAAGCACTAACACTCGCGTCTCCCCGGCCTCCTCAGCAAAAACAAATAATTGGACTCAGACCAGCAGAAAGAAAAACACACACATTATATAAAATTATAAAACAACTGGCTCGTTACAGGCTGTTTATTAATACCATATAGATACCAATGAACAAACATACACTTGGATATATAAGAATTTGAATATAGGTTACATCACTGTCAAGCGTGAGGCAGAAGAAAACTTCATCTTGGCCACCAACAACACTGCTTAGTCCCTTAGCAGGCAAGCAAAGAGATCACTGCGTCTGACGGGGTCTGAAGTGGGGCGTCCTCCCTTTCAGCGAGACTGCATCACCCGCGGGTCCAAGTTCCAACTACTTTCTCCATACAATGCTCTCTCCTTTACGGGGGCATTTCCACGCCCTTCTCAATTGCGCTCTGCTCTCGTCCGAAGAGCAGATCACAAGTCGAAGGGACAGAGGATGAAAAAATCCAGTTAGAAGTGGAAAAGACCCAGCGCCCCTCTCTCTCGCATTAATTCCCAGACCCCTTATCATGCACCTGCAGTGTGTTCCGACTCCCTTTCTGTACTCGTCCTTCAATGGACAATACAATAACTGTTTTCCGCAGTAAGTCCACTCGAATAATATGTATGTGACCTTGCTCTGTTTTCACTGCTACTTGCTCATTCTGTGAGGCCCACGGAAATGCAAACTTTATTACTGTGATGGAAGATGAGTGTTCAAAGATGGCTGTGCATCGACGCCATGTTATTCTTGCTCGCATTTTTCACGCAAGCATTACCTCACCCTCTATACATTGACTGAACAATAAGTTTAAATACCCAAGCAGCCAGCCTCAAGGCCCACAAAACTGTGCTTTTATACATGATGAGCAGCCGTGGAGCAGGCAGTTGACCGCCGCGTTCAAGTGTTCAAGTGTACTCGGGCTACTTGAGATTTGGTGCGTGAGGAGGAGCTAGAGCGTGATGCAGAGGGGAAGTGACAACTGCAGCGTTAGTGGAGCAGGCAGTTGCTGCAGTGTTGAAGTGTGCTGGAGCTACTTGAGATTTAGTGCGTGAGGAGGAGGCCAGTTGCCCACAGTACCCCGCGGGGGTGCAGAGAGTGAAAGCGATCTGAGCCGAGCATGGATTTGCCAAGTGCAGTTGGGAAGCGGGGGAGAGAGGAGTGGACTTTGAAGATAGTGGTCCAAAGTTAAGCCACTAGACACTTGTGAGGGAGGTGTTTGAGAAATCTTTCCTTCAAGGCTCTGTTGAAGTATGTTGCATTGGACATGGCTGATCCCACTCCTCGTCCACGCTATAACTTGCGCAGAGGCTATGAAAACTGTACACCAGACATGGCACTCGATTCGATCTCGGAAGACACACTGGCCAACATTGCTCGCTTGACAGCGCCTGTCATTGCCTCCCCTATGTGATGGCCTGGCGGCAGCTCGCAATGTGACCTGGAGAATCCAGTGAGGAACGGCAGTCCCCCAAGTTGGGCTAGGGCAAACCCTCAGCCAGAACATAGAACAGCTAGCACGTACGTGATCTTGGTTAAGTCTAGACAGGACAAGGATGTGGGTACCACACCGCAGAAAGACAGCTCTCTTGAGGAAGTAGAAAACTAATTTTTGGTTATTTGCCACAGTCTGGAGAAGGAAGGCTTCACCCCCCCCCCCCCCACCCCCCCAACCCTCTCTCCAGCTGCAAGTTGTCTTATTGTCTTATTGTCTTTCAGGCTCCTCCAATTTGTGACAAATTCCATGGAGCACCCTGCAGACTCTACCATCATTACCATAAAAGAATCTGGTCCTGCAAGGGCTGGGGGTGAAGCCCACCTCCCGGCGATAATGACCACAGATGGAGGCAGTACATTGTTTATTAACTCTCTAAGCGGGGCTTCCTCAGCAAATACCTCAAACTTGGCAATCCACATAACTTTACAAACACTGGTCAGATTATATGACATACTTGGAGAGGGTATAAAATCAATTTACGCATTCTGTATTACAAATCAAAACATTGATGAAAATACAGAGTAAAGGTCCACAGACGATGAGGAGGGAACCTCTAGCAATCAATACGCCTATTAGGATTGATCCCTGCTGCCTGTGTAATACTGCAGAGGAACTGCACAGAGGGCCGAATGTAGACTTGCCCTCTACCTCAATTCCTGTCATAAAAATTGGGAAGTGTTGCCTAGGGGACCCTGATGTTTCTCCCCTTCTTCGAGGGTGTGGAAGAAGAGAAAGAAATGGAGACGCAACATTGACGGAGTGCCCCCGCGACCTGCCCCAGGAGTAACCCTAAGAGAGGCCTAGAAAAAAGTGTCAAGAAAAGCTAAGAAAAGGCGATAGTCCAGGACATTTCTTAGGGAACTGAATTCAGATGATGTTGACAAAATGATACTACCTGATGGGGGACAGCAAATCGGTCCTGGAATTGCCCCAAAGGAGGGAAATATCCAGACGTGATTCCCTGACATGCTGGTTGACTGTTCCGTGTGCAATAAATGGTCCTTGCCTGGGGTGCAGGGAGACTTGGGACAGGCTCAGGCAGGGCACCAAAGAGGACAGTGTAGTCAAAATTACGAACCAGCAAAACATCCAAAATAAGGTCCCTCTTACAAACCTCAGAACTAAAGAAACTGAATATCCTGTTTTGGTTTTGTCTGTACTATCAAATACCAACTCTGAACTGGTTTTTAATAGATCATTTGTATTAGAGCTATTCATGGACATTTTTGCTTTACGCATGATTTGTTCAGGGGACATTGACTGTGTTGAATTCATCTGTAAGGATCGTACAGACATTGGGCCTCATTACACGGTAGGCAGTAAGGGTTTACCGGTACCGGTATTTTACCGGTACCGGTAAACCCTTACCGCCTTACTACGAGGTCCCTTTGCGGGTTGGGGAATTTAATGCCTGCTTTTTGCAGGCGTTAAAAACCAACCCGCAAAGGGACCAGGGAGCTAATTACAGTACCGCAATTTGCAGTGCCGTAATTAGCACCTTCCCCATTCCCATTATGCCCTATGGACACTTGTTTGGAATTAGAAATTATTTTTGTCCGACTGTTGAAGAATTGTTTCTTCATTCTAAGGATCTCTTAACGGTCAGGTTGACCTGGCAAAATAGGAAGGACAGACTAGGCAACAAAGTATTGTTAATCGATGTATATTGGAACCCCCTCAGAACGGATGAAGTAGAACTCTTTGAATATGTGAAGGACTTTCCTTTTGGCTGACAGGTACTTTAGGGGATGTCCCTCAAGGGTTGTCCTTTAAGGGTGATTTAAATTGCCTTGTGGAGGACTTACCTTTTTCAGGAGAACCTTACGAGGGAAAGGGTGGCCAAGTAAAAGGGGTAATAAAAGTGAAATCTGTGTCTGTTGGTAAAACATCTACCTGCTCCAAGGAAAGGGGGATGAAATGGGCAGGACTTATATCTACTTGGGACCTGCATAAGCTAAATGGTAATACCCCAGGGGATTGTGCTGGTAACTCCATATGGACCAGGGAACATGTAAATTCACTATAGACTACATCTATGTTTATGAAAACCTGTTGATGGGCATGAGAAACCTGACCATTATGCAATGCATTGCCAACGAACATGCTTACCTATCGGTTTCCTTTTCGCTAAGGGTTGTGAGGGTTCAGAAATAAAAGCCGGACACAAAGTTGTCATATTTTTGATTAAATACTTTTATTTAAATAAAAATGGATAGGGACAATGCCTCTCTGACTGTATTTTTATTTATTTATGCATTTAGTTTATATTCAATCAGGAACAAACATTTGCACATTTAAAAAACAAAAAAGTCATATTTGCTGTAAACAAGTCAATACACAAATGAAACAACATTACTAAATTCAAGTCCTGATTACCCATACAATGTATCTTATTTTATGATAGGGTTCAGAAATAAAAGCCGGACACAAAGTTGTCATATTTTTGGTTAAATACTTTTATTTAAATAAAAATGGATTGGGACAATGCCTCTCTGACCCTATTTTGTTTAATGTATGCATTTAGTTTATATTCAATCAAGAACAAACATTTGCACATTTAAAAACATCATATTTGCTGTAAACAAGTCAGTACACAAATGAATAAATACACACATTACTAAATTCAAGTCCTGATTAACCATACAATGTATCCCATTTTATGATTGTTAAAACCAAAACCAGATAGTTGTCTAAAGAGTCACCAATTGCCATAAATCAAATTCTGCAGCATTAACTACTACCGATTCCCCCCTATAAAGATTGCACAAATATGGTCCCTACTTATGTTCTCAATTGATTTTGTGAGTCCCCCATAACCTTTAATATACAGTGGTTTCAAAACGGCACATGCTGTCAGTAAATGTCTGCTTGTTTCAACTTCTGTTAAGCAGTGCCTACACGTTACATCTTGTTCTGCTCTATTCCACCTGTTCATGTATTCTTTTGACCACAGGATATAAAAAACAAGTTGTGCTGAATTGGACCTAATTGCTCTCTGACCCTATGCTAAAGAGGAGGTTCCCTGCCTAAAAACCAA
Organism: Ambystoma mexicanum; assembly: GCF_040938575.1. Taxonomy (NCBI): domain Eukaryota; kingdom Metazoa; phylum Chordata; class Amphibia; order Caudata; family Ambystomatidae; genus Ambystoma; species Ambystoma mexicanum. Next base: position 868,478,676 of record NC_090926.1, read on the forward strand.
ACACTAAGGCTCATTCTGTGTCAGGATAGCAATAACTGAAAAGCCGTCCTTGTGTCCAAAACGTCCTATCCTGACCCTCACTCTAAAAACAAAAACAATAAAGTGTGCAAGGAAATTTCTTGAACCTGATATTGGCGAAAAAGTGTTCACAACTGAAGATTAGAATAACTTCAACAAAAATGATCTCCAAGGTGAAAGAGCTGGAGGTTCCCTTGCCCTGGATTCTGAGATGGATGGCAATGTCTCTTTTACTGAAGAAAAGGGATGTCTGGTGATAACCTCTACGAGACCTGGGGTGTAGTGAATACTACTGCATAATCAATATATTTAATTATTAATCATTGCAAAGGAGCAACAAAAAAGCGAAATATTCAAAATTGTTAATGTAGTGCTTTTCTTTTTCTTTTCATTGCTTAGATGCAGAGACCAGTGCCGATGCATTTCGGACTAAAGAGTCCATCTTCCTGGCAGGTTCTGTAAATACATAACATGAAACAGAACCTCGGTGTCTGAGCCTTTGTGCACAGTTCAACATCAAGAAATCATAATGTTGACCTGTAATAAACAAGTAAAATGCTCTATACAAAAACGGTGCCATACCTGTCTTGCAATAAACGTTCTGGCACCTGGGAAAATAACCACATGTTGTATGAGAATAACACTCTGTCCAGCTTGTAGGACAACAACTTCATAATATGCTACCATATGAAAAAAGCTATGCAAGTGTCATGGAATGGCAAGGGACAAAACCCTGGCATGACAGGTGAGTAGTCGCTGTGCTCAGGGCTGCTCAACAGCTGAGGTCAAGGAATATATGTGCAGTCTGCCTGTGAAACAAGTATGTATAGTTCAGGAAAAAACTGGCAAAATTAACTGCGATTTGTATTAAAATAAAAATGGAGGTCAAGGAAAGTAAAATGGAGGATAACGCTGACTACATTTGTAGGTACGGATTTTGAATATTTACTTTTAGAGTGAAAGATAATCTTGAGGTCAAGGAAACCTCTCTGCTTTATGTTGTGGTGGCAGAAGTGTGGTATGTCTCACCGACACGAGCGCAGCAAGTGCTCACAATGATTACCCCTGCTAATAGAGCACAGAGGGCTTATTAGCACCATGGTTCATGCCGGTAATTTACTGATTCCGCCATGGCGGAATGGGGAATTACCACCCCATTCCGAGGTTTGCGGGGCGGTAATTCCCCATGCCGCCATGGCCCTTCACCATTCCCATTTTTGCCCCATAGGGCATAATGGGAATGGGGAAGGCGCTAATTACGGTACCGCAAATTGCGGTCCCGTAATTAGCACCATGGTCCCTTTGCGGGTCCCAACTTTAATGGCTGGTCTACACCAGCCGTTAAGGTCGGGTCCCGCAAAGGGGCCTCGTAGTAAGGTGGTAAGGGTTAACGGTCACCGGTAGCATTACCGGTGACCGTTAACTCTTACCGCCGTCCGTGTAATGAGGCCCAGATTCTTAATTCTCCAACAACAGAGGCCAAAACAATTATGGAAATGAAAGATCTGACCATGCATAAAAATCGACCATAAAAGAAAAAACCAACCTTGTATGCTGGAATACTCAGGGTTTCAAACACTTTATCAACACTCATAGCTCAGAACTTGACGTTGTTGATATTGTAGTGTTGCAAGAAACTTGGTTGGTTGAAACCCCAATTTGGAATGGCTATGAGATAGTGTTAGAACCTGCCATCTCCCTTCCTAGGGGGAGACCAATGGCTGGTCTTCTCATAGCTATAAGGAAATCCAAAGGGTTTAAAGTTACAAGTTTTAATTCTGGCACGCCCTTCATTCAATTCATCAAATTGTCAAGTGAGGCCTACACCTTCATATTAGTCAACATTTTTTGAGGGAAAGCTCACTTGTCCTCAGATTGTTTCTTTACCCATTTGGAGGAAATATGTTTGAGAATTGCATTAGAAAAATATGTTGACTTTGTACTAGTCATGGGAGACATTAACCTTCATTTGATACCTATAAATAAAAGGAAACTAGTAGTTGAAGGAACAAGATGGAATCAATGTATGGAAAATATGCAATTGGTTATGGTCAATGGTGCTGTGGAAGGTGATACCCCACCTGCGAGTACCTGCATAATGGAGTATTTGAAGCCACCATTGACTATATTTTTGTAAACAAAGCAATGATGAACATGATCCAGTCCCTGAACATAAGACCTAATACCAAAAGGGACCATCACCAACTTTGCTTAGAGTGGGAGTTGGAGTCCAAGCTATCGGCAGAATGTGGGGGGACATATAAAGGCGATGTAATTGCCAATAATGCGAGAAATCGATTGAGATGGTCCGACTCTTCATTAATGTGCTTTGAGAAACAACTGTCTTGTAATTCAGGAGGGACTATGTGTCTTCTATGCTGCAATATGTGACAATCAATAATTCTGTACAAGGTCAAAGCTATAGGCACACCCATATATTTGATATAGAGATGAAAAATAAAAAATCGGAGTTAAGACAGCAGGTACGTACGATAAAATATCTCCCATTTGAGGAAAGGACGTTGAAAATTAAACAACTTCGCATGAGATACAAAAACTGGCAAAAAGGAAGAAAGGCCCTGTGTTTTCAGAAAGATAGCGAACTTATGCTAAGGAAGATTGCCTCCAAGTCGACTGCTGAAATATGGGGTTTGTTAAACGAGGCAACTTACAAAGATCAAAATTCAGTCCAGATAAACCCCATTTCAGCGGAAACTTGGCGTGCGTATTACCTGCAGATATATCATTCTCCCCTGACAGACAGCCAGATTGCCTTTGAAAGTAAAAATTGGGATCATTTAATTACATTTGATCAGGATGACATATTATTGTATATATCAAAACATAGCAGCTCGCGGGCTGCGGGTCCTGATGGACTTAAAAATAAAATGCTCAAAAAGAATCCTGAAATATGGTCGAGTATACTCATGCAAATATTCAGAGAGTTGATGCACTCTGGGCTCTTGCCCCTCTCATGAAGAAAGTCCATACTCATACCATCATATAAAAAAGGCAACCGATTTGATCCGGCCTCTTATAGGCCCATTGCACTTCTCGACTGTCCGGGAAAGATTTTTGCCCGCCTTGTGCTTCGTGAGTTTAACTGGTGGCTTGATAGTAAAGGGCTAAGAGATCCATGGCAAACTGGCTTCTTGAAAGGTCTAGGCACAGGAATTAACCTGCTATGCATAAATATGGTCATTGCTAAGCAAGCCAGGTTAAAATTACCCTCATATGTGGCATTCATGGATTTTAAAACAGCCTTTGATGCAGTTCCAAGGGCACTCCTTGTTATGAAGCAGATGAAAAACAATTGCCCCTGGAACATACTAAAATGGATCCTCGATCTCCACTCTCAAACATCTTTACAAATCAGACTAACCAATGAGGGAAATCTATCAGACCCGATTCACCGCTCTAGTGGACTCAAGCAAGGGTGTATTCTTGTGTCATCCATTTTCAACTACTTTATCCTTGACATCGGTAAAGAATTTGATAATATTTTGACTTATTCACCAAGGCTGGGCTCCTGTGAGGTTAAATGGCTGTTATACGCTGACGACCTTCTGTTGTTATCTAAAACGCCAATGGGGCTCCAAAATATGCTAGGTGCTTTGGAGAATTACGCAATCCATAACAAAATGACCATAAACACCAAGAAAACACAGGTGATTCAATTTGGCAATTGTAAACAACGAAATAAAAAGTTGGGGTGGCAGTTGAATGGAGAGGAAGTGGAATCAATAACTGAATATATTTACCTGGGTATAAACATCAGCAACAACCCTAATGACTCTCCATATGAATTCAGTCTAAATTCCAAATGCAAGAGTTTGATATCACAGTCAAAAATCATTAGTGGTAAATATTGTAAATTCACTATTGCACCTCTTCTAGTCTACTACAAACAAAAAGCTCTGCCGATTTTGTTATACGGTGCTGAAACCAAACCAATTCAATCTAGTAATTTTTGGAATATGAAAGAAGGGACCTTTTGGAGAACTTTGTTATGTTTACCACCTTCCACACCTATAGCCCTGATAAGGCATGAATTGGGGCTAACGTCTATATATGCCTCTCATAAATGAAAAGTGTGTATGCTTTATAGGGAATGTGTCCTGGAAGAACACCGGAATGGTCTTATCAGACAATTAGCCAATTACATACAAATATCTAAGGATGCCTATATTCTGCAATGGAAAGTGCAGGCGCAGAGGTTTATGCAAGAAGCAGACATAACAGACAACTTACTTGTTCAAAACCCAAATAAAGCCAAGGGCAAAATGTGGGAGATGGATTGGAGAGAAACTAGAGAATTGTGCTATAAGTACAAAACTTTCAACAAAAATGCTTTTGGCCTCAAAGCATATGGTATCACAGAGGCGTTTCTTCTGAAATCTCCCAGTGTTGCGCATCGTGCAGGACTTCTGCGCATGAGACTGAATTTATGGCATACGAGAGTTGTAACAGCCAAATGGGTCAAGGACTCTGTGGCTACTAGTACATGTAGGTTTTGCAATACTGAAGATGAATCCCTAGAGCATATTATTACGAAATGCTACAAGTTAAAGGAAATGAGAATTACATATTTTAAATCCCTATTTGAATACAAATTGCACATGAGGGCAGAAGATCTGTGGAAATACATATTCAATGTATATTCAAGAACTGTTGGTTATGCAACAATACATTTCTTGAATGAATTAAAACTTAATAAAGATGGTATGGATAAAAAAAGCTCCTCCTAGTGACAATACAGACAAGCCTGACTTTGATTGGCTTAAGAATTTCATTTAAACCTTGTTGTGACAATTTAGTTTTGTTAAGATTGAGAATGTTGTGCTCAATTTTAGCAATTCATTTTACTCTGTTTTTCTTTCTGTATATGCTGTGAATAATGTTTGATTTGTATTAAGTTTTTAAATGTATTTAAATGACAAATGTGAAATGAATTATATATTTTTTTTATATATTGAAAGGTTCAGTTTCTCAACCGTACCAATAAAAATAAAAAAATAAAATAAAAAAACATTTCCAGTTTTGTCTGGTCCCTCTACTTTGGAATGACCCTTGATCTTTTTCCAGTAGATGGTCATCCCATTCGAGGTGACCGGATCATCAATATGTTGGATTTGTTTTCCATGTTTCAATGGTTTGATATTAGCACATAGCATGCCTCTGGTTTTCCAGTCAACCAGGTGCTCCACGAACCCGTTCCGTACATAATCCGAATCTGTGATTATGACCAGTTCGTGGAGTTGGTGTTGGACAGCAGTAAGGAGGGCTTGATGCACAGCCTTCAACTCTGCCACTTGACTACTTCCGGGACCGATTTTGTACCCAGCGGAGGGTTCTAGGGCATCATTCATCCATGCATTCCCTACGCCGGCCACAATTTCTTATTCCCCGTTGTTGTCAACATGGTAGGAGCATCCATCCACATAGACAGTGCGCATTCCCTCACACTTGCTTCTTCATAGACTTTGTGTGGGGAATTAAGGTATGCCTCCATGTTGTCCTTGATTTTAAGACTTTCGTCCTCGAGACAGTTTTCTCTGGCACAATCATGCCAGACAGCCAGACCTTGCACGAGGGGACTCTTCGTGTTTTGGCCATATCTGACCTCCACAGGAAAGCCTTGCATTGACAGAATCCAGGAAGTCATTCGGGAATTACTCACATTTCCGGCCTGGATTCTGTCACTTTGGAGATATTGCAGAGGCTGGTGTGGAGTCTCCACTATGATGTGTTCCCACTGGATAAACAGGCGGTAGTTCTTGAATGCCCACACCGTTGCCAGGAGTGCCTTCTTACAATCGTTGAATTTTTCCTCCACAGAGGATAAAGTTTTACTCGCATAGGAGATTACTTTATTGACCTTGTCATGCTTTTGATATAATACTGCAGTTAAGCATGTATTTGAGAACCCTGTCTCCAAGAAGAACTCCTTGTTTTTGACAGGGTAAGCTAGGCAAGGCGCTTGTGAGAGGCTTCTTTTGAGTTGTCTTACTGCCTTGGCTTGTTCTGGGCCCCACTCCCACTTGACCCCCCCTTCAAAACATGAATCAGGGGTCTTGTGATCTCTACGTAGTCCTCAATGAACTTTCTACTGTAATTAGTCAGTCCAAGGAGGCTCCTTAGTTCCCGCAGAGTGGTGGGGTATTTTAATTTCTGAAGTGCTTCCACTTTCTTCCCCTGGGGACAGAGACCCTGAGGAGTAATCTCATGCCCCAAGAAATTGACATGGGTTCTGCGCACCACTGTGCCTTTTGAAAGGAGAGTTTTGCTCCGGCTGCCCTCAACTGTGTCAGAACATAACGGATCTCTGCTATGTGTTCCTCCACAGTTGAGCTTTTGATTAGAACATCATCTACATAGGCCAGGTTACCCCTTTCACGCATGTCGGGCATGGCCTTGTGTAGAAAAATGTTGAATTCATTGCCGGAGTTGATATATCCAAAGGGAGTCCGGGTCCATATGTACTGCTGCCCCCCGAAGGTGAAAGCCAGCTTGTATTGGTCCTCCCTACTGACAGGTACAGTCCAGTACCCATTGGTCAGGTCTATTGCAGTGAATGCCTGTGACCACTGGATCTGGGCCAGCCCTTGGTCAATGTAGGGAAGAGGCCATTGGAAAGTATGGACCCGTTTGTTGAGCTCCCTAGGGTCGGCGCAGAGTCTCCACTGGCTGTTTGGCTTCAAAATCCCCAGCACCGGATTATTGAAGGTGCTGGGGATTGGACGGATTATCCCATGGGACTCAAAGTTCTTAATTATTTCAGTAAGGGACTCCATTGATGCAAGGAGCAAGCGATATTGCTTCACAAACACTGGAGTCATGCCAGTGTCCGTGGGAATTGTTGTTGTGTGGATGTCGGTGCGACCACAGTCATATGAGTCCACCGCAAAGAGATCTTGAAAATCTAAGAAAACTTGTTTCAATTATTGCTTTTGCTCCAGAGTCTCACAGGCATCAGCTAGGTCGACTCTCTCTTCAACCATCTGCCTGAAGCCTGGAAAGACTTCCGGTTTTGCTATCTCAGCGGCCTCCTCCAGCTGGGTGGAGAAGTCCCTGGTCAAAGTGCTGATTTGGACTGGTGGCGTCAGGTGGGGAGGGCAGTCCTTGCGTACCTGAAAGATCACCTCATCCCTCCTGAAGTCACGGGTCACATCTTCCTTACCTTAAGGGCAGGAAGTGTACACCAGGAAATTCCCCCCATGCCGGGTGAAGATCCTGTCTGGTGTTGCGTTATCATCGCTATCACTGTCAAGACAGTCCTTGGAGATAGGTCCTAACAGTTCATTACCTAAATCTATGGAAAAATGTCGGTCTACTTCTTCCCCTGTGTCTCTGGCTCGCTCTGCTGTTCTTAGCCCAAACAGTGAATTTCGAATCTAGATATTCCAATAATGGTGCCTGCGGCTAGAGTGATACTCTTTAAGTCGCTGTTATCCACCTCTATGGGAATAGTGTCATGTTCTATGTTGACTAGTGGTGTTGGGTTTACGTTGACTAGTAGTGTTGGGTTTACCCCCAACCCTTACTGTTGGAAGTGAGCATTAAGATGAATATAGGCGTCAGGGTTTTTCAGTTTCTGTCTTCTTTTAACTTTCACTTCTAGGGAGAATTGTCAGGTCCTTTCTGGGATGGTGACTTCCTCTCCAATCTGAATTTCAACTGCATAAGGCAGCATTTGAGCTGACCTAAATGCTTTCTCTCGGTCATCAAAGCCCATGGGATTACCCGCTAATCGGGACCAAGCTTTGAAGTTTATTAGGTCCAAACTAATGGCAAAGCGATTGAGAATGTTACTGCCTAAGTAAAATGCGGCCGGGACATCTCGCACGACCCAACAATTATGGACAATGCTCTTGTTGCCTATGGAAATTCTGGGCATGCACCTGCTAGGTAGGAGATGTTTGGAATTTGGTGTTTCCCGGTCCATTTCCCATTTGTCTATCAGTCTAAATGTGGGAATGGCTGGATCTTTAGGGAGTTTGCGGAACATGGCCTCGCTAATGAAGCTCTTACCGTTGTTCACACACACTTGGGCGCGAACAGAGTCCTTCCTTTCATTTAACTGAATAGGGATGAATAACTGCTCTCCAATTTTCTGGATATCAGCCAGACTTTGAGCTGATTTCTCATCTTTCTGGACTATAGGAGTCGGATTTCCTGATTGGGAATTTGTAAAGAATTTCAGAGTGTTTCCTTCCAGTGTGGAATGCCACATTAGACTGGAAGGAAGTGTTGATTTTCAGAAATTGAGAGGACCCCCCATGACCATTTTGTTGTCCTACTGCAATTACTGTCACGTCTGGGATTTTATTGTTCTGGAAGTGAAATTCTATTTGGCAAGGCTTCGCCTTGTGTCGCCCAATTTTAATGTCCAAATCCCCCTTCCCGAATTCAGTTGATCAAAGGCCCTTTTTGACAGAAGGGCAGCTTGGGATCCAGTGTCCACCAGTGCCAAAATTGTACACTGCCCCTGTATTTGGACCAGGGCATAACATCTTTCCTCCTTCTCCTCGAGGGGGCAAAGATAATGTGCATTTTTCGACAACTGGTGGGTTAGTTTCTTGGTTTTGGACACTGACAGGAAGGTGATTTAGGCAGGATTCTGTTTGAAGTCTTGGGAATCTGAAAGAAAGAGGTAACAGCTAGAGATGGGAGAAGTTTTGGTGTTCCCCTGGTTCTGGGCTGCCCTCCCTTTTGGAGGCAGTCGCCCGGATGGGTTTGAACCAGAGGATTTTCATGCTGTTGATTCTGGGGTTTGATGATGGGCGGTGCTAACTCAGTCCCCACATCTACCCAGTCTGGATTTGGATCCTTTGGGACCCATTTTTCTTTGGGAGGAGTTTCTCCATCTCTGAAGGACAAGATCCTTTTCCCAGGATCCTCTGAGGACCCCTCTCCTTCAAACTGGAAGACTTGTACCTCCTCCTCAAAATGGGTCTTTTTGGGCTCTTTATTTCTCCTACCCCCTCTCTGCTCCTTGGGTTGCAGACTTTCGGGGGCAGGAGATTTTGGTTCCAGTTCATGGGTTTCCAGGGGCTTTTTACAAGTGGGGAAGGAAGCTTCCTCCAAGGCTTTACACCAACCTTCCCCTTGTGCCTCCTCCCTGGGAACCGGAGGGTTGTCGGGGTTCTTCCCCTGTCATTGCTCTGGAGCACCAGGTCCTGGATTTGAGGCATTCTGCACCGCCATGCTCATCTGAGGGTTCTGGTAAGCCCTCTGCATGCGACCCAGATCCTGTGCCATGTTTTGGACCTGGCGCTCTAGTTGGGACACCCGCTCTGGCTGGTACGGGGTCCTCATGTCTCCCATGGGCTGATCCCGGGAAGGGTAGCTATCCCTTCTCCCAACATACCACGGGTTAGGAATGTTTGGGTACCCCTACACCATGGGTGCACAACATACGGCCCGCGGGCCAGTTGCGGCCCGCCATGCTCTTTTGTCCGGCCCGCGAAGCACAAAGACTTTCCTAATGGAGGGCGGCCCGTGGCAGCCCTCCATTAGGAAAGTCTTTGTTGTCTTCCGGGCCGTACAAAACACTGGCCCTCATTGGCTCAGCACACACACGCACCACGTCGCTCCTATGAGCCACGTAATGCGTGTGTGCTGCACCAATGGAGGGCCAGCACTACAGCTGGCGTGGTCCATAAGGCTTGATGCTGGAAGGCATTTCAGCCTTGGACCACGCCAGCCGTAGTACGATTCCAGGGTTCCAGCTTACCTGCCTTCCAGCCTTCCAGCACGTCTCCGGTAAGTGCTCTGTTTGTGTTTGTGTGTCGGGTTTGTTTTGCTTTATGTTTGTGTGTGTATGTTGAGATGCAGGGGTGGGGGGGTGTCGGATGTGTATGATTGTTTGTATTTGAATGTATTTTGTGTGTATGTTGAGATGCGGGGGTGGGAGGTGTGTTGGATGTGTATGAATGTTTGTATTTGAATGTATTTTGTGTGTATGTTGAGATGCGGGGGTGGAGGGTGTGTCGGATGTGTATGAATGTTTGTATTTGAATGTATTTTGTGTGTATGTTGAGATGCGGGGGTGGGAGGGTGTGTCGGATGTGTATGAATGTTTGTATTCAAATGTATTTTGTGTGTACGTTCAGATGCGGTGGTGGGGGGTGTGTCGGATGTGTATGAAAGTTTGTATTTTAATGTATTTTGTGTGTATGTTGAGATGCGGGGGTGGGGGGGTGTCGGATGTGTATGAATGTTTGGATTTGAATGTTTTTTGTGTGTATGTTGAGATGCGGGGGTGGGGGGGTTGTCGGATGTGTATGAATGTTTTGATTTGAATGTTTTTTGTGTGCTGAGTGGGGGGTGGGGGTTTGGGTCTGTATGGGTGCATGCTTGTGTGTGTGCTGAGTTGGGGGTGGGGGGTTCGGGTCTGTGTGGGTGCATGCTTGAGAGTGTGTGCTGAGTTGGGGGTGGGGGGTTTAGAGTCGGGGGGGGTTCGGGTCTTTATGGGTGCATGTTTGTGTGTGTGCTGAGTTGGGGGGTGGGGGTTTGGGTCTGTATGGGTGCTTGTTTGAGAGTGTGCTGATTTGGGGGGGTGGGGGGTTCGCGTATGTATGGGTGCATGCTTGACAGTGTGTGCTGAGTTGGGGGTGGGGGTTTGGAGTTGGGGGGGTGGGGGGTTCGGGTCTTTATGGGTGCATGTTTGTGTGTGTGCTGAGTTGGGGGGTGGGGGTTCGGGTCTGTATTGGTGTTGGTTTGTGTGTGCTGATTTGGGGGGTGGGGGTTTGGTTGGGGGTGAGGGGGCCATGGGGTGGGGGGTTTGGTTGGGGGTGAGGAAGCCATGGGGCATAGTGTTTGGTTGGGGGTGAGGGGCCCATGGGGCATAGTGTTTGGTTGGGGGTGAGGGACATGGGGCATAGTGTTTGGTTGGGGGTGAGGGGGACATGGGGCATAGTGTTTGGTTGGGGGTGAGGGGGACTAGGGCATAGTGTTTGGTTGGGGGTGAGTGACATGGGGCATAGTGTTTGGTTGGGGGTGAGGGGGACATGGGGTATAGTGTTTGGTTGGGGGTGAGGAGGCCATGGGGCATAGTGTTTGGTTGGGGGTGAGGGACATGGGGCATAGTGTTTGGTTGGGGGTGAGGGGGCCATGAGGCATAGTGTTTGGTTGGGGGTGAGGGGGCCATAGGGCATTGTGTTTGGTTTGGGTCTAAGGGGGCCATGGGGCATAGTGTTTGGTTGGGGGTGAGGGACATGGGGCATTGTGTTTGGTTGGGTGTAAGGGGGCCATGGGCCATAGTGTTTGGTTGGGGGTGAGGGACATGGGGCATAGTGTTTGGTTGGGGGTGAGGGGGACATGGGGCATAGTGTTTGGTTGGGGGTGAGGGGGACATGGGGCATAGTGTTTGGTTGGGGTGAGAGACATGGGGCATAGTGTTTGGTTGGGGGTGAGTGACATGGGGCATAGTGTTTGGTTGGGGTGAGGGACATGGGGCATAGTGTTTGGTTGGGGGTGAGGGGGGCATGGGGCATAGTGTTTGGTTTGGGGTGAGTGACATGGGGCATAGTGTTTGGTTGGGGGTGAGGGGGGACATGGGGCATAGTGTTTGGTTGGGGGTGAGTGACATGGGGCATAGTGTTTGGTTGGGGGCAAGGGGGACCTGGGGCATAGTGTTTGGTTGGGGGTGAGGGGGCCATGGGGCATAGTGTTGCACTCCAAGAGTGAACCCAATAATAAAGCTAAAACAGGCACAGTTAGGAGATGTTCATCTTTGGCTTTTTGAGGAAACCTGACTCAACAAAGGCCATACTCCTCTTGGGCAACCCAAAGAGCAAACTGTAGCAGTCCAAAATAACGCCATGTCCAATCTAGGGTCAATAAAATATATATAAGTTAATTAAACAGGCGAGATACAATAACTAAATAGAAATAAATTATAACAATGGAAAATGTGTAGTACAAAATGTAAGTTTGAAATTCAAATAAAAATCATTACCCCTCAAAAACATTCTTTTTCCATGTGTTTAGTACAACTTGGGGGTTTAAAAAGCCTCCTGCCACGCCCCGCCTACCGCCCTGCCCACATTTACTTTTTGGCACACTATAGCCCTCATGTAAGGTACTTTCGGCCCTCTGTCAAAATCAGTTGTGCACCCCTGCCCTACACCCTTGGCCTCCCCTCTCCCCGATTGGGTTGTCTGGGCTCAGGAAAGTGGGGAAAGAAGGATGGATTGTTTGGGGGTTAAAGTTTGTCGGGTACCATGGGAAGAAATTCTGTCCAGCATTTGGGGGATTACTGCCCTCCTGGGGGAAGTGAGGAGGGAAGTTCTCTGGGTTGGCTGCTGTCTAGTTGGATCCCCCCCTTGGGCAGGAGGAGTCCGCACATAATATATTGCCCTTGTAGCGCGGGCTGATGTAGTCAGGCGAGTTAGGGGTCCCATTTGTGGGGTTGGCTCCCTGTTTGTGATTGGCCCGAGGGCCTTCTGGGTTTGGGGTTGTTTTGATTCTGTGTGGGCAGGTTTTTAGGACCCCCATCTCTAAATCTAAAATGGGGGCAACCTTCACCTCCGCCACTTTGGCAGCAGCAGGGGTGTTTTGGGGCTTTTGGGACTATTTTTGTTTTTCACTGGCTTTTGCACCTCATAAATGCGTGTGGCTTGTTCAATGACCCAGTCTAGTGATCTTTTCTTGTGAAAGTCCCTCACTAGCTGGGTCATGATGTACTTGGGGAGAGCATGGAAGAAAGTATTTACAAACTCTTTGCTGTCAGTGCGCACCCTCCTAGTGGTCGGCGCAAAGGCACGTTTTAGCTCTTGAACAAGTTCTTGTAGGACCTGATCTTCCCCACATTGCAAGTTATAGGCTGCCTTGCAAGCCTCCTGAGGATTTCTGTGCACAGAAAAATGTTTCAAGATGGCTGCCCTATAGGTGGACCATCTGGAGTGATTCTGATCCTCCAGCCCCACAAAGAAGCTGGAGTACTTGGGAGAAACGGTCCACTTTACAAATTGAATACAGCTTTGGCTGTCCTTCAAATGGAAAGTGGCCATCATTTGTTCAAATAGCTCCAGGTGCTCCCAAACCGAATACTTTGCATTCTTATGAAAGGGCGTGATGACGCTCCTAATGGCCTTTATTTGTTTTAGGGGATCCCTGAGCAAGGCCCTCTTGACCTTGTTGGCTTTTTTGGTTCGGGCGACCCTGGTCCACTCATCCTCTGACTCAGAGGCACTGCTACCAGTGGTGCCTGTCTGGTCTTCTAGGCTCTCCCGGATTCTGCGAGCTAGGGAATGGCTGGCAGAATGTGGGGGCCTAGTTTCTTGAGTCCTGTGGTGCTCAGAGGAGTCTTCTGATTCCTCCTTGCTCCCAGGATTTACTGATTGCCCCCCTCCCCCCAACTGTCCTAGCTGGGCAGAGGTTTTCAGGATGCCCTTAGTGGGCCTAGTCTCATGGAGTTCCCCACTAAATTTTACCATCTGGTCTCTGGGTAAATGGTATTTTTGAGGATCCATTTCTCTGACGCTCCCCTCATTGGAGTCTCCCTGATCAGAGAATGTGGCCCTAGTACTTGGGAACCCATACCCAGATGCCCGCCCATCCATTCCTGGGAGGTGCTGATCTATGAGGCCCATATTCCTCATTGGATTGAAGTCTGCCATCCCCGTGGCCCTGGACTCCATTGCGCCAGTGGACATGGGGGTGGCAGAGTCCATGGAGTGGAAGAGATGAAGGCCTCTGGTACTAGGGTTCCTGCGGGTTCCTGCTGCAGGATATCCATATCTTCTTTTATTTTTATCAGGTACTGCCTGGTTTCATTTTCTGATTCATGGCTCTTTTGTAGCCTTTGCTCTGCAGAGTCCAGATCAGTTTGGGCTTTTTCTAATGATTGTAGTTGCTTGTTTGCCAGATCTAGGTTTTCGGCATATTTGTCCTGTATTGCTCCAATGTACAGGTACAGATATGCAGCTATTTTGGCAATCTTACTTTGCTCTTCTTTTACCTTAGGGGCCATATACAGTTCACTCAGTGCCATATGTAATGGACCCTAATCTTGTCATATATTTAATCCTGTTGCAGTGGCCTGTTCTTTAATTCCCTGCAACCACACATTCTGATCCTGTTCTGTCCATTCACCCCTGACAAATAATTTGTGCAGTAGGTGTTCCCTTGCCATATTGATTTCTACCAACGTCGCCATTCCCGAAATATGAATTTTCTTTCTGATTTATAGGAGTTATTTTATTTTTGCAAAACAGACTAAATTCCTTAGAGCGTTCCTATTGAGGGGTGCTTTTCACAGTGTAACACAGTGTGGTAGCCCAACAGGGTTTATGTACCCTGTCAGTTAGCACGCTGTATTAGACTGTCATAAGTGGTATGTCTAATTCAGAGATCTAATGACGAGCCCCCAATCTCGTAAGGGATTTCAACCCAGCACTTCACCTAAGTCAATGCCTAGCGTGTGATGCACAGCTGAAACCCTTAATTAATTATTTGTGTCTATAGGTTCTTTTATTCTAAATGATGTACCACTTATATCACACCCCTCTCTTTTAACCCCACTCCCCGGTCACACTGAACCAGGAATCAGGCTGGCTTGCAAAGTTAAAATATTTATTTATGGATTGCGCAACATATATATCACACTATTTTCTAATGGGTATACAGTAATCACCAATGGGGTGATGTCACACTAAACAATCTCTTTACTCACAAGGAGCAATGATGGGAAACATAATGCAGCATAGAAATAATACTTTTGGGTGTGTTCAATCAAATGGCAATGTGATTACTGTTTTCCCCCTGCACATTCTTCAATTCCCCAATATGCAGTATAAAGAGATAGAAGGAGAGAGAACAGGTTTCAGGAATGCAGAATTCAAGCAAATATATCCATCCCAATTTCCCCCCAGCAAACACCAGAGAAAAACAGAATTGATTGGCAAACTTGTCAAAAATGGTTTTAAAGTTGGCTTTGAATGAATGGTGTAAACACTGAAAATGGTTTAATTCCCTGAAATTGTTGAAATACTAATGGCAGCCACTTTGTATGGTTTCAGACACACACTAGCAATGATTTGCGAGTAATGAGCAAGTTGAAAACTGAATTTTGAAGTCAGGTGCAATGAAAATCTATTCTACATGTTAGATTTGAGCCAAACGAAAATTCACGACAAACTTTTCCGTGTGCCGTAAGCGTGATTGCGGAATAACTATAAGAAGTTATGGATGTTTTCGTGGAGTTCGTTTTTTTTCAGAAAGAGGCAACATTGTAAAACAAGGAAGCGCTTTTAAACTACAAACAAGGTTTCTTTACAATAGGGATGAACTATGAAGAAACAAACTACTCGACAGCACAACCACCAGACCAGGACGTCACCGATCAGGTTTTTGCCTGCCGAGACGCTTGCCCTCTTCAGATGAAATATATCAGAGCAAAGATGATTTTAACAATATTATGACAGAAGGATTGTACGATAAGAGAGAGAGTTTAGGCAAGACAAAAAGGATTTCTAGCAATACAGTTCTGGATATAGTTAGATTTGATTTGGACAGGGATGACTATAGACAGTACAGTGACAATCCTATACTATGGATACTCACTACCAAGGTTTTGAATGGAACCGTCAGGGATTCTGGTCAAGGATTTTTCTGGGACAGACTGCTGGGCACACCGGACTGGTCTGGTTCAGCGATCAGCAAGGCGCTCTGGACACCGCACGGCAGGACTGGACAGCAAGGCGCTCTGGTTTACACTGCACAGCACGACTGGACTGGATCTGCAAGGACTCTCTGGTCTGCACAACACGGCACCAGACTGGGATTTAATCTGTCCTTCTGGTTATGAAGATAATTCTTAATTTAAAATAAAACTTGCAATTTTTAATCAAGCAGCTAGAACTCTGATTCCAGTCTCTCAATTATGGAGATTAAATTGTTACAACCTATATTACTTCTGATAGCAGGTCACTTGATTTATAGACATTTGATTTCCATTGCACAAGTTTAGCTTCTGATTCAACTAATGACAGCTGTCAATACAGGTGGCTGCTGGTACTGCGCCAATATTTTGACAGACTTTCACAGGCAAGCACACTTTTTACTGTGGATATTTTGATGATAGATTCCACTTTTCCTGATATTGTGGGTTCATATTGATTCCTTAAATGATGTGGCGGGTAACACCCAGCAAAGATATGTGTTTTGGTCCGGTATTTAGTATTTTCAGCAACCAAGAAAAAGGGATTTAAGAGCACTTTCTGGGTTTCCTTCAATAAAGCACTGCCTTTCCTGCAGTGTTCCATTTTTACTCGGTAGGCAGCCCAGTGACAGGTTGCAGCAGTGAGTCTCCTTCCACTACTGACAACAGGCAAAGTAGATTTGGCAGTCATCTTTTCCGGTTTCAAAGCGCAATTTTCATAGGTTTTGGCACGCATGGGGTTTTTGCGGCCATTTTGCTGATTCTGGTGTAACCAGCACACAGGGATATCGCAGGACAGAGCCTATTGAGTTAAAACATCCCAGATCTCCGAAGAGAAGGCCTTGGGCTGCTTCACCTGCTTCATAAGAGGCTAGGTCTCTTAGTTTGAAGTCTATCTTCAACAAGAGTCCTCGTCTCCTTTCTGAGGAGATCGCGCAATTTGCGTTTCCCAGCAGGCATACTGCTCTCTGTGACCAGTTTGCTAGTTCTTCTGGGTCTACTTCTTCCCCTGTGTCTCTGGCTCGCTCTGCTGTTCTTAGCCCAAACAGTGAATTTCGAATCTAGATAGACCTTGCTACCTTATTTGTGGCTACATGCCTGCATACTGTGTTTTCAGCCCAAACAGTGAATTTCGAACCTAGATAGACCTTGCTAATATATTTGTTGTTACATGCCTGTATACTGTGTCTTTAGCCCAAACAGTGATTTCTGGATTTTAGAGAGACTTGCTGCCATATTTGTCGTTACATGCCTTGATTATGACTTTCGTATTTAGGTAAACCTTTGCTGCTAAAATTGGCCCAAATTTATCACCGGATGCACCTACTAGCTACCGGCAATTCTATCTGACTGTTACTTCTGATAACTCTATCTCGAACCTAACTGCCTTGCTTTGAATACCGCTCCGGTCATCTAAGATGCACCTAGCAGTCACCTGCCCTGTCCTTTGACTACTGCACATCACCTACACTAACAGAATGTACCTACCAGGCACCTACTCAGCACTGCTGAGAGCAATCCTTCACCTCATCCACCTAGCCAGCTCTCCTAGCACCACCTCTAGCCCTGCCCCCACAGGCACCTCTTCTCCATCCAGTATGCACTATTCTACGCCATGTAGCCTCTCCGCTAGAAATGCCAAACTACGAGCCAGACCACCCAAACTATATGAGCCTAGAGCCAGGGATTCCAGCCAGTCTAAACTGACTAACTGGACCCTACCTACGCATACAGTCACTCCCACCATCTGTCCAATGGACACAACCAAGCATAGACGTAATAATACTACGACCAAGTTTACGGTTCACGGATTTTAGCAGCGCACACAGACAATTCTCTGACCTAGCCGCCGCATCACCAACTATTATACTTTGTGGTGTACCCCAAGGCTCCTGTCTCTCCCCCACCCTGTACAACATCTTCACACGACCCCTCTTCCTCATCCTCGACGCTATGGGCATCTCATACACCAACTACGCCGACGACACTCAGATCCTCCTCACTCTCACAGGTAACTATGACACCGACTCCCTGACCCTCAACAACCTCTACAACACCATCCAAGCCTGGATGGCTGACAACGGACTATGCCTCAACTCTGACAAGACGGAACTCCTCCTGGTAGGTTCCCCTGACACGCTAAAAAACCTAGATGCCCAATTCAGCCACTTCACCATTGACTCCATTAAAATCCCGGTCTCCGGTTCTGTCAAAACTCTGGGAGTCTACCTGGACTCCAGCCTATCCATGGATAGACAAGTCAACGCAATAGCATCCGCAGCTGCATATCATGCTAAACTTATCAACACAATCAGGCCCTTTCTATCCAAAGAGAACTGCACCAACATAGCCAGAGCCATCACCGGCTCCAGGCTAGACTACTGCAATGTACTCTTTCTAGGAACCTCCAACAAAAACTTAGAGAGACTACAAGTAATACAGAACAATGCTCTCCGGGCAGCCCAAGGCATTGCTAAAAGAGAACACATCTCTGAAGCCAGAAAACTAGCCCACTGGCTCCCAATAAAGGAAAGGATCGTATTCAAAGCCCTGACACTGACCCACAAGTGCATTCACTTCACTGCTCCTGCATACCTTTCTCAAAGGATCCACCCTGTCTCCACTACCAGGCCAACCAGATCCCCATACACCAACATGCTCTCTGTGCCACTAGTAAAAAGAGTAAAAGCGGGTGGATCCAGCTTCCCCTATCTCACGCCCACCCACTGGAATGCCCTACCTCCCACTATCCGTGGCGAGGACTCGCTCACCACCTTCCGCAAAACACTCAAAACTACCCTCTTCACATAAGGACCGACACATCAGCACGAATACTTATCATATATGTTGTAATATACGACCAAATGCAATATTTGTAACAACAGTATGATTTCTTGTACTATTCATAATGTGTGAACAATCGCTATCATATGTACCATGTAACTAAGTTATTGCAAGTAACAGCGCCTCAATGCCCCAGGGCTGCTTGCGCGCTATATAAATATAAATAAATAAATAAATAAATAAATAAATAAATAAATTCCCACCTATTGAAATAAGATTTAATAAGGCACAAGTCACAGCATGTACCTAATATTTGCTTTCTTTCAAAATGAAATTAATTATACTAACTATTCTTGATATTCTGGTGTAACCTATTGACATTGCCCTACTATGCAAGCTTGACCTTAAAAACTGAATATGAACAAGTGGCTCCATGAACAGAAGATCTAACTAAGATATGCCTGCACACATTAACTAAATTATCTTCCATCCGCACCCAGGATCCTATTCTTGACTCTACCACACTTACACCGTATGACTCGAACTCCGCCACAGGCCACATTCAGATGTTACCAGACAACCTTGACTCTGCCTATTTTAGCTCAGCAAAAGGTTACCAGACTTAGATACAATTCTTGGTTTATGTTTTAATATGAATGACGTTCAAACACATGAATTTCTGTTACTCATGGTGCCTTAGTAAAAGCATTACCCACATTATGTAACCCAAGTGTTTGCTCAAAGATCGGATACTGACGGCAAGTAAGCAGTCTATTAGGATATTTAACATCATCCCATGCTTCCTATTCTTTGTACATATGTCACACAAGCCGTTTGGAGAGCCCCTCTTGCAAGTTAACGCATTCTAAAGCTCAAATATTAATTTGCCCTCTAAGGAGTTTGAGTAGGCAAATGTCATGTTCAGCGTCTCCTACTTTAGCATTCCTAACATTACCCTATGAGTGGAGAGCACCATTGCAATATCATTTACTTGGCCTGTAAGCAATAATTGGAAGGGACTCTGCCTTGCATTATTCATATATCAAATTAGGGCAACAATATTCATATAACTAGAATGCTTTTCACACAATGTGCAACCTTTCAAAATGTTCAGAGTGCCATGGCGCATAGAATGTAACAAATGATATGTTAACACTCTGCTATACAAACATTGTTTAACTGAGCACTTGTTGAAACCTACTCAACAATTGAAAGGTAGGTATTTTGCAAACAATCTTGTATGCACTTCATAGTAATTGTGCACAAACAGAGTTATGCTATTTTCTTAAACTGCACATAATATCATCATGGGGCTTTTAATTGTATTGTGGGTATGCAAATATCCCAGTTACAGTTTGACTTCTACAATCCCTCACTTTTTACAGAGCCCTGTAAACTAATATTGGAGGCTAGCACAGGAGCCCGGGAGGGGAACGGGTGGAAGGGTACAGGAGAACACTCCTTCAGCGTGAAGAACAAATCAGAAACTTTAAAAAAACAAATCAGATTGTTTTGGCAGTACCGTACAGTGAAGGAAAAGTGTTTGTTTGATCAAGGCTAGGAAACTGTAGTAATAGCCTAGGAAACAGCACCTTCTATTTCTTTGTATGCTCAGCTGCTGAGGACTTTTCAATATATTCGTGTGTTTGCATTTATTGCTTCTAGCAGCCCCACGCATCGTGGTCAACTGATAACAGTGAATTTCAGAAGAGGGGTCCCTAGTTAAAGAAGAAGGTACTCAATATGTTGTAACTGTGAGCATTACTGCTATTGACTTAAAGGGCAAATATATGTGATTGTATTCAAAGGGGCGCCCGAAGAAACCTTGTTGATTTTTGTCTAGGCAGTGGTGATCAAGGGTGGGCAAAGCTATAGGCTGTATTATGTGCCCTGTAATTTCACTTCCTATGTCAGGGTTAAAATCAGGGCTCCGATATGATTTTACTCCATACTTGGAATCAAAAGATTTTTCAGGGAGTAAGAAAGTAATTGGCTTTGCCAGTAGGGATATTTCATGCTTATTGAAATATGTTCTTTACCCTTAAAATTCCTCTTCGCAGTAATACTATTAGAGTTCTTACCAATTACATTGCTCTGCTGGACACTGATACGAAAAAGAGATCAGTGCAACTTTGTGGGTAGAAGCAGGGGTAGATTCATATTGTAACGCTCACCTGATTCCCGTAGAGGCGCCGGTCTTGACTGGGCGTATACCGTATCTTCAAAGGTGATGTGTAACACACGGCTGGCTCTTTGGGCTGGACCTCTGTGCACTGTATGTCTGACTCGAAGGGTAAGATGTCTTAGGTAAGTGAACGCCATGCTCTCCATCTGCCTCGGGGCAGGGTGCTGTAACCAGTTTCTTCACTGGATAAGGGGAGCAGGCCTCTTGACTTCAGAGGACTGCTGTCCGTCGTTTTACTGCACGAACGGTAAGTTTCGAGTAATTCTAATGTCTTTAAAGTCTTTAGTAATGATGTTTCTTGTTTTGCAGGGTTCCGGCGATGGCGGATGATAGGCTGAAGTGAGTTGAAGATGGAGCCCGTGTGATGAATAGAAGCGCCTGGAAGCACGTAAGTAAGCGCTTGTTGCCTGCTTCACGATGCGCTCTAACTGTCTTTTTATTTTGCAGGTACAAGTTCGGAGCGGCTGCAGGGTGCCGGAATACCCACTGGGTTAGATGTGGAAAGGAGTAATGGCACGTGAGTATTAAAGTTCCCCAATGTCTTTAAACGCACCTTGTTTTGTCTTTCAGATGCGGGATGCAGCGGCGAAGGCCTCCGGAGCGTGCGAAGAGTTGGTAAACTTTTGTCTTTCAGATGCCGGAATGCAGTGTGAAGACCTCCGGAGCGCACGAAGATTAGGTAAGCCTTTGTCTTTCAGATGCCGGAATGCAGCGCGAGGCGTTGGTGACAGCCGATGGACCAGGTAAGTGAAGAGCTGTCACTGAAGACCGTAATGCTAACCTGTTCTTTCTTGTCTTTATAGGTGTTGCTGAAGACTGGATTCAGGATGGTAAGCCTTTTTCCTTAGGCCCAGGATCAGATGCAGAAGACACGATGAGCGTTCTGCTGCAGAGGATGCAGAATAACGCAAAGCAAGATTCATCCATCGGGTGTGGTTTAAATAGCCTCCTGTAGTGCTTAGGTGTCTCCTTCCACAGCCACGCCTAGGTAAGAAAAGAGTTCCTGCTTTCCAGAAGAGTTCCAGTGTTCTGAATCTAGGGAGTGGCTTCTGCCCCACCCAACAGGAAAAGTAGTTCCAAACAAAAGAGGATCAGAGGCTCAACTGGCAGGCAAGTAAGCAGCATGGTCCGCTGCAGGTAAATCCACCCAAGCATTATGAGCCCGGCGCTTCCAGCGCTGGGACTGGGCATATTTATGAGCCTGGTGCCACTGGCGCCAGGACTGGGTCCAAAAGGTCCCAATTGGGACTGGTTGGCACTCAGAACCTGGGTTATGGATCTGCTTCCAAGGGAGTTGGGAAAACCCTGACCTTTTGGAAGCAGAGATCATGACACATATATGTTCATGGTTTCCTGATTTTTGTTGTATTCATTGCCCTGTTTTTAGTAAAATGGTATATGCCTCCTAGCTGTAAGACTGGTTTTGAGTACATGTCACAACTTGCAAAACAACATAATGTGGATAGTAAGCAGAGGCCCAGCAATTCAGGTCATCATATTCTCTGGTGCAGTTATTCTGATGCAATTTTCCTTAAATAAATTATGAGACGCATTTTCTCCTGGCCCTTGAATTACTCCATTAAAGTGGCACATGAACTCCTATTGGCATGATTTCTGACACATTCCTTTCAGTTGCAATTATTCCGTTTGCAAAAATGGCATAATGTCTGAATTTTTTAACAACCACATCAGTGAGTGTCGATACTTGTTTTTTGTAATAAACACATGTTTTTTTTCCCAATGGCATTAAACACTTTCTGCATTGTCTGCTACAACTAAACCTATTGTTTATCCTGAGCATGCAAAGCTTTTTTGTGCATACCCGTTTTACTCTCTGCGCAGGTGTACTTTTGGTAGGTGCTATGGCATATCTTGAAGTCTTGGACTGGTTGATGAGCTCTTCTTATAATCAAATACAAAATATTAGATTTTTTAGCCTATATGTTTGGAAAAAGAGTTGTAAGCTGCTCCTTTTAATGTGCGCACAAAGGCTAATCATTTCCGCAATAAGGGAAAAATAATTAGAGGGAGCATTGCCCTATACCCAACCCTCCCACCCGTTTCAGAATCTCCAAAGTCTCAACATTAAAAGTGGAAAAAATCATACTCAGCCTTAAACCGTCAAATTGCCAGGGTGACCCATGCCCCTCACAAATCATCAAAGATGTGGCAAGAGACTGCTCACCATTTATTACCAAACTCTTTAACACCTCCTTCTCATCAGGTACTATCCCCAACAATCTCAAAGAGTCCTGGGTCCTCCCTCTTCTCAAAAAACCTTCCTTAGACCTTTCTATTCCCACCAACTACAGACCCATCACCACCGTCCCCTTCTTGCTCAAAATATTAGATAAGGCAGCCTATCAACAAATACAAAAATTCCTCGAGCAAAACCATCTCCTGGGAATCGGGCAATCAGGCTTTAGACCCCAACATGGGACAGAAACTGCTCTTATTGATCTCAAGGCTCAAATCGATACTCTGAGAGACAATGGGAAAACTGCCTTATTGCTTCTTCTAGACCTCTCTGCAGCATTCGATCTAGTAGATCACAAAATTCTATGTAACCACTTGGACTCGGCTGCACACTTCTCACAAGAATCCATCGGTTGGATTGAGTCGTTCCTTTGCAACAGATCCATGTGTGTTTTTTCCACCTCAGCGTCCGCTGACCCCATCCCCATGACATGCGGGGTTCCTCAGGGCTCATGCGTCTCCCCTACTTTGTAAAATGTGTTCACGAAGCCCCTGTTTGATGATCTTGACGGTCTGGGTATCACCTACACTAATTACGCCGATGATATCCAGATCCTCATCCCGTTGACGGGAGACTACAATAAGGATTTGGCCTTGGTGAACAGGGTGTACCTCATCATACAGGCATGGATGGCCTCCCACAGTCTATGCCTGAATGATGACAAGACTGAACTCATTATCCTCGGTTCCACCTCCAATCTAAACAAACTGGACCACAGCTACACTAGCAATCCTATCAAGGTAGCTAAGGAAGTGAAAACCCTAGGAATCTACCTAGACTCCGCCCTGTCCTTCCACAAACAGGTTAGCTCCATGGCCTCTTCCACAGCATACACTTGTAAACTTATAAGAGCAGCCAAACCCTTCCTATCAACGCAGAACTGCATTACCCTAGCCAGAGCCCTTGTGCTTTCTAAACTGGTCTACTGTAACACCCTTTATGTAGGAGCCAACAAACAGGTTACTAATAAAATCCAGACCCTGCAAAACAATGCTCTTAGAGCAGCGCTTTGCATCCCCAAGAGAGAACACATCTCTAACATCAGGAGAACCCACAATTGGCTTGCCACCACTGACAAAATCCTGCTCAAAGTAGCCTGCTTAACACACAAATGTCTCAACAATGCAGCCCCCCGCTACTTAGCCGAAAGAATAAGACGATACACCCCTAACAGACCCACCAGAACTACAAGTGCTAACCTGCTTACAGTTCCCAGGTTCAAACAAACCAAAATGGGCGGCAACAGCTTCCATGTGAAAGCAGCCCAACACTGGAACTCTCTACCACCCTCCCTAAGGACACCTCAAACATACCCCCACTTTAGACGTAACTACATTCAGTGGTTAAAGAACAATGACCAATAACTGTCCAATAACACGGACCTGCAACTGTCTAATAACTGTGTAAATCATGTAAATATGTATACTTATAATCTATTTCTACTGTATCCCTCACAACTGTATTAACCTATGTACCCATTGTAATTACTGTACAGCACTGTAACTAAACTGAGAATAACCTTGATGCTTCTGCGCCCTCATACCCTCGGGTCTGGTGCGCAATATAAATGAATAAACATAAACATAAACATGATCTTGGCTAGTGGCCCTGCGAGATCCAACACTTTCTCCTGACAGCTCCTCCGGGATCTGTCTATTCCCTTTTGCGGATCCCTAGATGTCTTAGACACGCGAACGCCAGCATCTTTGGATCCAGTTCAGGAGCTTCCGCTACCTTGCTCGGTAGTTCTGGTCTCGGGCATTCAGCCCTCATGCGCTGTCTCGCCTCTTTCTCCAGCGCTTTTCGCATTCCTCTGTGTCATGTATTTGGCTACTTGTGGGGATGGCTGCCAGTCTGAAGACTTGGTGTTTCTAATGTTCTCGGGTTCAAACATATATGAGATCTCTTCACTATCTTCTAGGTGTTTCTCTTTTCTTAATCTCTTACCCCCGGAGGGTTCTAACTCTTCTTCCTTTGTTCTCTCTTCCTCTGCTTGTGAAGAGCATGAGGTTTCTGGTGACTCTTCCACAGTGTCTATCCCATCTTTTCCCATATTGTTCTCCACTGGGTCGGGGGTCGTGGTTCTTGGCACCACCGGCTTGCGCAGAAAAGTGTCTCTTAGCTTGTTGATAGCGTCGGTAGCCTCTAGAGCCTCTTTGTCTGCCCTGTATCGGTGACCCGGAGGGTCAAAAGAGGCCTTCATCATCTGGGTCTCAGTGGACCTCCTTTTGGGGCCCTAGTGGATGTGCTCTGTTTTTTCTGTGCTTTTTTGCTTCTGGTGCAAGAATGTCTCTATGGTAGCCAATCTGTCTTGTGGGAGCCTTACCCCTTGGGCCACTGCTTCCACCAGTGAACTCCCCATTACTCCTCTTCTGAAACTGTCAGCTAGGTACTCTGCCTGTTCCTGTTCACTCCATTCATATTCTGACATTTTTTCTGCCTCAGTGCTTGTGCCTCTACCTGTGTTCGGGTTGTGTGGCACATCCACTGCTGCACTTTGATGCTGTTCTATGTGGCCAGCACCTGTCTAGCTCTTCTTGGCACTTGAGTTCATTCCCCGCGTTGCGAGGGGGCAGGGTCCAGTCTTCCCTTTGTGTTGGGAGGCTGAGGCACATCCTGCGCTGTTTATCTATTTGTAATCCTTTGTTTAAATGTTGGTGTATGCGACCTCTCCCTATGTCGGGAGACTGAAGCGCGAGACTGTAAATCTGACTATAATGCAGCTGCAATTTGTTTCGGCTGTCTGGGTTCCGCGTAGTATTGGTCACTTTATCAGGAGTCGCTCTGGTGATGATTGCTCTCGAGGTCCCGCCCCTCCAAGGGAGGGAGCCGTTATGCTCCTCTGTCTACATGGTGGCCGGTTGGGGTCCCCGATCCTGTCGATAGTGCGACATGGGACTGCGCCTCCTCCTCTCTCACACCCTCGCTCGCGCTGTTGTAGGTGTGCGTCTGTCGCCTTTTCCCTGCTTGCGTGGAGGTAATCTGGCTCTCAATTATTGATACTCTCTGGGGTGTCTATGTCCAACTTCCATAACTTGCTAGCTCTACAGCGTTCTTCTGTTAACCTTCTAACGCATGTCTCTTACAATCATTAGCACTCTTAGCTTAGAGAAAAACTACTTATCTGGCTGAAGAGCAGGAAAAGAATAGGTGGAGCAAGGGGACAGGAAGGACTATGAGCACATGACAGGATATGTGATGGACTACATAAAGACTATGTTTAAGAGTGAGTTGTACCAATCCATAAAAAGGGCAATCGGGCAGATCCAAACAACTATCGCCCGATTGCCCTTTTAGACACTATTGGCAAAATGTTTGCATCTTTCTTACGACAAAGATTGGTTTCTTGGACCTTGAGTGAACAAATCTGTAATATCCGACAAACCGGATTCAGCAAGGGCGTTAGAGTGGATGCAAATTTACTGATACTAAATGTTTTGAAACTCGAAACCTTAAAAGCCAAGAAGAAAATACATTTGGCATTTATTGATTTACGTGGTGCGTTTGATAGTGTCAACCGTGGACTGTTATGGAACAAAATGGTTGCTTGGAAATGCCCACTAGACCTGATTGCCCCAATAAAAGCACTACATACTGAGACTACCATCCGAATTCGCTTGAACCATCAGGGCGAGCTATCAAAGTGTGTACCTACAAACAAAGGCGTGAAACAGGGATGCCCTCTGGCGGCAGAGTTATTTAAACTGTTCATTTCCGACTTGCCTAAATACCTAGAGCCTGCTCGCTGTTTTTCACCAAAAATAAACAACACGGAAATTCAGTGTATCATTTATGCAGACGATATTGTTCTAATAGACTCAACAGAGATTGGACTACAACGGCTACTAAACAAGTTACAAGAGTACTTGACAATAAATGAACAGGACTTGAACTCTGAGAAAACCAAAATCATGTCAATTGGTGCCGGGGGCTCAAAAAAGCAGAGATCGTACAAATGGCACTTCAATGGAACACTATTAAGCTCAACAAATTCCATTAAATATCTGGGCATAATGTTCAATACATCGATTAATGAACAACACTGGAAGGCGGATTTGATGAACAAAATGACTCAATTTAGTATCCAAGGTCTTAAGTTATACAAATTGCATGGCAAATTTAGTTTAACACCGATTCTCATCTTTTACTGCCAAAAAGTTATACCAGCAATCACATTTGGATCCGAATCTGGATGGAAAATTGAAACACAGTTTTGGCGGAAGTTGGAAGGCCTTTTCTGGCGAACAGTGTTGAAATTACCTTCTTATATATAAATGATCCAACTACGATATGAGCTGTCACTGAATTCTTTGCACACGTGTGTCATGTGGAAATCTTTAATGACACTGCGAAAAATAAAACTGAGTCCAGTAGCTCCAGCTTACCAACTATTCATGGTAAAACCAGATCAACGGCAGTCTTCACTTTTGTAAGAGTGGTGTCATCGGCTAATAGGAAAATTGACACATGCAGATTCAACACTAGCTGATTTAATTTCTCGACCACAATACGTTAAAAAGAAGTTCGAGCTTTGGAGTTGGATACAGAACTATGATCAGCGATTAACAATGCCAACGACGCTGAAATCAGGAATCGGAGCCCATAAACTAAATGTGCAGAGTCGATATTTAACTAACTGTCCATCACAACACCATCGCGATCAGTTCTTGAGACTACGATTGAATGCGCTACAGACCAAAGAGATGCAAACCTGTCGCCACATTAATGAGGCGGGTAACAATCTTTGTCGATTCTGCAGCCTTCAGATTTAGTCATTAGAACATCTTCTGACTGGTTGTACATCGCTAGTAGCCCGGCGGATGCGACACTTAGGTAGTTTTGTTCCAGCCACCTTGAACAATCGAAATTGGTGGCAATATGCAACCTCCTGTCAAAATATCAAATTGACGTGCGCTGTAGTAGATTTTAAGGACTCGTTGAAGTTAAATGATAAATGACAAACAAGTAATGTAGTATGATGCAAATAAGGTGTACAATTCCACACCAGTAAAGTGGTTGTTGTATGGGTAACAAGTTATGGTCTGTGAACGTGATGTTCGTGTTGACGTTTTGAGTAGAAATGTGTAATAAAAGCACGGGGTCAGTATGTTTACATGCAGGCCTGTCGAGCTGAAATTTTCACAATAAAAAAAATATATATAGTTAAAAAAATAAGAAAATGTTTGAAGAGAGGAATAAATAGAAGTTTAAGCAAAATGCTCCCTCCCGTCTTGACCTAGAATGTTGGAATATCTGTGTTGAAGTAAAAGGGTAGAGGGATGTGTCAGCTCTCGCTCACGTGCATATTGCACTTGGTGCTTGTACTATTAACAGCTGCCATATATATCCCTGTGGACCTTGAGACTGCGAGCGCGGACTGATGATCATTTACTTTTTGTTAGAGACATGTCTAGGTTACTATGGTAACGAGCGCAAATGCCAGAAATATGTCCTGCAGCGTAGTCTCGTACTCTAGTGGCATTGGCTGATGATAGAGTTCGATGTAGTACTGTGTGTAGAACTACATTGACTTCTGGTCAAGGTAGTGTGTTGCAAAATAGCACAGTAATGTTAAAATGGATTTGTGTGCAGGTAGACTCGTTTTAACTGTCACTGGCAGTATCGTTATACTGTATATGTCTATGCTGTCACTAGTAAATCGTTTATTAAATAATGTGGAAAACATAAAAGACAGTCCGTCAGGCCAGCCATTCAAGTACAGCATTGGTGTACCAATAAAATGAACGAGTTTCGTGCAACGGCCAATTATGGACAAGTATGCACGTGGAGCATGGTAGAACCAAGGAGCGGTGTCCTCCAACAAAGCAGAGAGACAGCACCCACCCTCAGCATTCTTCCCGAATGACTTCTTTCTCTCTGTCAGAGATATTCTGGCAGTGTGTTTTTTTGGATGCCAAGGCTTTTGCCTTTTTACTCCAATGTAGCTGGTTGAAGTTTTAAGTCGCGTTCCCAAATGTGCGTGGCTGCAGTATTTGTAGACTTCCGGTACATCGAGGCGGGACTCGACTGGCTGGCCAATAAAATGAATGAATTTCGTGCAGCGGCCAATCATGGACAAGTAGAACCAACAAGCATATTTAAAAAAGGAAATGAATCCAGCAGCTGTCTCCTCCATCAATGCAGCGAGACAGCACTTGCCCTCAACACTTTTCCCGTAGCTCTCAACTCGCACGCTTTTGGCGGGTGTAACCCGCCTTCTAAGGGGCTGACTCACCCACCAAGCCTTCTGCACGCCCATTCATTCCAATGGGCGTCTCACCCGCCAAAAACAAAATCGGGTGATTTCACCCGCCTTTGCAACACAAATGGTTGAGAGCTATGGGTGAGTTTTCCGGAATGCTTATTTTTTTAATGAAATTAATACTTGTGAGAAACCTCTATCTACTTGTCCGTCCAGCATTTCTGACCCCTCACATAAACTTCGTAACATATTTCAACATCACTTGTTCGGCATCGTTGTCTAACTTTATCCCATCAAAAAGCATACAGTTTCTGAATTGTTGTTTAAGGTTTTTGATTTCCATTTCTCTTCGAGCTGAACCTGCAGTCATTTTGTTTACATTGCGGACACAATGCCTTAAGGTGCATTTCTTTTGCTGAACTATTCGGTCAACGCTCCTTCTAGCAATTAACCCTTTATGTTTGATTTTCCTTACCTCATTCAACATACTCTCACGGAAATCATCAAGGATTTTGGCCCAATCTGAACTGTCCCTTCCATTGACAGTATTTGCCCATACTCCCAACAAATGGTTGTGTATCATGCACCCCGACCAACTGACTCTATTCCTATGCACATTAGTCTGCACGTTTACCAACCCAAGGCTTGGCTCTGCTCTGTATACCCTGTGATGAATCCAATGGAGTCATCACAGATTCCCCACAGATTCCCCAGCAGTGACCTCATTCCCATGTGGCCAGGGGACAACATCAACTACCTGATCCTGACCCTGCAGGCAGTTACATGAGGGAGGATCACATGGGAGGAGACAACTACCATGAAGATGTCATGACTTCACTGGACAAGATGCAGTATCCCCGGAGTTGGAAGCTGAGTTGGAAGCAGTTAGTGACAGGACGTTCTGTGTTCCCGAGGCTGTTTTCCCTGTCTATCCATTGTGAGCTGAACTGTAGGAGGAGCCAATAAGTACTTCGCAAACTTGCAGAGTGAAGCGGAGTTGGAAGCAGTTACTGGCAGGACGTTCTGTGCTCAGGAGGCTGTTTTCCCCATCTATCCATTGTGAGCTGAACTGTAGGAGGAGCCAATAAGTACTTTGCGAACTCGCAGAGCGAAGCAGAGTTGGAAGCAGTTACTCGCGTTTAATGGCGTTAGCGGTATTAGCTGGGATTAGGAGGTAAGCCTTCATCTGAAACTCTAGCTCCAACTCCTGCTCTTTTTCTTTGACTCTGAACGCTCGCAATACATACTCATGTCTCTGCTGCCTGGAGACTTGAGTATATCTATCTACCGTGTGCCTGGGGACTGCGGGCGCTGCCATTTGGCTTCTCCCTTTGACCTAGGACCGGCGCGGCTCTACTGAGTATTCTTTTTTTTCTCCTGTTACCTTTTTTACTCCTCCCCAGGCTCATTAATCTGCTGGATTATTTGAGCTAGCCCCATTCAATCGAATGCGGTCAGGGCTACGCAGCCATGTTGGACTGGATCCATTAGTTCCACATGACCAACCGGAAGGCAGTGGGATTACAACTGCAACTGAGGAACAAAAAGGGGGTCTGGATCTGCAGAACTTTACAATTGGGGGCCCTCCTCAAGTATCGACTTCTTTGTGCACATTTTTACCAGCTCCCCACCATGAAGTGATGGTGTGAAAGGGGGAGGATCAATCTAGCGGCCCAGTTTGGCCAGTTCCCCAGTTGAGACTAATTTTGGATGACCAGTTTAATCCTGGCCCCCTTGATCCACTCTGACTGCACTAGCCGATATCCACTACCCTGGTAAGCGGGTGTTGGCGAGTTCGGGTTTGCATATTCCTGAGGATCAGCACAAGACTCTCTGAGGTACAGACCTATTTCTGGACAACGAGTCATGGATCACTACTTCATCAAGACGGCTACTACCAGTACTGAACTTAAATCACTCCCAGTCATGAAAGGCAAAGCAATGCTAGATCACTCGGTTATGAGCCCACACTGTAATTTCTGTGGACTTAAGGACCTTACGGATATCAGCATAATTGAACTTGCCGACCAGGCGGAAGAACAAGAGGCAAACTATGATCCATCCGAGTGCAATCATGCTGGAAGTGTGGTGCAGCAAACATGTGATGCATCTATTTTGGATTCACCAACGGCCCTTACTAATCTGCTTGACAGGTCCAATCTTGGACATGATCATGAGTGCCATGCCCAATCCTTACCTTCGGAGGTCTTTGGTGCCCAGAGTGACTCACCAGCCTTACACCATGCTTTGAGGGGGATTGATGAGTGCATTTGTCTGACTCATCCCACTGTGTCTGCATTAAATATGGTTCTGAACTCATTTGTCTCTCTCTATGACATCATCTGTGCAGAATTAAAATCTACTAATGCAGTGCTGGCAGATGTCACTATTAAACTTGGTTGGGGGCTCTGATGCAATGTGTTCATTTGGGGCAATTTCTGACCAGATTGAGTCTATCTGGGGCCCATGTGAGGGGGCGTCCACCTCGGCACCACCGCTCCGAAAACCTGTGGAAGGAAATGATCTGACCCCGGGGGGAATTGAGGGGATGAAACACTCTGTACAGATGCTGGCTTGGGAAGGACCAGCCAGCCTGACTTATCAAAGATTTTGGGGGCAAGTAACCTCGGATAATCGCCTGTCACTGTAAACTCTGGGAGGGGCTCAGTGAATCTTGGGGTGGGCTGTGGAAGTGGTAAATCAAGGCAATTGGAGGACCTAGTGAATATTCCACCAAGTTCTAACTATCCCAGAGTAGCCTCTGGGATGAAGGACCTGCTTCAGCGACTATACTATCCCACTAGCTACGCCCCTAGGGACCCTCCCAATGCAGAACCATCAATTGCATCTGGGTCTGATATCACTCTATTAAACCCATGGGTAGGTGACCCACTTAGTGTAAAAGCTAGGGGACTATTGGGCTCGAGGTTGATGGATAAAGGTGCTAATCAGGGGCCTTACCGAATCAAAATTACCAGCACCTTGGTCATAATTATCGGATATGTCTGAACCGATCAAACATTCTGTCTATTTTCTCTGAAATTGCCTCTTTGGCACTGGTGGCCTCGACTGATATTGGGAGAGTTGCCTTCCCTGAGAGAGATCATGTGGATATTTGTATTATTCACCTGAATTCTCCCCTGGTGAAGGAGCTGATCCTCACACAAAGCAAAGCCCTCCTCAATCTTGGCTTTGAAATCGAACTGTTGGATGGGGAGAAGGGGGGCTCCTGCTCTAAAGAGGATAAGCACTAAGAAAGTGGGTGTTGGGAATGGAAAAGGTGGTGGGAAAGAAATGGATTGGGCTACCATAATCTCCTCCCTGTGGCAGAAACTGGTCCTGTAAAGCATTAGCTGGCGTAGAGACTATATGGGATGATGTGTCGCTCTGCTTAAAATCCTGGAATACTCGCAGCAATACTCATCTCTTTTCCAATCGGCTCTGCATGGATAACCTGAGACTAGCCAATTGTATCTGCTTACAAGAAACATGGTTGACCTCCATTCCCATTTTGGATGGCTATAGTATTTTTACTCAATTAGCCATAGAAAGTGCAGGCAGATGGCCCTCAGGGGGGTCTTCTTATTGCAATAGAAAATTCCTTGGGGCTGAGTGGGCTAATCATTGAGAACTTGCCATTTGGTGTTCTGGGGGTGGATCTCACCTGAAGATGGCTTGGCAAAACCTTTGGTCATCAATATATACTGGCACAAGGGATGCCTTTGTGGAGAATGTTTGCATATTATTGAGGATTGGTCTGGGAGGTTTGGGAATGGGAGAATTATAGTGGTGAGTGATCCGTATCCCAGCGGGTGACTCCCAGCATTCCCTTTGGGATTTTGAAGGGACTACCACAGGCCAAACTGGGAAGCAACATTCAGGGCGAATTTGGTATGTGGGTGTAGGGGGTTGGGGCTTTCAGCTACTAGTGGGAAAGAAGTGGATCTCCAAAATGAATTAGGTATTCAATATACAAACTACGCGGACGACACTCAGATTGTCATCCAGCTGAGCAGTCACTATAAAAATGATGCTGAAACTATCAATACCATCTATAAAGCCATCCAGGACTGGATGGCCTACAACTCCTTGACCCTGAATAACAATAAAACAGAGCTCTTGATAGTATCCTCTAAGAACACCCGAAACAAGCTAGCCACAGACTATACCAACTTCACTATCGCGGACAATGTCATCATGGTCCAAAGGAAAGTAAAAACATTAGGGGTCGTTCTAGATGACGAACTATCCATGAAGCCCCACATCTCCAGCATTCGATCTAGCTGTGGACTGATTAATAAGCGAATTCACTATATTTGCCCATTCATAACAACTGAAAACTGTGCACTTCTGTCCACCGCGTTGATAAATTCTAGATTAGATTATTGTAACAGCCTACTGTCCAGCACCACCGCTGCCAACATACAATCTTTGCAGGTGGCTCAGAATAATGCTGTGCGCACCATCTTTAACCAATCGCGCCGCACTCACATTTCCACCTACAGAAAGAAGCTACATTGGCTTCCGGTAAAACACAGAATAACACATAAAGTGTTAACAATGACACACAAGTGTGTGTCCTTAAGCAGTCCCTTATATTTGTTAGAACGCATCAAAGTCAAGACAACCGGCAGGAACCTTCGTTGCTTCCCCCATATTCAAAATCGCTAAATTTGGAGGCACCACTCTCGATTTCCAGGATCCTCTCCCGTGGAATGTACTTCCACCTGCAATACGCCAGGTTCAAAACTACCCTCTTTTTTAAAAGAGCTATAAAAACTCATCTTTTTAACATAGAGTAATCTTACGACTTTTCCACACTTCCTCTGCTTCAGTCTTTTAATGTTCGTTTGTCTTATTTTCGTTTTCTGTGCGCCCTGAGGCTAAATAAGTCTGAACACTCTTCAGAAACTGATTGGCATAGTTGGCATAGATGGCATAGGGGCAGTAGCTCGTCTCTCCTTGATTATTTCTACTTAGACTCCTACGTAATGAATCATTGTGTGTCATTTGATGTGTTGGCAAATGCCTGGAGCGATCATTCAATTCTGGCGGCTACCTTTGATTGGAGACTGCATTTTAGGGAATCTCAGCTTCAGCCCCGAGTGACTGTCAATGTGGCTGGCAATGCAGTAAAATGGACGGATATCAATATTTACCATCTGAATCAGAACCTAAGGGACGCACTCAACGTATCCACCTTTGAGTGGAAGTTAAATCATTTTAATGTGAGTGAGTTCCAGATGTTCATTGGTTCACCGGTTTCTGGGCTTACCCCAGGGATTGGTACTAGGAGGAAAGGACCTGCAAGACATACTCACTGTTACAATGGGGAGTTAGCTGATGCAGAAAATACCATGTGGAGGGAACTGAGACTCATTTGTAGTGCTAAATTGGATGAGGACTCTCGCCACAAACTGGTAAGGAAGATCAAGCAGTCTTACAAAAAATATTGCAAATCATTGAAATATGCCCTCTTTCAACAGGATTCAGAGAAGATGCTGAGGATTCTTATAATGCTGATGTTAGCGCCTTTTGGCATTTAGTAAATGGGCAGGACCCTAACCATGTAGTATCCCAACTCAATTTAATATCTGAACTGTAATGGGTACAGTTCTTCGAGGAGGAGGTTTGGGCCACCAATGACTTCCTCCGGGACGGTACCCGGATTGCCCGAGGGTCTGACCTGGGATCCCCAATTGGATATTAACATAATCTATTTGTTGATTTCCAAATGTAAAATATCCCAAGCCCCAGGCCCTAATGGCCTAATTAATTAAACGTTTAAGGAGGACCAAAACATCTGGGCAAACCTTCTATTTTTGGAATTCAAGGACATCATCTCTACAGGTGTAACGCCTGATTCTTGGAGCACGGCCCACGTGGTCCCTATCTTCAAGTGTGGAAGCAGGGCGGACCCAACTAATTCTCGACCTATTTTGCATATTGATGCTGATTGCAAGATCTTTACAACATTCCTGCTCTCACATCTTGAAGAATGGGCTAGTACGACCCATCCTCTTGACCAATTCTAGACTGGCTTTAGGAAGGTCCCACTAATATCAATGGCCTTGTCCTCAAATGCGTGCAGGAAGAGTCTTGGTTGTCACCTGGGGGCTGTACATATATGGCCTCGATTGACCTATCCGCCGCATTTGCTTGTGTGGACCGGGGTAGACTATGGGCTAAATTAGATAAGTGGGGTATGCTAGGGGGGCTCCTGAGACTCATCAGTAGGGTCTACGATAATTGCTGGATTCAGGTCCGCCTAAGTCAAAAGGGCAAATTCTGGAGAATTCGATCTTACCGGGAGGTCAGACAGGGATGTGTTCTGGCCCCCTGGCTTTTCAACCAATACTTGTCGGATGTTGTGCTCTTGCTTGCGAAGGAAGGGTTAATTGCTTCCAAGGTTGCTCCCATTGGCCGCCGTGGTTTTCTTTGTTGTGTTGGCAGGCTGTGCTGCACCACCTTTCCCTGTGCTGCACTCCCATTGGTTGCTGAGAGTTTTCTTCCATCCAATCAGGGACCGGCAGGCTTCAGCTGGACCTCTCAGCAAGGCCCACTGGCTGGAACTGGTTTCTTTCATCTGCTTCTCACTGGGAGTGAGGTCCTGTTTCCACCCTTCTGGCCAACTGTTGCTCTCCTGCACATGTGGAGTTTGTGCCTGGCTGCTGACCATTCAATTAGGTAGGTGCACTTTCTGCACGTCCAGGGGAATTATTGAACCTAAAAAAAGAGGACATTTGCATAAAATTGTTGGAAAGGACTGTTTTATTTGGCATTTTCATCGTGCAGCCATTTATTGAGCTTTTTAATACCTGGATATTGCTATTTTGAAAGCACAAGTTTTTCCCTAATATTGCTGCTTATTTGACTGTTTTTGTCCCTTCCAAGATGGCCGCCATGGTTTTCTTTGTTGTGTAGGCAGGCTGTGCTGAACCTCCTTTCCCTGTGCTGCGCTCCCATTGGTTGCTGAGTGTTTTCTTCCATCCAATCAGGGACCGGCAGGCTTCAGCCGGCCCTCTCAGCAAAGGCCCTCTTCTAAGGCCCCTGTCTGCTCCCTGTCCGCTTCTGGAACACTAATTGGATTCCTCCCTGCTCCTTAACCACAATGATGCTGCCACCTCACTCCTCTAAGACATCCGGACTGCCTTGACTTTGCCACCTACAGAACTATGGGTTAGTTCCCTCCTTATGGACTCACTCCTTCTGCCTTTGACTATCACTGTTCTTTCTGCTTGTTACTCCCATGATGTCATCCTGCTGACCAGTGCTTCCTAAAACCATTTGCTAACATCCGATTCCAAGATTGAAAAAGTCAAATCTTGCTGTTTTTGCTTTGTGCTTAAAATTCAAATCTTGCTGTTTTTGCTTTGTGCTAAGAAGTAAAATCTTGCTGTCTTTGCTTTGTGCTAAAAAGACAAATCTTGCTGCCCATTGTGAAATTCTCTGTATTTTTCTTGTATACTGTTTCTTCTCTGTAACCTGCCTGCCCAGTGACCTCACCACTCTCTTTTGTCCCACACCTACCTGCCTTAGCCCCCCCAGTATCTCCATCCTCTCCTCGCTTCCACCCCAATGGCGCTTTCTGTTTCTCCTATCTTTTTCAATTGCTTCTCCATTGACTATCCTTCCCTTCTCACTAAGTCTGATAGGAAGAAGTTCAAAAAGGATATCTTGTCCTCTAACCCTGGTCTTCCTATCGCCGACACCTATTCCAATGCTTCTGCCAGACAGACCCTTACCGACATCCTCTTTGTCGTTCCTTCGCCAGATCTATGGACTCCTCATATTGTCTCTGTGCTCTGCCCTATCTCCTCCTCTCCCATTAATGGTGGAACTCGCTGGGAAGTTCTCATGGCTTCCTTCGACTCCTCTAGAGTCATCATTAATGTCTACCTAAATGGCACTGTCATGGTCCAAGGCCCTCCGGCCAATCTCCTCCTCTTTGATAGGTGCTTCCCTCGCCTCATCAATTTCCTCTCATCTCCTGCTGTCCCCTCCTCTTCCCCCTTGGCTACCTTGCCCTCTCTCTCCTCTGCCCCTCCTAGGGCTCTTTCTCCTCCGCAGGGGATACCTCTGATCTGTACCCCTCCCCGGAAGGTCTTTAAGGCTGGCAACCTTCTTCATATTGCCACTCTCAACTCTCGCTCTGCCGTCAAACACTCCTCTGACATCTGCCAACCTCCTTGAAGAACTAGACCTTGATGTCCTTGGTCTTACTGAGACATGGTTCACGGCCAGCTCTGTCACAAGCTTTGACACTCTCCTCCCTGATGGCTACAAGATCCTCTCAGCACTCAGATCCTCCCAGTCCGGTGTTGGGGGGGGGGGGTAGCCCTGATCTTTCCTGAGTGGATTCCTGCCTCTATCATTCCTACTCAGACCTACTCCTCTTTTGAATGCCTTGTCTGTAGGCGTTCTCTCTCGCCTACCCTTTCTCTTACTGTGGTTACCATCTACCGGCCTCCTGGTCAAATCACCTCATTTCTCTCCTCTGAGTGGGCAGATCTCTCCTCCTCCCTCCTAGCCTCTACTACTCAACTCCTCCTCCTCAGTGACCTAAATATACATTTGGACTCTCCTTGCTCCTCCTCTGTACTCTTCCGTGACCTCTTCGACTCCCTCTCCCTGTCCATCCTCCCCTCTGGCCCGACTCACTCTGTAGGGCACACACTCGATGTCTTGATCTCCCCTGACCTCCCCCTCTCCATCCCTCTGACCACTCCTCTCTCCTGGAGCGATCACTCCCTCCTCTCATCTCATCCCTCCATCTCTTCCCCCCAAGCCAAGCCTACCCCAACACTGCCACCTACCTTCTCGGACATCCGGCCCATGAAGCGTGTGTCAGTTGAGGCTTTTGCCGCCACTTTCTCTCCCCCCTCCACCTTTTGCTGTCTCACATCCTGACACAGCCCTGTCTCTGCTCTACTCTTCAATTTCTGATACGCTTGATGATCTTGCCCCTGTCATGAGGATCTGCTTGAAGTCCAAAGCCAAGTGCAATTCCTGGTATGACTCTGACCTAGCTACACTTAAGCGTAAGTGTAGGGCAGCTGAGAGGAAATGGAGGACTTACTGTTCTTCCTCTGACAAACTGGCCTGTCGCCTGCTACAAAGGCAATACTGACTCTCTGTCCTCACCAAGAAGAGAGTCCACATTCAGGCTTGTGTCTCTGCGGCATCTAACAACTCGGCCAAACGCTTTAAAATCTGCAAGGAGCTGGCCAACCCTGCTGCAGTCTCTGAAAGGGGCCCCTAGGGGTCCCTTACGTCTATGGAAACAAGGCGAGTCACCACACATGATAGATACGCCAGACACGAGGTTGTATTCCCAAAGTTAGGATTTATTGCAAAGCAAAAGTCTCAGTTGGCCAACTCAGTCTCACACCCCGCGACGTGTATCTCTAGACCTCGAGGGACGCAAGAGAGTGAATTATGTACATCAGTTACATATATACAAAATGCATATCAAACAATCAGCTATGACATGTTTAACACCCCCCCTTTATTGGGTTTCTTTGGACTTGGTGTGATGATGGACACTTTCGTCAACTAGGACACCTTCAAATATCTATTCTAGTAACAATTTGCAATTTGTGAGTGCGGAGGCATCTTTCAGTTGTTGAACAGAACACAGCGCTTCTGTCCTGGGAGCCGACACGCTCTAACGGGGCTCAGCAAAGGGGGGCCGTAAGAAGAGCATAATTCAAGCCTTTAGCTGCTTTATTCTAACATATTCTTCCATATAACGAGACTGGCTGGCAGCTGCAAAATGATTAAATGCCCTGCAGCTCTGCTTCAAGGCTACATTCGGGAGGGAGCCGGGCATTCTTCTTGGCGCTGCCCACGTTGTGTTTCAACAAACTTTTGTTATCCTCGCAGCCCTGCGGCCTTGTCCTTTCACGTGCAGACAACAATGTTTTACAGTCGAGCAGTGTAAGCAGAAAATGTACTGCAAAGCAATAAGAACAGAAAGCAATGAGCAATGGTTAGAAAACAAAATGGCGATTCTTGTTACATCAAAATGGCCGTTCATTGGCAAACTCGGAAACCTATATTCTGTCATATCGTGCATGAGATGGTTGGCCCACAGCCATCAGAATACGTTTGCGGTCACATATGAGAGGTATCCATTTTTCTAGACTGACACATCTACCCCTCCTGTTGCCTCCCAGGCTCTTTGCAATGCCATTGCCTCTCACTTCATTTAAAAAACCCAGGACATCCTGTCCACCCTCTCCACCCACAGCCCTCCTCTTCCCTCTCCATGTGTGCTTGCTGACCCTCTTTTAGCCACCCTCCCACCATCCTTCTCGTCCTTTCCACTTTTCGCCCCTGACAAGGTCGCCAGACAAGTCCGATCTATGGAAGCCTCATCAAAACAGGTTCATCCCTGTTCCTCTAAAACCATCAAGGACCACATTGACACCCTTGCTGGCCCTTGCTGATTTTTGCAACCACTCCTTTGCCTCAGGATCCTTCCCCTCCCCTCTGAAGCACTCCTTTGTGCATCCTCTTTTCAAGAAACCCACAGCTGATCCTTCTTGTCCAGCTAACTATCGCCCAATTTCCATTACTCCCTTTCTTGGCAAACTCCTAGAAAAGTTGTCCATCTCTCAGCTTAACCTTAATTCCAATTCTGTTGGCTGTCTCCATGACCACCAGTCTGGCTTCAGAGCTGCCAGAAGCACGGAAACTGCTCTCCTGAACATCCGTGACTCTAACATTCCCTCTGTCCTCTTCCTCCTCGATCTCTCTTCTGCCTTCGACACGGTCAACCATACCATCCTGCTCAACCGTCTCCGTGAAAACCTGGGTATCACTGATCAGGCTCTGGCCTGGCTGACCTCTTTCCTCTCAGATCCACCCTCCCAGGTCCAACTTCGGTCCTTCCTTTCATCTATCTTCCTCTCTACCTGTGGTGTTCCCCAGGGGTCTAACCTCTTAACCTGGCTTTTCAACTAATACCTGGCAACTCTCACCCACTGCATTGACACTTTCTGCTAAAGTTTCCAGTGCTACGCTGATGACACTCAACTCATTTTCAGGCTGCCCTCTGTCACCTCCTCTCCCTCTCTCTTCTCTGATTGCCTAACTGCCATTCAAGATTGGTGTTCCGCCAATGATCTTTGTCTGAATGTCAGCAAGATGGAGATCCTCCTCATCGGCACACCTTCACCATCCCTTCCCCTCACTCTCTGGCTGGCCTCCCTTGGACCTCCTCCTACCCCCACCTGCAAGGCTAATAACCTCAGGGTCATCTTTGACTCCACCCTTTCCTTCTCCGCCCACATCTCTGAGGTCTCTAAAAAGTCAAATTTCCGAATGTACCTCCTTAGAGGTACTCTGCCTTTCCTCTCCTTCCCCCAGAAGCTCATGGTATCCCAAGCTCTGGTTCTCTCTGCTTGGACTATTTTTACAGCCTCTTTCTAAATCTACCTGCCTCTACTCTCCGCCCTCTGCAACTAATCCAGAACAGGACTTCAAGACTTGTCCTTGGCCTCAAGCCCTGGGATCATATCTCTCCAGCTGTGAAATCTCTCCACTGGCTCCCAGTAGATGCAAGGATTAAATTCAAATCCCTCTGCATTGTCCACAAGGCTTTCTGGGGACTTGGTCCAAAATACCTTCAGCTATCCCTCTGCAAATACCTCCCCTCTCGAGCTCTTCGCTCCTCTACCTCCAACTCCCTCAGGGTCAGTCGTTTTTCAAAGAAACGAGCTGGGGGTAGATCTCTGTCTTCGGCTGGGGCCTCCCTCCGGAACAGCCTCCCTGCCAGTCTAAATCTTGAGGAGAACCATCTCCGGTTCCGGAAGCACCTCAAGACCTTCCTCTTTTCTTCTGCATTCGCTCCCCCTCTCCCCTGCTGATCTGTTCTCTCTTGGCACTGTGCACCTGGCCACCCTCTGTCCTTCGGGCCCAGGTACCTGCTCACCCTGCCACCCCCCCACACTGCCTCCGGGCCACCCCTTGCACTGGGGTCTGTATCTGTACCCATACAGCTCCCCCCTTTTTCTTCCTGCACTTATCAACCTACCCTGTCTGCTGCCTTAAACCTAGCACTTACAAATTGCTGGCTGCATTACCACTGTTTGTTGCCTTTATTATTTATTTATTGTTATTTATCTGTATCTCCTCTGCTTCGCACTTTCCACTTCTCCCTCCTTCCATGCACTTTTCCCCTCCCCCTCTCACATGCACTTGCACATTCTCAATGTCACTGGGCCTAGTAAGATCGCTGTTTTGTTCTCCCCTGTTCTCCTCCCTTGCCTTGTCGTGCTCTGAAACACATGTGTACGAGCGCGATAGAAATAAAATATCAATCAATCAATCAAGGTAGGCCAGGCGAAAATTACATGGCTTGCATACGCAGCTGACCTCTTGATCTTTGACCTAACTAGGGTCGGTCTGCAAAGGTCACTGAATAACTTTGCGAGCTACGCCAAAGACAATTGGCTGATCATTAACCCTAGCAAAACTAAAATTCTCTCTTTTCAGAAAAGCGAGGGTGAAGACCACCGGACATGTTGGCTTTGTTGGAGGTATGCCCTTGAAGCTTTTGGAATCTGTTAGGTATTTGGGCTTCAACTTTGACGCTTATAAAAGGTCTAATACAGTTATTGAGGCCCTGTTACATAAGGCAAAGCTTTTGGAAGTTCAGATTGTTAAGATCAACCGTACATTTGGAAGATTCTCCCTTAAACCTGCTGCAATGTTCTTTGAGGGGAAGATCGTACCGAAACTGACCTATGGTCTTGAACTAAAATCAGATGAAGTGCATAAATCCCTGAACTAAATTGAGGGCAGAATATGAAGGAGAATTCTAAGGATCCCTAATGCTGTTCCATTGTCACTATGTTTGTATTTCTGTGTCTCCGTTAGCACCCCGATGCCTGCGGGTTCCGGCGCTTTAGAAATAAATAAATAGATATATGATTTGAAGTAGGGGCGGTTTCCCTTTGGGCAAGGGTTCAATGGGCCTGCTTGTCTTTATTTTCAAAAATTATGGCGCCTATCCTGGACTCTTTGTACCAATTAATGGGAAAAAATGTTAACTATTCCCCTTAGGGTAAGATCAGAGCTTATCCTCAGTGATATTGGCGTAACTTTGGAAACCCTGATTGCTAACCCTGTGAAGGCTAAAATGACCTTATTTGATTTTGACTGGATCCATACTACAGATGCTTTTCACTCCTACTCTTCTTTGAGTCATCTGGCGCATGAACACAGGTTCAGAGGTTCTCTAACTAAGATCTTGCTACAATTTCCACATATATTCTACCGAGGT
This sequence comes from Ambystoma mexicanum, assembly GCF_040938575.1. Classification (NCBI taxonomy): domain Eukaryota; kingdom Metazoa; phylum Chordata; class Amphibia; order Caudata; family Ambystomatidae; genus Ambystoma; species Ambystoma mexicanum. The sequence goes on from NC_090926.1 coordinate 868,521,080, forward strand.
ATCCTACTTACGGCACAATGGAATCTGTTGCCTACCAACTAAGGAGACTGCAAATAACAAATGACGCAGCTTGTTTTATGTTCTGTATGGGGAAATTGGAGACTTTAAGGCACCCAGTTCTGGATTGTGGATCATTACAGTGCCTTAGTGCCAAATACATGGCACCTTGAGATGCAAACCTCTTATCTCTCAATGAAGACTTGGCTTGGAAGCGTTGTTTTAGCCTTCTGGCGCCTGGGGCCTCAATACCTTCAACTCTCTCTTCCTAAATTCCTAAATTCTTCATCTCCCACAGGCCATCTGCTACCACATGGACCTTTCTGAACTGCGGTCCGCTTGCTTCCATCCGGGCCCTCCTGACTGCTAGCCCACCACCACCAGGTCTCTTATTTTCCCACGATTCCCCTGCCTCCACCTGAGCCCTCTGATCTGAGGTTCACCTGCCCTCCTGGGCCCCGTCCTACTCTGGCCCTGACTGCTTTATTCTAGGCCCTTCTGTCTGCGGACCCCCCGACAAAACATAGGCCCCCTGGTCTGCTCCTAGCGCTATCCCTCTACCCATTGATGCCTTCTTTCTCCCTTTCACTCTCTCTTCTTCAATACACCTTCCCCCTTACTGCTTTACTCCCTCTTCATCACAGCACTCTCTCCTCCCGTCTGTCATGCGCATTACCAGACTCCTCTCTCCTCATCCTCATAGTCTAACCCTCCAGCCTCATCAACATTGCTCTCTGGAAGGCCAGATCTCTCTGCAATAAGACCGCAGCTGTCTTGGACATGTTCTTTCGGCTTAACCTTAATTTCCTCTGTTTAATTGAAACCTGGATCCCCCTTCACAACTCTACTGTCCCTGCTTCTCTCACCACCTCCTCCTCCTCCTTCTCTCACATCTATCGTTCTTCTGGTCGTGGTGGTAGCATTGGCCTCCTCTTCCACCCTAAATACCTTTCTTTCACCTCCTCACTGCCTCTTCTGACCTTCCCTTCCTTCGAATACCTATACAAATCCTTTACTTCCCCTCACCCTATCTCCTTTCTAATCATCTACCGACCACCTGGCCCCCTCTCCTCCTTCTACGATGACCTCAACCACCTCCTCTTTCTTATCTCTCCCTCCCTCTCTCCCCTCACTTTACTTGGCGACTTCAATCTTCACCTCCCTACTCCCCCTAAATCTTCCCCTCTTCTTTCCATACTTCACTCCTACCTCCTCTCTCCTCTCCTCCTACTCACTCTTCTGGCTCCACTATTGATCTTATCTTTAATTCACCTACTCCTCCTCCGTCTCTACCTTACCCAACTATCTCTCTGACCATGCTTTACTCTCCTTCTCCCTCACTCCTCTTCTGCCTTCTTCCGCTCCTGTACCCTCCCCACTTCTTTCTCTCGACGCGACCGCCGCAACTTTAGTACTTCTCTGTTTTTCGACACTTGCTCTTCCTCCCCTCTCTGACTTTTCTTCTCTCTCGGCCAATGATGCTCTATCCTCTCTGTCCTCCTCTATCTCTTCCACTCTCAATCAACTTTACCCACTCTCTCCCTTCCGTCCTACCCACAAACCCTCTCAACCCTGGCTTTCGCCTCAACTTCTCTCCATGCGTCGTCTCTTCCGTTGCCTCGAGTGACACTGGCTAAAATGTCCCTCTATATCTAATCAAACCTCCTACTTCTCTTACTACTCTCTTTACGACTCCTGCCTTAGCTCTGCTAAACCTTCCTACTATCCTAACCATCTCCACTTCCAAGCCTCTTATCCTTGCCATATCTTTCAAACCCTCTGTCGTCTTCTCTCCCTGCCCACCTCTGACCCCTCAGCTACATCTTCCCTCTCTCCTTCTGACCTTGCTGACTTCTTCTCCTCCAAAATTCTCTCTCTTCATGAAACCATTAACTCCTCTCCTTCCTATTCCACCTCCCCCTTTCCCCACTCCCCTTAAGCTTGCATGTCTGACTTCTCGCATGTCTCCCCTTTTGATGGGTCCCTCCTCCTGCCCAAATCCCATCCAATGACGGCCCCTTCCGATCCTCTCCCCACCCTCCTTATCCCGAAGATGTACCCTCTTCTCATTCCTTACTTAACCTCCTTCTTCAACATCTGTCTCTCCTCTGCCACTTTCCCTTCCGCATTCAAGCATGCTACTATCCTACCTATTCTGAAGAAACCTTCTGCTGATCCCATTCTTGCTTCAAACTTCCACCCAATCTCGCTTCTCCCATTCCTCTCTAAATTACTTGAACACCTAGTCTACTCCCAGCTCTCAGCTTTTGTCACTGACCTTTCCCTCCTCCCCTCCTCTCAATCTGGCTTCTGACCTAAACACTCCCCTGAAACTACTCTCACTTACGTTCTTAACTTCCTCCTCTCTGCTCGATACTCTAAGCAATCGTCTGTCCTCATTCTCCTTGACCTCTCTGCTGCCTTTGACACCGTTGATCACCCCTTACTTCTCAACACTTTTTCCTCCTTTGGTTTCAAAGGATCTGTTCTCAACTGGCTCTCTTCTTACCTCTCCTCCCTTTCTTTTGCTGTCTCTTGGAACGGGCGTACATACTCCGCCCTCCTCTTGAACTACGGCATACCCCAAGGCTCTGTTCTTGGCCCTTTCCTATTTTCTCTTTACACCTCTCTTCTTGCCCCCATCATCTCTTCCTTCGGTATTTCTCACCATTTTTATGCTGATGACACCCAACTCTTCCTTTCCTTCTCTTCCTTCACTCCTGACCTCCACCTTAATCTCTCTTCCTGTTTTACTGCCATCAAAAACTGGATGTCATCCCGCTTTCTCTCTCTCAACACTGATAAGACTGAAGTCTTATTTTTTCCCTTCAAACCCTTCCTCCTTCCTCTCTTCCTCCTTTTATTCACTCCCCCCCTTTAATCTCCCCATCTCTGCCCACGCTCACAATCTAGGCATTCACTTTGACTCCTTTTCCCACCATATTTCTCTTGCCTCTCGCGCCTGTCGCTACCACCTTTTCAACATTCGTAAAGTCTGACCCTCTCTCACCTTCCATGCCACTAAACTTTTAATCTCCTCCCTCATCGTCTCTCGCCTCTTCTATTGCTCTTCTATCCTCTTTGGATTCCCTGCATCTCATCTCGCCCCCCTCAAATCCCTCTACCACTCTGCCATCTGTACCCTCTGTCTCCTTGCTCCTCACGACTCAATTTCTTCTTCACTTTCTTAACTAGGTTGGCTTTCCTTTCACTCTCAACTTAAATTTAATTTCCTCTGTCTTGTCTTTAAATCTCTTTACGATCATGCCCCCCTTTACCTCTCCTCTCTTCTTTCATTCTACACCCCTTCCCGCTCCCTTTGATCTGCCGATCTCTTCCTACTCACTGTTCCCCTTCCCCATGTGCCTCTTCCCGTTTCCGCTCCTTTCAGCTCCTGGCCCCCTTGCACTGGAACTCCCTACCTCTCTCTATCTGCTCCATACCCACCTTTTCCTCCTTCCGTGCTTCCTTGAAATCTCTCCTTCTCCATTCCCCACCCTGACACCTTTTTACCCTCCTCTCACTTCTCTCTCTCTTCCCTCACATCTCCCCCTACCCGCTCCTTTTCCCCTTACCCTTAACTCCCCCTCCTTGCATCTTCACCCTAATAACCTGTCTCCCTCCTCCTTTCCCTTCCTCACCCCCTCCTTCTCTTGTTTACCCTCACAGGCTAATTGCTCTACTCACTGTTTTGTTGGTTTGATTCATGTCTTGTAAATTGCTTCTACTGTTATTATCTTCTATGTATCTTGTTATAGAGTAAAGCGCTATATAAACACAATAAATGCAAATACAAATAAATATCTTCCTTCTTGAGCTCTTCGCTCATCCACCTCCAACTCCCTCAGGGTCAGTCGCTTCCCCAATCAACGAGTTGGTGGTAAATCTCTTTCTCTGGCTGGGGCTTCCCTCTGGAACGGCCTCCCTGCCTCACCGAAACTTGAGGAGAATCATCTCCGGTTCCGGAAGCACCTCAAAACCTTTCTCTTTGCTTCTGCTTTTTCTCCTCCTCTCCCCGGCTGAATTCCTGGCTGAAACTGCACTGGTTACCTGGCCACCCTCTGATCTCGGGCCCAGGTCCTGTCCCCTGCCAGTCACACACCTGCACTGCCTTGCTGACAAATCCTCGCACTTGGGGACTGTTTCTGTATCGCTACAGTCCCACTACCAGCACTTGACACAAGATGGCTGCACTTACCCTTGCACCTGCCACCAGCTAGCTGTACGTTTACTTTTTGTTATTTATTCTTTTATCCTATGTACTGCACTTGCCACCAGCTGGCCATACTTTTACTTACTGTTATTTAATCTATTATCCCATGTACTGCACTCTCCCCTCCCCCTTGTCCCCTGCACCTTCCCCTCTCCCCTTCCCATGCACTTGCGCGATCTGAATGACACCTGGCCTAGTAGGCTCGTTGTCTCTGTCTTCCCTCTGTTCCCCCTCCCTTGCCTCGTCACGCTTCGAAACACTTGTGTATAGGCGTGTCATAAATGCCATATCATACTCATAGCATACATGAGGGGTTGGCCCTATCAGGCTTTATTAAAAGTCTGAACTTATAGATTGGGAGATATTGATTGTCCTGGTGAAGGCCTAATTGACTGTTTGATGGCTAAGTCTGAGAACTTTGTTCCGTAAATAGGATGACTCAGACCGCAAGACTAACTGTCCATGGAACCTTACACCATTTTAGGCCATTATTATCCAACTTACTGACATCTCCTACCTTTGTACTTTTTACTGTTTTGGGAACTAAGTTAAGTCGAGTTAAGTTACACCTTTTTTATTGGTTCTCTTTGGCTTTTTATTGGATGTTGATTATATCGACTGAATTTTTCCTGTTAATCTGAATTGTATTATTGGCTCTTGCATTGGAACTGGTACCTCTGCCTCTGTTATTTTATTTTCTTTGTACTAATTACCAGTACCCTTGTCATTAGTATTTTTATTATTATGATGTAGTGTGTATGGTATTATGATATTGTATTGTGAAATTGTTCTTTTATTTCTTTTCGTATGTATTTGTATTCCAATTTGTAAAGGTTTGATTAAATCAATTGCAATAAAAAATTAAAAAAAGATGCAGTATCCCCCTTTTTCCAAGAGACCCTAATGCCCAAAACCGTAATGACCTATTGTAAACTGTTTGTTCCCCCTTGTAGAAGAAGTAAAGAAACCTCTTCCCCATATTCTTTAGGTCAAAAACCCATTCATGACCTAAACACACATCGCTACAACAAAACTCTTTTTTTTGCTCTGATATGCCTTTATGTGAAAGTGTTCTTTCATGTAAAACCACTGAGAAAAATGACCAAAATGCTATATATGCCATGACATCTATGGCCTCCAACACCCATAATCACTGCAGTACTGAGACGCGGAGGATGAATGAGTTGGTCTAAGGTAACAGGTGCTCAAAGTTTTTTTTTGTTTTTATTTTTTTAAAACCTTTATTTTTTTTTATTTTTATTTTTTTAAACATATAGAACTTCACACCCACATTAGGGTGGACTTGAACGTTGCGCCGAACCCCACTCACTGCCCTCCCTCCTCTCGTTCCCACTTCCCCACCCTATAGTTCAGTATCTTCCCTTGTACATATAGCGCTGCTCCAGGTCTCGTGTAACATGGAGATAGAGGCTGTAGGTCTGAGTCTTTACCGGAACGTGTCCTCAGCCTATTGAGTGCCTGCTGGGGAGGAGGGGGCATCTTCTGCTTCATTCATCAGAAATAGTATCAGAGGGCCCCAGATGTCTGGTGGACGGGCATGAATGAAGAGGCAGCTGTTTAACAAAGTCTGATTCAACATCTTGGCAGTAGAGGATGTCCTTGCGCCAAGCAGCGACCGTGTGGAGGGGGCCTCGGCTCCAGGCCATGGCAACTCTTCTATGGGCAAGTGTCAGCAATAGTCCTGCTAGTTTCATTATGGATGCTGATAGCAGTTTTGTAATTCCGAGTAGGGCTGCTGTCTGGGCGGGTTGTATCTCTTCCCCCACAATTGCAGCTGTCGTCTCTAGAACTTGGTTCCAGAATGGGGTTAGTTTGGGGCAATCCCATGTGAGATGGGCAAAGTCGGCTGAGTGTGACCCACATCTTTCGCATTTTGCAGATGCTTCAGGATGATGCTTGTTTGCTTTGGCTGGTGTGTAATAGGCTTGGTGAAGGAAATTGAAGTGAATTAGCTTAAAGCGTGAGTTGAGAGCAATTTTTTGTGTTTGTTTCTGGAATGGTTATGCGTAGAGATTTTTCCCATCGGACTTTTGCCCGGGTGTTGTTGGGGGTGGTATCGGTGGTGATAGACTTGTACATTTGCGACACTAGCCTGCCTTCACCTTCTGCTTGTATTGCGTTGTGCAGCAGTTGCCAGAGGCTGACGTGGGAAGTCGGGCAGGAGTGCTTGCAGGGTGTACCGAGTCCTGAAGTAGATGAATATGTCAAGTGCGGTATTACTGCCTCTCAATTTTGCTTGTTGTGGAGTTAAGAAGCCGTCGTCGGTGAAAAGATCTCCTAGGGTATTTATATGTAGCTTAACAGCCCATCGGTGGAATACTTTTTCAGATGTCAGCGGAACCCCCGGTATGAACATGACAGGAAGAAGGGGCGAGTAGCGCATTTGTACCCCATACTTTTGGGCAAGCTTCTTCCATATCTTGTAAGTCGAGAGCACCACGTTCATGGTGGTGTTGGGGACAGGGGTCTGGCCGAAGATGACAGCCTTTAACAGATTGGGTGTTGCTAGGGCCCGTTCCACTTGTACGTGAGGTCTGACTGCTTGTGTGTACCAGTGACTGAGGAACTGAGCTTGCGCTGCCCAGAAATATTTCTCGAGATCTGGTAGGGCCAGGCCTCCTCTTGTTACCGGAAGTGACAGGGTTGCATGTGCCACTCTGGCCGGTTTGCCTGTCCACAATAGCTCAAGGACAATGCTTTTCAATCTGTTCAAGAAGGATTGAGGCAATAATATAGAAATGTTGGTGAATAGGTATAGGAGTTTTGGTAGGATTACCATCTTGACCAGGGAGGCTCTTCCCCAGAGAGTTAGTGGTAGGGTCTTCCAACGCATCACTTTTTCTTGTAGGGATTTGGCCACCTCTTCATAGTTGTCTCGAAAAACCTCTTGATAGCTCAGCAACATCTGTATCCCCAGGTACCAGACTTTGGATGTTTTCCATGTGAGCTGAAAGTCGTCTGCAAATGGTTTAGTTGTCAGGGTTAGCGGAAATATGACGGATTTTAATTGATTGATTTTTAGTCCGGAGGCTGCTCCGAATTTGATGACTTCCCTCATGACTGGGTTCAGATTGTCTTCGGGGGTCGCGTATGAACAGTGCTACATTGTCTGCATACATGATTAGTTTGTGTGGCCCTATAATGAGTCCCCTTTGTTGTCTTTGTTCTCGTAGGTTGGAAGCTAAAGGCTCCATTACCAGGGCAAAGATCAGCACTGATTGTGGGCATCCTTGTCTGGTACCTTGTTACAGTTTCACGGGGGCCGATTTTGCTGTTCCGACTATGATATTGGCTTGTGGCTTGGTATATAGTAGGGATACAAGTTTGATGAATCGGGCGCCCAGTCCCATCCTGGTGAGTACAGCGAATAGGAATGGCCATTCCACCGAATCTAATGCCTTTTCGGCATCTAGAAGGACCGCAATTGCCTGTTGTGATGGGTCCAGTGCCTCGATGACGCCGAACAGTCTTCTGATTCCGAAGGTCGTGTTGCAGCTGGGTATGAACCCTGCTTGGTCTGCAAGCACCAGGGCGGGCATCAGCGGCATCAACCTGTTCGTGAGTACCTTTGCTAGTATTTTGTTGTCGAGGTTGAGTAGGGAGATGGGTCGACAGGATGCGCATTCTTCTGGTGGCTCGCTGGGTTTGTGTAAGAGGATAATGTTGGCCTCACATAAGGATTGGGGAGGGTACCTTTTCCAGCGCTTCTTCGTATAATGCCACCAGGAGGGGGGCTAGGGTAGGTGCAAATGCCTTATAAAACTCTCCTGTTAAGCCGTCCGGGCCTGGAGCCTTGGAGTTAGGGAGGATCTTAATGGCCTCGATGATCTCTTCTTGTGTGATCATATCGTTCAATGGTTCACACAGATGACTTTCGACCCAGTACAACTCTGTGTCTTCCAGGTACTCCAGTGGGGTGTTTGAGTCCTTGTTGCGTTTAGTGCTGTAAAGATCTTGGTAGAAGAGCCTAAATTCCTCTGCCATTCCTAGGTCGGTGTGATTTATCTCACCTTGTTTGTTACGGATACCTTCTATCAGAGGCAGTTTGTTGTCGGCTCTTACTAAGTTAGCCAAAAGGGCACCAGGTTTTTGGCCCTCACCATACTGTCAGACCTGACTGTTGCGATTTAGAAATTTAATTTCGCGATTTGCTGCGGCGCTGAACTTCAGTAGCTCTTCTTTCAGAGCAGCTTTTATTCTTGGGTCGACAGTGCTTGTGTTTTGTTGTTCAAGGTCCTTTAGACGTTCTTCGCTGGTTGCTAGTTCCCGCCTGATGAGTTTGAGGATACCGTTTTCCTTGGCGAGGCAGACTCCTCTTGTAAAGCACTTTAGCATTTCCCAGACCGTGCTGGCGGAGGGAACCTAGCCTATGTTGGCTTCCAGGAACGTGGAAATGTCCTCTCTCAGTTCGGATGCGAATACCTCAGGAGTATTGGGGAATGGTCAGAGAGAGTTCTAGGCTGGATGTGGCATGGGCCGTTCACCAGTGGGCCGTTTCCCGAGGTAAATAAATAATCGATCCTGGAGCACGTGTTGTGTACCGCCGAGCGGAAGGTGTAGTCTCGTAGCTCCCCGCTGGATGCCCTCCATGCGTCTTTCAGGTCGAATGCCCTGCAGATTTCTTTTATTTGAAGGCAGGCTTTGGATAAGGGCTGTGGTGTGGTTTGTGATCTGTCCTTTGCCATATCCAGTACTGTATTCATATCACCCCACCAAATTATGGTTGTCTGGTCTTGAGCGGAGAGATGGGTTAGTACCCAACCAAAATTGTCAGGGCCGTCGACGTTTGGTGCGTAGGAGTTGACAAGGGTTATTTTTTGGCCTGCTAAAATGCCACTTACTAGGATGGCTCTCCCTTCGGTGTCTTTTGCTGTATGAACTAGCCGGTAGTTGGTTCTTTTATGGATGAGGATTGCGACTCCTCTGGAGTAAGATGAATATGAGGAGAAGTATCTATGGCAACCCCAACTCTTAGCCCACTGGTGATCTTTCCCTGGGAGTAGATGAGTTTCTTGGGGCATGGCTACGTCCACTGCATGTCTTCTCAGATATTGCAGGACTTTCCTGGTTTTAGATGGGATGTTGCCTCCTTTTATGTTCCAAGTTATGACTTTGAATTGGAGGAGTTAGAGCATATGTTGGTTCGCGTTTTGTTCTCAATGATCGGTAATATCGTGGCTAGATTTGTCCTGGCGCTATAGTCGTTGTATGGAAGTACATTTACTGGGTGCAGTAGCAGCGTTAATGAAGAGATGAGGAGTGGTGGGTCGGCGGGTGGCAGCGAATGGGTGGCGCGCTTCCATCCTAGTTCCCTTGGGGAGTTTTGAACACGGGCAACCCCAAACTGGCCCGTACGGCTTCCCTCCCTACGGTGGGCAACCCCCAACTGGCCCACAAAAAGGTCCCTTGTCAATATGACAGACAACATTGCTGTGCTTGGGGCGCTAGTGGCCCTCCAAGAGGAGGCTAGCTCCCTACTACTAATACTGGTTAGGTCTGTGGCATTGGTCACAATAATTTCTTGATTCTGGTACGTTGTTGTTTTGCGATCCTCTTGGAATAAGTTTTACGGTGGATTTCTCCTTGGCCGATCGCCCCTTTGTGGTCTGCTGTTGTTTGTGGCGGGTCTACAACCGGAGCGGTCGAGGAAGTCACTGGTTTCTTCTGGAGTATTAAAGAACTGGGTTTTGCCTTCATGCTGGATGCGAAGTTTCGCCGGGAAGAGCATTGAGTACTGGATTTGATTTTCTTGTAGTCTACGTTTTACGGCTGTAAACAATCTCCTTTGTGCCTGTACTGCCTGTGAGAAGTCTGGAAAGAATTGGACTTTGTCACCATCGTATTGGAGTTCACCTTTATCCCTGGCGGCCTTCAGAATTGCATCTTGATCTTTGTAATTTAGCAGTTTCGCTATGATTGGGCGTGGGTTGGCTCCTGGGATCGGTCTTGTGTTGGGAACTCTGTGGGCTCTTTCGATGACAAACAATTTGGAGAGGATTTCTGTTCCAAACAATTCTGTACATAACTTCTCCACATAATCCTCCATTTTAGTCGTGAGTTGTTGTTCTCTGACTATCCTTATGTTGTTACGTCGGGAAGGACCTTCCAAGTCCTCGTTCTTAGCATTGACTACTTGCATCTGAGCTTCTAGTGAGGACACTCTTGAAGTCAGGGCTGTTGTGCCGTCGTCAAGGTCTGAAACTCCCTGCTCGACTGTATCCAGCCTGTCAGCGTGTTTGTCCAACTGGTGTTGGAGCTGGTCTACTTTAGAGTAGAGTGAGTCGAGTTTGCACCACAGGCCTCCTATGCCCGCTTTGAGGTCGAGAAGAATTTCCCTGATGTCAAAGTCATGCGTTTCATCGTCCTCCTGGGCTGGTGCTTGATTGGGTGATTGTGATCTACTGGTAGTAGGAGGAATTTTGGCAGAGGGACAGCTTTCAAAGTTCAACTTTCTCTGCGCCTTGTCGGTTATCCCCATGATCAGTGTAGGTGTGGATGCTGCTGAACGATGGGGGCGGGGTGGTTCAGGCCGAGGAACCTCAGCTGGAAGATTGTGGTTATCCCAAGATCAATATCACGTTATAACTGGATCTGTGAGGTGCTTGCACTCACCAAATTGTTATTGATGCAGAGTGACGTCTGAGTTGCGCCTCTGATTGCGCCAATTGGTTGTCCGCTGGGTGCTATATTGGAGCCTCCGGTGGGGTAAGGCTCAAATTAGGCGGTATGTCGATGGCAGGGTTACGTGGGAAGGGCTGGGGTGATTCTCTTAGGTCTATGTTGCCGTGTTTCTCTGATGCTGTTTCGCCAACTTGTGATGATTTGCAGCTTTGTTGTGGCTTACACCTCGACAGCTCACTGCCTGGCAAGTTAGTGGTGGGTTTAAGAGAACAATTACGCTGTTCTTGGGTACTCACGGTACCCGTCGTTTGTGCCGCCTTACCCGGGAGTGCTCGGGTGTTGATGTGAGCATCTATGGGCAGTTCTAGGCTATGCGGGCGTAGCTTTCTCTCCTGTCGTGTGTTTGGGCTTGCGGAGTCCTATGGGTCTCGGCGGCTATTAAAGTGGTCAATGTCACTTGGGAGGACCGGGGTTCCAAGCGGGTCTGCCGTGTCGGCTGAAGCCTTTGTGGCTCTGTGGGGTGCTTGCACATTATCTCCAGGTGGGCGCCCATCTCTAATTTGCACATTTGTGCCGACCTCAAGCACCCACGTTAATTCCTTCTATTTGGGCTGCACTGCCCTAGAGAGTTTCAGCGATGCTGGGAGTGTTTTTTTTTAGTGTTCCGGGCTATGTAGAGGTGGCGCCCTCCATTGCCGTGCGTGCAGGCTTGACCGTTGGGTTTCTGCAGACCTCGGCGGGTGTTAGGCTATGGAATGTCACTTGGGAGGGCTGGGGTTCCAAGCGGGCTCGCCGCGCGGGCAAATTTCTATGCTGGCTCGCGGGGTGCTCCTACCTTGTCCCTCGGCGAGTGCTCTGTGTTGCTCCGCCTGTTCGTGCCGAGCACACCCGGCCCCAGATGCCACCTTGCGACGCCGCGTCTTCTCGTCCGCTGGATCTCCTCCGTGGATCGGAGGTCTGCTGGGCTTGACCGGCGCTCCTGCAGGGGTTCCTCCAGTGCAGGTCAGCCGCGCGGTCGCTGGATTCAGGCCTGCTGGGATTTCCTCATCTCCGACGGCGTCCGTTGTTCCACGCCGGCCGAGGGGAAGGGGGGGTTCTTCTTCACGCCGGTCAAACAGGAATAATCCGCTGGGCTACGGACGCCCTGTCTGGAGCGATTTACATGAATCACATGAGGAATCTTTACCAGGCAACATAAACAGGTTTAGAGGCCACCTATGCCGCGATTGCTCAGGATATTATGGGAGCTCCACGAAGCTCACAGGGAGGCCGCCATCCTGAACGGCTCTCTAGCGCCCTTTCTTAGGTGCTCCAAGTTTAATGTGCAGACTAGTTGTTTTTCTGAATCACCTGTGCACAGGACATTTAAAGATGGCAACTGCACTACTCAGAGTGGCACTGCAGGAGAAGACGTTGGCTTCCATTCAGAGCCTTCGGTAACGCGAGAGACATCTATTGGTGTGGCAGAGAAGAGGAGTCTGTCGCGGTAGAAGGAGAAATGCAGTGCGTGAGCAGGAAGGGCTTGGGAGATGCCGGGAGCTGCAAGAGAGTTCTTGGCCACTCGCCACCTCGAAGGGGCAGCGTTCTACAGACTGGGACCTGAATGTGAGTTTGTAAAGATTACCTTTATAGAAGAATGTATTACTGCATTAAACACTAAAGTGGCAAAGACTGAGGTTCAGTAGGGAAAACACATTGCCCTAATTGTTACAGACGTTATGAACAGACTATGCAATATAAACCAAGCAAGATTAAATAAAGTGGGTGAAAGTATGCAACAAGATTAAAAAATCCTCCTCACTAGGCTTAAATAGGGGCATGTTCACTTGTGAGGCAGTTATCGAGAGCAGTGAAATTGATCTAAAAGTCACGAGTGGTGAAAGTACTTCAAAAAGGAATGGCCACTAATTGTGCAGACCTAAAATTGGTTCCTTATTGTTAGGGCAAATTCTCAGAAATGTGTCAATTCCCTTCTACCTTAGAGACCCCCAGCTCTTTTTGCTGGACTTTAGGACTTTTTATCGCTCATGTAATTTAAATGTGATTTATTCTCTGTGTTTCTTTTGACTTTGGAGTCTGACAAACTCCATGGGCATCATCTTTACATTGTGTCACACAGCACCTTCAGTGCAGTGTCACAGGGCAGTCTCTTAGATTTCCCAAAGGTTTAAATACCTTCTCTTTGTGAAACTACTGTTTCCAAGAACAGTGAAGTGAAATTGACTTTACTTACATTTTGTAACTTTCTAGACCCAGCACACACTATCTTACCATAGGGTGCTTAAGGGGTTACTTAGTATCCCCTTTCTCTAGTTTCTCATGTAACATCTTTAGTTACCCTTTCTACAATTAATGGCTGGTGGCAGTGGTTTACCTTTTACTATCATTGTGTGTTTTTACCATGTGCTGCGTTCGCAGCCACGGTAAGGCACCCATGGGTGCCAATTTTGTCAAAACTGCCCCGGTCTTCTTTTTTCACCATTTCTTGTCAGGGAGGTCCTTCGTGAGATTTACTCTGTGTGCCAAACCAGGTTTGGTCCCTTTGTTCATGTTGTCTTTGGTGAATTGAGTGAAGCCCACCTCTGGCTCCAGTATGTCTGGTAGAGGCAGGAAGTGAGGGAAGTGCCCGAAACTCCCTGTGCTTAATCCCCTTGGTTACAGGAATGCACCCAAAGGTGATTGGCCCGCTGGCTGTCCGGCAAGGACAGCCACCCTGCTGGGTGATTGGCAGCTAGGCAGGAATGAATGGGAGATACCTGCATAAAAGGCAAGGCTTTTTGGCTTGGAGGGCAGAGTCGACCACTGGACAAAGGAATCTGAAGAAGAACTTGGAAAAGATGGCTGCTGTAACTCCTGGACCGTTGGTTTTCCCGGTGAAGCCCTGCTGCTGTGCTGAAGCTCCGAATTCGCCTCGACTAGAGAAACCTTGCAAGGACGGCTTCTCCCTTTGAGTTGGTGGGACCAATCAACTCCAAAGTAAGCCTGTCTGAAAATCCTCTCGTAGCTGGTTGCATTTCCACTGCTGCTGCGGAACCGAAGAGATAGGAAGAGGAACACCAGATTGTGTGCGTTGCTTTTAAGTCGGAACAGAGCTTCGAAGATCCTCCGGACTTCCCTGTTTCAGGACTGACCAAGCCTGAGCCACCTCAACAGAGTGCTGGAGCCCAGAAGCAAGGAAAGTCTGAAGTGGTATGCGAGAACCACGGTATTGCTATTTGCTGTCAGACGCGAGGAGCTGAAACATCAATGAACCGCTGAATTGAAGTTTGCCCATTGCTGCCACTGACCTTCCCATTGCAGAGCAGGAGTCCCCAGACGTCCTCCTTCTTGTCCCCACGACCGAGGCTCAGGAACAACAGGATCTGCAGAGCTGCACAGGAACAGAAGCCAGCTGGAACAATTTCTTCTAACCAGAGGTACTGTAAAGTCTAAGAGAACTTACCTCTTGTTGAGTAGCCTTACTTGTTCCAAATTGTGACCTGTCTTGGTTACCTTGCAGAGTTGCTAAATATTTGCCCCACACAAGCCTCCCAGCTTGTGGCCTTTCAAGTGTTCTATTTTCTACAAACATTTCTAAAAACATTTTGCAAGACTTTTTACCTACCTGCAAAAGAAGATCTTCAGCTCCCCTTGACATTGTGCAATCAACATTGGCTGTCCTGGCTCCCTGAGAGACTGCTCTTCACCTCGGACTTTGTGCTTTGGCCTTTCCCCCAGGAAATGGTTAATTTACTCTGCATTGGAAGGTTTAAAAAGTACTTACCTGTTTATGAATAATTTGTTAACCTTTGTTTTATTCCTCCATTCTATCTTTTTCACCAAACTCAGTATTGCTCTAAATGTACCACTGATAAATCAATGTCCACAGTGTCCTAGCTATTTAAGTCACCTGACCTTGTAGGAAGTGTCTGTGTGCCATCCCCAATGGGTATCATCTGATTTAGAGAAACTAAGAGTGTGTTTTGAAGGATATTTAGGTGTTACATGTTTGCTCCCTTTCTGAAGAAGGCTTATATAGCTGACTGTGAAATCAATTAATAATTGTTTTATCAAGAAACCTTGAGTATAAGTGTTTATTTGGATAACTGTATTGTGAAACTCTGTATCACAACATTACTGCTCACATTGACCCCTCTTGAGATAAGCCTGGCTGCTCAGCCACACTACCAGCAAGTGTAGTTCAGACTTATACCAAAGGTTTGGTCCCTATTGCCAGGAGGTCAGGGTTATTGTAGTGCACCCAAAGGGTACTGCATACATTCTTGCCTAACACTTTTGGTAATAATCAACTTCATTTTAATGAGACCAAAATAAACGAAAAATCAGAAGAATATGCCTAAACAATCGAATAAGGGCACAATGACATTTTTTCAAGGGATAAAATGATCTATCAATCCAGTTAAAAAAATGAAACGATACCAAGGCCTACACTTAAGAATTAGCAAGAGGAAGGTTCTTCCCCAAACCTTGAAACAAGGGGCGACAATATCAACCCTTATGCTGTGTTACCAACTTTAAAAAAAACCTGTGCAAACAGAACAACCTAAAGCCACCATCATCAAATAGTTTTGATCAATCTATAATTATTTCTGTTTCGCAGATGAATGCTACTTCAGACATTAGTCTGCTTTCAGTGTATCCAGATGGGTGACATGAACCAGACCCTCTCACAGAGGTAGGGGGCTTGGAAACAGGGCTACCATTACTACAAATGTTACTGAAAAGATCAAAGAGGCAATGGAGTCCCCAATGATAGTGCCCGAGGCACCTAGAATAGGAAATGGCCCAAAATGTCGCCCTCAGAATTGCGACGGCTGAAATGCCCGACTTTTTCTTTTTTTTTTTAAACACCCACTTTACACCACATACATATGTGGTGGGGTATGGGATATTATAGTAATAAGGGGACCTGCGGGGGTCTCCCCCCGCTTATCTATGTGGTGTAAAGGGGGTTTAATAAAAAAAAGTCAGCATTTTCGCCGTCGCTACAATTATATGTGGTCACAGTGATCACATAGATGCCCTAGACTACCCTCTGTAGTTTGTAATTTTCTAGACAAGTCTATGGTGTCGAGGCTTCATAGTGGACCGATAATGGCAGACCTCCGGCTACTATCGTCTGTCCGTTCGTTTGGGCCAACGGTATCCGTGGTTCCTATGAAAGACACTGTTTATCCTATTTTTCATACCCTGGAAGAAAAGAGATTGTTGGTTAACAGTCATGGGTCCTTTGGTAAAGTAGTGGAACAAGTCCCATTGGGTGGTTCTATACAGAACACAAAAGTGCCCTTTATTTGATCTAAGATTACAGATGGTTCTTTGATAGCAAGATAGGGGGATGGTGCTGCTAAAACCACTTTACCCAACAGTGTTAGCTTGTATTATGTAATGTTAGAACGTCATTTTAGATTAAAAGGCTTCAACCCACTTAATAGACAATATGTGTTAGTCTAATTTAAGGAAATACCTTATCTGGGGTCAATTACGCCGTCGGACATTGCTTGTGTTGAATTTGTTGTTAACGTTAGAGTGTGTAGCATAAAGATTGTTTTTTTCTCAAAAATAATCTATAGTATCCATCCATCAGAAATCGAACCTTTGAAGCAAATGTGTTATGAAATGAATAAGGTCTTTGAGGGGGTCGAAAATAGGGACTATTCGGTTACAGACCTTGTGAATGATCAGGCTTTTGTGCGTGAACCACTTGTATTCAATGTTAAGACCGGCTCAAATTAAGACCATCTCTTGGTAAATGACTCTAGAGAACCTCCGACAAATCAGAGAATCGTTACTTATGATTGGGCTCAGATTGTCAATGCATTGCACAAATAAACAATCATTTGGTACAGTAAAACTCAAATAATCCAGATCTAAAGATGTTATTGCGCAATACACGAGGATTTCATCATTTGCTTGAAAAAGGGAGGTTGTGGGATTCCTTCAACTTGATTTGTTTCCAAGAAACATGGATTTTGGATGAGCCCATCCTAGATGGTTTCATCATATGTAGTATTCCAGCAATGAAAGGCCTGAAGGACACCCTAGGGGTGGCCTCCTAGGTGCACTAAAAATCAATAAGAATGTAACCATGGAAAACCTGAACAGTACTAGTTCTGGTATACTCGTTGTTAGAGCAAAATGGTGGGATACTAGGTGCAATATTCTTAGATGGTGTGTGATGCTAAACATTTATTTTAATATGCAAAAACAAATGGGTGTCTTTTTTAAGTGATCTTTCAGACATTTTTTTCTTTATCTATTCCCAGAGATGGTGCTTCTTTAATTGTTTTAGGAGATATTAATAGTGAATGCCTTAATAGTAATTTTTATCATCATCAACGTAGGGTAAATTGCCCTAGATTTGGACATGTAATAATAATGAATATTATTTAATATTCATTAAATAATAATAATGAATAATAATAATAATAATAATGAATGGCAATATTTGTAGCAATATGCCTCCTGAAGTTACATGGTCAAAAGGTGTGGCGACTTCAACTTTGGCTCACATCTCCCTATCACAAGATGTATTCCCGTTGTGTACCTCTATGCAAGTCCAACACCACATTAAAGGTAGCGATCATAGTCCTCTTCCTCTTCTTTTAACGTTATCGGTGGGGCTGGACACGCCTATACTTGTCCCCAGCACTTTCGATGGGAGTCCCTCCACACCTGTATGAACAGAAGCAGCCATTTTTTGAACCACTATAAAGAATCTGGGTGGGAGGGAGACCTGCCATCCATCCCTTCTCTGCCTCAACATGCGGCAGGGATATGTCACTGTGTAACCAGTCATTTACAACCGCCAGTTGGCCGGCCCAGTAGTAGCTGCGCAAGTTAGGGAGTGTAACGCTTACCTGGCTCCCACGGAGGCACTGGTCTGGTCTGGGTTGCTGTGGCCTCTTCAAGCGTGATGTGCAGAATTCGGACCACCGATTGAACAGGACCCCCAAATCTTGCTTGTCTGGCCCGTAGGAATATCCTTCTGCAGATGAGAAAGGGGATTAACTGTCTGCTGAATAGTGTGCTTGCTCCCCCCTTTCCCCCTTCGTTCTTCTCCGACTTCCTCCAAAACCCCCGGTTAAGCTCACCTTATGGTTTGAAGGATGAACTCTCCATCCTGCTTCTGGTGCAGGGGCGCGCGTCCGTCCAGTTACTTCACTGGTTTTCAGAATGGCGCTGGCAAATCCACTTGACTTTTCTGAGCGATACGCCGTAAGTATGAAGATGCAAAAGTTCAAGTGTGAGCCTCCTTTTATGTTGTTTTTCCTAACCTGTGATCTGTCCTTTATTTCAGGTGCAGAACAAAGGCGATGCGTTGAGGGGTTAAATTGCCGGTGGTAAAATCAGGTGAGTTAGTGATGAGGGCGACCCCTCTAAAGTCTTCATAATTCCCCAGTAATGTCTTTTGTCGTTTCCCCATAGGGGCCGGGGTGCGGTACCTGCCAAAGATGCGGCGCCGACCCGAGATGTGGAATGGTTCACCAAGAAAAGCCGGTAAGTAATATGGCTGAAAATTCGGCTTTCCTCTTGTGTTCCCTTGCTCACCTTTTGTCTCTTCTTCTCTCCCCTAGGTGCAGAGATGTGGCGACCGGTGCAGAGAGCCGCGATGGAGCCGGGCGGCGTCTCGGGAACAGGTGAGAGAAGCGCGCCGCTGCAGCGAGCAACGCAGTGCTTTTAAATGGAAGTCTTCCTTCAGGAATGCTGGCGTGAAGATTCCGGATGCAGGTAAGAAGGTTGAATAAGTTCTTAGTTTTCACCTTTCTCTTCTCTTCTCTTCTTTCCTTACAGGTGTTCCAGGTTCGAGGCCGGCGTGGCTGGAGTCCAGGTGCAGGAGCAGACACGGTGAGCGTTCAGCTGCTGGGATGCAGAACAACGCGAAGCACGTGTGGCTGTCCGGGCGTGGCTTAAATAGCCTTGGAAGAAGTTCCAGGTGAGTATTCTTCCACAGCCACACCCAAGTAACAAAATAGTTACTTCAGAAAAATAGTTCCTCCTAAGCCTCATTTGGCTTGGTTCTTCATGCAGCATGGTCTGCATCAGGTGAGTGTGCAGCATGGTCTGCTTCAGGTAAGTGCACCAAACACTTCCCCTTATGAGCCTGGCGCCTATGGCGCCAGGACTGATGTCCAACATGAGCCTGGTGCCAATGGCGCCAGGACAGAGTCCAAAGAGCCCCTATAAAGGGCTGCTGGGCTTTTACCCGGGGGCGTGATGCCTGCTCCCGGGGGTGCTGGGCCTGGCCTGGTGCTCCGGGGGTAGGCATCATGACAGGGAGCCCAATACCTCCTTCCCACACCGAACGCTGCAGTGTAACTAGGGCAATGCAGGGTTGACCCATGCCCCACAGAAAGGCCCAAAGAGCGGCATCAACCTTGTGGATCTGCGGGGGACATTCTGGAGAACGTAGAGATACCTCGGTAGGGCTAACATTTTGAACGGGGGCCGCCTTTCCAAGTATTTTCAGTAATAGGATGGAGATTGGTACGCACAAAATCAGCAAAGTCGGGACCCACCCACACCCCCAAATACCTGAAGCCTTCGACTGAGAAATGTTATGGATAGACCTGGCAGAGAGCACCGTCCCGCCCCCGGAAGCGGGAAGAAGATAGGCTTATCCCAATTCACCCTCAACTAACTAACCCCCCTTAGAAGTCCTGCAGGGTGAGCGTGACCCTGGCGCAGGCTATCTGTGGCTTGCCCAAATACGCCAAAAGGTCGTCCGCATACAACAAGACCTTATCCTCTGCCCTGTGGTGCCAACAGAAGCCCAACCAAGTAAGGTCATTCATTAGGCAGATTGTCAACGGTTCAATAGCCAGTGTAAATAAAAGGCAAACCCACCCCAGGAAGTTATCCTCAAACCCGATACAAGACATTACCTCCCAAAGGAACCTCCATTCCACAGAATCAAAGGCTTTTCCAAGTCCAACAAGAGAAGCGCTAGTGGGTCCTGCAATTCGTGTGCCTGAGATATGGCCATAAATAACCTTCAGATATTCATCCGGGTGCACTTGTCAGACATACATTTGCACTGGTCCGGGTGGACCAGTGAGGCGACCACTCTGCCAAGGTGCTCCGCCAGCATCCATGCAAAGATTTAGCCCCGCCATTAATCAGGGAGATAGGCCTGTAAGAGGCACAGGACTCCAGGAGCTTGCCCGCCTTGGGGTTAACAACAATGCAAGCTCTCCTGAGGTTAGGGGAAGCAGTCCAGTAGTCTTTGAGTGATTGAATAGGTTGTGCATGTGCAGAGACATCATCTCAGCCAGCCTCTTCCAGACCTAAACCGGAAACCCATTGGGCCCGGGGGCCTTCCCAGATTGAAGAATAGCACATGCAACTTTCTCCCCAGTGATATCAGCCTCTATGTCAGACCTCTGAGCAGGGGTCAGCTGTGGTAGGGTGATATCATCCAGGAAGGAAGAGCCCCCCTGACAAGTCCCGAGCCTGTCAGGAGAGAGCCTCATAATAAGTAGCAAATTCTCCTGCAATCCCTGCATGCTCAATTCACCACCCCCGAGCCTGTTATTTCTCTCACATCCCTGTGTCCCTCGCCCCTCTTCTACAGCCAAACCAGCATTTTTCTACGTTTGAGCCTGTGCGCTTGCCTGGCATTATCCAGAGCTATGTTCCGTAACCAATCTTGGGTACTCCGGAGCACCTAACGTACCCTCCTCCAAGTATGCCTCCTCTGCAGCTATCTCATGGTGTTCTGCGGGCCGCAACTAAAGATATCATTTCACCCATTAGGACCACTTTATAACCCTCCCATAATACCTCCGGACTATGTACCAACCCTTCATTTGTGGCAAAATACTCGGTCAGCTTGGAGGCCACCCCCGGCAAAAGACTCGGGTAAGACCAAATAGTAACTGGCCATGTGCCACAGTGGTCTTTTCTTGTCTCTGCCAGTGTCAAATTCCATAACCAGGGCAGACCGGTCGGAGATACTCCCGGCGAAGAAACAAACCAAGCTGAGCTTGTGCAGTTTTCCCTGTGGGATGAAAAAGTACACCAGCCTAGATAGGGAGCCATGTACTCTTGACAAGATAGAGAAACCGCGATCCAAAGGGTGCAAAGCCCTCCAGGTGTCCACCAGCCTCAACGCAAGAGGAAATGTGTTTAGCTTTGTGGGGGTGCCAACATTCCTTCCCCTAGCATACGTGCAATCTTGTATTGGGTCAATTACATCATTAAACGCTCCTCCCACGACCCAAGCGTCCACATGACTAGACAAAGCACTGCCTGGATTTCATTCAAGAGGTCCAGTGACAAGGGCGGAGGGGCATACACCCATACCACTCCCAAACCTGTTTCCACAGCTCCCCCCTCACTAGCACAAAGCGTCCTTGGCGTCCTGTCACAGCCAGAAGACGGAAGGGAATCCACTTGTGTATTAATATCAGGGTGCCTCTCGACCCCCTAGTGAAACCGGCATGCACCGCCGTCCGGTAGTTTGTGCGCTCGAAAAAACAGCATTCCGACCCAGCCAAATGGATCAGGACCAGGTTGGTGACTGCCGGTTGAGAAGCTGCAGCACCAGTTCAGTTGCCTCTTCACACTTGACCCAGCCCATTCATGTTGCAGGTTAAAAAGGAAAGTTTCCTAAATCCCCCCTTGCCATATGTGTAAAGTAAAAAGTAAAAACATTACATCAGAGGCGAACCCAACCCCTTAACCCTGGCCTAGATAATCGAAAGAAAAGCTTCCCGAGCTGTCATCCCCATCAGTGTCCCAATCAACATAAGAACCCCCATCCTGCAACCCCTCCCCAGTTCCCCCATGTTTCAACCACAGCCCCCACACCTTGTACTCCCCCACCCCCAACTAGAACCACCTGTCGCCCGAGCCACAACACATAACTACCCACTCAAACATATTCAGGGTCACCTGCGAAAGCCATCCGAGCCCCCTTTTAGCCCTCGCTGAGGACACACCTACACAGGAGCTTCAGTAGCAAAACTTGACCCTTGCATTGCCTATAGGATGTCCTCTTATGTGCAGCTGAAGAGAGGCCAACCATTCCCTCCCTCTTCCCCCAGTGCCATCCGATTCTTGTGCGCTACCAGTGGCCCCAGGCAAGTCGGAGCCCTGCGTGTCAATCAGGGCAGGGGAGAGATTTCGGTCGCGGCCCGGTGGCAATCTGGACACTGGCCCAGATAGGATGTGCATCTCTACGCAGTCCCAAGCCTCTTTGTGGGTGTAAAACAAATGAACCATGCCGTTCTGTTATAGGTGGCCTTGAGCATTGCAAGGAAGAAAAGGGCGTATTTGATACTTAGCGACATCAGCTTCTTTTTAACAGAGTCAAAAGACTGTCGGGCACACTGTACTTCCTTCGTATAGTCCGTAAAGAAACCAATCTGGTTCCCATTGTATGTGATCGGGCCCGTCGCACTTGCCCTTCTCATATGTAAGAGAGTGTTGCAGTCCCTGTAAATCATTAGATGTGCTATAAGAGTGCGCAGAGTGCTCCAAGCACAGGGCAGCCCATCGGATGGGCCTGCTCTATAGAAAAGAAGTTCGAGAGTTTATTCAGCGGCATTAGGTCTGTCAGTCAGCTTCCAGAAGTAGTTCCATGCGGGACCCCTACTCCTTCTCCGGCAGCCCAAGTATGTGCAGGTTGTTTCGTCTGGACCTGCCCTCACTCTCCTCAGCCCGGCTTTCCAGGACACTAAGTTTCTGCAAGACAGACGCTAACTGCTTCTCAATTTTCTTGAGCACATCTTCAGCTACGCCTCGCCCACCTATGATGATAATTTGCAGAAGTTCTGTCGCAGAAAGGACACCTGTGATGCCAGTCCATCTATCTTCACCTCCACCGAGGACCTGGAATCCCCAATGGCACTCATGATGATCTGACATTTTTCCAGCGCCCAGGCAGGTAGCACCCCCTTTTGCTTCGTAGGAGTTGGTGGGGGCACTCGCCATATAGCGGTCCATTTTATTCTGTAGGCACCCTTTCAGGGGCTTGTCTTTCACCATCCTTGCAAGGGCACTCGTGTTCAAACAACCCTCGGCAATGGCAGTCACCTCTATTGGGGCGGCTGATGTCCTCGGCAGATGCTGACGCGTCCACAAACAGGATTCCTGGATGCTTGTTTCCCTGGCACCTAGGCCGCCAGCAGATCAAGTCCCAATCACAGTTCCAGTCCACTGTGCCACACTCCTTGTCTATGCAGAGGCCACAGGTTGGTCCAGACTGCCCCCACTGACATGCAGTCACCCAGCTCTTCCCCTGTGGCAGCCAGTTCCAAGGGAAACCTCACCATATTTAGCCCACCACTCACATGTTGCTTGCTGCTCCTGCTGCACTGCGCCCCCTGGTCCGATCACCAGTATTCCCTGTCCGTGGGGTGCAGAGAATAGGCGGGCATGTTGAGCTCAGTCTCTACGTCTCCTCTAAACGCCAATGCACCCCGGAAACCCAACCACTAGGTCACGCCGCTCAGCCCAACAGGGTTACTGTTCCCCTACACTCATTTCAAGATAGCTGTGTCCTCACTGGCAGCATACACACCTAGCGAGTGAGCTGCCAGTCAAGGCGCCAAAGTCCTCCACACCAGAACCACTTGGAGGGGTGCACACTGTTTGCGCCTCAGTGTAAGGGAATCCAGCTTCCCAATTGCAGGAGCCATTGGGTCCATATGCTCAGCAAATCAAACTATATTTCCTGCTTCAGTAGCTCCACACTGCATTCCTGTTGTCAGCCTCTATGTTGATGCAGTCTGCATTCAGCTTGGGAGTTGCTCCTCCTCAGCGCCAATGAGGCCCGGGATGCAGACCGGGCCTCCGCTACAAGTCTGCGCAGTGCAGTGCTCTCAGCAGTACAGCACTTCCTCTAGGGTCCGCCCAGCCACTTAAGCACCAGGGGGCCCGACCTCTCCAGCGGTCCGCTGTTCAAGAGTCCTGTTGGCCACAGTGCCGCCTCCTCCTCTCTCCCACACCACAGACCTCCACCAGCCGGACACGTTCCCGGATCAGCGTCTTCCAGGCCGACAGCTGCAACAAAGGAAAAATGGTGCCTGCTCCCAATCGCAGCTTCGGGCACGTCGGACAGGGTTTTCCCAGCCTCAGGTCCGCCTGGGAAGTACTCAGGGCAGTGCCCAGATCTTCCGCCACCAGCTACCATAGAGATTTTTAAAATAAAGATTCTAAGCAGGATATAAATGTCAGGATTTTGGCAGCCCCGGATGAGCTTGTGAACCTCACGTCTCCATGAGCCAGTTGCTCAGCAGCACCAAGACAATTGTTCCTCCAACTTCTCTTTGACAAACCAAAAAGACTTTGGGCCTCATCATGAGTTTGGCGGTAACCCTTAAATGTAGTGGTAAAGTCATTAATGCCGCATTTAAAGATCTGCCCAATCTCAAATCTGGCAGCATTTACCCCTAGCTCTAAGCTGGGGGTAAATGCAGTGGAAAAATGCGGTAATTGCACCGAAGAATTCTCCATTGGGTCCAACAGACAAGTTTACCACCCAACCCTTGATCCGGCGGTAATACCACCAGACGGGTGGACGGTAATGCAAATACAGTTGGGCAGTATCCCAGTCAGGATACCGCCCAACTCGTGATGAGGCCCTTTGTCTTCACACACCAAGTCAATATCCAATGTAAGTATTCTCTTCTTGGAAATTCAACCACTTTTCCTTGAATCACTTTTCTTCTTCATAAGCAACACAGTTTTGTCAGGATGGTTTTACAACAGTTCATCATAACACATTTAGTGGACTTTCCACTTTCTTTCCACCACAACCTTCTACCACACTGCAGTACTACAACTTGTCTTCTTCCTGCTACACTCGCCTGCCTGGACTAACCACTATTTGTCCCTTTCCTGGTATACTCGCATGCCAGGATGAAACTCCTCCTCCTTCTCCTGCTCCTCCTCCTACTAATACTAATACTACTACACTTTGGTGAGGTTGACTCCTAACTTTACACACTTAAATCTTCAATGGAGAAAGTAAATCAAAGACTGCTTCTTGGACAATACACATTGACAATGTCTCTCACTCTGATTAGTTTGCCACAGGCAATGCAGGTTACATTTTTCTCCCCCTTGATGTAAGGAGAGCTTTTATCCTGCAATCTTCGATTTCCTTTTACACCACCAATTAGATGCTGGTAAGGTAATTTACAATTTCTCCTTTCCAGGTATCCCTCATTAGGACAGTTGTATCCCCTTTCATTTGTGATTGCCTCTCTTTGGATTCGGCAATGCGGGTTGCACTTTTCTCTTACAGGTAATCTCCCTTTCTGTAGATTACGTTCACTTTGTTTAAATATTGTTCCCTTTTTACTTTGGCAATGGTGTTTACAATATTCTTCAACTCGAGTTCTTTTAACATGAGAGTTGCGCCTAAAATACTTTCATTAGATAGATCGGTATGCAAAAGTTCTATTTCAGAGTGCCCCGGGTTACCAAACAAAGGCCAACTCACCAGTCTTTCATTGTCTCCCCTTTGGACACACCGCTTCAGTTTCTTCACTCGTTGGGATTGGCCTGGCACCTGACAGCTCAGCTAACACTCCCACTGCTTGCGCCTCCTGAAAAGGGAGCTATGCTCTGATCTGTGCATACTCTGGTGAATGCCACCCACCGAAGTATGATGCAGGACGGGAAAAGCTTCTCTCTCCTTTGGGACAGCCAGTCTCAGCAGTGCTTCCTGTTCCGCTTCCTCTGCACTTCACAGGGTTCCCGACTTCTGTCATTCTCTGAACACAGCGTCCCAATTCCAATCCAGCAGCGACTCAATCTTTTACTTCTTCCTCATGCTTCTGATGCTCCCGCTGCGTCTCTTTAACGGCCCACACCTGAAGGGCCTTTATATGTTTAATGGTCCCACTGAGGTGTGGGTTATTACAACCACTAAACTTGCAACTTCCTCGTCTCAGTACTAAGAGCATTATAGGTCGCTCTTGGAGGCGCTTTCCTTCCTGCGTCTGGCTCCACACTACTTCTGACATGTTCCAGACAAGAGGATACAGCATTACAGGCCACATCTAACATTTGAACACATGGAGGTTGGGCTCTGTACTAGCACACAACTGCCACCACGTGCATCATAATTTGGAATAAACAATTGAACATGTTTTCACACCAGTCCTGGAAAGACATTAGGATGCTATATTTTAAGGACTGTTGGAGATCACCTCCTTTCAAGGAAGACAGGCTGACCCACGCCTGAGAAAGGGAAACCATATCCTGAATTGCGTAGTGTAATAGCAGATTCAGCTTTCCAGATAAAAAGTCCTATGAGAATCTCTGCAAATTATTGTACATCCAGTGCATCTATATGTTTATTACACATATATAAATACTTTTTGTTGATAAAAGCTTATTCTGGAAACACACAGGCCTTGACAACAATACACAGGTAGGAACAAGGATACTTACCCTTCTAACACCATAGTGACGATTTGATCTAACCATAATCTAATACACATATCATTATTATTATTATTTTCAGAACATATGAGAACTGTCTCATAAGATGACGTTTCCATCATTACACATCGAAATGGACATTTGAAGTCCTAAAGAAAAGAAAAACACTTGTTTGGTGTTTGGAAGAGAAATTATTTGTTGAAACTTATAGTTAGAGTATTGTAGAATTATCAATATTATTAGGAAACACTGTGTTTAATGAAATAGTTATTGCTCCTGAAGAAGAGAGGCACACTCTCGAAACGCGTAGAGCTCCATATCAAGAATGTTTTGTATTTTATGTAACCTTGAGTGAATTGTACTCTGATTTTTATTTAAAATAAGTATTAAAAATATCATGTGGATAAATAATTTTGGTACAACACTGTGTATATTGAAATTTGCTTTCTATTTAAGAATTACAAAACAAAATGACTTACGAATTTAGCTGTTCTAAAAACATAAACTAGTGAAAATTGTGACACTTATTTAAATTTTGGTGGGTTCTTTTTTCCAATATCAAGAGGTGTGCAGGGGACGGGAGTTCCTATTATTAATAGGAATTCCATGTTTTTCATGATAGTTTCTACCTCCCTGCGGCAATGCCTGCACAATCTTTCCCATTTGGGTATACCTATCCAGGCCCGATATAATCATAACAGGGTAATATGTTAAACCGAAGCATAGTGATAACTCTCACAAATTCCCAATTTCTGACCTTCAATAAGTAGTTCTGACTTCTGAGGGTAAGATGGTTTAAGACCTTGCAGTGAATACAACACATAATGTTTCTTTTTGTATAAACTGGACAAATTATCACTAACATCCCAAATAATAGCTTTCTTTTTGAGTTGTTTGTACATGGGCCAGATTTCCCCCTCCTCCGTAGGGAGCCTCACATTAATAGCTTCTAAGAAGGTTAAAGCTGTCTTCTTCAAAACCCGAATACACATATTCATTGTTTCTCTCTTACTTATACTTTCCCAAATTGTGTTCATCAGGCTCTCTCCTTACTGTTTGGCACCACCATTTTAACAGAAAGTTTGCAACACTTTATTTTCCATAGCGTTTCCAGTGCTGTGATCCCCAATTCGCACCTAATTGCTTGAATTGGTGTCGCTGTGGGTAGGCACAATACAGTTTTCCACAGCTAAGGCCCTCAATCAACTGGCCCCCTTTTCTACTCATGTACCCTCGTAGAAGATTCCATTAATGAAATGAATGCTTAGGTTGTTATCTGTAGACTACAATTGTATCACATTCCACATCTGCTGCAGTCCCACTGATGTTCTATCCAATAACACAGTGACGTCCGCGTACATCAACCAGCTAATAAACTTCTTCCCAATTTTAGGTGGAAAATGATTTAAGTTGGCGAACCTTTCCCACATGTCGGTGACATAAAGGTTGTAGAGCACTGGGGAGGTGACACACCCCTGTTTTAAACCCATATTAGTTTTAATAGACAGTGAAAGTTTAGCCCCTTTGTCCAGGCAAATTACCAGAGTAATTTCTCTATACATCTCTTTTAGGAAATGAAGGCTAAGTGGACATATCTTTCACTTAGCCAATTTATACGACCGTCTGTTTCTATCAACACTGTCAAAGGCCTTAGTATAGTCAATAAAGCATGCAGTTCCTTTCCTATCTATGGTATCAGATATTATATTGTTTAACGTAACCAAGTTGTGAAGGGTGCTGTATTCCTGCATAAATCCTGTTTGTTGCATAGATAGTAACAGATTCTCTTAGATCCATTTATTGATGGTTCTTTGTCTTGACTTGACTCGTCGTGAAGAATATATGGGCCTCTGTCCCCCAAGTTCCACACAGAGAGAAAGAAAACTACTCCCTGTGTGAGCCTTGAGGCCACAGGTGGTTGTTGTTTCGCAGGACCAGACGCCGCCGAGGACCCCAGAGCTGTGGAATGAATTAGGTATTAGTACAAACAAGCACAGTACTGTCAACAATGTAACTGTTATTGAAAAAGGGCTTACCCAAGGGTGATTTTACAACTGCCAGGAACTCTGAGGCTGTGGTGCAGGGAAGCGTCAGCAATCCTTAAAGCCAGGCGCCAGAAAACTCAGCGCTGGCTACCACCTGATGATTATTGGATGTATTCTTAATACTGTGGTACAGTAGCAGTTCAAGGAACCCTGAAGACCGTAGAACACTTGACAAAGCAGAGAAGGGTAATCCAAAACAATCTGTTAAACGTAAGCCAAAGTCCAAAAGTCTGTAAATCTGAGCAGAAACCAAACACCAAATCCAAGGAGCAAGAATAACCAGTCCGTAATCCGTAGGCTTGAGGTCTGTATCCAAATGAATCCAACGTGAATCGAAAACGCCAAACAGTGTCGTGAAACAGCTGTGAAGCGGCGAGTGGTTCAAAGTGCGTCGCTTTTATCCCTGCCGACTCCTGATCACGTGAGCGGAGCTCAGGGCACGTGACCGGTAATTCGGCCCGGAACCAGGAAGTGGTTGCCGCCGACTGCTCCTGCTCCAGCCCTCTCGCAATCTCCATGGCAGTTGCCACTGGAAACGAGGGAACAAATAATATCGCCCTCTGACAGAGCCTGGAAGCTGGTGACGCTTCCCTCGCACCACAGGTAGCGTGACCATGTGAAGGGCTGACTGTGACTTGGAGATTTTCGCTGTGTTATGTGTCAGGGAGTCCCCGGGGGTATGATTGTTCTGTAAGGTGGTGTGCCCGACCTTCCTACTGTGTATGACAGAGCCCCCCCCAATGGCCCACGACCACGTGGGCATGCGGGATGGTCCAGGTGAAAACGAGAAACCAGCCGTGGGGCATGGACATCTGCCGCAGGAATCCAACATCGTTCCTCCGGGCCAAAACCCACCCAGTCCACAAGATACTGGAGACCACCCCTAACCACATGAGACCCCAGAATGTTCGACACCTCATACTCCTCAGAACTACCCACAGAAATGGGTCCCGGGGCAGAGCGAAGACGGGTAGGAGCGGGACAACGATTCAATAAGGAGGTATGAAACACAGGATGGATGCGCCAAGAAGTGGGAACAGAGAGGCGATAGGCCACCTGGTTGATCACTGCAGAAATCCTATAGGGTCCTACAAAACAGGGAAGCAATTTGCGACACCCTGGCAGTCGGAGGTGACGTGAAGAAAGCCAAACCCTGTCCCCCACAGAATAGGAAGGAGCCACAGCCCTCCGTCTATGAGCCGCAGACTTCGCCGACGCCCGAGCCTCGTGAAGGTGAGTGAGCGTCTGGGCATGAATAGCCGATAGGTCACGAGCACAGGCAAGGTACGGGGATGCTGACCATACAGAACATAAAAGGGAGAAGAACCAGTAGAAGCGTGCAAAGAGTTATTGTAAGCGAATTCAGCAAGGTGTAGGACATTTAACCATGATTGTTGGTGCTGTAAGATGAGACAGCGTAAATACTGTTCCATGGCCTGGTTCACCCTCTCAGTCTGGCCATCCGTTTCCGGATGATAGGCAGATTAGAAACGGGAATCAATGCCCAGGAGACCTGTGAGTGCCCGCCAGAACCGAGACGTGAATTGCGGCCCCCTGTCCGAGATTATAACCGTGGGTAGCCCAAAAAGACAGAAGACAGATTTAAAGAAAAGGTTGGCCAGGGCTGGGGCGGACGGTATGCCAAAACAGGGAATAAATCGAGCAAGCTTAGAAAAAGAATCCACCACCACCCAAACTGTGTCAAAGCCCTTGGTTCGGGGTAAGTCAGTCACAAAATCCATCAAAACTGTGTGCCAGGGTCGAGGAGGTACCGGCAAAGGATGTAAAAGGCCCACTGGACGCCCCCGGCGATGTTTACACTGGGCACATATTGCACACGTGTTCACATAGCCTTCAACATCGTGTTTCATGGATGGCCACCAACACCAACGTTTGAGGAGGTCCAACGTCCTCTTTTGTCCAGGATGTCCATTAATGGCACTGTCATGGGACCATTCCAGAGCAAGGTTGCGGGTCGCTGCTGTTGGTAACCATAATTTATACTGGATGAAAGGTAACCCATCATGAAACACCGGATCCCACTCAGACTTTTTCAGGATGTAGTGAAACCCATGTTCGAATCGATTTCAGTAGTGGTAAAGGAGGTGTACATAGACAAATGACATGTTGCTCTAATAGAGTTTCTGGAAAAACAGGTAGGGAGACTCCCGCCAGGGGAACGAGATAATCACAGGTAGCGTGACTATGTGAAGGGCTGACTGTGACTTGGAGATTCTCGCTGTGTTATGTGTTAGGGAGTCCCCGGGGGTATGAGTGTTCTGTAAGGTGGCGTGCCTGACCTTCCTACTGCGCATGACATTCTTAATAAAAGTTAGCAAAATATTTTTCAGCTGCTGCCTGCCTTTGCCAGTATGCAATAGTTATCCGGGGCCATTCTATCCCCTTTTTGTGAATAGGGACAAAAATGTCTTTCCGCCAGCTATCCAGAATTTTCACACTTTTCCAAATGGAGGTGAAATGTTGGAACAGGAGCCAAGCCAATTTTTCTGGATTTCGTTTGATAACTATATTGGCAATCCCATCTGGTCCAGGTCCTCGCAAGGATTTCATTCTATTTATTATTTGAAGTAAGTCTTGTTGATCATATGGGAATATAGGTACATTACTAATACTAATACTAATTACAAGTACATTACTAATAGGTACATGAGTAATACATTACTCTCCCAGTTCATTTCACAAGTGATATTATTACTTCTTTTTATATAAAATAGCCAAGAAATATATTCTATCCAGGATTCTTGTCCTACACCATTTATTTCAGTGCCTCCTTCCTCAAGAAGGTATTGTCGGCACAGGTACCAACTTTTCTTTTAATCATGTGTTCTGCATAGTACATAGATAATAGGCCAATTTGCATTGTTAATGTTCTGCTTACATGATTTTAACCAGTTATTATATTTGGTCTTAATTGACATTATTTTCTGTTTCTTCACACTTTCCTCCATATGTACGATCTTCTTTACATTCTCTTCATCTTCCTTAACACCTTCTTTACGGTCATTGATCTGACTATCATAAACATTCTCATTCCTCTTCCCTACCCTATGTGCCACTCTCCATTTACAATTTGATTTTTATATCATACCCAGCAGATTACTTATCACATTGTGGACATTAAGGGCAATTTCTTGTCCATGGAGGGGCAATATGTTAAACATAATATCAAACTTTTCAAGATTCCGCTCTGTCCACATTAATCTATGTCCCCCTTGAGAACTTTGAATGTTCATGATGGATCCTTCCTGCCATTTAAGTTGTGGCCTACTGGTCCATTTACATTTGAGTGATTTATGGTCACTCAGCAAGCTCAAATCGGCCTGTGTGTTCAGTAGCCCTTTACTCACCAACATACAGTCCAATCAATAATTTACCTTACCATTAGTCCAGGTAGTTTCTCTAGCCCAGCTCACATCAGGCTCCAAATACACCATTCAAAAATTCTGAAACAGTTTAACCCAAGTGATACCGTCAACAACCCTTTTTGTGGACTTAAAGTGGTCACCACATATCCTCCCAGAAGGCAACATAGTTTCAAACTCTCCCTCCAAAGCATCCTGTTTTTCCATCTCTATTTTAGCTAGATCACAATAGGCATTGAAGCCACCGACTATCATCACCTCTGCTTTAGGGGAACCCAGCATCCAATCTTCAATGGTATTAGTAATAATTTCAACTATAGCTGGTACATTGGCACCCCCCGGTCGTGAGTAAACATTAATAAGTAATAATTCTTCAGGCAGACCCAGATTTCCTACAATGGCACTCATAACAAACGGTGAGCTTCCCCAGAAGTTTTACTCTCTTATTGAAACATGACCTCTTACTCCTATAAAAAGTCCACCCACCGGTCTGCCTTTCTCACCCCGAATTGCACATTTAGTCAGTATGCTATATCCATGCACAATGAAGTCCCCATTTACCCACGTTTCCTGTAATGCAAACACATCACTTTTATCTAACATTTCAGTTCCTTCTTTATGTAAAATAGAGTGGAAACCTCTGCTATACCAGGATAGAATTACTGATTCTGCCCCCCACCTTCCCATTTCAATGTCCTTCTAAATAATCCCCATCTGGGATCCATTTCTCAAAGTTGTTACCTCCTTTAGGACCTGGCTTCTTATGGGCTTTTTTGGGGTTGAGAACTACTACCTTCTGAATCTGGATTTACTATATTATAGCACATCACAATTTCAAACCCATTGCCCCATAAGGCCTTGGAATGTTCCCTTATAAAATCAGCAATAACTGCAGTACCAAATAGCACTATTACCCAGTTTTCCCAGCTACTAATTTCAGGAAGTATTAATCTTTCAATGTCTGACGATTTAATACTCTGCAATTGGGGGCTTCTATGCAGTTTGTCGAACAACCATTTCCTATTTAAGAAGGGACTATCCTCCAAGGTGATTTTTTCAATGGTTTTAATACTCTTTGACAACCTGCAATTAGTTACTAAATTGATTTTCTCATGACATCTCATACTTTTTCCGCAGACAGATATATTTGTGTAAATTGCAAGTCTTTCAATTTCTGTAATATAGACCTCTCTCTCTCTAATACTTAATGATCTCCCATATCCTCACAGTCAATGTCATTGGGGGTCGTCTCTGCTAGGGCAATACAATTCCTTTTATTCCCCTTAATCTTTTTGACCTTGGTGCCACCTCCTTTATTTCGGGCCCCTTTCTTATTGTATCATTTACGTTTGGCCCGTGTTTTTTATACCATAAGAGTTAGGCTGTTCTACAAAACTGGTATCCAAATCCATATTCCATTTGACTCCATATCTATGTTAGTAAATTCTATAATCTCAACCTTCGAAGAATCCGCCTTACCCCATTCTTCCTCATCTATCCGACACAATTCACTCAAGTCACCCATGTTCTGAGGCGATTCCCCTACAGGGACAACAATACCTTTCTCTAACAGGTTATACTTCACACATTTTTTGACATTTTCACCCAAAAATGTGTTTTCTGCTACCATAGCTAACAAATTCCTAATCCCTTCTTGGTCACTCAGTAGCTTAGTGCAAATGCCCAGAAGTATATCTACAGTTGCAAGGGCATCAAGTTTCCCCTCATCATTTAAAGACACATTTCCCACATTCCCTGGATCATCCCATAAACGTTCTTCCCCATCTGTACCAATTTCCTCTTGAGGAAAATTCCCCAGATCAGGAGTAGCCGAGAGATCTATTCTGATCACATGCTCCATGTTAAGTATATTTGCATTACTTTTTTTCCACCTGATAAATACCCAGTCCAGCTGGCAGACCCAAGGACTGACGCCTAAAATCTTGGCATAAGTTCAACAAAGAATTATTATCAATCATTGAACTATTATCCGGGAGTGGGGACATATCCTCATTTAAATGGTCTTTATTTTTATCCTGTTTCTGAAGGAAAATTGATGTTTTCGGGTTGTTTCGTGCCTGGCCTATTTGTCCCAACATTTCTTTTAATTCCTATTTGTTCAACCTTTTTTCCATTCCGAACGGGGCTCATGTCCAGAGTTGAGTTACTTTGAGGCGGCCCACTCTTATCCGTCTGCTTTTTCAAATTGCATGATCTCAATTTTGGGCTCATCTTCACCCCAGTTCCAAGTGTACGTACAGAAAACTACCACAGTCATATTTGCTCCGTAAAGTAAGTCAAAGGGGAAAGAAAGAGAAAAGGAGCCCCTACTATTTCTTACGCCTTCCTCCAATGAGAGGCAATGATCTACTCCACAGTACCTTAGCCAATCTTTTGTATGAAAAAAGGGAGTCGGAGGGGGGGAGAAGGGTAAGTGTAGAAAAAAAGGGAGAAGTAGAGAAAGGTGTCACAACGCTAACTCGCATAAAAGGGTAAGTTACTGTGTGAAGGCCACCATTTTAACAGCTACAGGCTTTTTATGGTCTAGAAACTCTACCCCAGATTTATCATGTATTAATATGTATGTATTATTTTTATATTACAGCAGGTAAAAAGGAACTTTTTAAATGTGCCCCCTGAAATTCAAACAATTTAAAAAATATATATAACATACCTTGCTACCCGAGGCACCGAGACAGCAAACAGTGCCACTTATGAAGCCACTTACAGAAGCGTGCACACAGAAGCGCAAGCTTCTTGGGTAATGTAGTTTGGCTGCTGATGAGGGTGGAGCCACTGACAAAATGCTCCTACAACATTAAAAAACACAATTAGAATTTGTTCAAATGCTTGCTCCTTCAGTAATCCATATACTAATGAGAAAGATCCATATAGGGTGAATAGTCCGTACCACGGTAGTTAAAGTTATAATACAAATGTTCCAAACAATGAAGCGGATACAGCGTCCTCTGCCAGCAAACAGCGCCACTTATGAAGCCACTTACAGAAGATTGTTGATGGTACTGACAAGACAGTGCACCATGTAATGTAATGTAGTTTGGCTGCTGATGAGGGTGGAGCCACTAACAAAATGCTCCACAGTAGTTAAAGTTATAATCCAAACAGTGAAGCAGAGACGGCGTCCTCAGCCAGCAACCGGCGCACTTATGAAGCCACCACTTACAACCATAATCAAAAATCATATTGATTTCTACATGGATGTAGATTGGCGGCTGTTCTTTCCTTTGCTGCCATTCGAGAGCGCTAAACTGTTCCATCTCGACAGGATGTTCACAATTGGATCCCGGAATTTCCACGGACAAGGTACTTATTTTCTCCCTTCTATCAGACCATGCATGAGGGGACATAGGTCTCGCCCCACACATGGTGCACTGTCTTGTCAGTACCATCAACTAATTGTAATCCCTTCCACTTGTGAATGAGCCCTCTGACCCCAGCAATGCAAGCCACACCACACTGCCCAATGCGCTACTGCGCGCTGCAGGAGTCAGCACACTGAGCCCAACAAGCCCTGGGCAGGATGTAAATAGCTCACTCCTCTGTCGCAGCTTTACGGCTGCCAGACTCTGCGCAGTCACACAGTCCAGCGCAGCCTAGCAAGGCAATATAGTGCCACAGCAGAGGTTGGAGTTGGAGCTTCCTCTCCCAGCCAAACTGCAGGAGCAGTTCCCTGCACACCCATGCACTGAGGTGCTTAAGGTAAGTCCGGAGGCTTAACCAATGAAAATATGCACAGGCCGTGCTACATCTGAAAATCGTAATTCTGAAATTATAATTGAGGCAATTCATTTGTGCTGTCTGCCTACCCCCTCCAAACCCCCTGAACAACCTGGGCCAAGAAAACGAAGTGTGTAGCACTTGTCATTGAAAAGACAAGGTTTTTGCCATTCTAAGATGGCCACCACCGCATTTCTGGCCAACTCTAACACCAGCAGGTCCCTGATTGGCCTCCCTGGCCTGATAGCCAATCGTGGGGCACCGGCAGGCGAAAGTCGGCCCCCGACGAAGGCAACCGAAAAAGGCTCCAACTGACTGAGCCTGACCGAGCTGTACCGAGCGCCCACGATATTAACCTCCAGATCGGCGCCTTACAGACCTGCCTAACAAGGTGAGCCCCATCATTCACCCAGCTGTGCAATGGCCCTGTCCTTCATAGCCTGCCCTATTCGTTTGAGGCTCACACCACCTCTGTCGATACCTACCTCTTCCCCTCCTCCTGTCATCTACCTTGGCAAGCTCTGCCCTGAACCAGCCCTTTGTGGACCCCGCGCACCTACCTTCACTTGCCCCACAACTGGCAACCTGCTGACCAACAGATGGTCTGCTGGCTAACTCTTATCCACAAAGATACTGTCTCATGCCCAAAGAACTTAGCCATATGCAAGCCACCGCCCACAGTCGCCTCCCAACACGTCCTACTGATGCCCTGTAATCTAAATCCCTATTACGTTGTTACCATAATTGTACGTTGTACTAAGTGACTTTTAATTGCTGTGTATCCGTTGCACTTCCACCTGCATTTTATCTACAGCTATGTCATTGCGATTTTGTATTACTCCTACATCTACTCTCTCTATGTTACCTTTGCCTTCCTGTGTCCTCCTTGTCATAATGAGATTCTGCGTTCTGTTTATCAGCTCCTGGTGAAATAAGCTCACACAGTAACTAACAGTGCCAGCCTTTGTATGCCACTCAAGTACATTGGCAACATCTCACATGCTATATGTACAGCTCCTCTCTTTTGATCCCTAGCGATACTACTTTACTCATATGTGCACTCTCCCTAATGGTGCCTTGAAGTATTTTATTGCGTATGTATGCAACTGCTAATACACTGCCTATGATAATACCAAATGCTCTATTACTCCCCAGGAATCTCGATCACCTTGATGTTCTTGTTAACTGCCTTTCTGCTCTCACTGCTGCTACTATTAACTGCCTACCTAACTCTTAGTTGCTAGTTTGTAACCGTAGTCTCTTATGAGGGTTTATTGCCTCCAATCAACATTGTAGAGCCATTTCTATATCTGCACACAACTGTCTGCCTGTTATTCCATGACTACCACTTTGTATACTCTAATGTGTTCAACAACTTGTACCTATATACAGTCATAACTATCTATTCCGCATATTTACTCGGTCACCACTGCCTTACATGAACCAGTCTTCTTAAAAAGTGACACTAAGCTTCAGCATGTTCACTACAGCTACCAGCCAAATTATTTGCATTTCAATACGCATATTGTCACATATTGTCACACACTTCCCCCTGGGGACTTACCCACCATGACACCCCCTGACCTGCTCAACAACACAATAACTAAACAGCCTTTAGCTATGGATGACTCTCTACACCGAACCCGAGTAATCCTTGTACAACAAAATCGAGGAACACTCGCATTAGAGCCAGACTAGCCAAAATATATGAACCCCCTAGAAGTTCGCTAACCATCTCTATAGGAAAAAGGAAACCTAAAACCTTGCCCAGCCTAATGCCTATAAGTACCGGGTTAGCACATAACTTCCCTCCTATGATAAAAAGCTGCATAGTCCAGCACTTGAATCCCAAAGACCAGTTAACTTCCCACCCAGTAACTACAGCTCACATTAGCCCGCCTATTAAAGGAGCTCTAATAAACTCTAGATCCCTAGTAGCTCATGCCACAGAGATTGCCGACCTGATTCTAAGGGATAACCTAGACTTCCTCGCCATCACCGAGACATGGCTACATGCTGCAGCAGGCCCTATGCTTATGCTAGCAGTCCCTGACGGTTATACTATCATGAGACAAGAAAGAAGGGGGAGATATTGCGATTATCTGTAAATGCAGCCTCTCTATGAGATTAGCCCCCGCTTACGACATTCAATCGTGTGAAGTATTGTCAGTCAAAGCACCTTGGATTAACTCTCAAACCCTTAATATCCACTTGATATACCGCCCCCCGGGCCCAACTGGGACATTTGAGGAAGACAGTAATACGATCTTAGCTAATAACCTCAAAAGCTCAACTCAAGTATTACTATTAGGTGACCTTAATCTGGGTTTTAATGACCTCTCGGATCAGTCCGCCCCTGGCAACAGCGAATATTCTATTAGAACTAGGCTTCACCCAGAGAAGCACAACCCCCACCCACAACAAAGGTAGAATACTAGATTGGGTGGCAGACCACAATTGTAATGCCAACATCCTTTCCATTTCACCGCTAGCCTGGACCGACCACTACCTACTCTCATTTACGCTCTCCACCAATAGACCACTGCTTACACCAGCCCCCATGGCTCCACCTATACTAACCAGAAATAAAAAGAGTACCACAGCGGATAGGCTTATCCCAGCCTTACTCCCTACTCTTAACTCACTTCCTGACAGCGCCGACCCAGAGAGCTTGGTTGAGGAGTATAACAAAATTATGGCCTCCTCCTTGGACCAGATCGCCCCCTTAAACTCAGACCAAGTAAGCCAAAAAAACATCTGAACAAATGGCTCACACCTTTCCTAAAAAACCTAAGACAACAAAAAAGAAATTGCGAGGGTACCTGGAAAATACTACCCTCGGATGCCAAAAAATTAAAGCTCACCAAACTCTCATCCCTCTATAAAAAAGAAATCTGTCTAGCTAAATGGGCATCCAACGACACTCGTATCTCCTATGCTAATGCCAATATGAAATAATTATTTACTATTCTCAAAGAATTAGAGACTCCCATCGCTACACCAGACACTTGTAATAAAGATAATAAAGTATCTACCTTACAAAATAAAATATCCAAAAAAGAAGATTCTCTAAAGAACCCACCATCACCCAAAATAACTGGGAACACAGCCGAAGCCCAACGTACCCGATTCAACTTCTCTAAAGTATCTATCCATGAGGTGGAAAGAATTATTCTGTCCCCTCAAACCATCCAATTGTCAGGGTGATCTCTGCCCTGCACAGATCATTAAGGATGCGGCTCGAGACCTATCACCCTTCATATCGAAGCTTATCAATGCTCCCTTTACCACAGGCACTATCCCCACTAACCTCAAACAATCATGGGTACTCCCACTCAACACCTACCAACTATAGGCCAATCCCAACAGTTCCATTTCTTCTAAAAATATTAGGCAATGTTGCCTACACGCAAATACAAAAATATTTGGAATTACACCACCTCCCAGGAGCTAGACAATCAGGCTTCCACCCACAAAACGGAACAGAGACTGCCCTCATTGATCTCAAGACCCAAATCGATGAGCTGGATCATACAATTTTATGTAACCATCTCGACACAGCAGCACACTTCTCGAAGGACGCCATAACTTGGATTAGATCCTTCTTAAGTGGCAGAACTATGAGGGTCGTCTCGCCCTCTGCAGCGGCAGACCCCATACCCATCACTTGTGGCGTACCACAGGGGTCCTGCTTTTCTCCCACACTGTACAATATCTTCACCAAGCCCCTTTTCGATGATCTGGACCATCTTGGTATCACCTACACCAATTATGCAGATGATACCCAGATCCTGCTCCCACTTTCAAGAGATTATGACAAGGATTTGGCCTTGGTGAACAGAGTGTACATCATCATCCAGGCATGGATGGCCATGCACGGGCTATGTCTGAATGATGATAAAACAGAACTCATCATCTTGGGTACCCCTACTAACTTAAAAAAACGGGGACCTGACTACTCCTCATTTATAATCAACGGCAAACTCATTAAGTTAGCACAGGAGGTAAAAACATTAGCTTTTTATCTCAACTCTACGCTCTCATTCTCCAAACAGGTCAACACGTTAGCGTCCTCTACGGCCTATACATGCAAAATGATCAGAACAGGTAAGCCATTTCTCTCTAATAACAGCTGTACCATCCGGGCCAGAGCCCTCATTCTGTCCCGCTTGGATTATTGCAACGCCCTGTACATAGGCACTAACAAAACCATCATTAGAAGAATCCAAACCCTACAAAACAATGCCCTTAGAGTGGCATTAGGTATCTCCAAAAGAAACCACTTCTCTGAGATCAGACGACAGAATAACTGGCTCCGAACCAACAACAAAATCCTCCTAAAAACGTTTTCGCTTACCCATAAATCTCTTAATAACGCCGCCCCCATCTACCTCTCAGAGATTTCACAAACAAACAGACTTCCCTAAAACCCACCAGATCAGCAAACAGGGATCGCTTATCCATCCCTAGATTTAAACTATCCACGATTGGAGGTAACAGTTAGCCCGGTAAAGCAGCTAAACTATGAAACTCCTTGCCTCCTACACTGAGAATAGACCAGTCCTATCTTAACTTTAGAACCAACGCTATCCTGTGGTTGAAATCCAACGACCATTAATTTGCATGATGTATAATCCTCTGCCTGCGCAACCAAATTGTAATTAATAACGCCCACCGTCTACCCCATGTTTGCAACCTCTACTTGGTGTCCTTTGTCTATAACATCTGTAAATATTTGTATATTCTGCCATTGTAAGAAATGCATTTCACTTATGATTCACCATATATTACCCTGTGGAGGCAACTATAAATTTGTACATAATGCCTTGTAATATTTGTAAATAGCGGTATACCCTGCTTTGTAAGTAATGTATCACATCTTATGCTTCTTTGTAACTAAGCTTCGCACTGTCTTGTAACTGCTGGGCCCTGATACCCTGGGGTCTGGCACTCATTATCAATAATAAACTAATACAAATACAAGGCATTAGAGAGCGAAGCATGCCACAAGCCACTGGCAGCAGCAGCAGCAGCTAGAAGAGGGACAGGCTGTGGACGTAAGGAGCACATCACACGGTCAGACAACCAGCCATCAAACCGCACCCTCGCAGGCCGCTTCCGATGGTTACACAGTTTCTGGGAAGCCAAAAGTATTGCCAAGTTGAGTTACACTTATTGCGGGACAGGTTTAGACAGGCACGACAATACACTTTTATGTCACTTACTTTAACACTTGACCGGCCTCTTACTTGGCTCCAAACCCTCCTTACCTGAGCTCAAGATCACCTTGGTGAACCTTTCTTGGAATTTGATGTGGGAACAAAAGTTTAGAATGGGATTCCCCAAACCCCCCCAGGAGTAAACACTGGGGTAAAATAACTTGCCACACAAAAGGAAAGGTGGACAACAATATACTGGTTACACTGGTGTACGGTCTTTTTAGTTGTTCTTTTGATCAGTTATATGTTTCTTCCAGAATACCATCAGAGCCTGGGCAGCAGCGCTGAAGAGCATTGAGCGGAGCACCATCATCTCCCCAAACTAGCAAGGGTTGAGCTTTTTCGCACCGGGGAACTCTTTTTTGTTCCCCTCCCCGCGTGGTTACACATAGACATTGAAAACATTGAATATATTCAGGCACAACCATTATATACATAAGAGCACACAATTTAAAAGATAAAGGCCACATTTACACAAGCATTTTACAGTGGTGAAATCCCATTGAAAAATGCTTTGTAAATCAAGGCCAACCTGTGTCCATCCTTCTTAATGTAAAACCTAGAATACCATTCACATGACTACCTGACATACCAGCTGCTTTCCAAAAGTGTGGTAATTGTAGTGTATGATATTTTTCTCTAATCAAAGTCACTATCCGACTTTCTGCAACACATGTCCTAGACATCCAAGAATTCATGTGTAATCTGAGTAGTAAATAGTGCAGGTTACAAATTATAGGCGCACAGCACCACACAAGCTCTCTGAACACTTCAGAGGTATTCATATTGGTGATCAACGAAAACGACTAGCTGCCCACTGGACAAAAGAACATATGGGGTACAAACTCAATGAAATCACATTCACTGCACTGCAGTATGATCTGCCATCTCCATGCAAAGGGGCTAGAGAACCGACTCTCAGGGAGGACTTTAAGTGGGCACTGGCTAGCCAGGGCCAAGTCCCAGCAGTCTCCAAAAACTTTTCTCGAGCTGGGGCACTTCTAGGGCTCCCTCGACTCCCATAATCAATAGCCCTCCCAAGCTATTCTGCCTATGCACACCCGTTTGTAGTCTGAAAGCACATACTAGTATCGTTTACAGGCAGTGAAAGCAAGTTGCCTTGACTGCTTGTAAATGATCACGTTCTCACCTTCACCCTCCCAGACAACCCCTAAATACGTTGCTTGCTCATGCTTACAAACTCCTAACGGCCCCTACAGTGACAGGAATGCATTTGGGGCAAATCATCTGCTCACCTAGGAAAGTCCAAGCCTCACACAAAAATACTGAATAGGACCAAAGGGTATGTATAGTAAATCCTTTAAACATTTTACTGTTAAGGCGAGTGTTGTTAAAAAATTAAATCATCACCAAATCCTCCACTATGTGTAACGCACTTAGTAGGAGTGCATGCTTAAATCACTTTCAGACACATATTTCTCAAATATGAAAATGTGTGCATTCTTATGTTACCAGAATGTAATTATTGTAATTCCTATTGAGGGCCTCAGATCTCTTTGCATAAAGACCAAACAGGAAAAACACAGATAAAGACAGAAAAACCTAGTCAATCTCTTTGTTAAATAGTCTTATGGTCCTTTTTAACGTTCACAAGGCCAGGGAGGTTACTCAGGGCGTGCAGGAGCTCATTCCAACCATTTGGTACCCAAGCATCAAAATTTGTTGCACCAAAACTCGAATGTTTAGAGCGGGGTTGGAAAAGGGTGATACCCTTGTTAGATCTAACGGGGTTTTAATGAGAATATGATCCTACATCTACTGAGGCGCAGAGCTAGCAATGCATTTATGCGTGAGAGACAAAATTTTATGACATATATGGAGTTGCACCAGTAACCAGTGCAAAGACCGTTGCAGGCAGGGGTGTTGCTAGGTCTGGAAAATATCCGGGGCTATGCTAATTTTGGGACTGTCGGCACTGGTGGCTAGCTAGCCTTTTTGGTTGTAACCCCTGAACTTCTATCTGGGGCTACAACCAAAAGACCCGGGGCTACAACCAAAAGACCCGGGGCTACAGCTCCCTCAGCCCACCCCCCCAGCAGGTCAGTGACGTGTTCT
The DNA here is from genome assembly GCF_040938575.1 of Ambystoma mexicanum. NCBI lineage: Eukaryota > Metazoa > Chordata > Amphibia > Caudata > Ambystomatidae > Ambystoma > Ambystoma mexicanum. Next base: position 868,563,792 of record NC_090926.1, read on the forward strand.
CTTCGCTTTAATCTATGAATGGCTCTCACTGCATCATTGTGTGAAATCTGTACTTTCTTTATATTGCATTTTGATGTGCCTGCAAGTAGGCTAATCCAATAATCTAAGCATGAGTTGATCAGGGCCATAGCCAACATGGTTCTCGCTAGTCCCGGGGGTTTGTGTTAAAGTAAATTAAAAATGGTCTGAGCCCAGCAGAGGGACACTGATTGAATATTGTGTCAAAGCAGATCTGAGCCCAGCAGAGGGGGATCCGGGGCGAACCGTGAATCACCTGAGAAATTGGACACATTAATTGGATACATGAAAATCCTACAAACATTGTGTTAAAGTGGATTTCAGCCTGGCTGAGAGGGATCCGAGAGGAATAGTGAATCACCAAAGAAATTGAGTGCATGTGAAATCTAAAGAGGAAAATAACTTGGTTGTTTTGTCACATCAGGCCCTCTGAAAGAAGAGACTTTGAAACTCAAAGAGACTTTCGCACAGAAGGCCCTGCTGCTAATGTTTAACTGCTAGAGAAGCCAGAGACTGTGCTAAACTCGAGTGTGCCACCTTGTCCCATGCTGAAAACTTGGGGCAAGGAAGGTCAACGGCCTGAATATCTTGCCATAATATTTCCTGGGCACTTTTTCTTTTACATAACATTGTTTCCCACACTATTTGTAATTAGAGGTAAAGATTAACAAGTTTTTTTTTTTAGTATAAGCCCTTTTATTTTGAATAAGACACCACTAGGACTGCGTTATTTTTGATGGTCGTAGCTTATTCCCATCTTTAGAATCAGATAGGTGTTTTTCTAACCTTTTTCAAAGTTCAATAAATACCCTTGAACTGTGGTCATATGTGTCCATCTTACTGTTGATACTATGCCTTCCTTACAATGCAAGATGTGAGTGTCTCACCCACTAGTCCCAGAGGATCTGTCATCTAAGTGGCCAGGACACAGCCATCGCTTTTTGATCGAGTTCCTGAGGGTGGACCAGTGCGGGAGGATCACCTGGATGGGGGGTCTTTGGGGAGTGGTAGTGGGACACTGGATGGTGAGACGCAGTATCCCCTTCCCAATAACACCTTTTCCCCATCCTACCAGGTAGGATACCAAGGAATTCAACCCCCCCCCTTCCGAAACAAACACTTCACCATGAGTGACAACGGACTAACACCAGAGCCGTATAGCTGACATGTCCCAACACAATGGACAGACAAGGTCAGGCAATTACAGATCATTACACACACCTGACTTCCATCACACTTCCCCACGCGGATAAAAGGCAGAGCACGAAAGCACACTCTGAGCGAGGCAAACCACACAGGGAAACAGCAGTTCCAAGATGGCAGTTTAATACAAGGAGAAAGACGGCGAGACCAGATAGAGTCACAAGTAGGGATGTACCCGTGACCTCTAAAGACTGTTACTTTCGTGAGCCTTGGAAAGTAAGAAACTGAAGACCAGGAATTAAGGCTGATCAAACTTGCACAGTGTGTCAGAGGTACCCGGGGCTCCCCCGCGTCGATAACCAAGGCGGGGAGGAGCGATGGCAACTGTGGTACTGTCGTTGGCTCCTACAACAAAGCGGCAACAGAAAAGACAGCATAGCCGGTGAGTCAGAGAGACTAATACCAAACCAACTTGTGTTTTGAACCAAGTTTGCAAGTGCCAACATTGTACAAAGAGAATAGTGTGTAAGGCATTTGCAAAGAGCAATGTGGAAACAATTGGAAACCAAAAGGAATAGTTGAACTTTATAATTGAACTCTGGGAGAAAATATACCATTCACAGAGTGGTTCAGCGCCACATGGATGCACATTCAAAGGTCTCTTTTAGGTATCGAACTGATGCGGGGTGTCAGAAAAAGGAATGCTGATATTGAAGTGGTCTTGCAACATGTCTTGCTAAATCCTGTGCACATTCGAAAGTCATTGATAATTTAAAATACAACACAATTGTTCCAAGCGCGGCTGAGGGAGACTCAGCGTGAGAGAAGGATCTGAGCCCGGCTGAGGGGCATCCGGGATGAACCGTGAGTTTGAAAGGGATCTGAGCCCGGAAGATGGGGATCTGAGGGGGATCCAGGGTGAACACCGACATTGAGTGTTGGAAAAGGAAAATAATGCTTGTGTGTTGTTTTGTGTACACCAGGCCTTCTGAGTCAAGAGACTTGCAAGAAGCAAATAGACTTGGATACAAGAGGTACTGAACTGTGAAAATAGAACTGTATGCTTGTGCAGCAGAAGCCAGAGTGTGTGCTTTGCTCGAATGATCTCCCTTGTAAGAGTTCAATAAACACCCTTCATCTGTGGTCACTTGTGTCTGTCTTACTGTTGATACCATTCCTTCCTTACAAAGATGTCCTGACTATAATTATAATTGTTATTTTATGACGCGGTTAATACCAGCGAGTGGTTTCTAAGTACAGGATCCGGATTCGTACCTGTGTTGCGCTGCATTGTCTTGCTTCCAAGACAAACGCGTTGCCCCTGAGCTATCCATCTTCCGATGCACTCTATCTGTGCATCAAAAAAAAAACGATGTCTTGACATGACATGCATTACTTACCATAAAAGCATTTCTGATGGTTGTATCTGCATAGATTCACATGCTGTGCATAGTTTGACATCCACTGGTCACTGCGGAATATTGCATTTTGTTTTTCGTAGTCGAAAAGGGGACATCGACATAGGCGTGTTTGTAATACTATCCCTATAGTGACGTGTAGTGTACCCACAATCCCTCACGTGTTGAGGTCCCTCTGTTTGTATTTTTTCTGCCCTGAGGGAGCCTTGTTAGTAAGTGAGTGAGTACAGAAAAGAGAAAGTAATATGATGTTCCTTCCATCCGAGCGGGGAGGAAGGGTGGGTGCATGTGAATCTAAGCAGATACAACCATCAGAAATGCTTTTATGGTAAGTAATGCATGTCTTCTGATGTTTGTTAATCTGCTTAGAATCACATGCTGTGCATAGACTAGCGGGCAGTACCCTGAGTTGGAGGTGGGTTGTGAGAAGGAACAGTAGAGAAAAGATGTCTTAGTACTGCTTGTCCCACCTGGGATTCAGATCTAGAATGGGCATCTAGACAGTAGTGTTTTGTAAAGGTGCGTACAGAACTCCAGGTTGCCGCTTTGCAAATGGACTCAAGGGGAACATTTGCAATGAAAGCTATGGAAGCCCCAGTGCCTCGAGTAGAGTGTGCTTTTGGCTTGAAGGACAGTTCTCTCTTAGCAAGTGTGTAACAGAGAGTGATGCATTGGACAATCCATCTAGATATATTGGATTTGGAAACTGAATCTCCTTCTCTTCCTGCCGCCACCGAGACAAAGAATTGATTAGTCTTTCACAGTGGTCTAGTTCTTTCCATATAAAACATGACCGCTCTGCACAAATCAAGTGTGTGCAGGCTCTTTTCTCCCAAGTTTGATGGGTTTTGAAAGAACGTTGGCAGTTCTATAGACTGGTTGACATGGAATTTAGAAATGAATTACGGTGCAAGCCTAGTGTGCGTGCGTAGAACCACCTTATCTTTGTGAACTGTTACAAAGGGATCTAGTATAGAGAGCGATTGTAGTTCATCCACTCTCCTAATGGAGGTGATAGCTATTAAGAAAGCAGTTTTAAGAGTGAGATTCTTAAGGGTTGCTTTGTGCATGGGTTCGAATGGGGAGTCCATTAGCCTGGTTAGTACAACATTCAGGTCCCATCCGGGAGCTGGGTTAGATATAGGAGGGTGAATGCTCTTCACTCCCTCCATGAAGGCTTTAATAACTGGAACTTTCCACCATGACACCTTATGTTGAGACGTAATGTATGTGGAGAGTGCAGCTAGGTGAACTTTAATAGAATTAAAGACTAATCCTGAGTCTAACAAGTGAGTCAGGTATAGGACAATTTGTGTGGGAGAGCAGTCAACGGGGTTGATGCTTTTAGCCCTACACCAGATGACGAGCCGTTTCCACTTGCTAGAATAGCAGTAACAAGTGTTTGGTATTCTTGCCTCCCTAAGAATGTCCATGCATCTCTGAGGGAGCTGCAAATGTCCAAATTCTATGACCTCAGGAGCCAAGCTGCTAAGTTCAGGGTCTGTGGACATGGGTGTAGCGTACTGCCCCTGTCCTGTGATAGCATGTTGTACGGACAGGGTAGTTTCACCGGTGGAGACAGTGACATCTCCATTAGGTGAGCGAACCAAAGTATCATGGTAACTGGTTCCTGGTGCATCTTGTGCACTATCTTGTTGAGAAGGGGAGTCAGGGGGAAAAGCGTAAACAAATTTCCCTGACCACGTTATCCAGAGTCCGTTCCCCTTGGAGCGGTTCTGGGGGTACCTGGAGGCGAAATCCTGGCATTGGGTGTTCTCCAGAGTTGCGAACAGAGAATCCCTATTCTGCTAAAACATTGGAGACGGTGTCTTCTTGTAATCACCATTCGTACTCTGCGGGCAGAGGGAAGTCACTGCTGAGTTCGTCTGCCAGAAGATTGAGTTCCCCTGGTACATGTAGAGATAACAGGAACATGTTGTGTCTGAGAGCCCACTTCCAGATGTTCTGGGACAGCGTGGACAGTCCTGGAGAGTGAGTGCCCCCTTGCTTGTTCAGGTAGTACATTGCTGTGGTGCTGTCTGTGAGGATCAGCACTGTCTTCCCTTGAAGGTCTGTCTGGAAAGCCTTTAGTGCCTTGAAGACCGCCAGTAGTTCCAGGAAGTTTATGTGTTTGGACGCTACAGTTGGAGTCCAAACTCCGTGTGCAGTCTGATGGGATAGGTGAGTGCCCCATCCTGTGAGGGATGCGTCTGTGGTTAGAGTGGCTTCCACTGCGGGGGTGGCGAATGGTTTCCAGGGCCTGCAAGACCACCACTAGATCGTCCATTGTCCGCTGGCCTGACACCACTGGCTGTTGAGCCACTCTTGCATTGGATGCATGCGCAGCCGCGCGTGAGGTACCAAATAAATACATGACGCCATCATTCCTAGCAATCCCATGGCTTTGCGTACCATCACCTCTCGACCGGCTACATATTGAGGGATCTGAAACAGCATATTTTGGACCCTCTTGTTGGAGGGAAAGACGAGGCCGTCCTTTGTTCGAATTAGAGCACCTAGCAATTGCTTGACTTGACTGGGGTCTAGGCTGGACCTCTTCTCGTTGATGGAGAAGCCCAGCTGGAACAAAAGGTCCACAATCTTTTGGTTATTTGAGAAGCATGTCCCGTAAGAATCCCCTGTTATGAGCCAATCGTCGAGATAAGGGTATACTGGAACGGACAACCTGCGCAGGTGGGCCGCTGCCACTGCCAGTACTTTTGTGAATACCCTCGGCGCCAACGCTATGCCGAAGGGTAGCACTTTGAACTGGTAGCGTTTGCCCTCTATCATAAACCTGAGGTATTTTCTGTGCGCTGGCAAAATTGAAATATGAAAGTATGCATCTTTCATGTCCAGTGTTGCCATGTAATCCCCCTGTGAAAGCAGGGGAATTACTTCCTGTAAAGTTACCATTCAACATTTTTGAGGTTTTACAAATTTGTTCGCTGGGCGAAGATATAGTACAGGGCGCATGGTTAAATCTTTTTTGGGTACAAGGAAGTACACTGAATAAATATCCTCCTTTATCTGTGATAGAGGCACGACCTCTATTGCTCCTTTTTCTAGTAGCAGTTTGACTTCTTGAAGAAGGATGGTGAGGTGCTCCGGTGATAGGCATCGGCCCCCTGCAGGGCCTGAATGTAGGGGACCGATTGAACTCGATGCAGTAACCGTGGGCTATGGTTGACATTACCCAGAGGTCTGTGGTTATTCCCTCCCATGCTGGTAGAAATGATGTTAACCGGCCCCCGACCGGAGATGCATGGGAGTGGACCCGAATCTTTGGGTCATTTGGTGTTGGTAGCCGGGGAGCCTCTAGGAGTGGGGCTCCTTTTTCTAGTAGCAGTTCGACTTCTTGAAGAAGGATGGTGAGGTGCTCTGGTGATAGGCATCGGCCCCCTGCAGGGCCTGAATGTAGGGGACCGATTGAACTCTATGTAGTAATCATGGGCTATGGTTGACAGTACCCAGCGGTCTGTGGTTATTCCCTCCCATGCTGGTAGAAATGATGTTAACCGGCCCCTGACCGGAGATGCATGGGAGGGGACCCGAATCTTCGGGTCATTTGGTGTTGGTAGCCGGGGAGCCTCTAGGAATGGGGTCCCGACCCCTTCCCTTGCCACGACGTTGTCCTCTCTGAGCATATTGTCTGCTGGTTCCTTGAGTGGAGGACCAGTTGCCTGCTGAGGAGTACTGTTGTTGTTGTTGGTGGTTTTGTCGTTGGCCACGAGAAAAGCGTCTGTTGCCGTAACCTCGCTTATTAGGAGATCTTGCTGTCTCCAGTGCGTCGTCCACCGCCTTGCCAAAGAGGTTTGAGTCCTCAATTGGTTTGTTGATGAGGGACGCCTGGGTCTCTGGCTTAAAACCAGAGTTCCTGAGCCAGACATGACGCTTAAGAAGTATCCCCTGGACGAAAGACCGGCCAGCTGTCTCTGCAGCATCTAGCGTGTTTTTGATGATGCTCTGGTTTACCAGAGTACCTTCTGTCACAGTGGCTAACAAACGGGTACGTAAGGGTTCAGGGACTTCTTCGAGGCCTTCGCGTAACCTTCCCCATTGGGCATACGTGTAGCTTGCCAGTAAGGAATTGTTATTGGCAATTCTGGTGGAGAAAGCTGCTGAGGATGTAATCCTTTCTCCCAAGGCATGAAGCTTCTTTCCCTCCTTGTCTGGGGGTGCCTCGCTAGTAGATAGCGGAATCCCTGCCCTCTTCCTTGTGGTGGTTACTACCAAGGAATCAGGTATTGAGTGACCCCTAATATATAAAGGGTCTGACAGTGAGGGACTGAAAAGTTTCTCAATCCTTGGGTTGACCCCTCTAACCAAAGCAGGTGTTGAAAAAGATGGAATGAATCTTTTGACTGAGGCGAGAAGGGGAATGGCCTGACTAGTAGGAGGTTTCTCCTTAATTATTTTCTCCACAAAGTCCATCTCTGGAGAAATTTCCCCTGTATCAATTTCAAAATGTGCTGCTGCCTTACATAGCAGTGCATTGAAAGTGGGCTGGTGTTACGCTCACCTGGTATCCAGAGGGACGCCACCCAGCCGGGTTACTCGCTGGTATGCTTCTCAGCTTTGCCCTGATGTGGTCTGCGGGGAAGGTTCTGCCTGAAAATACAGGAGGAGTGTGTTCAAGACTGACCGACTGGAGTAAGTATCCTCCCTCCAGCACTGTATGATTTCAGTCCCTCTGGCGCCCTCTCCTCACCTTGTGGTAGAATTAGGCGTGCTCTCCGTCCTGCCTTCTTTGCAGGGGCGCGTTGTCTTTCATGGGCGAGTGCGGTCCAGTTACTTCACTGACGTCGGCCTGTTAGATATTGTTCAGGTAGGTTTTATTACTGTTCTTTAGTTTTGTTGCTATCCTGCATGCCTTTCTTTGTTTAAAATGTCTCTTTTTCTCCCTTAGGTATGGGGAGCTTCAGCGCGGCGAACAGGCTTGGTTGAGCCCCGCTGGTAAATGATGGCGCATTCAGAGCCATTGATGCGGTACGTAAGCGCTATGCACAGCGCTGCAAAGTCTTGCCTTTGCTAAACTGGGTTTTCCTTCCTTGTAGGTCGCGGTGTTCTTCAGCGTGAGTGGAATGTCCGGAGTGGTGCCAGCCGAGAGGCGACCAGCCAGGTAAGCCTTTTGAGCAGTTTGTAATTTGTAAATATCTCTACTGCTTTCTTTAATGTTGCCTCTATCTTCCTCTTTCAGGTCGTTCTGTCCGGGAGGTGTGCAGATTCGAGGAAGCCGTTCTCAGCAGCTGCGAGTGTTTAAAGATGAAGACTGCAGGTAAGATGCTGCTGCTAATGATGTTCCTTTTGTCTCCTTGCTCTGCTTCTCTGAGGTTCGAGGGAATAGCTGGACACGGTGAGCGTCACGTTGCAAGCTGCAAAGTAACGCGAAGCGTGTTGTCTTGCTTGGGTGTGGTTTAAATAGCCCCAACAAAATAGTCCAGGTAAAGTAGTCCCTAGGCTGCCACACCCAAAACCATAGACCGCATAGCTTGGTTCTTAGGAACCAAGCTATGTGGATGCCTCCATGTTGGCTGACAATACAATAAAGTAGTTCCCAAGCACATTGTTTTTCATGGTGTATGAGCCTGGCGCCATAGGCACCAGGACTGGCCGCATGAGGGCTTTTGAAGAGGATGCCAGGCTCTAGAGGCCCGAGTCCTGACTCCACCTGGCCAATGGGTTTGCCAGAGGGGGTTTTGGGCGAGGGTCGTGACAGCCCCCCCCTAAGGCCCCTCCCATGGTGTTCCTTCTGTCTAGCCCCGGTTTGGTTGGGAAGTTCCGATGGAATTTCCTGATTAGACGTGGTGCATGGATATTCTCACTGGGTTCCCAGGATCTATCTTGTGGTCCAAATCCTTTCCAATCGACGAGATAATATAGCTTGGTCCTAGAGTATTTAGAGTCCAAGATATCTTTGACTTCGAATTCTGGTTCTCCGTCAACAAGTATGGGCTTAGGTGGTGTCCCAATCCGTGTGCTGGGTTGCATTGGTTTGAGGAGGGACACATGGAATACCGGGTGGATGTGTAGATTAGGTGGTAAATCCAGTTTCACGGATGCTGGGTTGATAATTGCCTTAATGGTATAGGGTCCTAAGAATCTGGGATGAAAGGTCCGGGTTCCCTTGATGGGTATGAATTTAGCGGCTAACCAAACTTTGTCTCCTACTTGATAATCAGGGCCTTTTTCCGGTGTTGGTCGGCAAATCTCTTTTGTTTTTCTTTGGCATGAATAAGGTGTTCCTTTGCTCTTTTGAAAGCCTGAGTAATGGTTGTGTGTAGAGTCTTTACCGCTGGCATTTCCAAGCTGGCTGGAAGGTCTAGTTCAGATGTACGTGGATGTCTGCCATAAAGGGTATAGAAGGGCGTTTGTCCCCGTGCTTGAATGCAAAGAATTGTTATATGCATATTCGGCTATCCATAGTAGGTCTTTCCAATTCCTTTGTTCGTGGTGCAGCATGCACCGTAAATATTACTTGAGTGTCTGATTGGTTCTCTCGGTTTGGCCGTCCGTTTGGGGATGGTGACTGGTAGATAGCCGAACGTCGATCTGCGCCATTGCACAACATTTCTTCCAGAAGTTTGAAACAAACTGGCTGCCTCGATCAGAGACCAGAACCGAAGGGAAGCCATGTAGCTTAACCACGCCCTCCAGGAACACTATCGCTAAAGTGGCTGCGTCTGAGAGGCCTTTGAGAGGAATAAAATGGGCCATCTTCGAGAAGAAGTCCACAACTACAAGGATGGTGTTGAACCCTTGGCTTGGAGGTAGATCAGTGATGAAGTCAAAGGAAAGAGTGTGCCATGGAACTGGACGAATGTCCAATGGTTGTAGGACACCAGATGGTTTTTGTTTCTGTGATTTATTTTGTGCGCAGACACCGCAGGACTGAATATACTGAATGATGTCCTTACGCCAGGTAGGCCACCAAAAGTTCTCTTTCACCTTAGCTAGGGTTTTGGCGATCCCAGGATGCCCTTCGATCAATGAATCGTGATAGTTTGAAATAATATGCTGTTGTAATTCCTTCTTGGGTACATGTAGGCGATCCCTAAAAAAGGGTAGATGGTCCTTGATGGTATATTGTTCTCCTTGAGTTTGCCATGCGAGGTAGGCATCAGGATTAATTGTCCGTTGGATTTCTTTTCGTAGTTCTGCTTGTGTTAAGGCTGTCGTGATACCCAAGAGTTTGTCTTCAGGTATAATAGGTACTGGGTGTGGAGTTGTATATACTATTTCATCTATGCCCATGCGAGATAAGGCATCCGCCTTTCCGTTTCTGACTCCTGGTCGAAATGTGATTACATAATCATATTCGGCGAAGAAAAGGGCCCACCGTAATTGGCGCGAGGACTGGGCCTTGGCTGTTTTGAGATATTGCAGGTTTCGGTGGTCTGTGATGACTGTAATGGTGTGTCTGGCCCCCAGAAGGTAGTGCCTCCAGGCTTTAAAGGCGGATTTGATAGCCAGGAGTTCCTTGTCCGTGATGGCATAATTAATCTCTGGAGGTGAGATCTTTTTCGACCAGAAGGCCACAGGATGTAGCTGGCCGGTTTCCGGGTCTCTCTGTGAAAGGAAAGACCCCATTGCGAGACTGGACATATCAGTTTCAACGACATAAGGGAGATCTGGGCGAGGATGTCGCAGGATTGGAGCAGAGGTAAACCTTTGTTTAAGTTCCTGAAAGGCTTCTTCTGCTTCTTCGGTGCAAGCAAACTTTTTATTGTTTTTTTGTAATAGTACTGTGATTGGGTGCACAACCTAAGAGAAGTCTGGGATGAACCGGCAGTAGAAGTTCGCAAAGCCCAGCATGCTTTGTACCCCTTTCAGAGATGTCGGTGAAGGCCATTTCAGAATGGCATCTACCTTGTGCACGTCCATTCTGATGCCTCCTGGAGTGGATAAAACCAAGAAATTCTACTTCGGTGACGTGAAAAAAGCATTTTTCAAGCTTTGCAAACAAGCGATGTTGACGGAGCTTGGTGAGGACTGAACGAACGTGTCTGACATGATCTTGTTCCGAGGCTGAGTATACTAAGATGTCGTCTATGTACACTAAGGCGCACACATCAATTAACTCCCTTAAGACGTCATTCATGAAATACTGGAATGCCGCAGGAGCATTGCATAACCCGAAGGGCATGACTTGATATTCAAACAAGCCGTACTTAGTACGGAAGGCGGTTTTCCATTCATCTCCTTTTCTGACTCGGACCAGGTGGTACGCTCCTCGAAGGTCCAATTTGGTATAGATCTGGGTATCTTTAACTTGGTCTAGCATCTCAGGGATAAGTGGCAAGGGGTAGCGGTTCTTTACAGTGATCTGGTTCAATGCGCAGTAGTCAATACAGGTTCTCAAGTCTCCTTCCTTTTTCGGTACGAATAACAAAGGACTGGCTGTGGGTGACTTTGAAGGACGGATAAATCCGTTTGCAAGGTACTGGTCTAAATAGGATTTCAAATGAAGGTTTTCTGGTTCTGTGAGAGCGTAGATCCTACCGCAAGGGATTTGTGTACCAGGAACAAGGTCGATCTGACAGTCATAGGGCCTGTGCGGCGGCAATGTATTGGCTTGGTCCTTTCGGAAAACATCCTGGAAATCATGGTATTCACTTGGCAAGGTATTAGTTGCTCCCAGGGTTGATACTGTCGCTCCAGGAGTCATGGGGATTCAGACGTTGGGTTTCTCCTCTTGGTAATAGCAGGCAGGGGAGCAGTCACCGGGGAAGGTTAATTTACGTGCCCGCCAGTCTATCAAAGGGTTGTGAGCAACCAACCATGGCATCCGTAGTATTAGCCTGAACTGAGGTGCCTTGATGAGATCGCATGAAATAGACTCCCGATGTCCGTCCTGGCACAGCAAGTTTCCCCTGGCTGTGCACTGGGTTACTGGTCAGGAAGCGATTTCTGTCCCATCCACGGTGGTTACCTTGTCCATAGTTGGCTTAGAACACAAAGGAAGCCCCATCTCTGCTGCCAGATCTTAATCAATATAATTTCCAACTGCTCCGCTATCGATGTATGCTTCAACGGCATGCATTCTTGACGACTGTTGGTGGTTGATTAAGATCACCGGTATTACAAAGAGCGAGGTCAGCAACTCTTTCTTCTCACTCGACAAACTGACCTCTACGTTTGTCGAGCTTGGTAGTTTTCCAATTCCTTAGCTTCATCCTTCTCTGTCGCCCTGACTGTTCTTCTTGGGGGTTTTACTGGACAGTCCTTCAGGAAATGTCCTGGTTTCCCACAATACAAACAAAGCTGTTGTTGTCTTCTTTTGTCCCGCTCTTGTTTTGTTAATGGAGACCGTATCCCTCCAATCTGCATGGGTTCTACAGCATTTTCAGGTACACGGGGTGTGTTTTCCCTTGGTCGAACATACACGGTCCGAGGGTCCGTCTTAGACCGGTCTGCCTTTCGGTCCTGCAACCGGTGGTCTAGCTGCACGACCAGATTTATGAATTCTGCACAGACTCTGGGTGGATCAACCACCTGCGCTAAGACGTCCTTTAATTCGCCTCGTAAGCCTCGATGGAATAACGTGTTTTCTGGCCACCTAGCTTCGGCAACCAGTCTGTTGAAGGTGGCAATGTACATTAACAAGTCCTGATTCCCCTGTCGGAGGGACAAGTGTTCATGGTCTACTGCTTGTTCCTGGGTATGGCGAGCAAAACGTTTTTCCATTTCTCTCTGGAAACCCCCAAAGTCATGTAATAGAGGATTGTCATGGGTTACCAACAGCACCGACCAATCTGCTGCACTACCACTCAGGTATGATGAGACAAAAGCTACCTGAGCTTGGTCGTTTGGAAATGGTCCAGGCCTACAAAGAAAATGAAGGCGGCACTGATTGATGAATGCCGCATACTTCCGTGGGTCACCTGGGATCCTTTCTAGTGGTGCCAGGGGTACTGTTCCAGGTAACGTGATCTGTACCGGAGTGGGTGGTATGGCGGGGTTTTGCATCGTTGGATTGCTTCCAGGTAAAGGCGTCTGTCCTGCCTGTGATTGCAAGTATTGCCTGCTAATCTCTTCAGTGCATTCTTTGGTCACTATTAGGTCTCTCCAGAGGGCATTAGTCTCTTGTCGGGCAGAATGAACCTCAGCATGAAGCTCTCCTAGTAATTGGGCCAATTGGTCCATTTCTGATGTCTCCATGGCGCCCAGGTAGATTTGTTATGGTAGGCTTCACGTTCTGTTATGCTCACCTCAGGGACGCCACTCAGCCGGGTTACTCGTTGGTATGCTTCTCAGCTTTGCCCTGATGTGGTCTGCGGGGAAGGTTCTGCCTGAAAATACAGGAGGACTGTGTTCAAGATTGACCGACTGGGGTAAGTATCCTCCCTCCACCCCTGTATGATTTCAGTCCCTCTGGTGCCCTCTCCTCACCTTGTGGTAGAATTAGGTGTGCTCTCCGTCCTGCCTTCTTTGCAGGGGCGCGTTGTCTTTCATGGGCGAGTGCGGTCCAGTTACTTCACTGACGCCGGCCCGTTTCATATTGTTCAGGTAGGTCTTATTGCTGTTCTTTAGTTTTGTTGCTATCCTGCATGCCTTTCTTTGTTTAAAATGTCTCTTTTTTCTCCCTTAGGTACGCAGAGCGTCAGCGCGGCGAACTGGCTTGGTTGAGCCCTGCTGGTAAAGGATGGCGCATTAATAGAGCTATGATGCGGTAAGTAAGCGCTATGCACAGCGCTGTGAAGTCTTGCCTTTGCTAACCTGTGTTTTCCTTCCTTGTAGGTCGCGGTGTTCTTCAGCACGAGTGGAATGTCCGAAGTGGTGCCAGCCGAGAGGCGACCAGCCAGGTAAACCTTTTGAGCAGTTTGTAGTTTGTAAATGTCTCTACTGCTTTCTTTAATGATGCCTCCATCTTCCTCTTTCAGGTCGCTCTGTCCGGGAGGTGTGCAGATTCGCGGAAGCTGTTCCCAGTAGCTGCGAGTGTTTAAAGATGAAGACTGCAGGTAAGATGGTGCTGCTAATGATGTTCCTTTTGTCTCCTTGCAGGTTCTGCTTCTCTGAGGTTCGAGGGAATAGCTGGACACGGTGAGCGTCACGTTGCAAGCTACAAAGTAACGCGAAGCGTGTTGTCTTGCTCGGGTGTGGTTTAAATAGCCCCAACAAAATAGTCCAAGTAAAGTAGTCCCTAGGCTGCCACACCCAAAACAGTAGACCGCTTAGCTTGGTTCTTAGGAACCAAGCTATGTGGATGCCTCCATGTTGGCTGACAATACAATAGAGTAGTTCCCAAGCACATTGTTTTGCATGGTGTATGAGCTTGGCGCCATAGGTGCCAGGACTGGCCCCATGAGGGCTTTTGAAGAGTATGCCAGGCTCTAGAGGCCCGAGTCCGGACTCCACCTGGCCAATGGGTTTGCCAGAGGGGGCCTTGGGCGAGGGTCGTGACAGCTGGTCATCCACCAGTGAAGTGTTTCTGACCGGTGTAGTTTGAGGAGAGGACAGATCCAGAACATCAGGGTCTGTTGATGCCCCTGGGGACTGCCAAGGCTGTGAGCCACGTATGTCAGGGTCTTCTTCAAAGTCCTTTCCCCCATGTCTGGGTATTCCTCAAAGCCCTCTACAGGGTCTTGTAGTTCCTCATTATTTATAAACTCATCATCCTCTTGAAACTGAGAGTCCTCTTCAGTGAGGTCATATGCATGAATATCCTCTTGAAGTGGGTCAAAGAGTCTAGGATATTTGACACTAGGGTCTTCATGAAGTATCTCCCTTGGCCTCTTGTGTGTAACGTGTTCAGGAGTGGACATGAACCTATCTAGTTTGTCCAAACACGACTGGAATCTTTCTAAAGTCCACTGGGGTAACCCAGAATGGTCTGGAGTCGAAAGGGGTGCTCTTCCGCCTGTAGCCGTCGAGATCTCCCCCATAGCATGGAGGAAATACTCCTGTCACCCTCGGAGAACGCTTCTCATGGGTGCGACACTGGGGGTGTATCTCTAGGTCTTTCTTTCGACGGAGGGGTGTGTTCCGGCACACCTTCCGTCTGTTTCGGCTACTCCCTGGCCTTGTGAACGGGATTCGGCGATTCCTTCGCCGTCCGTCTTTGAGCGTCAGTGGAGACTAATCTAGCTAGGCTTTCGACGACTAAACTATCCATCGAGGGCTGATCATGCACGGACTTCGGCGGCGGCCGCTCTCTTACGAGGCGTGTCGTCTGGCATTTTGGTGGTAGCGCCCTTATTTGTGGAGGGTCCAGTCGGTAGTCGCGCATGCGGCTGCGGGGAGGGCTTGCGACCCTTACGGTCGGCGGAGGTTGCCGGTAGATCCGGCGTCTCTGTTGGCGCTAGGGCTTTCTTCGACTTAGTCGAAGGAGGGCCATGGGTTGTGTGTTTAGTTTTGTTTTCCAGGTGCGTCGGCGTCGCCAGGGTGTACATCCCCATAAGTAGGGCATGAGCCAAACCCGTCGGGGCCGGGGAGAGACGCGGAGGAGCGGGAACGCTCCTTAGAGAGGTCAAAAACCTCTGATACGGAGGTAGTGTTATCACTGTCCCCCTTGTCACATTCGGCGGTGGGTGAGGAATCAGCCTTAGACATAGCGTAGTCTGCCCACCTCTTGACCCTGCTGTCCTTTAAAGTTTTTGGGCGAAGGAGTTTACATGCCGCACAGCCGTCCTCGTTGTGGTCGAGAGGTAAGCAGCGGTTACACCGCTTATGCTTATCCTTCCACGTGAATTTGCTGTTACGAGGGCAAAATCTAAAAGGAGTCCTCTCCATAGCTGAGGATACAAGAGTAAGTGATAACGACCCCAAAGGAAAGGGGGGTGAAAGAGAAAGGCATTCAAAAAGGAACAGAAATGTCCACACAACCCCCGCTCCTCCTATTGCGTAGGCCGGCGAGGGCGGGCCACATGTTCGGCAGCGCTGATAGGATCGCCTCCTCGAAACCACTGCCGTCGAAGATCTTGACTCAGCGGGGAAGTAGCTTAGCCGTCGAAGGAGGGCTGGAGGCGTATGTATTTAGTGATAACTGACAAAAAATGACCAAGGGTCGAATAATGGTAATGGCAATGTCTCTTAAGAGCTCTGCATAAGGCGATCAGTATTCTGGGCAGAAAAAAAACAATCTGAGGGACCTCGACGCGTGAGAGATTGTGGGTACACTACACGTCACTATAGGGATAGTATTACAAACACGCCTATGTCGACGTCCCCTTTTCGACTACGAAAAACAAAATGCAATACTTCGCAGTGACCACTGGATGTCGGACTATGCACAGCATGTAATTCTAAGCAGATTAACAAACATGAGAAAGAGTTACCTGAATGTTACAAGCTGGAGATAAAAAAAAATAGAGTTACTAGGTAAGAGTGTTTTTAGCCTAAGGCCGCAGCCAACAATAAGGAGATCTGTTTTACCATTGCTCAAGGCCAGTGAATTGTTGGCCATTCAAAGCTGCACAATCGAGTAAACCTTATTCATTCCAGCGCAACAAGTCAAGCCTGTGAGTCGGTCACTGCCACTCTAACTGGCCTATGATCCAAAAAAGATTTAAATCAGGAAACCAAGTTTTCTGAGCAGTTTGCTACCTCCATCAGTCTCTTAGCTAAAAGATAATGGTCAACCAAGTTGAAGACCGCCGACAGATCTATGAGAAGAAGGAGTGCAGTGTGTCCGTCATCAATAATGTTGGTGATGTTTGCTTTGAGGTCAAGTAAAGCCAACTCGGTGCCATGGTGGGCTCTGACGCTTGATTGCCGATGTCCAAGGATATTATTAGTCTCACGGTATCCTTGGAGTTGTATAAAGGCAACTCTATCGAAGATATTCATGAGAAATGGCGCATTTGTGATGGGCCTGTAGTTACCAGCCAATCCCGGGTCCAGGTGTTCTTTTTTGAGAAGAGGAGTAATCCATGCTTCCTTAAGAGACTGACACACACGACTCCTGAAATGATGCATTGACCATCTGTGTGAAGGAAGGTAGCAGAAGGTCTATGCACGCCTTTTGGTTTTTTGCCAGACAGGTATCACCAACACAGGATGTGGGTTTAAGGTTAGTGACAATTGTATGCCTTTCCTCCACAGTAACCTAACAGAAAGAAAAGAGAGGGATATTATTTGTCACTGCCCTGACACTAATATCATGCTCAAATTATTCCATACTAGCCTCATTAAGCAGAGTTCTGCATAGATCTATCAGTTGTTTGTGCTTCGTCACTTTGTCCCTAAATTCATTCTGTATTTCCTGGCACCAAGCATCTGTAACAAGGGGCCTGACTTTCGAAGCTTTCTTACCATCAAACTCTTTGAAAATGGCAAATAAATAATTGCAACATGACTTGGCATGTAGTATTCTTTGATTGCGCATATAATAAACTAATTTGTTCTTTTCCTTTTTCGGTCTTTCTCAAGTATTAGAATTGTCTGTGCATTTTGCACTAAACACTTGCCACCGGTCATTGCCAATGACTCACACACACACCCTGTTACTCATAATTACAAATACTGTGCAACATAAAAAGAAAATGTTTTAAATGTTTTCTTAAACCATTTTCTTGGTATCAGTAAATGTGTATCTCTACAATAATTGTTCTGCTGCAGTAATTACATAATTATTGGGTTCATCTGAAAATCAATCGTCACGGGCGCAAGATAATCTTTTCCAAAACATCAAGTACCTAATTCGGTGACGACATAGCTGGGATACTGTGCAGACCCGCTAATATATGCAATTCATTTAATAATTGTCATGCATTTTTCAAACATCTGATTATCAGCACAGGCACTAAGCTCAATGAGAAGAATATTGTAACAATTATCTTAACAGGGCACGTTAAACATAGTATTGAAAAACAATACTATTATTATAGATGATGTGGGCCTGGCTGCTCCTTTCTACCCTTCACCGCCTTTCTCTCTCTCTCCCCTTGCTTTTCATTGCTCTTTTATTCCGGGGCATGCAAGGCTCTTCCGCCAGCAACAGAAGACAGGGCTCTGTACTAATCTCCTCTCACCCCACTACCTCACCCTCATGGCAAGGGCAATAGCCACCATTCCCTATACATTCATTTTCTGTAACCTCCCACTGAGGTAAGGCATTTTCAGAATTCTGTGTACTTGATGTTCTTGTTCCCTCTTTATGAGCACATGTAGTGCGTGGACATAAGAGAATGTCAGGACTGTGAAAGTGGGCAGAACTTCTATATTGGACCACAGCGAACCTCAAAATGTATCAATGTTGCCCTAGATTATTATACTTTATATACATATGATTACTAAACATTGCTCTTATTTTTGCCAAACTCGGATTGGGTTTTGTCTCTATCCCGATTCACAATGGGTTTTGTCTCCATCCCCATTCACAATGTCCTTGTTTTAGTGTCACTAGGGCAGCTTAAATAATTGTTCCAGCATCTGCCTTAAATGCAGCTTTCCTGTGGAGTAACTGTGCATGATACTCAGTTTTTAATCCTTTATATTCTGTGAAGGAATAGGTTGGTTGGCCACATTTTACATGTGGACCCATATAATGACTTAAGGTTGTTTTGCTAAGTGTGCATGCCATGTCGTAGCATTTATCTATTACCAATGGTACCGAAAGACAATATGGTTCTGCCACACCAGTTCGTTAAGATTTGCTGTAAGTTATTAATGCTATGTGTAAAGGCATCATGAAGTAAGACAGACAACAGATTCACTTTTCTCAAATAAAATAGTTCATTTCTGAAATGTCATGATGAAGTAAGGCCTAACTTGCCCTATGCTAAGGTGGGATTCCTCTACCTAAATGAACTAAGGATAGTCTGTGTCATTGAGTTCAACTCAAAAGTCTGTCTGTGTCCAAAACCTATACGTAAGATATATAATGTGTAGGTATGCCGGCAACCAAGGAAACAGTGTTCAAAATAAAGTTCTGAGCTTCTTGCAGATCTTAGCTTGTGTTTCAGCTTCCCCTTCCCCAAGATCAAAACAGTTCAACAAAAAGACCATGGGGTTCTCTTTCCCAAGTTCAACACAATTCCAACAGGCCTCCGGGTTCCCTTCCCCAAGTTCAACACAGTTCCAAAAGGCCTTGGGGTTCCCTTCCCAAATTTCAACACAATTCACACAGTGTAGAGGTTCCCTTCCAGATTCAAAATCACAGTCAGTTCAATTCTAGCGTTCTCTAAGCATTCTAAAACAACTTTGTAATCTTCAGGCTTTTCAACAGTTCAGATAGCTTCTACCTTTCTTTAATCACTTTACCACTTGTTAGGCACAACCTCTTCAGTACCTTGACTTTCCTTGGTTCACTCCAAGTGGGGGTAACTCTGTCTAGGTGCAGTTGTCAGACCACAAGGTCCACCCATTACAGGTCATGTAATCGATAACCCTTGGCACTTTATTATGTTCACTTGTTCTCATTGGATTCCTTGCCATCACATGCTTCCTCTCTGAATCAGTGTCATTAGTCAATTTTCCCGTTCTATTTCTACTTGGCAGTCTGTTGACTCTGCCACAACGTGATTTTCACAGAATTCACTTTGTGGTGTATCCAATAGTGCTTATCATTTGCTTTTCACTTGCTTCACAAATTCTCATTAATGGCTTTCACTTGGCTAATACTATCACATTGTCCATCAATGCTTTTGCGTTAATTTCACTATGTTTGAAAATACACATCCCTTTCATTTCACTCGTGCAGTATTTTCATATATTTTGCTTATCTTTTCCTTAGTTCGTTATTCAATAATTCAGAAAGTACTTTGCAGCTTGGTCGGTATTCGATAATCTTTCCATCGGTCTCCAGACCCATTTATTACAAGGTTTAACTCGATCAGCATCATCCTTTGCCCAAACCCAGCCCCTGAGCGCCCCGGCATGAGTGTACCCTCTCCGTCACTCAACTCATTTCTCACCAGGCGGGTCTCTCTTTACTTCTTGCTGGTCTCTCCTTATGTGCACCTGTAGCCCTTTAACTTGCTGAAGGAGGAAGTGCTTTTAACCCCACTTTACTAACTTCAATGACCTTTACTAGTGAGACATGCCTGACAATAGTAGCGGTGTTCCCCAGTCCTTTTACTCTTCTCAGTACCAGAGTGTGTGCACAAATGGAAGTGTGCACTGCTCCCAGTTGCCTCTTCCTTGTACCAGTTGTATAGGCATATGAATGTGGGATAGTGTGTGTGGGAAATAGGGGCAGACTGATAATACCCTACAAAGGCAGGGTAGGGTACGTTCTGACAAGGGAAAGGGGCATACCGTGATTCACCTCAAGACATCCTTTCCCCACTCCCCAAGGTCCCTTTACCGAGGTGGTCCTCCTTCGCACATCCAGCCCCAGGGTTGGGATCCAAAAGCGATGTTCCTTCCCATGCCACCTGAGAAGAGGATCCAAGGGGAGTAAATGGGAGGATGCACTCCGGTTCCTCATAAATGTAATTGTCAATACTGATATTGTTTTTATAGTAGCTCTCTCGAACAAATGTTACATCTTGAATAATACTGTAATTACCAGGTGGCTGAAGCAGGCACCAATGCATGTGGACCTTTATCTTTACTGTTGAAATGTGCCCCCTCCGATTTCTTTCCTTTTCTGTCTTGATATTTAACACTCATTTTTTTTTGTGGGGGCGAGTATTGGAAAAATACAAAGTGAGGACAGCATTCCAAAGTGATGGCAGGGAGGTCTTGAGTAGTCGAGTAGCCAAATGCGCTAAGAGTAAAGTTCATTTTTCTATCTGGACAGATTCTACCATTAACACTGGATAATACATTTTTTATATCCAAGTTGCACCCGCCCTGGTGTTCCCTTTTTTTTCCAGAAAGATAGATAAGCAAATATCCCCAGTGGCAGTAGTGGCACAAGGCAGAAGCACAGAGGAATGAGGATTCCCTCCAGGAACCACTCATTGCATTCTAATAGTTGCCGGTTTCCCATTATTTACCTCCCAGTAGAAATAGAGGCAGGGAACCAGAAAGTGTTGTCAAGCCTACCCTCGAGCAGCAGGAAACCGGAATCCTGTGCTGTAACAGAAGGGGCTGTGGACCACTGTAATACCCAGTGAGAGGGGGAACCCTTGATCCCCATCAGCCTGTGGGGAACTGAGGAAAGCTGGAGTCTCCCTCACTCTGGGAACCAAGACCACCAGTGTGCCTCCAAGAAAGGAGGCGGGGGTCCTTGAGCGCTAGCAGTGTGCAGGGGTCTAAGGCAAATAGGAGCCTCAGCTGGGGAGCCGCCAAGAGAAGACTGCGGGAGCCGAGGGGAAACAGCAGAAGCTTAACGATGTTGCTGAGGACCAGAACCCTTGTGGACTAAGTGCAAAGGTAAGCAAAGGGGGACCGGGAAGACGCAGGGTGACCCCAGAGGCTGTGGTTGGGAAGGTGTGAAAGAGCACCCCAAAGAGACAGAGAGAGGCTTGGCAGGATAGTGACCTGGACCTAATCAAGAGGCGTTACAAGCTTGTAAGAGGGGTTGGGGACCTTAACATTAAGAAACTAAGAGAATTATGCATACAAGAGTATAGAAGGTTCAAGGACCTATTGAAGTCTAAGGAAGCACGCAAACAAGGTGCTGAGCCACAAGATAAACCTGAGAGAAGGGTCTAGGACCCAAGGCAGTCCCTGGCAGACGAATATACCAGGGCTGACAGATGAACTGTGCAGCAGTTTTCCAAGACACAGTACCTGGGCGAAGGGCGACCAGTTTGGCTCTGCCAGGAAGCGCAAATAAGGGGAAGAGAAAATATTACCCTTGACCAGGTTGGAGGAAGAAAAACTGACCTAGCACCAGGCAGGAGATTAGAACATGCAGGCTGTCGGGTGATAAGAAGCTGATGAACTATATAACGTGAATACTGTGAACATTGGGGCTCATTACAAGTCTGGCGGTAACCCGCCGGTGCTACTGGTGCGTTCCTACCGGACTCGTAACACAGTTTCGCCCACCTGAGATCCTGGTGCCACCAGGACATTACAAGTCCTGGTAGCCCGGGATATCAGGCGGAAAGTGTAAGTCCCAATACCCATAGGACTTCAAGGGAATGGGGACACAGAAGCACCAGCACCGTTTATACCGGTGCTTCCGTAAAAACTCTGCAAGCGGGTGCCGTTTTGCCTGGTGCCATGGCCCCCGCCCGCAGGTTTGTAGTGTGGCGGTCTGGAATGGGTGCTGGTATGGTGCGACCGGCACCCTTATTTCCAGACCGCCACACTTGTAACGAGGCCCATGGTAACCAGGGGAAAAGAGTTATTCCACCTGGTTCTGTTTGTAAGAATCCTGAGAAGCCAAGATAGGCGAGTTGTCCTCTTGGCACCGTGAACATTGTAACCAAGGGAAGGGGGTCATTCGCCCCTGGTGTTTGTGAGTGGAGAAGCCAAGGCAGAAGAAGTGTCCTCTTGATACTGTGAAATTTGTGGAGAGCCAGGCGAGGAGAAACCTATTGGCATTGCAAATACTGTCACCAGGGGAAGGGAGTAATTCCCCTGGCGTTGCATAGAGATCTTTTTGTTGGAACTTTGGCTTTGATTAAACCTGGAACTTCATGTTGGCCTTTTTGAGGACAACAGAAACCTGCAGAAGGGCCATTCCTATGGACCAGAAATCCCCTTTATTCCTTTGTCATTAGTTATAAGTGTGAGGGTTGGAAATATGTCATGATGCCTATCCCCGGGGACATAGACCACGTCCAGCAACCCCGGAAGCAGGCATCAAGTTATCCTAAGCAAGCCCAACAACCCCTGCTAGGGGCTATTTGGGTCCAGTCCTGGCACCTATGGCGCCAGGTTCATATGGAGAGTCAGTAGGCGCCAAGCTCATAGATTAAAACTTATCTGATGCAGACCAGGCTGCAAACCTACCTGATGCAGACCATGCTGCAAGAGCTCCAAGCCAAAAGAGGCTTGGAAGGGACTACTTTACCTAGGGACTATTTTTTACTCGGATGGGGCTGGGGAGGAATACTTACCTGGGACTACTTTGGAGGCTATTAAAACCACGCCCGAAGAGCAGCACACGCTTCGCGTTATTCTGCATCCAGCAGCGTAACGCTCACCGTGCCTGCAAGTCTGCATTCAGCCTTCTGCCACGCCCGCCTCGAGTTTGGAGCTCCTAGAAAAAGGGAGAAAGAAGGAGAAAAAGGTTAGAACAAAAGCAATACCTTTAATCCTTACCTGAATTCCCGATCCATCATGCCTTCGAACTGGAAGAAAGAAGTTATTTTATGCGCGTCGCCTCGCCTGCAGCAGCGCCGCGCTGAACTCACCGGCCTTCTCAACATCTTCATATTCATGCATGTTCTCGCTGCACTTCGGCACCTAAGGAGAAGACAAGAACAGCAAGGTGAGCCAAGGGAATACACAGAGGAATATAAGTTACCCCCCCCATAGACTTACCTGATTTTACCACCGGGGGTACTATTCCTCTTCACGGGACGGCGCAGCTTCCACTGCATCTTTGCCGAACCCCGGCCCCTAAGGGGAAACAATAGGACAACAAGGTGAATCAAAGGCACTAACAAGGGGAATCCTCCTTTCCCCAATAGACTTACCTGATTTTACCGCCGGAGGTATTATTCCCCAAGACTTCATACTTTCTCTCAGCGCCTGAATAAGGGAGAAAGCAACAGGTTACATATTGACATTATTTTATCGAACTGTGTTGGAAAATACAAGTCCTTACCAGAATACTACCGGTTGCCACGAGGAACTCTTCATTAGGGTCAAGCTGCAACCTGCAAGGAATCGGACAAGAGTGAAAGTCAGGCATTTGAACTCTTACGAACTTTATACTTACGGCGTCTTGCCAGGAATCTCGGAGTCAATATTGTTCTGGAACTCACCAATTCCTTCGAGCCAGTGAAGCAACTGGTTATCAACGTGCCCCTGCGCTCAATGCAGGATGGAGAGCTCATCTTTTCAAACCATCAGGTGAGACTATAAGAGGGGACATCAAAGGCGATCTGTGGGGAGAACAGCGGGGGTTGGGGATTTACGCTTAACTCCACGGGTGGTTAATTCCCTTTCTCCATTTGCAGAAGAATATTCCTACGGGCCAAGCAAACGAAGCTAGGTGGACCAGTCCAGTCCGTCATCTCGGCAATACGCGTCACATTGGTGGAGACCGCAGCTGTCCAGTTCCGATCAACGCCTCAGTGGGAGACAGGTGAGCGTAACAAAATAGGCAATTTGACAGAGGAAGGTGGACCATTTTGATTTCAACTGGACATCCTGCCAGAGTCCTTAGACTTAGAATCCACTGTATTCAAGTAGAAAAGGTGCACTGGAATCACCTGTGAACAGTAGAACACCATCAAAGAATTTCATTTAGACTCATTTAAAAAATAAAATAAAAAAGTTAAACCAATACTAAGGGAATAACCAAGAAAAGCTTTCACCAGATGAATCTTGGTTGTAAGTAAAGAGGATGAATTTAAATTCTGAAAATTGATTTGCATCATCCAGCTATAGATCAAAAGAGTTGAAATCGGGTAACCATAGATTTCATGGCTCAGTGAGAGACTAACATTAGAAATGGGACTTGGATAAGTGCGACATAGATAACGGGAATCAATGACCAGTTAAACGCAGAAAACATAGGTTCAAGGTAGTTTAGTCAGGAAGTATAGCAATGCAGGGGCAAAATAATAACACTGGCATGGCATAAAGTACAAATGAAACATGTCAGGATAGATGCAGTGTTTTCTAACTAAAAGTAAAAAAATGGCTTCCCTCCAGTCTTGGAATGTCCCAGGGTTCTCTTAGCGGGTCAACAGTTTGTTATAAACAAAAGAGTCTTCAAGCAAAGCCTCTGTTGCTGTAGTGTCTGGGACTTGCCTTCTCTTGGGGTTTGTGGATAGTCCCCAGCAATACAGGTTTTTACAGGGATACCTCCCCTTTATCCTCTTCTTTCTTGTCCTATTCTTACTGGTCGCTGGTCTCATGTCATCCTCAGAGATCTCTAAATCTTGTGGTGAAGGGAATGAGGGATTTGGCAAATGGTTGTGATATGTTCCAAAGTCTTGGATGTGGAACCCAGAGTGACGGGAAAGGTAGGTGCCAACTACTCCAACTGTCCCTTAGATGGTTTCTTTCCACTGCGCTTCAACCACACAAGTCATGCCCCACTCTTCTGCTCCTCCAGTTTGCTGAAGCAGAACTCAGCAAGTTCTTCCTTTATCAGCTCCTGTACCAACTTCTTGTACCTTCCACACGTCAGTGAATTGTTTTCATTCTAGGCTTTCGTCCTTGCCTACATCCCACATTTCTAAACACCCACCATCTCTCCCAGCTTCTTCACCCCTTCAAGCACCTTTTTCTTTCCAATTAATGTTCCCCCAAGTCTTCTGTCCCCCCCACCCTTTGTGCACCAACCGTCTTCTCACAGCCTGTAATGTTTTTGACTAGAACATGGATTATATGTGAAATGCATGCTCGGTGCGCCGAGAGCAGCAATGGACATTTTCTTACTCAGTGAGATCTGCATGTAATGTGAAGTGTGAACACTGTTTCACTGGCAATCATGTTTTTCAGCGAGGCTCACTGCTTATATTTTATTATTCTGCATTGCTTCAAGGATTGTTTTGAAGAAAGGTGCCGGGGGCACCCGATAACATTGCAGGAGCCGAAGGAAATGTATGATGTCTTTCGCGCTCCCATGAGAAAAGTACAAGTTTACCTCTTGAGGTTGCCATGGGTCATTTGGCCGAGGATCCATGGAAATAGGCAACAGGTGGAAAGCCAGAAAGTTCTGAAAAATGCCATTATGCATTTGTGTGATGTTTAAAACGGCAAGCACCGAAAACAGACAAAAAAAGCTTGAAGGAAGCGTGCATGCATACTGGCAACCTTTACTAATTGGCATAAGAGCGATATAATCGATCTGCCAGATTTCCAAGACAGAGCAAAATCAGGAAAGGGTGGAATTTCCAAATTACATGAGCAAGTGGCTAATATACCACACGTAAAATAGTATACCACAGAAGTGACAGAAGTGCGCGAGTCTCCAGTGAAATGGGGAGAACCTTATGGGGATTTGACAGTAGAACAAACAGAACATGGCTGGTTTAACGATTGCCCAATTCGCTACAGAGGAACTGAGTGCTACTGGAAAGCGATGTCATATAATCCCAAGACACAAAAGATCCTAACAACGCCAGGTACTAAAGAGCAGCCAGTTTGCAGAATGTAACACATTTAATAGTGTTCATATGTGTGGCTCTCTTACACAAATTAACACTATTAAATTGTTGGATCAGATTACCTTGTATTACGGCGTGCCCTTGCAAATTCAGAGTGACAATGGTTCACATTTTAAAGGCAAGTTGATTCAGGAATATTATCAAGGAAAACTTAAAGCCATTTTAATGAACAGTGGAGACCAAATACTGCCTATCCATGTAGGAGACAGGATAGCCCAGCTGATTGTCATACCTGTGTAACTGCCCATAATCAGAAATGGGAAGCCCCCATGAGTGTTAACTATGCTAGGGACCATGGTTTTGGCTCATCAGATCGTATGGTACCGGTTGCAAAGGTGTGGGTAGAGAAACCAAGTGGCCCACCCGTACCTGCAGATGTCATAGCATCCGAAATAGTTTTGGTGATGTAGCCTGGCCAAAAGAAATTGAATTATGTACCTGCAAACAAATGTTACTTAAGAGAGTGATTATCAACACTGATACTTTTCTGGGTTTGCTTTGTAGAGTCTGTGCTTGGCTGGTGTAATTGTACTACTGAATGGACTCCATTTGGAAGGGTCAAATGACACAGCAAAAAACACAAAACATTGTATTTTCACAGCCAACCAATGTGGGTCTAATGATACTTAAGAATGATGATCGAAAGTCGCCTGATGCCAACACACCAGCCACAGCAGGCACAAAGAACAGAATTCGCAAGGTATTGAGGACACGCCAAGTACAAGCTCAAGAAACATTAACACGGGTGTCGGAGATACATTTTTAGCATGGCAAAGATATCTACTGATAAATGCCCAAACGTAGAACATGTGGGCCTACCTTGTACAAAAGTTTTTACATTTTTCGTACTTCTATTTAACTGATGTTCAAAATGATTTGCTCACTACATGTCTGGCAGCGGTGCCAACACCTGCTTCAACTTTGAGACACATTTTTGGAATGATAATGGCTCTTTAGTGGAGGACTATGTGCTTTAAAACCAAAACAAATCTCTTTAATGATGTTTCCTTTGCAGCCAGTACTACATAGAATCAAAATATCCGTTTTTGAATCTATAGGGCTATCCCCAGAATGTGATTCAAATGTACAGCAAGTGGTTTCTAAGCATGGGATCGGGATTCAAACCTGTGTTGCGGCGTGTTGTCTTGCTTCCAAGACAAACTTGTTGCCCCTGAGTGATCCTTCCTCCTCCATATTCAATGGTGGGAGTTTGGGGATTAGAAAGAAGGAGAATTTATGCTGGGGCTATAAATCTTTGATTAGTAGTGAAAGGGTTATATCATACACCTCAAGCCTTAGAAAAATTGCTCCTAGATAGCCAAGCTATGAGAAAAGCATCTTTGCAGAATAGAGCTGCTATTGATTATTTGTTATTGAAACATAATTTAGGTTGTAATGCATTTGAAGGAATGTGTTTTAACTTGAGTGACTATTCCCAGTCTGTGCAAAACCACATCCAAAATTTGAAGGAAATTGACAAAGCAAGTAACATCTTAACACACTGGGAATTGGTGGGATTGGCTGCTTTCTTGAATTTTAGATGTTGGAGGAATTTTGCATTATGCTTTTGCTTGTATTTTTATAATTGTTATAATTTAAATTTTTTGTTGTTGCTGTTTTCAATGTATTTTTATTTAGTTATAATGCTTTGTAAGTTTCAGAAGCCGACTTAAGTGCCACTGAGTTATGGAAGTCAAATGTCCAAAAGTGGAATGTAATGCTTTTGAATTGTAATGTTTTTGACTAAAACATGGAGTCTGTGTGCAATGCTTTCTGTGTGCGCCCAGAGCAGCAATGGACAGTTTCTTCCTCAGTGATATCTGCAATTAATGTGAAGTGTGAACACGGTTTCCCTGGCAAACATGTTTTTCGGCGAGGCTCACTGCTTCTATTATTCTGCATTGCTTCAGGGACTGTTTTGAAGAAAGATGGCAGCTGTGCCTGATAACGTTGCAGGAGCCGAAGGAAAGTTTTGCTGTCTTTCACGCTCCCATGAGAAAAGAGTTAAATTCTTGAGGTTGCCATGGGTCTTTCGGTCAAGGATCCATGGAAATTGGCAACAGGTGGAAAGCCAGAAAGTTCAGAAAAGTGCCATTACACATTTGTGTGATATTTAAAACGATGAGCACCGAAAACAGTCAGACAGAAAAAGCTTCAGGGAAGCATGGACGCACAGCTTTCCATTCCTGTGGCAGGGAGAATCTCTTGTGCCTGGCCTGTTTTTGGAGCTTATCAGTGATGCTAAGATGAGGAGGTGTTCTGCAGTGACCTCAAAGGTGAAGTATTTTTAAACCATTTACTAAATCATTCATTTGCTTTACTGCATTTATTTTGTTATGTGTGCTGATTGAGAATAAACGTCCATTTTATAATATAAAATAATTGTTTCCCAGCATCCAAGGTTTTTTTTCAGTTAGTGTACTGGGGAAAAAAAATAAGCAAAACATTTACGTGTACTTTTAGGAAAGCAAAACACAGCCCCATCCCAACTCAAAACTATCTTTGGCTCTTCCTTCACCAATATCCTTGTTACTCTTCACCATCATCAGTGCTCTCCTCTGGCCATCTGCCTTCGCTCAGGTCACATATCTCTGCTAATAACTTTAGCCACCAATACATGACTTTTTCCTAGTCGTCTGTTATCTTGGTGCCTTCGGTTTGTTTTCCTGGGTCTCTTCTCCAACTGACAGGCTCCAGTATGGCCCTGCCTTCTTGACCACTCTTCGAGGCTCCTGGGTTCTGCTCCCCTTGCAGTTCCTCCTAATTTCTTCTCCCCACCTGCTTTAAAACTGACCCTGTATATTCACTCTTTAGCTCCTACTCCCACAGAGTAAACCCTCAGATTGAACCCTTGTTTTCTTTATAGGGCTTCAGTGCCATCAACCAATCCTTCTTTGGTGGTAGGGGACTCAAGCGGGTTAGCTGGCCTAGGAATTTACTTTTTATTTTTATAATATATTTTATTGATTTTACCAACAATCACAATTAACAAGAAAACAAAGAAAATCAAAAGATATGCATTCAAAGAGTGAATCAATAATAAAGTATGGTTAAAGTCTGATGATTCCCCTCTAAAGCTGCGTCCATGTGTCCATAAGGCGTGTTCTTTTGAGGTATCAAAGATTACGGGGAGTCAAGTTCCTCCCATTTCCCCCAGATTTTGAAAGCTTTAGTGGGACAGCCCTTTGCCTTGTAGACTCTGTGTTCCAACATTGCACATGTGTCCATATCGTCTGCCCACTGATCCAATGTCGGAGATTCCGGAGCTTCCCATTTCTGTGCGATATTTCGCTTCATCAGTCCTGCGGCTGTTGCCAGGAGCAACCCCTCCCATTTGTTCGCAATGTTTTCATCGGGTTTACCCAGTAACAGTATTTTTGGCTCTAGTGCTATGTTACGACCTAGTATTACAGACAATTCCCTGCAGCATTCACCCCAGAAGGTCTCGATTCTGGGGCATTCCCACAGAATATGTATGAATGTTCCAGTTTCTCTCCCACATCGGAGGCAATACGGGTTTGGGGCACACCTCCATTTGTGTATCATAGTTCTAGGAAAATATATTCTATGTAAGATTTTCAGTTGCACCAGACGGAGCCTGGAAGAGATAGCGATTTCCCTAGGGTGCATTAGGATCTGGATCCAGTCCTCCGGATCTATGATACCCACATCCTCCTCCCATTTGGATTTAAGGTGAGGGAGTTCCGGAGTGGCGAAGGAGGACATGGCGTTATATAATATGGAGGTGCATTTAGCAGGAACGTATGCCGGGAATATTTTGCGCTCTATGGGTGTGTTCTCGGGAATGGCAGAGTCTGTCTGAATATGTGTTCGTAGGGCGTGAGCCAGCTGAGTATAATGATATTGTTCAGTTGTTGAAAGCTGGAATGTTAGTCGCAGTGCTTCGAATGAGGCGAGTTCCCCGCCCTCCGGGACGTCCCCGATCTTAGTGATACCGGCCTCTTTCCATTTGGACCATGGTTTAAGTTTCCCAAGCTCCGTCAGGTTACCATTGTGCCACAAGGGTTGTGCGGTGGTGATCTTATCTTTCCAAGCCACAAAAGCGTGTGCCCGTTTCCAGACCATAGTAACATGTGCTGCCATTGTTTGTGGAGGGGGTCTACAGAGGGGCTGATAGAGCAGGTGTAGTGGATCTATGTCGTGCAAGGCTGCTATTTCGGCCCTTATGTGTGGTAACTCCCAGTCCCTGTGTAGTAGGTCGTTGACCACCGCTAGCTGGGAGGCCCAGTAGTACGCCCGCAGACGGGGCATGTGGATTCCTCCCTCCCAGATCGATCTCTGAAGCGTGGCCAGTGCAATGTGGGGTTGACCCCCCTCAACCCATATGAGTTCTCTAAGGACATTATCGAGGCGGTCGAATTCGGGATCCTGAATCTCAAGCGGGGCATTTTGTAATACATAGAGAAATCTGGGCAGGGTAATCATCTTGAAGAGGGCGGCTCTGCCCATAAGTGTCAGGGGGAGAAGTTTCCAGTGGCGGACATCATCTCTGAAACAGTCCATGATTGGTTGGAGATTGTGGGTTGTGTAGCGTGTCAGGTCCTCTGATACCCAAATCCCCAGATATTGTAATCCACTTGGTTCCACTGTATGGGCAATCCTGGGGGATGGCTTGTGTACCGCCCTTCACCGGAAAAAGGATAGACTTGCTCCAGTTGTTTCTCAACCCACTGAATTCACCAAAGCAAACAAGCATCTGCGTCACTATGGGGCAGGTTCGTATCGGGTCACCCAGATAGATCAAGAGGTCGTCAGCGTACGAAGACGCCCTGTCCTCATGTCCCTCCGGCCATCTAAATCCTAGCCAATCCTTGCTCTGGCAGAGACATAAGGCGAGTGTCTCTATTGCAAGAGCAAAGAGGAGGGGGGACGGGGCATCCCTGTCGTGTACCTTTACCAAAGGGAAAGGGCTCAGAGGGCCACCCGTTTACCCTCACCTCCGCATGTGGATCTGTATAGAGGAGTTGTATCCATCCCAGGAAATTGTCCCCAAAGCCCATTCTCTGCATAGTTTCCCAAAGGCTGTCCCAGCGAACTGAGTCAAACGCCTTCTCAAAATCTATGGCTAGTAATGCAGGCGATTTGTCTATAACTGGGGCTCTTTCTAATAATAGGTGGAGGCGTCGTATATTCATACGTGTTGATTTATGTGGCATAAACCTGCATTGGTCCGGGTGGACCAAGGAGGTAATGACCAGTTGTAGCCGGTTAGCTAAGAGTTTGGCAAGGACTTTGGTTTCAGTGTTAAGTAATGAAATGGGCTTATAGGAGGCGCATTGCTCAGGTGGTTTACCCGGCTTGGGGATGACAACAATCGTGGCTTTGCGCAAATCCGGCGGGAGAGCACCCTGGTCTCGAGCCCAGAGGAACATTTTGTGGAGGTATGATGCTAGCTTTTCCCCACCCAGCTTCTTCCAGATCTCAACCGGGAATCCGTTGGGTCCCGGCATTTTCCCGGAATGTAGTTGGGCTATAGCCTCAGCTATCTCTGCTTCGGTAAGAACTGAGTCTAGTTGTGCTTTTTGCTGTTCCGACAGCTGGGGCAGAGTAATGTCATCTAGAAGGGAGGGGTTCAGTGGAGATACCGGGGTGCCGTACAGAGTGGCATAGAAGTCTAGGAAAGCCTTTGCTATTTCGCGGTCTGAGTGGCATCCTCCGTCTTGCGGGGTTATCATTTCTCTGACATGGCGTTGACCCTCGTCTCTCCTCTCAAGCCAGGCCAGCATTTTCCCAGCTTTGTCCCCCTGTTCATAGACCCTTGCTCTGGACTCTCGATGGGCGTGTTTAGCATTGTCTAGTTTGATGTTCCGAAGCCTCTCTCTAGCGCCCTTAAAGGATCTGAGGATCTCAGAGCTTGGGTCAAGAACATATTTGGCCTCCCAGTCACTAATTTCGGCTTCTGCCTTCGCTAGTTCCCGAAGCCATTCCTTCTTTTTGTTTGCCTTCCAGGAGATTACCTCCCCCCTCAGCACTGTTTTATACGCTTCCCAAATAATAACAGGGTTATCCACCGTGGTGGTATTATTTTCAAAATATTCGTTGGTTGCTTCCGTGAGCTGGTCGATAAAATCGGGGAAGCCCAGATAATAACTGTTCAATCTCCATGCCTTGGGGAGAGCCACGCCTCGCCTCGCATGCATAACACCATTATCAAGGGTGAGTGGTCTGAGATGCCACGAGAGAGCAGATCCGCAGCCGTCGCCCTGTGTATGTCAGTACTTGGGAGGAGGAAGTAATCCAATCTGGAAATGGAGCCATGTGCACCCGAGTGGAACGAGTAAGCCTTGGTGTCAGGGTGAAGATGTCGCCACACATCTTGGAGGCCCATGGCTGACGCAAATTTGGCTAAATTAGTGCAGGTGTTCGGATTGTGGTCCCTGATGTGCATGCAATCCTTACTGTTGCACATAACGTCAATAAAGTCGCCCCCCCAAGACCCACATGTCGGGTTGGTGTTTTGCCATGAGAATAACCAGGTCTTTTAGTCGGTCCTCCCCGAGCCCCGATGGAGAGTACACTGATGCAGTGGTTAATGTTTCTTCCCCTAGCGTTCCAATGGCCACCACATAGCGATCCCTGGGATCCCGCTCTACTGTCATTGTCTCGAATGGAAGGCGTTTGTGTATCAGTATGAGTGTCCCTCTGGATCCCATAGTATATCCCGCATGTAATGCAACTCGGTAATTGGTTCTTCGAAAGGAGGTGCAGTTAGTTCCGGCTAAGTGTGTTTCATTAATTAGGGCAATGTCTGGGGAGTGTCTGTTCAAGAACTGCATCACAAGACGTCTCTTGATTCCGGAGCCTAGCCCGTTCACGTTCCATGTGATCAGTTTGAGGGATTTGGACCGCTCAGGAGATAGTGTATAGGTCAATGTGGGTGCCATTTATAATTTGTAGAGTTGGATTCACAGGTTTTTGAGAGTTGTTTCATAGGGGCATTATGCAGGGGTTGGTCACGGAGGGGATGTGCTGCCATCTGGGGGCAGCATATGACGGCATGTGCTGGTTGGTATGATTCATTACCTCCCGTGAATGCACCGGAACTTTGGATCAATACAAAAACAACATAAACTATCCCTTTTCCCCACCCCATACTCCACCACAACACAAAGTACCTGTCGCCCAAACATAGTTACAACCTAACTTACAAACGTCGCCAATGCAATTAACTAGTAAACTACCAGTCTTCGTGCGTTAGGGGGGGAGGAACGGGATAGTTTTTCCATCCCGACCTACTGCACAGTTTTTTTTTTTTCATCTCTGCTGCTTCTTGTTACATTTTGAGCCTTCGTATGAGAATTCCACGGCGCATCCACAGCACCAGGGAGACGGGTAATGCCATGTAGCGCCCCCCGCTGTTTCAGTCGTCTTCAATCGGCGGTGGTGCGTCTGTCGGGCGGGTCCTGCGCCGGTCGGGCTCTTTGGTTCCCATTTCTGTTGTTTCGGTTTGCACTCCAATCATCCTCAATGTGTCGTTCTGCCCAGGTCCAGGCTTCTTTCGGGTCCATAAAGTGGACAGATGTGCCTTTATGGTAAATTTTCAATTGCGCCGGGAACACAAGACCATATTTAATATTCAGGGCGTGTACCTGCTTCTTGAAATGGCCAAACAACTGCCTTGCTTTCAGTACTTCCCTGATATAGTCTGGGAAGAATGCTATTCTAGATTCGTTACAGGTTATTGTGCCTTTAGTACGTGCCATCTGGA
The DNA here is from genome assembly GCF_040938575.1 of Ambystoma mexicanum. Taxonomy (NCBI): domain Eukaryota; kingdom Metazoa; phylum Chordata; class Amphibia; order Caudata; family Ambystomatidae; genus Ambystoma; species Ambystoma mexicanum. Next base: position 868,597,235 of record NC_090926.1, read on the forward strand.
GCAGCGCATAACGGTCTCTATAGTTCAAGAATTTCGCTATTACCGTGCGTGGTGGGGCGCCTGGTACGGCTCAACCAGTTGGCACGCGATGTGCTCTCTCGATCGAGAAGAATCTAGAGAACACTTTCAAATGTCCGCCAGCCATTGTTCGAGGAACAATTCTACACTTGGTCCTTCTGTTTTTTCCGGCAATCCCAGTATGCGGACATTGTTCCGTCTTGATCTGCCTTCTCCTTCATCCACTCTCCCTTCCATTACCTTCAGAGGCGTTGTAACTCTATTGAGCTGCTGTTCCAGGTTTCTCAGTCCATCTTCTGCACCCGAAATTTGTTGTTCTGCCTCCCCTGTGCGGGATGTCAATTTTTGGAGGTCGTGTCGCAGCAGTGGGACGTCCATGCTGATACCGTCTAACTTCTGCTCCATGGACGCCCGCGATTCAGCTATTGCTGCCATATCATCTTTTAGGGATATTCCTTCCCCCATCTCCCCCATGTCTACTGGGTGATGTTGTTCGGATGTCGTGGGTGTGGTAAACTGATCTATTTTGCTCTAGGTGCCTGGCTTTTTCCCTCTGTCTTTGCCCATGCTAGTATCACGTGGCGCTGGGTTGTGCTTTGCTGTTCGCACTGCCGCTAGGCGTGCCGGGAGCCGGTCCGCTTTTCCGCTGTCACTCTTCAGTGGCATATGATTCTGTAATGATTTATTTGTATTTCTTGCCGTTGGGCGTCTCCGACTTAAGTGCTGCCATTCAGGGCCGAGGATATGTTGTTTTGCTGGACTCAGTGGGCCAGGTTGGGTGTCAAGCCTATGTCTCTCTACAGCTTATCGTCCAGGCAGAATGGGCCCCGTGGTTAAGTATGCTTTGGACCTGTCTTGTCGCCAGGGCCCTGAAGTTGACCGTGCTGGTCCACGGTTCATGCGTTTAGGGGACTGATTCCACACCGGGCCCCGTTATGCAGCTTTATCCTTGGGCCCTTGTTGCGTTTTACTATGCAAGTTCACTGCTTGTTTTTCCCCAGTGTTGGCCAATGCGAGGCTTTGGATGGGCACGGCCACCCCCTACAGTTGCCCCCCGCAGATCTGAGCCGAGGCCCGCTATAGGGGGGGGGAACAATTCACCTGCAGCAGTCAGCGGGCTTCAGTAACTGGAGCTGACTCAGGCTCCTGACGGTCAATGCTTCCGAATGTGCATGTGTTTTGCTCAGCACCTTGTCGCCAGTGCCCACTCCCAGTCCCGTACACAGGTGTTTTTGGCTCATGGCACAGGCCGTATCTTTTTTTCCTTCCCCACTTACTTGCCTTCCAACGGGAGGGATTGCAAGCTGTCCTACCAGCTTGCCAGATCCGTAAAATTGATTTCCTTTCCGCGGATTTGGCCGCACTGTTTGTCTTTCACCGGCACTGCGGGGTAGTGGCCACCCCTCCCACTCTCTGTTTTATGCCGTCCCGGGCCCAGCATCAATTCGGCGGGTTGTCAGCAGTGGAGGCAAAGGCGGGTTGTACTCCTCCCCAGCCAGCCCCTCTCACTGACAGGGCTCACCACCAGTCTGCACGCTCTGTCTGTGCCGTGGCTCAACCAGGTACATATAGCCCAGCAGCGCCTGGGGTGGGACTGTAGAGCAGGACTCTCTGTGGCTTGTGTCTGGGGCTGCCTCTCTTTCCCACACGCGCAGCAGTTTACTTTGCTGGAGCTGATCGTCACCCTTCCGAGGCCGTGTTACGGAGCGCGTATTAGCTTATACTACGCACCTCCCTCCCTTCCGTGTTGCGGGATGTTCCTCAGTCCGGTCTGCGCACAAGTTTCCCTCTTGCAATCCTCCGCTCCTCATTGCCTACGAGGGTTCAGCAGAGGGTCACCTACAGTTTGTAGCTCCTCCGGTTCAATGTTGCATGCAGGCTCTCCCTCCGTCTCCACCTCCGCCGCTGGGCTTAGTGTTGTTTCATGCCACTGCCGCCATTTTGGGATCGTTCCTATCAGCACGCACCGGGGAGATTCTTCACCGTCGTTTGCCCCAAATAGGGCAAAATGCGGGTCCAGCTTTCGTGAAGGCGTGCTAAGGCTTGTTATCTTTCAGTACAGTCTTTTGGAGTCACGCTAGCAGCGAATGGCAGGCTATTTTGTCAGGATTTATGCGGCGGTCTCGGGAGCCCCGAGGGCTCACGGCCGCATCGCGCTGCTGCTGGCCACGCTCCCCTAGGAATTAACTTTTGAGCCCTGTCCCAAGGGATGGGTTCCAACTCTTCTGCAGGACTTGGGATTGGCCTGTACCTCCCCTTGGGTGGCCTTCCTTCTGTCTGCCATGCCCTGGTCCTGCCTTACTGAATGACTCCATTGAAAGCTATACAATAAATGTATGCAAGGAAATCTCTTACAAACCACAAAACCCACCACCACGTGATTATCCTAATGTAGCCCCCTAACACCTAATGAAACAAATAACACCCCATACCCTCAGAGGAGTCTGCGTCTTTCAGGAAAAAAGTGGAGATCACCAGGAAAGCTTGGTAGAGTCTAGGAGGCATAGGCTAAAGCTTAAGCACTAGAACACTCCTGAAAGGAGAGAATATACCACCAGCTGAAATATCACTAGAAAGGGGGCCTACCCTTTCAGATACATCTACAAAGTGGATGAAAAAACTGTGAACAACATTATACATAGACTACATCTACAGCTAAAGGCTACGAGAACAGAAGCATTGAAGTGCTCCCACTGCAGCAAAATCATTACTTGCAGAACATACACTCAAGAGATCTGATACAGATGCAATGAACACCTGAACATTTATAATAAATAAGGACGGCTCCCAGTTTTCAGTTTTAAACTGATCACAATGGAGAGGCTTTAAACATGAAATTTCTTTCCAGTTCAAGATGTTTAAATGGCTGCAGGATGTTTTGTATTGTGACTGTATGTGCAAGAACACACCTCTGCGAGCTTCCTATTACAGACATCCAAGCACTACATTCTTTTCATTTTAATATATGTGGAAAAATACTATTAGTGACTATTAATTTTACACAGCAAAAAATAAAGGATAGATACAAATAAAATGAGAGAAAAATAATTATAGATACAGAGAAGTTAAATAAAATAATAACAGAAGTCTTAATAATAATATAGTTTACTCAAATCAAAAAACACAGCACACCATTCCACTAAAATGAATGACCATTGAAAAAGACCAGTTCATAGAAAGCTATTGCTTGTAGCAACGCATCACACATCTCCTCTTCCCTGTTGGCTCCACTCGTCTGAAACTTATTTCTGTAGCGGACCACCATATCTCGTGGGAAGAAGACTCGTGGCTCTGTGTTTGTAACAGACTCCAAGAGGAACTGCTTTACAAGGTCTATCCCACTGGTCCTTGAGTCTCCAATTATCAGTTCAAAGTGTTTTCCAACAGCATTGCGTGCCATATTTAGCACGCTGTGGTCACCCCCTTCCAGGTATTCTTTATCCAGCAGTGCATACAGCATGGCTTCCACAGTACGGAGGTGCAAGGCCACTGGAAACAGGTTAACATTCTGAATAGAGAGTGAGGGTTTCTCCAGAATATAATAATCGGCTCTGGGGATCATTGCAACGACAGAAGAAATCTGAAAAGGGGAAAAAACACTTAAAATATATTTTAGAAACAACTGCACAGAGAATATGTATATCAGCCAACTCAGGCCAGTGATAGAAAGCAACACCCTATACTTTTATAAAATGTCAGTAATCCTTAACTGTAAATTTGCAGTACCCCGCTCCGCTGAAGACATCATGCCAGACCACTAAAAATCACCCACCTTGCAAGGTAAACAAAACTGAGATGAGCTGCTCGAACATCGTAAATTCTGTGGGGCCTCATTTAATGCAGCCTGATCATCTTGAGGTAAACGCCCCGTTGGGCTACCTGCAATGCAACCCGTTTCCACAAATGTGAGCCCTGTTACAATGTGAATTTGCCGTTTAAAAATATCTGACACGACTACACGCCTCAAGGTTTCTAGCCTGCCTGAGACCCATGGCCCACCTGCAGCCACCAGCGTTTGGCCGGTAGCATGTAATGAGCAGGATGTCCATGGGAGCCGGCAGGCAATGCCAGCCCCTTACAAAGGCCCACTATCAAGTCCTGCGATATTCCCACCTGCCTGGCCCTGTCAGGCCATGGATGGCCAGTTCCACTTATACTCTGCAAGGTACGTTCTCCCTGATCTAACAGCCCAGACTATATGGCTTGCAATGCAGCACCCTCTCCCAGACTCCAGAGCAACTGAGCCCTCACCGTTCCTACCCCCGCCCTACACCACTACACAATACCCAAAATGCATTGTGATCTGATATCGGCTACACTGGCTCCCAGTGGCTGTGAGGATTAAGTTCAAAACCCTCTGCATTGTCCACAAGGCCTTCTGGGGCCTGGGGCCAAAATATCTTAAACTCTCTCTTCCTTCTCGAGCTCTTCGCTCATCCGCCTCCAACTACCTCAGGGTCAGCCGCTTCTCCAAGCAATGAGTTGGGGGTAGATCTCTGTCCGCGGCAGGGGCCTTCCTCTGGAACAGCCTTCCTGCCTCCCTGAAACTTGAGGAGAACCATCTCCGGTTCCGGAAACACCTCAAAACGTTCCTCTTCACTTCGGCTTTCTCTCCTCCCTCTCCCCTGCTAATTTACTGAAACTGCACTGAATCCGCAACTGGGCCACTCAACGATCTTGGTCCTTGGCCCAGCCACTCTCCCCTGCACTGCCTCCCCGGCAACCCCTGCACTGCGGGACTGTCTCTGTATCCCTACAGCCCCCCTTCCAAGCACTTGTTTGCACTTACCGTGCACTTGCCACTGCTGGCCCTTATTATTTTATCTTGTATTCTACTAACTCTGTACTGCACTTCCCCTCTCCCTTTCCCCCTTGCACTTTTCCCTTCCCCTCTACCCATGCACTTGCGCGATCTGAATAACACCTGGCCTAGTAGGATCGTTGTCTGTGTCCCCTTGTTCCCCCCTCCCTGCCTCGTCGCGCCTTGAAACACTTGTGTATAGGCGCGTTACAAATGCCATATCATATATCATATCATGCAGCTCCATGCAACAGGGCCCCACACCATATCACACCCCCACCACCCTCAGCCCACTCGCTCATCTCAAACCTAAAGCTACCCCATGAACCCTTACCTCCGAGCAAGCAACAGACACTCACTTCCAAAGCACCACCACTCTGGTTAAGGAATGCCCACCTCCAAGCTCGCACAAGAAAGCAACTACGCCAAACTCCAGGCACCCGTTCCAACCTTCAAAACGGAACTCCAACAAGGCAAAACCTCAGAAGAAATTCCGTAACAGCACACAGTCAGCCTTTATGACATTGCACATGCCCAGCATATGCTGAGAAAGAAAACTCTGAAGCCCCTATCCAACCTCAACCTCCTGATCGAGGCGACGCCTCACCAACCCTGACAGACACATTATGTGATGCCCCTATGGTAATTACGCCTGATACAGTATGTGATGCCCCTGTGACAAGGATGCCTGATACATTATGTGATGCCCCTATGTTACATGCCTGAAACTCTATGTGATGCCCCTATGGTAATTATGCCCGATACATTATGTGATGCCCCTATGGGAATGATGTTGAATACATTATGTGATGCTCCTATGATGAGGATGTCTGATACATTATGTGATGCCCCTATGGGAAAGATGCGTGATATATTATGTGATGCTCCTATGGTAAGGATGCCCGATATATTATATAAAGCCCCTATGGGAATGAAGCCTAGTACATTACGTGATGCCCCTATGGTAAGGATTCCTGAAACTCTATGTGATGCCCCTATGGTAATTATGCCTGATACATTATGTGGTGCCCCCATGATAATGATGCGCGATACATTTTGTGATGCCCCTATGGTAACGATGCCTGATACATTATGTGATACCCCTATGGTAATGATGCCTGAAACCCTATGTGATGCCCCTAAAGAAATGATGCCTAGTACATTATTTGATACCCCTATGAGAAGGATGCCGGACACATTATGGTAATGATGCCTGAAACCCTATGTGATGCCCCTATGGTAATGATGCCTGAAACCATATGAGATGCCCCTAAAGAAATGATGCCTAGTACATTATTTGATACCCTTATGAGAAGGATGCCGGACACATTATGGTAATGATGCCTGAAACCCTATGTGATGCCCCTATGGTAATGATGCCTGAAACCATATGAGATGCCCATATGATAATGATGCTTGGTACATTATGCGATTCCCCCATGGTAATGAAGCCTAGTACATTATGTGATGCTCCTAAGGTAATAACGCCTGATACATTATGTGATGCCCCTATGGAAATGATGCCTGAAACCCTATGTGATGTGCCTATGGCAATTATGCCCGATACATTATGTGATGCCCCTATGGCAATGACGCCTGAACCCCTATGTGATGCCCCTATAGTAAGGATGCCTGATACATTATGCAATGTCCCTATGGTAATTATGCCTGATACATCATATGATGCCCCTATGACAACACACAGTACCCAAAGGCCAAAGGCCAACAACCAAACGCAAAACCGAACCAACACCCACCACACCTTCCTGCCCATTAAAGGCAGCACCAGCCAATGCTAGATCTCTAACTGCACATTGCCTAGATATCGCAGACCTCATCACCACACAAGATCTCTATTTACTTGTGATATCAGAAACCTTGCTACACCAGCCACAGGCCCCGCCCTAACTCTAGCCATCCCACCCTACTACACTATTTTCAGGGAAGACAGATCACACTCCAACGGAGGAGGGGTAGCCTTGCTTTCCAAAGACTCCCTAGCCGTTAGATAGATTAACAATGGCATGCCCACCTCCAGTGAACTACTTTCCCTCAAAGTCACCCTCTCACACACCTCAACACTAACCAACCACATAGTATACTGAGCACCCGGCCCAATCTCCACCTTTGAAGAAGACATCCTAAGACATCTTACAGGTCCTAGCTTCCAACACCAAGCCTTCTTCGCAAATTCTTTTCCTGGGAGGCCTGAACCTGCGATTCAACAACACTAATGACAAAATGCGCTTTCCCTTTCCAACGCACTAACTGCACTTGGACTCTCCCAATCCATTCACAGCCCCACCCACACCAAGGGACTGGATTATCGAAATGAACTGGCCATCAGCATAACCTCCAACGAATCTTATCCGTGGTCAGACCACAACGTGATGATTAATGCCTGGGCCTTGTGCAATCAGGATTTAGACCAGGACACGGCACAGAATCAGCACTCCTGGTTCTACAAAAACAGATGGACGAGGTCATAGACTCTGGCAAAGTTTCCCTCCTACTCCTTTTAGACCTGTCAGCAGCCTTCTGCCTGGTTGACCATCGCATCCTCTGCCAGCACCTTGCCTTAGCTGCAAATTTTTCAGAACAAGCCACTACCTGGAACTCGTCCTTCCTGTCCAACAGATCTTTCAGAGTCTTCTCTGACATAGCCCCTGCCCCACCCACTCCGATTTATTGTTGAGTCCCCCAATGCTCCTGCGTTTCTCCATCATTGTATAATATATTCACGAAACCCCTATTTGACAATCTAGACAGTCTTGGAATTTCATACACAAACTACGTGGATGACACGCAAATACTTATACCCATCTCAGGCAACTATACTACCGACACCACTGCCCTGAACTCCATCTATCATACAATCCAAGCATGGATGTCCGCCAACATGGTATGCCGAAAGTATGAGAAAAACAAGATCCTCCTGACAGGCTCAAAGACCACCCTCAACAAACTTGACCTCAACTATAAAGCCTTCACTATCAACGGAATTACTATACCAGTATCCAACGTCATAAAAACACTGGGAGTATACCTGGACACTACACTGTCCCTAAACAGACACGTCAGCGCCATCGCATCCTCAGCGGCATACTCATTCATGCCTGCAGACTGTTCCTGTCCCAAGGCAGCTGTCTCACGATTGCAAGAGCCCTTATAGGGTCCAGGCTGGACTAAGATACCACTCGCTAAAAATACCAATAAACGCAATCTTCCAGACCCACCTGATCGCTCCATTCGAACCACCTAACCATCCCACCCTACAGACTGAAACTAGCTGGGGGCGCTAACTTCCCCGTCCATGCTGCCAGACACTGGAACAATCTCCCACACACATTGAGAACAGAACCTTCACATGGGGTCTTCTGCATGCAGCTCAAAACCTCCTCGTTTTCCCAGGAAACCACAGCCGAGGGAAACTGGCTCCCGCCCTCAACATCTAATTGTACTCTGTGGCTGCAGCACTAACGTCCTCCTTTCCCTTCACCTGTATCTCGGTTATGTACTTGTATCTCTGTCTTTGTCTCTCACTACATCCTATTCATGTAACCTTGGCCCTGATGGCTCAGGGTTTGGGGCGCGTTACAAATGTTAAATAGAATATAATAAAATACAAAAATAAATGACTAACGATACTTGACAAATCTCTATGTTTGAGAACTAACCACTATTATTGATTGCCTTTCTCCATATCATATACACTTGATATTTTACCAAACTCCAAAAAGGTAACCTTTACGTAAATATTCCTGGATAGGAGACTACAATTACAAAGAAAATTGAAAGAAGAAAATGTAAAAGGAAAGAAATATTAACATGTATGCAAGATAGAGGAAAGAAAGGACAGGGTCTCACTGAACTGCTTCCTCCAACTTTAGGTTACCAGTCCCTTCTGCTTTGCATCTCGCTGATCTGAGGTGCAGAGGTGAGGGGAGATGTGATGATCCGTGGAGGCTGAAGAGCACCTTTTCAATGTGTGCAAGTGCTAAGGATGACACATGGCCAATGTTCCAAAGAACATGGCACCCGCGTATGCCAGGAGTAGATACCAGTGACTGTGCACAGCCTAGTGAGCGGGCAGCCAGAGAGGAGCCACAGGACAGTAGGAAATGTGCCTTGAAACACAGTTCTGCTGTATAGTGTGCATTACAAATAACCAATAAATAAATAAGCCAGCAAACGAGCGGAACCAGGGAACCCCCCTCCCACCCGAGGGTCCACTACAGCAGTAAGTTGGACTGGATGGGGTACCAGTTAGCTGGGGGACATACAGGAACCGGCGGCCTACATTGAGATGAATTGCAGCATATGAGTTGTGCACAGCTGCGGCATTGTAAGCCCACAGTGCCTCAGAATGACAAAGGGGTAGATGTGATGGCTCTATTGTGGAGCGGAAAAAGGTGCACCACACAGGACCTGAAGACTGCCACCTCAGCATTATATTGTGAAAGAGCACCAAGCCCAACAAATAGGTCTGCACAGCGGGAAAGTAAAGATTCTGGTGTGACCTGCTGAGGGACAGTCCTGGCGTGGTTTCCTTTTGCAGGGTGCCCAGTGAAGCACATACACACCCAACAGCGGGCGGCACTGTTGAGGGCAGTGGGGCAGCGATACACCTGAGGGGAGAGGGTAACAACCAGCACAATGGCAAATGAGAATGCTAGTACACATGATGAGCAACTGATTGTGAAAAGGGCCTATTCAAACTTGAGTTGCAGCAAGACAATCATTTGCAACTTATGGGGCATGGACCATGACTTTGCCCTGTGCAGAGCCACACTCTAATTCACTACAAGATATTCCACAGGGGTAGAGCAATCCTTCGGGGAAACATCGAATTGCTGAACAGCTGACCACCTTGTCCAGATGTATATCTGTGATATACAAGAGAGGGCAAAACCATGCCACTGATCGAGTACATATCACACAAGAACACTAGGTGGACAATGCACCTTCAGCCCTGTGTTTTGAAGGAATTTGAACTTTAAAGGAGTAACAGCCCAACCAGAAGCACATATTTCATCCAAAAAACACAAGAAGATATAAAGTTGTGCTTCATGTGAAGGTATTGGGGAGGGGAGACGACCAACCCACACCGCCAAGCGGTTCAGGATAAGGCAAAGGGCGTGAGATGTAATGTAAGAGACCAGGGGCTGGGGAGTGTTCTTAAAGTCGTTTACACAATCATATTATTGCATGCTTTGTAGATGGACTGCACATGCAGGAACAAATGCCATCTTCGACATTAGCAGCCATATTGAAACAGTCATAAACACGGCGCGGCAACAAGCCACGCAGGCCGCGAAGATGAAGAAAGGAATAGGTTGTATCCCGGGTACTGATGACAAAGACCAGAGCTGCAGAGATCCATAAACCCTTCAATGTCTTAAAAGTTGCCAGTATTCGTGCTCTGAGAAGAATGTGCCCTGGAAGGCCACAGGAGGAGGGCCGAGCGTCTTTGTACGATACAATCCCACGAGAAGGAGGGCATGGCCTCCAACCCCCATCAGTCCCAAATATAAGTTATAGCACCCAAATGCTCTAACCCCAAGACCCCAGAATTCCAAGGTGCCAGCCAACCCCAGACCACTGATCATCTGATCATCAAGCTGTTCGACCGCTGATCGATCAAGAAAGATCAGAAAGTGGGGCTTTCTTGCCTTCACTTCTGGGTCACGTGATTTGTTTCTTGCGAGGTGTAGGAAGGGATAAACTTATAATCCAAACAAGGGTGAAAGCCCTTTGAGAGGTGCTAGCCTGTCCGGGTTCGAGTGAATCCTGCGAGTTAGTATGACCTCAGCTTTTCCCTCGGCCCACTGTCTGCTCATACCAGGTGCACTGCTACATAGATAAAGATGTATTCTTTACTTTGTACATAATTGCCAACTAGCCACCACCTCATGGCCAATGACGAGTGCAGCAGCGCCCACGTGGAAGAAGATGGACAGAAGGGTAGGGACCAATGGCCTGGCACCCCCCAAGGAGCAGGTGAAAGGGCACTCGGAGGGTCCAGACATTACATAAATAGTCTTGTTTTTAAGAGTCCAGACATTACATGAATAGTCTTGTTTTTTAAGAGTTTCCTAAAGACAAGTATTGTTTTTTAAGAGTTTCCTGAAGACAATGTGGTTTCCCTCTTTTCGCAGCGATTCGGGCAATTCATTCCATGCTCGTGTTGCCAGGACCGGAAAGGAACGACCTCTTACCTGAGCTCTTTTTATACGATCAACTCTAAGAAGGTATGCTTTGGCTGATCGCAAGTCTCTGGTAGGTTGATATATAACCAGCCTATCTCTAAGGTACTGGGGAGCTATCCCCAGTACACACTTGTAAGCAAGAGTCAATATCTAAACTCTGGCTAGTGGCTGATTTTGCCATGGCTGGAAAGTTCGCAAGAGAAAGGTGCGAGCCACCAAAGGTTTGCACCTTTCTCATGCGAACACACGTACATACCCACACCACATACCCACACCTCCACCCACAACACACCCATGACACCACCTCACCCACACCCTCAACACAACCCCACCCCAACATAAAAAAAACACTTACCTTTTTCTTCACGCTGAGTCCCTGCGCCGCTGGTTCCCTTTCACTTCCGTGATCGGGAACCGGCGCTGCAGGGTTCTTTTCTTTTCTTTTACGGGGGCTGCAGGGGTTTTCCCCCACAACCCCCGCTCACTATACTGTACAGTATAGTGAGCGGGGTGTTGCGGGGGACAACCCGCAGCCCCAGTTTCTTTTCTTTTTTTTCGGGGGTTACTTACCTGCAATGCTACCACCAAAGGTTTGAACTTTTGGTGTTCGAACCTTTCGTGGTAGCATCTTTTTGTTCATGCAACCGTTTAGATACAGTTTTTTTGTACAATACCGCTCTTTCCGAGCTGAGGATAGTGGGTCTTTCTGCGTCAAATTGTAAACAATGCGTACGGCTGCATTCTGAATTTTCCGACATTTTTGGATGGCCTTTTTACTGGGTTCTCCCAAAAGGGAATTACATTAGTCCAGATGCGAGAGAATTACAGCCCGAGCCAGCTTGGCACAATTCTCCTTAGTGATCTTTGGACTGACTAGTCTTAGAACTCTGAGATAGTAGTTAATATTTTTTACAATCAACTGCACATGTGCATCAGTGTTTAAGTTGGCCTCCATTTAAACGCCAAGGGTCTTGCTACTACAATCTGATTGTCCTCGATTGAGAAGCTTGCATAAGCCTGATTGAGACTTCCCCTGGCTTGTTTGGAATCATAAATCATTAGCTCGGTCTTCCCTGCATTCAAACACAGCCAGTTTGAGGACATCCAATTCTTGATTATCTGGTATATGTTTTTGAGCTTCATTTGGTCCTCAGTGTAAGTCCCACTAATTTCCTTAGTTGGCTTGAAGTCATCTGCGTAATTGGTAAAAAAAAGAAGCTGACTCTTTCCAGCTCTTGACACAGTGGCTGATTATATATATATTTTTTTTAAATGTGTTTATTTTTTAACAAGGCAGGAAAACAATACATTCACTTAATGTCTACATTTAGTATGCGAGAGTGTTACTCCCATCCCCCCCACCCTCCCCAAGTTCATCCCCTATTCAGGTCCCCTCTCCTTGCTCCTGTTCCTGTGGGGCGGGCCAGCTCTCCAGCACCCTTCTGGCCAGTTGGGGGTTTATATGTTAGTGCTGGAAAGTCTCGGTCGAACTCAAGGACCGGGTTCCAAATGTTCTGGAAGCGGTGGAGGTGACCCGCTCTAGCCGCTGTCACTTTTTCTGCGATGAGCAAATCCCATAGCTTCACCCACCAGAGGGGCAGGAGTGGGCCTTCCTCTGATTTCCATGTGCGGGCCACCTCGATTCTGCCCACCAGCAGGCATTGGGATAGTAGCTTGGCTTTCAGGCCTGTGTGTGGATAAATCCCGGGAACCGGGGCGCCCAAGGGGATAGTTTCGGGCTCCAGTGGGAGATTAATGTGCGTAATTTCTGCAATGGTCGCCAGGCATTCCTTCCAGAAACTTTGGACCTTGGGACACGTCCACCACATGTGGAAAAAGGATCCTACTTGGCCGCATCGTCTCCAGCATGCTGGGTCCACGGAATGGTTCATGTGGTGCAGTCTCAAAGGGGGATAGTACCAGCGCAGTAGGATTTTGTAGGCGCATTCTCTATTCGTGACACAGGCGGATGCCGATTGGGTGCGGGTCCAAATGTCCACCCAGGATTGGTCCTCTATGGGGTGTCCCAAGTCTGCCTCCCATTGTGCCATGGACCGAGACTTGGAGGTTAGAAAGTCTTTTTGGAGAAGTTTGTATAGTACAGAAATCTTACCTCGGGTTGGTAGGTCCTTGAGGGTTAATTCTATGGGGGTGAGAGGGCGAGTTGCTGCTTGGAGTGTTTGTGGGTGGGTGCACCAATGGCGCAGTTGAAGGTAGGTGAACCTGTCCCTTTCTTGGAGGTGAAAGGTCTCTTTACATTGTTCGTAAGAAAGTGGTTGTCCTCCTTCGAAGAGTTGCCCCCACAGACTCCAGTCCTCCTGCAATCCAATTTTTGAAACTATGGGGCGCTGCTCCAGGTGAAAAAGCCGGGTTCAGAAAGACCGGTGATGAGGGGTTGAGTCCCCCCTTGGGATCTTCTTTTGCTTCATCGTTTTGTCCCATATGGCAACAGTATGCCTGGTGGTTAATAGTAGGTCTTGCCATTGCCGTCTCGTCGCCGGTGGGATGTGAGGAAGGAATCGTAGGGGAAGTGCCAAGCGTGATTGTTCCATGTCCACCCATCTGGGGCGGTTAGTGATCGTTTGCCATGCTGCTATCTGGTATTTCTGTAGGTCTGGGACCCCCAGGCCGCCAAGTTTTGCATTCCCCATCATCATGTCTCTCGGGATTCTAGCTCTTTTCCCCCTCCAGATGAATTAAAGCATTTTCCTCTGTAGATTCTGAAGTGCTGGGGTCGGGATCATCACCGGGAGGGCGGCGCATGCGTACAGGAATCTTGGGAGTAGGTTCATTTTACACGCTGTGATCCTGCCCATCAGGGAGATTTCTTGGGATGCCCAGCGTTTCAGGTCGGTTTCCAGTTCTTGGAAGAGCGGAGAGAAGTTCATATGGTAGACATCTGATGGTTTGGCTGGGATTCGGACCCCTAGGTAATTGATGGCCTTCGTTTTCCATTGGATCGGGCACATTGGGATCAGGTCTTCTCGCTCACTCGATGAGATCCCAATACCCAGCGCTGCTGATTTGTTGAAGTTAATGGTGAATCCTGTGACCCTTCCATAGCTGTTTAGTTCTGCCAAGGCGTGTGTCAGGGAGCTGCAGGGGTCAGTGATGGTTAGGAGGACATCATCCGCGTAGAGGGCCAGTTTATGATGTGAGGGGCCAGTTTATGATGTGAAGACCCTTAATTAGGGGGTTCAGCCTAATCCTTGGAGCGAAGGGCTCCATGATCAAGGCGAATAGTAGAGGGGACAGCGGGCATCCCTGTCTGGTTCTACTGGTCAGTGTAATGGGAGCCGAGAGATTGCCATTGATTCCGAGTAGGCTTTTGGGCGCTTTGTAGTTAGCTAGGATCATGGTGCAGAATTCCGGCCCAAATCCAAATGCCTCCAGGGTAAGCTTCATAAATGTCCAATCCACCTTGTCAAACGCCTTGGTTGCGTCTAGTGCCATGAGCACAATCCCTTGTAGGTCACGGGAAGGCAGGTCCACCAGGTTCGGGGCTCTGCGGATGTTATCAGCCGTAGATCGGTTCTTCAGGAAGCCACTGGTCAGCTTGGATTATTTCTGGGAGGATGCGAGCTAAGCGAGTTGCCAGAATCTTAGAGTAGATGTTGGCATCAATGTTGAGAAGAGCAATGGGTCTGTATGAGGCTGGGCATCTCGGATCCCCCCCGGGTTTGGGGAGAAGGATAGTGATTGACTCTTGCATGGAGGGGGTTATCACGCCGGTCTCTCTGAAGGAGTTAAACAGTTGTGCCAGTGGGGCGAGTAGCTGGTGCTTGAAAACCCTGTAGAACCTAGTTGTGTAGCCATCTGCGCCCGGGACTCATCTACCTCTTCATTGGAGATCGGTGAGTCCAGGAGATCTCGGGCGGAGTCCGGGGGAGTGCTGCTTTGCATAGGTATTCCCTTTGTTCGCTCACGTCCCGTGGGCGGGGCGGTCATTACCTGTTTCAGATGCTCCGCTGCCAGGCGTTGTTTGTCTTGCTCTGCGTATTGGGTTCGCCTTGTGCATCCCGGAGTCCAATAATCGTGTTTCATTTTGCTTGGCCAGTTTGGCTACCAATAATTTGTTCGCTTTATTGTTTTTGGCGTAATAGAATTGCTTGGCCTTTGCCATTTGGTGTGCCGTATGTTCGGCGTAGTGGGCTTCGATCTTTTTCTGTGCTGTGCGAATGGCTCGTTGGGTTCTTGGGGACCAACTTTTTTCTTTAGGAGTTTACTCCGCTTTCTGGAGGTCGTCCTCGAGGGCTAGGCGGGTTTGACGTCTGGCTTTGTGAAAGGCTACTCCTTGTGCTATTAATTCCCCCCGGACAACGGCTTTCATGGCATCCCAGGTGTTGGCGGGCGAGGTGTCTGCTGTAGGGTTCTCCTGGAAGAAGTTCTTGATCGTAGTTGCGATCGAGTCCCTAAGTGGCATTTCATTAAGTATTGGATCATAATCCATCTACGTTGAGCCGGGCAGGGGGGGGGGTCTTGAATCCGGATTTCCAAGGACACTGGGCCATCGTCCGACAGGAGCCTTGAGCCTATGTTAACGTCATTGGTGAATGAGAGGATCTGGGGGGAGACCAGAAGGAGGTCCATCCTAGAGAAGGTTTTATGGATGTGGGAGTAGAATGAAAAGTCTTTTTCCGAGGGGTGGAGAACCCTCCATGCATCTACCACCTCCAGCATTCTGAATAATTGTAAGAGTGCTAAAGCTGAGGTGAAGTCTCCGGATGATGGAGGGTGAGATTTATCTTTTGTGGGTTCAGGGACTCCGTTGAAGTCGCAGCCGATGATAACTTGGCCATCTAGAAAGGAGGGGAGGGTAGCACATAGGGCCTTGTAGAAGGCGGCTTGAGCCGAGTTAGGAGCGTATATTGACACAATGGAGTATAGCTCCCCGAGTAGAAGGCATTTCACTGCAACAAAGCGGCCCTCCGGGCAGAGTTTCGTGTCCAGAATCTGGGGGTCCAACCCTTTCCTAAAGAGAATAGCTGTGCACCCTTTCTTGGAATTTCCAGATGCGCCAAATTGTTTTGGGAAGAAGCGGGAGCGTAAGCGCCCAAAATCGGCTGGTAATAGATGCGTTTCCTACAGCATAGCCACCGGAGCATTTTCGTCCTGGAGTTTTCGCAATATTGACTTACGTTTGGCTGGGGAGTTTAGTCCTTTAACATTCAGTGAGACGAATTTCAGGGTGGAGTGATCTGGGATGCAACGCGGTCTCTCTGTGTCTGGGTGGGGAGCAGTAGGCGAGGCTTTGTCAGCCGGCATCTCGTATGTGCTGTAGCTGCATGCTCTCCTGCCATGGAAGTTTTTGCTCCGGCCTCCAACAGGGTGGCGGACATTTAACTGGAGGGGGGGCAGGGTTGTCGGTCCAGCACCCCCCTTGGCCAACGTGGCCCAGTAACTGTTCGTAGCCAACATGGCTAAAATTGTCGGTATCGCCTTCCGAGGATTTAGATGGATTGTTCCTCGGAAGCGGGCATGTGCCGTGGGTTAGGGCCTGTTGCCCCGACCGTCGGGCATTCTTTATCTTATCATGGGTGATGGAGTTCCTTCGGTTGAGGCTATTTCTTTCTTCTGAACCTCGGGACTCTGGACCAGGAGTCTCGGAGAGCTCGTCTTTTCGTTAGGGTGAGGATGGATAAATCTTGGTAAATTTGGATGGGGGAGCCCTGAAAGGTTATTTCATCACGAGCGCGGCTGATTGCAGAGATGGCTTCTTTTGACGTGAAGAAATGTACTCGGGTAATGACATCTGGTGGAGCGTCCGACTCCACTCCGCGGCGTGGGCGCATCCTATGTGTGCGGCCCAGGAGGAGTTGTGACTTTTTTAGGTCAGGGAGAAGGGCTTGGAATAGATCCCCCACATATTTTGCCAGGTTTTTGTCTCGGATTGAGGTCGGGACCCCTCGAATGCACAGTTTCTTGCGTCGGGCCCTATTTTCCAAATCCTCTTGTTTAAACTCTAATATCTCACATTTATCCTGGAGGAGTTTGATTGATCGCTGGACCTCAACCAGGGTGGTCGCTTGGTCCTGAGACCGGTCTTCGACTTC
Source organism: Ambystoma mexicanum (assembly GCF_040938575.1). Lineage (NCBI taxonomy): Eukaryota > Metazoa > Chordata > Amphibia > Caudata > Ambystomatidae > Ambystoma > Ambystoma mexicanum. Next base: position 868,614,316 of record NC_090926.1, read on the forward strand.
CCCTAGTCTCTGTTCGACATCTGTAACCCTCTGGCCAGTGTTTCCCAGTTTGGTGGATAGTTCCAACATGCATGATCTGAATTCAGATTTAATGTCAGCCATGAAGGCCCTAATGTCACTTTTTGTTGCGAGGGTACTCTTGTCTTCAGGGGCTTCCTGAGGGGTGGAACCAGGAGGTTCTTGTTTTTTGGATTTATCCATTGACATCAGCATTGCACCGATGTCTGCTTTCTTGCCGACTTTGACTTGTTTAGTCATCTCGTTTCCCTGGTTGAGTCGGGGGACCCACGGGTCCTTGAGGTTGGAGGGGTGATTTCAGCGGTGTGGGGGGGGGGCCAAGGATCGCAAGAGGTAGGTAAGGGGTTGCAGAGGGTGGGCCGGGGCGTCCCAGGAGATCATCTCGTGTGTCCTGTTGGTGGATAGTAGTTGGTATTTGGCTTCCCCTACTTAGTTGCCACTGGAGGTTCAAGTAGGGGTGCCCGACTCCCACCAAGTTGTTAATAGTCTGCCCCCGGGGCAGTGAGGCCTGGCTCCTCGGGGGTCTGGGTGGCTGAGTGGAGCTGCGGTGGGGGGGGGGGGGGGGGAGGGGAGACCGAGAGCACCCACCTTCTGTTGGGCTTGGGAGCAGGGTGAGAGTCCCGGCGGAGGGCCCCCCCCCGGTGCTGGTGTTCCCCAATGCCAGTGGGGGTTGCTGTGAACCGCTGGGTGTGGGGCCACCGCTGCCTGTGGCGGTTCTTTGTGGGGGGGGGGGGCTCAGAAGCAGTGCATTGCAGCAGATGCCTTCGCCCACCGGCTCACCTCTTCTCCTGGATGGGTTGCGGCTGGATCGTTGCTGGGGCCGTGGGCCGGGCCGCGTGTCGGAGGATCCCTCCCTCCGGCTGTTGGTGTGCTGGTGCCGGCTCACTGTAGCTGGAGCCGGGGGGGGGGGGTCAGATCGCACATGTAGGGCTGTCAAAGCGGGAAGGGGTGCCCCCGCTGCCTGTGGCGGTTCTTCGTGGGGGGATGGGGGGGTTCAGAGGCAGTGCAGTGCAGTAGATGCCCCCACCCCCTGGCTCACCTCTTCTCCTGGATGGCGCTCGTATGACCGGCGCAGGCGGAACCCACCCGTGCCCGAAGCGGGAGTTTCACGGCTCTTCCCCGGCCATCTGGGTTGCGGCTGGATTGTTGCTGGGGCCGCAGGCCGGGCCGCAGGGTCGCGTGTGGGAGGATCTCTCCCTCGGATGTTGGTGCGCTGGGTTGCGGCTGGCTCATTGCTGGGGCCGTGGGCCGGGCTGCAGGGTCACGTATGTGAGGATCCCTCCCTCCGGCTGATGGTGCCGGCTCCCTGTAACTGGAGCCGGGGGGCCGGAGCGCACAGGTGGGGCTGCACGGGCCGCGATGAGCGGTTAGATGGTTGATCCGCCGCGGCTCATAGGATAAAAGTGGGGAGGGGAGCCTCTGATGGAAGGAGTTGTGTGTGGGTCCGCAGTGGTGGGGGACCGCAGCGATCTTCAGCGGCGGGAGCCCCTCCTCCTACTCACGCCGTCTCTCGGCCTCCTCAGTTCTTTGGGCGCCCGTCCGCCATCTTGGCATGAGGAGCGGGCGGGGGATTAAGCTGCATATCTCTGGGGCCGGACCACGGCAGACCCCAGGAGTGTGGTCACCTCTGCTCCAGAGACTCACAGAGCCTTGGCCATCTCCAGGTCCATCATTCTCACGCTATATCAGCCCCAGTTCATCGGGGCAATGGTCTTCCCACGGAGGCCATCAAAGGAGCATCCGCATTGTCGGCGCTCCAGGCCACGCCCCCCGCTGATTATATATATTAATAAGTAGTGTGGGCAAACATGCCCCCTAGGGGACTCCACATACCAAGAGTACTGCCTCAGATGTCGTATCTCCCCAGTAAGCCTTTAATCTGTGCACCTCCAGAAAGGATCTCAACCAACTGACCGCTTCCTCAGAAAACTCCTCCCTTCCTCCGTCACCCTCAGCCTCTCCAGTAGTATCTGATGGTCTAAGAGATCAAAGGCTGCTGACAGATCTAAAAGGGTCAGCAGCCCTAATCCACTTTTTTCCCAAAGCTGCCAGAATTTGGGTTTGTAAATTAACCAAGGCACTTTCTGCACCGTGGGCGCATCTAAACCCTGATTGCTTCTTGTGAAAGATTCCTACCACTTCCATATGCACTTGAAGCTGCATGGCCGCAACCTTTTCCACCAATTTGAGGAAAAACAGTGTATTAGTAATCGGTCGCAGATTTGTTGTATCCATCGGGTCCAAGTCCTGTTTCTTCAACAGGGGGTAACCACCACATCTTTAAATGATTGTGGAATAAAGCAGGCATTAACAAATCTACATAGGTAAGGAATGAAAATATCCTGATGTTCAAAAATGACCTTCGATTGGTAGAAGATCCCGTAGGCAACTAGTGGGGTGCATGCCCTTGAGGGTCTCCTTAATTTCCTGAGTGGTTGTTTCTGCGAAACTGAATCCGGTAGGGTGTTCCCTGGTTTTGGACCCCTAGACCAGAAGTATAACTCTCGGGTGATCCATTTTGATGTTCATCACTGAAATGTATCTCTATTATGGCTGATTTCAGCCTGTCCAATTCATCCTTAATCTTATTCTGAGCGAGTGTCAGCTTGTTTGCAAAAGCTTCTTGAGCTCTTTCGCAGTCCTCCTTGGAGGGATTTATATTCTGCAATAAGCACTCTAGGTTTTTCCCAGGATTTAAATAATTTTAAAAGTTATTTAGTTTGGTTCCCAGGCTTATTGATTTGAACATTGTAGTGATTACGTTTCACTGCAATGATCCTTTCTTTATATTCCTTTTCTTTACACTTTCACGCTGCTTTGTGTATGGGATTTTGGTCTTTCAGCCAGGCATGCTCAGCTTGCCATTTTTTGGCTTTTAACTGTGCTAATTCCAAGGAAAACCATTTATTATGGTTAGGTTTTTCCTTTGCCCTTCTCAATTTGGTAGGGGCGAGCCTATGGAGCAATTTCATCATAGCTCCGACGTAATTGTCAATAAGGATGTCTGGATGATCTGAATCTTGTGTTTTTATCAGCAGAGCATCCATACACTCTGCCAGATCCACAGCTGTAATAGCACAGTAGTTTCTACCTAACACCTTGCAGGGTAGTTCGTGTTGATGCTTGAATGGAGAGGGGAGCTGCAACTGACACATAATGGAGGCATGGTCGGAACACACACAAGGGGTGGTTATCACCTCTGTCAGTGAGATGTTATCACTAGCCACCCAATTCAAAGTATTTCCTTTCATGTATGTGGGCTCAGAATTATAAACCACAATATTCTCGTTGTTTAAAAGTGTCTCCAATTCTAAAGCTTATTTGTCTTTAGGGTCCCCTCTCCAAAGGTTCAAATCACCCAATAGAATAACTGCCGTATTTGGTGTTTGCATAGGAGATAATAGACTAATTAGATCGTCATTAAACTTCCATGGATTCTCCAAGAGGCCTATAGAGCACTAAGAAGTTAATGTTATAGTTGCGATAGGGAATGTTCTTTGTATGGAGTATGTCACACCCCATCACATTCTATTTTAGTCTCCTACAGCTCCAATTCCTTTTTGCATATAATGGCAACTCCTCCACCCTGGCCCTCGTGATGATGTTTACTAAAGAAGAAGTAGTCGGGGGGAATGGGGTTACTTGCTTAATCATGGGGCCACAGGCTTCGGATAGGCAAGTTTCCGTAATGCACATTATGTCCACTTTGTGTTCTAATGTGCTGCTCATGCAGATTTTGGCAGAACATTCAGCGGCAGCAGAGCTCTTTGCTGGCACACTTCTATTTTGTAGGAATAAAATACCCGTTATCCTTGCAAGTGGTGTTTTGGACCTTTTCCCCTAGTGGATTGTATTTTTTTCTGGTGTGAGCATTGAGGTGCATTCCTACAAAAGGCATCATGAAGTAAGACAGAGACAACAGAATCACTTTCTTAATAAAAAAAGGACTATTATTTAAAATGTCAGGATGGATTAAGGCCTAACTTGCCCTAGGCTAAGGTGGGATTTCCCCACCTCAATAAACTAAGGATAGTCTGTGTCAGTAAGTTCAAATGAAAAGTCTGTCTGTGCCCAAAACCTATGCTTGCCCTCACAATTAAAGATATACAATGTGTAGGGATATCAGCACCAAAACGAAACAGTGTTCGAAATAAAAAAGTTCTGAGCTTCTTGCAGCTTGCTTAGTTCAGATTCCCCTTCCCCCAAGTTCAAACAGTTCCACAAAGAAAAGCTGGAGGGTTCCCTTCCCCAAGCATAACACCATCAGGGAAGATCTCAGGGTCTCTTCCGCAGGTTTGTCATAATTCCAGGGTATCTCAGGGTACCCTTCCCCAAGATCAAAACAATTCCAAAAAGGTTCAAGTCTCTTGAAATGACTAGTATAGCACAATTGTCACCGACACTCCCTTTCCTTGTATCATAAATGCGTCTTCTTCACTTCAACACTTATATCACACAGCCTTGGTCTCTGGGCTCTTTCTTGGCTCTTTCCCAGATTAGGCTAATTCGGTCTAGGTGCAGTTGTCGAACCACACGGTCCACCCATTACAGGTCACACAACCGATAACCCTTGACACTTGTGATGCTCTTGATCCTTCTTGAGTAACACTGGTTTTCCACCTAGCACCAGTGTCAACACTTGACATTTATTGTGTTATTTTCTGCGGTCTTTTGGTTTTGCCACAACTTGCATTTCACCCTTTTATATTGGCAGTCTTTTGGGTTTGTCACAACTTGCATTCAGCTTTGGTATATTGGCAGTCTTTTGGCTTTGCCACAACTTGCATTCTGCTTTGGTATATTGGCAGTAGTTTGGCTTTGCCACAGCTTGCATTCAGCTTGGTCTTCTGAATTCAACAACTTGTTTCTCACAATTGCTTTCGGTTAATTAAAAATTGTTCATACCAACTTTCACTTTGTCAATGCTTGTCACTATTTTCACTTCTTCTAACATAGCACATCATTTGATTTTCATATCTTTTCTTCAGTTCGATATTCAATATTGGCTGTTGTATCTTCCCCAACACTTGGCCTCTTTTCCATGTCTCCTTATCTCTTCAAAATCATCTGGTAATGTATGCACAACTCTTGTAACAGATCTATTGATTATGCGGTAACCTTAACTGTCTTGCATTCGCCCCAGAGTACCCCGGTCCGAGTACTTTTTCTCTTGTACTCACCAGAGCTGCTCTGGTCTGTCTGTCCTCGCGCTGATCTTCGTTTCTTGCTCTCCTCCTGGGTAGGAGTCGGGGCTCACAGCAAGCAGCGCTCACCGAGAATTTTCAGGCTGCATCTCTCGGCATTCAGGAGTTCTCTGTGTTCCCCAGCTCCAGCTGAGAACACCTAATACTGGCCAGTGCGGGGTTTATGTCCTCGCGTGGCTCTCTCAGGTAGCATCACCTTCTTTCTCCCCTGGGCACACACAGTGTCCTCTTTGCCGGTCCGGTTCACTTCCGCTCCTCGCCACATACCAGCCACCGTCTCTGCCTTTACACACCTGTGGTCTCTCAGTAGGCTGCAGGTGCCGGTAGTTTGCCGGACTCTCACTATGACAATTAAAAGGCCTTGCCTGATCCTTTACATGCCTCTTCCTCAACCCAGTACTAAAGTGGTGAAACTGACTAGAAGTGTGTAGTGCTCGTAGTCACCTCTTCATCCTCTCAGTTTTAAAAGGGGCACATTTTAAAGTTATAGTGTGTTTGGGCAAGAGGTAGGGACTGTGTTATTTGGGGGATTCCTCTTATTTGTTTACTTTCTGAGTGGATATATATCTGAGGAGTTGGGAAATGATTACAAGAGTTCCGAGAGAGTCCGACCTGACCTTTGGATTGGTCTCTTTCCAGTCTTTCTACAACCAGGGTGTTTCCATTGGTTATCCTGAGCGGAGGTATCAGAGTCTGATAACATGACCCTATAAAAGCCTCAGGGATGAAAAGTTCATTATTTAAAGGAAAGGGGAATACTGTATCTCACCTGCAGGCGTTCTCTCCCCACTCCCCAAGGACCCTCCACACAGGTGATTCTCCCTCACATATCCATCCCCCCAGGGTCGGGATCCAAATGCAATGGTCCTTCACTGGCCACCTGAGAGGGGGACAAAGAAGTGAGAACGCTCTCAGGTTTCTCACATTCAGTGGCACAGCCCTCCTCTGGAGAAAACTAAAACGGCAGCCACTGGGACTAAACGGACTCCATCTTGCCCAAATGCGCACACTGATGTGGCTAATGAGCACATGATAACTTATGGTATGAGTGAGGGAATGCTTGTTTTAAATGTTCTAGTGTCAGGCTGTTGGAGAGCCCCTGCCTGGGTGTTCTTACTAGCCATCTTAATGTAACCTAAATGTAACTGGAATTAAGTAACTTGCTGGAACCTACCTGTTGTGCCAGAGGATCCTGCTTTACTTCACTGGCGATTATAGTGCTTAGGGATGGATGCAGAAAGCTGGTGATGTCAGAGAGAGTGTTGGGTGTGAGAGAGAGAATGTTATGGGGCGAGTGATGGAATGTGTGTTGTAAAGGTTCTAGAGTCAGGCTGTTGGAGAGCTCCTGCGTTTTCATATGGGCTGCAGATTCCCCCTCTTTCTTCTCCCTGGTTGATGGGACTAACGTGTGGGGGCAGTGGTTGCTCTCTCTCCTTCTCTGCACCCCCTGCAGCAGACTGGTCACCTTAAACTTCTTATCTTATCACGCAGGTCCGTTTGCAGTCTTCCATGAAGATCCCTTCCCCGTCGCCAGTGAAGTAAAGCAGGATCCTCAGGCACAACAGGTAGGTTCCAGCAAGTTACTTTATTCCAGTTACATTAAGATGGCTAGTAAGAAACACTGGCTCCCATCACCCAGGCAGGGGCTCTCCAACAGCCTGACACTAGAAACTTTACAACAAGCATTGCCTCACTCACACCATAACATTCTCTCCGACATCACCAGCTTCCTGCATCCATCCACAAGCACTATACAACAATGACACACTTAGTAAGCAACAGTTGAATGGGATCTTATTCCGAATGCAGGGAACAAAAAAACGACTTTGCAAATTCCAAGCCGAGAAGGCCACACCCGCAAGGTCAACTTCACGAGTGAATAAGAGAGAAAATAAAAAAAGTGGTGCGCAGCTTACTTGATGCTTTTTTTAAATTCTCAGACGCATTCTACTATGTACTGCAACCAGCTAAATATGTAGTTTTGCCATGAACCTGCTAAAAACAAGCTCCTTCTGCCGACATGTTTACCACCAATCACAACATCAATAACATACTAGACTGAGACCCTTGCTGGCCTGTTTTTTGTGTCCCGATATGCTACAAGTAACCACCATCTGAAAATGGTGTGGGATAAGTCCAAACGTAAAGTTTTCCATCCATGTGCAACAGTGAGCTTCAACTACTTTTGCAGAGTGGAGCAGGGGAGTATTCTCAGTTTCAGATGCATATTTGGCTCTCACGCTCTTTGGGTAGAGGAATAATTAGTGTTCGTATTATCTAGTCAGGATTTGGTTACCGATACGGTCTATATTCTTTGCATTACATATTTTTGAATTCCAGTTGAGTCAATATGGCCCTGCAACAGTGGTGCAAGCATGGTGCAGTCAGTTTCAGATCTTCATATATAGGTGAACAAGAAACACATGCGCTTTTGTACCACTTCAGCTAGAGTTTGTACAGGCTCTCTCTACCCTCAACTGTTCTGGGGCAACAGCCCCTAAAAAACCACTTGCCTAATCCTACCTCAATATGTAACCTGTAGTGATGTGAGGGCTATAAAATATGATAATTTATAACCAATGTAAGGGATTTCCATCTTTTCTGAGGTGGAATCAATCACATTTTATTCAGAGGGGTCATCTTACCTAGGGATCATGAGACAGTGCAGCATGTAACTACTTTGCGGTTTTAGTGAAAACAATTGTGAAAATGACCTTCAGTTCAACATATACTCAAATTATGGCTTGGACTTTCAGAGAGGCGCTACTGCTTGTGACTGAGCTGCTACAGCATTCTAGGTAATCTGTGGAGCAATGAAGTCCCCGGAAAATCCCATGAAGACAAAGGCCTGCAGCAGTATCATAAGGTTGACAGAAGTGCGCATTAATCATAGGGACAAGTGGTGACTGCACCTCAGAGAGAATGCAAAGAGAACAAATGGTACAAGAGAACCCAGGACAATCAGGAGTAGGTTCTTACCAGGAATTACAGGTGGGAATGACCCACACAGAAGGAACACTTATCAGCATGGCGAGGCAATGGGATATAAAAGACAAGAACGAGGTAATGGAGGATGGTACCAAATAGGAAAGGATAGAAAGAGTCTGGAGCACCAAGGAGTATAGGAATCCTCCCATAGAAGAGACAAAAGAAAGAATTAAGACCAAGCAAGACTGATATGAGGGTGCTCCTATGAGGTATGTGGTGAAGCAGGGATTCGTAGAAGCTAGTATAACACTGAACATGAAAAATGAAATGCTTAATTGCAAGGGAGACATCACTGTAAATCCCAAATCTAGTATAATGCCATTATGTATTCTTCTGCCAGAGAATAACTGGGTCGTTATGATGGTTGCATCAAGGTTTCTCATGTGGCACCAACAACAAGAAATGGAAGAAGCCAGGCTCTTAAATGTTTTCAACAATGGTTACATTAGGAGAGGACAGTACTGTGTGGTGATGGATCATAAAAGTACATACATACTATCAGTTGTGACAGAAGGGCCTTAAAGATGAATAATTAATATAGATCACTGATTTCTAGTAAAAAAAAAAAAAAGACAAATGGTTTGGGGGATACAGAGCTATTAAATTTGGAGAAAGTATGGTGCTAGCCTTAGATTTTGAAGTGCTTCCTGTGGGTTGTCCATGTGCTAGATTAAGACATGTCATGCATGCATTCCGTTCTCATAATAAACATTAACAACTCAGCAGTGGCAAACATGGCTTTCTACTTACATCTTCCAAATAAACTGATGCCAAGTAGGTTCCTTTCATGAAGCGAAAGCATTCTTGCTGCTGCCAATCCAGAACACTTCGGTTGCGATCGACATGAGCCCATGCAATTTTGTGCGTCCCGAATACAATGGATACTATGCTCTCAGCAGCCTAGGACAATAGAAACATCAATGTCACTGTTCTTTAAAAACATAACTGGCCTACGTATCTAAACTTGTAAAAAGGCAATTGCATTACTCCCCAACTCTCAAGAAGGTCCCCAATACCACAGAGTTCAGCTGTCAGCGACCACAGGGGTTGTTCATGCAAGCATTGTTTTGCCTTCTGGGTACTTCAGATGAGCCTTAACATAATCCCTCAGTGGGTGAGGAAGAGATATTTATGAAAAACGGGAATCATGAAATTGCCTCAATGGCAAAGGTACTGCGTCTAGCTTTTATGCTCGGTTTTTGTTTCCGAATCAGTCTTGCTACCTTTCCTTTCTCGGTTTTCTGTGTTTGTCTCTCAGTTTTGATCCGTCCCTGGCTTTCAGTTCTCGAGCCCAACTCTAACTCTGCCCATTTTCCACATTTACTGTGCTTCTCTTTCAGATGTGCTCAGTGCTATTCTTTTGTTGCACCGCTGCTAGGCTCTCTCACTCAACACCCTTTTAAAGCCCTGCTTAGTGTTGCTTCTCAATTCAACCAGGAATGTGATGGTACACAGCTGCTCGACGATGGAAAGAGTAATTATTACTGGTTCACTTATCTGATGTTCACTTTACTCTCGGATTGGCCAGTTGCATTTGGCATTGGGTACATTAAATATGTAACTATCATCACAGTCAGTCAGTGTTTAACATTGCCCTACACTTGCACTCTTCCCACTGTTATTCTCCCCCATGCACATTGTCTTCTCCTTGCACTTTCCTCCATTGACTCTCCCATTTCTTTCTGCTGAGATGCTCCCTTCCCCCAACCACGAGGGCGTTGGCGATAATGGGATATTGTAGTTATCCTAGCTAGTAATTAACTATCTAGCGTCGTGACATTCACTTGATCTGCACACCCTCTGCTCTTTCCCCCGTCCATCACTCTTCCACATCTGTGCTTTTGCTGTTTCGCCGGTCACACCTTGTCCTCTCCCTGTTGTATGGCTTCTCCGTGCAAACCTTCCCCAGTGCTCCTGCTCCCCCAGTGTTCTCCTTTCCATGTCATCTCCACCCTTTGTACACCCCCATTTAGTGTACTTCACACTGAAACACCACATATATAGTTTCCCATATCCAGAACTATGGGCATTGTCGCTGCAGGTTTCTTAGTCGTTTGCTCTGCCTCTTTAAGTGCTTGTGCATGTCTCAGTCTGTCCGTTTTCATTCAGTTTATATGATATTCTGGGGCTGATTCTTAGGTGCATTTTAAATAAGAAAAGTGCTGTGTCTCAGCAGAAAGACACTTTACCATGATGCAAAGGATTCTGAGCTAACCTGACAGTAATAAATCAAGTCTGCCATCCTGGAAAGCCGTGATTTACGGCATAGCAACATCCTTGCCAACCACTTCATGTGTTAGTATCTGGCAGGGACTGTATTCTAAAGCCAGAACACCCTTTCTGCGCCAGCCGAAAGAGGAGTTCATTAATAGTACCTTGTGAGGTACCGTTAAACTCCACTACACACTGTTCCCCATTATAAATATAGGATTTCTACGACTGCAGCACCACTTTTCTAGTTAGATGAAAGTTTAAGAAAACGTATTAAATTAGAAAAGTGGCAGTCTTTTTAAGACATGCTTGCAGTGCCACTGGAGCACGTTTCCCCCACAACGAGAGATGTTCGCAACTTTTGCTGCTGGAAAGCAGACAATTTCACATCCAATATTTCTGACCACCTCAGAATGATGGTGTTGGAAACTGGAGGAGGGGTGTGTGTGTCGGCTTTCCACCCTATATTTATCACGAGATCAGAATCAGGCCTTCTATCGGTTACCGCCTGCCAAGGCTTTTGGCTGTCTTAGTCTGTGGCTTACTGGATGTCTCCCTCATTGTGATGTCCATGTCCCACCAATCCTCTGTGATTGTCTATGTTCCACTGTTAAACTTGGTTTCCCATTGTCACTGTATATTTTGTCTTCCAATGGCACAGTAAGGTTTTGGGTTGCTTTTAGGCCATAAAACGAAGTAAGGTTGGATGACCAGACCAACATTTGATATTTGCAATTGCACTGAATGGTGGCCGTTTCTGATTCTTCCAAGACATAAATGTAATTTTAGAAGACATGAGCTTCTGACCTCATAGACCTAAATAAAATGGGGATCTTGGAAATCCTCGTGAAACTTATCAAAATGTCTTATAGCCAGTGCTTCATTTGTAGGGGCATTTGCTAGGCCTGACCCTTGTGACTTATTTTAACGCAACTGCACTTATCTCATAAATTATGATGTGGTTTTTGTCAACTTTATTATTTTAATGGTCGGTCGGGCATAGCCATACAAAAATAAAGAACAGTGTACATGGGTCACGTGCTGCTGCATCTGGGGCTGGCTCATTGTTATTCATTAACCTGACGAGCCACACTGGCGCTGCTGTGATAGTTCTCAAGAACGATGAGCCGGAAGGCGACAGCTCTGGGTACTTGTGCTGGTCATGCCCAAATGTGGCTCCTGTTAGCCTACATGACACTGTGCCAATCTGGTACTGCAATAACTGCCAGTACAGCGAGGCAGCTGCAGTACCACGGGGCAGCAAACTAATCCATCGGGAATGTAGGCATGCACATATATATATGGGCCATCGTCAGTGAGGTAGCTAGCCCATGGCGTGTACGGTTCTAGCGCTGCAGGTGAAGGAACTCAGGAGGCACATGCCTAACACTGGTGTACAGCGGTGGGATTTGTATGGAGTATACATTTTAGTGTGCTTTTTGATACCTTAGTGCAACTAACCACAAAGCTTAGCACTAAAAAGTTTATTTTCTAACCTGTCAACTATGGAAAGTTACTGTCAAAAACTGCCGATTGTTTCAGAGTTCTCTGTAAGCATAAGAATCTCCTGACTAAAAGCAAGAAAATGGAGCTAATAGAAAGATTGTTAGCAAACCAAAGTCTGGGTGATGGCTCAGAGGAATCCACTCTCCCAGAAAATGTAGATAACAGTGTTGACATTGATATTGATCAAAGTATTGATAATCTTGAGGCAGAGTCAGAAGAGGAGGGTGAGGCTGTTGTAATTGTCCCCCCTGGGCCTCTGTCTGCTCTACCAGCTGTACCTACTGGACCTTTGCCAGGTCCCACATTTAGTCCTCGATGTACTGAACTAGAGAAAATGAAGCTTGAATTGGAGTTTAAGAGACTTAATGCTAAAGCAGAACAAAGGCACCAAGAACTGAATCAAGAACTAAGGCGCAGAGAAATGGAGCTCAAGCATGAGCTAGAAATGAAGAAATTGTTGAAAACGCTTCTCTATCCGGATCCTCTAGGAGTACCAGTCCCAAAAGACCCCGGATGCCTAAAGAGATTGTGGGTATGTATGAGCCTAAGTTGGATGTGTTGGATTGGTTGGCTATGTTTGAGTATAATCATGGGCTCCAGGACATCTCCGGGAATTAGTTACTTCCCTGGTTGTTCTCTAGGCCCCCCCCTGTTGCATCTGATGTGGTAATGGAGTTGGGGGAGGTGGATAAGAAGGATTATGAATGTGTGAAGCTAGCTTTAATGGCTAGATTTGGGAAGACCCCTTCCCAGTACCTTAAGAGGTTTAGGACCCTCAAAAAGCATGATGGTACCCCTTGGGCTACCTGGGTGAGTGAAAGTTTGAAGAACTTAGAGGGATGGATTAAGGGTTACAGGATGAACACTTATGAGGGAATGAAGAATCTTGTGATGTTGGAGTCAATTTATGATGCCTGCTCTCCTGAGCACAGACAACATTTGGCTGATTCAAAGGAATTAGATTCCAGAAAACTAGCTAAGGCTGCTGACTTGTGGGTTGCCAACAGGGCTACTCACAAGGGCTCTGGGGCAACTCAGAAAAAGGATCAGGGGAAACAGCCTAAAAAGGACTCCAAAGAGAATTCTAATAATTCCAATCCCAAAGAGGGCCCCAAACAAAACAATAAGGGTAAGCCACAAGGGAAACCAAATCAGGCTAGTGTACCTTCTGGTGCCAAACCAGAAGGAGTTCAGAACAAGCCACCATTCCAAAAAGCATTTGGTAAATGCTATGTTTGTAGCTCAACTGACCATGTGAAAGGGGATCCCAGATGTAAGGGTAAACCTTCAGGGGTCCACACTGTCTCCTTAGCCTTCGCTCCAGAGGAGGAAGTACAGATGGCCAGTGGAAACTTTCTACTACTGGCTGATGATCCCATTGGAGTCTCAGCCAGTGTTTCTTTAGTGTCTCTGGGGTTGTGGGAACAACAGAATTTAGATGTGTATAATTCTATCCCAGATAATACTAAAGAGTATTATAAGGACAGTGTCCAGGTGAATGGTCAGGAGACTCCTGCCATTAGGGACACTGGGGCCAGCATAACTGTGGTGGATGAATCATTTTTCAAGGCAGAGGATGTTGCTAAGGCATCCAGACGCCTCACCAAGTTAGCTGGAGGGCCTGTGCAGATGCTTCCCCAATTACCAGTTCTCATCCAATGCAATGCTATGACTGTGAAGATACCTGTCAGTGTACAATGAGAGGTACCAGGAAGGGTTCGGTTGGGAAATGACCTGAAAACTCTTGTAGTGGTGTCACACACCCCCAGACCTCCTAGTAAAAGGTTACAGGAGCTAAATCGGACCTGCAAGAGAAAAAACCATGAGAGGTTCTTCTCTGGAGATGATGAAGAAAGATATCACTCCTTCTCCGCTGGAACAACTTACTGCAGTCTCAAAATCAACAGAAGCAAAGTGGCAAACCAAGACTTCCAAGAAGCGGCCAGCAGCAAGCACTCCAGTGCTTCCAACAAGGACTTCCCCTTGGTTGTCCAAAGTTACACCTGTAACTCCACCTCCAGCTGAGGCTGAGAGGGCGGTACAACCCTGTGTGGTTGAACTAGACTCTAAAGAAGAGCTAGTAGAAGGCCAATAACTTATTGGAGATCTGGATCCTGTTGACCATCCTGAGCTGCAGTCTTTACTGGCAGAAGGTGGACCCAACAGGGCAGACTCCAGTAGGGGACAAAGAGAATGTCCAACTCTGGAAGGTCTTCGCCACCAGGCAGCTTCTCAGACAGATGGGCAAGAGCCTGGGAAGTATAGGTTGCACTGGGAAGATGGCCTCTTCTACAGTTAACCGAATGAGTCTGCACCTGGAGACTACAAGCGGCTTGTAGTACCTCAAGAAAACAGACAACAGTTCTTGCAACTAGCCCATGAGATTCCTTTGGCTGGTCACTTGAGTTTCAAGAAGACCAAGGAAAGGCTCTCTCTACTTTCATTGGCCAAAAATGGGGGCTGAGGTAGATATGCTTTGCAAGAGCTGCCACACCTGCCAAACTTTTGGTAAGGTTGGTTCCAAGAATGTGGCACCTTTAGTGCCTCTCCCAGTAGTGGGAGTCCCATTTGAGAGGGTAGGGATTGACATTGTTGGTCCCCTTGATCCTCCAACCTCCTCAGGCAACAGGTTTATCCTTGTTGTAGTAGACCATGCTACTAGATACCCTGAGACAATTCCTATGAGGACTGTTACAGCTCAGGCTGTGGCTAAGGCCCTCCTTGGTATTTTTACCAGGGTTGGGTTTCCCAAGGAAGTAATCTCTGACAGGGGGTCAAATTTTATGTCCCACTACATGAAAGCCATGTGGAAAACCTGTGGAGTTACTTACAAGTTCTCAACCGCATACCACCCTCAGACAAATGGATTGGTAGAAAGGTTCAACAGAACCAAGAAGAGCATCATAGGTGCTTTAGAAGACCCCCTTGAAAGAAAGTGGGACCTTCTACTGCCATGCCTTCTCTTTGCTTATAGAGAAGTCCCTCAGGAGGGAGTAGGTTATTCTCCCTTTGAACTTCTTTATGGCCATCCAGTCAGAGGTCCATTGGCCCCGATTAAGGAGGGGTTGGAGAGTGCTCCTTCCCCCAAGCCAGTCAGAATGACTGACTATGTGATAGGTCTCCGGAGGAGAATGTCACACATGATGGCAGAAGCTAGTGATAACCTGAAAGCTGGACAAGCTTTGGTCAAACATTGGCATGATCAAAAAGCTAACATGGTTGAGTTCACTCAAGACCAGCTAGTTCTAGCTATGATCCCAACAAGGCAGAGGGCCTTGCACGATAAATGGATGGGACCCTTCAAGGTTGTGGGTAAACTTGGAGAGGTGAACTATCTGGTGGACTTGGGCAATCCCAAGGAGGCTCCCAGAGTCTTCCACACCAACCGACTAAAGGCGTATGTCTCCAGGCCTGAAGTAGGAGCCTTGCTTCTAGCTTCAATAGAAGAGGAAGAAGAGAGTGAAGCTCTCCCCGATCTCCTCAGAGGCTTACCCTTGGATGAAAAGATTGAAGGAGTAAATCTCTCTTCAAATCTGACACCTGAGCAACAAGAGGACTGCAAATCTATGTTAAATCAGTTTGCCTCCCTGTTCTCACTTTCACCAGGCTTGACGTCTTGGGGCCGCATGATATACTCACTGGTGACTGTCTGCCAGTCAAAAGCAGAGGATACAGAATGTCAGAAAATGTAAGATCCCACATCAAAGGGGAGGTCAGCAAGATGCTTGACCTCGGGGTAATAGAGCCCTCTACTAGTCCATGGTCTAGCCCAGTTGTGTTAGTACCAAAGGCAGGATCCAAAGAATTGAGATTCTGTGTGGATTATAGAGCTCTTAATGCAGTCACCAAGACTGATGCCCACCCTTTGCCTAGAACAAATGAGTTGGTGGATAGACTTAGTGCAGCCAAGTTCCTCAGCACATTTGATCTAACGTCAGGCTATTGGCAAATAGCCCTGACAGACCATGCCAAGGAGAAAACTGCTGCATTTTCTACACCAGTTGGATTATACCAATTTAAGGTTATGCCTTTTGGACTGAAGAATGCACCTGCTACAATTCAAAGGATGGTAAATCAGGTTATGGCTGGGATGGAGCACTTCTGCATGGCATACTTGGATGACATTGCAGTGTTCAGCCACTCCTGGGAAGAGCATGTTAACCACCCAGGACATGTTTTGCAGGCTCTTGCGAAGGCCAACCTGACCATAAAGGCAAGCAAATGCCAGATTGGACAGAGTAAGGTGGTCTACCTTGGGCATGAGGTAGGAGGTGGAGAAATAAGGCCTTTGCTCAGTAAGATTGAAGCTGTGCAAAATTGGACAACACCTACTACTCAAACCCATGTGAGAGCCTTCTTAGGCCTCACTGGGTACTACAGGAATTTCATTGAGAACTATGGGACCATAGCTTCTCCACTGAGTGTAATCTCCTCTCCAAAATTCCCTAAGAAGGTCAAATGGAATGAGGAGTGCAATCAGGCCTTTGAAAACCTGAAGAAAGCTCTTTGCCAAGCACCAGTACTGAGAGCTCCTGACTATCACCAAACATTCATTGGGGAGACAGATGCTTCTAATGTAGGTATAGGTGCAGTCCTTAGCCAACTGGATGGGAAAGGTAGGGAGCACCCCATTCAATTGTTTCCCAAGGTGGGAAACAATTGAAAGAGAATGTTTTGCCATTGTGTGGGCTCTCTAGAAGTTTAGGCCATACTTGTATGGTTCTACTTTTGTCATTCAGACTGCCCACCAACCTTTGAGATGGTTGATGCAAATGAAGGGGGAAAACCCAAAACTATTGAGATGGTCAATCTGCCTTCAAGGGTTTGATTTCACCATTGAGCACAGGTCAGGGTGTTCCACCAAAATGCTGATGGTCTCTCTAGGATGTATGTCATCGACTAGAGGTATGAGATTCATCCAGGAGTGGATTAAATCCTCCTGTCCCTTAGTCTGGGGGGGGGGGGGCGAGTGTTAGGGAGAATTCTCTGTTAGGGCTAATTTCCCAAACCTAGTGAGTCCCCCAGCAGCTTTGCTGGATTTTTGGGGTTTCTTTTTTTCTCCTGCTAAGAGTGAGACTCTTTTTCTCCCACTCTTAGGCATGATATGAGAATGTCCTTTGACTATGTAATGTGTTTTATGGGCTATAGGGTCTTTTACTCCATAGGGCTTCATGTGTTTTTGGTATGTGTGTTACACAGCACCCTCAGTGCAGTAACACAGGGGTGTCATAGTGACCCCCAAACATAGACTCCATACCCTGGGACTGACTACTGTCTCCCAGGGCATGTAAAGTCACCATTGGCTTTACTAGTCTCAAATTGTGAACAGAACCAGTACAAACCATCATATTGTGGAAGTACTGGTAGGGGTAATTCGATTGCCCCTGGGTCTGATTTCCAAGGGGCCACTGTCCAGACCCCCCCTTGTTTAGTTTCTGACTGGTGGCAGTGTATACCACGCGAAATATTCCACTTGAATATTTCCTATGGGATTTTCCCATTCATTTTAAACGCACCACTTTTTGGTGCAATGTTAAAGATACCGCCAGGTTATTTATTTAATATTTATTCCCCGTTTGGGTCTTTTTGCCAGGACTCAGTTTTAAAATGGCGTTTGTGTTCGCCTCTGAAACTCCAACCCAAGTCGAGCCCTTTGTTCCAATTTTTGGCAGGCTTCTCCACAGAAGCCCTCGAAATGGTGCCACTCTGTCTGGGGTCAACAGGATGTGTGGGAGGGGGATTGGGCACCCTGGACTGAGTTTCCTTGGCAACTCAAGTCGCACTCTTGTGTGAGTGGCCCAGTGGTGAGCCGCCCGGTTCACCACTTAGCATGTTTGAGTGACAGCTAGGCTGATGAATGGGGGTTTTGCTGCATAAAAACAGGGCTTTGGGGACTGGAACTTCAGAAGTCGCCACAGGACCTAAAGAATCCGAAGAGGGGAGAAGCTGAGCCATCTACAACGACGACACCACCGGTGGAACCCTGCTGTACGAAACTCACCACTTTCCCGACGACAGAGGAGATCTTCTTCCAGGAGAGTCTTCTTCCCTTTGAGCTGGTGGGACCAACCAGTTCGCCTTTTTCGCCTTCCTGGATCATCTCGTGGTCGAATCGCCCGTGCTAAGCACCCGGCCGGCCCGGATAGCCATGCTTCACAACTACCGCGAATAAAAGGGTCATACCTTTTAACCGGGAAACTCTGCAGCTGTTTTCTTCCCTGGCAGTGAAACGACCTCCAGCTTTCCTCCACTTCGAGATCATCTCTTCCCCTGGACGAAGCCCCGACTTGCACCCGCTGCCAGGAACAACTGCCCCCGCTGGAGCTCTCTCACCATTTCAGGTACTGTGTCTCGCCTGGTATCCCTTGCAACAGATTATCCAAGGTGTCCCGTAAATCCTTGACTCTCTATCCTGGGGTGACCTCAGACCTGCTAACTTTACCTTTCTGAACTGATCCAACCTCTTGACTTTTCTGCAAAGACTTTGAGTGCATTTCCACTGTGTGATCTTGGGCACATTCCGCCTTGCTCTCTCCAAGAGTGGGCCTGGCCTATGAACTTTTTGCTCTACAGTAGACCCTGCAGTTCTTGACTTGCTGTGGTTTCTTAAAAGTGTTGGTACGGTGTTATTTTCCTATTCTGCCTTTTCTCTCCCTTTTTAAACCAATTATTGGAGGGCCATCTATGGTTACGCGCTCACCTCTGTTTTGCTAAATAAGTGGTGTCTTAACCTAGACTTGTCGAATAATTAACTAGGGAGGTGTATATACTTATAGTGACTGTGTTTGAACTTGCTCGACATATTAGTGCCAGTGTATTTTTACAAGTGTGTTTTTAAATAAATAATTATATACTTTTATACCAAAGCTCTGGTCAGTGTTTGCTTGTGCTACTGTATTTTTAGCCCTATTGTGTATACTCATATACTGCCTAACTCCTCTTGAGAGAAGTCTGACTGCTCAGCCACAGCTACCAGGTAAATCTGGGTGGTGCAGACTGCTACCAATTGGGTTTACTGCTTACTCCTGTAGACTTAAACTTCTTGCAGTGGTCCCTAAGGGAACTGAACAAGTTTCTGCCTAACAGGGCAGAGGGACTCCAGACACAAAGAAGATAAGAACAGGAACGTCATCAGCCAGCAGCACCACCACATCGGCAAGGCTAGGAAAAAGGCAACTGCTGTGCTGAGTGACGACCATTGGCTAGAGATAATTAATCTTTTAGAACGTGTATAATACTGAAGACCAGTGGCTAAGCACATCACCATGATTCGAATCTGTGTTGCTCTGCGTTGTTTTGTTTCAAAGACAAACGCGTTGTCCCTCAGCTATCCATCCGGTGATATTTGACTCTTGGAGAGTAAGAAATTGTGTGCTGTGTGTATGTATAGAATTGAGGCGGCAAGTGACGTTTATGGCTGGCTAGCAGCTTGCAAATTGAATTTTTGCATCCTGAGTATATAGGCAGTCTTCGACAAGCAAGTTCATCAGTTCAGTAATAATTATGTTTGAATTAGTCCATCACTTTAATATGGGAAGAAAGAACATTCACTCTGTTTTCTGCAGATATTCAAAATGTTGCACTTGGCAACAGTGGTAATCAGAGTAAAACGATACAGAGGATGAATTGTTTAAAGAAATAGTTAAACATTTGGCCTACTTTCAAGACGCAACTAGTATGCTAGGTTATGTTGATTGATATTTGTAACAAAACACATCTGCCATGGGTAGTGCACCATCCTAGAAGGGATTAGTTGCCTATCAAATTGCAATTAAAGCGGCTAAAGATCTTTTTTTAGGTAAATTACATTATCTCTGCTTTGTGTTCTTCCAGAGAACTCTTTACAGTAGCAAGGGAACTCTTCTCCGCCTCTGCCAGATATTGACCCTTCCTGCTCTCAAGCTCAATGTGACGCAATTAGTTCACATTTTGCTGAAAAGATCGAGAAGGTCTGACAAGCAATCTCAAATGATGACGGAGTACCACACATCGAGAACAAGCTCCCAGTGGGGGGAACCCCCTGGATCTTTTTAAATTTTAACTTGTTGCAGATGATGTAGTATCTCCTGGTTTGGGCCATCTCAAGTCTGCTTTTCCAACCGACTGTCACTTTTCATTGTCTTTTCACCAACAAATTATTCCTCTGTTTACAGCAGCCCTTCATCCCTCTTTACCTTCTAGGGTGATTCTGGCCTCTTTGAAAGCTGCAGTGGTTACCCCACTTTTAAAGAAACTCCAACTGGATTCCAAACTAGTTGCTAATTATCATCCCATATCTCTCCTCCCGGTCATTATGAAGCTGATGGAAGCCAATATAACTCCCCATCTTTCTCACTTTTTGGAATCTAGGCACCTTTTACATCCTTTTCCGTCTGGATTCAGACCTATTATGGGTACTGTACCTGTCATGGCCTCCCTTTCAGATGATCTGGCAGGACCGCAGCGAGGTCGGAGTGTTGATCCTCATTGACCATGGCAGGCTCCTTGATCGGCTGGAACAGGCAGGGATATCAGTTTCTCCTCTTGCCTGGCTCTCTTAATTTCTCAAAGATTGTACGCAAGCTGTTCGCTTCAGCCATTTCAATCTGCCCCTACAACTCTTATGTGTGGTGTCCTTCAGGGTTCCTCTCTTGTCTCCTCTTCTTGTAACTTATATCTTCGTCCATTGGCTGACCTCATTACTGAACACGGAGTAGGTTTATATACATATGCCGATACACAGCGACTGTTTCGTCTTGATTGCCCAATAGCTGAGCCACCATCCAAACTGAAAAATTGTTTATCTGCAATAGGGGATTGGATGGCTAGAAATTGGTTGAAATGGAACCACAAAGAAACTGAGGTTTTGGTAACTGGCCTTGTACAATTTAATGTGACATGGAGTAGTGGCCAGCCTCTCTGGCTGCTTGCCCGGTTCGCAGTGATAGGGTGAAAGGTTTGGGCATGAACATTTTACCATCTGGCTCTACAGAGGCCCACATCTCGTCTGTGTGCAATGTCGGTTTTACCAAACACAAAGTGCTGAGGAAGATTCTGCGGTTTCTTCCATTGGAATGTTGCACAATGGTGGTTACCTCTGCCATCATGGGGTCACTGGATTATTGTAACGGCCTAAATCTCGGGAACCAGCCTTTTTAACGCAGCATCTGCAAACTCTTCAAAACTCTGCAGCACGACTAGAACTAAGTGCTCCTAGACTTTCTCACTCTCAGGCGCTGTTAGACGACAGCTTCACTGCCTTCTGGTGAAGGATTGAAACAAATTTAGGATGCTCTGTATTCTACACTGAGCAATCCATAAAACAGATGCCAGTTATCTGCAATCCAAACTGGTTGCCTATCTTCCAGCTAGGTGTCTTCGTTCAGCTTCTAAAAATCTGCTAGTAGTCTCTCAATATCGATGAGAGCGTGCTGGAGGCTGCTCTTTTTCGGTGCTTGCCCCTACACTGTGGAATTCTCTTCCAATTCGGCTACATGAGATCAAGGACCACCTTGGTCCTGAAAATGTATCTATTTTAAAAGTACATCCAGATCCCACTTGCAGCTGCCAATCCTGTTTCCCCCGTATAGCGCCTAAATGCCTTTATGCCCGAGTTCCCGCTTTATACATTATATATATATATAAATACATCCTCAACAATGAGCCAGTGGGAGTTGCAGCATCAACCCCAAATATGTTGACATTGGGCGGAGGGCAGGGACAGCAGTGTGTGATGGCAGCAATGGGTAGCAAGTTGTCGTTGTGATGTGATTGAGGTACACCATACAATGTTTGCACCCTGCATTGCCTGTAGCAATTACACAGATGTTGTAATTAGTTGTTGTCACAGACAGTCGCTAGGCCATTTGTGGCCAACAAATAGGTAAGCCAAGGATGTTCACGCACCATTGTTGTTTATTCCAAACAATGTGGGTCTTGATATTGACAAAGGTGTCTGCTGGCATAAGTGCAATTTAAGCAGAAGTAATACAGCTTTGGTCAAACAATAGTACTACACCGGCATTAATTTGCTCTAAGAGGGGATGGTATGTCATAAATCAACAGCAGTTGCAGACTTATTGCAGCGTACTGCTGGACTTTTGATGGTCCATCCAAAATGTGGTTCCCAGATACCCACAAAATCCCTCGATGTTTACAGGTTGAAGTTTCCTCTCAAATGCATGGTGCATAGCTATGGGGCGATACCAGGGCTGGATATATTACAGAACATGTTTTGAACACCGTTTTTGGTGTGCCAAAGTGAACCACCCAAACCTGTGCCCTGCGACTGAAAACTGCTGTTTAACTGGTCACCATGCAAGTGTAGATTGCCTTGATGGATTACGTTTATAAGAAACTTAAATCACCCGGCCAGCACAAATATTAATGAAGAAACGTCGGCCACCCGAGATGGGGGAGCATATATCTGGTTTCACTCAGTAAAACCCTTAACTAGGCTATGGAATCCACCTGAACTAGTGATCACACGCTTAGACATTGGGCGGGAAGAAATTAAGAGTGGAATAAAATGGGAAGCTGAAAAGTGGGAGGAGGGCATGTCAAATGAACTTGCTGGTCGTGTATGTTCAGGTTAAAAACTCCTAAGTAATATAAAGTCAAAGTCGCTAAGGCAATTAGGAGAGGAATATCACCAAATTTGAGTTTCTATTCAACAGCTCGATTGGTGGTGGAGTAGATAGATATACATTACATTTTGTGTTTGGTCTGTACATAATATGCAGTTCTGAAAGAAGATGCAGAAACCACTATTTATGGAACATAGAATTAAAACATTTATTGATAATCCTAATTTTTTTGCTGCAAGCTGAACCTTTTGAGGATCTGCACATTTATAAAAGATTTGTTTTGTTCTACCAAGTTCATCAGTGTTATGAATACGCTGATTAATTATTGTGATGCTGATTGTATCAAATGTTTCTACCAGTGTACTTTTATTTTATACTGTGAACAGCTTTATATGTAATTTGTACGTTTGGGATCCTTATATGACATGTGGTGTTTAATTGTAAAACAAAATTCCAAATCAAAATAATGTGCTTTAATTTTTAAAAGGAGAAACTACAGGGTCCATGCTCGTCTGTTTGTTTCTCAGTGGCTGTCTTCATGTTTGTCAATCTCTGCTTGATGATCTCTAGATGTTTCAGTCTCTCACACTGTGGAGTCTCTGTTCCTCTGTCAATCTTGCCACGGTTGCTGAATCTATCTGACTTGTACTCCCACATCTTATAGCCAGTGCATAGTGATTCTGTGGTCTGCCAGACTCTCTATTGGTTATTTCTATGAGCAGTTCCGTTTTCCTCTTGTGTGATGCACATCTGTGTCTTTATGCAATTGTTCCTTACCCTCTTTATTAGGCCATCATCTCTATCTTGGTGTTGCTAGCTCTGTGGCCTATCAGTCTTTCCGTCTTGTGAGAAACCTGAAGGTGTCTCACCCGTTAGTCCCCAGGGATCTGTCATCCAGGTAGCCAGGACACGGCCATCACTTTTGGATCCAGCTCCTGGGGTGGACCAGTGTGGGCGGATCACCTGGATGAGGGGTCTTCAGGGAGTGGAAGTGGGACACCGGATGGCGAGACGCGGTATCCCCTTCCCTGTAACGCCTTTACCCCTTCCCTGTAACGCCTTTACCCCATCCTACCAGGTAGGATACATAGGGACTCAACACCGCACCCCCCCCTTTTCCGACACTAACACTTTCCCACGGACAACTCACTGTGAGCGAAAATGAAAGAACACCCGAGCCGTATACCTGACATGTCCCAATACAATGGTCAGCCAGGGTCAGGCAATTAAAGATCATTACACACACCTGAATTCCACCACACTTCCGCACTCAAATAAAAGGCGGAGCACGAAAGCACATGAGGAAGCAGCAGTTCCAAGATGGCAGTTTAATAAAAGGCAGAAGATGGCAAAACCGAAGAGGATTACAAGGAGGGAAGTGCCCTTGCCTTTTCACTGAAAGACTGCATCTTTCATGAGCCTCCGAGAATAGGAAACATAAGACCTGGAATTAAAGCTGAAGAATCCTGCATTGTGTGTCAGAGGTACCCGGGGCTTGAATAGTCAAGGCAGGGAGAAGAGTTTGCTGCCGTTGTACTGTCCTTGGCCTCTTACAACAAAGCAGCACCAGTGAAGTCAGCCCACCTGGTGAGTTGGGGAGACTGATACTAGACCAGTCTGTGTGGAAACCAAGGTTACAAGTGGCAACATTGTATAAAGATTAATAAAACAGCAGATGAGTGAATTAACTTTGAAGGTAAGATACAATACCATAGACAGAGTGGTCCGGCATCACATGGGTGCTCATTTGAAAGTCTTAGCTAGCTATCCAACCGAAAGGGTGCGAGCGTTAAAAGAAAGAGAATTGTGAAATCGAAATGTTCCTGCAACGGGTCAAGCCAAACCCTGTGCACATTCGAAAGTCTTTGATATTTGATGTAAACTTAACATTGGTCCGAGCCCAGATGAGGGAGACTAATGTGTTCGAGGGATCTGAGCCCGGCTGAGGGGGATCCCGGGTGAACCGCGAGTCACCCGAAAAGAATAACCTACAAACAGTGTGTAATAAAGTGAAAGGTGAAAGGTAGGCTCACGCCCGCCAGAGGGAAGCCTGTGCAGAACTTTATGCTAAAAGGATCTGAGCATGACTGAGGGGGTTCCGGGGTGGAGAGTGACTGATACGATGTGAATACTTGTGAAAATCTGAAAAGCAAAAGAATTTGTTGTTTATTTGTTCGAATCGAGCCCTTTCAGTGAAGAGACTTTGAGAAGCAAGGAGGCTTACGCTCCGAAGGCTGTGCTGCTGGTGACTGAACTGTAACCTCATGCTAAAGAAGCCAGAGACTGTGCTACGCTCGCGTTAACCGCCTTATCCCATGCTGAAAACGTGGGGCTGGGAGGCAAACAGACCCACACTATTTGTATTTAGAGGTAAGGATTGGCAATAAGTTTATTAGTATAAGCCCTTTTTTATTTTGACAAGACACCACTAGGACTGCGTTATTATTATTTGATGGTCGTAGCTTGCTCCCATCGATAAGATTTAGTATTAGATAGGCAATTGTCAATTTTTCAAACCCTTTTTGAAGTTCTATAAACACCCTTGAACTGTGGTCACTTGTGTCTCGCTTACTGTCGATGCCATGCCTTCCTTCCAGTCTGCTCCAGAAAACAGAAATATACATCTGGAAGTGGGAATAAAACTGTAAATACCTCCAGCTTGTCTCTTCTTATTTCTGGTTTAATTAATTTGTTCACAGGTCTGAACTCTGGCACTCTTCTTTCTTTCCGTTCTCCCCTCTCAGCATGGCCAATAATACTCTCGCACACTTTCACTGTTGATTTATATTTAAAGTTTGGTACTTTTGTCAAACTATGCAAATCGTGAAAGGGCCCATGCTGGGTCCGGTAATCCACAATGCTGGCAGATTTCTTTCCCCGCAGCAGTTTCACAGCAGCAAGTTCATGCTCTGAAGCTGTATTCAATAGTTCAAGAATGGCAGTTCGCTCTTCATCGGAGTAGAAAAAGTCGACGCTTGGTCCAGGGTCTTTTGAGCTGTGATCAATTACCAAGTCATTAAGAAAATCCCCCTCGGTGGAGGCGATTGTTTTTCGTAAACAGTTACAGCAGTAGATGGACCTTGACTTAACCAGTGGATATGAAACCAGAGGGGTCTGCGAAAGCAATTTCCTTCCTAGGAGCAGGTACAAAAATACAGATTACTAGTCATGAATTTTCTTGTATATTACATGTAAAAATAGGAAGGTTTTAAGGCTTTTCTTTGGTTGGTAATCTGTAAAACAGGCAAATGCTGTCATACGCATGTTTAAAGGCTGTAAACCAAAGGAACTGCATCATTGCAGAGAATTCTGGGTTTTGTACAACAACAACAGGCAAACATGCAGCACGTGTTCAAAGTTACTATTTTTAATATTTTTATTTATTTAAAAGGTTAAATTAGTTTATATCAAACCTTATACCCATTTACAGTTAACATTAACAACAAAATACTAATTCATTTCATATCAATCTAAAATGTTATGAAATACATATAAATTTAGACTTACAAATTCAGGCCACGATTCATTCCATTAATACATAAAATGTGTCAAAATATATAAACTTAATGAGTTACCAGAAGTATACAAAAGCTAACGTCATAGATATCTGAGGACCACTTAAAATCCTTGTCAACATATCATCAAGTTTTAAAATCCTGATCATGAACACATCTACTAAATATTACATTTCTTAAATCATCCAAACGTTCACACATTATAAATAAATGCTTCAGTGTTTCAAATCTGGTTTTCTTTTTTTACAGATTCTCATAGACCGTGCTATTCCCTCAAGCTCCTATTACCTCATTTATTTGTAGTTTATAGACTAAAATGCAAAAATGTTCTAGCTCGCTTTTTACAGATATTCAATTCAGTAATGTTATAGTTGTTTCTATGCCAGAACCACTTGGAAATATCCGAAAAGGGAAATCTTCATCCATAAAATTATTGCAGCTCAGCTACCTGTCCCAAACATCTACTTTCCTTAATGTCCCGCTCCTGAAAATCGCAATTTTAACACATATTGGCTCATTAACTCCATTGGTTTCCAGTATCCCGACGTTCTTTACAGAAAGGAGACAAGGTTACACAATGTCTCCCTTGTAATAAGGTTCTAATTAATATCCAAACACATTCTAGCAGCAGAGAATAATAGACAAGGTACATTTGATTTTTTCTATTTCTATTATTTGGATACTGTTGTTCATTAGTCAGCGAAGCAGCATTTTTCAAAAGACCA
This sequence comes from Ambystoma mexicanum, assembly GCF_040938575.1. Taxonomy (NCBI): domain Eukaryota; kingdom Metazoa; phylum Chordata; class Amphibia; order Caudata; family Ambystomatidae; genus Ambystoma; species Ambystoma mexicanum. The sequence goes on from NC_090926.1 coordinate 868,641,048, forward strand.
TAGAAACATGCAGGTGGTTGGACATGTAAAGCCAATTACATTTTTCTTCACGTGTGTCGCTTATACATGATTTAAGGTGATCTAGAAACTGAATTTGCCCAGTAACAAACATTGGCAAAGCAAATAAGTCTGGCTTTTTAGAAGGTAAAATGTGTAAGGCCCTCCTCACAGGCTAAAAAGGTGTATACTTCCTCCCAGCACATGGTTTTGGTAATAGTTTGTCACCCTGGGTGAGAGGTGGTATGCCAAGACATGTGTCTCTGGCGCACTCTATCACTGATGAGGCCCATCAAGTCTTGGGCTGCTTGCAGTTCCATGCAGAGGGGATGTGACCTACCAATTTGTGCTGCTCCCATTGGTGCCAGTATCAGATGTATTTGCATGCGACTAGTTCCGTTTTGCAATAGCACAGAATGGCTAAACGGTGGGGGGGGGGGGGTTGCCTAGAGCAATGTCAGTGGTTAAGGTTACTTCATTACCTTGCAACCATCACATTTTCTAGCTATGGGTTTTTCCCAGTCTGCAGCGCAGCTTTGTGTTTTAATTTCCCTGACATTGCATGCATGCTTCAGAGATCAGGCAGGTCTCATTTGCATACTCAAGAAGCCCCACTGTTTTGGTTTAGACACTGCTGCTTTCTGTAAATCATGTCATGTTTTTAATTCATGGAGGATTCGCAAGGGCAGAATGTGGAGATTTGAGTGGATGAACAGAGGTGTGAGAACAAACAAGGTCACCCTAACATTTCCAAAAATAAATATATATATTTGTCAAAGCTAGTTGCGAACAATACCCCGACAGGAAATATCCCAAGATGCTTGAACAAAATGTGATTTACACAGAACCCTTCTTACTCATAGCTACGTTGTCAAACTTTAGGGAAACAATCACACTATGTTTCAAAAATAATGCACCTAATCCATTGATAAATTACCTTGTGCAGGATTGCAGTTTTCATGCACAAGTAAAATGCACATTCCAAAAGCTGGCGCGTATGGCACACACACACAAACAATAATATTGTCAGGCATATCTGTCATTCCAAGATGAAACCCTATGAAAATATTGCTTTTTCTGAAAGGCAATGGGCCATCAATGCAAGGCACACATACACCTCATCACGGTGCGTCTGTTATAGATTTGAACCATTGCTATTTTATTATATTTTTTAAGCACGCAAACAGTGGCAGCCATTAACAAAATCATCTACCAAGAAGCAAAACTAAAATAATTATGTCAGGGTGCAAACTTTGCACTTGTCACTGGCTACTGAAATGTGACTCTTGGCTAGTAAGAAATGGTGTACTGTGCGTACGTATAGAATTGAGGTGGTGAGTGACTATTTGATGGCTGGTTAGTAGCTTGCAACTTGAATTTTTAACCCCGATTATGTAATGCAGCACAAAAGTGTAAGACATCAATATATCAAGCAGCATTGAAACAAAATAAGCTTTTATGAACAACTTTTTGTTTTATGTAAGTGTTGGGTTTTGGAAATTGTGACCCCCCCCTCCCTCGTTGATGATATAGTGCTTTACAAGAGCATACATTAATAAGTTAAATCAATACGGGTATAAATAGAACACACTACTGAGGCTAAGTTTGGAAAGACATTGAGGGAGATATTGGAGAAGTTTACAGAAAGGGGATACAGAGAGTGGCAAAACCAGCAGTCATCATCATGGAAAAGGTACTTCCAATCAGCAGCGCGGCACCAGGCAAAAAAGGGAAGTTTTTTTTTTGTTTTTCTTAAAGGCCATCATTAGCACCCATGCAGAGAACTACACGGGTGCTAATGGCGATATGCCCCTCAGTGGCGTGCCAACCCTTTTGGGAACGGCACTGCCACTCTCATTAATGGACTCTCCCTGCGCTCAGGCCTTTAACTTGGGCAGCGGGCCATTACCTACAGGGTCAGCTTGTGGCATATTGCCTCATTATCGACATCTATCGTCCCAGTACTTACTTCTGAGGTACTGCCTCCCAAATAGGAACCGTGTCCCAACTTTTTGTTATGAAATCACCCCTCCTTAATACCTCCATGTTCCCAAAATCCCCTTGATCAAAAAGGTGCCTGTGCACTGGACAGGCACTGACTGAGGAATGCAGTGACCTCCTCCAACACCTCCCCACTGCGGACCTTTAAAGGAATGGTTCGGTCAAAAATTTGTATTGCCCCTACGGGTCGGCCATGTGTTTTTAAGCCTAAGTCGCTCGATTTTAGAAAAATTTCCTATGGACATTACCCGAGTTTTCGTCCATTAAACGCACACGAAAACAGGCACCAGGGAGCTGACATTTTGTGATAATCCTATCATTTCCCCGATCGCCCTGGCTGACCTGCTTTTGCGGCACTAAATCATATCCCCCGCCCCTGAGCCTGTCATCAGCAGACGCGTACCGCCCATTTCACAACGCCAAAGCACGGCTCGTGTCAACAATCGCTGCGCTTCAACTAATGACGTGTCGCCATGGAAATGGCAGGACGCCTCTTTCCTCAATAAGTATAAACAGACCGTTTCACAACTCAAAGCAGCAGATTTTCTATTCCAGTTCCTCACTATGTGTTACTTTGAGTATTCTGTGACTCGTTTCTGTGCTCTGGTCAGCTACCTTCGTTGCTTGTAGCCTGTGTGAACAGATACCAGTACCACCGCTATCAATTATTTTAGTTTGTTTAACACACAATGGATACAATAATGCCCTACATGTACGAGTCCGAGTATACCGAGGAGGAACTACTGGAAAGGGAAACACGCGAAACCGATGGGTCTCTGGACGGCAGTTGGGAGGACGATTCAACAGCTGAAGAGCCTGGACCTAGTCGCATGGACGGTGTTTCCAACTGGTGTACATGCAATCGGTGCGAGCTAATGCCAACCGAGGACCAGAACTGCTGCTGCTGTGAAAACTCGGGATGCGTGGCCTACATTTCGGAAGGCGAGCCACGACCGCAATGCATCACCGAGCTGCCAGACTTCAGGGCAGCCTGCCTCACACGGTCCGTGTTGAGGATAATGATGGTGCTTATGCACGAACTTCGCGCAACTGTTAGTCCTCGTAATCCGAGTAACAAGTAAGTATACTCTGCTTCATGCCACTCCAATTTCATGGTCTTCTACTATATCCAAAATTACATATACATATCATTGTAACGCACAAAAGTCGTTCAATAGTGTGCAGTGTCTAGATAGCATTTGTCCGAGCAGAATGCCATTAGTTACAAGAATTGTCATTGACAACAAACGTTTATTAAACTTATCTTGGTCATTTAAAAACAGTTTGTTTCATTCCTTTTCACAGGTGGTACAGGCTGGTGGCCTATCGTTCCTTTACATGGTGGCTTCACGGGAGGCTTGGACACCGTGTTCGAAGAGTGATACCCGCCTGTGCCGTTCGTGCCATAAGAGAAACGTTCCAGAGTGACAGCGGTCAGTACAGGGGATTTTCTCTCGCTGTGCTGCAACCTGAACTGTACAATGTGTAAAGTTTTGTATTTTTGTGTCATCAAAATAAGCTACAAAATATAACACCACATATATTTTAACAACGGTTGTTTTGATTTTTTAAATCAATCAAGTGTGTCTTCATTCATGGATGGACGTCAGACACCTGTGCTCGGAATGGGTGAAGTTCAGGTCGCTGTGAAGCGGGGTGGTCACTATCTAAGCTAACATAACATATTATCAATAATGCATGCACTAAATAACACTTGATCAAAGTCTTTCAGTCGGTTATGTCTCTATAAAAGTCACACATATATCTATACTATCAATTAACATTGGATTATACCGGCCTTAGGTCAAGGGTCTTGACCACTATAATACACTGTTTGAAGTGTTGGTCTGTGTTCACAAGAATCTCCGGTATGTGGCATTTGTTATTGATAGGCAACGATATACTGCAGTAGGGGTCTAAATGTTAGTTGGGGGATCTGCTAGGTGGGCATCATGACGTGGTCAGTGGTCTGGCACATGAAGAGAATACCTTGCAGGGACACAGGGTCATAATGGCAGTAAGTTTCCACTGGCGAGGGTGCGTGGGCAAGGACACGTTTGTGGAGAAGAACGAGCCATGTGCTTGGTTCAGGCCGGTTCACATGCAGGACCGTGATCTCAGAGAGTGATGTGTTACATTTATTAGCTGTTGCAAATACCTCTGGAGTTTTCCAGTCAGAGTGGGAACGAGGCTGTGGGCCATGTGCTCTGCGCGCTGTACTATCGCAGTGAGGCCTGGTCACCAAAATGGAGTGGAAAGGGGGTACAAAAATGGATGCCCCGTGTCCTGCTCAGTGTTCCCATCTACGCGAATGTCATCCAAAGTTAACATCACATAAGGGCAAGGGGCGAACCCACTACTGGAGGCACTTGGTACGAGTTTATACTGAGAAGTAAAGGATGAGAGGTGCCTGATGGCCCCTCGCTCCCACACACTTGCCTGCACACAAAAGGCGGTTCGCACCCGGGGCTGGCATGGGGGGCTGTGACGGGCGCAAACGGCCAAGGTGCCAAACAGCATGTACACTTCAAAAGGTATCCCACGCCCAGGGGGCATCGCTCACATGGCCTCCTCAGACCCCGTGTCTCCAGGCAGGCCTCCCCTGAGGCAGGCCGCCCCCCTGCAATCCACATAAGTGTGTCTCCATTCAACAGTCTTCCTGTGCCTTGTCTGCACGCCCCAGGCCCATCCATCCCACCCCCTCTATCAAAGGCGGTTCGCACCCGGGGATGAGCGCTGGCATGGGGGGCTGTGACGGGCGCAAACGGCCAAGGTGCCAAACAGCATGTACACTTCAAAAGGTATCCCACGCCCAGGGGCCATCGCTCACATGGCCTCCTCAGACCCCGTGTCTCCAGGCAGGCCTCCCCTGAGTCAGGCCGCCCCCCTGAAATCCACATAAGTGTGTCTCCATTCAGCAGTCTTCCTGTGCCTTATCTGCACGCCCAGGGCCCATCCATCCCACCCCCTCTATCAAAGGCGTTTCGCACCCAGGGATGAGCGCTGGCATGGGGGGCAGTGACGGGCGCAAACGGCCAAGGTGCCAAACAGCATGTACACTTCAAAAGGTATCCCACCCCCAAGGGCCATCGCTCACCTGGCCTCCTCAGACCCCGTGTCTCCAGGCAGGCCGCCCCCCCCTGCAATAAACATAATACCACGACATACACACGTCATTCATTCACAAACACACCCCTGTTTCTAATACTTTATAAACCACTTGATATGTCTCATGAGAACATCTTTGTGCTTTGCAAGTCAACTCCTGAACCTTCTACCTGAGAAGCACTGAGATCTATGCTAATCTGCTCGTCGCCGTGCTATCTGTGACCGCTTCGAGCAAACTCGTCAGTGTGCTACCTGTGGCCATCTACCTCTTCTCCTGCAACATACTGCTCGGCCTGCTGAATCCAACTGTTTGTTGGTCAAGGTAAGGCCATGTATCCTAGTAATATTTCAGTCATTTTTACATTTCAATCTATTTGCTATTACAGTACCCAATAGAGCTATGGTGATTGGTCTCATTGCTATTGACTTGAGTTTCAATTGTTATGCTATCAATAGATCTATTTATTTTCATCTGTGTCAATTGTCATCGGATTGCGTCCTTCGGGGGTCCAGTCTATAATGTAAGCATGGTTCCTTTTCGTGCAAGACAAAACAGAAATTTCTGTAATTTATGCAAATACTAAGCCACACATGATGAACTGGTATAGTTCCGGTGACCAAAACAAACAATGCATTGAGCATGGTATGGTTCATTTACTTTTTTATGTCATTTTTATTCATCAAGGTTTTATAACAATCTTGATATTTACTTTTCAGAATTTTCAACAATGCCTGCCTGTTCGATTGCCCTTCGAAGACCCATGCTAAGTCTGAAGGCACTACAATGCATGTGTTCCCGAAAACTGTTGATCGAATAAGAGAATGGGTCAGACATTGCGGATATCCACTGGATGAAAGTAGAGTGCAACAAGTCTTTGAGGACAAGAGGGGTGATCGATACCGCATCTGCAGCTGGTACTTTCCCTCGAACATGTACACCACATCTTTGGTAACAAAGAAGAATAAATGGCGATCGACACGAAAATTGCTCGCAAACGCTATTCCCACTCGATTCGTCCACAATCCGCCACTGGTGAGTCAAGTGTCCGTTTTTAGCTTTAGGCCTTGCGGTAGTGTGTAGGTAGCCGAATGGATTCATTGATATTTTAGGTGTTGTTTCCAATTTGTAATACTTTCGACATTGATATGAGTGTATAGCTTTTTGAATAATTACATCTATCAATATATTATTTTTAGATTTCATGACCCACAAACGAAATCTATATATGGGCACAGGGACCTGTCCTATATTGCGCATTACTCAAGTATTCTGTCTCCTTACATGGCAATTTTAATATTGGCATTTCATTATCAAACAATAATTTACCTTTACAACTTCTTGACTATCCCTTGAATCTGAAGCAAGAATATTCTACTTCTGTCACGTGCTCGCAGTTATCAACCACTTCTAGCGCGTATCAGGTAATCATACTTGGCTATTCCGCTACAGACTTGTTTTATGCATGTCAAGTAATAGTTTGTATGTATCGTGTGATTATTTTACCAATTGTTTGGTTAGTGCTTTCCAATTGATATACACCTTAGTTGTCGTCCCCTGGTGTTTGTTTTCAGTTATAATTAGTGTTATCCATACTAATGCAAGTACTGTCTTTCAGGGAGATGCTGAAGCGTCCACCACATTGACAACAGCCCTAGATGTTCTTCAGCAGCCCGAGGTATGGATACTGACAGCTCAACTGACCGTGATCATCAGGACTGGAACACTTGTCGTTTGATTGTTCTACACCATGTTTCATTTGTGGTTAGCCGTTGATATGTACCTGTGCGGTCGACCCCAAGCGTGTGTTGTGTTTTCAATATTGTAATCGTTACTAATGCAAATACTATGTTTCAGGCAGTTGTTGAATTGTCAACCCACGCACTTGATGCAGAGCCTGACATTCAAGTAATTCCGGTGGAAGCGGGACCATGCGGATACGAATCGGCCCAACAGCTTTCGGAAGTGCGCACCACATTGACAACAGCCCTAGATATTCTTCAGCAGCATGAGGTATGGATACCGACAGCTCCATCGAGCGTGATCATATAACGTGATTCCATTTGCCATACTTTCTTCCCTATTAACGCAAGTACTGTGTTTCAGGGAGATGATGGAGCTTCCACTACAATCACAAGATCCCATTTAGATGATGCAGATGTAAAGAAATCGGAGAAATAAGTCGATTAAATCTGATCATTTTTAAATATTCCTTGATTCTTTTAGACAATGCAACATTTGTGGTTATCTCTTTATATGTGCCTGTGCCGTCGACCCCAAGTGTGTGTTATGTTTACGATATTGAAAACCATACTAACACAAGTACTGCGTTTCAGGGAGTTGCTGATGCCTCCTCTTCAATACAATCATTCGTGGCAGTCCATGCAGAGCCAGAGGTATGGATACTGACAGCTCCATCGAACTAGGTCATCAGAGCTCGAATACTTGTTGTTTGATTGTTCCACACAATGTTTAAGTCGTGTTTGGCTATTGAGATGTACATGTGTGTTCGTCCTCACGTGCGTTTTATGCTAACAATATTTTGATACACAGTAATGAAAATACTATGTTTCAGGGAGTCGATGGAGCCTCATTCCGTGCTGTCTATGCGGATACAGAAAATATAGTCGTTGCAGCGCAAGAGGAAGGGGAGACATGCGGATACGTATCGGAGCAACAGCGTGCAGATGTTGAAGGTCGAGTCAAAAAAGTTGCAAAGAAAAGAAACAAAAATAAGGTTAGTTACAAACAGTTCATAACTTTAGAATTTTTTTTGTGCTGGGGACCATTTTATGTTTTTTTAAAGTCAATTGTACTATACTTTATCTTGTGTTTAAACTGAACATCCCTTTTCCAATCTGTCCTCTAGTTACCCGTGCGTCTACGAACTATACATACACAGACAGTGAAACGAATGAGAGATGTTGCTTGCCAAACCATTTCCACTATGGAGACTATGGAGAAACTATTAATTCAGACGCGGCGTGTTGAGACTCGGGATGCTCATGTCCAATGTACAGAAAATGAAATTAATGTGACCGGAGAATCCAGCAAAGTTGTATTGGACCATTGCTACAGTACGTCCGCACCACCGCAACAACATGATACTGGATGTATTGAAGATAGCTCTGCAGTAGTCGTAGATCAATTTACACAATCTACACCCGCCAAAAAATTGCCACCAAAAAAGCTGTCGACATTGTTGTGTTCTCCCATCAATGTTGAAGTAGCAGATGTTGAAATGACAGAGAATGAACTAGCAGCAGCATTCACTGACGCATCAGAACTTGATAGCAGCGATATTTCTTTCAAATGTGGTGATATGTCCTCAACGTCACAGGCCGAAACAACTTTGACGCAGGATGACAGTCTAATGAAAGAGGACAAATACATAGTATTCGACAGTTGTTTGATGGATATTATAAGTATGCTGAAATGTGGGCATTCCGTCAGAGGGAAAGTATGTGGGAAGCCATTGATTCATGTGACTCGTCAAAAACAAGGCAGTAACGTCAGAATACATGCCGCCTGTAGATTACATCATACGTTCTCATGGTCTGCACAACCGATGCTGGGGAAACTGCCAGCAGGCAATCTACTGTGTGCAGCTGCATCACTTTTTAGTGGCTCCAGTTTTAGAAAGTTAAAGTCTTTCTTTCAGTTTGTGGGACTCCATTTCATTTCAAAGACGCAGTACTATAAATACCAACATGATTATCTGTTTCCGGCCATTAGTGATGCTTGGAAAATTGAACAATTGTCTCTAGCAAGTACATTTGAAGGCAAACGATTCAGGCTAGCCGGCGATGGACAGTGCGACAGCCCTGGATTTTCTGCCAAGTACTGCACCTACCACTTTCAGGACATGGATAGTAAGAACATTGTGAGTTCGGTGGTCGTGCAGGTAACACAATGTACATCCTCAGTGGCCATGGAGAAACTAGGATTTATAAAATCAGTGGAATATCTGCAATCGAGTGGAATGCACATCGACCTCATAGCCACGGACAGACACGTTTCAATTGCCAAGACAATGAGAGAGCAGTTCCCACATATTAAACATCAATTTGACGTATGGCATCTTGCTAAATCAATCAATAAGAAAATCTCGGCTGCAGGGAAAAAAAAAGGTTTGGAAAGTATTTCAGAGTGGTCCCAGTCTATCAGCAACCATCTTTGGTGGAGCTCCAAAACTTGTGAAGGGTCAGTGGAAATACTACTTGAAAAATGGCGGTCACTGATGCACCACTGTACCAACGTGCACCGCTGGTCAGAAAACCTACATTTCCACCAATGTGAATATGGCCCTTTATTCCCAGTGGAGACACGGAAGAAGAAGTGGTTGAATCCATCTTCACCGACACACAAAGCCATTGAGAAGATTGTTTTCGATAAAACTCTATCAAGAGATTTGAGGGGACTGACAGAATTCTGTCACACTGGAGGTTTGGAGGTGTTCCACAATATGTGCCTAAAGTACAGGTCAAAGCACTTGCATTTCAGCATACAGGGCATGAGACATAGGACTCTACTTGCCGTCTTGGCCCATAACGAGAATCTCGGCCGTGAACAATCTAGGACTAAGGGTAATGTAAGGATGCCTCGCTACACTAAGGCCTTTTCAAAAAGAAGTAAGCAATGGGTGATCAAACCAGTCTATGAGGAAATGGAGTTCGACTTTGTCAAAAGCCTTATTGTTGCTGTATTAGAGAAGCACAGATATGGACTTTTGAATGTTTCTGTGCAGAGCACTGATCCATTGCCACCCAACATTGCCACTGTGCCATGTCCACCCAAAGGAGAGCTGGTTGTGACGTACAAATCCCGGTTTAAATAATTATAATACGATTGTCTTTTTGTAAATGAATTTTATTGTAAAGTGTGCATGCAAAGTACGCTAACCCTAACCCCTACCTTCACCATCCTGGGTGCCGAACTACCTGGGTGTCATTTTTGAATTCTCTCTCTATTCACCTCATATTGCTGACCTTGTCTATATGTGTATGTATATATTTTTGTTGATGTAACTAATTTTCGCAATCTCTTATAAATGCTGGGCACTGTTAACCGAGGGGAGGCTTGCGTATTGCAAATAATAAAACAAACAAACAAACAATAAATCTCACTTTCAACTCAACACCTCAGGTACTTTATACTTTCCCTGACCTTCCCCAAAAAATTAAAAGTCTCAATAGTTATGGTTCTTTGGGGCTTCAAAGCTCGCAGACAACGAGGACAAAATTGGGGGCCTTAGAACGCGCCAAGCGAGCCGTTGCAGATGGGAGAGAAGCCAGTTCGCATTTGCATATTGAGGCGCAGTACATAGATTGATTCGAAACTTCAAGTACTCACAGATGGCTTTACTACGGGATGTTGCAAAGAAAGAATGTATGCTTATTTCTAGTGAAGGTCAGCGGCTTTGATTTTCAGCTCGCGCCCTGAAGAGGCCCACAACTCGCACTGGCAGTATAAGGTTCTATTGTTTTTTGACTTTGGGAGACAGGGACCATACCGAAAGAACTTCATTTGAAGGGGGGTTTTGGAGGGGCAATAAAGTAAGAGACAATAAGACAGAAAATTCTTAAACTAGACCGAGTTTCATGTTAGTTCAGTATACTAAAAAATAGTTGTCAAGAGCACAGTGGGATTAACGGACTGCATTACGCATAGACACAATGGAAATTGCAAATATAATGTAAGTAACTCTTTAGACGCTTTTATACCGGAATGAAGAACTAATGAATGGATGCATGAATAAATGAATGAATGACGAGCTTTGAAAACGTTTGTGGAATCGTCCTTGTAGCGGGCACATGGGCATGCAGGTCCACATTCCACACGCATGTAGACAAAAAGTAGTTTCTCATTGTGTACTAACCTCGATTTATTTCGTTAGTTTTCGCATTGATTATAGAGCCGAACATACTCCATTGCACTATCCTTGAAAGCAAATAGTTTCAGCTCGGCCGTAATAAATAAAATGAATAATATTAATAAAGATCGGCTGGCGAGACTAATTATAAATTTTATGTTTTCAAAACGTGTATATACTTCCATTTTGCCACTGCCACCAGTTTCAGACACCGGCAGACGGTTTCTTCAGCCGCCAGCTGCAGCTTAATGTAAACAACTGCACCATTCTGATGATTTTATGGGAAGATCGCCAAGGGCTCATATGCCCTTACGCGGTACTAGCGGCTAGAAGCAACATATCAACCTTTACGCTGGCCTAGTGCCTACTTGATGGAACAGCCTTGCGGTTCAACGTGCGACAAAAGTGCTTCTTTGAACGAAAACCAACACCCTTTGTACCATAAAGGAACAGCGCGTGACTCACGATAAAATTTTACGGATTTGTGGATAGAGATAAAAGAAAATAAATGACTTTCGGAGTTCATATGGCAATTGCTGAATATTCTATAAACATTTAATGTCAAATAAATGTACTTTACCAAATGTACCGTGTTGCTGTTTGATTTTAAAGTACAGTTTCATATTCCGAATTGTGGCGCGCTGTGTTGTGAGCTGATCTGTGTTGGTTTCCGGGTTCTGTGTGAAGTCGCGTAGAAGACGACTGGGCGCGTTGGCCTAGGCAGCACAGAAACGTCACGGAGAGAGGCGGGGAATATGAATGTTTTGATAATGTCAGGCTCAGGGGCGGGGGATATGATTTAGTGCCGCAAAAGCAGGTCAGCCAGGGCGATGCGGCGAGTGATAGGATTATCACAAAATGGCAGCTCCATGGTGCCTGTTTTCGCGTGCGTTTAATGGACGAAAACTCGGGTAAGGTCCATAGGACATTTTTTTAAAATCGAGCGACTTAGGCTTAAAAACACATGGCCGACCCGTAGGGGCAATAAATAATTTTGATCGAACCATTCCTTTAAGGAAGCAATGATCCAGAGCTAACCAAAATCCTAAAATTCCTCAGGGCAGCAGGTGGAGCAAGGGAAGGAAGATCATCAGGTCTCCTGTGGTACGAGGGGGCACGATTGAGTCCTGAAGACACCAGGCAGAAACAGGTGCGAGGGCACTGGAGCACAGCGACCCCAGGACAGACGTGTTCTGTACCTGGGGAACACTGCAAGCTATGGGGAGTGCAAGTAGGCCTAGAGGTGGCTGTGCAGACTTGATGTTTGCAGTACCTGTGCCATGGAGATTTGTCAATCAGTAAGGCGTCCTCAGGTCCCCTGCCAAACGGGCAGCCAAGCACCTCCTGGCTGGGGAAGTTCAGGACTAATTGTGGGGGCTCAGAGCGCATGCATGAACCACACGTATATGAATGCAGTGCTGCATCCCGTTGTGTTATGTGTTTGCCGGGCTTCCGTATAAGAGTAATGATGTTATAAAGATGGCTAACAGCAAAGAGAAGAGAAAAGATTAAGAGGACACACTCTGCAGGTCCTCATAGTATGATAAAAGCCAGTCTAAAAAGATGAAGGGGGAAAAGAAGGAAAAGGTAACAAATATTCATTGGCCCCCGAAAGATTTAAAAAACATTGTAAATCAGGCGATTCATGAGCAGGATAACAGGAAGAGAAAGAAAGAAGGCAAGTCTTAAGTTGCCTTCATCTACAGCTTCATCTTCCTTAACCTCAGACATGAGGTGCTCGTCTTTATCATCCGCTTTGACAGTCCCATCCGCATCAAGGTATGAAAAATACCCACAGGCAAATATTTGGATAAGGAAGAGGTTAAGCTGATACTAGCAAAAGGACAGAACAGCAAGAGGGTTACTTGATCCTGAAGCTTGTGGAGCTTTAACACACCCCAAGATTGGACAGTATAATCAATCTACGGAAATTGAACTCCCTCTTATATCTGGCATTAAAGATAAGATCTTAAAGGAATGAAAAGAGCTAGAACAGTTTGTGATGCCACTGTTTATGTCAAAGCTGTATCCCTTAAAAGGACATGGAATGTCACTGCCAGAGAGAAGTGCACGTTATCCTGTCTAGCTTGGCAAGGAGATCATCCATGGGTGCAAAGGAAGCAGCTGTGTGGGGCTCATTAAATAGGAATACTGGCACAGCCTTGAAAAGATCTTAAGCAAGAGCACATCTGACATTGAGGGCAGATGTATATGTCTCTTATATAATGGATATGGTACTGTCTGGTTTTAAGAAGCTAATCAAAGCCAAGGAAGCGGAAGCAGGTAGCACTCTGATTTTAATGGACATGCAGAAGCAGGTGGAGCTCCTTTCAGATCTTTACTATGGCTGAAAGTCGTAGACTTCCATCAGAGTACTGAAGCAGAACGCCACCTTCTTACCACATGAGGTAGCCCCCTTTCCTTTTCCTTGCTTTTTTGGGTTTGTGACTTGTTTTCCTCCCAGACAGGTTAAATCTCAAGCCCAGCATAGCGTGGCTGTGTGTTTTTTGTGCCCTGTCTTAAGAGTTCTTATGACTCCTAAAGCAGGGGGCAAAATTTGCATTCACCACTAGCTAGTGATAATTGACTATTTTTGAGTAAGAAATAATGTGCTGTGTGTGTATGTATAGAATTGAGGTGGCAAGTGACTTTTTATGGCAGGCTAGTAGCTTGCAACTCGAAATGTTCACCCCTCCTCAAAAGGTACCCCTTAGTGTCCCAGAGAGAGTAACATTTCTGTTATTTTGCGGATAGGCTGGTGGTGGCTTTTTCACTTGTGTAAAATGGTTCCACTGGGTGGACTCTGTTTTACTTGGCTGGGTCCTTTTTTAAAGTTTATTTTTTATAACTCTTCCATTAATCAAACTGGAGGTTGTTGTTGTTTGCCTTAAAGACCTGAAGGGTCACATGGCTATCCCTTGTGCCTCTTTGTGTATGAGAGAGAAGGGGGGGGTGTCTGTGTGTGTGTCTGTGTGTGTGTGTCTGTGTGTGTCTGTGTGTGTGTGTCTGTGTGTGTGTGTCTGTGTGTGTGTGTGTGTCTGTGTGTGTCTGTGTGTGTGTGTGTGTCTGTGTGTGTGTGTGTGTCTGTGTGTGTCTGTGTGTCTGTGTGTGTGTGTGTCTGTGTGTCTCTCTCAGGACTTGGGGCTGTAGCCAGTCTGAAACCAATTATGACAGACATGTGAAAAGGACTGTCTGGAACAGGGTTGAGTCATTCAGTTGTGTGAGAGAACTGTCCAGAATGCATAGATACGCTTGATCATCTGCAATTGGTTGACCACCCCTCTGTTAGAATAATGCTTGGTCTGTGACTGTGTGCAGTGTTGACTCAATGGCTCCTGAGGTGGATAAAAGCAGATCCCCTTGCCCACAAAGCCAGACATAACATCTGTAGATGGATCTCTGAACCTGCACTCTGTCAGGCCTGCTGCTTGAGGAATGACAAACTCTGCAGCAGCACCCTTTGACGTCCCAAAGAATCTGGTGGCGAAGCTCTGCCTCTCCAAAGAAGACCAGAATGAAAAACAACTGGATCACAGCTCCTCTCTGAAGGTCCTGACCGTGGTTGCATCGCCAGACCCTGGAAGAAAACTGTACACTTTCTGAGCCTTAATGACCGAAGAACTTTCCCCACAGGTCCCCCAACATGCTCTCTGGTTCTGTTTCCCCTGCAGGGGCCATACTGCCTCGAATTATGTGACTGCACCACCAAGCTCGGCTTCCTGGTCCATCTTCCGTGGCTGGCTCATCTCCGGTATGCTTTCTTCAACTGTTCTTCAATATCTGCTCTTTGTTGGGAGTATCAGCAAGCCGACCCCAGTCTCAGAAGCTAGATCCAATGCCTGAAGACAACATGGGAACCCTGCATCACCAGAACCGCCGACGACAACAATCTCATCTTTCTACTCCTCCACCACCTACCAGTTAGTGTATCTTTTTCTCTTTGCCTTTTCTTATAAAGATTATATGTTTTTATACAAACGTGTAGTGTGTTGAATTTCTCTTAATTGGTATCTAATGAAAAGTGTGTACTGCTTTTGCAAACCACCCCACAACCTCCTTTCAGTTAAGCCTACCCGAGTGAGGACAATCTACATGAAGACCCAGACCACAGAGCCTTAAGAAAAATCTCCCTACCAAGCGGCGATGGCAATGGGAGCAAACATCTCATCCAGATGCCACAATCATTTAAGAGATTGGCATGCTGAGGATTTGCAAGGAGCTATTGCCCTTAAGATTTCTTTTGAGGGTAACAAACTGTTTGGAGACTCTTTAGAAGACAAGGTCTATACAGTCTTTCGATAAAAACGCTGATAGAATAAGTAAGAGAAAAAGAGTGAATCATCAACAATGCACAGGTTGTCTGGATGAAAGAGTCATTTCCTGACATCCAGAATAGTCTGCAAAACCCAGGGATTTTGGCCAAGACAGGGAAAGCTGAAATTACTGCCAAGGAACCACAAGTTCTGAAACCTAAAAAGAGGGCCTGTGGGCAGAAGACTGAACACTTTTAAAGAACATGGGAAACGTGGTTGCAGACACCTGGGCTAATCAAATGGGGCAATGGGGTTGTTGGATAGACTTATCAGGCCATCAGACATAATCCTGGCACTTACTCCAAGAGGCAGGACCGAGGAGGCAACCATGAGAAAGGCATTCAAAGAGCAGCTTGAAAAAAAGGACAATTGCGATAGTCCACAGTGAACAGAAAGGGAAGGGTTTTAGAACCTTGTCTGTCTTGTTCAAAAACACTTGGGACACTGTAGACTCGTATACAACCTCAATACTCTTAATGTATTCATAAGGGAGAGAAACTCAAAAGGGAAACTTTAGAATGAATAATTCACTTGGTGGCAAGGGGAGATTGACTGGCAGAAATAAACCTGAAAGATGCCTATTACCAAGTTTCAAAACAGGCCAAGTCAGTGGAAGTTCCTCAGGAGGGAAGCATTATTGGTTTCAAATGTTTACTCAAAGACAGAGTTCTGACTGGATCCCCACGGATGTTTCTAGCGTTCGTGGATCTGTCTGCAGCGTTTGACAGAGTGGACAGACATAAACTATGGTCCAAACTTAAGTCCTGGAAATGTCCAGAGAGCATTTTGGACCCAATAATCAATCTCCACTCAAACACCAGTATAAACGTCTGCTTAAACAACCAAGGTTTTATCTCAAACTGCATACCGACTTTCCGTGGAGTAAAGCAGGGATGTCCTCTGGCTCCCGCCTTGATCATATCTTTCCTCGGAGATTACAAAGAGACCCAATCCATAATCAGATGTTTTCCACCCAAAATAGGTAATACTCAGGTCCCGAGACTTTTATACGCAGACGACCTGATATTACTTGACCAGACCCAGGTCGGGTTGCAACGACAATTGGATAACCTTTCAGCCTATACCAGCGAAAACAATTTGGAAATCGATAAATCCAAAACCAAGATAATGATTTTCCAAAAACCAGGGACCAAAAAGAAAGAGGCTTTCAACTGGCTCCTCTATGATACTAAAATAGAAGTGGTTGAGTCTTTCAAGTACCTCGGAGTGCAACATGATAGTACTAAGTGGGCCAGGAGCTTGCAAAACGACTTATGGACAAAGGCAAATAATCTAGCTACACAATTGCGAGCAGTTGATCGAAAATATGGTAAATTCTCCCTGCAACCAGCCATCAACTTTTACAAGGCCAAGATTATTCCCTCGCTGACATATGGCATGGATGCCACCCCGTCTATTCCTCCGGGCCTCTGGCTCAAACTCGAAGGTTTCATCTGGAGATCCGTGCTGGGCTTACCAAACTCCACTGCTGTAGCACCGATACAACGGGAACTTGGCCTTGTTTCCCTAAAAGCTGTGGTGGATATCTCCACACTACAACTATACAGGAAAGTCATTCATCCAGAGAGCCTTGAAATCTACCACATGATTGCAGAAGAGATTGAGAAGGGCAATAACCAGACGATGAATAAATGGGCTTTGGACCAAAATTTAAAATTACAGGAAATTGCGTGCAGCAAGGAAGACCTAAAGAATAACCCTGTTAGGATTAAAACCAAATTGCAATGTACAGACTGGATTTTGACTACGGAAAAAGCAGCACGCAACAAACTTTTAGCCCATCTCCCAATGACCATTAACAAACTGAAAGAACCAATGGCATACTGTAAAAGATACCCTAATAAAGCCTTGATGAGAATCTTCTTAAAAGCCTGTCTCGACGTCCTGGCTACACAGGAAATTCTTGCAATCAGAACAGGATCCACGGTAAGCCTGTAGACTCTGCAAAAATCCTGAAGAAATAGAATCCATCAGGCATTTGCTAATGTTCTGCCCAGCCCTGCAACAAGCAAGGATCGCCTTTTTCAGCCCTCTGACTGTAAATTTGTTTGCGGGTAATGAAGAAATCTGGTGGAATCGCCTAATCACTGGGGACAAGACACGATGGCACACAGCGTCTGCGAAACTTGAATTTAGCAATCGAAAAAACTAAAATCGAACACTGTCATCTGACTTTCGTATACCTCTATTGGTGGAACCACAGCCCATGTTCTTGTTCCCTTGGTGATGTTTTTTCATGAATTTTACTTTCTTTTTCGTGCTACTGAACTGTTTTTGAGTTCTTGTAGAAATCTTAAAAATAAAAAAATAAATAATAAAAAAAAAATATATGTTACTGTTTAGGCTGAAAACAGATACCAAGCCATTTATGAGGCTGGCGGACCTGCTGGTCGCTCTGCTCCACCTATAAGAGATTCAGATTTCCCTGTATTTAGACTGCTTGATGTGAAAAACCAGAGGATGCACTGCCTAAACCCTGGGGATCCCTTACTCAGTTGGGCAGGGCATAGCCATCACCTTTGGATCCAGACCCTGGAGGTGGACAAGTGCGGGAGGATCACCTGGGTGAGGGGTCCTCAGGGAGTGGGGGAGGAATGCCCGATGGCGAGACATGGTATCCCCCCTTTCTAAATACCCCTGTCCCATCCTATTTTATAGGATATTCTAACTCCCCAGATCCCTCTCCCATTTCCTACACAAACACTGAGCCGAGGAAGAGGAGGTCTGAGGCTACAAGGAGTACCACCCATGCAATACACTGGACATGTCCCACTAATAAGATCAGGCAGGGTCGGGTACTTGATCTTAATTACATACACCTGCTACCTACTAACTCTCCCCCACATGGTTAAAAGGTGGAACACTGAGACACACTCTGAGCAAGTTGATGCACGAGAAAGAGCAGTTCTTCCAGGGTGATGGCGAACCAGGTGGAGCAGAGCGACAGGCAGAGGGACGGAACCAAGGTACGGAGAAACCTTGGACACCCCGGTGAGAGATTGTTATCACCGAAGGGCCTGTAAAGTTGCGCAAGGAAGCCCAGCCAGAGAGGAGGCAAACCTCTTTTGTGTTTCAGGGACACCAGCCACCCGGCAGAGTTGAGGAGGTGCAGCGGCAGTTGGGATATCAGCCTTGACTTCAGGATCAAAGCCGCAAAAGATGAAAATGAATTAACACATCCGGTGAGTTGATGAAAGCAAGTAAAGTCCGGTCTGTGTTAAATGAAACTTGACGGCAACAGTATCCGATGAATGAAGGTTGTGTGCGGGCTGATTAGACGCGAGAGAAAGCAAAGCATTGTAAAGAACTGTAAATTAAAGATATAAAATAACAGTGGTCCGGCGAAAGAATATTGCCCAATTGAAAGTCTCTGTGAAATGTCTGATGCCGTTGAAGCGGAAGGAAGAGAAAGAAACTGAGATACAAGATTTTAATTGTTGCTAGGTTTGATCCCGGCAGAGGAAAACCTGGATGTGAGAGCTGCCTTTGAACTGCTGAGATCGCTTTGAACTTTGAAATAAGGACTGTGCTTGAAACAACATTTACCAAGGGGCCTTGGTGTAGAAGAAAAAAAGTGACATTTTAAGGTTGAAGTGGTCATGCCGAGGTAAGGGCTGTGGTTTCTACTGTTTGCTGTGGCGTGGACGAAGGAGGAAGGAGGATAAGGAAGAGAGGTGCGTGTGCCTGTGCCCTTAACCACCTGGCTGGCTGAGTCACCTGACCCAGTCACCTGACCCAGTCCACTTGGCACTTAAGGCCGCCTCTCCCGCCCTTGTGGCGCTAAGCCCTGTGTGCAAAGGGCTGTGGTTTCTACTGTTTGCTGTGGCGTGGACGAAGGAGGAAGGAGGATAAGGAAGAGAGGTGCGTGTGCCTGTGCCTTTAACCACCTGGCTGGCTGAGTCACCTGACCCAGTCACCTGACCCAGTCCACTTGGCACTTAAGGCCGCCTCTCCCGCCCTTGTGGCGCTAAGCCCTGTGTGCAAAGGGCTGTGGTTTCTACTGTTTGCTGTGGCGTGGACGAAGGAGGAAGGAGGATAAGGAAGAGAGGTGCGTGTGCCTGTGCCTTTAACCACCTGGCTGGCTGAGTCACCTGACCCAGTCACCTGACCCAGTCCACTTGGGACTTAAGGCCGCCTCTCCCGCCATTGTGGCGCTAAGCCCTGTGTGCAAAGGGCTGTGGTTTCTACTGTTTGCTGTGGCGTGGACGAAGGAGGAAGGAGGATAAGGAAGAGAGGTGCGTGTGCCTGTGCCTTTAACCACCTGGCTGGCTGAGTCACCTGACCCAGTCACCTGACCCAGTCCACTTGGCACTTAAGGCCGCCTCTCCCGCCCTTGTGGCGCTAAGCCCTGTGTGCAAAGGGCTGTGGTTTCTACTGTTTGCTGTGGCGTGGACGAAGGAGGAAGGAGGATAAGGAAGAGAGGTGCGTGTGCCTGTGCCTTTAACCACCTGGCTGGCTGAGTCACCTGACCCAGTCACCTGACCCAGTCCACTTGGCACTTAAGGCCGCCTCTCCCGCCCTTGTGGCGCTAAGCCCTGTGTGCAAAGGGCTGTGGTTTCTACTGTTTGCTGTGGCGTGGACGAAGGAGGAAGGAGGATAAGGAAGAGAGGTGCGTGTGCCTGTGCCTTTAACCACCTGGCTGGCTGAGTCACCTGACCCAGTCACCTGACCCAGTCCACTTGGCACTTAAGGCCGCCTCTCCCGCCCTTGTGGCGCTAAGCCCTGTGTGCAAAGGGCTGTGGTTTCTACTGTTTGCTGTTTGGCGTGCGGCGACAGGTGAACAGGGACTTAACGTTACAAGTTATGGATCCGTTAAACCTCACAGCGAGACTCACAATCTCGAGAACAAGAGCCCAATTAAAAAGGGCTGCATCCACGGATGAAACACAAGAGTTAAATGCTAAACGGTCGAGGAAAAAACAACAAAGTCAATACTTTTCATGTAGCTCTGTAACCGATCTAGTAGAGTCTACTGAACAAGATGCGCCAGCTTATGTGGACCTAACAACAGAAGCCTTCGATGGCGTGTTTAATCATACATGCCAAGAGGCAGAGTCGCAGCCCCCGAACAATGGAGAGTTGAACTATGCAGTTCCTACTATAAGCTCAGAAGTATCTCGCGCTACCACTGGCAGTCTTAAGGTCTCCGAGTTCGCCCTTTTAATGGAGACGGAGACCAACGCATTGGTAGTGCGTGACAAAATACTAAATGAGGAAGAACTACCCGAACACACATATACAGATGCGACGGAGTTTCACTCACCGAGTGTGGTAAGACATGGCCGTTTGGGAGAGTCTGCGGCGTTGGAGCCCGCGCGGGGAGATGCCGCGGCGTCGCTGACTGAGGGGGAGGCACGCCCGACACTCGCTGATGACGCGGCCGTCTGGAGGCGGTGCGGAGAGACGGACACTTCGCACAGTCCGTGCTGTGTCGATATCGACACCCTGGTGAGGCTGGAAGAGGGCGGGAGTGCTAAAGCGGGTGCTCTCCCAAAAGACGATCACGCCGCTGATACCATGCCTGCAGAGTCGCCCTGGGAGCGCTCGATGCAGATGAAAGAAGTAAGTGACTCTATAATAATGCTTGACTTACCTAATGCCAATTCAATAGAAAACATCAACGTCTCATTTACTTGCCCGGCTCTACCTACCAGTCCTGATCACAATAAGGTCAGTGTAGATGGCCTATACAAAGACGAAACATCCGATAGGTTTGAAAATGTATGGTAGCGCTCAGAAGGAGTCCATTGAGAGTAGCACGATTGGGTTAAACGATAATCCCCCATGTGATAAAAGAAACTCGTTAGAATTGGTTTCTACCGTGCTGCAAAATTTAATAAACTTAAATAAAACTAGGAATTGTGATAAACAGCCATCTTTGACACCAAGAAATGTTTCCACAACTGATGTGTCAACCAAAAAGCTAAGTATGTATGACACAGCTCTTAATCAAGGCATTTGGGGAGCAGATAGACCGAATAACTATAAAGCACAAGAGGCAGTATCCCCTATGAGGTGTATACAGACGCAGGAGAGACATGTGCCCATCTCACAGAATAGGGCCTCTAAACAGGATCATGTAGAACAGAGAAAACGGGAAATAACACATGTGATTAGCAGGACTAACTCGCCTTCAGATGTTTCATCAGAAGAGGCGGAAACTTCAGATTCTTCGATTGGTGAACGCCCCTTTCCTAAAATAAGAAGAGAGGGGAGACACTATAGTACCAACATAGCAAAACCACTTGAGAGAAACGAAATCAGGAATCGAGTGACATGTGGCCATGTCCCTCTAAACGATTTATTAACGACATTAACCGCTGCCATGGCAATTTCTCTTACACCGTTCACAAAACTGTATGAATCACTAAATGACAATGTAAAGGATATGTCAACCCTGTTAGCATTGATGAACTCAAAACTGGTTCAATTAGAGGCAATGCAGGGCTTGGGTAGCCTTAAACAAAATGAGATGAACCAGCAGTTGCTGTCAGGCATACAAGACATGAACGTATCTAAACAAAATGACAGGATTGACAAGAAGTTATTTGCTGAGGTAGCGAGGGAAGCTTTGTCTTTATTTCGTAAATCTCACGTTGTCCACAAAGGGGAGACGTTGGGGGCTGCCTGTCAAGAGAAAGACGCAGGTTGGATCCCTAAAGTAGTGAGCCCCCGCGACGAAGCAAATATTCCAAAACCGGCATCGAATGCCTCCCTCCACCCGCAACTGGAGTTTCTACACAAATCCTCTCTACACCTCAAGACGACAACGGAAACGTCACAGATCGTGACGAACATCACAATGAACGAAGGGGACAGGACGGAGGTTGATCAGACGATGTTGGAAGAGGATTTGCGAACTACTACTAACAAGACGAACAGGAACGTGGAGAGCTATGCAAATCCACTCGACCTCTCGTTTAATTCTGCGTTTAGACAGACACAAAATGCGATGAACCCAGCATTGGGGGATGTCCAAATTGCCTCCTGTTCCGCTTTGAGCCAGAATGCAATAGATTTGGTTGTTGACCCGCGAAGTGATCAGTCTGTGATATTAAAGCAATCGGGCTTGTTCCCTATTTTTGGAAACTCAAAGACAGACGCGAGCCCAGGTCATGTAGGGGGTAAAACGAAAAATGCGCCAAATACAAAAAAACAAAAGAACATGCCGGCTCGGAAAAAAACGCAACAAAAAGGTGCACGAAAGTTCTTGCGAAACATAAATATGCTCCACTTAGTTGATAAAGCGATTACCTCAAGCCTAAAACTAGCTGATTCAATTAAAGAAGGCAAGTCGGTGTATCCTGACCAAGAGGCGACAAAGGCAAAGGACCAAGAGAGTGAGTATCATGTTGAAGATGATGCAAAGGCAAAGAAGAAAGTGAGCGTACAAAACGATGAGGATGAGACACTACAGGCCGAATTACTGGAACTATCGGTCTATGAGGAAAATGCTACGGATGAAGCAAGTTCTGGTATAATCCCTGAGGAACCTTTAGCTAGCCCAAGAGTAGTGGTTAGCACAGAGAAGCCCACTCCAGATAATGATATACAGAAAGTGAGTGTAGAACCAAAACCCCAGGTTCTCCTAGATAAGACACTTAGCGAATCTAAGGGCCGAATGTGCGTGATATTACCTCCCATCGTTGAGATTAAAAATGACAAGAAAGAACCAAGGAGTCCGGAGTTCGTCACACTTCAAGAAAAAAGAGCCAGACAAAGGAGGAGGAACCACGCAAAATCAATGAGCCCCAATGAGCTAAGTCTGAGCTTTGCACATATGACTCCACTGGAAGAAAGAAAGGAAGCGACACTGGCACTGATTCCTACTCTCAAACCGTCGAAGCACCGGAAGGTGGACCCCCAGCCATTAGAACCACTGGGACAAAATTCGAACATGAGACAGCAGAGGTCTAGTACACGAACAACTGACTCTACGGCCCTGATTAAATTAATGTTGGAGCGCCTACATGGATATGAAAATCTAATTTTGAATCGCTCAAATGTGCTAAGGCTATTACATCATGTCCCACAACTTCGGTCGCTTGATTCAAAAGACATAAAAATAATCGAATTTCCAGATGACCTTCGAACAGACAGAGTAATTTTACATTTAAACTCAATCTTAATCGCAAATGTAATTCTAGAGGCAAACGAAGAACTGCATTCATTAGGCTTCGACGCCTATAAAATGGCGGACTGCGAGAGAAGAGGAAATAAGGATGAAAATAAAGACCACAAAGGGGAATTCGCTCAGCGTGACATTAACGGCTACGGACCAGAGTGGGACAAGAGAAAGAGTGTATATTCTCCCACAAAACAACATTTACAACTGGCAAAGATCAAAATGGATTATAAAAACATTCAATCCAGCTCCCGGTCGCAAGATTTTAGAGTTGGAACACAGGATTCAACCATTCCAATGGAGAGAATTAAAATTACAATAAATAATGAGAATCTAATTGAGACCCCAGGTTTGGCACGTTCAAACAATCCACTGCGACCTATCTTAAATGAAGATTGGACCTGGATGGCGAGCGCACTGAATAGGATGGCGAGCGCACTGAATAGGAAGGCAAACAGCTAATGTTCAAAGTGTGAATCGCAACAAGATCTCACGTTTATTTCTTGGAACACACGCGGATTTGGTCATTTGATGGTCAATAACTGGGCTAGTAAACTACATTTGATTTGTCTTCAAGAGACCTGGATGTGCGAATCACCTACAATAGCAAACTTTGAATGCGCGTTGAATCCTGCCATGAAGCCTGAAAAAGGTCGCCCGATAGCCGGCCTTTTGACAATGATAAATCGTTCGTCTGGTTACCGGCTGTTAAGATCTGATAATCATACGCCGTACATCCAGGCCTCTGAGATAAGCAAGTCTGCGGCCGCCGATAAGAAGAACGACGTGATACATATCATTAATCTCTATTGGAACCATCAGCGCACTGGATCCTATGAGTTTATTGACCAAGTCACGAAAATTCTTGACAATTTATTAGAATCCGGCTGCGGCTCTGACATAATAGTTTGCGGGGACCTGAATATTGATTTCTTCAAACCTCAGAACTCTCTAAAATCTAATCTAGCAAAAACATGGACTGATGAAATGGAAGTAAGAGGCCTCACAATATTAAATGGCTGTACGCCAGGTGATATTCCTCCGAAACCAACGTGGCAGCGCGATGGCCAAAGCTCCACCATTGACTATATTTTCGTGTCTAACAATATGCATGAGAAAATAAAGTCAATGAAAATATGTCCAATGACCCACAGCGACCATGAAATGCTCGAAATTATATTTCAAGATTGGAGAGATAAACCGAGGGAAACGTGGAGATCAAAAGGTCTTAGTAGAACCAAACAGACTTCGGTTAAAATTAGTCGACAAGGAGGTCCTCGCGATCTACAAACAATTTACATCAACAGAGAAGGTCATTGACTACGTTCCAATTCTGTGCAATTTAAAACAAAACATATTGGTATGAAAAATGGGTCATTCCAGAATAAGCATAGTTTTGACTTACTTATAAAACAACGAAAACGTGCAATGCGAGCCGAAATTCGTAAAAATAATCAAGGCCCAGTTGGAGAAATTGTGGCAAAAAACAAATCTGCAAGGCAATCCTACAAAAACTGGATTAAAAGTCATCGAGCCATATTAATTCAAAACGATGCAGAAACAACGATGAAGACTCTTGTAAACAAAAATAGTAGAGACTTCTGGCGCATACTCAATGGTCTTGAAGCCCCGCAAGCTGCTCTGCAGACATGCCCAGTGCCTGAAAAAGAATGGGTAAACTACTTTACAGCTCTGTATCATAAAGATTTGCCACCCTCTAAGTCAATGTCTAATATAACATCATGGGACCTACAATTTTCAGATGAGGAAATTCGCGAGATAATAATGAGAGCAAAAAATTCTCGGGCCCCTGGACCAGATGGTCTGTCAAACGCGATGATTAAACAGTTTCCTGACTTATGGACAGCGATATGCGTTGAGCTATTCAGACGAATCAACGACCAAAAACAAATCCCTGCATCGTGGAAATCAGGGATAATAATACCCATCTTCAAGAAAGGCAACCGATTAGCACCTGCAAATTACCGTCCGGTGGCCTTACTTGATGTACTGGGAAAAATCTTTGCATCGCTGCTCCAAAAAAAAGTGATTACATGGGCAAAGACTGCAAATAGAGTTGATGTAAGACAGGCTGGTTTTGTAAAATCCGTTGGATGTTCCTTGAACTTATTGATTCTAAATCTTTTGAAAATGGAGGCCCTTAGAACGAATACGAGAGTGTTCCTAGCTTTTGTTGACTTCTCCATGGCTTTCGACAGGATCGACCGTGACCTATTGTGGCAGTAGCTAGAATTGTGGGGATGTCCTGAGGGATTACTGGCGGCATTAAAAGAACTACACAATGACACGTCAATCTTTGTCCGGTTAGATCATTCGGGGTCGCTCTCAACACAAATAAAAACATACAAGGGTGTGAAGCAGGGGTGTCCTCTGGCAGCAGCAATCTTTAGTCTCTTTATTTCTGACATTGGGGACACCATTCAGTCTGTCAGATCCTTTCCTCCGAAACTCAACGCATCAAAGATAAGTTGGTTACTATATGCTGATGACTTGGTTATTTTAGATCTAACGCCAATTGGACTCCAGCGTAAACTAGAAGCCGTCCAAAAATATGTGCATCAGAACAACCTAAAGATTAATACCACAAAGACGGAAATACTTATCTTTGAGAATCTAAAAACAAACCGGCTACAAAAAAGCCCAAGACAGGTGTGGTCGCTGAACCAAGAAAAATTGAAAATCTCAAAAAGCGTTAAATACCTCGGAATGCTTCTAAATTCAAGCATATGTGATGAACCCTGGGTGGCAGATTCAAAACGGAAATGTGCCCAGTTGGCATGTCAAGGCCTGATGCTACATAGGAAATATGGGAACTTTTCTATACAACCTTTACGGAACTTCTACGAACAAAAGGCGGTTCCGATTTTGTCCTACGGTGCAGAAAACGCCTTTGGCTGCTCGTTAACCCACTGGGCCTCGCTTGAACACATGTTTTGGACAAAGTCCTTAAGCCTGCCTCCAGGCATCTCAACGGCATGTCTAAGATACGAACTAGCCCTAATTTCATTACATGCAAGGATAAGTTGGAACCAACTTAGCTTGTATCGGAAATCAAGAGCAGAGGAGGGAATACTCCAATTTGAGATCTTACACAACGCTTCATCCAAAGGTTCAGACTTGCTCGCGCAATGGGTAAGACGATGCGAAGACCTGCTAAAGGTCTATAATATCAACTTGGAAACCCTCCTCACAAATCCAACAGCTGCCAAGGTATCAATATGGCGCCTTGACTGGATAAACACATGCTATGAGCGCAACGAAGCCCATGCGATGAAAAACTCTCCGGGGGAAGCAAGAGGCTACGGAATACTTCAACAATACTTGAGTCGCTTTCCGTCCACGAAAGCAAGAAGATCATTCATGCTATTCCGCCTTAATGCAATGAAAACAAAGGATAGAATTATTCATTGGGCGGGAAACGTGGATTTATCTACGACGTGTCGGTTATGTGGAAAGGAGCCAGAATCTATAAAACACCTAGTGCTCTTCTGCACAACATTGAAGGACATACGATCAATCCACTTGGGAGGCTGGTATAGTGCACACCAGTCGGTATGTGCTGATGAATGGTGGAGGTATATGTGGAATGGCTCAGACATGAAACTAATCCTACCTTTGACCTCCTTCCTTGCCGTCATTGAGGAGAGATTAAATGCTAAAAATGAACTAGCCTGAGACGGCTGGCCTAAGGTTGCACATGCGTTTAAAGACATAAAAAAGGATAATGGTCATGTACTTGTGTGGCAATGAGGGAGGGAGATGTTGAAGGAGGTAGTTGACTATGTCACTGTGTAATGTATGGTTTTGTGTCACCTTAAGCAAACATTTTAAAGGTTTAATTTAAACCAATAAAATTAAAAAAAAAAAAAAAAAAGCGCGAAAGCCTTGCAGTTTCGAAAGTCTTCGACAGCGGAAGGAAAGTGAAAAGAAGCTTGAGCCCGACAGAGGGTAGCCTATAAAAAGGAGTGATTGAAGCTTGGGGAAGGAAACCCCACAATTTGTGATTGAAAGGTTTGAGCCCGGCGTAGGAAAACCTGTACTGAATTGTGGTAACCAGAAGGAAACAAACTTTTGTTGAACTGTATTACAAGACTTTTCGTGGAAGGCCAAGTGGGATCTGATCCACGAAACGAACTGCATACTTTTTTTTTTTTTTTTAGAACCATTTTTATTGGCTTTTACAATGAAAAATTAACATTCAACAAATCCAGCAGTTCTCATCATAACACTTTAGCAACATGTATATTTCGTTAAGTATCTACTGCTTTCTTTTTACCCACCCCCCAACTCGAGCCTACTCCACTTCGCACTCTGCTTTTTCCCTTTCTGGGGGTTCCTCCCCCTCAGTATTCTCAGAGGTCTCATGATCGCTTGGGTAGTCCTGGGCAGACACCAACAGTGTAGTCATTATGTGTTTCCAGGCCGTCAGGGTTTCTGTTTCCTCCTCCTCTCCCCTACCACCCGCTCCATTCCACACTTTCGTTTCGGCTTCAATCCATTGTTGGAGATCATTCCACCAAACCTCTGCCTTCGGTCTGTTGCATGCTTTCCACCCCATCGCAATACTGCGCTTGGTAAGTATATAAGCCAAGTCCTTAGGTTTGCTCACATGTTTTAATTAACGCGGTCTACGAAACCCCTCCAACATGCATGCCCACACTAACGAACTGCATCCTTGTGTCCAACGCCAGAGTGTGTTGCAAGCTCCAAACGTGACATCTTGCCCCGTGCTACAAAACATGGGGAAGGGAGTTTACTCAGCCATACTGACATTTCTTTTGAACACAATTTTTTACACTCACCTGATATCCACGGGGTCGCCTGTATGCCCTGGTTGCTGGATTCCCCCCAGATGTACTCGATTCGGGATGAGGTCTTCTATGGCAGGTGGGCCTGAAAACACAGGAGGACTGGGCTTAGGCTCAGATTTCGTTTCCTCCCACCAGCCCCTTGGACTTGACCTGAAGGCCCCCCTCCTCACCTTGTTATGATGTCTGGCGTGCTCTCTGTCCTGCTTTCTGCGCAGGGGTGCGTAGTGTCTGCGGGTTGAAGCGACCGAGTTAACTTCACTGATGCCAACCCATTCAAGTGTCTTTAAAGAGGTAAGTTCGATTATAGTAGTCTTTGAGGGCCTTTGCTTTCTTTCGGGCTATTGATGTCTTTCCCTGATTGTTTCCCCCTTAGGTATGCAGAGGTTAGCTGGGTCCGCTGCTTGGGTTCGGCTCCTGCCGGGATTTATGGACGCGGAGCGTATGATGAAAGGTAGGTTCAGCGCGAAGTGCGGCGCGCACATTTTTTTTGGGCTAACCTGTATTCTTTATTCCTTTTCAGGTTACGATGGTCTTTCTGGGCGTGCAGTGATTTCCGGAGTGGAACCGGCCAAGATATGCCCAGCCAGGTGAGGAGATTTTGGTTGCTGCTGTGATTGCCGAGACTAACCTGTTTAACTTTGTCCCTTTTTCTCTCCTCCCGAGGTGCTTCGTTCCGGTGCGAGCGCGATGTCCCGAGGATGCCGCCAACGGGATGGAAGACCGCGAGCAGCTGGGATTGAAGGATGGGAGACTGCAGGTAAACTGGTACTGCTAATGATGTTCTTTTGTCTCCTCTGCAGGTCCGCGATTCCAGGAACGCCAGGTGCTGGTCTCTGAACACAGTGAGCGTTACGCTGCTGGCTGCAGAATAACGCGAAGCACGTTTTTTAGCTTGTGTGTGGTTTATATAGCCTACCCTGTAAAGTAGTCCAGGTAAAGTAGTCCGGGCTACCACATCCTAAAACACTGCACTGCACAGTCTGGTTCTTAGGGACTAGATTGTGTGGGTGCCTCCATGTTGGCTGCAGGCCTCCACATAAAAAGTAGTCCCTTCAAGTCCCATTCCACATATGAGCCTGGCGCCAAAGGCACCAGGACTGACTCCAGGAGAGTCCCCGGTGAAAATGCAAGGCCCTTGGGGCCCCAAATGAACCTCAAGCCCTAACCTTACCTGGCATGCGACCATGCCAGTGGGGTTCTGGGTCACGGGTCATGAGAGCACTCCCACCCCGCCACCCTCCAATGCCCCTTCTAAGGTGATTCTCCTGCCTGGTCCAGGCTTGTCTGGAAAGTTTCGATGAAACGTTCTAATTAGACGTGGTGCATGAATGTTCTCACTAGGTTCCCATGATCTGTCTTGAGGGCCATAACCCTTCCAATCAACTAGATAGTATAGTTTGGATCGGGTATATTTGGAATCTAGGATTTCTTTCACTTCGTATTCGGGTTCTTCATCAATCATGATGGGTTCAGGTGGTGGTTTAACTCGTGTACCGGGTTGTACTGGTTTTAGCAGTGAGACGTGATTCACTGGATGAATTTGCACGTTAGCTGGCAATGTTATTTTAATGCTGCCGAGTTGATGATGGTTTGAACAGGATAAGGCCCTAAATAGCCAGGACGAAAAGTTTGGGTTCCCTTTAGTGGTATGTATTTTGTTGCTAGCCAAACTTTGTCTCCTATATTATAGTCAGGAGCCTTTTTTCGATGTTGGTCTGCAAACCTTTTTTGCTTACTTTTGGCTTGGATTAATTGATCTGTTGCCCTTTTAAAGGCCTGAGTGATGTTTGCATGAAGCGTCTTTACAGCCAGCATTTCGAGGCTGGGAGGGCTGTCAAGTTCGGAAGTATGCGGATGTCTGCCGTAGAGGGTGAAAAAGGGTGTTTGCCCAGTACTGGAATGTACAGAATTGTTATAAGCATATTCGGCTATCCATAATAGATCTCTCCAGGTTCCCTCAACTTGATGCAGCATGCATCGCAGGTATTGTTCGAGAGTCTGGTTGGTCCCCTCTCTTTGACCATCCATTTGGGGGTGATGGCTGGTGGATAGCCATATGTCGATGTGAGCTATAGCGCAGCACTTTTTCCAGACGTTTGATACAAATTGGCTCCCTCGATCAGAGACCAGGACTGAAGGGAATCCATGCAGTTTGATAATGTTTTCTAAAAACAACTTTGCTAGCTGGGAAGCATCTGGAAGGCCTTTGAAAGGGATAAAGTGTGCCATTTTAGAAAATAGGTCCACTACAACTAAAATGGTATTGAACCGTTGGCTGGGAGGTAAATCAGTAATGAAATCGAGAGAGATTGTGTGCCATGGTGCCGGAGGTATTTCTAATGTTTGCAGGAGGCCAGCTGGTCTTTGCTTCAATGGCTTGTTTTTTGCACACACTCCACATGACTGAACGTATCGGATGACGTCTTGACGCCAAGTGGGCCACCAATAATTGCATTTTACTTTGGCTAAGGTTTTGGCGATTCCGGGATGACCTTCCATCAAAGAGTCGTGATATTCTGAAATGATTTGTTGTTGTAGCTCGGTCTTAGGCACGTACGGGCGTTCGCTAAAATATGGCAGTTGATTTTTGACAACGTATTGTTTTCCTTTGGTATGCCATTCCAGTAACTTGCTTGGGGTTATTTCCTGTTGGATCGCATTTCTAAGTTCAGTTTGTGTTAAAGCTGTGGTGAGGCCTGAAAGCTTATCTTCAGGTATTATGGCCACTGGATCTGGAATTGCATATTCTCTTTCATCGATGCCCATGCAAGAGTGTGTCAGCTTTCCGCATTTCTTACGGCTGGCCGATAAGTGATTATATAGTCAGATTCAGTGAAGAAAAGGGCCCATCGTAATTGGTGCGAGGATTGCGGCTTTGCTGTTTTTAAATATTGTAAGTTCCAATGGTCCGTAATTACAGTGACCGTATGCCTGGCCCCTAAGAGATAATGCCACCATGCCTTGAAGGCGGATTTTATAGCAAGCAGTTCCTTATCAATAATGGCATAATTGAGTTCAGGAGGCGTACATTTTCGTGACCAGAAGGCCACAGGGTGCAATTGGCCAGTTTCAGGGTCTTTTTGAGAAAGAACCGCCCCCATCGCCATACTGGAAGCATCTGTTTCCACGATGTAAGGTAAATCTGGACGAGGATGTCATAGGTCCGGGGCTGAGGTGAATTTTTCCTTTAGTTTTTGGAAGGCCTTTTCAGCACCTTCTGACCATATGAATTTTGTATTGTTTTTTCGTAGAAGTAACGTGATTGGATGCACAATCTGAGAAAAGTCTGGGATGAATCGACGGTAGAAATTTGCAAAGCCCAGCATACTCTGGATCCCTTTTACTGAGGTCGGGGAGGGCCATTTTAGAATTGCATCCACTTTGTGTGCATCTATTCCAATGCCCTTCCGAGTAAGAACGAAACCAAGAAATTCAAATTCGGTTTCATGGAAAGAACATTTTTCAAGTTTTGCGTATAGTCGATGTTGGCGCAGTTTGTGTTGTGTCTTGACTGTCGTGTAGCCGAAGAGTCCTCTGTCCACAAGTGCCGCACAGAGAGAATCAAAGTCACTCTCTGTGCCGCCTTTGAGGCCACAGGTGGGAGATGTTCTTTCCGGAACTGCGGTACTCGTGGAACCCCGAACCACTGTGAAGGAAACACCGGTTAAGTGTCAAGCCAAAACAGAATCAACAACCAATCAACAAGTAAGTGGAACGGTCTTACCAAAAGGAGTCTGTGGAGTGGCGGTTGTACCTATGGGGAAGGTTCCGAGACCCAGCAAGGCTGCTCTTTCAGTATGTAAGTATCCCAGCAAGGTTGCAAGTGCCAGGCCCACCTGATGCCAGAATCCGCACAAGAAGGGCGGAACGAGTCCGTGAAGCAGTCTGTGGTCGTAACAATGATCCAAAAACAAGTACCAAAGCCAAGGGTTATCCGTTGCCAGTCCGTGAAACAAATCCGAGGTCAAGATCCAAAAAAGGGTGAAACAAAAAGGTATGTAGCGCCGTACAGGAATCCGAAGAAACAGCTGTGAAGCACCGAAGCACCGCAACAGAGCCGTTTAAATACTGGCGCTGCTATTTCCTCCCGGTCACATGACCCGTGAGCGCATCACGTGAGTGTAGTCCAGAAACACGCGAGCGGAAGGCGGCGGTCATGTGACGCGGAAGAAGTCGGTCTAGCAGCCGCCACGGAAGACGCCAAGGGGGTAGATGTCTCCGCGGGCAAAGAGCATGCCGACCCAAGCTTTGTGGCAGTCGGAGCCGTGGCAACTGGGGCGAAGAGAGAACCTGTGAGTCCCGGAACCGGGTAAGAGGGCGAGGGGTGTTCGGGGCACGGGGATGAGGAATGGGATCCCCAGAGGGAGAGGAATGCGTGACAGAGCCCCCCCAAAGGCCCACGACCCCGTGGGCACGAGGGATGGTCCCTATGGAACCGTGCCACCAAACGGGGAGCCTGGACATCAGTAGCCGGGACCCAGGACCGCTCCTCAGGGCTATACCCGGACCAATCTACAAGGTACTGGAGACACCCGCTAGAGATACGGAAACCCAGAATGGCAGAGACCTCAAAAACATCTGGAGTGGATAGAGACACCAGGGCCCCAGGAGAGCGAAGCCGTGTGGGAGCGGGACAGGGCTTGAGCAGAGTAACATGGAAAACAGGGTGAAGCTGCCAGGAACCCGGGAGAGCAAGTCGATAAGACACAGGGTTGATAACAGGAGTAATCGTATAGGGACCAACAAAGCGAGGTAGAAGCTTGCGACAACCCACCAAGTGCAGATGTCGGGTGGATAACCAAACGCGGGATCCCACAGTATACAACGGGGCCATCACCCGTTTCCTGTCCGCCTGCGCCTTCATGGACGCCTGGGCCTCGACAAGATGAGTCGACACCCGAGCGTGGACGGAGGCCAGGTCCCTAACACGTGCAAGGGCAGCTGGATTGGCAGAAGTAGGCAAATCCGTGAAGGGCAGAACACGAGGGTGCTGACCATAAAGTACATAGAACGGGGAGAAACCAGTGGAAGAATGGACAGCGTTGTTGTATGCGAATTTCGCAAGATGCAGTACGCTCAACCAGGAAGCCTGCAGCTGTAGGGTCAGACAACGTAAGTACTGCTCCAGCGTCTGGTTCAGTCGCTCGGTCTGACCGTCCGTCTCAGGGTGATATGCTGAGGAGAAACGGACGTCCATTCCGAGCAACCTAGTCAGGGCCCGCCAGAAACGCGAGGTGAACTGCGAACCCCTGTCCGAGACGAGAACCGAAGGAAGCCCCAAAAGACAAAAGACATTCTCGAAGAACAACCGGGCCAGTGTAGGCGCCGAGGGGATGCCCTTACAAGGGATAAAACGAGCCATCTTAGAAAAGGAATCGATGACCACCCACAAGGTATCGAAGCCCCGGATCCGGGGTAGGTCAGTGACAAAATCCATGGTCAAGGTGTGCCACGGTTTGGGAGGGACAGGTAAAGGAAGCAAGAGACCCACAGGGCGACCCCTACGGTGTTTACACTGTGCGCAAACCGCACATGCGTTGACGTAAGATTCAACATCCTTTCTCATAGACGGCCACCAGCACCACCTTCTCAGCAGCGCCAAAGTGCGTTTCTGACCAGGATGACCATGAACCGGGGCGTCGTGAGACCATTCCAAGGCCATGTTACGGGTGTCTACCGTGGGCATGAATAGACGATCAGTAACAAAGGGGAGACCATTGTGAACCACCAAATCCCAATCGGACAACTGGCCTGGGTGTGAAGTAACCCAATCCCGTATCGCGTCAAGTAAGGGCAGGGTTGGAGTACACAAACAAACCACCTTGCCGACGTCCAGAAGGGTGTCTGGAAACGTCGGCAAGGCCACTCCCCCAGGGGAACGCGATAAGGCATCGGCTTTGCCATGGGTATTAACCCGGGCGATGTTTTATCACAAAGTCGAAGGCCGCAAAGAAGAGATGCCACCTGACCTGCCTGCTGTTGATACACTTCAGAGATGCCAGGTCTTGTAAATTCTGGTGATCAGAATAAACCGTGACACGGTGCTTAACACCCAAGAGATGATGCCTCCAAACGCGGAAGGCGTCCATGACCGCCAGTAGTTCCTTTTCAGTCACGGTATAGTGGGATTCGGCATCTGTGAATTTACGGGAATGGAAGGCCACAGGGTGAAGGCGACCAGAGGTAGGGCAAGTCTGTGACAATACAGCACCTAGGGCAAAGGATGAAGCATCAGCTTCCACTATGAATGGCAGTTCTGGGTCTGGGTGCTGCAAGTTGGGGGCAGTAGTGAATGCTGTCTTTAAAGCCTCGAAGGCCTGTTGATGTGTGTCCGTCCATAGAAAAGGTGTGCGAGGGCTAGTCAGGGAAGTGAGGGGAGCCACCAAAGAAGAAAACCCGGAGATAAATCGCCTGTAAAAGTTAGCGAAACCAAGGAAAGACTGGAGCGCCTTCAATGAATCGGGGACCGGCCAATCCACACTGCGCGAACCTTGGAATTGTTCATGGCTAGCCCTCCAGACGAGATGTGAAAACCAAGAAACTCTACGGAGTCGGCATGGAACTGGCACTTCTCGGGTTTGGCAAACAAGGAGTGCGTCCGTAGACGAGACAACACTTCCCTGACGTGCTGTACGTGGTCCTTCATGGTCTGGGAGAATATCAGGCTGTCATCCAAGTAGACCACCACAAAAACGTCCAGGACATCAGAGAAGATATTGTTCATGAACCTCTGGAACGTGGCCGGAGCGTTGCACAAACCGAACGGCATGACCGTATACTCATACAAGCCATAACGAGTACAAAAAGCGGTCTTCCATTCGTCCCCGGAATGCACACGAACCAGATTGTAGGCACCACGGAGGTCTAATTTGGTAAAGACAGTGGCATGTGTGAGACGGTCCAAGAGGGGCGTGATTAGTGGAATGGGGTAGCGGTCTTTCTTGGTGATGGCATCGAGTCTGCGGTAGTCCACACAAGGCCGTAAGTCACCCTCCTTCTTGGGGACAAAGAAAATGGACTCGCCGCCGGGGATGTAGAAGGACGTATCTGGCCCAGACGGAGGGACTTTTGAATGTACTCCTTGAGGGCTAGATCTTCAGTAGGAGACAAGGAGTAGATACGACCTGTGGGGATAGTGCTGTCCGGAACTAGATCTATCGGGCAGTCGTACGGGCGATGTGGCGGTAAAACTTCTGATGAACCATGGTCGAACACTTCTAGATAGTCTTGGTATTGGCCCGGAATAAGTGTGGAGACCAGTCCAACCGTGTGGGGTTCTGTGGAGGGGACAACGGGATCCTCTAGAGATAATTGAGCCATGACCCCCAATGCTTGAGCGGGTGTCTCAACAGTGGTGGCTGCGGTTAGACAGAAATGTTGACAGAGATCGGATTCGAAATGCACCGAACCCTCTTTCCAGTCAATTAAGGGGTTGTGCTCCCGTAGCCAAGGTATTCCCAATATTACACCGAACTGGGGCATTAAGATGAGATCGAAACTCAGGGTCTCCCTGTGTATAGCCTGTATGGTCAAAAGCATCGGGGCGGTCTGCTGTTTGATTTGTCCGGAAACCAGAGCAGTCCCATCCACTGCCTGTACTGGTTCCGGCTGGGTTTTGGCTAGAAGAGGTAGGTGCAGGGTTTGGGCCAGTGTGATATCCATATAATTACCTGTAGCCCCGGAATCTATGATAATCGTAACTGGTTGAGAGATGTCAGGTGTGGGTTGTAGAATGGCCTGCACATATATGGGTCGGATGCGGCCGAAAGCAAACACAGGGTTCGGGGTATGACAAGGAGCGCTCAACCCGGTCCCCGAGTTTAGGGTCGAGCACTCCGAAAACCCGATGGTTTTAGCTTGGGGCGACGGGGACACTCCTTCACGTAATGGCCAGATAGACCACAATAATAGCAGGCATTGTCCACCCTCCTACGTTCCCTTTCTATGGGTGTGATCGGGCTCCTGATGCCCCCGATTTGCATGGGTTCGGAACTGGTGTTTGAGGGGGCCCAGGTGGAAGGAGATGGGGCAGTGGTGTGCAGAAAACCGGCCTCAGCCCTACGTTCAGAACGTCTGGCGTCCAATTGCAGAGTTAAATCGACTAGATCATGGTAAGAGGTCGGTAAGGAGGGAACAACCGCAAGGGCATCCTTCATGGCGTTATTTAAGCCGCGATAATACACAACGGCTTTTTTTGATTCAGGCCAGGAAGTCTCGGCTGCAAGCTGATTGAACTTAGTAATGTATTTGATCAAAGACCCCCTACCCTGCCCCAGGTCCAGGAGTTCCAGGTCTCGGGACTGGACTATATGGCGCGTATCGAACACTCGGGACATCTCAGTGACCAACAATTCAAAGTCGCAAAGGGCTGGGTTGTCGTTTTCCAGGAGTGGATTGGCCCAGGCAGCAGCAGTGCCTGCTAAATGAGAAAAAGAGTAAAGGCTGCCTTAGAGGTGGAGTCTGGAAAAGCCATGGGTCAACACAAAAAATGCAATTTGCATTGATTCAAGAAGGTTCTGAACTTGCCGGGATCCCCACGATACCTCTCAGGGGCACCCAAAGGAAAAGGAGAGGGCAGTACCACGGGGATGGGGTTAGGAATGGGTGGAACGGGAGGTTGGACGGGCGGGGGGCCTGGTGGGGTATCCCCAAATTCAGCATCTGAGGGTAGAGGATGTCTAGCACTCTGGATGGTATCCAAGCGTTGGTGAATGGCTGTATTTGCTGCGGCCATGTCCGCACGTAACACGGTTATGGCCTGAACCATAGTGGTCAAGGGGTCATCCGCAGCTCCCTCCATAGCTACACGACAGGATGGCTTCACAGTCTGTTGTGTGTTGACTGTCGTGTAGCCGAAGAGTCCTCTGTCCACAAGTGCCGCACAGAGAGAATCAAAGTCACTCTCTGTGCCGCCTTTGAGGCCACAGGTGGGAGATGTTCTTTCCGGAACTGCGGTACTCGTGGAACCCCGAACCACTGTAAAGGAAACACCGGTTAAGTGTCAAGCCAAAACAGAATCAACATCCAATCAACAAGTAAGTGGAACGGTCTTACCAAAAGGAGTCTGGAGTGGCAGTTGTACCTATGGGGAAGGTTCCGAGACCCAGCAAGGCTGCTCTTTCAGTATGTAAGTATCCCAGCAAGGTTGCAAGTGCCAGGCCCACCTGATGCCAGAATCCACACAAGAAGGGCGGAACGTAGTAGGAGTCCGTGAAGCAGTCCGTGGTCGTAACAATGATCCAAAAACAAGTACCAAAGCCAAGGGTTATCCGTTGCCAGTCCGTGAAACAAATCCGAGGTCAAGATCCAAAAAAGGGTGAAACAAAACGGTATGTAGCGCCGTACAGGAATCCGAAGAAACAGCTTTGAAGCACCGCAACAGAGCCGTTTAAATACTGGCGCTGCTATTTCTTCCCAGTCACATGACTGTAACGCTCACCTGATTCTCGCAGAGGCGCCGGTCTTGACTGGGCGACTACCGTACCTTCAAAGGTGATGTGTAGCACCCGGTTGGCTCTTTGGGCTGGACCTCTGTGCACTGTATGCCTGACTTCAAGAGTAAGATGTCTGCAGATAGAAAATATGGGATTAATGAACTGGGGTTATTGGGGTGTCCCTATCTCTTTCCTTTTTTGCTCTCCTGTAGACCCCCAAAGGTTAACGCTCTCACCTTAGGTAAGTGAATGCCGAGCTCTCCATCTGCCTCGGGGCAGGGTGCTGTAACCAGTTTCTTCACTGGATCGGTAGCGCAGGCCTCTTGACTTCAGAGGACTGCTGTCCGTCGTTTACTGCACGAACGGTAAGTTTCGAGTAATTCTATTGTCTTTAAAGTCTTTAGTAATGATGTCTCTTGTTTTGCAGGTTCCGGCGATGGCGGATGACGGGCTGAAGTGAGTTGAAGATGGAGTCCGTGTGATGAATAGAAGCGCCTGGAAGCACGTAAGTAAGCGCTTGTTGCCTGCTTCACGATGCGCTCTAACTGTCTTTTATTTTGCAGGTACGAGTTCGGAGCGGCTGCAGGGTGCCGGAATACCCACTGGGTTAGAGTAATGGCACGTGAGTATTAAAGTTCCCCAATGTCTTTAAACGCACCTTGTTTTGTCTTTCAGATGCAGGATGCAGCGCCGAAGGCCTCCGGAGCGTGCGAAGAGTTGGTAAGCTTTTGTCTTTCAGATGCCGGAATGCAGTGTGAAGACCTCCGGAGCGCACGAAGAGTAGGTAAGCCTTTGTCTTTCAGATGCCGGAATGCAGTGTGAAGACCTCCGGAGCGCACGAAGAGTAGGTAAGCCTTTGTCTTTCAGATGCCGGAATGCGAACCTGTTCTTTCTTGTCTTTATAGGTGTTGCTGAAGACTGGATTCAGGATGGTAAGCCTTTTTCCTTAGGCCCAGGATCCGATGCAGAAGACACGATGAGCGTTCTGCTGCAGAGGATGCAGAATAACGCAAAGCAAGATTCATCCACCGGGTGTGGTTTAAATAGCCTCCTGTAGTGCTTAGGTGTCTCCTTCCACAGCCACGCCTTGGTAAGAAAAGAGTTCCTGCTTTCCAGAAGAGTTCCAGTGTTCTGAATCTAGGGAGTGGCTCTTGCCCCACCCAACAGGAAAAGTAGTTCCAAACAGAAGAGGATCAGAGGCGCAGCTGGCAGGCAAGTAAGCAGCATGGTCTGGTGCAGGTAAGTCCACCCAAGCATTATGAGCCCGGCGCTTCCAGCGCTGGGACTGGGCATATTTATGAGCCTGGTGCCACTGGCGCCAGGACTGGGTCCAAAAGGTCCCAATTGGGACTGGTTGGCCCTCGGAACCTGGGTTATGGATCTGCTTCCAAGGGAGTTGGGAAAACCCTGACCTTTTGGAAGCAGAGATCATGACAATGACCCGCGAGCGCATCACTTGAGTGTAGTCCAGAAACACGTGAGCGGAAGGCGGCGGTCATGTGACACGGAAGAAGTCGGTCTAACAGCCGCCACGGAAGACGCCAAGGGGGTAGACGTCTCTGCGGGCAAAGAGCATGCCGACCCAAGCTTTGTGGCAGTCGGCGCCGTGGCAACTGGGGCGAAGAGAGAACCTGTGAGTCCCGGAACCGGGCAAGAGGGCGAGGGGTGTTCGGGGCACGGGGATGAGGAATGGGATCCCCAGAGGGAGAGAAATGCGTGACAGTTTGGCAAGGACACCACGGACATGCTTAACATGGTCTTGTTCTGAGGTTGGAAACACTAGGATGTCATCTATGTAGACAAGGGCGCAAACATCGATCAGCTCCCTTAGGACGTCATTCATAAAATATTGGAACGCCGCCGGGGCATTGCACAGCCCGAAAGGCATTACCTGGTGCTCAAACAACCCATATTTAGTACGAAAGGCCGTTTTCCATTCATCTCCCTTTTTGACTCGGACCAGGTGGTACACTCCTCCGAGGTCTAACTTCGTATAAATCTGGGCATCCTTGACTTGATCTAGCAACTCGGGAATAAGGGGCAGTGGGTAACGGTTTTTCACGGTGATCTGGTTCAGGGCGCGATAGTCAATACAGGTTAAGTCCCCTTCCTTTTTTGGTACGAAGAACAAGGGACTGGCTGCCGGAAATTTGGATGGGCGAATGAACCCATTTGCCAAGTACTGGTCCAGATAGGACTTTAGATGCTCATTTTCTGATTCGGTGAGCGCGTAGATTCTACCGCAAGGGATCTGTGCACCAGGTATGAGGTCAATCTGACAGTCGTAGGACCTGTGCGGTGGTAACGTATTAGCTTGTTCCTTCTGGAACACATCCTGGAAATCTTGGTATTCTTCAGGGAGAGTACTGGCTGTGCCAAGTGTAGATATACCGACTCTTGGACTCATAGAAACCTTGAAACTGAACTCATTTTCTTGGAGATAGCAGGTGGAGGCACAATCATGAGGAAAAGTTTGTTTTCTTGCACGCCAATCTATCCGAGGGTTATGAGCAACTAAGCATGGCATCAGTAAAATCAGTTGAAACTGAGGCGCCTTGATGAGATCGAAGGAAATCGATTCCCGGTGTCCATCCTGGCACAGTAGGGTTATTCCTGCCGTACATCGGGTTACTGGTCCAGAAGCAATTTCAGTCCCATCTACTGTGGTCGCCTTTTCTGTGTTTGGCTTAAAACTTAAGGGAAGCCCCATCCGTGCGGCCAGATCTTGATCAATATAATTCCCAACTGCCCCGCTGTCAATGTAAGCTTCAACGGAATGCATCTTTGAAGGTTGTTGGTGATTCATTAGGATTACTGGTATTGCAAAATGTGAGGTCGGTGGCTCATTCTTCTCACTCGACAAACTGACCTCTACTTTTGTCGAGCTAGGCAGTTTTCCAACTCCTTACTCTCATCCTTTTCTGTAGCTCCTACAATTCGCTTGGGAGGTTTTATTGGACAGTCTTTTAAGAAGTGCCCCGATTGTCCACAGTACAAACATAACTGCGGTTGCCTTCTCTTGTCTCTTTCGGCTTTTGTTAACGGTGGTCGTATGCCTCCAATTTGCATTGGCTCTGTGGTATTCTCTGACGTGCACGGAGTAGCATCTTTGGTTCGTACATACACGGCCCGTGTGTCAGATTTGGACCGATCCGCTTTCCGATCTTGTAATCGATGATCTAATTGCACCACCAGATTGATGAATTCACCACAGTCTCTCGGTGGATCAACTACCTGAGCCAAGATGTCCTTTAATTCCCCTCAAAGGCCTCGGTGAAACAATGTGGTTCTCTTGTCTTCAGGCCACCTGGTTTCGGCCACCAACCTATTGAAGGTTGCTATGTATGTTAGCAAGTCCTGATTCCCCTGCCGGAGTGACAAGAGTTCATTGTCTACAGCTTGTTCATGGGTGTGTCGGGCAAAGAGTTTTTCCATTTCCCTTTGGAAGCCCCCAAAGTTACGTAGTAACGTTTCATCATAGCTCACAAGCGGCACTGACCAGTCTGCTGCACTACCACTTAGATATGATAAAATAAATGCTACACGTGCTTGATCGTTAGGGAATGAAGCCGGTCTGCAGAGGAAATGAAGGCAACATTGATTCATGAAAGCTGCATATTTTCTTGGATCTCCTGAAAACCTTTCTGGAGGTGCTAAGGGTATTGTTCCGGGTAAATTTATTTGCACTGGAGCGGTAGACGAGGTGGTTGCCTGTGCCGGTGTAGTTGTTCCTGGTAATGGAGCTTGCCCGGCCTGTGATTGCAGTAGTTGCCTGCTGAGTTCTTCAGTGCGATCCTTGGTGACGACAAGATCCCTTCGCAGGGTATTAGTCTCTTGCCTAGCCGAATGCACTTCGGCGCGTAATTGCCCTAATAACTGGGCAAGTTGGTCCATTTCTGAAGTCTCCATGGTGCCCAGGTGGATTCTTTTTTATGAGGCTTCGCGTTCTGTTACGCTCACCTGATATCCACGGGGACGCCTGTATGCCCTGGTTGCCGGATT
This sequence comes from Ambystoma mexicanum, assembly GCF_040938575.1. Classification (NCBI taxonomy): domain Eukaryota; kingdom Metazoa; phylum Chordata; class Amphibia; order Caudata; family Ambystomatidae; genus Ambystoma; species Ambystoma mexicanum. The sequence goes on from NC_090926.1 coordinate 868,682,751, forward strand.
CCCCCCAGATGTACTCGATTCGGGATGATGTCTTCTATGGCAGGTGGGCCTGAAAACACAGGAGGACTGGGCTTAGGCTCAGATTTCGTTTCCTCCCACCTGCCCCTTGGACTTGACCTGGAAGCCCCCCTCACCTTGTTATGATGTCTGGCTTGCTCTCCGTCCTGCTTTCTGCACAGGGGCGCATAGTCTCTGCGGGTTGAAGCGACAGAGTTAACTTCACTGATGCCAACCCATTCAAGTGTCTTTAAAGAGGTAAGTTCGATTATAGTAGTCTTTGAGGGCCTTTGCTTTGTTTCGGGCTATTCATGTCTTTCCCCGATTGTTTCCCCCTTAGGTATACAGAGGTTCGCTGGGTGAGCTGCTTGGGTTCGGCTCCTGCTGGGATTTATGGATGCGGAGCGTATGATGAAAGGTAGGTTCAGCGCGAAGTGTGGCGCGCTAATGTCTTTTTGGGCTAACCTGTATTCTTTATTCCTTTTCAGGTTACGATAGTCTTTTTGGGCGTGCAGTGATTTCCGGAGCGGAACCGGCCAAGATATGCCCAGCCAGGTGAGGAGATTTTGGTTGCTGCTGTGATTGCCGCGAGTAACCTGTTTAATGTTGTCCCTTTTTCTCTCCTCCCCAGGTGCTTCGTTCCGGTGCGAGCGCAATGTCCTGAAGATGCTGCCAACGGGATGGAAGACCGCGAGCAGCTGGGATTGAAGGATGGGAGACTGCAGGTAAGCTGGTACTGCTAATGATGTTCTTTTGTCTCCTCTGCAGGTCCGCGATTCCAGGAACGCCGGGTGCTGGTCTTTGAACACGGTGAGCGTTACGCTGCTGGCTGCAGAATAACGCGAAGCACGTTCTTTAGCTTGGGTGTGGTTTATATAGCCTACCCTGTAAAGTAGTCCAGGTAAAGTAGCCAGGGCTACCACACCCTAAAACACTGCACCGCACAGTCTGGTTCTTAGGGACTAGACTGTATGGGTGCCTCCATGTTGGCTGCAGGCCTCCACATAAAAAGTAGTCCCTTCAAGTCCCATTTCACAGAGCCCCCGGTGAAAATGCAAGGCCCTTGGGGCCCCAAATGAAACCCGAGCCCTAACCCTACCTGGCATGTGACCATGCCAGTGGGGTTCTGGGTCACGGGTCGTGACAGATTTACCTTTTTGCATTACACATTCCCTTCACACATTTATTGTATTAGAAAGAGGGCAGGCATTAGATTTATTAGTATAGGCCATTTTATTTTGACTAAGGACTGCCTAGTAATGTATTTTCTTTTTGTTTTGATGGTCGAGAATACTCCCATCTTAGTTATAGGGCAAGATAGGAGTTTTCTAACCCCTTTTAAACCATCAATAAAGGTTTTGAAACGTTTAGCTTGTGTGTCAGTGTCTACTTGTGATACCATGCCTCCCTCACATATGTTGTCAAGAGTGGGATACGGCTCAATTGAACCAAGTTGGGGAACCCTAAAATTTTAGAAACTTAGTAACAGAGCCTCAGACCCCACTACCGCCACAAAATAATCAATCAGCTTTATTAATGCAGCAGTAGAGTGGCTACCATCCCTCCAGGGAAAAGAGGTTAGATTCCCACTGACTTAGCTCTAATACCCCCCTCTGGTTGTTATGTTAGGCTGGCACCAAAATCTGGTTTACCCTGGAAAGTTGGCCTGGATGTACTTGCAGGAGTTATAGATCTGGACTTTAGGGGAGGCATAACAGTACACTTGCAAAATCATGGAGAAACCCCTTTTGAGATACGTCCTCAGGACAAGATTGCACAGAGAATGCTTTATTTCCCCGTATTGAGGAATTGATAGAGCCTAAGGAAACAGAGCAGTAACTTAGGTTTTGGGGAGTCAGATGAGAAACTTAAAATCGGAGCCAAAGTGGAAGATGAACCCATCATCCTTCCAGACTTTGCCCAACGAAATGACCCAATGCTGGCAGAGACGTACTTGCAAATAATCCCGGAGGCGCCAAGAAAAAAGAAATCCCCTTTTCTTTCTGAAACAAGGACTACTATATCCCAGTGAAACCTCAGGGGAACGCACAAGTAAAACCCAACTGATAATACCCCAAACCCATCGGAATATTGTGTTAGAAATTGCACACTCTCACTTGACAGGGAGTCATTTAGGACAGTCTAAGACCTCACATTAATGGAAAATTCTATTGACCGGGGATACATGCTGATATAAAAAAAAAAAATGTTCAGACATGCGAGATATGTCAAAAGACCAGCTCGCATATTCCTCTACCTGCCCCTTTAAATCCAGAACTGATAATCAAAGGTTCCTTCTCCCGAATTGGGCTGGATATTATCGGACCATTAGAAACTTCCAATTTGGGGAAATAATGTGGTCTTGTGAAAGCCGATTACGCCACCAGGTACCCAGAAGACTTTCCCATTAGAAATAAAACCACTCAGCAAATCTTAAAGCATTTGCTACCATTCTTTTCTAGAGTTGGATTCCCCAAAGAAATTCTAACTGACATGGGGACACATTTCATGAGTAAGCTTATGGGTAAATTAAAGGAATTGCTACATAGTATAACCCTAAGGACCTCGGTGTACCATCCCCAAACCAATGGATTGGTAGAAAGATTTAATTAGACCCTCAAGATGATTCTAAGAAAGTTAGCAGACGAGGATGGGAACGATTGAGATCGCATGATCTCCTGAGCCCTGTTTGCAGTGAGAAAGACCCCTCAAGAATCTACTGGATTCTCTCCCTTAGAAATATTGTATGGAAGAGAACCAAGAGATGTCTTAAGACATGCTCAGGGAAACCTGGGAGGAAGCACCAATACCTCTTTCACAGACAGCCACCCAGTTACAAGAAAAAATTAATTTAGTCATAATTCTAGTTCATACTCATATGGAAAAAGCTCAAAAACAACAGCAGCTTTCCTATGATAAAAAAGGTAAATCTTATATGCTTTTCAGTATCTCAGAAAGTTCTGGTTCTTTTACCTACCTCTGAAAATATGCTTGTTTCAAAATGGCACGGGCCTATGAAATACTAGAGCAAACTGGAACATGTACTTATAGGGTAGCCCAAACTGATAGAAGAAAAAAAGACCATCCTCTACCACGTAAATCTCCTGAAAGAATGGAAAGAGAACCCTTCTGCCTTTACCTCTCCAATATTATCCTGACTGGTACCCCACAAGAGTGATAACCTAGAATTAATTCCCCAAGAACTACCTAAAGACAAACAACAGAATTTAAATTACCTTGTTACCGCTTTCCCCAATGTATTTTGTGAAAAAACAGGCAGAGTACATGGAACTTATCATTACATCAGAACCCCAAAAGGAAAAAGTGGTTCATCTAAGACCATGCAGACTCCCAGAGGTGTGAATGAAAATAGTCATTAATGAGGTTGAGAATATGCTGAAGGCAAATATTATTGAGCCCTCTTCCAGCCCATGGTCCTCCCTTATGGTGTTGGTAACCAGACCAGTCTTGGAGATTTTGCATTGAGTTTAAATCAACACCATCTCCGCTTTTTATGCATATCCTATGCCACGCATCGATGACTTGATAAACTGGGAAATGCAGTGTTCTTGTCTACTCTAAATGTAACTAAAGGGTATTGGCAGGTCCCTGCACATGGCCCGGATAAGGGAAAAAAAACAGCCTTCTCGACACCCATAGGGCTATTCCAATTTAAAGATCTCCCTTTTGGTCTGCATGGGGCCCCAGCAACTTTTCAACAACTTATGACAGAATACTACAACCCTATTCCGATTTCTGTGGAACCTACATTGACAATATAGTTATCTATAGTAAAACGTGGGAAGACCATCTTTCCCATCTTTACACTATTATGAGAGCTCTCAGAGAGGCCGGATTGACTGCCAACCCTATGAAGTGTAAACTGGCTCAATCAGCTGTGAAATATTTAGGCTTCTTCGTGGGGAATGGTACAGCCTCAGCAAGAAAAGGTGAAAGCCGTTTTAGATACCTCCACAGCCAAGACCTAAAGAATCTTAAAGCATTCTTGGGCTTGATTGGGTATTGTTGCAGGTATTATCGCAGGTTTATTGCAAAACATTCAGACAAAAAATCACGGTTGACTGATCATAATGTGGAACCAGACAGACTCGGCAGAGTGTTTCCAGCTTGCAAGAGGTGGCTTTGTCTATGGGGACATTTCAGGAGCTATGGCAAACTTTTGTTTTCCCTGTAGTGGACATGTTCAGCTCCCAAGTAGCAGCTAAAGTAGATCTCTTTTGTTAAGGTTTCAGACTGAAGGAGCAGGTCAGGTGTGGCTGCAATGTCCCTGGAACGGCTTTAGGCTTTCATATCGATCTTCCATCCCACGCCTATAATTTCTAAGCTAGCGAGGAAATTCAAATACAGCAGTGCCACAGTGATTTTAAGGGTCCCATGTTGGCCAAGAAGCAGTTGGTTTCTCATGCTGCTAGAGTTACAGAGATATGGGAGATATCAAAGTGGCTCTACCCAACAGAAAGGACAAGACAGCAAAGGGGCTCGCAGAATAGGCATGGCATCAACAGTAAGACGGACACAAGTGACCACAGTTCAAGGGTGTTTATTGAACGTCAAAAAAGGTTTGAAAACCACTAATCTAATCCTAAATCTGAAGATGGGAGCAAGCTATGACCATCAAATAATAATAACGCAGTCCTAGTGGTGTCTTGTCAAAATAAAAGGGCCTATACTAATAAACCTATTGCCAATCCATACCTCTAAATACAAATAGTGTGAGAAACAATGTTATGTAACAGAAAGAAGTGTTCAAGAAATTATATGTCAGGATGGTCAGGCCGTTGGCCTCCCTTCTCCACATTTTCAGCACGGGAAAAGGCAGCACACTCGAGCTTAGCACAGTGTCTGACTACTCTCGCATGAGGCCGCAGTTCAAACATTAGCATCAGGGCCTTCCGTACCCAAGTCTGTTTGCCTTTCAAAGTCTCTTCTTTCAGAGGGCCCGATGCGAAAAACAAACAATACATTCTTTTCCTCTCGGGATTTCACACATACTCAATTTCTCAGGTGATTCATAATTCACCTCAGATACCATTCAGCCGGGCCCAGATTGCCTTTAACACAATGCTTGTAGGATTTTCATGTACACAATTTCTCGGGTGATTCACGGTTCACCCCGGATCCCCCTCAGCCGGGATCAGATCTGTTTTAACACATTGTTCAATCAGTCTCCCTCTGCCGGGCACGACCAATTTAATTCACTTTAACACAAACTTGCTTTATCCCAAAAGCTTACAATTGATCTCCCTCGTGCATGCTCGGACCAGTTTTATCTATTTTATCATCAACTTGCTTGCCAGTATCAACATCGAAGATTTTCCATTGTGCACAGAATTTTGCGTGACCCGTCGCAGGACCACTTAGATGCACAGTTCTTTGCCACTCTTTCACCTTTCTCAACTCTCAGTTGGATACCTTACAGAGACCTTCGAATGAGCATGCACGCGGTGCCGGACCACTCTGTCAAAGGTATCGTATCTTGATTTCAAAGTTCAATCACTCATCTGTTGTTCAATTTTACTCACGTTGGTTATAACATGTGTTTCATACACTGTTCGCTTCAGCGCTCAACATACAATGTTGCTGCTTGCAACCTTGGCTTCAATACAGATCGGTCTGGTATCAGCCTCCCCACTCACTGGCTGTGTTGATTTCACTGGTGTTGCTTTGTTGTGGGAGGCCAGTACCACGGCAGCAGGCGATTCTCCCCACCTTGATTGTCGATGCAGGAGGGCTTCGGGTACCTCCGACACACAATGCAGGATTCTTCAGCCTAGTTTCCTGGTCCTACGCTTTCTATTCTTGAGGGTTCGTGAAAATAACAGTTCCTCATCGAAAAGGTAAACTCCCACTTCCCTCCCTGCAATCCCCTTCTGTTTTGCCATCTTTCTTCTCGTGTTAAACTGCCATCTTGGAACTGCTGCTTCCTCGTGTGCTTTGCCTCACTCAGAGTGCTCTTGTGCTCCTCCTTTTATCCATGTGGGGAAGTGTAATGGAAGTCAGGTGTGTGTGATGGTCATTAATTGCCTGACTCTGCCGGACCATTGTATTAGGACATGCCAGGTATACGGTTCGAGTGTTAGTTCGTTTTCTCTCATAGCGAGCAGTCTGTGAGAAAGTGTTTGTGTTGTGAGGGGGGGGGCCTAAGTATCCTACCCGGAGGATGGGGTAAAGGTGTTACAGGGAAGGGGATACCGTGTCTCGCCATCTAGTGTCTGACTCCCACGTCCCGAAGACCCCTCACCCAGGTGATCCTCCGACACTGATCCACATCCATGAACTGGATCCAAAAGTGATTGCTGTGTCCTAGTCACCTGGATGATAGATCCCTGGGAACTTTCGGGTGAGACACCTTCAGGTTTCTCACACAAGTCACTGAAGGAAGAAGCACGCTGTTGCTTAGAAGTGAAGAGAGCAGTCCTGAAATATGTTTGGAGGACAGAGGAGGAAATCGGACAATCTTTTTTGTGACCTGTAGGGCATCTGGAAGGAAGGTTTCAGTGGTGACAATAGGTCTATGGATCAAACTAGTCATCTCCATGGCATATGAGGCATCAGGGTTGCCTCGATCAAGGCCACAGAGGGTAGGTCAACAGGGGGAATGGCAGCCTCTTGGGCGGACGCTCGTGGGGTGCTGATGCAGGAAATGTGCAGGGCAGCGACACATGCTGACCCAAAACATTCATTGACCATTAAAGAATGAATGTGGACAATCCTGTGTTGTTGGGGGTCTCACAGCTGGTATGAATTGAAATCCAGTTATTACGTAAGTGGTGCCTTGGATCACATGCCTTCACCTCACAACTGGAGGACTTTCGAAAGGACTGCCTTCCCAGCAGGGTCCAACAGATTCTTCCCGAGGGGTTGAAGTCCAGAGATGAATCAAATGAGTAGAAGAACCCCTCTTTTATAGTTAAAAGGTGTGATGCTCATTGGCTCATTGTGATGGAAGGTGCGATGCTCACTGGTTCCGGGTCAAAGATCGTATACTATTCAAGACCCTAGCCATAACCAACAAGTGCCTCTCACTCACATCCCCTACCTATCTCTCAGAAAACAATAGTCTGAGCCATCTCCTCCAGACCCAAGCGATCACATCACTCCAATCAGCTTAACGTCCCTACCTTCAAAAGGGTCAAAGCTGGAGGCTCCAGCTTCCTATTTCTAGCACCTAAACATTAGAATGCCCTCGACGCTAAGGAATGAGACCTCCCACGCATCCTTCCGCAAATCACTCAAAACTAAACTCTACAATTAGCTCTCTCTACCACATTAGGCCCACACTTACATCGATCCTCGGAAGATCTTGAGTTATCTCTGACCCCTCTGTATCCGTGGAACCGCTGAGACTGTAATCTTGCCCACTATGTCAATGTAACCATTAACTGCCTTGTATCAGGTTCACTGTAACCAATAACCAGATAGGCGTTCCGGTTGTTTTCATGTAACTAAGTAAGCCTTGTAACAGCGCCACGATGTCCCAGGGCCGCTTTGTGCGCTTTATAAATGTAAAAATAAAAATAAGGTCCACAGGTAATTGGACAAAAGCAAGTGTGCTAGAAGGAGGCCAATCCCTTTCTTTGAGGCAAGTGTTCTTTGCCTTCTGACATACCCAAAGTGCTTTGTGCTAAAAGTAGTGGAGAGGACAGGAAGCAAAGAGGGGCACAGTGAGAAATAAGATAATGATAAGAACCCTCCTATAACTATGCCGAGCTCCCTCTGTCTACACCCACCCCACCCTGTTCCCTTGCCCACAGCATCAAAGGCTCTTGTGTATGCAACACCCTAGTGTGAGGCTAGTCTTTTTTGTGTAGTGTGTGTCCCAGGACAGTTCTTACTTTGATTCCCCTTTCCCAGGACAGCTACTTCTGAGGGGCTGTCTTGCTGGAGAGAAGCGTTACCTGACCTCACAAATGATCAAACAGAGGCAGCCCCCAGGTGCAGCAGGAACTGCCCATCTGGGGGATACCTGTCCACAGCTGGCCTGTGCTCACTGGGTTGACACATGTATGATACCAATCAGATGTGGCTCATATAATTATGGGAAATACCAGCCACCATAATCTAAACTCAGGTAGGGATTATCTTTAAAGTGTACAACTGCCACTTGTTTAGTAAATTCCATAATTATGTGGTTTTGGGACAGAGGTGCATATTTAAATGCAGCATCTGCAATGCAGTTACTTGGCTGTCACAGCAGCTGTCAAACAGGGCACGTGTGACCTCTGAGTTTGCTCTGTGCCACTGAAGAGCAGGAGCTGAAGATCAGGCGATGGAAGCAGCAGGGCACAGTATATCCGATGCTTTTTGCATGGAGCTTATAAAAGGGAGCACTGAATAGCAAGCCATGTTTCTGAAATTAAATTACCTACATCATTTTATTAATCAATAGAAATCAAAAAGCCCGGGCTTCTACATCCTTGCCAGATGGCAATTCTTCACAATGCTTTCTGGTCAATTGACAGGGAGACCCCCCTAATGAACCAACAATATCCATTCCATTCGGGAAATATTATGCCACTCCTGATTTTAACTTTGTATTCTGGGATATGTAATCCTGGATTTCCCCATTGTAAACGAGGGACAACAAGTGGCAGGATGCAAAGTTAAAACCAGGACAGGACTAGTGTCTCACCAACGGAATGGATAATGTTGGCATGTATTAGCTCAAGGGCAAGTGTTTGTCTTGGAGGAAAGACAACACAGAGCAGCAGGGGTTTGACACCTGGTCCTGCGCTTAGAGGCTAGACTCCGGCATGCAGTGGGATATTTTGTATTAAGCAAAAAGTAGTAACCCCATTAGTACTCCAATTTTAATGACGTAATAGTTTTCCCAGTATTCACTGACTTTTGACATAGCTAATTTTTGCATTTTCCTGCCGAACACTAACACTTTTATGTTGGACAATATTATGTACTCATATCCAAGTTGTGAAACGTGGAGGTGAGTGAGCAGGCTTGTGATCAAAGGATGTACTATCTGCAGCTCAGACCTCTCACGTTTCCTATTGGCATGTCTGAGAAGGTGACCCAGTCCAGTTTTTTCCCCTTTGGATTCTGGGTCTAGTAATCTCCTTCCCGTTTGAAATTTAGAAAACCTGCAAGTTCCAGAATTCCGAACAAAAACAGGGCTGGGTGGCCTTCTCACTCAAGGCCAAACGGAAGTGACAGCCCCGTTTCTTGGCCTGGGGCACAGAGCTAAGTAGCTCAGGAAGGGGCGCAGTAAGGGGTCCACCTAGAAAGCTGACTCTGATTTTGCAGGACTAAAGATTCAGCATCCTGCTGTGCAGTGGGTGCTCCTCTGAGATGTTTAGCTGGCTGCTCTCTACCGACTTGTGGATGAATGCGATGCGTTCGAATATGCAAACAAAGGAATGCATACTGCAAACACAGCGTGTGAGATGCTCTGCAGTCACACACCCTGTGCCCCTCATTCTCTGTGTTCACAGCCTTTCAAGTGGGACAATTTATAAGTGATGGCTCTTTTAAGAAGCCAGTGTGTTTACACAGTATATGCTTAACATTTCAGTGTTAAGAACTGAACATGGGGCATTTTTATTCACCAGGCCAGCCCAAGTATCAGCTGACCAAACCTATGCATTATTCAAAGAGAATTAAAATGCCACACAGAAAATGTTTTAAACTATTTTCATATCTGTTTATTTGACACACCAAAACGGTTTTTTTTGTATATTGCTTTTTATTTACATATGACGCATCCCTGGGAAGGTTAACTGTCATTTTCTTGCTTAAGTATTCTAGTGGCTGCTTTGGGACATGAACTAAATGCATACGCTCAGCATTAAATATCTTTTAATTTTCTAAACAAGCCAGCCACTGCCTAGCACGCAAACCAGATGGCAACTCAATGTCACTTGGCACCTTGATTAGGAAAGTAGAGTTCATTGTGTGTCACCATGCAGACAGTAGTCTATGGCAAATCAATGCAGTGATATGTGTGCAGCAATGTTGTGTGCACTACCAAGCCACCACTGTCTCGGGAGGATAGCTCAGGGCCAATGTGCTTTTCTTGAATGCAAGACGAGGCGGAGCAACAGGATGTACGATCCTCGGGTCTGCGCTTAGAAACCTCTGGCTATTAAGCACGTTATAAATAACCCATTACAATTAACCACCTTGTTGGTTAAGGGAGTCTATGTGGCGCTCCCATATATAACAGCACATATGCCTATTTTTGTCTGATGTGTCCAATGTCCATACAATAGCATACTAGAACGTTTTGTGTATATGGCTCTGATGAGCATGCCATACTGTGCCCACACTTAAACGCATAGGGCAATCAACGAAGTTGCCTCAAATTGTACATCCACTAAGCCAAACGCTCTTTCTACACTGTCACACGATGATGTTCACTAGCTGCACTAATAAGAGATGCTAATGCCAGTTCTGTTAGATAAAGCATGGGCCTGCTCGTTTTTTGCAGAAATAACCGAGGTCTGCGTAAAAGTGAGAAGATAGTGGCTGAAGAACTGTGGACCCTTTACCATGCATTAGAAGCCAGTTTTGTTTAAAACGATTCAGATTATTACTGGTTAGGCTAAAGTTTGTAAGAGGTACAATCCTTTCTGTGTATCCTTTCTGTGCATGGTTTATTGGGTCTCTCTTCTACGGTACCCTGTCCTGTCTATAGATACAATTCCCAAAAGGGAATTTGTTTCTGTATTGGGGGTTGAGCATGCTCACACGGTGACCCAACCCTTCCTCATCTAAAATACTTCAGAAACAAGAGGCAAAAGAGCCCTTGTACCCCATTTGAGTGGATGCGTTGCAGTCATTGTATACTTGCATCCAAAAACTTAAGCTGTCCAAATGAGTATGTATTTATTTATTTATTTATTTATTTATTCGCATTTGTTAAGCGCACAGAATCAGCCCTGAGGCATCGTGGCGCTGGTTACAGAATAGCGCTGGTTACAGGGAAAGCGCGTCTTAGTTACAGCATACAGAGGCATACATGCATACAGTTATTATGGGAATATGTATGGTTACAAACATTTTAATGTTAGGGTGAGTGTTGTGAACAGTGATGTGAGCACCAAGCTATGCAGCTGTTATGAATTTAGAGATTCACACATACAATCCTTTTATCACAGACTTGTTTATGCAATATAGAGATCTCTGATCACTGTTATAGTCCTGAAATGCTTTGTGATCTAATACAAAGCATACAGGAACCCGTAGTGGTGCTATTTGTTCCCTTTCCCACTCTCAGAGGTATTTTGAAGAGTACAATAAGAGTGAATCAGACTGTCTATCTTGGAATTATAACCTTCCATCAGAAAATAATTATTATGGTTAGTCTAGTATTGCCCCTTGCGAAATACAAGTGAGGTGGTACGAACAGAACACCTGCAATACAGGGCCAGTGGGCCCTCAGACCCCAGTAAGCGTTTACACCACACTGTGCTAGTATGGACGGTTTGAAACGGCATTCAGGCAAGGCCTTACCTAAGAGCATAAAAACCATTTACTCATACAGCAACATCTGTGTTTTCACATTAGAATTCTTCTGTAAAGTATTTGCATTACAAAGTAATCAAACCAGCTTCATTTATATAGCAATTATTTATTCATATTGAGGAGGGGTTTTGTCACACGGCACAGAGGTATAGTTTGGGAGTGGAGTGTGTGAGGCGGGGGGTGCATTCTGTTGTTTTGCCCTGGCCCATGAGCACCAAGGTGGCTAGAAAATGCCCTGAAAAAAGATTATCTCACTCATCCAAAAATACAAACCCCCACCTCAACATTACACTTCTTGCGGCCTATAAGTTTTAGAAGTGTACACCCAAAAACGTGAGGTGAGTGATCCAATTTACACTCAGTGACTAGATTATGTCTGCAAATTAGATAACTTTTGACCTCCGGAACCCCAATAACAAATAAAGCAAACACAAATCAGCACATCTACCTCTCTGGAAAACGGGCAGTGCTCGCTTAAAAAACATCTTCTTTTGCTGTGAAACGGTAGCGACTAGTTCCCATCCGAGAAAAGGACCATACCAACGGCCCGCCCACTCTTCATCACGTGGTCTGTGATGTCATCCCTGCGATTTCCGTCGGAGCAATGAAGCGGTTCCGGGGCACTTTTTTGCTTGGGATGCAGCGGGATTCGGTCATCCCTGCGATTTCCGTCGGAGCAATGAAGCGGTTCCGGGGGCGGGGCACTTTCTTGCTTGGGATGCAGCGGGATTCGGGAAGCGGGAAAGCTGTGGCTGCTGGTGCAAGGGCACTGAATGCTTTCGGCTTGTAGTGGGCATTTTATTTTTAATACCGGAACGTTTCTATGAGATCCTGGAGCGTCGGACTTCGCCTTGTCTGGGCAAGGCTCAGGCTGCAGGAGCAGCTGCAATCCGTGTGCTGTTGGCTGGCTGCAAATACAATTAGCATTTTCTTTCGAGATACCATGAACGTTCCTGCAAACCACCCGATTTCCACAGGGAAGCGGGAAATTGCATTTATTTTAAAAATCACGTTCAGCTATTCACCATGGAAGGTATGGAGGGCTAAGAAAAGGAACAGGGAGACAGTGGATTGTGGTGTTTAACTGATCAAAGGGGACTAATAGAGTAATTTAATCTTTCATGAGGGTGTGTTTAGGATGGGTGGTTTTAGAGGGGTCGACTGCGGCTGAGCATCTGTTGCAAGGGGAAGGGGCATCTTGTTATGGAGGGAGGATGGGGTATTATGTTATTGGTCTAGACTAGAGGGAGGGATGGCGCATCTTGGTGGGGCCTGAATGGTTGGATAGGGCACGCTGGTGTAGGTCTGGTGGGATGGGGCACATTGGTGTGGTTCTGGAGGAAGGGGGCACATTGGTGTGTGTCTGGAGTGAGGGATAGGAACATAGTGGTGTGGATCTGGGGGAGGGATAGGGACAGTGGTATGGGTTTGCAGGGAGGGTTGGGGTACATTGGTGTGTGTCTGAGGAGGGATGGGGGGACATGGGTGTGGGTCTGGAGGGTGGTATGGGCCATCTAGGTGTGGGTTGGGAGGGTAGGATGGGGCATCTTGGTGTGGCTTTGGAGGGAGGTGGTGGGGCACATTCATGTGGGTTTGATGGGAGGGATGGAGCACATTGGTGTGGGTGTAGGGGGAGGCTTGTGGCACATGGGTGTGTTTCCAGAGGGAGAGATGGGGCTCAGTGGGTCTTGAGGGTGGCATGGTTCATCTAGGTGTGGGTTGGGAGGGTGGCATGGGGCATCTTGGTGTTGCTCTAGAGGGAGGGGGTGGGGGCACATTGGTATGGGTTTGATGGGAGGGATTGAGCACATTGGTGTGGGTCTGGGGGTAGGGACTGGGCACCTGGGTGTGTTTCTGGAGGGAGAGATGGGGCACAGTGGGCCTGGAGGGTGGCATGGGTCATCTAGGTGTGGCTCTGGAGGGAGGGGGTGGGGCCACATTGGTGTGGGTTTGATGGGAGGGATGGGGCACATTGGTGTGGGCTAGGGGCAGGGATGGGGCACATGGGTATGTTTCCGAGGGAGAGATGGGGGACAGTGGATATGTTTCCGAGGGAGAGATGGGGCACAGTGGGTCTGGAGGGTGGCATGGGTCATCTAGGTGTGGGTTGGACGGGGCATCTTGGTGTGGCTTTGGATGGGGGCACATTGTGGGATTGGGGGGGTGGTTCATCTAGGTGTAGGCCTGGAGGGCAGGATGGGGGCATCTTGCTGTGTGAATGGAGGGATGGTGGCATCTTGGTGGGGTCTGCAATGCATAGGGGCACGTTGGTGTTGGTCTTGTGGCACATTGGTGTGGGTTGGATGTGGGGGCTGAGCACATTTTTTTTGGGTTGATGGGAGGGACGGGGACATTGGTCTGGGGAGGGATGGCCGCATATTGGTGTGGGTCTGGAAGGAGAATATGGGGCACATTGGTCTGGGGCATACTAGGATGGGTGGTTTTAGAGGGGGTTGGCTGGGGCTATCTGCGTGTGATTCAGTATCGGCACATGGGCATCTTGCTATGTGTAGGGAGGATGGGGCATTATGGTATTGGTATAGAGAGAGGGATGGGGCATCTTGGGGTCTGGATGGATAGGGGCATGCTTGTGTGGGTCTGGCAGGAAGCGGCACATTGGTGTGGGTCTGGTGGAAGGGGCACATTGGTGTAGGGCTGGAGGGATAGGAACGTGTGGGTCTGAGCAGAGGGATAGGGACAGTAGTGTGGGTTTGGGGTACATTGGTGTGGGTCTGGGGGAGGGATGGGGGACATGGGTGTGGGTCTGGAGGGAGAGATGGGGCTCAGTGTGTCTGGAGGGTGTCATGGGTCATCTAGGTTTGGGTTGGGAGGGTAGGATGGGGCATATTGGTGTGGCTCTGGAGGGAGTTGGTGGAGGGCACATTCGTATGGGTTTGATGGGAGGGATGAGGCACATTGGTGTGGGTCTGGGGGGATGGATGGGGCACATGGGCGGGTTTCAGAAGGGAGAGATGGGGCACAGTGGGTCTGGATGTGGCATGGGTAATCTAGGTGAGGGTTGGTGGGATGGTGCATCTTGGTGTGGCTCTGGAGGGAGGGGATGGGGGCACATTGGTGTGGCTTTGGAGGGAGGGGGTGGGGGCACATTGGTGTGGCTCTGGAGGGAGGTGGTGGGGCACATTGGTGTGGATCTTGGCGGAAGGATGGTGCACATGGGTGTGTTTCTGGAGGGAGAGATGGGGCACAGTGGGTCTGGTGGGTAGCATGGGTCATCTAGGTGTAGGTTAGGATGTTGGGCGGGGCATCTTGGTGTGGCTCTGGAGGGAGGTGGTGGGGCACATGGGTTTGTTTCTGGAGGGAGAGATGGGGCACAGTGTGTCTGGAGGGTGGCATGGGTCATCTAGGTGTGGGTTGGGAAGTGGGACGGGCATCTTGGTGTGGCTCTGGAGGGAGGTGGTGGGGGCACATTGGTGTGGCTCTCGAGGGAGGTGGTCGGGCACATTGGTGTGGATCTTGGCGGAGGGATGGTGCACATGGGTGTGTTTCTGGAGGGAGAGATGGGGCACAGTGGGTCTGGTGGGTAGCATGGGTCATCTAGGTGTGGGTTAGGAAGTTGGACGGGGCACATTGGTGTGGCTCTGGAGGGAGGTGGTGGGGCACATTGGTGTGGCTCTGGAGGGAGGTGGATGGGGCACATGGGCGTGTTTCTGGAGGGAGAGATGGGGCACAGTGGATCTGGAGGGTGGCATGGGTCATCTAGGTGTGGGTTGGGAAGTGGAACGGGGCATTTTGGTGTGGCTCTGGAGGGAGGTGGTGGGGCACATCGGTGTGGCTCTGGAGGGAGGTGATGGGGCGCATTGGTGTGGATCTTGGCGGAGGGATGGTGCACATGGGTGTGTTTCTGGAGGGAGAGATGGGGGAACAGTGTGTCTGGAGGGTGGCATGGGTCATCTAGGTGTGGGTTGGGAAGTGGAACGGGGCATTTTGGTGTGGCTCTGGAGGGAGGTTGTGGGGGCACATTGGTGTGGCTCTGGAGGGAGGTGATGGGGCACATTGGTGTGGATCTTGGCGGAGGGATGGTGCACATGGGTGTGTTTCTGGAGGGAGAGATGGGGGAACAGTGTGTCTGGTGGGTAGCATGGGTCATCTAGGTGTGGGTTGGGAAGTGGAACCAGGCATTTTGGTGTGGCTCTGGAGGGAGGTGGTGGGGGCACATTGGTGTGGCTCTGGAGGGAGGTGATGGGGCACATTGGTGTGGATCTTGGCGGAGGGATGGTGCACATGGGTGTGTTTCTGGAGGGAGAGATGGGGGAACAGTGGATCTGGAGGGTGGAATGGGTCATCTAGGTGTGGGTTGGGAAGTGGAACGGGGCATTTTGGTGTGGCTCTGGAGGGAGGTGGTGGGGGCACATTGGTGTGGCTCTGGAGGGAGGTGATGGGGCACATTGGTGTGGATCTTGGCGGAGGGATGGTGCACATGGGTGTGTTTCTGGAGGGAGAGATGGGGGAACAGTGTGTCTGGTGGGTAGCATGGGTCATCTAGGTGTGGGTTAGGAAGTTGGACGGGGCATCTTGGTGTGGCTCTGGAGGGAGGTGGTGGGGGCACATGGGTGTGTTTCTGGAGGGAGAGATGGGGCACAGCGGGTCTGGAGGGTGGCATGGGTCATCTAGGTGTGGGTTGCGAAGTTGGATGGGGCATCTTGGTGTGGCTCTGGGGGGAGGTGGTGGGGGCACATTGGCGTGGATCTGGGCGGAGAGGGATGGTGCACATGCGTGTTTCTGGAGGGAGAGATGGGGCACAGTGGGTCTTGGGGGTGGCATGGGTCATCTAGGTGTGTGTTGGGAAGTAGGATGGGGCATCTTGGTGTGGCTCTGGAGGGAGGTGGTGGGGCACATTGGTGTGGATCTGGAGGGAGGTGGTGGGGGCACATTGGTGTGGATCTGGGTGGAGGGATGGTACACATGGGTGTGTTTCTGGAGGGAGAGATGGGGCACAGTGGGTCTGGACGGTGGCATGGGTCATCTAGGTGTGGGTTGGGAAGTGGGACGGGCATCTTGGTGTGGCTCTGGAGGGAGGTGGTCGGGTCCCATTGGTGTGGCTCTGGAGGGAGGTGGTGGGGGCACACTGGTGTGTTTCTGGAGGGAGGTGGTGGGGCACATTGGTATGGCTCTGGAGGGAGGTGGATGGGGCACATGGGCGTTTTTCTGGAGGGAGAGATGGGGCACAGTGGGTCTGGAGGGTGGCATGGGTCATCTAGGTGTGGGTTGGGAAGTTGGACTGGGCATCTTGTTGTGACTCTGTAGGGAGGTGTTGGGGGTACATTGGTGTGGGTTTGATGGGAGGGATGGGGACATTGGTCTGGGGAGGGATGACCGCATATTGGTGTGGGTCTGGAAGGAGGGGACGGGGCACATTGGTGTGGGTCTGGGCGGATGGGGGCATACTAGGATGGGTGGTTTTAGAGCGGTTTGGCTGGGCCTATCTGCATGTGATTCAGGATCGGCACATGGGCATCTGATGCAAGGGGCATCTTGCTATGTGGAGGGAGGATGGTGCATTATGGTATTGGTCTAGAGGGAGGGATGGGGCATCTTGGTGTGGTTCTGAGAGGAAGGGATGGTGCACATGGGTGTGGGTCTGTAGGGAGGGATGGGGACATTGCTTTGGGTATGAAGGGAGGCACAGGACACATTGATGTGCATCTGGAGGGAGGGATGGGGCACATTGGTGTGGGTCTGGAGGGAAGGATTGGGGCTCATTGGTCGGAGGACGGATAGGGGCATCTTTCTGTGTGGAGGGAGCATGGGCCATCATGGTATGGGTCTTGAGGAAGGGATTGTGCATCGTGGAGTCTGGATCGGAGGGGGCATTGTTGATATGGAATGGGCATATGATGGGGGCATGTGAGGGAATGGTGGAGCATGTGGGTCAGGGCTGGAGCGCTCTGGTGGGAAGGAAGGGGGCATCTGGGTGTGAATGGAGGGATGGGGTATGTTTGGAGAGAAGGATGTTGGTTTATTGGAGTGGTGGGAGCATGTGTGTGTCGAAGGGATGGGGTAATCGGGTGTGGGTATAGAGAGAGGGCGAATGGCGCCATCTGAGTGTGGAGGTAGAGATGAAGCATATGGGTGTGGCTCTGAGGGGTGGAGCATCTTGTTGTAGGTATGGAGGGACGGATGTTGGTGTCTTTGTGTGGGTTTGGATGGAGGGATGGTGGCATGTAGGTCAGGAGGGAGGTGGCATTTGAATCTGGAACGTGTTTGGAAGGAGAAATGGGGCATTTGAGTGTGCATGGTTTCTGCTTGTGGGTGGGGGCATAAAGGATCATTAACAGCGGAGCAGCGGGAGGGAGAGCTGTGGGCCCGACCTCGGTTGCATCCCAGACGTGCACACCCACAGCCCGGGGCACCTCTCGCAGAGCGGTCCGGTGCGCGTGGTCAACCAGCCCCCTCTCCTCACTGAGCCCGCATCTGCGCTGGCCGGGGGGCGCACACTCCTCTCTCTGACCTGCCAGCGGCTGGGCATTGGTGGGCACACCCCGGTCACCAGGGAAGCGCTGACTGGGGGCAGCCGGGAGCCGAGGGAAACCTGACTGCTCTCGAGGGGTGCCTCCCCAGGCAGACAGGCACCCGGGCAAGCCAGGCATGAGCCATGGTGCAGCTGGCTCACTTGACGGTGGGCGCCAAGGTTCCAGCCGCCCACATCTGTGTGTGAGCAATGGCCAGGCCCGCTGGCACAGTGGGTGACCTTCCCTCTTGCCCAGGTACCTGGAGCTGGGTCCTATGCGGCCGGGCTGGGGTTTGAAGACTCTAGTGGTCCCACCCGACCCCCTGTCTGTGCTGTCTCTGGCCTGCCTCGTTGTCCATCTCCCAGCCCCCCATCCCAAAAGGGAAGCGGAAGGGGTCGGGGAAGGATGAGTGGATCAGGCCGTGTGGGCAGGTGGCGGAGCGGCCTACCTCCATCCCCCTGGGAAGCGCTGTGCTGCTGCAGCTGGCGGTCAGGCTGAGCACCTGGATTATTATTTTTTATTTTTTTGAAACCACAATGGTTTCGTCCGAGCTAGACAGGGAGCTGGGCTGTCCTGCCACAGCCAGCGCTGCCTCCCCCAACCTCTCCTGCACCGGCAGGGTCAGGCCGACGTCTAGGACAAAAAACTCTTGGCGGTGGATCACTCGACTCATGCATCGATGAAGAACGCAGCTAGCTGCGAGAATTAGTGTGAATTGCAGGACACATTGATCAACACTTCGAACGCACCATGTGGCCCTGGATTTTTCCCGCGACTACGCCTGTCTGAGGGTCGCTTGTACATCAATCGCCCCGGGGTTCACTCCCAGGGGCGTGGCTGGGGCTGTCGCAGGGACCCCATTCCATTCATCCCCCTAAGGTCAGACCCCGATCAGCACCGTCGCTGGATCCTTGGATCTGGCGTGCAAGCTCATTGCCGACGCGTCCTGGTTTCCCCAGTTTCCCCACCTCATGCTGGTTTCGGGAGGGCCGGGTGGCCGACGCGCCCCGGATGTGGTGGCGGCGGCAGCAGGCTTTAAAAAAGCCTGGCGCACCTTCACCCTACCCCGGGGCACCTGGCCGTGCTGTGTGTGGCTGTCTTTGGTGTCCCACGGCTGCCGGCGCAGGATGACCATGGAGCACGGACCTCGTGACCATGTGGGCTTCGGTCACAGATTGGGACAGAATACACTTGCCTGCGCCAAGGGCTGGGGCAACCCCCCATACCGGCCCGAGGCCAGCTGCCCTGAGCTTTGTGCTCCCCGACCACGGCCTCAGATCAGACATGGTGACCTGCTGAATTTAAGCATATTACTAAGCAGAGGAAAGGAACTAACCAAGATTCCCTCAGTAACGGCCAGTGAAAAGGGAAGAGCCCAGCTCCGAATCCCCATTCAGCAGCAGGCGTGGGAAATGTGGCGTACAGAAGACCGACTCCCCGGCATCACTCAGGGGGCTCAAGTCCTTCTGATCGAGTCTCCCCACGCGGATGGTGTTAGGCCGATAGCGGCCTCTTGCACACCGGGATCAGGTCTTCTTGGAGTCAGGTTACTTGGGAATGCAGCCCAAAGCGTGTGGTAAACTCTGTCTAAGGCTAAATACGGGCGCGAGACTAGTGACCAGCAAGTACCGTAAGGGAAAGTTGAAGAGTTCAAGAGGGTGTGAAACGGTTGAGCGGTAAACTGGTGGGGTCTGTGCAGTCCACCCACAGGATTCAACACGGCAGGCAGGTTGGTCACCTGGAACGGTGGAGGCCCTTGCGGGTCTGCGGCCCGGGCACATCCAGCCCCAGCAGGGTGCATTTGGGAAGGCCCCAGGGGGCAGGTGGCTCTCTGCTCCAGCAGAGAGTGTTACAGCCCCCTGACAGCAGTTTTGCTGTGTCCACGGAGCTGAGGGAGATAGACCACCACCGGGCCCCTATCCGGCAACTGTCCTGGCCCCTCTTGGGGGTTGCTAGAGTGGCCACGGGAGACGGGGCTCCCGATGTGACTGTGGTGGACTGCCCTCAATACACCCCAACCACGTCGTGCTGCCGGGTGGGGAGGCCCACAAAGGGCGCCAGGGGTCGGTTAACCACCCGACCTGTCTGGAAACACTGACTAAGAATATAATGCCTGCCCGAGTCAGAGGGATGAATGAAACCCTGTGATGTAATGATGTTGAGGGCCGGTGCCCGGCGATTGCAGTGGCATCCTGTTGCGGTGGGCTCTCCACCGACCCGTCTCCCACCCTCTGTCAGAGATGATGCATGAGCGTGTGTGATAGGACCCGAAAGATGGTGAACTCGGCCTGGTGGAGGTCCTTAGCGGTCCTGATGTGTAAATCGGTCATCCGACCTCGGTATAGGGGCAAAAGACTAATCGAATGATATAGTAGCTGGTTCTCTCCGAAGTTTCACTCAAGATAGCTGGCGCACGGAAACCCCAGTTTTATCTAGCAAAGCGAATGATTAGAGGTCTTGGGGCCAAAATTATCTCAACCTGCTCTCAAGCTTTAAATGGGTATGAAGCCCGGCTTGCTGGCGTGGAGCCGGGTATTGTATGAAAGTGCTCAGTGGGCAACTTTTGGTAAGCAGAACAGGCGCTGTGGGATGAACCGCACCCGGGGTTAAGGCGCATGATGCAGATGCTCATCAGTCCCCAGAAACGGTGTTGGTTGATATAGACAGCAGGACGGTGGCCATGGTAGTCGGAATCCGCTAAGGAGTGTGTAACAACTCACCTGTCGAATCAACTAGCCCTGAAAATGGATGGCCCTGGAGCATCAGGCCCATACCAGGCCAGCGTTGAGAGCCGCGGGGGGCTAAGTCAGGCGAGTAGGAGGGCTGCTGCAGTACGCACAGAAGCCCGGGGCGAGGGCCCGAGTGGAGCCGCCGCAGGTGCAGATCTTGGTTGTAGTAGCAAATATTATAACGGGAACTTTGAAGAATAAAGTGGAGAAGGGTTCCATGTGAACAGAAGTTGAACATGGGTCAGTCAGTCCTAAGGGATGGGCGAGCGCCGTTCGAAAGGGATGGGCTATGACCTCCATTGCCCTCAGCCGATCGACAGGAAGTCGGGTTCAGATCCCCAAATCCAGAGTGGCAGGGACGGGCGCCCTTGCGGCGTCCAGTGCGGCAATGCAAACGATCCCAGAGAAGCCGGCGGGAGCCGCACAGTTTTTTTTTTTTTTTTGGAAAAAACAATGTTTATTTTATATAACACACAATTCTTGGGACTTCCATCATCAGATTCAGCGTCAGAGTGTTACAATCAGCATTGTCCAGTCCCATGAAACTCCCTCCCCCCCTAACTTGAGCCAATATGTCCATGTCATCATCCTGTGATTTTTCAGGCAGGTTTATCGTAGTCTCTTTATCCGTTTTAGCATCGCTCTGATCAGACTGGGGGGGGCCACTCATGGTAGCCACCAGCTGCCTCCATTCAATTAGGGGTCCTACCTCCTCCCCTCCCCTACAAACCGTGTCCCACCAAATAGCCGTTTCTGCCTCTGCCCATTTTAAGAGGTCAGCCCATCACAACTCTATCCTCGGCCTCTGGGCTGCCTTCCAGCACATTGCTATCCTTCGTTTGGCCAGGACATATGCTAGATCTTTCATTCTGCTTATGTGCTTTAAGTTACGTGGCCTAGGGAATCCCCCCAGCATGCATGCCCAGGCCGACTCCACCTCCAGTGTAATTCCGGTTCCTGCTAAGCGTGCCTTCACTTCTTGCCAAAACCGCCCCATCTCAGGGCAGGCCCAAAACATGTGGAGTAGCCCAGCCTCCTCCACACCTAGGGCATTTCTGAGTCGTATGGCCACCAAACCTAGCGATCTTACTGGGGGTGAGCTATGCTCTATGTGTGACATATAGTTGGATCTGCTGGAGCCTTGCGTTCCGGGACACTTTTTTTATGATATCTTTGGGCTCTTTTCCAGAGCCCATCCGACATGGGCTCTCCCACCTCATCCTCCCAAAGTTGTCTGTTGGGTCAAGTCCTTCCCCACCTTGGATCCCAACAGCTCGTATATGCGGGAAATCTCATGCCCACCCTCTGAAATATCATATATAGCCTCCATGGTGGCATCCGGTTGTCTGGTGAGCACCTCTGTTGGCCACTTCACTCGTACTCTCTTGACAATTCTGGTGTAAGTTATGTACTGCCCTTTATGCACCCCAGTATCTTCGATCAGGTTCGGGAACTCTAATGCCTCCCCTTCCAGCCATATGTTTCCCAGGGTGCCCAGGCCCACTGGTTCCCAGTACTTGCGGACCCCTTGTATCAGCTGGGGATCCTCTCCACATAGTGCTGCAAGCGGCACCTGCATAGAGTACGGAACCAGGTGTCCCGCAATCTGCCACGTTCTGTGCCATATCTCCCATCCCAGTACCAGCAGCCCTGCCATCCCCCGGACCCTCGACTTGGACAGCCACACCACTTCTTTGTGAAAGAAGGGGAGCAGTTCCCTGCACAGCAGCCTGGTTTCTGCCGTCTCCTCGCCAGACAGCCATCTTGCTACATACTGCAGCTGCTCTGCCAGATAGTATAGCTCAAAATTTGGCAGGTTGATCCCTCCCCTATCACACGAGTTCTGTAGTTTCCAGAGGGCCACCCTGTTCCTGGAGTTGCCCCAGATGAAGCTCCTACACAGGCTATGGAGGCTAGCGAAAAAGCGCCTCGGGATCCCATGCGGGATGTTAACAAAGAAATGCAACAGTCTGGGCAAAACTACCATTTTTAGCAGAGCAGCCCTCCCCACCATAGCCAGGGGTAACCTGGACCAGAATCCCATGCTGTTCTTAATTCCTTCTACTGCTTTAACCGTGTTGCGTGCATGTTCTTCTGCCATATGGTATATGTCAATTCCGAGATATCGGAACGACTGTGTGCCAGGGTAATCGGCAACACTGGCAGACTCCTAGGCAAGACAAGCTTGTATCTCCCCAGAGGGAACACGCTAGACTTTTTGGGGTTACCCGCTATGCCAGAGAGAATGGCAAATTGCTCCATCATGTCTAGAATATATTGCATGTTCTCTTCTGTGTAGCGTAAATATAACAGTATGTCGTCCGCATATAAAGAAACAAGGTGCATGCCATCCGCAGTGCGAATACCTATCTCCTCGTATTGCTGTCTCAGGCAGGTGGCCAATGGCTCCAGTGCCCATATGTATAACATGGGCGACCACGGGCAGCCCTGTCTAGTGCCTCTGCTTAGTTACCATTTGTCCGAAATGATAGCACCCGTTTTGACCCTGGCGATCGGGGAGCTGTATAACATTGTCACCCACCTGAGATACCCCGGTCCCATTCCATAGCCCTTAAAGGTCGTGATCAACTAGGGCCTTTTCCCTGGCTCGAAGGCCTTGACCGCGTCTAGTGAAACTATTGCCAGTTCACCTGGGTCATTTTTTGTCTGGTCAAGGATGTGATGCAGTCTTCTGAGATTATCAGTTATGTTCCTGACATAGCCCGTTTGGTCGGCGTGTATCAGTTTACCAATGACAGCCTTAAGCCTATTTGCCAGTACAGCAGTGAGGATTTTACTAACCTGATTGAGCATCGATAAGGGCCTGTACGACCCACAATCAGTGATAGGCTTGCCCGGCTTCAGAAGTGGGATAATCGCCGCCTCTCGCAGGGTCTCTGGTAGCCTGCCTTGCTCATACGACTGGTTAAGCATGGCCAGCAGCGGGGGAAGCAACTCTTGTTCATAGGTTTTATAAAATTCACTTGGAAGCCCATCGGACCCGGGGGCCTTACAGGTGGGCAAGTAGCGAACCACTAGTTCGAGTTCTTCCATCGTAATAGGGGCATCTACGTCTGCACGTTCTGCCTCATCTAAGGTGGGTAGGCCCATGTCCTCCAAACTTACCCGAATTTCGTGGTCTCTAGGGCCACCTGGGTCCTCATAAAGATGTTTATAGAATCTCAGGAACTCCTCATTCACCCCCTCCTGGGTATTCTGAGTCCACCCTCCCTTGCCTTTAATTTCCCTGATCACCGTTCGCGGCGTCTCACTCTTGTATAGCCAGGCCAGCAACCTGCCCGGCTTATCTCCCCCTGCGTGCTGTCTCTCCACGTATTTCTTATAGCTTAGTTTACATAACCTGTCCCAGCAGTCCCCACTGGCCTGTTGTAATTGCCTTATCCTGTCTCTGTCCTCATCAGCGGTGCTTTCCGTACGCATCCTGCCCTCCAACTCCTCCTCAATTCCCTTCCACTCTGCTCCATGCCCCCCTGGAGCCCCCTAGACTTCGAAATGGCAACCCCCCGCAAAACCACCTTAAACGCCTCCCAAACAGTTCCCATAGAGCTTACACTACCAGTATTTATCTCGAAGTACTCAGTGATCGCCTCTCTTAAATCCTCCCTGAATCCCGGGTCCTGCAGAGCCTCGGCTCTGAGCTTCCAAGTGGGAATCCGTGCCCTGGGAGGTTGATGCCGCCACTCCAGGACCAGGGGGGAGTGGTCCAAAAGCACCCTAGCTCTGTATTCCGCACCTTCCATCTCTCCTGCCAAATCTGTGGAGGCGAACACATAGTCCAATCTTGTGTGAAGGGCGTGTGGTGCCGTATAGTGCGCGTATTGTCTATCCACTGGATGCAACTGTCTCCAGACATCCACTAGGTCTAAGTCCCTCGGGAGGGCCTGCAGCACCTTTGCTGCTGGGGTTGGTTTGTCTATCTTACTATCCGATCTTTCAACATTAGGGTTAAGTACACAGTTAAAATCACCTCCCCAAATAATCCCACCACCCAGCAGAGGGCCGACTCTACCGTACAGGGTCCTAAAGTAAGCCGCTGTGTCCTGGTTAGGGGCATATAAATTTACAATACACACTTCTCGGTTTTTCAATATACCCTTCACAACAGTCAATCTGCCATCTGGGTCACCCGTGACCTGAAGCAGCTGAAATGGCACCTGCGGCGCGACCCAGATGATAACTCCTCTAGCGTAGGCCGAGTATGTGGATCCCACCAGGAACCCCCTCCACTTCTTCTTAAACACCTCCAATTTCTCCCTAGTAAGGTGGGTCTCTTGCAATAATGTTATGTCGGTCCTCATCCTTTTCAGATACATCATCACCTTGTTACGTTTCAGATAGCTGTTGAGGCCTTGACATTCCAGGTAACCACTGTAAGGCACCCTGGCGCCATCACCATGATATCCCGCCTCTTAAAGGTCACATTTTGGCTCAATACCCTTTCCCTCCCCTCAAACTTCCCTCCAACCCCCTTTCCAACTCCCCATCCCCCAACTTCAAACCACTGCACACCCCTCTCACCCTCCCACCTCCCCCCCCCCCCTTCGTCTACCCCAACCCCAACAAGTGCCCAGCTCCATCCCTGGATCTCGGGCCCCCCTGCGTTTGGGTCTGCCCTAAAAGGCCCCATCCCAGAACCCAGCAGGGTGTCACCGAACTACCAGTGACCTAACTAAACTATTTGCTATGGGGGTGTGAGGTCATGCTCCGTATAGCTCCTATATCTATATCAAGGTTTCCAGTGCCACTGTCTCATATTTATAATTGTAGCTCTGAACACACTCCTCTGCCGGTATATGCAATGCTATATTCAAGTCCCATTGTCATGAGCTGCAGCACCTAGGGCGCTTTTCCGACGCATGTTACTTATCTCCACCTTCTGCTCCCTGGATGTCCGGTTCCTGGGGACAGCTCTGCGCATCTAACCATCCCATGGCGTCCTCTGGGGTGTCAAAAAACAAGGTTCTGCTCTTGTAGAAAACCTTCAGTTTAGCTGGAAAAAGCAGCATGTACCTATGGCCTGCATCCCGCAATCTTCTTTTCCCGGACCCAAAGTTCATGCGGCTGCGCTGTACTTGCAAGGTATAATCCGGGTATGCCGTTATGTTCGCAGCACCTCTTTGTATCGTGCCGCCCTTCCGAAAGTGTTCAAGGATTTTTGTCCCGGTAGTTTAGGATCTTCGCTATCACCGGCCTGGGGGGGGGGGGGATAGGGTTCCCCGGCGGTGGCTTCCTCATCAGGGCCCTGTGTGCCCTCTCTACAGCGAACCCCTAGGACAGAGCTCCCCCGGTTATCTCCTGTAATAGCATAGACTCGATGTATTCATAGGGTTAGTTCCCTCAGCTCCTTCCGACAATGGGAATATTGTTCCTTCGGGCGCGTCCCTCCGCCTCTTCCGACCTGCTCTCCAGATTGCCCACACGTTGTACCAAGGCGTGAAGTTCAGATTTATGGGCAGCACAGGCTGCTGTGTTCGGGGCCACCTCTTTTTTCAGGTCCTCCGTGCGCTCAGCCAACAATCGTACGTCTTGCCGGAGAAGATTTACGTCCTCCTGCACCGCTCCAACTTTGAGCTCAAGTACAGCTTTCAATTCACTGATTGCTAGGCCCAGTTTGGTCTCCAAGGCCACTTTCAGGTCCGCAAGCACCTCCTGGTTGCCCATAATGTCTGGGCCCCCAGCGGGGGTCCTGTCTTTCTTCCTGGCCCCTTCTGCGCCTGGTGGTGTTTTGGCAAAATCGTCCAGTGTGGGCTGCTTGCCTTTCTTTCTGATGGGTTTGTTGGACATCTTGTTGCGTCAGGGTAAAGTGAGTCGGCCCCAAAACGTGCTGTCCTCTTTTAGAACGTGCTAAGTTGCCCAAAATGTCTAGGCCCGGCCTGATCGTTTCAGGGGTGTCCTCCAGCGACCTCCCCTATTTCTAGAATGGACTGTGTCCTCCCACGTACCCATGTCGGTTCATTCAGCCTTCACAGGACTAAGGACCCTGCCCCAGTCGATCTAACTCCCTGGGCTGTCTGCCTGGCGCTGGTGTGGCTCTGCGGGCTCCGGTGGCCACTCTTGCTGGTCCCCACTTTCATGGGGCAACCCCGTACACCTTAATCTGCAGTTACCTCTTGCGGCCACCTCGGGCACGTTGTCTGCATCTCTTTGTTCCCACTTCAGGCGGCTGCAAGTCTCTGTGTTTCTGTCTAAGCCTGTCTGTGCCGCTCGGGTGGCTGGATCAGCATTCGTAAATCAATCATAGGCATGTCTTGTTCTTCGTTGTGCTATTGTGTTTACTAGCCTCCACAGGATGGTTTAGTGGAGTTTGTTGCAGGTTGGGTTGCCGATGTGTGCCTGCGCCTCTTCGTCTCACGGTTCGGCGCTGGGTTTATTGTGTCATGGGCATTTCAGCTTATCAGCTGTCTGTGAGCAGCAACGGTGCTCTTTTCTCTCCTCCCATCACCTCGTTAAAGGAGACGGATGCTCCCAGCGTCGCCTCCCTCTGATCGATCCGCTTGGTGCACAGCGTACCGGGCAGCTCCCTGCGTCTATATACACGCGCGCATTGGTGCCATTTTGAATGCGCTATCCAAGCTCCGCATCGCAGCCCATTCAAAGAATTGCTTGGCAACGTGATAGTTAGTTCAATATAAGTCAGTAGTGCTCTGGTCGCCACCGGTTCATTCTAGTTACTGGTTCCACATTCCACCATGCAATAGTTCCATGTTTGCAGGGTCAGCGCTCTGCATGACCCTGCCCTGTACTGCAATTGCAAGATCAACTCCCTTGTCCCCGGTGGATGCGTGAACTTATACACGTTGCAAAGGGTAATATGATTAAGCTGGCATCTGTTTTGCTAGGAGCTGCTATCACATCTAATCAGGGTCCCCCTGTGTGCCTCCGTCAGGTCTCAGGCAACCCTTAGGCTGTGCTCGGCTTTATTATCAGTGAAACGTGATTGCATCCGTTTCAGGGTCTTCCTGTGTGGCACTCCGTATACTAAGCTGGCCCTGTACATCCGTGTTATTGCGTTACCTTCGGTCCGGATGGCCGCAACACAGAGCCTGCAGCCGTGGACACCATGCGCGACCCAAAAAGCTGCCCTGTCCTAGGCCTGTCTAATGACCAAGTCTCCACTGCGGCTGCAAGCGAAACCGCCCATAATGCTTGGACGGCTCACACGCCGTCACTTCGCTACAGCTGCTTGTTGACACGCCGGTGCCTCGTATGTGTTGCGCATACACTGCCGAGTATTGCAGTGTATATTGTACTGTCACTTATTCATGGGTGAGCAGCCTTGTAGTCTATCACGCATACACGCGGACTGCTTGGGGTTCCAGTCCCGTTTCGTCGCGCACCGGGCATGCGCTTTTCAATCACGGCACTGTTTGTTTGCCGTTTTACTCCGACGTCTGGCTTCTCCCCTGTGTCCCGCGCTGTGGCCACAGGGGGTCTTCACAGCTCCGCTCTACTCGCGGCCCCTTCTGGCAGACCCGATCTGAGCGCAGCTCTCTCTCCTACAACGGGCTGCTCGCGAGTCAGCTGTCCTCCACATCTCTTTGTTGTTGGCGGATCGCCATTTTAGATTCCTCACAAGCGCACTGCCACAAAATTCTTCCAGCTGATTTCGCTCGCATCACAGCGCTGATCCTCCCCATCTCCAGCTCCAGTTGGGCAGTGTTAGTTCATGAACTCGGGCAAACGATGTATTCAGACCAGGATGGTTTCAATGTGTCACATTTTCTCGGATCATTTCAGGATCATCAGGAGCCTCCTTGGAAACACGCCCTCCTACATGGCTCTGTAGCCACGCCCCCAGCCGCACAGAGAGTTCTTTTCTTTTCTTTGTGAGGGGCAGGGCACCCTGGAATGGGTTTGCCCCGAGAAAGGGGCCCGAGCTTTGCAAAGCGTCGCTGTTCCGGCGGCGTCCGGTGAGCTTCCGCTGGTCCTTAAAAATTTGGGTGAGATTTTGTAAATCTCGCGCCAGGCCTTACCCATATCCGCAGCATGTCTCCAAGGCGGACAACCGCTGGCATGTCAGAACAATGTAGGTACGGGAAGTCAGCCTCTGGATGCGAGCCGGTCCCTTCCTGGGGATCACCCCAGCTGCAGTGTTCGCCAATCTTGTTCTTCCTCTGGGGGTTCAGGGCCGGCATTCTGCCTCGGCCGACACCTAGCAGCTGACTTGGAACTGGTGCGGACCAGGGAAATCTGACTGTTTAATTAAAAAAAAAAGCATTGCGAAGGCCTGTGGAGGGTGTTGATGCAATGTGATTTCTGCCAAGTGCTCCTAATGTCAAAGTGAAGAAATTCAATGAAGCGTGGGTAAACGGATGGGGTAACTATGACCTTTAAGGTAGCCATATGCCTCGTCATCTAATTAGTGATGTGCATGAATGGATGAATGAGATTCCCACTGTCCCTATCTACTATCTAGCGAAACCACAGCCAAGGGAACAAGCTTGGCAGAATCGTCAGGGAAAGAAGACCCGGTTGAGTTTGACTCTAGTCTGGCACTGTGAAGAGACATGAGGTAGGATAAGTGGGAGGCCCTCGGGCCGCTGGTGAAATACCACTACTCTTATTGTTTTTCTACTTACCCGGTGAGGCGGGGGGCGAGCCCCATGGGGCTCTCGCTTCTGGCTCCAAGCACCCGACACCTGCCGGGCACGACCCGCTCCGGGGACAGTGGCAGGTGGGGAGTTTGACTGGGGTGGTACACCCTGTCAAAGGATAATGCAGGTGTCCTAAGGCGAACTCAAGGAGGACAGAAACCTCCCGCGGAGCAGACGGGCAAAAGCTAGCTTGATCTCGATTTTTCAGTATGAATATAGACCGTGAAAGCAGGGCTTCACGGTCCTGCTAACTTTTTGGGTTTCAAGCAGGAGGTATCGGAAAAGTTACCACAGGGATAACTGGCTTGTGGCGGCCAAGCCTTCATAGCGACGTCGCTTTTTGATCCTTCGATGTCGACTCTTCCTATCATTGTGAAACAGATTTCACCAAGCATCGGATTGTTTACCCACTAATAGGGAACGTGAGGTGGATTTAGACCGTTGTGAGACAGGTTAGTTTTACCCTACTGATGATGTGTTGTTGCAATAGTAATCCTGTTCAGTACGAGAGGAACAGCAGGTTCAGACATTTGGTGTGCATGCTTGGCTGAGGAGCCAATGGGGTGAAGCTACCATCTGTGGGATTATGACTGAACGCCTCTACGTCCAAAATCCCCCCCTCCACCCCAGACCGTGATACTGCAGCGCTGTCGAGCATCAGTTAGCTTAGGACAACCGGCCTTGGGGCCGGTGTGTAGAGCCGCTTGCCTCAGGACTTGAGTGTGGACAGAATGGGGGCCACCTCTCTCACCCATAGTGCACCGCATGTTTGTGGGAATCTGGTGCTAAATCATTCATCGACAACCTGATTCTGGTTCAGGGTTTCGTAAGTAGCAGAGCAGCTACGTCGCTGCGATCTATTGGAAGTCATCCTCTGAGCCAAGCTTTTGTTGCAAGGCGGCAGCACCGCCAAGGTTCTCCATCCTTCCTCCTGGGGCATGCGGGGTAACCAGGAAAATACCACCCACCACAGAGGCGCACCTGCGGGGGTGTGCGGGCGGGGAGCACTCTTCTCACCTTTCCTGGTCAGCCTGGCAGACCAGATGGCCTTGGGCCTGGGCCTTCGAGGTGGTGCCTTAAGCCCCCGAACAGGGCAGGGGAAGAGAGGGTGCAGCCACCCCAGGGCGCGGGGTTGTAGCTAAAGCCTGTGCCCCTGGAAAGTGGGGTTGGGGCAGGCCCGGCTGGCCACTGGACCACCTGGCCTGGTAGTAGGCCCAGATGGCCCAAGTTGTGGCTGGTGGACCAGATGCCCGAGTTGCGGCTGACTCCTGCATTTGTCTCCGGTCTGGTTCCGTAAGCTTAATAGTCGGTGTGGAAGTGTCTCCTTGGCCCGAGAGCGCTGAGTTGGTGCCTTAAACCCAGGGGGGGGAAGAGAGGCAGCAGCTTAAGCACCCACCCCAGAGCACGCGGGGTGGTACCTTAAGCCTGTGCCCCTGGGCGGTGGGGGCAGGTACGGCCGCTGGGCCATCTGGCCCGGGGAGTAGGCCCAGATGGCCCGAGTTGTGGTTGCCACGGCTGACTCCTGCATTTGTCTACGGTTGGCATGGAAGTGCCACCTTGCGGCCTTCAGGGCGGCCGTGGCGCAATTACCGGCTTTAGTTCAATGGCGTTCGTGGGTTTCTCCCGGTCCTCTGGCAAGTATCAACCAGTTGTGGTCAGGTCCAAGACGAGGTGCGTGTGTCAAGGGGCGCCCTGAGCGGGTCCCTTTCCTCCGCGTGGGGGTAAATGCTCTCGCAGTGGCCGGCCCTGAGTTCCACAGTGTTTGTGGGTTAGTCCTGGAGGGAAAGGCTCTAATGTTGTGGGAGCAGCTCAGGCCAGAGCTCCAGGGTGAAAGCCCCCGGACCCAGTGGTAGTCGCATCGCTCCCCACAGGGAAAAGCTCTAAAGGGGCCCTGCTAAAGCTCCAGGGTGGCTGGCGGCGGGGGTGTCCTGGCCTTGGGTGCCTGTCTCACGTCTGGGTTGACTGTCCCCAAGCCTGGTGGTGATCGTGGGGAGCCCTGTCCCTCTCTGGAGGGTAAAGCTCTAATGTGGCGGGCGAAGCTCTAAGGCGGCCCGGGCCAGAGCTCCACGGTGACTGGGGCTGCTGCCCCCACTGGCCTTGGGTGCCAGCCTTGTGCGTGTGGGTGGAGTCCCCAAGCCTTGCGGTAGTTGCTGGGAGCCCTGGAAGGGGAAGCTCTAAGTGGGCCCTGCTAAAGCTCCAGGATGGCTGGGGGGGTGCTGGTCCCCCCCAAGCACCCAGCCTTGGGTACCTGTCTCACATGTGGGGCGACTGCCCCTCCCCAGAGGGATAAGCTCCAGGGTGGATCAAAAACCTCTTATGTGGAGGGGGGGGGGAAAAACTCTAAGGTGGCCTTGCCAGAGCTCGAGGATGACGATTGGTGTTGGCCCATGCCTTTGGGCACCTGCCGGTGCCTTGTCTTTTGTCAGGTGGGGGGGCCAAAGGCCCTTCCCATCCAGGCCCATTGGAATGCTTTGACCTACCAGATGGCCGCTCTCTGAGCCCGGCCATCTGGTTATTGGCCAGAGGAATGTCTGCAAGGACCAGGCGGCTTGGCTGCTCTGGAAGTTCTGATGGGCGTCAGTTTAAAATGTTTCTCCAGTTGGGTCTCTAAGGAGCCCGAGGCTTTTGCCGAGAGGTCCCGCTCTGTCACTCTGGGTACACAGATGACGAAACTTAGTCTCCTTCCTCCGGATTACTATAGACTGGGTGAGAGGGACCTGTCTGCGCTCCTCTTGGTTCTCGTTGCCCAACCCAGGCTCTATGGTGAAAACCCGGGCCAGCCGGGGGGCGTGCCCCACGCAATGCCCCAGCAGAGACTGGCCTGCTGGGGGTGCTCTTCCGAGCACTCCATGGGATCGATTTGGTGCACTTGGTCTGTCTAGGGTTGGACTGCTTGGCCATCCTCGGCTGTTTCAAGCAATTTGCTTCCACCCGCCTTGGGACCGTGTCAAGGGTTTGCTTCCCTCGGGGAGGGCCCCCTCGTTTGGGCAGCTCTAGAGCGAAGGCTAAGCAGCCCGGCAGCTCCCCAGTGGTCAGATCAGACGGGTTCCCCTCGCAAGCCACGACGCGGCCCCTCCTCCACCAAGCACGTTTCTCCAGCAGTTCGGAACACACGTTGGCTGCTGACCCCCTCTGTCGCCATACCAGTGGCAGCGTGCTGGCAAACCCCACTACCGGTTCAAGTTGTGCCTGGCCTCTCCCTCCCACCCACCCTGTGGCATGGCTGAGCAGGCCCGGGCGCCTGCGTGACCAACCTGTCCACCCGACACGCACACGTCTAGGGATGCTCTTTGGCGCTCGGGTCCTGCGGACAGCCCAAGAGGGTGCGCAGGTTGGCTCTGAGGCAGTCGCGCGGCTCCTCCCGTTGCCACCCTCCATCAGGTGCGGCTACCTCATTGATCCTGCCAGTAGCATATGCGTGTCTGAAAGATTAAGCCATGCACGTGTAAGTACAAACGACTGGTACAGTGAAACTGCAAATGGCTCATTAAATCAGTTATGGTTCCATTGATCGTGCCATCTGTTACTTGGATAACTGGTAATTCTAGAGCTACTACATGCCGACGAGCGCGGACCTCCCGGGATGCATGCATTTATCAGACCAAGACCAATCCGGGCTCGCCCGGCCGCTTTGGTGACTCTAAATAACCTCAGGCCGATCGCACATCCATGTGACCGTGACGATGGATTCAGATCAACTTTCGATGGTACTTTGGTGACCACGGGCAATGGGGAATCGGGGTTTGATTCTGGAGAGGGAGCCTGAGAAACGGCTAGAACATCAAGGAATGCAGCAGGTGCCGAAATTACCCAATCCCGACTCTGGGAGTTAGTGACGAAAAAAACAGTACAGGACTCTTTCGAGGCACTGTAATTGGAATGAGTACAATGTTTAAATCCTTTAACGAGTACCCATTGGAGGGCAAGTCTGGTGCCAGCAGCCACGGTAACTCCAGCTCCAATAGCATATATTAAAGTTGCTGCAGTTAAAAAGCTTGTAGTTGGATTTTGGGATTGAGCTGGCGGTCCGCCGTGAGGCGAGCTACCACTGCCTGTCCCAGCCCCTGCCTGAGCGTCCTGGGGGTCTGAAGCGTTTACTTTGAAAAAAGTAGTGTGTTCAAAGCAGGCTGGTCACCTGAATACTTGAGCTAGGAATAATGTAATAGGACACTGGGGTTCTTCTCGCTGCGGACCTTCTATCTGAGAATTTCTCCCCCAGCCATGCCCAGCAAATCTTTGAACACATGCTGCATTGTTTCCCTGAGGTCAGCATCGCTCACACTTACTGGCAGCCCCTTCACCCTGATGTTGGACCTTCCGAGCGGTTCTCCAAGTCCTTGGCTTGGAGCTCCAGGTTGTGTCGCTACCGCCTGCCGCTTCGCTAATACATCTATCTTCCGGGTGTTTTAAGTGAGTTCTTGAATTGCGTTTCATTTGTATCAATTCAACTGTCGCCTTTGATTTCCTGCAGGGATTGTGCAAGTTCTGTGTGTATTAGGCTTAATTGTGTCTGAAGGGTAGCAGTCATTTGGTCACTGAATGCCTTAAAGCACTGTTGCAGCCCCTTGCTCGTGACCTCTTGCCCCTGTGGTAACGTCGGGGGCTCCTCCAACTGCTGCCTCTCTGTCACCCATGGATCCTCTTCCTCCGCGGCTTCCCCCTCATTTCTACATATCTTTTGGAGGGTCCCTTCTGTTTTCTTGAGATCTTGGTCCTTGGGGGGGCCTTTTTTGGCCTCCTTGCGCAACATTGCCTGCTGATGGCGAGTGCCTGCCTGCACCCTACTGTAGGGGGCTTCTTCCCAGGCCTCTGAGGTTCCTCTTGACCCCGGGGTATTGGCCAGTTGTTCTGTAGGAAGGGGATGCTTTTCTCTCCCTCCTGTGCGCAGCGGGGGTCTAGCTCCCCTTTAGAGCCTGGGTTGGTTGCCCCCTGGGGGCTGTGGGACTAATATGCTCAAAGGTGAAAGTGGTTATGGTCGCAGTGTCACACTGGCCTGGAGCCCAGGAGCTTCTTGAATTTCTTCCCGGGGGGCCCCTGTGCTCCCACCACTCCTGAGCCTCTAAGTATGCTCTTGAACCCATGGAGGTTCCTTCTCGGTTAATCTTGCATGGCAGGGTTAGTTTTCATAAGGGTGGGTGGTGGAGCGAAGCGGCGCTCTCCTGCAGAGTCAAATGTTGAGGGTTGGGGGCACGTGCCGTCCCCACCCCTCGCACCGGGTTCCTTCCCTGGCCGTTAGCGGGGGGGGGGTGCTGTAGGAGACTTAGTGCTGTCACCCTTCTATTACTGCAGTTTGCCTCTGATGTTACTGAATGGTATGGGCATGGGGCCTTTGCTGGGGTCCGGGTATGCTGCGGGTCTCCTGCCATAGGGGGGGGTCTCCTTCCAAGTGTAGGTTATGGTGCGCTGGGGCAGATGCTTTCATAAACCTCCATGTCCGTTGTTTGGGAGAGGAGCGTCTTGTGTGCGCCTGCTTCATGGCTGCCAACTCCCTTAATTATGCCTACTTACCCTGCGCTAGCTGGGGCGCATCACAGCTCATGGGGGCCCTGTGCCGCGTGGTTCGTGGAGGCCCTGCGCTGCGTGGAGCCGGGCTTGCTGTATGGGGCAGAGGCAGGCGCAGGATTTCAGGGGAATACTACCCGCTCCCTCTCATTTGTAGCTGGGCGTCCTGGCTGCGCCGGCTCTGCTGTATTGCCAGTGGATCCGAAGTGGTCCGCTCACACTCCCCAGTCTCGCCTATGTTGCCTTGGCTGAATGGGCACCCTGTGTCTTCTGCACCACCCGCGTGGGTTCTCTGATCTCCTCCGGCTTGACTGCCAGTCCCCACACAGGCATCGCTGCTGGCGGTCTCAGGTCCACTAACTCTGCCCCCAAACGCTGCAGTTGAAGTTTTCTTGGGGACCGCTCGCTTCACGGGTCGTCCCCTTTGCTTTTGCTGCCCTGGGGTCTTGTAACGCCACTTATTGCTCCTTTTTCGGATGGCCGGGGAGGAGCGCGCTCCTCACGGTGGGGTGGTCGCGGGGGCCCTTTTGGAATGTTCTTATGAAGCTTTTTGAACCTTTGTCTGCCCTTTCTTGAGTAATCTTTCTTCCACGCTTCTCAATCCATTTTTCGTCCAGGATGTGGCACAGAGGGGGTGCTGGTCTCCAACGCTGATGATGCGGCTTGGATGCACAACTCTGGCAGCGTCGGTGCTTATTACTAGACTTATCTGCCGCCTTTGATACCGTTGACCATGCCGCCTTGCTCGTCTTGGCCGGCCTTTCTGGTGCCATACTTTCCTGACTTTCTTTTTGCTTTCCTCTAACCGAACAGTCAATTTCCACCCCCCCCCTTTTCACTCTGTACCGTCTGCCTTGAGATGTGGATTCCCTCAGGTTTCCTCCATCTCCCAGGTTTTGTTTAACATGTACATGTAACCTCTTACCAAGCTTATCTGCTCTCACGGCTTCCACTGTTATTCTTAACAGATCACACAGATCCTGGTCCGTTTAGATCTCTCTCTTGTCGAGACAGCGACCAGATTTAGGTCCTGTCTCGAAGCTGTGGGTGCATGGATGTGTAATAGCTGCTTCAAGGGGAAAAAATGAGGTGTTGGTGGTGGGCCCTCCTTCCTCTACTGCCTTTTGGACCCCCTCTTTTTGGCCATCTTTAGGGGGTAAATATGACATCTGAGATTCCGCAGACAGGAAAGCTAAGTCTAGTATGTCAAAGGGGCCATCTTCAACTGAAAACCCCATAGCAAGGTTCTTTGTTTACTCCTTTCTCAGTTACGTGCCTCTGTGGTGTCCTTACTTGTTATGTCCTCCATGGAACACTGCAACGCCCCATTTCTGGCACAAACTGGCTACTTCTTATGGCACCTTCAGGTCCTGCAGAACTCTGCAGCCAGAGTAGCCACTTACACACCTAGTTGTGCTCACATTACTCCATGTGTGCACCATCTTCATTGGCTACCCATGGCCAAGCCCATTCAGGTCAAGGGCTAATGTCTAGTACATCATGCCTTTTATGGAACTGGGGCAGAATGTCTACAGGCTAAATTCTGTTTGTACATTCGTGCTCGGCCACTCCGCTTGGAATGCCTGATATTAAATACTGACAAACTGCCTTGTACATATAAATCCATTATACATCCATATAAAAGTGCTGTGTGCAAATGCGTCATAAAGTCAAAGCAGAACCATATTACTTCAAGGCAAATCGTAACTATTACAAATGCCTGACTAAAGTGCCAAGAGTATAACGGATTCAAAAAGTGCCAGGTGCGCTTGAGAAACGTGTCAAGTGTTTCTGAGTTCCTTCCACTCTAATCGCATTTTTAATTTTAGGCAGTGTGAGTTGCTTTTCATGTTATTTTAACTCACTGGGCCGCATTACGAGTTTGGAGGTAGCCATGGTGCTATTAGCGCCATGGCTGCCTCCAAACTCTGGTCCGGGTTCCTTGAATGAGGAATTACCAGGCCATTCCAACCTTGGAGGATCCGGTAATTCCTCATTCAAAAAACCCATCCCCATTTCCATTTGAGCCCCCACAGGGCTCAATGGGAATGGTCCCCGTGCGGGACCCGCAAAGGACGTCTGGTCTGACCAAATGTTCTGAGGGGGGTCCCGCAAGGGAACCTCGTAATAGGGTGGATTGGGTTTACCGGCGCTGTTAAACCCATTCCGCCCACCTTGTAATGAGGCCCACTGTCCTATAAATCCATATTTCGAGTGACATTTTTTACTTGCAAATATTCTGAGACCTTTAGTTGTCTATAGTTTACCTGTACTTATTCACACTACAGCACCATTATGAAAAGCAAATAATTTATAGATCGATAATTGCGTCACAAACCTCCGGCACTGTGTATCATCGTTCCCCTACTGAAGGTGTGAAGTCGTAATATCTGTTGAGCCCTTACAGGAAATATTGTGACAAAAGACTGTGAACATTTGCAATAATAAAGTTTACTTTTTCTTTTATCCAATTCTTGCAGCGACTCATGTGCAGTTATGAGAACTGTTTTTCCATAAATGTTTCACTATTCGGCTTCTTTTTCCTTCCAATCCCCCAGGTAAAGCAGGTTCACTCCATATGCCTCCACCAATTTGATCTTTGGATTACACATGTATATGTATTATTTGTTGCTTTACAGTGTAAGCACTTGTCATAATAAAAACACTTCAGTTACCCAATTGTCTATTTCTTTAAGCTAATGTGTTATTTGTTTTTAACCCCTTAACTGCCAATGCCTCCCACCCCCCCCCGCGCGCCAAGCCCTTTTTTGGTGGTTTCGGTATGTCGCCATTCAATCCCTTGTAATGCTTTATTTACATGTGATATCTCCCTCAAATTTGGCCCCCTTTCTTCCCACATGTAGGGGATCATAACGCCACCTAGGAATCCTAGTTTGCTGTATGGGGGTGAGAGAAAATAACCGAAAACGGAGCACATTTCGTGTTTTTTCAGACAATGCCAATAAAATTATGTACAAAGAAGCCTGTGGGTGTTTCCTTGTAAGAGCTAGGAACAAATGATTTGCTGTGCTGAATTTGCCATTTTCCAGGCTTTCAAGAACAGGTTGAGTGAAAACCAAAAAAATAAGGTTACCATCAATTTTGTGAGAGCTATGCAGGTTTACCCCCCAAACCCCACCCCCCCCCAATAGTCCATGCGGGGACGGAATGGAAGAGGAGGGTAGGAAAGCTGAAAGGGAAGACCAAGGCATACATTTCTGAAAAGTAGACAAAATTCCAAGTTTAGGAAAGGGGGATTTGTGCAGGTGAGGCAACATCTATGTAGGGAAAATGCCCATAGTTTGGGGAAAGATTTGAAAAATTACAGTTAAAAAAGGTATGTGCTGGACATGGTTGAACCTGTAAGGTAATGGCTTCTATGAATATTTAGAAAAGCAGTGCCCCGCTACATTCCCCTGACTTTTCCAGTTAGGAAATCGCATGTACCATAAGCCAAAAACGGAGCCATAGTACACAGGAATTTTATGCTGACGGCCTAAACAGACATACTTAGCATGTGTAAATAAGGAAAATAAATGTGAGGAATGGCAAGCATACCATTTTTGAAAGAGCACAGGCAGCCCTTTTGAAGGGTAGGTGACTTGAGCAGGTTACAAAAGCATACAGTGCTTAAATCGGCAACTACATGTAGTTCACATTTGGGAAATTAAAGGGTTGTGTAACAAAGTGCAATAGCAAATGCATGAAAATGTTAAACCAAGAGAAAACAACAAATGTCCTACTATCCTACATACCCACACATGTCCTGACGAAAACTGTACCTCATGTGTCGGTGCAACTACCTTGGTGCAAATGGAAAGGGCTAAACTACTGGTAACCCAAGTGTTTCAGGAGAGCAGACTCCCGTAGGAACCCACAGAGGTCTGACTTGTGCCAATTGCCCTAGAATTTATTACCCAAAAGCCTGGCAAAGTCTGAAATTTAGGGAAAATAAACACAATTTTCAGACATTTCCAACCTGGAAACTACTGAAACATACCGCCAACACATGGCCTACCTTCCCAAAGGTGTCTGGATGAAAACAGTACCTCGTGCGGGTGTACCTACCTGGGTGAAAAAGTGTTAACCATCACCAAGTCCAACGGCACTCCCAAGGAGCACCAGCAGGGTCTCCATCCGTTCCCTGAGGGGAAATTCTGTAATGCTGCCTACCCAGAGCTCCAGGATGGTCTGCGGTGATATCACCGGCCTTGGATGACTCTACCATGTGGGTCCACCATCCCCAAGTGCAGCAGGATTCCCAGGGAGCCCCGGCAGGTTCCTCGACCTTTCTCAGAGGGAGAAGCTGTAACACAGGCCAGCCAGAACTCCAGGATAGTTTGTTCCTGGCCTTGGGCAGCTGTCTCCCATATGGAGTGACCATCTACAAGTGCAGCGGCTGTCCCAGGGAGCACTGACAGGGTCACCTACCCTGAGGGAGTGGCACCCTTCTGGTGCTTCCTGGAACCGCTGCTGGGCTGCGGGATGGTCAACCCACATGGGAGACAGCCGCTCAAGGCTGGGCACTTTACCTGCAACCATCTTGGAGCTCTGGCTGGCCTATGTTACAGCTTTCCCCCACCAGGGAGCCCCGGCAGTGTGCCAAAACCTCCACGAAGGGAAAAGCTGTAATGTAGCCCAGCCAAAACTCAAGGACGGCTGGAGGTGATGTCCCCGGCCTTCGGCATCTGTCTCCCATGTGAGTCCACCATCCTCAAGTGCAGTGAGAGCGACCTACCCCAAAATCTGATATTTAAAAAAATGGGTACAAAACATTTGGAAAAAATGCAACTACTTCAGGTTCAATTTAAACACATAGATCCATAATTATGCCAACGGCTAAGATATTTCACACTTTGGTCCAATTAAATGGTTATAATAAATCTTGTCCGGTCCGGTGTTGCAAGTTGTTACCTGGCAATTTTAGACATGATAAGGAGTTGACATGTCTGTTGCTTAGCTATGTAACAAGCTGAAGGCCTTCACTGCGGACACTGCGCTCCGTGCTGTGCCTGTCCCACGTGCACTGTAGCGACCAAAAGAAACACTTGCACTTGCAAAAGAAGGGAGCATGCCGTAGCACAATTGGCTGTTACTCTTGAGAGGTGTTTTTTCATTGCACTTTAAAAGGGAGATTACAGACATTTGTCCCTGTGAACAAGGTGACAAATACCAAGAGCACAAAAATAGGGAAGCAACAGAAATGAATTCAAAGATTATGGGAAATATACCAGGCACTGGGTTATTCCTAGGTTATTAAATCGAAAGAAAGATTCCAGAAGCATATGTTAGCAGTATATGGTCCT
This sequence comes from Ambystoma mexicanum, assembly GCF_040938575.1. Lineage (NCBI taxonomy): Eukaryota > Metazoa > Chordata > Amphibia > Caudata > Ambystomatidae > Ambystoma > Ambystoma mexicanum. The sequence goes on from NC_090926.1 coordinate 868,722,869, forward strand.
AATTATTTGAGTAAAAAGAAAGAGGCACTGTTTCTTTGTCAAGGTCGGGCTGGACAACAATTTCTTAAAACTAGCTGAATGCATCAAGATGGGCAACCAGCTTGATGTATGCATAGCCAAGATGGACAAGCATTACGAGGTGAAGGGGAATAACATTTTGGCTTGTTATCAATTTTCCATCAGACAACAGAAATGTTGTGAGACCATTGAGGAGTTTGTTACAGCACTGTGAGGGTTGGCTATAAAGTGTTGTTTTGAACATTATCAGAAAGAGGACATTCGGGACAAGTTGATGATCAACAGGAGATCAATTGGTCCCCTCGTCTAATGGGAACTAGCCCACTCACACTGAAGTAGCTATTTCCCATTAGAGAAACGGCCCTCTGACCTGGAGAGGCAGAAAAGTCGGAGGGCCGTTTCTCTAATGGGAAATAGATGCTTCAGTGTGAGTGGCCTAGTTCCCATTAGACGAGAGGACCTTTCTTCCTCTGCAGGTCGGAGGGCCGCTTCTCTAATGGGAAATAGCTGCTTCAGTGTGAATGGGCTAGTTCCCATTAGACAAGAGGACCTTTTTGCCTTTCCAGGTCGGAGGGCCGTTACTCTAATGGGAAATAGCTGCTTCAGTGTGAGTGGGCTAGTTCCCATTAGACGAGAGGACCTTTCTGCCTCTGCAGGTCGGAGTGCCGCTTCTCTAATGGGAAATAGCTGCTTCAGTGTGAATGGGCTAGTTCCCATTAGACGAGAGGACCTTAATGCCTTTCCAGGTCGGAGGGCCGTTTCTCTAATGGGAAATAGCCGCTTCAGTGTGAGTGGGCTAGTTCCCATTAGCCGAGAGGACCTTTCTGCCTTTCCAGGTCGGAGGGCCGTTTCTCTAATGGGAAATAGCTGCTTCAGTGTGAGTGGGCTAGTTCCCATTAGCCGAGAGGACCTTTTTGCCTTTCCAGGTCGGAGGGCCGTTACTCTAATGGGAAATAGCTGCTTCAGTGTGAGTGGGCTAGTTCCCAGTAGACGAGAGGACCTTTCTGCCTCTGCAGGTCGGAGGGCCGTTACTCTAATGGGAAATAGCTGCTTCAGTGTGAGTGGGCTAGTTCCCATTAGACGAGAGGACCTTTCTGCCTCTGCAGGTCGGAGGGCCGCTTCTCTAATGGGAAATAGCTGCTCCAGTGTGAATGGGCTAGTTCCCATTAGACGAGAGGACCTTTTTGCCTTTCCAGGTCGGAGGGCCGTTTCTCTAACGGGAAATAGCTGCTTCAGTGTGAGTGGGCTAGTTCCCATTAGAAGAGAAGACCTTTCTGCCTTTCCAGGTCGGAGGGCCGCTTCTCTAACGGGAAATATCTGCTTCAGTGTGAGTGGGCTAGTTCCCATTAGAAGAGAAGACCTTTCTGCCTCTGCAGGTCGGAGGGCCGCTTCTCTAACGGGAAATAGCTGCTTCAGTGTGAGTGGGCTAGTTCCCATTAGACGAGAGGACCTTTCTGCCTCTGCAGGTCGGAGGGCCATTCCTCTAACGGGAAATAGCTGCTTCAGTGTGAGTGGGCTAGTTCCCATTAGCCGAGAGGACCTTTCTGCCTCTGCAGGTCGGAGGGCCGCTTCTCTAACGGGAAATAGCTGCTTCAGTGTGAGTGGGCTAGTTCCCATTAGCCGAGAGGACCTTTCTGCCTTTCCAGGTCGGAGGGCCGTTTCTCTAACGGGAAATAGCTGCTTCAGTGTGAGTGGGCTAGTTCCCATTAGCCGAGAGGACCTTTCTGCCTTTCCAGGTCGGAGGGTCGTTTCTCTAATGGGAAATAGCTGCTTCAGTGTGAGTGGGCTAGTTCCCATTAGCCGAGAGGACCTTTCTGCCTTTCCAGGTCGGAGGGCCCTTTCTCTAATGGGAAATAGCTGCTTCAGTCTGACTGGGCTAGTTCCCATTAGACGAGAGGACCTTTCTGCCTCTGCAGGTCGGAGGGCCGCTTCTCTAATGGGAAATAGCCGCTTCAGTGTGAATGGGCTAGTTCCCATTAGACGAGAGGACCTTTTTGCCTTTCCAGGTCGGAGGGCCGTTTCTCTAATGGGAAATAGCCGCTTCAGTGTGAGTGGGCTAGTTCCCATTAGACGAGAGGACCTTTCTGCCTTTCCAGGTCGGAGGGCCGTTTCTCTAATGGGAAATAGCCGCTTCAGTGTGAGTGGGCTAGTTCCCATTAGCCAAGAGGACCTTTCTGCCTTTCCAGGTCGGAGGGCCGTTTCTCTAATGGGAAATAGCCGCTTCAGTGTGAGTGGGCTAGTTCCCATTAGCCGAGAGGACCTTTCTGCCTTTCCAGGTCGGAGGGCCGTTTCTCTAATGGGAAATAGCCGCTTCAGTGTGAGTGGGCTAGTTCCCGTTAGCCGAGAGGACCTTTTTGCCTTTCCAGGTCGGAGGGCCGTTACTCTAATGGGAAATAGCCGCTTCAGTGTGAGTGGGCTAGTTCCCGTTAGACGAGAGGACCTTTCTGCCTCTGCAGGTCGGAGGGCCGCTTCTCTAATGGGAAATAGCTGCTCCAGTGTGAATGGGCTAGTTCCCGTTAGACGAGAGGACCTTTTTGCCTTTCCAGGTCGGAGGGCCGTTTCTCTAATGGGAAATAGCTGCTTCAGTCTGAGTGGGCTAGTTCCCATTAGACGAGAGGACCTTTCTGCCTTTCCAGGTCGGAAATAGCTGCTTCAGTGTGAGTGGGCTAGTTCCCATTAGAAGAGAAGACCTTTCTGCCTTTCCAGGTCGGAGGGCCGCTTCTCTAACGGGAAATAGCTGCTTCAGTGTGAGTGGGCTAGTTCCCATTAGAAGAGAAGACCTTTCTGCCTCTGCAGGTCGGAGGGCCGCTTCTCTAACGGGAAATAGCTGCTTCAGTGTGAGTGGGCTAGTTCCCATTAGACGAGAGGACCTTTCTGCCTCTGCAGGTCGGAGGGCCGCTTCTCTAATGGGAAATAGCTGCTCCAGTGTGAATGGGCTAGTTCCCGTTAGACGAGAGGACCTTTTTGCCTTTCCAGGTCGGAGGGCCGTTTCTCTAATGGGAAATAGCTGCTTCAGTCTGAGTGGGCTAGTTCCCATTAGACGAGAGGACCTTTCTGCCTTTCCAGGTCGGAGGGCCGTTTCTCTAACGGGAAATAGCTGCTTCAGTGTGAGTGGGCTAGTTCCCATTAGAAGAGAAGACCTTTCTGCCTTTCCAGGTCGGAGGGCCGCTTCTCTAACGGGAAATAGCTGCTTCAGTGTGAGTGGGCTAGTTCCCATTAGAAGAGAAGACCTTTCTGCCTCTGCAGGTCGGAGGGCCGCTTCTCTAACGGGAAATAGCTGCTTCAGTGTGAGTGGGCTAGTTCCCATTAGACGAGAGGACCTTTCTGCCTCTGCAGGTCGGAGGGCCGCTTCTCTAACGGGAAATAGCTGCTTCAGTGTGAATGGGCTAGTTCCCATTAGACGAGAGGACCTTTCTGCCTTTCCAGGTCGGAGGGCCGCTTCTCTAACGGGAAATAGCTGCTTCAGTGTGAGTGGGCTAGTTCCCATTAGCCGAGAGGACCTTTCTGCCTTTCCAGGTCGGAGGGCCGCTTCTCTAACGGGAAATAGCTGCTTCAGTGTGAGTGGGCTAGTTCCCATTAGCCGAGAGGACCTTTCTGCCTTTCCAGGTCAGAGGGCCGCTTCTCTAACGGGAAATAGCTGCTTCAGTGTGAGTGGGCTAGTTCCCATTAGCCGAGAGGACCTTTCTGCCTTTCCAGGTCGGAGGGCTGTTTCTCTAACGGGAAATAGCTGCTTCAGTGTGAGTGGGCTAGTTCCCATTAGCCGAGAGGACCTTTCTGCCTTTCCAGGTCGGAGGGCCCTTTCTCTAATGGGAAATAGCTGCTTCAGTGTGAGTGGGCTAGTTCCCACTATTATGCAGGACTTGGCCACTAGGGGCAAAAAGGGCCATTTTTCTAATGGGAACTAGCCTTCTCAGTGTGAGTAGGCTAGTTCCCATTATTATGCAGGACTTGGCCACTAGGGGAGCAAAGAGGGCCATTTCTCTAATGGGAACTAGCCTTCTTTGTGTGAGTGGGCTAGTTCCCATTATTATGCAGGACTTGGCCACTAGGGCCAAAAAGGGCCACTTCTCTAATGGGAAATAGCAGGACCTGGCCACTAGGGGCAAAAAGGGCCATTTCTCTAATGGGAACTAGCCTTCTCTGTGTGAGTGGGCTAGTTCCCATTATTATGCAGGACTTGGCCACTAGGGGAGCAAAAAGGGCCATTTGTCTAATGGGAACTAGCTTTCTCTGTGTGAGTGGGCTAGTTCCCATTATTATGCAGGACTTGGCCACTAGGGGCAAAAGGGGCCATTTCTCTAATGGGAACTAGCCTTCTCAGTGTGAGTAGGCTAGTTCGCATTATTATGCAGGACTTGGCCACTAGGGGAGCAAAAAGGGCCATTTCTCTAATGGGAACTAGCCTTCTCAGTTTGAGTAGGCTAGTTCCCATTATTATGCAGGACTTGGCCACTAGGGGCAAAAGGGCCATTTCTCTAATGGGAACTAGCCTTCTCTGTGTGAGTGGGCTAGTTCCCATTATTATGCAGGACTTGGCCACTAGGGGAGCAAAAAGGGCCATTTCTCTAATGGGAACTAGCCTTCTCTGTGTGAGTGGGCTAGTTCCCATTATTATGCAGGACTTAGCCACTAGGGGGCAAAAAAGGGCCATTTCTCTAATGGGAACTAGCTCACTCACACTGAAGCAGCTATTTCCCATCTGAGAAATGGCCCTGACAACCGATGGTCCGTTTCTCAGATGGGAACTAGTATCAACCGCTGTGAAACCCGGGTAGTTCCTAATTGGTAGGGGTCTAGTTCCCATACGAGAAACGGACCTTAGAAACGCTCCGTCCCCTCTTCATGATGTCATTGCACGTTTGGGTGTGTGAGGCAAGTCACGTGGCTCGGGTTGTGCGTTACATCTTCTTTGCAAGGCACGGCAAGAAGGGGAGGATGGCGCAGCGTCGTGGCAGAGACCGGAACGCTCGAGTTTAAGATAGCATCGTGGCCGAGAGCTGATGAACACGTTAACCAAGCGAATTTGTGCAGAAAGTCTTAAAATTATCTCATTCTTGCTTGTTATTTTAGTGGAGAGGGGCAATGTGCAGAGGTGTTTTTTGTGCAATGGGGCTGAGCACGGGCATGCCTCCTTTGCCAGGGGAATTTCCAGCATACCAGTTTACAGTAGTAATGTTCATGTTTTTTTTGTCTTTATTGTGGAGTGCCTTTTTTTTTTTAGCTGTCTGCTGGAGAGGGCTATTTTGGGGCTGTATGTGGAACAGATAGGGGAGACCAGATGTGTTTTGTGCAGTGGGACATACTTGATTTATATCCTGTGCAGACAGTGCACGGACACATTTGGGTACGAATTCCAGCATAACCGTTTACAGTAAGATGGGTAGTTATTTTTTGGATTGTGTTCTTGTGCAGAGGGAACAGTGACCAGATTTTTAAAGATTTAAAAAAATGGGACGGCTAAAAACATAAAAGGACTAGCCAGGGCTTTAGGTGGGGTAAAAAAAATCGAAGGGGGGCTCATTTGGGGCGTGGCTTGTGTGATGGTCGTGCCCTAAAAAAGTACGCAAACCTGTAAGGTATGCACACAAATACATAAATGCTTACATTTATATATGTGTTTGCGTGCCTTACTATGGTTTGTGTACTTCAAGATGGCTTGCATAGCACACAAACCGTAGTAAGGTACGCACACAAACAAATAACAATTATATATATTTGTGTGCATACATTACGGTTTGCATACTTTTCAAGCCATCTTTTTAAAACATTTCTATGTTTATAAAAGATGGCTTGAAAAGTACACAATTCAATCCCATCTTTTATAAAGCTTTGACGATGGACAAAGCCCGAGGCGTCTTTGTACGTCGGCAAAGCTTTATAAAATATGGCTTGAATTGTTTACTTTTCAAGCCATCTTTTATAAACCTTGAAATATGTCAAGGAATTCCAAGGTTCGCTGAGGGTTAAAGACGTCTCGGCGACCTGGGGAAACAAAGGGAGAGTAGCTTCCTCTCACCAGAGGAAGTTACAGTGACTGACAGCAGTGCCAGCCAGCCACAGCGTGGCTGTAGCTGACTGGCACTTCTGTCAGCTTGCCAGACTTAATGGCGGGCGCCTCTCCCGTTGCGGCCGTGGCAGGATAATGTGTCCCTCTTTTTGGAGACTGCCCCGGCCCACTTAAAGCACTGGGACAAGCAAAGCGGACACAAGAAACACCCATTGCACAGTATTTCTAGGGCTGGACTTAGTTTTATTATGTATGCCGCTAATAAAGGAGCTATTGCTGTGATTGCACCAATTAATATTACATGCCTTCATATGTATTTGTTTTGTTACCAGGCTTTGTGGCACAATCAGGTAATGCGTGTGATGGGTACCTGAAAGGTTAGTGGTATGATCCCACCCTGCGATATGACGGATCTGGTTAATGGGATATAGGAAAATATGTAAAGTATGCCGATGCTTGTTTGACTTATAAGTGTTGCCCACTATCAATAGTCAATCAAAATGGAACTCTCTGGTCAAAATCGGGATGTCTGGTAACCCTAACGGAGGGGTGTTTAGGCCCGCCCCGGTTAGGGGGTTAGTTTGTGAATCTCTTACGTGCAGCAGAGGGGTGGAGATGTGTCTTGTGCAGTGGGGCATTCTTGAGCATTGCATCGCCCTTCAGTTTAGCACATTGTCATCGCACATGCTGGAAGGCAGGGCCTTGAGACAGCATCATGGTCGAGAGCTAATAAACATGTGCATAGTTGAGCATTTATCCTGCACAGAGGGACACATTTGGGTAGTGAAAAATGGCGACCTACTTGTGCTCCAGTGTAAAGGAGCAGTTTGTCCTGTGCAGAGGGTGTATTTGGCCATTTGCATTGGCAAACATAGGTATTTGCCCTGTGTGGAGAGTTCAAACGTAGGTATTTGTCCTGTACAGGGAGCTTGGGAGGTACAGGATTTGTCTTGCTCATCAGGGGGTATTTGGGAATGGTGTTTTAAAGGAGGGTTAGAACGGTCCTTGTAGAGGAGAATTTTGACTATCTCGAACAAAGGGGCATGTTGGCCGTCCTCAACTATTTAACGGCGGCCGCCTTTGTCGCTGGAGAGGTTGCGTCGCAGACTCCTCATTCTCCGCTATAGGATCACTTCCCAACCTCCAAACTTCTTGTGCGGGTCATACACCAGTCCTGCAACTGATTGTTCCATTTGGATCCAACTTCTGCACGCTATTGGTGTGCTTCTATCAGGATCATTGACAGATCCAGCAGGAGCTCCCTGAACTCACGTCTTCATAACACAGCGGTTAGCCACCCCACAGCCCTTTTTCTCCTATCAAATATATGGTGATTTGTAATCTTGGGTCACTTCAATTGAAAATAGTAGATTATATAGTCCAAGGCTGAAATGAAATATGGTGAATCATCTGGTAACCTTGCTACAGTATATCTCTTTTTAAGATCACCAGTCCTAATTGGGTACTCATATTCCAGGGGCAGTGGTTTAGTGAAAGTAATCAATGATCTAAATGAATAACAGTAACCACCTCATAGAGTGCCAATGCACTTTTTATTTATATTTTGTATACCACAGTATGTAGTCTTCTTTCCACTGATCAAATATCGACCCCCAACCATGCTCTCAATAGTATTTGTTACTAATGATACGTTTTAATATGGGGGGGTATTTGAAATGTTCTTTCCTGCGATGGAATTCAACATCACTGATGCTCTCCTTTAATTATTTTTGTTGTATGGTCTCTTAACTGATACAACCCGCATGCAGTCATCATCAATAAACAAATATCATATAGTAAGGGCCTGCTTCTGAGTTTGGTGGTGCAGTAAATTGAAATTGAATGGAATTACTGCAACTTTTACTGCACATCAGAATTCCGAATTTGGAGGTAAAGTTGAGGATTCACCTCTAGCAAATAGTGGCGGTGAATCTTGCACTGTGCTTCCAAACATTGGTAGATTTAACCTGGCAGAATTACCGCTCATGATAAATCTGCTGCCAAAATCCCTGTGTAGTTTTATGGACTCCAAAAATGGGGGTTTACACAGCCTTGTCACTACTCTTAATCCAATGGTAAATCCTGGGACCGAGTGGCGGTAACAGCAAATGAGTTTGGTGGTAATTCCACAGATTTTCCACTAGATTACCACCAAACTCGTAATAAGGCTGTATGTATTTAAACGTTATAAATATTTATGGAGACCGTTGGTGGTCTAGGGAAACTCATTCATTGCACTGAATTCAAACAGATTTCTCACTTAGAACCCTCCTAGGTGACAAACTCTGGAAAAGGCATCATGTGTACCAGTTCTGTCCCCTCTGGTCACACATAGGGCCTCATTATAAGTTTGCCGGAAAAAAATCGTAATTACCGGCATGCCGTTGCTACCGTGTCCGTGTGGCACTGCTGCTGGAATCTACGGTTGATTCCGTGTCAACGTACCCGCGCATTCCGGCATGCCGAAAACAGTTTACCAGCATGCCGGTTATACCACTAAACTCCTCCAAAAAACCCCGTACCGGCACCCTCATTGCTGCTGACGCTGAATCCGGCTCTGCGCTCCCAGACCTGACAGCACCGCTGTTACAGGTACCGGTATTACCGTGACCAGAAATAATGTGATCGCCGGAACAGGAAATGGACCGGCGGCCATTAACAAAACACAATCCAGTGCACAGGAGTCACAGCCACATCCAAAGCACTGACAGCCTTGATGACATGTCTGTGGTTGGTTGTCAGCAGCAAGGAGGCGCAAGCCATGGTTCAGCGAAGCTGAACTAAAGATGCTGGCAGACACGCTAGTGGAAAATGCTGATGAAGTGTTCAGCAGGGACCTACGCCAGCAACCACAAATGCACAAAAAGGCCACCTGGCAGCAGGTGGCCCGAGAGATCATGGCAGTCGGGACAACACCCAGAACAGTCCGGGACTGCAACAAAAGGTGGAACGATCTACATCTCAGAGTACGGAACCTCCTGTCAGTACAGCGCACCTAGGGCACGGTCACAGGAGGCGAACCTGCATCTCCTATCCACGTGCAGCCCTGGGAGGAAGCATGCAGCAGTGTCATGCACCTCGAGACCATTGAAGGAGTAGGAGCTTCGGAGGCTAGAGGTGTAATATCTGATGAGGCTGGTGAGTACCCGTAAGCCCAATGTCAGATCACACACCTTGTACCCTGTATACAATTGAGTAGGCAAACATGTCAAGTATGTCGTACCCAATGCCTGCTGACACAGCACAACTTCTGTTGTCACCGCCGTGCTAGCACATGCCCAAAGGCACGTCAGTGTCAAGCACCTCCACCACCAGCAAATTACCAGATGCACACATCAATGATACATGTGGCCTACTCGTCCCATCTACCACGGCCCATCCCACTAAATCATCACTAATGCAGCAACTGCCATGGGCAGTAGTCATATGTCTAACACATCTGTGTTACAGCCAGCCACAACACCACGTCATATAGCTTGTGTGGCACACCCATAACACCCAAACCGGGAAACACCAGTACCCCACGCAACAGCCACTGCACACACCATGTTCGCACACCACACATGCACCCACACAGCATCCCCGACACATGCATGTGTGCACCATGCAATGGCCACCACCATGTGCATGACACAGCACTTACATCGGAAAGTACTAGCACTTAATGTCTGACTGATGAATCCACACCCATCACTGATGCCCTGCCTTTCTGACCCCCACAGGCACATCATCTGCCAATGAAGCTGAACAGCCTAGCACATCCAGGCCACTTCGCCGCCGGACCACCACCACGTCCACCCAGGACTCTACTGCATCCTCCGGCAGATGAGAGCGGGCAACAATTCCTGCACCCCAGCCACCCACAATCCAGGAGGCACCTGTCCCCCAGCCACCAACCGACCAGGAGGCACCTGCACCCCTTCCGCAATGGGGTCCAGCTGACAACATTGGGGACGATGGTGGAGTCGGAAATATTGAAAGCGACCACAGCTATGAGGAGGCCGAGGGATTCAGTTCTGTGGGCCTAATGAGCCCCCAAACCCATACCCCTATGCAATGGCAGGCATATTTAGGGGCGCCTGTCCAGACTGGAGGCACAACATGAATCCCTGACCTCAATGGTGCAACACCACCTGCATTAGGCCCAGCTCATGCGGGACTTCAGGTCAGCTCCAGGAGGTGTGCACGGTGACAGGGCAGAGTCACAGGTTCCATTTTGCATTTGGCACGGTGTGTGAGGGGAACAGTGTCATGTCCTCCCTTGTAGAGTCAATTTCCGTGTTGGTGCAGGCCCATGCCACTGGTTCCCTCCACAAGTTCGACTACAGGGAGTTCCCTTCCAAGCAGCCCAAGGCGTCGATCTGAGCGGCTGACTCGCCCAGCAGCCGAGTGCACTTCTCAGCCTAAAAAGGGACGGCAATAGGACACTGGGTGGGTGTGGGAAGGGATAGATGGGGAGGGGGTGTGGAGAGGGATAGTTCGGGAGGGGGTGTGGGGAGGGATTGTTCGGGTGGGATAGTAGAGGGAGTTAAGGCTTTTTACTAATGTAAATAATAGTTTTTGTCACAATATATTTGGTGTAGAAAAATAAATCATGACTGGACATTGATTTTTCATTGTGAGTGCATTTATTCATGTACAGTGCCCAGTGTCCTCAATGTCTTGTGCCATGTGTGTAACTGGTGCTCAAAAGTACTGGGCTATAAGGTCCCCGCGGGTGAAACGTCCATCCCTGCCATTGCGGCACTTTGCAATAGCCTACTCCTCATCATCAGTGTTGTCCTCAGCCTCTGGTGGCAGCATGTCCATGTTGGGGGGCAGGGGGACGTTGTGCCTGATGGACATGTTGTGCAACATGGCACATGCAAGCACAATTTTCCCAACCTTTTGAGGGCTGTACATCAGCGCTTCCCCCGATCACTGAGGCAGCTGAACCTGGCCTTCAACAGGCAAAAAGTCTGCAAATTAGATAACTTTTGACCTCCGGAACCCCAATAACAAATAACGCAAACACAAATCAGCACATCTACCTCTCTGGAAAACGGGCAGTGCTCGCTTAAAAAACATCTGCTTTTGCTGTGAAACCCGGGTAGTTCCTAATTGGTAGGGGTCTAGTTCCCATACAAGAAACGGACCTTAGAAACGCTCCGTCCCCTCTTCATGACGTCATTGCACGTTTGGGCGTGTGAGGCAAGTCACGTGGCTCGGGTTGTGCGTTACATCTTCTTTGCAAGGCACGGCAAGAAGGGGAGGATGGCGCAGCGTCGTGGCAGAGACCGGAACGCTCGAGTTTAAGATAGCATCGTGGCCGAGAGCTGATGAACACGTTAACCAAGCGAATTTGTGCAGAAAGTCTTAAAATTATCTCATTCTTGCTTGTTATTTTAGTGGAGAGGGGCAATGTGCAGAGGTGTTTTTTGTGCAATGGGGCTGAGCACGGGCATGCCTCCTTTGCCAGGGGAATTTCCAGCATACCAGTTTACAGTAGTAATGTTCATGTTTTTTTTGTTTTTATTGTGGAGTGCCTTTTTTTTTTTTAGCTGTCTGCTGGAGAGGGCTATTTTGGGGCTGTATGTGGAACAGATAGGGGAGACCAGATGTGTTTTGTGCAGTGGGACATACTTGATTTATATCCTGTGCAGACAGTGCACGGACACATTTGGGTACGAATTCCAGCATAACCGTTTACAGTAAGATGGGTAGTTATTTTTTGGATTGTGTTCTTGTGCAGAGGGAACAGTGACCAGATTTTTAAAGATTTAAAAAAATGGGACGGCTAAAAACATAAAAGGACTAGCCAGGGCTTTAGGTGGGGTAAAAAAAATCGAAGGGGGGCTCATTTGGGGCGTGGCTTGTGTGATGGTCGTGCCCTAAAAAAGTACGCAAACCTGTAAGGTATGCACACAAATACATAAATGCTTACATTTATATATGTGTTTGCGTGCCTTACTATGGTTTGTGTACTTCAAGATGGCTTGCATAGCACACAAACCGTAGTAAGGTACGCACACAAACAAATAACAATTATATATATTTGTGTGCATACATTACGGTTTGCATACTTTTCAAGCCATCTTTTTAAAACATTTCTATGTTTATAAAAGATGGCTTGAAAAGTACACAATTCAATCCCATCTTTTATAAAGCTTTGACGATGGACAAAGCCCGAGGCGTCTTTGTACGTCGGCAAAGCTTTATAAAATATGGCTTGAATTGTTTACTTTTCAAGCCATCTTTTATAAACCTTGAAATATGTCAAGGAATTCCAAGGTTCGCTGAGGGTTAAAGACGTCTCGGCGACCTGGGGAAACAAAGGGAGAGTAGCTTCCTCTCACCAGAGGAAGTTACAGTGACTGACAGCAGTGCCAGCCAGCCACAGTGTGGCTGTAGCTGACTGGCACTTCTGTCAGCTTGCCAGACTTAATGGCGGGCGCCTCTCCCGTTGCGGCCGTGGCAGGATAATGTGTCCCTCTTTTTGGAGACTGCCCCGGCCCACTTAAAGCACTGGGACAAGCAAAGCGGACACAAGAAACACCCATTGCACAGTATTTCTAGGGCTGGACTTAGTTTTATTATGTATGCCGCTAATAAAGGAGCTATTGCTGTGATTGCACCAATTAATATTACATGCCTTCATATGTATTCGTTTTGTTACCAGGCTTTGTGGCACAATCAGGTAATGCGTGTGATGGGTACCTGAAAGGTTAGGGGTATGATCCCACCCTGCGATGTGACGGATCTGGTTAATGGGATATAGGAAAATATGTAAAGTATGCCGATGCTTGTTTGACTTATAAGTGTTGCCCACTATCAATAGTCAATCAAAATGGAACTCTCTGGTCAAAATCGGGATGTCTGGTCACCCTAACGGAGGGGTGTTTAGGCCCGCCCCGGTTAGGGGGTTAGTTTGTGAATCTCTTACGTGCAGCAGAGGGGTGGAGATGTGTCTTGTGCAGTGGGGCATTCTTGAGCATTGCAGCGCCCTTCAGTTTAGCACATTGTCATCGCACATGCTGGAAGGCAGGGCCTTGAGACAGCATCATGGTCGAGAGCTAATAAACACGTGCATAGTTGAGCATTTATCCTGCACAGAGGGACACATTTGGGTAGTGAAAAATGGCGACCTACTTGTGCTCCAGTATAAAGGAGCAGTTTGTCCTGTGCAGAGGGTGTATTTGGCCATTTGCATTGGCAAACATAGGTATTTGCCCTGTGTGGAGAGTTCAAACGTAGGTATTTGTCCTGTACAGGGAGCTTGGGAGGTACAGGATTTGTCTTGCTCATCAGGGGGTATTTGGGAATGGTGTTTTAAAGGAGGGTTAGGACGGTCTTTGTAGAGGAGAATTTTGACTACCTCGAACAAAGGGGCATGTTGGCCGTCCTCAACTATTTAACGGCGGCCGCCTTTGTCGCTGGAGAGGTTGCGTCGCAGACTCCTCATTCTCCGCTACAACTTCTTGTGCGGGTCACACACCAGTCCTGCAACTGATTGTTCCATTTGGATCCAACTTCTGCACGCTATTGGTGTGCTTCTATCAGGATCATTGACAGATCCAGCAGGAGCTCCCTGAAGTCACGTCTTCATAACACAGCGGTTAGCCACCCCACAGCCCTTTTTCTCCTATCAAATATATGGTGATTTGTAATCTTGGGTCACTTCAATTGAAAATAGTAGATTATATAGTCCAAGGCTGAAATGAAATATGGTGAATCATCTGGTAACCTTGCTACAGTATATCTCTTTTTAAGATCACCAGTCCTAATTGGGTACTCATATTCCAGGGGCAGTGGTTTAGTGAAAGTAATCAATGATCTAAATGAATAACAGTAACCACCTCATAGAGTGCCAATGCACTTTTTATTTATATTTTGTATACCACAGTATGTAGTCTTCTTTCCACTGATCAAATATCGACCCCCAACCATGCTCTCAATAGTATTTGTTACTAATGATACGTTTTAATATGGGGGGGTATTTGAAATGTTCTTTCCTGCGATGGAATTCAACATCACTGATGCTCTCCTTTAATTATTTTTGTTGTATGGTCTCTTAACTGATACAACCCGCATGCAGTCATCATCAATAAACAAATATCATATAGTAAGGGCCTGCTTCTGAGTTTGGTGGTGCAGTAAATTGAAATTGAATGGAATTACTGCAACTTTTACTGCACATCAGAATTCCGAATTTGGAGGTAAAGTTGAGGATTCACCTCTAGCAAATAGTGGCGGTGAATCTTGCACTGTGCTTCCAAACATTGGTAGATTTAACCTGGCAGAATTACCGCTCATGATAAATCTGCTGCCAAAATCCCTGTGTAGTTTTATGGACTCCAAAAATGGGGGTTTACACAGCCTTGTCACTACTCTTAATCCAATGGTAAATCCTGGGACCGAGTGGCGGTAACAGCAAATGAGTTTGGTGGTAATTCCACAGATTTTCCACTAGATTACCACCAAACTCGTAATAAGGCTGTATGTATTTAAACGTTATAAATATTTATGGAGACCGTTGGTGGTCTAGGGAAACTCATTCATTGCGCTGAATTCAAACAGATTTCTCACTTAGAACCCTCCTAGGTGACAAACTCTGGAAAAGGCATCATGTGTACCAGTTCTGTCCCCTCTGGTCACACATAGGGCCTCATTATAAGTTTGCCGGAAAAAAAATCGTAATTGCCGGCATGCCGTTGCTACCGTGTCCGTGTGGCACTGCTGCTGGAATCTACGGTTGATTCCGTGTCAACGTACCCGCGCATTCCGGCATGCCGGAAACAGTTTACCAGCATGACGGTTATACCACTAAACTCCTCCAAAAAACCCCGTACCGGCACCCTCATTGCTGCTGACGCTGAATCCGGCTCTGCGCTCCCAGACCTGACAGCACCGCTGTTACAGGTACCGGTATTACCGTGACCAAAAATAATGTGATCGCCGGAACAGGAAATGGACCGGCGGCCATTAACAAAACACAATCCAGTGCACAGGAGTCACAGCCACATCCAAAGCACTGACAGCCTTGATGACATGTCTGTGGTTGGTTGTCAGCAGCAAGGAGGCGCAAGCCATGGTTCAGCGAAACTGAACTAAACATGCTGGCAGACACGCTAGTGGAAAATGCTGATGAAGTGTTCAGCAGTGACCTACGCCAGCAACCACAAATGCACAAAAAGGCCACCTGGCAGCAGGTGGCCCGAGAGATCACGGCAGTCGGGACAACACCCAGAACAGTCCGGGACTGCCACAAAAGGTGGAACGATCTACATCTCAGAGTACGGAACCTCCTGTCAGTACAGCGCACCTAGGGCACGGTCACAGGAGGCGAACCTGCATCTCCTATCCACGTGCAGCCCTGGGAGGAAGCATGCAGCAGTGTCATGCACCTCGAGACCATTGAAGGAGTAGGAGCTTCGGAGGCTAGAGGTGTAATATCTGATGAGGCTGGTGAGTACCCGTAAGCCCAATGTCAGATCACACACCTTGTACCCTGTATACAATTGAGTAGGCAAACATGTCAAGTATGTCGTACCCAATGCCTGCTGACACAGCACAACTTCTGTTGTCACCGCCGTGCTAGCACATGCCCAAAGGCACGTCAGTGTCAAGAACCTCCACCACCAGCAAATTACCAGATGCACACATCAATGATACATGTGGCCTACTCGTCCCATCTACCACAGCCCATCCCACTAAATCATCACTAATGCAGCAACTGCCATGGGCAGTAGTCATATGTCTAACACATCTGTGTTACAGCCAGCCACAACACCACGTCATATAGCTAATGTGGCACACCCATAACACCCAAACCGGGAAACACCAGTACCCCACGCAACAGCCACTGCACACACCATGTTCGCACACCACACATGCACCCACACAGCATCCCCGACACATGCATGTGTGCACCATGCAATGGCCACCACCATGTGCATGACACAGCACTTACATCGGAAAGTACTAGCACTTAATGTCTGACTGATGAATCCACACCCATCACTGATGCCCTGCCTTTCTGACCCCCACAGGCACATCATCTGCCAATTAAGCTGAACAGCCTAGCACATCCAGGCCACTTCGCCGCCGGACCACCACCACGTCCACCCAGGACTCTACTGCATCCTCCGGCAGATGAGAGCGGGCAACAATTCCTGCACCCCAGCCACCCACAATCCAGGAGGCACCTGTCGCCCAGCCACCCACAAACCAGGTGGCACCTGTCCCCCAGCCACCAACCGACCAGGAGGCACCTGCACCCCTTCCGCAATGGGGTCCAGCTGACAACATTGGGGACGATGGTGGAGTCGGAAATATTGAAAGCGACCACAGCTATGAGGAGGCCGAGGGATTCAGTTCTGTGGGCCTAATGAGCCCCCAAACCCATACCCCTATGCAATGGCAGGCATATTGAGGGGCGCCTGTCCAGACTGGAGGCACGACATGAATCCCTGACCTCAATGGTGCAACACCACCTGCATTAGGCCCAGCTCATGCGGGACTTCAGGTCAGCTCCAGGAGGTGTGCACGGTGACAGGGCAGAGTCACAGGTTCCATTTTGCATTTGGCACGGTGTGTGAGGGGAACAGTGTCATGTCCTCCCTTGTAGAGTCAATTTCCGTGTTGGTGCAGGCCCATGCCACTGGTTCCCTCCACAAGTTCGACTACAGGGAGTTCCCTTCCAAGCAGCCCAAGGCGTCGATCTGAGCGGCTGACTCGCCCAGCAGCCGAGTGCACTTCTCAGCCTAAAAAGGGACGGCAATAGGACACTGGGTGGGTGTGGGGAGGGATAGTTGGGGAGGGGCTGTGGGGAGGGATAGATGGGGAGGGGGTGTGGAGAGGGATAGTTCGGGAGGGGGTGTGGGGAGGGATTGTTCGGGTGGGATAGTAGAGGGAGTTAAGGCTTTTTACTAATGTAAATAATAGTTTTTGTCACAATATATTTGGTGTAGAAAAATAAATCATGACTGGACATTGATTTTTCATTGTGAGTGCATTTATTCATGTACAGTGCCCAGTGTCCTCAATGTCTTGTGCCATGTGTGTAACTGGTGCTCAAAAGTACTGGTCTATAAGGTCCCCGCGGGTGAAACGTCCATCCCTGCCATTGCGGCACTTTGCAATAGCCTACTCCTCATCATCAGTGTTGTCCTCAGCCTCTGGTGGCAGCATGTCCATGTTGGGGGGCAGGGGGACGTTGTGCCTGATGGACATGTTGTGCAACATGGCACATGCAAGCACAATTTTCCCAACCTTTTGAGGGCTGTACATCAGCGCTTCCCCCGATCACTGAGGCAGCTGAACCTGGCCTTCAACAGGCAAAAAGTCTGCAAATTAGATAACTTTTGACCTCCGGAACCCCAATAACAAATAACGCAAACACAAATCAGCACATCTACCTCTCTGGAAAACGGGCAGTGCTCGCTTAAAAAACATCTTCTTTTGCTGTGAAACCCGGGTAGTTCCTAATTGGTAGGGGTCTATTTCCCATACGAGAAACGGACCTTAGAAACGCTCCGTCCCCTCTTCATGACGTCATTGCACGTTTGGGCGTGTGAGGCAAGTCACGTGGCTCGGGTTGTGCGTTACATCTTCTTTGCAAGGCACGGCAAGAAGGGGAGGATGGCGCAGCGTCGTGGCAGAGACCGGAACGCTCGAGTTTAAGATAGCATCGTGGCCGAGAGCTGATGAACACGTTAACCAAGCGAATTTGTGCAGAAAGTCTTAAAATTATCTCATTCTTGCTTGTTATTTTAGTGGAGAGGGGCAATGTGCAGAGGTGTTTTTTGTGCAATGGGGCTGAGCACGGGCATGCCTCCTTTGCCAGGGGAATTTCCAGCATACCAGTTTACAGTAGTAATGTTCATGTTTTTTTTGTCTTTATTGTGGAGTGCCTTTTTTTTTTTAGCTGTCTGCTGGAGAGGGCTATTTTGGGGCTGTATGTGGAACAGATAGGGGAGACCAGATGTGTTTTGTGCAGTGGGACATACTTGATTTATATCCTGTGCAGACAGTGCACGGACACATTTGGGTACGAATTCCAGCATAACCGTTTACAGTAAGATGGGTAGTTATTTTTTGGATTGTGTTCTTGTGCAGAGGGAACAGTGACCAGATTTCTAAAGATTTAAAAAAATGGGACGGCTAAAAACATAAAAGGACTAGCCAGGGCTTTAGGTGGGGTAAAAAAAATCGAAGGGGGGCTCATTTGGGGCGTGGCTTGTGGGATGGTCGTGCCCTAAAAAAGTACGCAAACCTGTAAGGTATGCACACAAATACATAAATGCTTACATTTATATATGTGTTTGCGTGCCTTACTATGGTTTGTGTACTTCAAGATGGCTTGCATAGCACACAAACCGTAGTAAGGTACGCACACAAACAAATAACAATTATATATATTTGTGTGCATACATTACGGTTTGCATACTTTTCAAGCCATCTTTTTAAAACATTTCTATGTTTATAAAAGATGGCTTGAAAAGTACACAATTCAATCCCATCTTTTATAAAGCTTTGACGATGGACAAAGCCCGAGGCGTCTTTGTACGTCGGCAAAGCTTTATAAAATATGGCTTGAATTGTTTACTTTTCAAGCCATCTTTTATAAACCTTGAAATATGTCAAGGAATTCCAAGGTTCGCTGAGGGTTAAAGACGTCTCGGCGACCTGGGGAAACAAAGGGAGAGTAGCTTCCTCTCACCAGAGGAAGTTACAGTGACTGACAGCAGTGCCAGCCAGCCACAGCGTGGCTGTAGCTGACTGGCACTTCTGTCAGCTTGCCAGACTTAATGGCGGGCGCCTCTCCCGTTGCGGCCGTGGCAGGATAATGTGTCCCTCTTTTTGGAGACTGCCCCGGCCCACTTAAAGCACTGGGACAAGCAAAGCGGACACAAGAAACACCCATTGCACAGTATTTCTAGGGCTGGACTTAGTTTTATTATGTATGCCGCTAATAAAGGAGCTATTGCTGTGATTGCACCAATTAATATTACATGCCTTCATATGTATTCGTTTTGTTACCAGGCTTTGTGGCACAATCAGGTAATGGGTGTGATGGGTACCTGAAAGGTTAGGGGTATGATCCCACCCTGCGATGTGACGGATCTGGTTAATGGGATATAGGAAAATATGTAAAGTATGCCGATGCTTGTTTGACTTACAAGTGTTGCCCACTATCAATAGTCAATCAAAATGGAACTCTCTGGTCAAAATCGGGATGTCTGGTCACCCTAACGGAGGGGTGTTTAGGCCCGCCCCGGTTAGGGGGTTAGTTTGTGAATCTCTTACGTGCAGCAGAGGGGTGGAGATGTGTCTTGTGCAGTGGGGCATTCTTGAGCATTGCAGCGCCCTTCAGTTTAGCACATTGTCATTGCACATGCTGGAAGGCAGGGCCTTGAGACAGCATCATGGTCGAGAGCTAATAAACACGTGCATAGTTGAGCATTTATCCTGCACAGAGGGACACATTTGGGTAGTGAAAAATGGCGACCTACTTGTGCTCCAGTATAAAGGAGCAGTTTGTCCTGTGCAGAGGGTGTATTTGGCCATTTGCATTGGCAAACATAGGTATTTGCCCTGTGTGGAGAGTTCAAACGTAGGTATTTGTCCTGTACAGGGAGCTTGGGAGGTACAGGATTTGTCTTGCTCATCAGGGGGTATTTGGGAATGGTGTTTTAAAGGAGGGTTAGAACGGTCCTTGTAGAGGAGAATTTTGACTACCTCGAACAAAGGGGCATGTTGGCCGTCCTCAACTATTTAACGGCGGCCGCCTTTGTCGCTGGAGAGGTTGCGTCGCAGACTCCTCATTCTCCGCTATAGGATCACTTCCCCCCTCCAAACTTCTTGTGCGGGTCATACACCAGTCCTGCAACTGATTGTTCCATTTGGATCCAACTTCTGCACGCTATTGGTGTGCTTCTATCAGGATCATTGACAGATCCAGCAGGAGCTCCCTGAAGTCACGTCTTCATAACACAGCGGTTAGCCACCCCACAGCCCTTTTTCTCCTATCAAATATATGGTGATTTGTAATCTTGGGTCACTTCAATTGAAAATAGTAGATTATATAGTCCAAGGCTGAAATGAAATATGGTGAATCATCTGGTAACCTTGCTACAGTATATATCTTTTTAAGATCACCAGTCCTATTTGGGTACTCATATTCCAGGGGCAGTGGTTTAGTGAAAGTAATCAATGATCTAAATGAATAACAGTAACCACCTCATAGAGTGCCAATGCACTTTTTATTTATATTTTGTATACCACAGTATGTAGTCTTCTTTCCACTGATCAAATATCGACCCCCAACCATGCTCTCAATAGTATTTGTTACTAATGATACGTTTTAATATGGGGGGGTATTTGAAATGTTCTTTCCTGCGATGGAATTCAACATCACTGATGCTCTCCTTTAATTATTTTTGTTGTATGGTCTCTTAACTGATACAACCCGCATGCAGTCATCATCAATAAACAAATATCATATAGTAAGGGCCTGCTTCTGAGTTTGGTGGTGCAGTAAATTGAAATTGAATGGAATTACTGCAACTTTTACTGCACATCAGAATTCCGAATTTGGAGGTAAAGTTGAGGATTCACCTCTAGCAAATAGTGGCGGTGAATCTTGCACTGTGCTTCCAAACATTGGTAGATTTAACCTGGCAGAATTACCGCTCATGATAAATCTGCTGCCAAAATCCCTGTGTAGTTTTATGGACTCCAAAAATGGGGGTTTACACAGCCTTGTCACTACTCTTAATCCAATGGTAAATCCTGGGACCGAGTGGCGGTAACAGCAAATGAGTTTGGTGGTAATTCCACAGATTTTCCACTAGATTACCACCAAACTCGTAATAAGGCTGTATGTATTTAAACGTTATAAATATTTATGGAGACCGTTGGTGGTCTAGGGAAACTCATTCATTGCACTGAATTCAAACAGATTTCTCACTTAGAACCCTCCTAGGTGACAAACTCTGGAAAAGGCATCATGTGTACCAGTTCTGTCCCCTCTGGTCACACATAGGGCCTCATTATAAGTTTGCCGGAAAAAAAATCGTAATTACCGGCATGCCGTTGCTACCGTGTCCGTGTGGCACTGCTGCTGGAATCTACGGTTGATTCCGTGTCAACGTACCCGCGCATTCCGGCATGCCGGAAACAGTTTACCAGCATGCCGGTTATACCACTAAACTCCTCCAAAAAAACCCGTACCGGCACCATCATTGCTGCTGACGCTGAATCCGGCTCTGCGCTCCCAGACCTGACAGCACCGCTGTTACAGGTACCGGTATTACCGTGACCAGAAATAATGTGATCGCCGGAACAGGAAATGGACCGGCGGCCATTAACAAAACACAATCCAGTGCACAGGAGTCACAGCCACATCCAAAGCACTGACAGCCTTGATGACATGTCTGTGGTTGGTTGTCAGCAGCAAGGTGGCACAAGCCATGGTTCAGCGAAGCTGAACTAAACATGCTGGCAGACACGCTAGTGGAAAATGCTGATGAAGTGTTCAGCAGTGACCTACACCAGCAACCACAAATGCACAAAAAGGCCACCTGGCAGCAGGTGGCCCGAGAGATCACGGCAGTCGGGACAACACCCAGAACAGTCCGGGACTGCCACAAAAGGTGGAACGATCTACATCTCAGAGTACGGAACCTCCTGTCAGTACAGCGCACTTAGGGCACGGTCACAGGAGGCGAACCTGCATCTCCTATCCACGTGCAGCCCTGGGAGGAAGCATGCAGCAGTGTCATGCACCTCGAGACCATTGAAGGAGTAGGAGCTTCGGAGGCTAGAGGTGTAATATCTGATGAGGCTGGTGAGTACCCGTAAGCCCAATGTCAGATCACACACCTTGTACCCTGTATACAATTGAGTAGGCAAACATGTCAAGTATGTCGTACCCAATGCCTGCTGACACAGCACAACTTCTGTTGTCACCGCCGTGCTAGCACATGCCCAAAGGCACGTCAGTGTCAAGCACCTCCACCACCAGCAAATTACCAGATGCACACATCAATGATACATGTGGCCTACTCGTCCCATCTACCACGGCCCATCCCACTAAATCATCACTAATGCAGCAACTGCCATGGGCAGTAGTCATATGTCTAACACATCTGTGTTACAGCCAGCCACAACACCACGTCATATAGCTTGTGTGGCACACCCATAACACCCAAACCGGGAAACACCAGTACCCCACGCAACAGCCACTGCACACACCATGTTCGCACACCACACATGCACCCACACAGCATCCCCGACACATGCATGTGTGCACCATGCAATGGCCACCACCATGTGCATGACACAGCACTTACATCGGAAAGTACTAGCACTTAATGTCTGACTGATGAATCCACACCCATCACTGATGCCCTGCCTTTCTGACCCCCACAGGCACATCATCTGCCAATGAAGCTGAACAGCCTAGCACATCCAGGCCACTTCGCCGCCGGACCACCACCACGTCCACCCAGGACTCTACTGCATCCTCCGGCAGATGAGAGCGGGCAACAATTCCTGCACCCCAGCCACCCACAATCCAGGAGGCACCTGTCGCCCAGCCACCCACAAACCAGGTGGCACCTGTCCCCCAGCCACCAACCGACCAGGAGGCACCTGCACCCCTTCCGCAATGGGGTCCAGCTGACAACATTGGGGACGATGGTGGAGTCGGAAATATTGAAAGCGACCACAGCTATGAGGAGGCCGAGGGATTCAGTTCTGTGGGCCTAATGAGCCCCCAAACCCATACCCCTATGCAATGGCAGGCATATTGAGGGGCGCCTGTCCAGACTGGAGGCACGACATGAATCCCTGACCTCAATGGTGCAACACCACCTGCATTAGGCCCAGCTCATGCGGGACTTCAGGTCAGCTCCAGGAGGTGTGCACGGTGACAGGGCAGAGTCACAGGTTCCATTTTGCATTTGGCACGGTGTGTGAGGGGAACAGTGTCATGTCCTCCCTTGTAGAGTCAATTTCCGTGTTGGTGCAGGCCCATGACACTGGTTCCCTCCACAAGTTCGACTACAGGGAGTTCCCTTCCAAGCAGCCCAAGGCGTCGATCTGAGCGGCTGACTCGCCCAGCAGCCGAGTGCACTTCTCAGCCTAAAAAGGGACGGCAATAGGACACTGGGTGGGTGTGGGGAGGGATAGTTGGGGAGGGGCTGTGGGGAGGGATAGATGGGGAGGGGGTGTGGAGAGGGATAGTTCGGGAGGGGGTGTGGGGAGGGATTGTTCGGGTGGGATAGTAGAGGGAGTTAAGGCTTTTTACTAATGTAAATAATAGTTTTTGTCACAATATATTTGGTGTAGAAAAATAAATCATGAATGGACATTGATTTTTCATTGTGAGCGCATTTATTCATGTACAGTGCCCAGTGTCCTCAATGTCTTGTGCCATGTGTGTAACTGGTGCTCAAAAGGGTGTCCAGTCAACTCGTCGACAAAAAACTGGTCGACTGCAATTTGGTCGACGCAATTTGGTCGAAAACCAAATGGTCGAATTTTTTTTTTTTTATTTATATATGTGTTTTGTGGGTTTTCGTTTTAAAAAAAAAAAAAAAGAAAGAAAAAAAAAAGGGGTAAAAAAAAAAAAAAAATTCGACCATTTGGTTTTCGACCAAATTGATTCGACCAGTTGTCCAGTCGACCAATTGATTTCGACCAAATGACTGGCAACCGCTCAAAAGTACTGGTCTATAAGGTCCCCGCGGGTGAAACGTCCATCCCTGCCATTGCGGCACTTTGCAATAGCCTACTCCTCATCATCAGTGTTGTCCTCAGCCTCTGGTGGCAGCATGTCCATGTTGGGGGGCAGGGGGACGTTGTGCCTGATGGACATGTTGTGCAACATGGCACATGCAAGCACAATTTTCCCAACCTTTTGAGGGCTGTACATCAGCGCTTCCCCCGATCACTGAGGCAGCTGAACCTGGCCTTCAACAGGCAAAAAGTCTGCAAATTAGATAACTTTTGACCTCCGGAACCCCAATAACAAATAACGCAAACACAAATCAGCACATCTACCTCTCTGGAAAACGGGCAGTGCTCGCTTAAAAAACATCTTCTTTTGCTGTGAAACCCGGGTAGTTCCTAATTGGTAGGGGTCTAGTTCCCATACGAGAAACGGACCTTAGAAACGCTCCGTCCCCTCTTCATGACGTCATTGCACGTTTGGGCGTGTGAGGCAAGTCACGTGGCTCGGGTTGTGCGTTACATCTTCTTTGCAAGGCACGGCAAGAAGGGGAGGATGGCGCAGCGTCGTGGCAGAGACCGGAACGCTCGAGTTTAAGATAGCATCGTGGCCGAGAGCTGATGAACACGTTAACCAAGCGAATTTGTGCAGAAAGTCTTAAAATTATCTCATTCTTGCTTGTTATTTTAGTGGAGAGGGGCAATGTGCAGAGGTGTTTTTTGTGCAATGGGGCTGAGCACGGGCATGCCTCCTTTGCCAGGGGAATTTCCAGCATACCAGTTTACAGTAGTAATGTTCATGTTTTTTTTGTTTTTATTGTGGAGTGCCTTTTTTTTTTTTAGCTGTCTGCTGGAGAGGGCTATTTTGGGGCTGTATGTGGAACAGATAGGGGAGACCAGATGTGTTTTGTGCAGTGGGACATACTTGATTTATATCCTGTGCAGACAGTGCACGGACACATTTGGGTACGAATTCCAGCATAACCGTTTACAGTAAGATGGGTAGTTATTTTTTGGATTGTGTTCTTGTGCAGAGGGAACAGTGACCAGATTTTTAAAGATTTAAAAAAATGGGACGGCTAAAAACATAAAAGGACTAGCCAGGGCTTTAGGTGGGGTAAAAAAAATCGAAGGGGGGCTCATTTGGGGCGTGGCTTGTGGGATGGTCGTGCCCTAAAAAAGTACGCAAACCTGTAAGGTATGCACACAAATACATAAATGCTTACATTTATATATGTGTTTGCGTGCCTTACTATGGTTTGTGTACTTCAAGATGGCTTGCATAGCACACAAACCGTAGTAAGGTACGCACACAAACAAATAACAATTATATATATTTGTGTGCATACATTACGGTTTGCATACTTTTCAAGCCATCTTTTTAAAACATTTCTATGTTTATAAAAGATGGCTTGAAAAGTACACAATTCAATCCCATCTTTTATAAAGCTTTGACGATGGACAAAGCCCGAGGCGTCTTTGTACGTCGGCAAAGCTTTATAAAATATGGCTTGAATTGTTTACTTTTCAAGCCATCTTTTATAAACCTTGAAATATGTCAAGGAATTCCAAGGTTCGCTTAGGGTTAAAGACGTCTCGGCGACCTGGGGAAACAAAGGGAGAGTAGCTTCCTCTCACCAGAGGAAGTTACAGTGACTGACAGCAGTGCCAGCCAGCCACAGCGTGGCTGTAGCTGACTGGCACTTCTGTCAGCTTGCCAGACTTAATGGCGGGCGCCTCTCCCGTTGCGGCCGTGGCAGGATAATGTGTCCCTCTTTTTGGAGACTGCCCCGGCCCACTTAAAGCACTGGGACAAGCAAAGCGGACACAAGAAACACCCATTGCACAGTATTTCTAGGGCTGGACTTAGTTTTATTATGTATGCCGCTAATAAAGGAGCTATTGCTGTGATTGCACCAATTAATATTACATGCCTTCATATGTATTTGTTTTGTTACCAGGCTTTGTGGCACAATCAGGTAATGCGTGTGATGGGTACCTGAAAGGTTAGGGGTATGATCCCACCCTGCGATGTGACGGATCTGGTTAATGGGATATAGGAAAATATGTAAAGTATGCCGATGCTTGTTTGACTTATAAGTGTTGCCCACTATCAATAGTCAATCAAAATGGAACTCTCTGGTCAAAATCGGGATGTCTGGTCACCCTAACGGAGGGGTGTTTAGGCCCGCCCCGGTTAGGGGGTTAGTTTGTGAATCTCTTACGTGCAGCAGAGGGGTGGAGATGTGTCTTGTGCAGTGGGGCATTCTTGAGCATTGCAGCGCCCTTCAGTTTAGCACATTGTCATCGCACATGCTGGAAGGCAGGGCCTTGAGACAGCATCATGGTCGAGAGCTAATAAACACGTGCATAGTTGAGCATTTATCCTGCACAGAGGGACACATTTGGGTAGTGAAAAATGGCGACCTACTTGTGCTCCAGTATAAAGGAGCAGTTTGTCCTGTGCAGAGGGTGCATTTGGCCATTTGCATTGGCAAACATAGGTATTTGCCCTGTGTGGAGAGTTCAAACGTAGGTATTTGTACTGTACAGGGAGCTTGGGAGGTACAGGATTTGTCTTGCTCATCAGGGGGTATTTGGGAATGGTGTTTTAAAGGAGGGTTAGAACGGTCCTTGTAGAGGAGAATTTTGACTACCTCGAACAAAGGGGCATGTTGGCCGTCCTCAACTATTTAACGGCGGCCGCCTTTGTCGCTGGAGAGGTTGCGTCGCAGACTCCTCATTCTCCGCTATAGGATCACTTCCCCCCTCCAAACTTCTTGTGCGGGTCATACACCAGTCCTGCAAATGATTGTTCCATTTGGATCCAACTTCTGCACGCTATTGGTGTGCTTCTATCAGGATCATTGACAGATCCAGCAGGAGCTCCCTGAAGTCACGTCTTCATAACACAGCGGTTAGCCACCCCACAGCCCTTTTTCTCCTATCAAATATATGGTGATTTGTAATCTTGGGTCACTTCAATTGAAAATAGTAGATTATATAGTCCAAGGCTGAAATGAAATATGGTGAATCATCTGGTAACCTTGCTACAGTATATCTCTTTTTAAGATCACCAGTCCTAATTGGGTACTCATATTCCAGGGGCAGTGGTTTAGTGAAAGTAATCAATGATCTAAATGAATAACAGTAACCACCTCATAGAGTGCCAATGCACTTTTTATTTATATTTTGTATACCACAGTATGTAGTCTTCTTTCCACTGACAAATATCGACCCCCAACCATGCTCTCAATAGTATTTGTTACTAATGATACGTTTTAATATGAGGGGGTATTTGAAATGTTCTTTCCTGCGATGGAATTCAACATCACTGATGCTCTCCTTTAATTATTTTTGTTGTATGGTCTCTTAACTGATACAACCCGCATGCAGTCATCATCAATAAACAAATATCATATAGTAAGGGCCTGCTTCTGAGTTTGGTGGTGCAGTAAATTGAAATTGAATGGAATTACTGCAACTTTTACTGCACATCAGAATTCCGAATTTGGAGGTAAAGTTGAGGATTCACCTCTAGCAAATAGTGGCGGTGAATCTTGCACTGTGCTTCCAAACATTGGTAGATTTAACCTGGCAGAATTACCGCTCATGATAAATCTGCTGCCAAAATCCCTGTGTAGTTTTATGGACTCCAAAAATGGGGGTTTACACAGCCTTGTCACTACTCTTAATCCAATGGTAAATCCTGGGACCGAGTGGCGGTAACAGCAAATGAGTTTGGTGGTAATTCCACAGATTTTCCACTAGATTACCACCAAACTCGTAATAAGGCTGTATGTATTTAAACGTTATAAATATTTATGGAGACCGTTGGTGGTCTAGGGAAACTCATTCATTGCGCTGAATTCAAACAGATTTCTCACTTAGAACCCTCCTAGGTGACAAACTCTGGAAAAGGCATCATGTGTACCAGTTCTGTCCCCTCTGGTCACACATAGGGCCTCATTATAAGTTTGCCGGAAAAAAAATCGTAATTACCGGCATGCCGTTGCTACCGTGTCCGTGTGGCACTGCTGCTGGAATCTACGGTTGATTCCGTGTCAACGTACCCGCGCATTCCGGCATGCCGGAAACAGTTTACCAGCATGACGGTTATACCACTAAACTCCTCCAAAAAACCCCGTACCGGCACCCTCATTGCTGCTGACGCTGAATCCGGCTCTGCGCTCCCAGACCTGACAGCACCGCTGTTACAGGTACCGGTATTACCGTGACCAAAAATAATGTGATCGCCGGAACAGGAAATGGACCGGCGGCCATTAACAAAACACAATCCAGTGCACAGGAGTCACAGCCACATCCAAAGCACTGACAGCCTTGATGACATGTCTGTGGTTGGTTGTCAGCAGCAAGGAGGCGCAAGCCATGGTTCAGCGAAACTGAACTAAACATGCTGGCAGACACGCTAGTGGAAAATGCTGATGAAGTGTTCAGCAGTGACCTACGCCAGCAACCACAAATGCACAAAAAGGCCACCTGGCAGCAGGTGGCCCGAGAGATCACGGCAGTCGGGACAACACCCAGAACAGTCCGGGACTGCCACAAAAGGTGGAACGATCTACATCTCAGAGTACGGAACCTCCTGTCAGTACAGCGCACCTAGGGCACGGTCACAGGAGGCGAACCTGCATCTCCTATCCACGTGCAGCCCTGGGAGGAAGCATGCAGCAGTGTCATGCACCTCGAGACCATTGAAGGAGTAGGAGCTTCGGAGGCTAGAGGTGTAATATCTGATGAGGCTGGTGAGTACCCGTAAGCCCAATGTCAGATCACACACCTTGTACCCTGTATACAATTGAGTAGGCAAACATGTCAAGTATGTCGTACCCAATGCCTGCTGACACAGCACAACTTCTGTTGTCACCGCCGTGCTAGCACATGCCCAAAGGCACGTCAGTGTCAAGAACCTCCACCACCAGCAAATTACCAGATGCACACATCAATGATACATGTGGCCTACTCGTCCCATCTACCACAGCCCATCCCACTAAATCATCACTAATGCAGCAACTGCCATGGGCAGTAGTCATATGTCTAACACATCTGTGTTACAGCCAGCCACAACACCACGTCATATAGCTAATGTGGCACACCCATAACACCCAAACCGGGAAACACCAGTACCCCACGCAACAGCCACTGCACACACCATGTTCGCACACCACACATGCACCCACACAGCATCCCCGACACATGCATGTGTGCACCATGCAATGGCCACCACCATGTGCATGACACAGCACTTACATCGGAAAGTACTAGCACTTAATGTCTGACTGATGAATCCACACCCATCACTGATGCCCTGCCTTTCTGACCCCCACAGGCACATCATCTGCCAATTAAGCTGAACAGCCTAGCACATCCAGGCCACTTCGCCGCCGGACCACCACCACGTCCACCCAGGACTCTACTGCATCCTCCGGCAGATGAGAGCGGGCAACAATTCCTGCACCCCAGCCACCCACAATCCAGGAGGCACCTGTCGCCCAGCCACCCACAAACCAGGTGGCACCTGT
The DNA here is from genome assembly GCF_040938575.1 of Ambystoma mexicanum. Lineage (NCBI taxonomy): Eukaryota > Metazoa > Chordata > Amphibia > Caudata > Ambystomatidae > Ambystoma > Ambystoma mexicanum. The sequence continues at coordinate 868,752,152 of NC_090926.1, forward strand.
CCCCCAGCCACCAACCGACCAGGAGGCACCTGCACCCCTTCCGCAATGGGGTCCAGCTGACAACATTGGGGACGATGGTGGAGTCGGAAATATTGAAAGCGACCACAGCTATGAGGAGGCCGAGGGATTCAGTTCTGTGGGCCTAATGAGCCCCCAAACCCATACCCCTATGCAATGGCAGGCATATTGAGGGGCGCCTGTCCAGACTGGAGGCACGACATGAATCCCTGACCTCAATGGTGCAACACCACCTGCATTAGGCCCAGCTCATGCGGGACTTCAGGTCAGCTCCAGGAGGTGTGCACGGTGACAGGGCAGAGTCACAGGTTCCATTTTGCATTTGGCACGGTGTGTGAGGGGAACAGTGTCATGTCCTCCCTTGTAGAGTCAATTTCCGTGTTGGTGCAGGCCCATGCCACTGGTTCCCTCCACAAGTTCGACTACAGGGAGTTCCCTTCCAAGCAGCCCAAGGCGTCGATCTGAGCGGCTGACTCGCCCAGCAGCCGAGTGCACTTCTCAGCCTAAAAAGGGACGGCAATAGGACACTGGGTGGGTGTGGGGAGGGATAGTTGGGGAGGGGCTGTGGGGAGGGATAGATGGGGAGGGGGTGTGGAGAGGGATAGTTCGGGAGGGGGTGTGGGGAGGGATTGTTCGGGTGGGATAGTAGAGGGAGTTAAGGCTTTTTACTAATGTAAATAATAGTTTTTGTCACAATATATTTGGTGTAGAAAAATAAATCATGACTGGACATTGATTTTTCATTGTGAGTGCATTTATTCATGTACAGTGCCCAGTGTCCTCAATGTCTTGTGCCATGTGTGTAACTGGTGCTCAAAAGTACTGGTCTATAAGGTCCCCGCGGGTGAAACGTCCATCCCTGCCATTGCGGCACTTTGCAATAGCCTACTCCTCATCATCAGTGTTGTCCTCAGCCTCTGGTGGCAGCATGTCCATGTTGGGGGGCAGGGGGACGTTGTGCCTGATGGACATGTTGTGCAACATGGCACATGCAAGCACAATTTTCCCAACCTTTTGAGGGCTGTACATCAGCGCTTCCCCCGATCACTGAGGCAGCTGAACCTGGCCTTCAACAGGCAAAAAGTCTGCAAATTAGATAACTTTTGACCTCCGGAACCCCAATAACAAATAACGCAAACACAAATCAGCACATCTACCTCTCTGGAAAACGGGCAGTGCTCGCTTAAAAAACATCTTCTTTTGCTGTGAAACCCGGGTAGTTCCTAATTGGTAGGGGTCTATTTCCCATACGAGAAACGGACCTTAGAAACGCTCCGTCCCCTCTTCATGACGTCATTGCACGTTTGGGCGTGTGAGGCAAGTCACGTGGCTCGGGTTGTGCGTTACATCTTCTTTGCAAGGCACGGCAAGAAGGGGAGGATGGCGCAGCGTCGTGGCAGAGACCGGAACGCTCGAGTTTAAGATAGCATCGTGGCCGAGAGCTGATGAACACGTTAACCAAGCGAATTTGTGCAGAAAGTCTTAAAATTATCTCATTCTTGCTTGTTATTTTAGTGGAGAGGGGCAATGTGCAGAGGTGTTTTTTGTGCAATGGGGCTGAGCACGGGCATGCCTCCTTTGCCAGGGGAATTTCCAGCATACCAGTTTACAGTAGTAATGTTCATGTTTTTTTTGTCTTTATTGTGGAGTGCCTTTTTTTTTTTTAGCTGTCTGCTGGAGAGGGCTATTTTGGGGCTGTATGTGGAACAGATAGGGGAGACCAGATGTGTTTTGTGCAGTGGGACATACTTGATTTATATCCTGTGCAGACAGTGCACGGACACATTTGGGTACGAATTCCAGCATAACCGTTTACAGTAAGATGGGTAGTTATTTTTTGGATTGTGTTCTTGTGCAGAGGGAACAGTGACCAGATTTCTAAAGATTTAAAAAAATGGGACGGCTAAAAACATAAAAGGACTAGCCAGGGCTTTAGGTGGGGTAAAAAAAATCGAAGGGGGGCTCATTTGGGGCGTGGCTTGTGGGATGGTCGTGCCCTAAAAAAGTACGCAAACCTGTAAGGTATGCACACAAATACATAAATGCTTACATTTATATATGTGTTTGCGTGCCTTACTATGGTTTGTGTACTTCAAGATGGCATGCATAGCACACAAACCGTAGTAAGGTACGCACACAAACAAATAACAATTATATATATTTGTGTGCATACATTACGGTTTGCATACTTTTCAAGCCATCTTTTTAAAACATTTCTATGTTTATAAAAGATGGCTTGAAAAGTACACAATTCAATCCCATCTTTTATAAAGCTTTGACGATGGACAAAGCCCGAGGCGTCTTTGTACGTCGGCAAAGCTTTATAAAATATGGCTTGAATTGTTTACTTTTCAAGCCATCTTTTATAAACCTTGAAATATGTCAAGGAATTCCAAGGTTCGCTGAGGGTTAAAGACGTCTCGGCGACCTGGGGAAACAAAGGGAGAGTAGCTTCCTCTCACCAGAGGAAGTTACAGTGACTGACAGCAGTGCCAGCCAGCCACAGCGTGGCTGTAGCTGACTGGCACTTCTGTCAGCTTGCCAGACTTAATGGCGGGCGCCTCTCCCGTTGCGGCCGTGGCAGGATAATGTGTCCCTCTTTTTGGAGACTGCCCCGGCCCACTTAAAGCACTGGGACAAGCAAAGCGGACACAAGAAACACCCATTGCACAGTATTTCTAGGGCTGGACTTAGTTTTATTATGTATGCCGCTAATAAAGGAGCTATTGCTGTGATTGCACCAATTAATATTACATGCCTTCATATGTATTCGTTTTGTTACCAGGCTTTGTGGCACAATCAGGTAATGGGTGTGATGGGTACCTGAAAGGTTAGGGGTATGATCCCACCCTGCGATGTGACGGATCTGGTTAATGGGATATAGGAAAATATGTAAAGTATGCCGATGCTTGTTTGACTTACAAGTGTTGCCCACTATCAATAGTCAATCAAAATGGAACTCTCTGGTCAAAATCGGGATGTCTGGTCACCCTAACGGAGGGGTGTTTAGGCCCGCCCCGGTTAGGGGGTTAGTTTGTGAATCTCTTACGTGCAGCAGAGGGGTGGAGATGTGTCTTGTGCAGTGGGGCATTCTTGAGCATTGCAGCGCCCTTCAGTTTAGCACATTGTCATCGCACATGCTGGAAGGCAGGGCCTTGAGACAGCATCATGGTCGAGAGCTAATAAACACGTGCATAGTTGAGCATTTATCCTGCACAGAGGGACACATTTGGGTAGTGAAAAATGGCGACCTACTTGTGCTCCAGTATAAAGGAGCAGTTTGTCCTGTGCAGAGGGTGTATTTGGCCATTTGCATTGGCAAACATAGGTATTTGCCCTGTGTGGAGAGTTCAAACGTAGGTATTTGTCCTGTACAGGGAGCTTGGGAGGTACAGGATTTGTCTTGCTCATCAGGGGGTATTTGGGAATGGTGTTTTAAAGGAGGGTTAGAACGGTCCTTGTAGAGGAGAATTTTGACTACCTCGAACAAAGGGGCATGTTGGCCGTCCTCAACTATTTAACGGCGGCCGCCTTTGTCGCTGGAGAGGTTGCGTCGCAGACTCCTCATTCTCCGCTATAGGATCACTTCCCCCCTCCAAACTTCTTGTGCGGGTCATACACCAGTCCTGCAACTGATTGTTCCATTTGGATCCAACTTCTGCACGCTATTGGTGTGCTTCTATCAGGATCATTGACAGATCCAGCAGGAGCTCCCTGAAGTCACGTCTTCATAACACAGCGGTTAGCCACCCCACAGCCCTTTTTCTCCTATCAAATATATGGTGATTTGTAATCTTGGGTCACTTCAATTGAAAATAGTAGATTATATAGTCCAAGGCTGAAATGAAATATGGTGAATCATCTGGTAACCTTGCTACAGTATATATCTTTTTAAGATCACCAGTCCTATTTGGGTACTCATATTCCAGGGGCAGTGGTTTAGTGAAAGTAATCAATGATCTAAATGAATAACAGTAACCACCTCATAGAGTGCCAATGCACTTTTTATTTATATTTTGTATACCACAGTATGTAGTCTTCTTTCCACTGATCAAATATCGACCCCCAACCATGCTCTCAATAGTATTTGTTACTAATGATACGTTTTAATATGGGGGGGTATTTGAAATGTTCTTTCCTGCGATGGAATTCAACATCACTGATGCTCTCCTTTAATTATTTTTGTTGTATGGTCTCTTAACTGATACAACCCGCATGCAGTCATCATCAATAAACAAATATCATATAGTAAGGGCCTGCTTCTGAGTTTGGTGGTGCAGTAAATTGAAATTGAATGGAATTACTGCAACTTTTACTGCACATCAGAATTCCGAATTTGGAGGTAAAGTTGAGGATTCACCTCTAGCAAATAGTGGCGGTGAATCTTGCACTGTGCTTCCAAACATTGGTAGATTTAACCTGGCAGAATTACCGCTCATGATAAATCTGCTGCCAAAATCCCTGTGTAGTTTTATGGACTCCAAAAATGGGGGTTTACACAGCCTTGTCACTACTCTTAATCCAATGGTAAATCCTGGGACCGAGTGGCGGTAACAGCAAATGAGTTTGGTGGTAATTCCACAGATTTTCCACTAGATTACCACCAAACTCGTAATAAGGCTGTATGTATTTAAACGTTATAAATATTTATGGAGACCGTTGGTGGTCTAGGGAAACTCATTCATTGCACTGAATTCAAACAGATTTCTCACTTAGAACCCTCCTAGGTGACAAACTCTGGAAAAGGCATCATGTGTACCAGTTCTGTCCCCTCTGGTCACACATAGGGCCTCATTATAAGTTTGCCGGAAAAAAAATCGTAATTACCGGCATGCCGTTGCTACCGTGTCCGTGTGGCACTGCTGCTGGAATCTACGGTTGATTCCGTGTCAACGTACCCGCGCATTCCGGCATGCCGGAAACAGTTTACCAGCATGCCGGTTATACCACTAAACTCCTCCAAAAAAACCCGTACCGGCACCATCATTGCTGCTGACGCTGAATCCGGCTCTGCGCTCCCAGACCTGACAGCACCGCTGTTACAGGTACCGGTATTACCGTGACCAGAAATAATGTGATCGCCGGAACAGGAAATGGACCGGCGGCCATTAACAAAACACAATCCAGTGCACAGGAGTCACAGCCACATCCAAAGCACTGACAGCCTTGATGACATGTCTGTGGTTGGTTGTCAGCAGCAAGGTGGCACAAGCCATGGTTCAGCGAAGCTGAACTAAACATGCTGGCAGACACGCTAGTGGAAAATGCTGATGAAGTGTTCAGCAGTGACCTACACCAGCAACCACAAATGCACAAAAAGGCCACCTGGCAGCAGGTGGCCCGAGAGATCACGGCAGTCGGGACAACACCCAGAACAGTCCGGGACTGCCACAAAAGGTGGAACGATCTACATCTCAGAGTACGGAACCTCCTGTCAGTACAGCGCACTTAGGGCACGGTCACAGGAGGCGAACCTGCATCTCCTATCCACGTGCAGCCCTGGGAGGAAGCATGCAGCAGTGTAATGCACCTCGAGACCATTGAAGGAGTAGGAGCTTCGGAGGCTAGAGGTGTAATATCTGATGAGGCTGGTGAGTACCCGTAAGCCCAATGTCAGATCACACACCTTGTACCCTGTATACAATTGAGTAGGCAAACATGTCAAGTATGTCGTACCCAATGCCTGCTGACACAGCACAACTTCTGTTGTCACCGCCGTGCTAGCACATGCCCAAAGGCACGTCAGTGTCAAGCACCTCCACCACCAGCAAATTACCAGATGCACACATCAATGATACATGTGGCCTACTCGTCCCATCTACCACGGCCCATCCCACTAAATCATCACTAATGCAGCAACTGCCATGGGCAGTAGTCATATGTCTAACACATCTGTGTTACAGCCAGCCACAACACCACGTCATATAGCTTGTGTGGCACACCCATAACACCCAAACCGGGAAACACCAGTACCCCACGCAACAGCCACTGCACACACCATGTTCGCACACCACACATGCACCCACACAGCATCCCCGACACATGCATGTGTGCACCATGCAATGGCCACCACCATGTGCATGACACAGCACTTACATCGGAAAGTACTAGCACTTAATGTCTGACTGATGAATCCACACCCATCACTGATGCCCTGCCTTTCTGACCCCCACAGGCACATCATCTGCCAATGAAGCTGAACAGCCTAGCACATCCAGGCCACTTCGCCGCCGGACCACCACCACGTCCACCCAGGACTCTACTGCATCCTCCGGCAGATGAGAGCGGGCAACAATTCCTGCACCCCAGCCACCCACAATCCAGGAGGCACCTGTCGCCCAGCCACCCACAAACCAGGTGGCACCTGTCCCCCAGCCACCAACCGACCAGGAGGCACCTGCACCCCTTCCGCAATGGGGTCCAGCTGACAACATTGGGGACGATGGTGGAGTCGGAAATATTGAAAGCGACCACAGCTATGAGGAGGCCGAGGGATTCAGTTCTGTGGGCCTAATGAGCCCCCAAACCCATACCCCTATGCAATGGCAGGCATATTGAGGGGCTCCTGTCCAGACTGGAGGCACGACATGAATCCCTGACCTCAATGGTGCAACACCACCTGCATTAGGCCCAGCTCATGCGGGACTTCAGGTCAGCTCCAGGAGGTGTGCACGGTGACAGGGCAGAGTCACAGGTTCCATTTTGCATTTGGCACGGTGTGTGAGGGGAACAGTGTCATGTCCTCCCTTGTAGAGTCAATTTCCGTGTTGGTGCAGGCCCATGACACTGGTTCCCTCCACAAGTTCGACTACAGGGAGTTCCCTTCCAAGCAGCCCAAGGCGTCGATCTGAGCGGCTGACTCGCCCAGCAGCCGAGTGCACTTCTCAGCCTAAAAAGGGACGGCAATAGGACACTGGGTGGGTGTGGGGAGGGATAGTTGGGGAGGGGCTGTGGGGAGGGATAGATGGGGAGGGGGTGTGGAGAGGGATAGTTCGGGAGGGGGTGTGGGGAGGGATTGTTCGGGTGGGATAGTAGAGGGAGTTAAGGCTTTTTACTAATGTAAATAATAGTTTTTGTCACAATATATTTGGTGTAGAAAAATAAATCATGAATGGACATTGATTTTTCATTGTGAGCGCATTTATTCATGTACAGTGCCCAGTGTCCTCAATGTCTTGTGCCATGTGTGTAACTGGTGCTCAAAAGGGTGTCCAGTCAACTCGTCGACAAAAAACTGGTCGACTGCAATTTGGTCGACGCAATTTGGTCGAAAACCAAATGGTCGAATTTTTTTTTTTTTATTTATATATGTGTTTTGTGGGTTTTCGTTTTAAAAAAAAAAAAAAAGAAAGAAAAAAAAAAGGGGTAAAAAAAAAAAAAAAATTCGACCATTTGGTTTTCGACCAAATTGATTCGACCAGTTGTCCAGTCGACCAATTGATTTCGACCAAATGACTGGCAACCGCTCAAAAGTACTGGTCTATAAGGTCCCCGCGGGTGAAACGTCCATCCCTGCCATTGCGGCACTTTGCAATAGCCTACTCCTCATCATCAGTGTTGTCCTCAGCCTCTGGTGGCAGCATGTCCATGTTGGGGGGCAGGGGGACGTTGTGCCTGATGGACATGTTGTGCAACATGGCACATGCAAGCACAATTTTCCCAACCTTTTGAGGGCTGTACATCAGCGCTTCCCCCGATCACTGAGGCAGCTGAACCTGGCCTTCAACAGGCAAAAAGTCTGCAAATTAGATAACTTTTGACCTCCGGAACCCCAATAACAAATAACGCAAACACAAATCAGCACATCTACCTCTCTGGAAAACGGGCAGTGCTCGCTTAAAAAACATCTTCTTTTGCTGTGAAACCCGGGTAGTTCCTAATTGGTAGGGGTCTAGTTCCCATACGAGAAACGGACCTTAGAAACGCTCCGTCCCCTCTTCATGACGTCATTGCACGTTTGGGCGTGTGAGGCAAGTCACGTGGCTCGGGTTGTGCGTTACATCTTCTTTGCAAGGCACGGCAAGAAGGGGAGGATGGCGCAGCGTCGTGGCAGAGACCGGAACGCTCGAGTTTAAGATAGCATCGTGGCCGAGAGCTGATGAACACGTTAACCAAGCGAATTTGTGCAGAAAGTCTTAAAATTATCTCATTCTTGCTTGTTATTTTAGTGGAGAGGGGCAATGTGCAGAGGTGTTTTTTGTGCAATGGGGCTGAGCACGGGCATGCCTCCTTTGCCAGGGGAATTTCCAGCATACCAGTTTACAGTAGTAATGTTCATGTTTTTTTTGTTTTTATTGTGGAGTGCCTTTTTTTTTTTTAGCTGTCTGCTGGAGAGGGCTATTTTGGGGCTGTATGTGGAACAGATAGGGGAGACCAGATGTGTTTTGTGCAGTGGGACATACTTGATTTATATCCTGTGCAGACAGTGCACGGACACATTTGGGTACGAATTCCAGCATAACCGTTTACAGTAAGATGGGTAGTTATTTTTTGGATTGTGTTCTTGTGCAGAGGGAACAGTGACCAGATTTTTAAAGATTTAAAAAAATGGGACGGCTAAAAACATAAAAGGACTAGCCAGGGCTTTAGGTGGGGTAAAAAAAATCGAAGGGGGGCTCATTTGGGGCGTGGCTTGTGGGATGGTCGTGCCCTAAAAAAGTACGCAAACCTGTAAGGTATGCACACAAATACATAAATGCTTACATTTATATATGTGTTTGCGTGCCTTACTATGGTTTGTGTACTTCAAGATGGCTTGCATAGCACACAAACCGTAGTAAGGTACGCACACAAACAAATAACAATTATATATATTTGTGTGCATACATTACGGTTTGCATACTTTTCAAGCCATCTTTTTAAAACATTTCTATGTTTATAAAAGATGGCTTGAAAAGTACACAATTCAATCCCATCTTTTATAAAGCTTTGACGATGGACAAAGCCCGAGGCGTCTTTGTACGTCGGCAAAGCTTTATAAAATATGGCTTGAATTGTTTACTTTTCAAGCCATCTTTTATAAACCTTGAAATATGTCAAGGAATTCCAAGGTTCGCTTAGGGTTAAAGACGTCTCGGCGACCTGGGGAAACAAAGGGAGAGTAGCTTCCTCTCACCAGAGGAAGTTACAGTGACTGACAGCAGTGCCAGCCAGCCACAGCGTGGCTGTAGCTGACTGGCACTTCTGTCAGCTTGCCAGACTTAATGGCGGGCGCCTCTCCCGTTGCGGCCGTGGCAGGATAATGTGTCCCTCTTTTTGGAGACTGCCCCGGCCCACTTAAAGCACTGGGACAAGCAAAGCGGACACAAGAAACACCCATTGCACAGTATTTCTAGGGCTGGACTTAGTTTTATTATGTATGCCGCTAATAAAGGAGCTATTGCTGTGATTGCACCAATTAATATTACATGCCTTCATATGTATTTGTTTTGTTACCAGGCTTTGTGGCACAATCAGGTAATGCGTGTGATGGGTACCTGAAAGGTTAGGGGTATGATCCCACCCTGCGATGTGACGGATCTGGTTAATGGGATATAGGAAAATATGTAAAGTATGCCGATGCTTGTTTGACTTATAAGTGTTGCCCACTATCAATAGTCAATCAAAATGGAACTCTCTGGTCAAAATCGGGATGTCTGGTCACCCTAACGGAGGGGTGTTTAGGCCCGCCCCGGTTAGGGGGTTAGTTTGTGAATCTCTTACGTGCAGCAGAGGGGTGGAGATGTGTCTTGTGCAGTGGGGCATTCTTGAGCATTGCAGCGCCCTTCAGTTTAGCACATTGTCATCGCACATGCTGGAAGGCAGGGCCTTGAGACAGCATCATGGTCGAGAGCTAATAAACACGTGCATAGTTGAGCATTTATCCTGCACAGAGGGACACATTTGGGTAGTGAAAAATGGCGACCTACTTGTGCTCCAGTATAAAGGAGCAGTTTGTCCTGTGCAGAGGGTGCATTTGGCCATTTGCATTGGCAAACATAGGTATTTGCCCACTGTGGAGAGTTCAAACGTAGGTATTTGTACTGTACAGGGAGCTTGGGAGGTACAGGATTTGTCTTGCTCATCAGGGGGTATTTGGGAATGGTGTTTTAAAGGAGGGTTAGAACGGTCCTTGTAGAGGAGAATTTTGACTACCTCGAACAAAGGGGCATGTTGGCCGTCCTCAACTATTTAACGGCGGCCGCCTTTGTCGCTGGAGAGGTTGCGTCGCAGACTCCTCATTCTCCGCTATAGGATCACTTCCCCCCTCCAAACTTCTTGTGCGGGTCATACACCAGTCCTGCAACTGATTGTTCCATTTGGATCCAACTTCTGCACGCTATTGGTGTGCTTCTATCAGGATCATTGACAGATCCAGCAGGAGCTCCCTGAAGTCACGTCTTCATAACACAGCGGTTAGCCACCCCACAGCCCTTTTTCTCCTATCAAATATATGGTGATTTGTAATCTTGGGTCACTTCAATTGAAAATAGTAGATTATATAGTCCAAGGCTGAAATGAAATATGGTGAATCATCTGGTAACCTTGCTACAGTATATCTCTTTTTAAGATCACCAGTCCTAATTGGGTACTCATATTCCAGGGGCAGTGGTTTAGTGAAAGTAATCAATGATCTAAATGAATAACAGTAACCACCTCATAGAGTGCCAATGCACTTTTTATTTATATTTTGTATACCACAGTATGTAGTCTTCTTTCCACTGACAAATATCGACCCCCAACCATGCTCTCAATAGTATTTGTTACTAATGATACGTTTTAATATGAGGGGGTATTTGAAATGTTCTTTCCTGCGATGGAATTCAACATCACTGATGCTCTCCTTTAATTATTTTTGTTGTATGGTCTCTTAACTGATACAACCCGCATGCAGTCATCATCAATAAACAAATATCATATAGTAAGGGCCTGCTTCTGAGTTTGGTGGTGCAGTAAATTGAAATTGAATGGAATTACTGCAACTTTTACTGCACATCAGAATTCCGAATTTGGAGGTAAAGTTGAGGATTCACCTCTAGCAAATAGTGGCGGTGAATCTTGCACTGTGCTTCCAAACATTGGTAGATTTAACCTGGCAGAATTACCGCTCATGATAAATCTGCTGCCAAAATCCCTGTGTAGTTTTATGGACTCCAAAAATGGGGGTTTACACAGCCTTGTCACTACTCTTAATCCAATGGTAAATCCTGGGACCGAGTGGCGGTAACAGCAAATGAGTTTGGTGGTAATTCCACAGATTTTCCACTAGATTACCACCAAACTCGTAATAAGGCTGTATGTATTTAAACGTTATAAATATTTATGGAGACCGTTGGTGGTCTAGGTAAACTCATTAATTGCGCTGAATTCAAACAGATTTCTCATTTAGAACCCTCCTAGGTGACAAACTCTGGAAAAGGCATCATGTGTACCAGTTCTGTCCCCTCTGGTCACACATAGGGCCTCATTATAAGTTTGCCGGAAAAAAATCGTAATTACCGGCATGCCGTTGCTACCGTGTCCGTGTGGCACTGCTGCTGGAATCTACGGTTGATTCCGTGTCAACGTACCCGCGCATTCCGGCATGCCGGAAACAGTTTACCAGCATGCCGGTTATACCACTAAACTCCTCCAAAAAACCCCGTACCGGCACCCTCATTGCTGCTGACGCTGAATCCGGCTCTGCGCTCCCAGACCTGACAGCACCACTGTTACAGGTACCGGTATTACCGTGACCAGAAATAATGTGATCGCCGGAATAGGAAATGGACCGGCGGCCATTAACAAAACACAATCCAGTGCACAGGAGTCACAGCCACATCCAAAGCACTGACAGCCTTGATGACATGTCTGTGGTTGGTTGTCAGCAGCAAGGAGGCGCAAGCCATGGTTCAGCGAAGCTGAACTAAACATGCTGGCAGACACGCTAGTGGAAAATGCTGATGAAGTGTTCAGCAGTGACCTACGCCAGCAACCACAAATGCACAAAAAGGCCACCTGGCAGCAGGTGGCCCGAGAGATCACGGCAGTCGGGACAACACCCAGAACAGTCCGGGACTGCCACAAAAGGTGGAACGATCTACATCTCAGAGTACGGAACCTCCTGTCAGTACAGCGCACCTAGGGCACGGTCACAGGAGGCGAACCTGCATCTCCTATCCACGTGCAGCCCTGGGAGGAAGCATGCAGCAGTGTCATGCACCTCGAGACCATTGAAGGAGTAGGAGCTTCGGAGGCTAGAGGTGTAATATCTGATGAGGCTGGTGAGTACCCGTAAGCCCAATGTCAGATCACACACCTTGTACCCTGTATACAATTGAGTAGGCAAACATGTCAAGTATGTCGTACCCAATGCCTGCTGACACAGCACAACTTCTGTTGTCCCCGCCGTGCTAGCACATGCCCAAAGGCACGTCAGTGTCAAGCACCTCCACCACCAGCAAATTACCAGATGCACACATCAATGATACATGTGGCCTACTCGTCCCATCTACCACGGCCCATCCCACTAAAGCATCACTAATGCAGCAACTGCCATGGGCAGTAGTCATATGTCTAACACATCTGTGTTACAGCCAGCCACAACACCACGTCATATAGCTTGTGTGGCACACCCATAACACCCAAACCGGGAAACACCAGTACCCCACGCAACAGCCACTGCACACACCATGTTCGCACACCACACATGCACCCACACAGCATCCCCGACACATGCATGTGTGCACCATGCAATGGCCACCACCATGTGCATGACACAGCACTTACATCGGAAAGTACTAGCACTTAATGTCTGACTGATGAATCCACACCCATCACTGATGCCCTGCCTTTCTGACCCCCACAGGCACATCATCTGCCAATGAAGCTGAACAGCCTAGCACATCCAGGCCACTTCGCCGCCGGACCACCACCACGTCCACCCAGGACTCTACTGCATCCTCCGGCAGATGAGAGCGGGCAACAATTCCTGCACCCCAGCCACCCACAATCCAGGAGGCACCTGTCGCCCAGCCACCCACAAACCAGGTGGCACCTGTCCCCCAGCCACCAACCGACCAGCAGGCACCTGCACCCCTTCCGCAATGGGGTCCAGCTGACAACATTGGGGACGATGGTGGAGTCGGAAATATTGAAAGCGACCACAGCTATGAGGAGGCCGAGGGATTCAGTTCTGTGGGCCTAATGAGCCCCCAAACCCATACCCCTATGCAATGGCAGGCATATTGAGGGGCGCCTGTCCAGACTGGAGGCACGACATGAATCCCTGACCTCAATGGTGCAACACCACCTGCATTAGGCCCAGCTCATGCGGGACTTCAGGTCAGCTCCAGGAGGTGTGCACGGTGACAGGGCAGAGTCACAGGTTCCATTTTGCATTTGGCACGGTGTGTGAGGGGAACAGTGTCATGTCCTCCCTTGTAGAGTCAATTTCCGTGTTGGTGCAGGCCCATGCCACTGGTTCCCTCCACAAGTTCGACTACAGGGAGTTCCCTTCCAAGCAGCCCAAGGCGTCGATCTGAGCGGCTGACTCGCCCAGCAGCCGAGTGCACTTCTCAGCCTAAAAAGGGACGGCAATAGGACACTGGGTGGGTGTGGGGAGGGATAGTTGGGGAGGGGCTGTGGGGAGGGATAGATGGGGAGGGGGTGTGGAGAGGGATAGTTCGGGAGGGGGTGTGGGGAGGGATTGTTCGGGTGGGATAGTAGAGGGAGTTAAGGCTTTTTACTAATGTAAATAATAGTTTTTGTCACAATATATTTGGTGTAGAAAAATAAATCATGACTGGACATTGATTTTTCATTGTGAGTGCATTTATTCATGTACAGTGCCCAGTGTCCTCAATGTCTTGTGCCATGTGTGTAACTGGTGCTCAAAAGTACTGGTCTATAAGGTCCCCGCGGGTGAAACGTCCATCCCTGCCATTGCGGCACTTTGCAATAGCCTACTCCTCATCATCAGTGTTGTCCTCAGCCTCTGGTGGCAGCATGTCCATGTTGGGGGGCAGGGGGACGTTGTGCCTGATGGACATGTTGTGCAACATGGCACATGCAAGCACAATTTTCCCAACCTTTTGAGGGCTGTACATCAGCGCTTCCCCCGATCACTGAGGCAGCTGAACCTGGCCTTCAACAGGCAAAAAGTCTGCAAATTAGATAACTTTTGACCTCCGGAACCCCAATAACAAATAACGCAAACACAAATCAGCACATCTACCTCTCTGGAAAACGGGCAGTGCTCGCTTAAAAAACATCTTCTTTTGCTGTGAAACCCGGGTAGTTCCTAATTGGTAGGGGTCTAGTTCCCATACGAGAAACGGACCTTAGAAACGCTCCGTCCCCTCTTCATGACGTCATTGCACGTTTGGGCGTGTGAGGCAAGTCACGTGGCTCGGGTTGTGCGTTACATCTTCTTTGCAAGGCACGGCAAGAAGGGGAGGATGGCGCAGCGTCGTGGCAGAGACCGGAACGCTCGAGTTTAAGATAGCATCGTGGCCGAGAGCTGATGAACACGTTAACCAAGCGAATTTGTGCAGAAAGTCTTAAAATTATCTCATTCTTGCTTGTTATTTTAGTGGAGAGGGGCAATGTGCAGAGGTGTTTTTTGTGCAATGGGGCTGAGCACGGGCATGCCTCCTTTGCCAGGGGAATTTCCAGCATACCAGTTTACAGTAGTAATGTTCATGTTTTTTTTGTCTTTATTGTGGAGTGCCTTTTTTTTTTTTAGCTGTCTGCTGGAGAGGGCTATTTTGGGGCTGTATGTGGAACAGATAGGGGAGACCAGATGTGTTTTGTGCAGTGGGACATACTTGATTTATATCCTGTGCAGACAGTGCACGGACACATTTGGGTACGAATTCCAGCATAACCGTTTACAGTAAGATGGGTAGTTATTTTTTGGATTGTGTTCTTGTGCAGAGGGAACAGTGACCAGATTTCTAAAGATTTAAAAAAATGGGACGGCTAAAAACATAAAAGGACTAGCCAGGGCTTTAGGTGGGGTAAAAAAAATCGAAGGGGGGCTCATTTGGGGCGTGGCTTGTGGGATGGTCGTGCCCTAAAAAAGTACGCAAACCTGTAAGGTATGCACACAAATACATAAATGCTTACATTTATATATGTGTTTGCGTGCCTTACTATGGTTTGTGTACTTCAAGATGGCTTGCATAGCACACAAACCGTAGTAAGGTACGCACACAAACAAATAACAATTATATATATTTGTGTGCATACATTACGGTTTGCATACTTTTCAAGCCATCTTTTTAAAACATTTCTATGTTTATAAAAGATGGCTTGAAAAGTACACAATTCAATCCCATCTTTTATAAAGCTTTGACGATGGACAAAGCCCGAGGCGTCTTTGTACGTCGGCAAAGCTTTATAAAATATGGCTTGAATTGTTTACTTTTCAAGCCATCTTTTATAAACCTTGAAATATGTCAAGGAATTCCAAGGTTCGCTGAGGGTTAAAGACGTCTCGGCGACCTGGGGAAACAAAGGGAGAGTAGCTTCCTCTCACCAGAGGAAGTTACAGTGACTGACAGCAGTGCCAGCCAGCCACAGCGTGGCTGTAGCTGACTGGCACTTCTGTCAGCTTGCCAGACTTAATGGCGGGCGCCTCTCCCGTTGCGGCCGTGGCAGGATAATGTGTCCCTCTTTTTGGAGACTGCCCCGGCCCACTTAAAGCACTGGGACAAGCAAAGCGGACACAAGAAACACCCATTGCACAGTATTTCTAGGGCTGGACTTAGTTTTATTATGTATGCCGCTAATAAAGGAGCTATTGCTGTCATTGCACCAATTAATATTACATGCCTTCATATGTATTCGTTTTGTTACCAGGCTTTGTGGCACAATCAGGTAATGGGTGTGATGGGTACCTGAAAGGTTAGGGGTATGATCCCACCCTGCGATGTGACGGATCTGGTTAATGGGATATAGGAAAATATGTAAAGTATGCCGATGCTTGTTTGACTTACAAGTGTTGCCCACTATCAATAGTCAATCAAAATGGAACTCTCTGGTCAAAATCGGGATGTCTGGTCACCCTAACGGAGGGGTGTTTAGGCCCGCCCCGGTTAGGGGGTTAGTTTGTGAATCTCTTACGTGCAGCAGAGGGGTGGAGATGTGTCTTGTGCAGTGGGGCATTCTTGAGCATTGCAGCGCCCTTCAGTTTAGCACATTGTCATCGCACATGCTGGAAGGCAGGGCCTTGAGACAGCATCATGGTCGAGAGCTAATAAACACGTGCATAGTTGAGCATTTATCCTGCACAGAGGGACACATTTGGGTAGTGAAAAATGGCGACCTACTTGTGCTCCAGTATAAAGGAGCAGTTTGTCCTGTGCAGAGGGTGTATTTGGCCATTTGCATTGGCAAACATAGGTATTTGCCCTGTGTGGAGAGTTCAAACGTAGGTATTTGTCCTGTACAGGGAGCTTGGGAGGTACAGGATTTGTCTTGCTCATCAGGGGGTATTTGGGAATGGTGTTTTAAAGGAGGGTTAGAACGGTCCTTGTAGAGGAGAATTTTGACTACCTCGAACAAAGGGGCATGTTGGCCGTCCTCAACTATTTAACGGCGGCCGCCTTTGTCGCTGGAGAGGTTGCGTCGCAGACTCCTCATTCTCCGCTATAGGATCACTTCCCCCCTCCAAACTTCTTGTGCGGGTCATACACCAGTCCTGCAACTGATTGTTCCATTTGGATCCAACTTCTGCACGCTATTGGTGTGCTTCTATCAGGATCATTGACAGATCCAGCAGGAGCTCCCTGAAGTCACGTCTTCATAACACAGCGGTTAGCCACCCCACAGCCCTTTTTCTCCTATCAAATATATGGTGATTTGTAATCTTGGGTCACTTCAATTGAAAATAGTAGATTATATAGTCCAAGGCTGAAATGAAATATGGTGAATCATCTGGTAACCTTGCTACAGTATATCTCTTTTTAAGATCACCAGTCCTAATTGGGTACTCATATTCCAGGGGCAGTGGTTTAGTGAAAGTAATCAATGATCTAAATGAATAACAGTAACCACCTCATAGAGTGCCAATGCACTTTTTATTTATATTTTGTATACCACAGTATGTAGTCTTCTTTCCACTGATCAAATATCGACCCCCAACCATGCTCTCAATAGTATTTGTTACTAATGATACGTTTTAATATGGGGGGGTATTTGAAATGTTCTTTCCTGCGATGGAATTCAACATCACTGATGCTCTCCTTTAATTATTTTTGTTGTATGGTCTCTTAACTGATACAACCCGCATGCAGTCATCATCAATAAACAAATATCATATAGTAAGGGCCTGCTTCTGAGTTTGGTGGTGCAGTAAATTGAAATTGAATGGAATTACTGCAACTTTTACTGCACATCAGAATTCCGAATTTGGAGGTAAAGTTGAGGATTCACCTCTAGCAAATAGTGGTGGTGAATCTTGCACTGTGCTTCCAAACATTGGTAGATTTAACCTGGCAGAATTACCGCTCATGATAAATCTGCTGCCAAAATCCCTGTGTAGTTTTATGGACTCCAAAAATGGGGGTTTACACAGCCTTGTCACTACTCTTAATCCAATGGTAAATCCTGGGACCGAGTGGCGGTAACAGCAAATGAGTTTGGTGGTAATTCCACAGATTTTCCACTAGATTACCACCAAACTCGTAATAAGGCTGTATGTATTTAAACGTTATAAATATTTATGGAGACCGTTGGTGGTCTAGGGAAACTCATTCATTGCACTGAATTCAAACAGATTTCTCACTTAGAACCCTCCTAGGTGACAAACTCTGGAAAAGGCATCATGTGTACCAGTTCTGTCCCCTCTGGTCACACATAGGGCCTCATTATAAGTTTGCCGGAAAAAAAATCGTAATTACCGGCATGCCGTTGCTACCGTGTCCGTGTGGCACTGCTGCTGGAATCTACGGTTGATTCCGTGTCAACGTACCCGCGCATTCCGGCATGCCGGAAACAGTTTACCAGCATGCCGGTTATACCACTAAACTCCTCCAAAAAACCCCGTACCGGCACCATCATTGCTGCTGACGCTGAATCCGGCTCTGCGCTCCCAGACCTGACAGCACCGCTGTTACAGGTACCGGTATTGCCGTGACCAGAAATAATGTGATCGCCGGAACAGGAAATGGACCGGCGGCCATTAACAAAACACAATCCAGTGCACAGGAGTCACAGCCACATCCAAAGCACTGACAGCCTTGATGACATGTCTGTGGTTGGTTGTCAGCAGCAAGGAGGCACAAGCCATGGTTCAGCGAAGCTGAACTAAACATGCTGGCAGACACGCTAGTGGAAAATGCTGATGAAGTGTTCAGCAGTGACCTACACCAGCAACCACAAATGCACAAAAAGGCCACCTGGCAGCAGGTGGCCCGAGAGATCACGGCAGTCGGGACAACACCCAGAACAGTCCGGGACTGCCACAAAAGGTGGAACGATCTACATCTCAGAGTACGGAACCTCCTGTCAGTACATCGCACTTAGGGCACGGTCACAGGAGGCGAACCTGCATCTCCTATCCACGTGCAGCCCTGGGAGGAAGCATGCAGCAGTGTCATGCACCTCGAGACCATTGAAGGAGTAGGAGCTTCGGAGGCTAGAGGTGTAATATCTGATGAGGCTGGTGAGTACCCGTAAGCCCAATGTCAGATCACACACCTTGTACCCTGTATACAATTGAGTAGGCAAACATGTCAAGTATGTCGTACCCAATGCCTGCTGACACAGCACAACTTCTGTTGTCACCGCCGTGCTAGCACATGCCCAAAGGCACGTCAGTGTCAAGCACCTCCACCACCAGCAAATTACCAGATGCACACATCAATGATACATGTGGCCTACTCGTCCCATCTACCACGGCCCATCCCACTAAATCATCACTAATGCAGCAACTGCCATGGGCAGTAGTCATATGTCTAACACATCTGTGTTACAGCCAGCCACAACACCACGTCATATAGCTTGTGTGGCACACCCATAACACCCAAACCGGGAAACACCAGTACCCCACGCAACAGCCACTGCACACACCATGTTCGCACACCACACATGCACCCACACAGCATCCCCGACACATGCATGTGTGCACCATGCAATGGCCACCACCATGTGCATGACACAGCACTTACATCGGAAAGTACTAGCACTTAATGTCTGACTGATGAATCCACACCCATCACTGATGCCCTGCCTTTCTGACCCCCACAGGCACATCATCTGCCAATGAAGCTGAACAGCCTAGCACATCCAGGCCACTTCGCCGCCGGACCACCACCACGTCCACCCAGGACTCTACTGCATCCTCCGGCAGATGAGAGCGGGCAACAATTCCTGCACCCCAGCCACCCACAATCCAGGAGGCACCTGTCGCCCAGCCACCCACAAACCAGGTGGCACCTGTCCCCCAGCCACCAACCGACCAGGAGGCACCTGCACCCCTTCCGCAATGGGGTCCAGCTGACAACATTGGGGACGATGGTGGAGTCGGAAATATTGAAAGCGACCACAGCTATGAGGAGGCCGAGGGATTCAGTTCTGTGGGCCTAATGAGCCCCCAAACCCATACCCCTATGCAATGGCAGGCATATTGAGGGGCGCCTGTCCAGACTGGAGGCACGACATGAATCCCTGACCTCAATGGTGCAACACCACCTGCATTAGGCCCAGCTCATGCGGGACTTCAGGTCAGCTCCAGGAGGTGTGCACGGTGACAGGGCAGAGTCACAGGTTCCATTTTGCATTTGGCACGGTGTGTGAGGGGAACAGTGTCATGTCCTCCCTTGTAGAGTCAATTTCCGTGTTGGTGCAGGCCCATGACACTGGTTCCCTCCACAAGTTCGACTACAGGGAGTTCCCTTCCAAGCAGCCCAAGGCGTCGATCTGAGCGGCTGACTCGCCCAGCAGCCGAGTGCACTTCTCAGCCTAAAAAGGGACGGCAATAGGACACTGGGTGGGTGTGGGGAGGGATAGTTGGGGAGGGGCTGTGGGGAGGGATAGATGGGGAGGGGGTGTGGAGAGGGATAGTTCGGGAGGGGGTGTGGGGAGGGATTGTTCGGGTGGGATAGTAGAGGGAGTTAAGGCTTTTTACTAATGTAAATAATAGTTTTTGTCACAATATATTTGGTGTAGAAAAATAAATCATGAATGGACATTGATTTTTCATTGTGAGCGCATTTATTCATGTACAGTGCCCAGTGTCCTCAATGTCTTGTGCCATGTGTGTAACTGGTGCTCAAAAGTACTGGTCTATAAGGTCCCCGCGGGTGAAACGTCCATCCCTGCCATTGCGGCACTTTGCAATAGCCTACTCCTCATCATCAGTGTTGTCCTCAGCCTCTGGTGGCAGCATGTCCATGTTGGGGGGCAGGGGGACGTTGTGCCTGATGGACATGTTGTGCAACATGGCACATGCAAGCACAATTTTCCCAACCTTTTGAGGGCTGTACATCAGCGCTTCCCCCGATCACTGAGGCAGCTGAACCTGGCCTTCAACAGGCAAAAAGTCTGCAAATTAGATAACTTTTGACCTCCGGAACCCCAATAACAAATAACGCAAACACAAATCAGCACATCTACCTCTCTGGAAAACGGGCAGTGCTCGCTTAAAAAACATCTTCTTTTGCTGTGAAACCCGGGTAGTTCCTAATTGGTAGGGGTCTAGTTCCCATACGAGAAACGGACCTTAGAAACGCTCCGTCCCCTCTTCATGACGTCATTGCACGTTTGGGCGTGTGAGGCAAGTCACGTGGCTCGGGTTGTGCGTTACATCTTCTTTGCAAGGCACGGCAAGAAGGGGAGGATGGCGCAGCGTCGTGGCAGAGACCGGAACGCTCGAGTTTAAGATAGCATCGTGGCCGAGAGCTGATGAACACGTTAACCAAGCGAATTTGTGCAGAAAGTCTTAAAATTATCTCATTCTTGCTTGTTATTTTAGTGGAGAGGGGCAATGTGCAGAGGTGTTTTTTGTGCAATGGGGCTGAGCACGGGCATGCCTCCTTTGCCAGGGGAATTTCCAGCATACCAGTTTACAGTAGTAATGTTCATGTTTTTTTTGTCTTTATTGTGGAGTGCCTTTTTTTTTTTTAGCTGTCTGCTGGAGAGGGCTATTTTGGGGCTGTATGTGGAACAGATAGGGGAGACCAGATGTGTTTTGTGCAGTGGGACATACTTGATTTATATCCTGTGCAGACAGTGCACGGACACATTTGGGTACGAATTCCAGCATAACCGTTTACAGTAAGATGGGTAGTTATTTTTTGGATTGTGTTCTTGTGCAGAGGGAACAGTGACCAGATTTTTAAAGATTTAAAAAAATGGGACGGCTAAAAACATAAAAGGACTAGCCAGGGCTTTAGGTGGGGTAAAAAAAATCGAAGGGGGGCTCATTTGGGGCGTGGCTTGTGGGATGGTCGTGCCCTAAAAAAGTACGCAAACCTGTAAGGTATGCACACAAATACATAAATGCTTACATTTATATATGTGTTTGCGTGCCTTACTATGGTTTGTGTACTTCAAGATGGCTTGCATAGCACACAAACCGTAGTAAGGTACGCACACAAACAAATAACAATTATATATATTTGTGTGCATACATTACGGTTTGCATACTTTTCAAGCCATCTTTTTAAAACATTTCTATGTTTATAAAAGATGGCTTGAAAAGTACACAATTCAATCCCATCTTTTATAAAGCTTTGACGATGGACAAAGCCCGAGGCGTCTTTGTACATCGGCAAAGCTTTATAAAATATGGCTTGAATTGTTTACTTTTCAAGCCATCTTTTATAAACCTTGAAATATGTCAAGGAATTCCAAGGTTCGCTTAGGGTTAAAGACGTCTCGGCGACCTGGGGAAACAAAGGGAGAGTAGCTTCCTCTCACCAGAGGAAGTTACAGTGACTGACAGCAGTGCCAGCCAGCCACAGCGTGGCTGTAGCTGACTGGCACTTCTGTCAGCTTGCCAGACTTAATGGCGGGCGCCTCTCCCATTGCGGCCGTGGCAGGATAATGTGTCCCTCTTTTTGGAGACTGCCCCGGCCCACTTAAAGCACTGGGACAAGCAAAGCGGACACAAGAAACACCCATTGCACAGTATTTCTAGGGCTGGACTTAGTTTTATTATGTATGCCGCTAATAAAGGAGCTATTGCTGTGATTGCACCAATTAATATTACATGCCTTCATATGTATTTGTTTTGTTACCAGGCTTTGTGGCACAATCAGGTAATGCGTGTGATGGGTACCTGAAAGGTTAGGGGTATGATCCCACCCTGCGATGTGACGGATCTGGTTAATGGGATATAGGAAAATATGTAAAGTATGCCGATGCTTGTTTGACTTATAAGTGTTGCCCACTATCAATAGTCAATCAAAATGGAACTCTCTGGTCAAAATCGGGATGTCTGGTCACCCTAACGGAGGGGTGTTTAGGCCCGCCCCGGTTAGGGGGTTAGTTTGTGAATCTCTTACGTGCAGCAGAGGGGTGGAGATGTGTCTTGTGCAGTGGGGCATTCTTGAGCATTGCAGCGCCCTTCAGTTTAGCACATTGTCATCGCACATGCTGGAAGGCAGGGCCTTGAGACAGCATCATGGTCGAGAGCTAATAAACACGTGCATAGTTGAGCATTTATCCTGCACAGAGGGACACATTTGGGTAGTGAAAAATGGCGACCTACTTGTGCTCCAGTATAAAGGAGCAGTTTGTCCTGTGCAGAGGGTGTATTTGGCCATTTGCATTGGCAAACATAGGTATTTGCCCTGTGTGGAGAGTTCAAACGTAGGTATTTGTCCTGTACAGGGAGCTTGGGAGGTACAGGATTTGTCTTGCTCATCAGGGGGTATTTGGGAATGGTGTTTTAAAGGAGGGTTAGAACGGTCCTTGTAGAGGAGAATTTTGACTACCTCGAACAAAGGGGCATGTTGGCCGTCCTCAACTATTTAACGGCGGCCGCCTTTGTCGCTGGAGAGGTTGCGTCGCAGACTCCTCATTCTCCGCTATAGGATCACTTCCCCCCTCCAAACTTCTTGTGCGGGTCATACACCAGTCCTGCAACTGATTGTTCCATTTGGATCCAACTTCTGCACGCTATTGGTGTGCTTCTATCAGGATCATTGACAGATCCAGCAGGAGCTCCCTGAAGTCACGTCTTCATAACACAGCGGTTAGCCACCCCACAGCCCTTTTTCTCCTATCAAATATATGGTGATTTGTAATCTTGGGTCACTTCAATTGAAAATAGTAGATTATATAGTCCAAGGCTGAAATGAAATATGGTGAATCATCTGGTAACCTTGCTACAGTATATCTCTTTTTAAGATCACCAGTCCTAATTGGGTACTCATATTCCAGGGGCAGTGGTTTAGTGAAAGTAATCAATGATCTAAATGAATAACAGTAACCACCTCATAGAGTGCCAATGCACTTTTTATTTATATTTTGTATACCACAGTATGTAGTCTTCTTTCCACTGATCAAATATCGACCCCCAACCATGCTCTCAATAGTATTTGTTACTAATGATACGTTTTAATATGAGGGGGTATTTGAAATGTTCTTTCCTGCGATGGAATTCAACATCACTGATGCTCTCCTTTAATTATTTTTGTTGTATGGTCTCTTAACTGATACAACCCGCATGCAGTCATCATCAATAAACAAATATCATATAGTAAGGGCCTGCTTCTGAGTTTGGTGGTGCAGTAAATTGAAATTGAATGGAATTACTGCAACTTTTACTGCACATCAGAATTCCGAATTTGGAGGTAAAGTTGAGGATTCACCTCTAGCAAATAGTGGCGGTGAATCTTGCACTGTGCTTCCAAACATTGGTAGATTTAACCTGGCAGAATTACCGCTCATGATAAATCTGCTGCCAAAATCCCTGTGTAGTTTTATGGACTCCAAAAATGGGGGTTTACACAGCCTTGTCACTACTCTTAATCCAATGGTAAATCCTGGGACCGAGTGGCGGTAACAGCAAATGAGTTTGGTGGTAATTCCACAGATTTTCCACTAGATTACCACCAAACTCGTAATAAGGCTGTATGTATTTAAACGTTATAAATATTTATGGAGACCGTTGGTGGTCTAGGTAAACTCATTAATTGCGCTGAATTCAAACAGATTTCTCACTTAGAACCCTCCTAGGTGACAAACTCTGGAAAAGGCATCATGTGTACCAGTTCTGTCCCCTCTGGTCACACATAGGGCCTCATTATAAGTTTGCCGGAAAAAAATCGTAATTACCGGCATGCCGTTGCTACCGTGTCCGTGTGGCACTGCTGCTGGAATCTACGGTTGATTCCGTGTCAACGTACCCGCGCATTCCGGCATGCCGGAAACAGTTTACCAGCATGCCGGTTATACCACTAAACTCCTCCAAAAAACCCCGTACCGGCACCCTCATTGCTGCTGACGCTGAATCCGGCTCTGCGCTCCCAGACCTGACAGCACCGCTGTTACAGGTACCGGTATTACCGTGACCAGAAATAATGTGATCGCCGGAATAGGAAATGGACCGGCGGCCATTAACAAAACACAATCCAGTGCACAGGAGTCACAGCCACATCCAAAGCACTGACAGCCTTGATGACATGTCTGTGGTTGGTTGTCAGCAGCAAGGAGGCGCAAGCCATGGTTCAGCGAAGCTGAACTAAACATGCTGGCAGACACGCTAGTGGAAAATGCTGATGAAGTGTTCAGCAGTAACCTACGCCAGCAACCACAAATGCACAAAAAGGCCACCTGGCAGCAGGTGGCCCGAGAGATCACGGCAGTCGGGACAACACCCAGAACAGTCCGGGACTGCCACAAAAGGTGGAACGATCTACATCTCAGAGTACGGAACCTCCTGTCAGTACAGCGCACCTAGGGCACGGTCACAGGAGGCGAACCTGCATCTCCTATCCACGTGCAGCCCTGGGAGGAAGCATGCAGCAGTGTCATGCACCTCGAGACCATTGAAGGAGTAGGAGCTTCGGAGGCTAGAGGTGTAATATCTGATGAGGCTGGTGAGTACCCGTAAGCCCAATGTCAGATCACACACCTTGTACCCTGTATACAATTGAGTAGGCAAACATGTCAAGTATGTCGTACCCAATGCCTGCTGACACAGCACAACTTCTGTTGTCACCGCCGTGCTAGCACATGCCCAAAGGCACGTCAGTGTCAAGCACCTCCACCACCAGCAAATTACCAGATGCACACATCAATGATACATGTGGCCTACTCGTCCCATCTACCACGGCCCATCCCACTAAAGCATCACTAATGCAGCAACTGCCATGGGCAGTAGTCATATGTCTAACACATCTGTGTTACAGCCAGCCACAACACCACGTCATATAGCTTGTGTGGCACACCCATAACACCCAAACCGGGAAACACCAGTACCCCACGCAACAGCCACTGCACACACCATGTTCGCACACCACACATGCACCCACACAGCATCCCCGACACATGCATGTGTGCACCATGCAATGGCCACCACCATGTGCATGACACAGCACTTACATCGGAAAGTACTAGCACTTAATGTCTGACTGATGAATCCACACCCATCACTGATGCCCTGCCTTTCTGACCCCCACAGGCACATCATCTGCCAATGAAGCTGAACAGCCTAGCACATCCAGGCCACTTCGCCGCCGGACCACCACCACGTCCACCCAGGACTCTACTGCATCCTCCGGCAGATGAGAGCGGGCAACAATTCCTGCACCCCAGCCACCCACAATCCAGGAGGCACCTGTCGCCCAGCCACCCACAAACCAGGTGGCACCTGTCCCCCAGCCACCAACCGACCAGGAGGCACCTGCACCCCTTCCGCAATGGGGTCCAGCTGACAACATTGGGGACGATGGTGGAGTCGGAAATATTGAAAGCGACCACAGCTATGAGGAGGCCGAGGGATTCAGTTCTGTGGGCCTAATGAGCCCCCAAACCCATACCCCTATGCAATGGCAGGCATATTGAGGGGCGCCTGTCCAGACTGGAGGCACGACATGAATCCCTGACCTCAATGGTGCAACACCACCTGCATTAGGCCCAGCTCATGCGGGACTTCAGGTCAGCTCCAGGAGGTGTGCACGGTGACAGGGCAGAGTCACAGGTTCCATTTTGCATTTGGCACGGTGTGTGAGGGGAACAGTGTCATGTCCTCCCTTGTAGAGTCAATTTCCGTGTTGGTGCAGGCCCATGCCACTGGTTCCCTCCACAAGTTCGACTACAGGGAGTTCCCTTCCAAGCAGCCCAAGGCGTCGATCTGAGCGGCTGACTCGCCCAGCAGCCGAGTGCACTTCTCAGCCTAAAAAGGGACGGCAATAGGACACTGGGTGGGTGTGGGGAGGGATAGTTGGGGAGGGGCTGTGGGGAGGGATAGATGGGGAGGGGGTGTGGAGAGGGATAGTTCGGGAGGGGGTGTGGGGAGGGATTGTTCGGGTGAGATAGTAGAGGGAGTTAAGGCTTTTTACTAATGTAAATAATAGTTTTTGTCACAATATATTTGGTGTAGAAAAATAAATCATGACTGGACATTGATTTTTCATTGTGAGTGCATTTATTCATGTACAGTGCCCAGTGTCCTCAATGTCTTGTGCCATGTGTGTAACTGGTGCTCAAAAGTACTGGTCTATAAGGTCCCCGCGGGTGAAACGTCCATCCCTGCCATTGCGGCACTTTGCAATAGCCTACTCCTCATCATCAGTGTTGTCCTCAGCCTCTGGTGGCAGCATGTCCATGTTGGGGGGCAGGGGGACGTTGTGCCTGATGGACATGTTGTGCAACATGGCACATGCAAGCACAATTTTCCCAACCTTTTGAGGGCTGTACATCAGCGCTTCCCCCGATCACTGAGGCAGCTGAACCTGGCCTTCAACAGGCAAAAAGTCTGCAAATTAGATAACTTTTGACCTCCGGAACCCCAATAACAAATAACGCAAACACAAATCAGCACATCTACCTCTCTGGAAAACGGGCAGTGCTCGCTTAAAAAACATCTTCTTTTGCTGTGAAACCCGGGTAGTTCCTAATTGGTAGGGGTCTAGTTCCCATACGAGAAACGGACCTTAGAAACGCTCCGTCCCCTCTTCATGACGTCATTGCACATTTGGGCGTGTGAGGCAAGTCACGTGGCTCGGGTTGTGCGTTACATCTTCTTTGCAAGGCACGGCAAGAAGGGGAGGATGGCGCAGCGTCGTGGCAGAGACCGGAACGCTCGAGTTTAAGATAGCATCGTGGCCGAGAGCTGATGAACACGTTAACCAAGCAAATTTGTGCAGAAAGTCTTAAAATTATCTCATTCTTGCTTGTTATTTTAGTGGAGAGGGGCAATGTGCAGAGGTGTTTTTTGTGCAATGGGGCTGAGCACGGGCATGCCTCCTTTGCCAGGGGAATTTCCAGCATACCAGTTTACAGTAGTAATGTTCATGTTTTTTTTGTCTTTATTGTGGAGTGCCTTTTTTTTTTTTAGCTGTCTGCTGGAGAGGGCTATTTTGGGGCTGTATGTGGAACAGATAGGGGAGACCAGATGTGTTTTGTGCAGTGGGACATACTTGATTTATATCCTGTGCAGACAGTGCACGGACACATTTGGGTACGAATTCCAGCATAACCGTTTACAGTAAGATGGGTAGTTATTTTTTGGATTGTGTTCTTGTGCAGAGGGAACAGTGACCAGATTTCTAAAGATTTAAAAAAATGGGACGGCTAAAAACATAAAAGGACTAGCCAGGGCTTTAGGTGGGGTAAAAAAAATCGAAGGGGGGCTCATTTGGGGCGTGGCTTGTGGGATGGTCGTGCCCTAAAAAAGTACGCAAACCTGTAAGGTATGCACACAAATACATAAATGCTTACATTTATATATGTGTTTGCGTGCCTTACTATGGTTTGTGTACTTCAAGATGGCTTGCATAGCACACAAACCGTAGTAAGGTACGCACACAAACAAATAACAATTATATATATTTGTGTGCATACATTACGGTTTGCATACTTTTCAAGCCATCTTTTTAAAACATTTCTATGTTTATAAAAGATGGCTTGAAAAGTACACAATTCAATCCCATCTTTTATAAAGCTTTGACGATGGACAAAGCCCGAGGCGTCTTTGTACGTCGGCTAAGCTTTATAAAATATGGCTTGAATTGTTTACTTTTCAAGCCATCTTTTATAAACCTTGAAATATGTCAAGGAATTCCAAGGTTCGCTGAGGGTTAAAGACGTCTCGGCGACCTGGGGAAACAAAGGGAGAGTAGCTTCCTCTCACCAGAGGAAGTTACAGTGACTGACAGCAGTGCCAGCCAGCCACAGCGTGGCTGTAGCTGACTGGCACTTCTGTCAGCTTGCCAGACTTAATGGCGGGCGCCTCTCCCGTTGCGGCCGTGGCAGGATAATGTGTCCCTCTTTTTGGAGACTGCCCCGGCCCACTTAAAGCACTGGGACAAGCAAAGCGGACACAAGAAACACCCATTGCACAGTATTTCTAGGGCTGGACTTAGTTTTATTATGTATGCCGCTAATAAAGGAGCTATTGCTGTGATTGCACCAATTAATATTACATGCCTTCATATGTATTCGTTTTGTTACCAGGCTTTGTGGCACAATCAGGTAATGGGTGTGATGGGTACCTGAAAGGTTAGGGGTATGATCCCACCTTGCGATGTGACGGATCTGGTTAATGGGATATAGGAAAATATGTAAAGTATGCCGATGCTTGTTTGACTTACAAGTGTTGCCCACTATCAATAGTCAATCAAAATGGAACTCTCTGGTCAAAATCGGGATGTCTGGTCACCCTAACGGAGGGGTGTTTAGGCCCGCCCCGGTTAGGGGGTTAGTTTGTGAATCTCTTACGTGCAGCAGAGGGGTGGAGATGTGTCTTGTGCAGTGGGGCATTCTTGAGCATTGCAGCGCCCTTCAGTTTAGCACATTGTCATCGCACATGCTGGAAGGCAGGGCCTTGAGACAGCATCATGGTCGAGAGCTAATAAACACGTGCATAGTTGAGCATTTATCCTGCACAGAGGGACACATTTGGGTAGTGAAAAATGGCGACCTACTTGTGCTCCAGTATAAAGGAGCAGTTTGTCCTGTGCAGAGGGTGTATTTGGCCATTTGCATTGGCAAACATAGGTATTTGCCCTGTGTGGAGAGTTCAAACGTAGGTATTTGTCCTGTACAGGGAGCTTGGGAGGTACAGGATTTGTCTTGCTCATCAGGGGGTATTTGGGAATGGTGTTTTAAAGGAGGGTTAGAACGGTCCTTGTAGAGGAGAATTTTGACTACCTCGAACAAAGGGGCATGTTGGCCGTCCTCAACTATTTAACGGCGGCCGCCTTTGTCGCTGGAGAGGTTGCGTCGCAGACTCCTCATTCTCCGCTATAGGATCACTTCCCCCCTCCAAACTTCTTGTGCGGGTCATACACCAGTCCTGCAACTGATTGTTCCATTTGGA
This sequence comes from Ambystoma mexicanum, assembly GCF_040938575.1. NCBI lineage: Eukaryota > Metazoa > Chordata > Amphibia > Caudata > Ambystomatidae > Ambystoma > Ambystoma mexicanum. Next base: position 868,781,628 of record NC_090926.1, read on the forward strand.
TCCAACTTCTGCACGCTATTGGTGTGCTTCTATCAGGATCATTGACAGATCCAGCAGGAGCTCCCTGAAGTCACGTCTTCATAACACAGCGGTTAGCCACCCCACAGCCCTTTTTCTCCTATCAAATATATGGTGATTTGTAATCTTGGGTCACTTCAATTGAAAATAGTAGATTATATAGTCCAAGGCTGAAATGAAATATGGTGAATCATCTGGTAACCTTGCTACAGTATATCTCTTTTTAAGATCACCAGTCCTAATTGGGTACTCATATTCCAGGGGCAGTGGTTTAGTGAAAGTAATCAATGATCTAAATGAATAACAGTAACCACCTCATAGAGTGCCAATGCACTTTTTATTTATATTTTGTATACCACAGTATGTAGTCTTCTTTCCACTGATCAAATATCGACCCCCAACCATGCTCTCAATAGTATTTGTTACTAATGATACGTTTTAATATGGGGGGGTATTTGAAATGTTCTTTCCTGCGATGGAATTCAACATCACTGATGCTCTCCTTTAATTATTTTTGTTGTATGGTCTCTTAACTGATACAACCCGCATGCAGTCATCATCAATAAACAAATATCATATAGTAAGGGCCTGCTTCTGAGTTTGGTGGTGCAGTAAATTGAAATTGAATGGAATTACTGCAACTTTTACTGCACATCAGAATTCCGAATTTGGAGGTAAAGTTGAGGATTCACCTCTAGCAAATAGTGGCGGTGAATCTTGCACTGTGCTTCCAAACATTGGTAGATTTAACCTGGCAGAATTACCGCTCATGATAAATCTGCTGCCAAAATCCCTGTGTAGTTTTATGGACTCCAAAAATGGGGGTTTACACAGCCTTGTCACTACTCTTAATCCAATGGTAAATCCTGGGACCGAGTGGCGGTAACAGCAAATGAGTTTGGTGGTAATTCCACAGATTTTCCACTAGATTACCACCAAACTCGTAATAAGGCTGTATGTATTTAAACGTTATAAATATTTATGGAGACCGTTGGTGGTCTAGGTAAACTCATTCATTGCGCTGAATTCAAACAGATTTCTCACTTAGAACCCTCCTAGGTGACAAACTCTGGAAAAGGCATCATGTGTACCAGTTCTGTCCCCTCTGGTCACACATAGGGCCTCATTATAAGTTTGCCGGAAAAAAATCGTAATTACCGGCATGCCGTTGCTACCGTGTCCGTGTGGCACTGCTGCTGGAATCTACGGTTGATTCCGTGTCAACGTACCCGCGCATTCCGGCATGCCGGAAACAGTTTACCAGCATGCCGGTTATACCACTAAACTCCTCCAAAAAACCCCGTACCGGCACCCTCATTGCTGCTGACGCTGAATCCGGCTCTGCGCTCCCAGACCTGACAGCACCGCTGTTACAGGTACCGGTATTACCGTGACCAGAAATAATGTGATCGCCGGAATAGGAAATGGACCGGCGGCCATTAACAAAACACAATCCAGTGCACAGGAGTCACAGCCACATCCAAAGCACTGACAGCCTTGATGACATGTCTGTGGTTGGTTGTCAGCAGCAAGGAGGCGCAAGCCATGGTTCAGCGAAGCTGAACTAAACATGCTGGCAGACACGCTAGTGGAAAATGCTGATGAAGTGTTCAGCAGTGACCTACGCCAGCAACCACAAATGCACAAAAAGGCCACCTGGCAGCAGGTGGCCCGAGAGATCACGGCAGTCGGGACAACACCCAGAACAGTCCGGGACTGCCACAAAAGGTGGAACGATCTACATCTCAGAGTACGGAACCTCCTGTCAGTACAGCGCACCTAGGGCACGGTCACAGGAGGCGAACCTGCATCTCCTATCCACGTGCAGCCCTGGGAGGAAGCATGCAGCAGTGTCATGCACCTCGAGACCATTGAAGGAGTAGGAGCTTCGGAGGCTAGAGGTGTAATATCTGATGAGGCTGGTGAGTACCCGTAAGCCCAATGTCAGATCACACACCTTGTACCCTGTATACAATTGAGTAGGCAAACATGTCAAGTATGTCGTACCCAATGCCTGCTGACACAGCACAACTTCTGTTGTCACCGCCATGCTAGCACATGCCCAAAGGCACGTCAGTGTCAAGCACCTCCACCACCAGCAAATTACCAGATGCACACATCAATGATACATGTGGCCTACTCGTCCCATCTACCACGGCCCATCCCACTAAATCATCACTAATGCAGCAACTGCCATGGGCAGTAGTCATATGTCTAACACATCTGTGTTACAGCCAGCCACAACACCACGTCATATAGCTTGTGTGGCACACCCATAACACCCAAACCGGGAAACACCAGTACCCCACGCAACAGCCACTGCACACACCATGTTCGCACACCACACATGCACCCACACAGCATCCCCGACACATGCATGTGTGCACCATGCAATGGCCACCACCATGTGCATGACACAGCACTTACATCGGAAAGTACTAGCACTTAATGTCTGACTGATGAATCCACACCCATCACTGATGCCCTGCCTTTCTGACCCCCACAGGCACATCATCTGCCAATGAAGCTGAACAGCCTAGCACATCCAGGCCACTTCGCCGCCGGACCACCACCACGTCCACCCAGGACTCTACTGCATCCTCCGGCAGATGAGAGCGGGCAACAATTCCTGCACCCCAACCACCCACAATCCAGGAGGCTCCTGTCGCCCAGCCACCCACAAACCAGGTGGCACCTGTCCCCCAGCCACCAACCGACCAGGAGGCACCTGCACCCCTTCCGCAATGGGGTCCAGCTGACAACATTGGGGACGATGGTGGAGTTGAAAATATTGAAAGCGACCACAGCTATGAGGAGGCCGAGGGATTCAGTTCTGTGGGCCTAATGAGCCCCCAAACCCATACCCCTATGCAATGGCAGGCATATTGAGGGGCGCCTGTCCAGACTGGAGGAACGACATGAATCCCTGACCTCAATGGTGCAACACCACCTGCATTAGGCCCAGCTCATGCGGGACTTCAGGTCAGCTCCAGGAGGTGTGCACGGTGACAGGGCAGAGTCACAGGTTCCATTTTGCATTTGGCACGGTGTGTGAGGGGAACAGTGTCATGTCCTCCCTTGTAGAGTCAATTTCCGTGTTGGTGCAGGCCCATGCCACTGGTTCCCTCCACAAGTTCGACTACAGGGAGTTCCCTTCCAAGCAGACCAAGGCGTCGATCTGAGCGGCTGACTCGCCCAGCAGCCGAGTGCACTTCTCAGCCTAAAAAGGGACGGCAATAGGACACTGGGTGGGTGTGGGGAGGGATAGTTGGGGAGGGGCTGTGGGGAGGGATAGATGGGGAGGGGGTGTGGAGAGGGATAGTTCGGGAGGGGGTGTGGGGAGGGATTGTTCGGGTGGGATAGTAGAGGGAGTTAAGGCTTTTTACTAATGTAAATAATAGTTTTTGTCACAATATATTTGGTGTAGAAAAATAAATCATGACTGGACATTGATTTTTCATTATGAGTGCATTTATTCATGTACAGTGCCCAGTGTCCTCAATGTCTTGTGCCATGTGTGTAACTGGTGCTCAAAAGTACTGGTCTATAAGGTCCCCGCGGGTGAAACGTCCATCCCTGCCATTGCGGCACTTTGCAATAGCCTACTCCTCATCATCAGTGTTGTCCTCAGCCTCTGGTGGCAGCATGTCCATGTTGGGGGGCAGGGGGACGTTGTGCCTGATGGACATGTTGTGCAACATGGCACATGCAAGCACAATTTTCCCAACCTTTTGAGGGCTGTACATCAGCGCTTCCCCCGATCACTGAGGCAGCTGAACCTGGCCTTCAACAGGCAAAAAGTCTGCAAATTAGATAACTTTTGACCTCCGGAACCCCAATAACAAATAACGCAAACACAAATCAGCACATCTACCTCTCTGGAAAACGGGCAGTGCTCGCTTAAAAAACATCTTCTTTTGCTGTGAAACCCAGGTAGTTCCTAATTGGTAGGGGTCTAGTTCCCATACGAGAAACGGACCTTAGAAACGCTCCGTCCCCTCTTCATGACGTCATTGCACGTTTGGGCGTGTGAGGCAAGTCACGTGGCTCGGGTTGTGCGTTACATCTTCTTTGCAAGGCACGGCAAGAAGGGGAGGATGGCGTAGCGTCGTGGCAGAGACCGGAACGCTCGAGTTTAAGATAGCATCGTGGCCGAGAGCTGATGAACACGTTAACCAAGCGAATTTGTGCAGAAAGTCTTAAAATTATCTCATTCTTGCTTGTTATTTTAGTGGAGAGGGGCAATGTGCAGAGGTGTTTTTTGTGCAATGGGGCTGAGCACGGGCATGCCTCCTTTGCCAGGGGAATTTCCAGCATACCAGTTTACAGTAGTAATGTTCATGTTTTTTTTGTCTTTATTGTGGAGTGCCTTTTTTTTTTTTAGCTGTCTGCTGGAGAGGGCTATTTTGGGGCTGTATGTGGAACAGATAGGGGAGACCAGATGTGTTTTGTGCAGTGGGACATACTTGATTTATATCCTGTGCAGACAGTGCACGGACACATTTGGGTACGAATTCCAGCATAACCGTTTACAGTAAGATGGGTAGTTATTTTTTGGATTGTGTTCTTGTGCAGAGGGAACAGTGACCAGATTTTTAAAGATTTAAAAAAATGGGACGGCTAAAAACATAAAAGGACTAGCCAGGGCTTTAGGTGGGGTAAATAAAATCGAAGGGGGGCTCATTTGGGGCGTGGCTTGTGTGATGGTCGTGCCCTAAAAAAGTACGCAAACCTGTAAGGTATGCACACAAATACATAAATGCTTACATTTATATATGTGTTTGCGTGCCTTACTATGGTTTGTGTACTTCAAGATAGCTTGCATAGCACACAAACCGTAGTAAGGTACGCACACAAACAAATAACAATTATATATATTTGTGTGCATACATTATGGTTTGCATACTTTTCAAGCCATCTTTTTAAAACATTTCTATGTTTATAAAAGATGGCTTGAAAAGTACACAATTCAATCCCATCTTTTATAAAGCTTTGACGATGGACAAAGCCCGAGGCGTCTTTGTACGTCGGCAAAGCTTTATAAAATATGGCTTGAATTGTTTACTTTTCAAGCCATCTTTTATAAACCTTGAAATATGTCAAGGAATTCCAAGGTTCGCTGAGGGTTAAAGACGTCTCGGCGACCTGGGGAAACAAAGGGAGAGTAGCTTCCTCTCACCAGAGGAAGTTACAGTGACTGACAGCAGTGCCAGCCAGCCACAGCGTGGCTGTAGCTGACTGGCACTTCTGTCAGCTTGCCAGACTTAATGGCGGGCGCCTCTCCCGTTGCGGCCGTGGCAGGATAATGTGTCCCTCTTTTTGGAGACTGCCCCGGCCCACTTAAAGCACTGGGACAAGCAAAGCGGACACAAGAAACACCCATTGCACAGTATTTCTAGGGCTGGACTTAGTTTTGTTATGTATGCCGCTAATAAAGGAGCTATTGCTGTGATTGCACCAATTAATATTACATGCCTTCATATGTATTTGTTTTGTTACCAGGCTTTGTGGCACAATCAGGTAATGGGTGTGATGGGTACCTGAAAGGTTAGGGGTATGATCCCACCCTGCGATGTGACGGATCTGGTTAATGGGATATAGGAAAATATGTAAAGTATGCCGATGCTTGTTTGACTTATAAGTGTTGCCCACTATCAATAGTCAATCAAAATGGAACTCTCTGGTCAAAATCGGGATGTCTGGTCACCCTAACGGAGGGGTGTTTAGGCCCGCCCCGGTTAGGGGGTTAGTTTGTGAATCTCTTACGTGCAGCAGAGGGGTGGAGATGTGTCTTGTGCAGTGGGGCATTCTTGAGCATTGCAGCGCCCTTCAGTTTAGCACATTGTCATCGCACATGCTGGAAGGCAGGGCCTTGAGACAGCATCATGGTCGAGAGCTAATAAACACGTGCATAGTTGAGCATTTATCCTGCACAGAGGGACACATTTGGGTAGTGAAAAATGGCGACCTACTTGTGCTCCAGTATAAAGGAGCAGTTTGTCCTGTACAGAGGGTGTATTTGGCCATTTGCATTGGCAAACATAGGTATTTGCCCTGTGTGGAGAGTTCAAACGTAGGTATTTGTCCTGTACAGGGAGCTTGGGAGGTACAGGATTTGTCTTGCTCATCAGGGGTATTTGGGAATGGTGTTTTAAAGGAGGGTTAGAACGGTCCTTGTAGAGGAGAATTTTGACTACCTCGAACAAAGGGGCATGTTGGCCGTCCTCAACTATTTAACGGCGGCCGCCTTTGTCGCTGGAGAGGTTGCGTCGCAGACTCCTCATTCTCCGCTATAGGATCACTTCCCCCCTCCAAACTTCTTGTGCGGGTCATACACCAGTCCTGCAACTGATTGTTCCATTTGGATCCAACTTCTGCACGCTATTGGTGTGCTTCTATCAGGATCATTGACAGATCCAGCAGGAGCTCCCTGAAGTCACGTCTTCATAACACAGCGGTTAGCCACCCCACAGCCCTTTTTCTCCTATCAAATATATGGTGATTTGTAATCTTGGGTCACTTCAATTGAAAATAGTAGATTATATAGTCCAAGGCTGAAATGAAATATGGTGAATCATCTGGTAACCTTGCTACAGTATATCTCTTTTTAAGATCACCAGTCCTAATTGGGTACTCATATTCCAGGGGCAGTGGTTTAGTGAAAGTAATCAATGATCTAAATGAATAACAGTAACCACCTCATAGAGTGCCAATGCACTTTTTATTTATATTTTGTATACCACAGTATGTAGTCTTCTTTCCACTGATCAAATATCGACCCCCAACCATGCTCTCAATAGTATTTGTTACTAATGATACGTTTTAATATGGGGGGGTATTTGAAATGTTCTTTCCTGCGATGGAATTCAACATCACTGATGCTCTCCTTTAATTATTTTTGTTGTATGGTCTCTTAACTGATACAACCCGCATGCAGTCATCATCAATAAACAAATATCATATAGTAAGGGCCTGCTTCTGAGTTTGGTGGTGCAGTAAATTGAAATTGAATGGAATTACTGCAACTTTTACTGCACATCAGAATTCCGAATTTGGAGGTAAAGTTGAGGATTCACCTCTAGCAAATAGTGGCGGTGAATCTTGCACTGTGCTTCCAAACATTGGTAGATTTAACCTGGCAGAATTACCGCTCATGATAAATCTGCTGCCAAAATCCCTGTGTAGTTTTATGGACTCCAAAAATGGGGGTTTACACAGCCTTGTCACTACTCTTAATCCAATGGTAAATCCTGGGACCGAGTGGCGGTAACAGCAAATGAGTTTGGTGGTAATTCCACAGATTTTCCACTAGATTACCACCAAACTCGTAATAAGGCTGTATGTATTTAAATGTTATAAATATTTATGGAGACCGTTGGTGGTCTAGGGAAACTCATTCATTGCGCTGAATTCAAACAGATTTCTCACTTAGAACCCTCCTAGGTGACAAACTCTGGAAAAGGCATCATGTGTACCAGTTCTGTCCCCTCTGGTCACACATAGGGCCTCATTATAAGTTTGCCGGAAAAAAATCGTAATTACCGGCATGCCGTTGCTATCGTGTCCGTGTGGCACTGCTGCTGGAATCTACGGTTGATTCCGTGTCAACGTACCCGCGCATTCCGGCATGCCGGAAACAGTTTACCAGCATGCCGGTTATACCACTAAACTCCTCCAAAAAAACCCGTACCGGCACCCTCATTGCTGCTGACGCTGAATCCGGCTCTGCGCTCCCAGACCTGACAGCACCGCTGTTACAGGTACCGGTATTACCGTGACCAGAAATAATGTGATCGCCGGAACAGGAAATGGACCGGCGGCCATTAACAAAACACAATCCAGTGCACAGGAGTCACAGCCACATCCAAAGCACTGACAGCCTTGATGACATGTCTGTGGTTGGTTGTCAGCAGCAAGGAGGCGCAAGCCATGGTTCAGCGAAGCTGAACTAAACATGCTGGCAGACACGCTAGTGGAAAATGCTGATGAAGTGTTCAGCAGTGACCTACGCCAGCAACCACAAATGCACAAAAAGGCCACCTGGCAGCAGGTGGCCCGAGAGATCATGGCAGTCGGGACAACACCCAGAACAGTCCGGGACTGCAACAAAAGGTGGAACGATCTACATCTCAGAGTACGGAACCTCCTGTCAGTACAGCGCACCTAGGGCACGGTCACAGGAGGCGAACCTGCATCTCCTATCCACGTGCAGCCCTGGGAGGAAGCATGCAGCAGTGTCATGCACCTCGAGACCATTGAAGGAGTAGGAGCTTCGGAGGCTAGAGGTGTAATATCTGATGAGGCTGGTGAGTACCCGTAAGCCCAATGTCAGATCACACACCTTGTACCCTGTATACAATTGAGTAGGCAAACATGTCAAGTATGTCGTACCCAATGCCTGCTGACACAGCACAACTTCTGTTGTCACCGCCGTGCTAGCACATGCCCAAAGGCACGTCAGTGTCAAGCACCTCCACCACCAGCAAATTACCAGATGCACACATCAATGATACATGTGGCCTACTCGTCCCATCTACCACGGCCCATCCCACTAAATCATCACTAATGCAGCAACTGCCATGGGCAGTAGTCATATGTCTAACACATCTGTGTTACAGCCAGCCACAACACCACGTCATATAGCTTGTGTGGCACACCCATAACACCCAAACCGGGAAACACCAGTACCCCACGCAACAGCCACTGCACACACCATGTTCGCACACCACACATGCACCCACACAGCATCCCCGACACATGCATGTGTGCACCATGCAATGGCCACCACCATGTGCATGACACAGCACTTACATCGGAAAGTACTAGCACTTAATGTCTGACTGATGAATCCACACCCATCACTGATGCCCTGCCTTTCTGACCCCCACAGGCACATCATCTGCCAATGAAGCTGAACAGCCTAGCACATCCAGGCCACTTCGCCGCCGGACCACCACCACGTCCACCCAGGACTCTACTGCATCCTCCGGCAGATGAGAGCGGGCAACAATTCCTGCACCCCAGCCACCCACAATCCAGGAGGCACCTGTCGCCCAGCCACCCACAAACCAGGTGGCACCTGTCCCCCAGCCACCAACCGACCAGGAGGCACCTGCACCCCTTCCGCAATGGGGTCCAGCTGACAACATTGGGGACGATGGTGGAGTCGGAAATATTGAAAGCGACCACAGCTATGAGGAGGCCGAGGGATTCAGTTCTGTGGGCCTAATGAGCCCCCAAACCCATACCCCTATGCAATGGCAGGCATATTGAGGGGCGCCTGTCCAGACTGGAGGCACGACATGAATCCCTGACCTCAATGGTGCAACACCACCTGCATTAGGCCCAGCTCATGCGGGACTTCAGGTCAGCTCCAGGAGGTGTGCACGGTGACAGGGCAGAGTCACAGGTTCCATTTTGCATTTGGCACGGTGTGTGAGGGGAACAGTGTCATGTCCTCCCTTGTAGAGTCAATTTCCGTGTTGGTGCAGGCCCATGACACTGGTTCCCTCCACAAGTTCGACTACAGGGAGTTCCCTTCCAAGCAGCCCAAGGCGTCGATCTGAGCGGCTGACTCGCCCAGCAGCCGAGTGCACTTCTCAGCCTAAAAAGGGACGGCAATAGGACACTGGGTGGGTGTGGGGAGGGATAGTTGGGGAGGGGCTGTGGGGAGGGATAGATGGGGAGGGGGTGTGGAGAGGGATAGTTCGGGAGGGGGTGTGGGGAGGGATTGTTCGGGTGGGATAGTAGAGGGAGTTAAGGCTTTTTACTAATGTAAATAATAGTTTTTGTCACAATATATTTGGTGTAGAAAAATAAATCATGAATGGACATTGATTTTTCATTGTGAGCGCATTTATTCATGTACAGTGCCCAGTGTCCTCAATGTCTTGTGCCATGTGTGTAACTGGTGCTCAAAAGTACTGGTCTATAAGGTCCCCGCGGGTGAAACGTCCATCCCTGCCATTGCGGCACTTTGCAATAGCCTACTCCTCATCATCAGTGTTGTCCTCAGCCTCTGGTGGCAGCATGTCCATGTTGGGGGGCAGGGGGACGTTGTGCCTGATGGACATGTTGTGCAACATGGCACATGCAAGCACAATTTTCCCAACCTTTTGAGGGCTGTACATCAGCGCTTCCCCCGATCACTGAGGCAGCTGAACCTGGCCTTCAACAGGCAAAAAGTCTGCAAATTAGATAACTTTTGACCTCCGGAACCCCAATAACAAATAACGCAAACACAAATCAGCACATCTACCTCTCTGGAAAACGGGCAGTGCTCGCTTAAAAAACATCTTCTTTTGCTGTGAAACCCGGGTAGTTCCTAATTGGTAGGGGTCTAGTTCCCATACGAGAAACGGACCTTAGAAACGCTCCGTCCCCTCTTCATGACGTCATTGCACGTTTGGGCGTGTGAGGCAAGTCACGTGGCTCGGGTTGTGCGTTACATCTTCTTTGCAAGGCACGGCAAGAAGGGGAGGATGGCGCAGCGTCGTGGCAGAGACCGGAACGCTCGAGTTTAAGATAGCATCGTGGCCGAGAGCTGATGAACACGTTAACCAAGCGAATTTGTGCAGAAAGTCTTAAAATTATCTCATTCTTGCTTGTTATTTTAGTGGAGAGGGGCAATGTGCAGAGGTGTTTTTTGTGCAATGGGGCTGAGCACGGGCATGCCTCCTTTGCCAGGGGAATTTCCAGCATACCAGTTTACAGTAGTAATGTTCATGTTTTTTTTGTCTTTATTGTGGAGTGCCTTTTTTTTTTTTAGCTGTCTGCTGGAGAGGGCTATTTTGGGGCTGTATGTGGAACAGATAGGGGAGACCAGATGGGTTTTGTGCAGTGGGACATACTTGATTTATATCCTGTGCAGACAGTGCACGGACACATTTGGGTACGAATTCCAGCATAACCGTTTACAGTAAGATGGGTAGTTATTTTTTGGATTGTGTTCTTGTGCAGAGGGAACAGTGACCAGATTTCTAAAGATTTAAAAAAATGGGACGGCTAAAAACATAAAAGGACTAGCCAGGGCTTTAGGTGGGGTAAAAAAAATCGAAGGGGGGCTCATTTGGGGCGTGGCTTGTGGGATGGTCGTGCCCTAAAAAAGTACGCAAACCTGTAAGGTATGCACACAAATACATAAATGCTTACATTTATATATGTGTTTGCGTGCCTTACTATGGTTTGTGTACTTCAAGATGGCTTGCATAGCACACAAACCGTAGTAAGGTACGCACACAAACAAATAACAATTATATATATTTGTGTGCATACATTACGGTTTGCATACTTTTCAAGCCATCTTTTTAAAACATTTCTATGTTTATAAAAGATGGCTTGAAAAGTACACAATTCAATCCCATCTTTTATAAAGCTTTGACGATGGACAAAGCCCGAGGCGTCTTTGTACGTCGGCTAAGCTTTATAAAATATGGCTTGAATTGTTTACTTTTCAAGCCATCTTTTATAAACCTTGAAATATGTCAAGGAATTCCAAGGTTCGCTGAGGGTTAAAGACGTCTCGGCGACCTGGGGAAACAAAGGGAGAGTAGCTTCCTCTCACCAGAGGAAGTTACAGTGACTGACAGCAGTGCCAGCCAGCCACAGCGTGGCTGTAGCTGACTGGCACTTCTGTCAGCTTGCCAGACTTAATGGCGGGCGCCTCTCCCGTTGCGGCCGTGGCAGGATAATGTGTCCCTCTTTTTGGAGACTGCCCCGGCCCACTTAAAGCACTGGGACAAGCAAAGCGGACACAAGAAACACCCATTGCACAGTATTTCTAGGGCTGGACTTAGTTTTATTATGTATGCCGCTAATAAAGGAGCTATTGCTGTGATTGCACCAATTAATATTACATGCCTTCATATGTATTCGTTTTGTTACCAGGCTTTGTGGCACAATCAGGTAATGCGTGTGATGGGTACCTGAAAGGTTAGGGGTATGATCCCACCCTGCGATGTGACGGATCTGGTTAATGGGATATAGGAAAATATGTAAAGTATGCCGATGCTTGTTTGACTTATAAGTGTTGCCCACTATCAATAGTCAATCAAAATGGAACTCTCTGGTCAAAATCGGGATGTCTGGTCACCCTAACGGAGGGGTGTTTAGGCCCGCCCCGGTTAGGGGGTTAGTTTGTGAATCTCTTACGTGCAGCAGAGGGGTGGAGATGTGTCTTGTGCAGTGGGGCATTCTTGAGCATTGCAGCGCCCTTCAGTTTAGCACATTGTCATCGCACATGCTGGAAGGCAGGGCCTTGAGACAGCATCATGGTCGAGAGCTAATAAACACGTGCATAGTTGAGCATTTATCCTGCACAGAGGGACACATTTGGGTAGTGAAAAATGGCGACCTACTTGTGCTCCAGTATAAAGGAGCAGTTTGTCCTTGCAGAGGGTGTATTTGGCCATTTGCATTGGCAAACATAGGTATTTGCCCTGTGTGGAGAGTTCAAACGTAGGTATTTGTCCTGTACAGGGAGCTTGGGAGGTACAGGATTTGTCTTGCTCATCAGGGGGTATTTGGGAATGGTGTTTTAAAGGAGGGTTAGGACGGTCTTTGTAGAGGAGAATTTTGACTACCTCGAACAAAGGGGCATGTTGGCCGTCCTCAACTATTTAACGGCGGCCGCCTTTGTCGCTGGAGAGGTTGCGTCGCAGACTCCTCATTCTCCGCTACAACTTCTTGTGCGGGTCACACACCAGTCCTGCAACTGATTGTTCCATTTGGATCCAACTTCTGCACGCTATTGGTGTGCTTCTATCAGGATCATTGACAGATCCAGCAGGAGCTCCCTGAAGTCACGTCTTCATAACACAGCGGTTAGCCACCCCACAGCCCTTTTTCTCCTATCAAATATATGGTGATTTGTAATCTTGGGTCACTTCAATTGAAAATAGTAGATTATATAGTCCAAGGCTGAAATGAAATATGGTGAATCATCTGGTAACCTTGCTACAGTATATCTCTTTTTAAGATCACCAGTCCTAATTGGGTACTCATATTCCAGGGGCAGTGGTTTAGTGAAAGTAATCAATGATCTAAATGAATAACAGTAACCACCTCATAGAGTGCCAATGCACTTTTTATTTATATTTTGTATACCACAGTATGTAGTCTTCTTTCCACTGATCAAATATCGACCCCCAACCATGCTCTCAATAGTATTTGTTACTAATGATACGTTTTAATATGGGGGGGTATTTGAAATGTTCTTTCCTGCGATGGAATTCAACATCACTGATGCTCTCCTTTAATTATTTTTGTTGTATGGTCTCTTAACTGATACAACCCGCATGCAGTCATCATCAATAAACAAATATCATATAGTAAGGGCCTGCTTCTGAGTTTGGTGGTGCAGTAAATTGAAATTGAATGGAATTACTGCAACTTTTACTGCACATCAGAATTCCGAATTTGGAGGTAAAGTTGAGGATTCACCTCTAGCAAATAGTGGCGGTGAATCTTGCACTGTGCTTCCAAACATTGGTAGATTTAACCTGGCAGAATTACCGCTCATGATAAATCTGCTGCCAAAATCCCTGTGTAGTTTTATGGACTCCAAAAATGGGGGTTTACACAGCCTTGTCACTACTCTTAATCCAATGGTAAATCCTGGGACCGAGTGGCGGTAACAGCAAATGAGTTTGGTGGTAATTCCACAGATTTTCCACTAGATTACCACCAAACTCGTAATAAGGCTGTATGTATTTAAACGTTATAAATATTTATGGAGACCGTTGGTGGTCTAGGGAAACTCATTCATTGCACTGAATTCAAACAGATTTCTCACTTAGAACCCTCCTAGGTGACAAACTCTGGAAAAGGCATCATGTGTACCAGTTCTGTCCCCTCTGGTCACACATAGGGCCTCATTATAAGTTTGCCGGAAAAAAAATCGTAATTACCGGCATGCCGTTGCTACCGTGTCCGTGTGGCACTGCTGCTGGAATCTACGGTTGATTCCGTGTCAACGTACCCGCGCATTCCGGCATGCCGGAAACAGTTTACCAGCATGCCGGTTATACCACTAAACTCCTCCAAAAAACCCCGTACCGGCACCATCATTGCTGCTGACGCTGAATCCGGCTCTGCGCTCCCAGACCTGACAGCACCGCTGTTACAGGTACCGGTATTACCGTGACCAGAAATAATGTGATCGCCGGAACAGGAAATGGACCGGCGGCCATTAACAAAACACAATCCAGTGCACAGGAGTCACAGCCACATCCAAAGCACTGACAGCCTTGATGACATGTCTGTGGTTGGTTGTCAGCAGCAAGGAGGCACAAGCCATGGTTCAGCGAAGCTGAACTAAACATGCTGGCAGACACGCTAGTGGAAAATGCTGATGAAGTGTTCAGCAGTGACCTACACCAGCAACCACAAATGCACAAAAAGGCCACCTGGCAGCAGGTGGCCCGAGAGATCACGGCAGTCGGGACAACACCCAGAACAGTCCGGGACTGCCACAAAAGGTGGAACGATCTACATCTCAGAGTACGGAACCTCCTGTCAGTACAGCGCACTTAGGGCACGGTCACAGGAGGCGAACCTGCATCTCCTATCCACGTGCAGCCCTGGGAGGAAGCATGCAGCAGTGTCATGCACCTCGAGACCATTGAAGGGTCAGAAATGAGAGACGGACACAAAGTTGTAGTGTTTTCAACATTAGACATTTTATTAAAATATAAGGTTTTAGATAATGGACTTTCTGTCCCTATCCTAAGGAGAGTTTCCCTACCTATGAAACCAAAACTAAAGATCAGTCTGTGTCTCGTCGTAAAAAGTAGGTAAGCTGTTCTTGTGTCCAAAACATAACTGACTCTCACACTAAAAATGAACAACAACATGTGTGAGTAAACATGTCTGCTTTAAATTCAGTCCGAAGTGTGCAAAAACCAACTATGTAAATCCAACAAAACAATCCTTGTATCCAGGGGATGGTTCCCTTCCCCTGAACTGTTTTTTTTAGGTAGAATATTGAAAGTGTTCAGTTCAAACAATCGTTCCTTAAGAGTCTCAAAACTTCCTTTATCAGGAAGCCACTGCACTTGGTTGGATAAACAACCCAAGCAAAGTGAACCCAAGACCTGCACTCTTCTCTTGGCTGCTGCCGGTGGTGGTGTTCCGGCAAGCAGCTGGTGGGAAACGTGGAGCAGGATGGCAAAGTATAAACACAAGGCCAAACAGAACAGAGAGGCAAAGGAGGAGCTGAATGAGCGAGGACAGAACAGGGGAAACTATGGGAAGAGGATCCACAGAAGGTGAAAAGAAGGGAAGTGTAGAGTTAGAGTACAGAAGCAAACTAGCATCTAACCCCGTATCCGGCGGAAAGGGTTGCAACGCAGGGAGATGCTGTCTGGCGGTTCCAATAAGCAGGAGGTGGCCATCTTGGAAAACAACTAGACCGCTAATTATTCTTTGGGCTCTGATCTTGAAGGAACCATCGCTGAACGAGACACCAGCGCCTCCAGATACTCCAATGGCGCAGCATGACTGTATGACCCCTCCTCAATCTGGGGTTACCAGGTTTCCAGGGATGTCTGCAATGGAACTGCTGAACCAACTGAGGAGCATGGTTTTGACGTAAAGGTTCCTAAGATCTCTCTGCGTCAGAGTATCCTTACCAATAGATAAGGTACTGTAGTCCACAATAAAAATCTGGAATCGACTATGTGAGAGACTTCATATTCTTCTGGGCCTGAATCCTTTACAACCAATCGCTGTTTCTTTCTAGAAAACAGGATGCAAATGACGCCGGCTCTTTGGAAGTTGGCATTTGAAAGCCACAGGATTGATCTTGGTGAGTATCTTGAATGGGCAGAGGAAACGAGGGGATGACTTGGAAGGTCGGATCCACCTAGGGAGGTACTTCATGAACAACCAGACCTCGGTAGTCGTTCCCCATTCAAGACATTTGCTTCATCTTTCATCCGCATAGAGCTTGTTCCTTTTTCAAGGTTGTTGTAAGCATCTTTGTGTGTTTGGGTGAGATCTTCAAGCAGAGAGTCAACTGACACTACCCTGGAAGGGGTAAAAGTAGTGGGAATATGCTTGGGATGATATCTGTTCGTACAAAAAAAGGACTTGTATCGATGGTGTTTAGGGCGTTGTTATAAGTGAATTCTGCCATTGGTAACCAGTCATACCTGTCATCCTGCTCTTGATTGGTAAAACGAACGGATCTATTGCTCCAAGGTAGTATTTAGTCTCTCTGTTTGTCTGTTACTTTGGGGATGATTGCCAGAACGAAAGCCTGCCAGATACTAAAGAGGCTGCAGAGTGTAGACAAAAACAACAAAGTAAATTGGGAACCTCTATCCCACATAACTGTCTGCGGAAGCCCATGTAGTCTAAACATGTCTCAGAGGAGGACAGAAACCATTTGAGGAGCGGTGGGAACCCCAGAAAGGGGTGAGAAGTGCACCGTTTTGCTGAATTAATCGACTGTAACCATGATGGGCGTAAAACCGCTGGAGGGGGGTGGGTCCACAATAAAATCGGTCGAGACATGTTGCCAAGGACCAGAAGGTGGTGGTTCTTGTTGTAGGAGCCCCATTGGTCTTGCCGTGGAGCATTTACTCTGAGCACAAACAAAGCAGGAGAGCTCATACTCTTGCACATCTTTCTTGTTGGTGGGCCACCAAAAAGTACAAGAAACCAGATTGAGCATGGCTGCAACACCCTTATGTCCGGCAGTCTTGATGTCATGACACCAGGACAAAACCATGATTTGTGGATCAGTAGTTGGGAAAAATAGATGTTTGCCAAAAATAGAAGACCATCTTCTCTTCTTAGAGGCATCTGGGGATTCGAAGGTTGCGTACCTAAGATGTCTCCTCAAGCGTTTCAGACATCCCGTAGAAAGGTATTGATCTCAGAAGCTAACCTCTTTCCATACAGTAGTAACTCCTTGGACATATATTTCCCAGAATAGTCACCCAGGCTTCTGGAGAGGCTGTCCGCAAGAATGGTCTTGTTGCGGGGGAGATAGGTGATGTAAAAGTCAAACTGAGAAAAGTAGTACACCCATCTAACATGATGAGAATTATGGTATTCCATCGTGTGTGGCACCTTGCAGGAGATGACCCCATTCCATACAAGCCGGTCGGATGGCCAAGAGCTCCTTCTCGAATACAGAATAGTTGACTTCACTGGAGATAAGTGTGCGAGAACAGTATGTCACAGGATGCTCTTCTTTGTCGGTTCCTGTATGTAAAAGTACTGCTCCTATGGCACCGCCCAATGCATCCGTCTCCACATTAAAAGGAGCTGTTTGGTCTGGTTGGAGAAGGATCGGAGAGATACAAAAGGAAGATTTCAGTCGCACACAGACAAGATCAGCTTCCGGATTTCACTTGAAGGGAACATTCTTTTTGAGAAGTGCAGTAATCGGTAGGAACATTTCTGAGAGTCTCAAAACTTCCTTTATCAGGAGGCCACTGCACTTGGTTGGATAAACAACCCAAGCAAAGTGAACCCAAGACCTGCACTCCTCTCATGGCTGCTGCCGGTGGTGGTGTTCCGGCAAGCAGCTGGTGGGAAACGTGGAGCAGGATGGCAAACTATAAACACAAGGCCAAATAGAACAGAGAGGCAAAGGAGGAGCTGAATGAGCGAGGACAGAACAGGGGAAACAATGGGAAGAGGATCCACAGAAGGTGAAAAGAAGGGAAGTTTAGAGTTAGTACAGAAGCAAACTAGCATCTAACCCCGTATCCGGTGGAAAGGGTTGCAACGCAGGGAGATGCTGTCTGGCGGTTCCAGAGTATGGTGATTTTACAGTGTCTTGTTGTATAGTCCTATCACTATCTGAAAACCCTCAATAACATTGCCATAATTGTTTATTTGGGTTCTACATATCCAGCAATGACATTGAAAGTTACAACAATGTCTGCAAGGTAGTCTTTGGAGACAGAGAGATAACATTTGCTATCAACACAGTAAAAAGGCTATCATTCAGCCCAGTGAACAGAAGTGTTTTACCTACTATCTTGCATACTTATTTTGGCGGCAAGCCTCTGGCGCAGGAAGGTTGGGTGTAATTTCTAGAGGGGCATAGATTATGGGGGAACATGCCAGGATCACCTATGCACCCTCCCACTCAACCCCAGCGTGTGTTTCTTGTTTGAGCTATTAGGGTGCTGGGGTGTGCTATGGTGGGTGACTTACTGACAAGTGCTCGGGTATGTGGGGGAAGCAGTAGTGATCTAGGGTGGGAGGGTACTGGAGCACTATGGGTGAGGCAGGGCATCTATCAGGACCAAGAATCTGTTTTAATAAGTGTTGTCACAGATGACCTGAGTGAAACACCAAGTCGCAGAGACAGTTCAAGGGATGTTATTTTTTTTAGCAGTGGGTCTAATGGGGTACCTATCTCTCTAAATCGAAAGGGGCGATCAAACCCTACCCCAGGCGTACCTCCATTCCAGGCTGGTACTAGAGATCGGTAACCCCTACTGTCTAAAGAACTTTCTGACTGCTAATGATGGCCTAAAGGCTAACAACTTTTCTGTCTGTACTTTGTCAGGGACCAAACTATGGGTTCCTAATCAATGGTTTTCCCTGAGAATGGTTTGTGTCTGGCAGACATTCTGGGCTTCACACTCCCTGTTCCTTCCACAACCTGTTGTTCCTCTTCCTGATGACGTTACTACTCTCCCTCTACTCTACTTCCTCCTACTCCACCCACTGATGCCCCTCATGCTCCTTCTACTGTCCCACTTCGGTGGCCAACCCTTTGCTCTTTCTCTAGCACCTCTCTTATGTTCCCGTGACTAAGGTCTACCTCCACCCTCTGATCTTACTGCTTCTTACCATGTGCCCTTGTCCATACTACTACTCTCTCCTCTCCCCAAGCTACCACTCATCCCACCACTCATCTCCCCTCCACACTTCTACTTTCCCCTCTCTACACTACTACTCGCCCTTCTCCACACTACTACTCTCCCCCCTCCACACTACTACTCTCCCCCCTTTGAAGGGTCAGAAATGAGAGACGGACACAAAGTTGTAGTGTTTTCAACATTAGACATTTTATTAAAATAAAAGGTTTTAGATAATGGCCTTTCTGTCACAATCCTAAGGAGAGTTTCCCTACCTATGAAACCAAAACTGAAGATCAGTCTGTGTCTCGTCGTAAAAAGTAGGTAAGCTGTTCTTGTGTCCAAAACATATCTGACTCTCACACCAAAAATGAACAACAACATGTGTGAGTAAACATGTCTGCTTTAAATTCAGTCCGAAGTGTGCAAAAACCAACTATGTAAATCCAACAAAACAATCCTTGTATCCAGGGGATGGTTCCCTTCCCCTGAACTGTTTCTTTTAGGTAGAATATTGAAAGTGTTCAGTTCAAACAATAGTTCCTTAAGAGTCTCAAAACTTCCTTTATCAGGAGGCCACTGCACTTGGTTGGATAAACAACCCAAGCAAAGTGAACCCAAGACCTGCACTCTTCTCTTGGCTGCTGCCGGTGGTGGTGTTCCGGCAAGCAGCTGGTGGGAAACGTGGAGCAGGATGGCAAAGTATAAACACAAGGCCAAACAGAACAGAGAGGCAAAGGAGGAGCTGAATGAGCGAGGACAGAACATGGGAAACAATGGGAAGAGGATCCACAGAAGGTGAAAATAAGGGAAGTGTAGAGTTAGAGTACAGAAGCAAACTAGCATCTAACCCCGTATCCGGCGGAAAGGGTTGCAATGCAGGGAGATGCTGTCTGGCGGTTCCAATAAGCAGGAGGTGGCCATCTTGGAAAACAACTAGACCGCTAATTATTCTTTGGGCTCTGATCTTGAAGGAACCATCGCTGAACGAGACACCAGCGCCTCCAGATACTCCAATGGCGCAGCATGACTGTATGACCCCTCCTCAATCTGGGGTTACCAGGTTTCCAGGGATGTCGGCAATGGAACTGCTGAACCAACTGAGGAGCATGGTTTTGACGTAAAGGTTCCTAAGATCTCTTTGCGTCAGAGTATCCTTTCCAGTAGATAAGGTACTGTAGTCCACGATAAAAATCTGGAATCGACTATGTGAGAGACTTCATATTCTTCTGGGCCTGAATCCTTTACAACCAATCGCTGTTTCTTTCTAGAAAACAGGATGCAAATGACGCCGGCTCTTTGGAAGTTGGCATTCGAAAGCCACAGGATTGATCTTGGTGAGTATCTTGAATGGGCAGAGGAAACGAGGGGATGACTTGGAAGGTCGGATCCACCTAGGGAGGTACTTCATGAATAACCAGACCTCGGTATTCGTTCCCCATTCAAGACATTTGCTTCATCTTTCATCCGCATAGAGCTTGTTCCTTTTTCAAGGTTGTTGTAAGCATCTTTGTGTGTTTGGGTGAGATCTTCAAGCAGAGAGTCAACTGACACTACCCTGGAAGGGGTAAAAGTAGTGGGAATATGCTTGGGATGATATCTGTTCGTACAAAAAAAGGACTTGTATCGATGATGTTTAGGGTGTTGTTATAAGTGAATTCTGCCATTGGTAACAGGTCATACCTGTCATCTTGCTCTTGATTGGTAAAACGAACGGATCTATTGCTCCAAGGTAGTATTTAGTCTCTCTGTTTGTCTGTTACTTTGGGGATGATTGCCAGAACGAAAGCCTGCCAGATACCAAAGAGGCTGCAGAGTGTAGACAAAAACAACAAAGTAAATTGGGAACCTCTATCCCACACAACTGTCTGCGGAAGCCCATGTAGTCTAAACATGTCTCAGAGGAGGATAGAAACCATTTGAGGAGCGGTGGGAACCCCAGAAAGGGGTGAGAAGTGCACCGTTTTGCTGAATTAATCGACTGTAACCATGGTGGGCGTAGAACCGCTGGAGGGGGGTGGGTCCACAATAAAATCGGTCGAGACATGTTGCCAAGGACCAGAAGGTGGTGGTTCTTGTTGTAGGAGCCCCATTGGTCTTGCCGTGGAGCATTTACTCTGAGCACAAACAAAGCAGGAGAGCACATACTCTTGCACATCTTTCTTGTTGGTGGGCCACCAAAAAGTACAAGAAACCAGATTGAGCATGGCTGTGACACCCTTATGTCCGGCAGTCTTGATGTCATGACACCAGGACAAAACCATGATTTGTGGATCAGTAGTTGGGAAAAATAGATGTTTGCCAAAAAATAGAAGACCATCTTCTCTTCTTAGAGGCATCTGGGGATTCGAAGGTTGCGTACCTAAGATGTCTCCTCAAGCGTTTCAGACATCCCGTAGAAAGGTATTGATCTCAGAAACTAACCTCTTTCCATAAAGTAGTAACTCCTTGGACATATATTTCCCAGAATAGTCACCCAGGCTTCTGGAGAGGCTGTCCGCAAGAATGGTCTTGTTGCGGGGGAGATAGGTGATGTAAAAGTCAAACTGAGAAAAGTAGTACGCCCATCTAACATGATGAGAATGATGGTATTCCATCGTGTGTGGCACCTTGCAGGAGATGACCCCATTCCATACAAGCCGGTCGGATGGCCAAGAGCTCCTTCTCGAATACAGAATAGTTGACTTCACTGGAGATAAGTGTGCGAGAACAGTATGTCACAGGATGCTCTTCTTTGTCGGTTCCTGTCTGTAAAAGTACTGCTCCTATGGCACCGCCCAATGCATCCGTCTCCACATTAAAAGGAGCTGTTTGGTCTGGTTGGAGAAGGATCGGAGAGATACAAAAGGAAGATTTCAGTCGCACAAAGACAAGATCAGCTTCCGGATTTCACTTGAAGGGAACATTCTTTTTGAGAAGTGCAGTAATCGGTAGGAACATTTCTGAGAGTCTCAAAACTTCCTTTATCAGGAGGCCACTGCACTTGGTTGGATAAACAACCCAAGCAAAGTGAACCCAAGACCTGCACTCCTCTCATGGCTGCTGCCGGTGGTGGTGTTCCGGCAAGCAGCTGGTGGGAAACGTGGAGCAGGATGGCAAAGTATAAACACAAGGCCAAACAGAACAGAGAGGCAAAGGAGGAGCTGAATGAGCGAGGACAGAACAGGGGAAACAATGGGAAGAGGATCCACAGAAGGTGAAAAGAAGGGAAGTGTAGAGTTAGTACAGAAGCAAACTAGCATCTAACCCCGTATCCGGTGGAAAGGGTTGCAACGCAGGGAGATGCTGTCTGGCGGTTCCAGAGTATGGTGATTTTACAGTGTCTTGTTGTATAGTCCTATCACTATCTGAAAACCCTCAATAACATTGCCATAATTGTTTATTTGGGTTCTACATATCCAGCAATGACATTGAAAGTTACAACAATGTCTGCAAGGTAGTCTTTGGAGACAGAGAGATAACATTTGCTATCAACACAGTAAAAAGGCTATCATTCAGCCCAGTGAACAGAAGTGTTTTACCTACTAACTTGCATACTTATTTTGGCGGCAAGCCTCTGGCGCAGGAAGGTTGGGTGTAATTTCTAGAGGGGCATGGATTATGGGGGAACATGCCAGGATCACCTATGCACCCACCCACTCAACCCCAGCGTGTGTTTCTTGTTTGAGCTATTAGGGTGCTGGGGTGTGCTATGGTGGGTGACTTATTGACATGAGCTCGGGTATGTGGGGGAAGCAGTGGTTATCTAGGGTGGGAGGGTACTGGAGCACTATGGGTGAGGCAGGGCATCTATCAGGACCAAGAATCTGTTTTAATAAGTGTTGTCACAGATGACCTGAGTGAAACACCAAGTCGCAGAGACAGTTCAAGGGATGTTATTTTTTTTAGCAGTGGGTCTAATGGGGTACCTATCTCTCTAAATCGAAAGGGGCGATCAAACCCTACCCCAGGCGTACCTCCATTCCAGGCTGGTACTAGAGATCGGTAACCCCTACTGTCTAAAGAACTTTCTGACTGCTAATGATGGCCTGAAGGCTAACAACTTTTCTGTCTGTACTTTGTCAGGGACCAAACTATGGGTTCCTAATCAATGGTTTTCCCTGAGAATGGTTTGTGTCTGGCAGACATTCTGGGCTTCACCCTCCCTGTTCCTTCCACAACCTGTTGTTCCTCTTCCTGATGACGTTACTACTTTCCCTCTACTCTACTTCCTCCTACTCCGCCCACTGATGCCCCTCATGCTCCTTCTACTGTCCCACTTCGGTGGCCAACCCTTTGCTCTTTCTCTAGCGCCTCTCTTATGTTCCTGTGACTAAGGTCTACCTCCACCCTCTGATCTTACTGGTGCCCTTGTCCATACTACTACTCTCTCCTCTCCCCAAGCTACCACTCATCCCACCACTCATCTCCCCTCCACACTTCTACTTTCCCCTCTCTACACTACTACTCGCCCTTCTCCACACTACTACTCTCCCCCCTCCACACTACTACTCTCCCCCCTTTGAAGGGTCAGAAATGAGAGACGGACACAAAGTTGTAGTGTTTTCAACATTAGACATTTTATTAAAATATAAGGTTTTAGATAATGGACTTTCTGTCCCTATCCTAAGGAGAGTTTCCCTACCTATGAAACCAAAACTAAAGATCAGTCTGTGTCTCGTCGTAAAAAGTAGGTAAGCTGTTCTTGTGTCCAAAACATATCTGACTCTCACACTAAAAATGAACAACAACATGTGTGAGTAAACATGTCTGCTTTAAATTCAGTCCGAAGTGTGCAAAAACCAACTATGTAAATCCAACAAAACAATCCTTGTATCCAGGGGATGGTTCCCTTCCCCTGAACTGTTTTTTTAGGTAGAATATTGAAAGTGTTCAGTTCAAACAATAGTTCCTTAAGAGTCTCAAAACTTCCTTTATCAGGAAGCCACTGCACTTGGTTGGATAAACAACCCAAGCAAAGTGAACCCAAGACCTGCACTCTTCTCTTGGCTGCTGCCGGTGGTGGTGTTCCGGCAAGCAGCTGGTGGGAAACGTGGAGCAGGATGGCAAAGTATAAACACAAGGCCAAACAGAACAGAGAGGCAAAGGAGGAGCTGAATGAGCGAGGACAGAACAGGGGAAACAATGGGAAGAGGATCCACAGAAGGTGAAAAGAAGGGAAGTGTAGAGTTAGAGTACAGAAGCAAACTAGCATCTAACCCCGTATCCGGCGGAAAGGGTTGCAACGCAGGGAGATAATGTCTGGCGGTTCCAATAAGCAGGAGGTGGCCATCTTGGAAAACAACTAGACCGCTAATTATTCTTTGGGCTCTGATCTTGAAGGAACCATCGCTGAACGAGACACCAGCGCCTCCAGATACTCCAATGGCGCAGCATGACTGTATGACCCCTCCTCAATCTGGGGTTACCAGGTTTCCAGGGATGTCAGCAATGGAACTGCTGAACCAACTGAGGAGCATGGTTTTGACGTAAAGGTTCCTAAAATCTCTCTGCGTCAGAGTATCCTTTCCAGTAGATAAGGTACTGTAGTCCACGATAAAAATCTGGAATCGACTATGTGAGAGACTTCATATTCTTCTGGGCCTGAATCCTTTACAACCAATCGCTGTTTCTTTCTAGAAAACAGGATGCAAATGACGCCGGCTCTTTGGAAGTTGGCATTTGAAAGCCACAGGATTGATCTTGGTGAGTATCTTGAATGGGCAGAGGAAACGAGGGGATGACTTGGAAGGTTGGATCCACCTAGGGAGGTACTTCATGAACAACCAGACCTCGGTAGTCGTTCCCCATTCAAGACATTTGCTTCATCTTTCATCCGCATAGAGCTTGTTCCTTTTTCAAGGTTGTTGTAAGCATCTTTGTGTGTTTGGGTGAGATCTTCAAGCAGAGAGTCAACTGACACTACCCTGGAAGGGGTAAAAGTAGTGGGAAAATGCTTGGGATTATATCTGTTCGTACAAAAAAGGACTTGTATCGATGGTGTTTAGGGCGTTGTTATAAGTTAATTCTGCCATTGGTAACAGGTCATACCTGTCATCCTGCTCTTGATTGGTAAAACGAACGGATCTATTGCTCCAAGGTAGTATTTAGTCTCTCTGTTTGTCTGTTACTTTGGGGATGATTGCCAGAACGAAAGCCTGCCAGATACTAAAGAGGCTGCAGAGTGTAGACAAAAACAACAAAGTAAATTGGGAACCTCTATCCCACATAACTGTCTGCAGAAGCCCATGTAGTCTAAACATGTCTCAGAGGAGGACAGAAACCATTTGAGGAGCGGTGGGAACCCCAGAAAGGGGTGAGAAGTGCACCGTTTTGCTGAATTAATCGACTGTAACCATGATGGGCGTAAAACCGCTGGAGGGGGGTGGGTCCACAATAAAATCTGTCGAGACATGTTGCCAAGGACCAGAAGGTGGTGGTTCTTGTTGTAGGAGCCCCATTGGTCTTGCCGTGGAGCATTTACTCTGAGCACAAACAAAGCAGGAGAGCACATACTCTTGCACATCTTTCTTGTTGGTGGGCCACCAAAAAGTACAAGAAACCAGATTGAGCATGGCTGCGACACCCTGATGTCCGGCAGTCTTGATGTCATGACACCAGGACAAAACCATGATTTGTGGATCAGTAGTTGGGAAAAATAGATGTTTGCCAAAAATAGAAGACCATCTTCTCTTCTTAGAGGCATCTGGGGATTCGAAGGTTGCGTACCGAAGATGTCTCCTCAAGCGTTTCAGACATCCCGTAGAAAGGTATTGATCTCAGAAGCTAGCCTCTTTCCATACAGTAGTAACCCCTTGGACATATATTTCCCAGAATAGTCACCCAGGCTTCTGGAGAGGCTGTCCGCAAGAATGGTCTTGTTGCGGGGGAGATAGGTGATGTAAAAGTCAAACTGAGAAAAGTAGTACGCCCATCTAACATGATGAGAATTATGGTATTCCATCGTGTGTGGCACCTTGCATGAGATGACCCCATTCCATACAAGCCGGTCGGATGGCCAAGAGCTCCTTCTCGAATACAGAATAGTTGACTTCACTGGAGATAAGTGTGCGAGAACAGTATGTCACAGGATGCTCTTCTTTGTCGGTTCCTGTCTGTAAAAGTACTGCTCCTATGGCACCGCCCAATGCATCCGTCTCCACATTAAAAGGAGCTGTTTGGTCTGGTTGGAGAAGGATCGGAGAGATACAAAAGGAAGATTTCAGTCGCACACAGACAAGATCAGCTTCCGGATTTCACTTGAAGGGAACATTCTTTTTGAGAAGTGCAGTAATCGGTAGGAACATTTCTGAGAGTCTCAAAACTTCCTTTATCAGGAGGCCACTGCACTTGGTTGGATAAACAACCCAAGCAAAGTGAACCCAAGACCTGCACTCCTCTCATGGCTGCTGCCGGTGGTGGTGTTCCGGCAAGCAGCTGGTGGGAAACGTGGAGCAGGATGGCAAACTATAAACACAAGGCCAAATAGAACAGAGAGGCAAAGGAGGAGCTGAATGAGCGAGGACAGAACAGGGGAAACAATGGGAAGAGGATCCACAGAAGGTGAAAAGAAGGGAAGTTTAGAGTTAGTACAGAAGCAAACTAGCATCTAACCCCGTATCCGGTGGAAAGGGTTGCAACGCAGGGAGATGCTGTCTGGCGGTTCCAGAGTATGGTGATTTTACAGTGTCTTGTTGTATAGTCCTATCACTATCTGAAAACCCTCAATAACATTGCCATAATTGTTTATTTGGGTTCTACATAACCAGCAATGACATTGAAAGTTACAACAATGTCTGCAAGGTAGTCTTTGGAGACAGAGAGATAACATTTGCTATCAACACAGTAAAAAGGCTATCATTCAGCCCAGTGAACAGAAGTGTTTTACCTACTATCTTGCATACTTATTTTGGCGGAAAGCCTCTGGCGCAGGAAGGTTGGGTGTAATTTCTAGAGGGGCATGGATTATGGGGGAACATGCCAGGATCACCTATGCACCCTCCCACTCAACCCCAGCGTGTGTTTCTTGTTTGAGCTATTAGGGTGCTGGGGTGTGCTATGGTGGGTGACTTACTGACAAGTGCTCGGGTATGTGGGGGAAGCAGTGGTGATCTAGGGTGGGAGGGTACTGGAGCACTATGGGTGAGGCAGGGCATCTATCAGGACCAAGAATCTGTTTTAATAAGTGTTGTCACAGATGACCTGAGTGAAACACCAAGTCGCAGAGACAGTTCAAGGGATGTTATTTTTTTTAGCAGTGGGTCTAATGGGGTACCTATCTCTCTAAATCGAAAGGGGCGATCAAACCCTACCCCAGGCGTACCTCCATTCCAGGCTGGTACTAGAGATCGGTAACCCCTACTGTCTAAAGAACTTTCTGACTGCTAATGATGGCCTAAAGGCTAACAACTTTTCTGTCTGTACTTTGTCAGGGACCAAACTATGGGTTCCTAATCAATGGTTTTCCCTGAGAATGGTTTGTGTCTGGCAGACATTCTGGGCTTCACCCTCCCTGTTCCTTCCACAACCTGTTGTTCCTCTTCCTGATGACGTTACTACTCTCCCTCTACTCTACTTCCTCCTACTCCACCCACTGATGCCCCTCATGCTCCTTCTACTGTCCCACTTCGGTGGCCAACCCTTTGCTCTTTCTCTAGCGCCTCTCTTATGTTCCTGTGACTAAGGTCTACCTCCACCCTCTGATCTTACTGCTTCTTACCATGTGCCCTTGTCCATACTACTACTCTCTCCTCTCCCCAAGCTACCACTCATCCCACCACTCATCTCCCCTCCACACTTCTACTTTCCCCTCTCTACACTACTACTCGCCCTTCTCCACACTACTACTCTCCCCCCGCCACACTACTACTCTCCCCCCTTTGAAGGGTCAGAAATGAGAGACGGACACAAAGTTGTAGTGTTTTCAACATTAGACATTTTATTAAAATATAAGGTTTTAGATAATGGACTTTCTGTCCCTATCCTAAGGAGAGTTTCCCTACCTATGAAACCAAAACTAAAGATCAGTCTGTGTCTCGTCGTAAAAAGTAGGTAAGCTGTTCTTGTGTCCAAAACGTATCTGACTCTCACACTAAAAATGAACAACAACATGTGTGAGTAAACATGTCTGCTTTAAATTCAGTCCGAAGTGTGCAAAAACCAACTATGTAAATCCAACAAAACAATCCTTGTATCCAGGGGATGGTTCCCTTCCCCTGAACTGTTTTTTTTAGGTAGAATATTGAAAGTGTTCAGTTCAAACAATAGTTCCTTAAGAGTCTCAAAACTTCCTTTATCAGGAAGCCACTGCACTTGGTTGGATAAACAACCCAAGCAAAGTGAACCCAAGACCTGCACTCTTCTCTTGGCTGCTGCCGGTGGTGGTGTTCCGGCAAGCAGCTGGTGGGAAACGTGGAGCAGGATGGCAAAGTATAAACACAAGGCCAAACAGAACAGAGAGGCAAAGGAGGAGCTGAATGAGCGAGGACAGAATAGGGGAAACTGTGGGAAGAGGATCCACAGAAGGTGAAAAGAAGGGAAGTGTAGAGTTAGAGTACAGAAGCAAACTAGCATCTAACCCTGTATCCGGCGGAAAGGGTTGCAACGCAGGGAGATGCTGTCTGGCGGTTCCAATAAGCAGGAGGTGGCCATCTTGGAAAACAACTAGACCGCTAATTATTCTTTGGGCTCTGATCTTGAAGGAACCATCGCTGAACGAGACACCAGCGCCTCCAGATACTCCAATGGCGCAGCATGACTGTATGACCCCTCCTCATTCTGGGGTTACCAGGTTTCCAGGGATGTCTGCAATGGAACTGCTGAACCAACTGAGAAGCATGGTTTTGACGTAAAGGTTCCTAAGATCTCTCTGCGTCAGAGTATCCTTTTCAGTAGATAAGGTACTGTAGTCCACAATAAAAATCTGGAATCGACTATGTGAGAGACTTCATATTCTTCTGGGCCTGAATCCTTTACAACCAATCGCTGTTTCTTTCTAGAAAACAGGATGCAAATGACGCCGGCTCTTTGGAAGTTGGCATTTGAAAGCCACAGGATTGATCTTGGTGAGTATCTTGAATGGGCAGAGGAAACGAGGGGATGACTTGGAAGG
The DNA here is from genome assembly GCF_040938575.1 of Ambystoma mexicanum. Classification (NCBI taxonomy): domain Eukaryota; kingdom Metazoa; phylum Chordata; class Amphibia; order Caudata; family Ambystomatidae; genus Ambystoma; species Ambystoma mexicanum. Next base: position 868,810,563 of record NC_090926.1, read on the forward strand.
TCGGATCCACCTAGGGAGGTACTTCATGAACAACCAGACCTCGGTAGTCGTTCCCCACTCAAGACATTTGCTTCATCTTTCATCCGTATAGAGCTTGTTCCTTTTTCAAGGTTGTTGTAAGCATCTTTGTGTGTTTGGGTGAGATCTTCAAGCAGAGAGTCAACTGACACTACCCTGGAAGGGGTAAAAGTAGTGGGAATATGCTTGGGATGATATCTGTTCGTACAAAAAAAGGACTTGTATCGATGGTGTTTAGGGCGTTGTTATAAGTGAATTCTGCCATTGGTAACAGGTCATACCTGTCATCCTGCTCTTGATTGGTAAAACGAACGGATCTATTGCTCCAAGGTAGTATTTAGTCTCTCTGTTTGTCTGTTACTTTGGGGATGATTGCCAGAACGAAAGCCTGCCAGATACCAAAGAGGCTGCAGAGTGTAGACAAAAACAACAAAGTAAATTGGGAACCTCTATCCCACACAACTGTCTGCGGAAGCCCATGTAGTCTAAACATGTCTCAGAGGAGGACAGAAACCATTTGAGGAGCGGTGGGAACCCCAGAAAGGGGTGAGAAGTGCACCGTTTTGCTGAATTAATCGACTGTAACCATGATGGGCGTAAAACCGCTGGAGGGGGGTGGGTCCACAATAAAATCGGTCGAGACATGTTGCCAAGGACCAGAAGGTGGTGGTTCCTGTTGTAGGAGCCCCATTGGTCTTGCCGTGGAGCATTTACTCTGAGCACAAACAAAGCAGGAGAGCACATACTCTTGCACATCTTTCTTGTTGGTGGGCCACCAAAAAGTACAAGAAACCAGATTGAGCATGGCTGCGACACCCTTATGTCCGGCAGTCTTGATGTCATGACACCAGGACAAAACCATGATTTGTGGATCAGTAGTTGGGAAAAATAGATGTTTGCCAAAAATAGAAGACCATCTTCTCTTCTTAGAGGCATCTGGGGATTCGAAGGTTGCGTACCTAAGATGTCTCCTCAAGCGTTTCAGACATCCCGTAGAAAGGTATTGATCTCAGAAGCTAACCTCTTTCCATACAGTAGTAACTCCTTGGACATATATTTCCCAGAATAGTCACCCAGGCTTCTGGAGAGGCTGTCCGCAAGAATGGTCTTGTTGCGGGGGAGATAGGTGATGTAAAAGTCAAACTGAGAAAAGTAGTATCCCCATCTAACATGATGAGAATTATGGTATTCCATTGTGTGTGGCACCTTGCAGGAGATGACCCCATTCCATACAAGCCGGTCGGATGGCCAAGAGCTCCTTCTCGAATACAGAATAGTTGACTTCACTGGAGATAAGTGTGCGAGAACAGTATGTCACAGGATGCTCTTCTTTGTCGGTTCCTGTCTGTAAAAGTACTGCTCCTATGGCACCGCCCAATGCATCCGTCTCCACATTAAAAGGAGCTGTTTGGTCTGGTTGGAGAAGGATCGGAGAGATACAAAAGGAAGATTTCAGTCGCACAAAGACAAGATCAGCTTCCGGATTTCACTTGAAGGGAACATTCTTTTTGAGAAGTGCAGTAATCGGTAGGAACATTTCTGAGAGTCTCAAAACTTCCTTTATCAGGAGGCCACTGCACTTGGTTGGATAAACAACCCAAGCAAAGTGAACCCAAGACCTGCACTCCTCTCATGGCTGCTGCCGGTGGTGGTGTTCCGGCAAGCAGCTGGTGGGAAACGTGGAGCAGGATGGCAAAGTATAAACACAAGGCCAAACAGAACAGAGAGGCAAAGGAGGAGCTGAATGAGCGAGGACAGAACAGGGGAAACAATGGGAAGAGGATCCACAGAAGGTGAAAAGAAGGGAAGTGTAGAGTTAGTACAGAAGCAAACTAGCATCTAACCCCGTATCCGGTGGAAAGGGTTGCAACGCAGGGAGATGCTGTCTGGCGGTTCCAGAGTATGGTGATTTTACAGTGTCTTGTTGTATAGTCCTATCACTATCTGAAAACCCTCAATAACATTGCCATAATTGTTTATTTGGGTTCTACATATCCAGCAATGACATTGAAAGTTACAACAATGTCTGCAAGGTAGTCTTTGGAGACAGAGAGATAACATTTGCTATCAACACAGTAAAAAGGCTATCATTCAGCCCAGTGAACAGAAGTGTTTTACCTACTAACTTGCATACTTATTTTGGCGGCAAGCCTCTGGCGCAAGAAGGTTGGGTGTAATTTCTAGAGGGGCATGGATTATGGGGGAACATGCCAGGATCACCTATGCACCCACCCACTCAACCCCAGCGTGTGTTTCTTGTTTGAGCTATTAGGGTGCTGGGGTGTGCTATGGTGGGTGACTTATTGACATGAGCTCGGGTATGTGGGGGAAGCAGTGGTTATCTAGGGTGGGAGGGTACTGGAGCATTATGGGTGAGGCAGGGCATCTATCAGGACCAAGAATCTGTTTTAATAAGTGTTGTCACAGATGACCTGAGTGAAACACCAAGTCGCAGAGACAGTTCAAGGGATGTTATTTTTTTTAGCAGTGGGTCTAATGGGGTACCTATCTCTCTAAATCGAAAGGGGCGATCAAACCCTACCCCAGGCGTACCTCCATTCCAGGCTGGTACTAGAGATCGGTAACCCCCACTGTCTAAAGAACTTTCTGACTGCTAATGATGGCCTAAAGGCTAACAACTTTTCTGTCTGTACTTTGTCAGGGACCAAACTATGGGTTCCTAATCAATGGTTTTCCCTGAGAATGGTTTGTGTCTGGCAGACATTCTGGGCTTCACCCTCCCTGTTCCTTCCACAACCTGTTGTTCCTCTTCCTGATGACGTTACTACTCTCCCTCTGCTCTACTTCCTCCTACTCCACCCACTGATGCCCCTCATGCTCCTTCTACTGTCCCACTTCGGTGGCCAACCCTTTGCTCTTTCTCTAGTGCCTCTCTTATGTTCCTGTGACTAAGGTCTACCTCCACCCTCTGATCTTACTGCTTCTTACCATGTGCCCTTGTCCATACTACTACTCTCTCCTCTCCCCAAGCTACCACTCATCCCACCACTCATCTCCCCTCCACACTTCTACTTTCCCCTCTCTACACTACTACTCGCCCTTCTCCACACTACTACTCTCCCCCCTCCACACTACTACTCTCCCCCCTTTGAAGGGTCAGAAATGAGAGACGGACACAAAGTTGTAGTGTTTTCAACATTAGACATTTTATTAAAATATAAGGTTTTAGATAATGGACTTTCTGTCCCTATCCTAAGGAGAGTTTCCCTACCTATGAAACCAAAACTAAAGATCAGTCTGTGTCTCGTCGTAAAAAGTAGGTAAGCTGTTCTTGTGTCCAAAACATATCTGACTCTCACACTAAAAATGAACAACAACATGTGTGAGTAAACATGTCTGCTTTAAATTCAGTCCGAAGTGTGCAAAAACCAACTATGTAAATCCAACAAAACAATCCTTGTATCCAGGGGATGGTTCCCTTCCCCTGAACTGTTTTTTTAGGTAGAATATTGAAAGTGTTCAGTTCAAACAATAGTTCCTTAAGAGTCTCAAAACTTCCTTTATCAGGAAGCCACTGCACTTGGTTGGATAAACAACCCAAGCAAAGTGAACCCAAGACCTGCACTCTTCTCTTGGCTGCTGCCGGTGGTGGTGTTCCGGCAAGCAGCTGGTGGGAAACGTGGAGCAGGATGGCAAAGTATAAACACAAGGCCAAACAGAACAGAGAGGCAAAGGAGGAGCTGAATGAGCGAGGACAGAACAGGGGAAACAATGGGAAGAGGATCCACAGAAGGTGAAAAGAAGGGAAGTGTAGAGTTAGAGTACAGAAGCAAACTAGCATCTAACCCCGTATCCGGCGGAAAGGGTTGCAACGCAGGGAGATAATGTCTGGCGGTTCCAATAAGCAGGAGGTGGCCATCTTGGAAAACAACTAGACCGCTAATTATTCTTTGGGCTCTGATCTTGAAGGAACCATCGCTGAACGAGACACCAGCGCCTCCAGATACTCCAATGGCGCAGCATGACTGTATGACCCCTCCTCAATCTGGGGTTACCAGGTTTCCAGGGATGTCAGCAATGGAACTGCTGAACCAACTGAGGAGCATGGTTTTGACGTAAAGGTTCCTAAGATCTCTCTGCGTCAGAGTATCCTTTCCAGTAGATAAGGTACTGTAGTCCACGATAAAAATCTGGAATCGACTATGTGAGAGACTTCATATTCTTCTGGGCCTGAATCCTTTACAACCAATCGCTGTTTCTTTCTAGAAAACAGGATGCAAATGACGCCAGCTCTTTGGAAGTTGGCATTTGAAAGCCACAGGATTGATCTTGGTGAGTATCTTGAATGGGCAGAGGAAACGAGGGGATGACTTGGAAGGTTGGATCCACCTAGGGAGGTACTTCATGAACAACCAGACCTCGGTAGTCGTTCCCCATTCAAGACATTTGCTTCATCTTTCATCCGCATAGAGCTTGTTCCTTTTTCAAGGTTGTTGTAAGCATCTTTGTGTGTTTGGGTGAGATCTTCAAGCAGAGAGTCAACTGACACTACCCTGGAAGGGGTAAAAGTAGTGGGAAAATGCTTGGGATGATATCTGTTCGTACAAAAAAGGACTTGTATCGATGGTGTTTAGGGCGTTGTTATAAGTTAATTCTGCCATTGGTAACAGGTCATACCTGTCATCCTGCTCTTGATTGGTAAAACGAACGGATCTATTGCTCCAAGGTAGTATTTAGTCTCTCTGTTTGTCTGTTACTTTGGGGATGATTGCCAGAACGAAAGCCTGCCAGATACTAAAGAGGCTGCAGAGTGTAGACAAAAACAACAAAGTAAATTGGGAACCTCTATCCCACATAACTGTCTGCAGAAGCCCATGTAGTCTAAACATGTCTCAGAGGAGGACAGAAACCATTTGAGGAGCGGTGGGAACCCCAGAAAGGGGTTAGAAGTGCACCGTTTTGCTGAATTAATCGACTGTAACCATGATGGGCGTAAAACCGCTGGAGGGGGGTGGGTCCACAATAAAATCGGTCGAGACATGTTGCCAAGGACCAGAAGGTGGTGGTTCTTGTTGTAGGAGCCCCATTGGTCTTGCCGTGGAGCATTTACTCTGAGCACAAACAAAGCAGGAGAGCACATACTCTTGCACATCTTTCTTGTTGGTGGGCCACCAAAAAGTACAAGAAACCAGATTGAGCATGGCTGCGACACCCTGATGTCCGGCAGTCTTGATGTCATGACACCAGGACAAAACCATGATTTGTGGATCAGTAGTTGGGAAAAATAGATGTTTGCCAAAAATAGAAGACCATCTTCTCTTCTTAGAGGCATCTGGGGATTCGAAGGTTGCGTACCGAAGATGTCTCCTCAAGCGTTTCAGACATCCCGTAGAAAGGTATTGATCTCAGAAGCTAGCCTCTTTCCATACAGTAGTAACCCCTTGGACATATATTTCCCAGAATAGTCACCCAGGCTTCTGGAGAGGCTGTCCACAAGAATGGTCTTGTTGCGGGGGAGATAGGTGATGTAAAAGTCAAACTGAGAAAAGTAGTACGCCCATCTAACATGATGAGAATTATGGTATTCCATCGTGTGTGGCACCTTGCATGAGATGACCCCATTCCATACAAGCCGGTCGGATGGCCAAGAGCTCCTTCTCGAATACAGAATAGTTGACTTCACTGGAGATAAGTGTGCGAGAACAGTATGTCACAGGATGCTCTTCTTTGTCGGTTCCTGTCTGTAAAAGTACTGCTCCTATGGCACCGCCCAATGCATCCGTCTCCACATTAAAAGGAGCTGTTTGGTCTGGTTGGAGAAGGATCGGAGAGATACAAAAGGAAGATTTCAGTCGCACACAGACAAGATCAGCTTCCGGATTTCACTTGAAGGGAACATTCTTTTTGAGAAGTGCAGTAATCGGTAGGAACATTTCTGAGAGTCTCAAAACTTCCTTTATCTGGAGGCCACTGCACTTGGTTGGATAAACAACCCAAGCAAAGTGAACCCAAGACCTGTACTCCTCTCATGGCTGCTGCCGGTGGTGGTGTTCCGGCAAGCAGCTGGTGGGAAACGTGGAGCAGGATGGCAAACTATAAACACAAGGCCAAATAGAACAGAGAGGCAAAGGAGGAGCTGAATGAGCGAGGACAGAACAGGGGAAACAATGGGAAGAGGATCCACAGAAGGTGAAAAGAAGGGAAGTTTAGAGTTAGTACAGAAGCAAATTAGCATCTAACCCCGTATCCGGTGGAAAGGGTTGCAACGCAGGGAGATGCTGTCTGGCGGTTCCAGAGTATGGTGATTTTACAGTGTCTTGTTGTATAGTCCTATCACTATCTGAAAACCCTCAATAACATTGCCATAATTGTTTATTTGGGTTCTACATAACCAGCAATGACATTGAAAGTTACAACAATGTCTGCAAGGTAGTCTTTGGAGACAGAGAGATAACATTTGCTATCAACACAGTAAAAAGGCTATCATTCAGCCCAGTGAACAGAAGTGTTTTACCTACTATCTTGCATACTTATTTTGGCGGCAAGCCTCTGGCGCAGGAAGGTTGGGTGTAATTTCTAGAGGGGCATGGATTATGGGGGAACATGCCAGGATCACCTATGCACCCTCCCACTCAACCCCAGCGTGTTTCTTTTTTTTTTTTTTTTTTTTTTTTTTTTGTATATAATCTATATTAGATTTTTACAAAAGGAGTTCTCATGGTTGCGTATACCTGACCAAAGAAGAAGAAATATTGAAATGTTGAAAGTTGCACACCAATAGATGTTTAAAACAATATTAGTGTTTACACCATCCAAAATTTATCAAAGTTCGGTGGCTTTTCTCGTTAGATGTCAGAGATATCAGAGAGATGGCTAATCTTTTCCATGGTGATGTTTAGTAGTTTTGCCGTCGGGATTAGCCATCTAGTTTGGGCTCCTGTAATTAGGCGATTCCACCACATATCTTCGTCATTAATGAAGGAGTTTGTAAACAAGGGACCAAAAAAGGCGTCCCTTTCCTGTGCGAGCGCTGGGCAAACCATCAGGAGATGTCTTATGGATTCTGTAGTTTCAGAATTTTTACAGAGACGACATGATTTCTCCTTAATAGCAGCTCGGATGGCTAGAATTTCTTTTGTAGGAAGCAGATTAAGACGGGCTTTCAGTAGAGTTTTCATAGACAGCTTACTGGGGTATTTTCTACAGTATTCCATAGGCTCTTTAAGTTTGTTAAAGACGGGTGGTAGATGGATTAACAGCTTGTTTGATGTTGCTTTTTCATTCGTATTTATCCAGTCTAACCACTCCATTTTAGATTTTATTCTTAACGGATTCTTGATTAGTTCGTCTTCTGAACAGGCTATCGCCTGCAGGAATTGTTGTTGGGTTTCAACCCAGTTTTTGAGTAGCTTATTGTTTCCCTTGCTGATTTCGTCGTTGATCATACGGTATATTTGAAGACTCTCTGGATTTCTTATTTTTCTAAATAACTGAATCCCACTTTGTGCCACCACTGCAGCTATAGAGAGCAGACCTAGTTCGCGTCTTATTGCTGCAGAGGATGTAGATTTAGGAAGTCCAAGTACTGTTCGCCAGATATGGCCTTCTAGTTTGGTCCAGAGCGTCGATGGAATTGTTGGTGTTGCATCCATGCCGTACGTTAGAGATGGGATTACTTTAGCTTTATAGAAATGGATTGCGGGTAGGAGACTGAATTTGCCATATTTTCTATGGACTGCTCGAAGCTGGGATGCTAGATGTTTCGCCTTTGTCCATAGAGTTTGTTGCATCGTGTTGGCGTTCTTAGAACTGTCAATTTCCACTCCCAAATATTTGAATGTTGTAACAACTTCAATTTTTGCCTGATGAAGGAACCACTGTAGATTTTCTTTCTTTTTATTCCCCTGTTTTTGGAAGATCAGGACTTTAGTTTTTGCTTTATTTATCTCCAGGTTGTTATCCTTTGTGTATTGGGCAAGATTGTCAAGTTGTCGCTGAAGTCCAACCTGCGTATGGTCCAAAATTATCAGGTCGTCGGCGTATAGAAGTCGGCTGACCCCTACGTTGCCCACTTTGGGAGGAAATGACCTGATCGAATCCTGGGAATCTTTAAAGTCGCCTAGGAAGGATATAAAGAGTGCGGGGGCCAGCGGACAACCCTGCTTCACTCCACAATGAGAGGGAATTTGATCTGATAGGAGTCCTTGATTGTTCAGGCGAACGGCCACCCTGGTGTTCGAATGGAGGGCGATTATAGGGTCCAGGATGTCTTCAGGACACCTCCACGCTTTCAATTTCTTCCACAATTTCGACCTGTCCACTCGGTCGAACGCCTGGGAAAGGTCAACGAATGCTAGAAAGACTCTTGGTGCTCCCGACAATACTTTGTCTTTGATGATGCTCAAGATCATTATGTTAGCTGCCGTGCTTGCGTTTTTTTGAAAACCAGTTTGCAGTGGGTCTGCCGAGGGGGATAGCCTTGCCCAGCTCTGGAAGTGATTCAAAAGCATAGTGGCGAAGACCTTGCCTATAACGTCCAACAAGGCTATAGGACGATAGTTCGAAGGGTCCTCCCTAACGCCCTTTTTGAAAATCGGTACAATGACCGCCTGGGTCCAGGAGTCTGGTATTATCTTTTGATCTCTGCAATCTTTGAAGATTAGGCTCATTACTGCAGCCCAGTCGTCGGGGTTTTGCTTAAGGTCCGAGTTTGCTAGCCCGTCCGGACCTGGGGCTCGGGATGATTTTAATCTTGTGATGTTTTTTTTTATCACGTCTTCGTCAGAAAGGTCCACCCAGTTTCTCACTGGCAGTTGCTTTGTAGGGGTGGTGGTTATTGAGGGTGCCTCAAAAAGATCAGAGAAATATTTGACCCAATTTTTTTCAGCGACTGAGTTGGTCATAGCAGCTTTCGGGTGATGGTTTGTTTGATTTATCATAGTCCAAAAATCCCGCGATTTTTTCGAGGCTAACACCTTGAGCATGTTTTCTGCGTCGGACTGGTAGAGGGAACTCCGTACATGTCTCAGCCATTGTTTGTAATTCCTGTTTTCTGTGAGGTAAATTGTTTTTTGCTTTCCTTAGCGTCCTACGTTTAGTTACCAAAGTGGTGTTGTAGACGTGATTGTATTGTGACGCAGAATAGTTAGGAAATTTCCGTGGTTTTTTGAACGGAAGGAGTAGTGGAATATAGCTGTCTCTGAAAGTTGCATCTTCAGTATCAATAACGGAGGTTAACATTTTATAGTTAGCAGTCAATGATTTGATATCGTTAGTAGACATACAAAGGCGGGTTGCCTGGGAATTTATCTCAATCGATTGTTTGTAGAATTGCTGATCATGAGGAGCGGTTTTGCAAATAAGGTTCAAAAGGTTATGGTCACTCGCCTTGGTTCTAATTATTTCAAAGGTGGTTATGCGGTGATAAATTTGTTCAGAAACAAAAATATAATCAAGGGTAGCCGATGAGTTGTCGCGTTCCCATGTAGGGATCAATTTTTGGCTCTTTGTTGCATTGGCAGCGTTATGGAAGTTTCTAGAGCTCATTAGTGTTAGCCATGTTTTACCTCTTCTCTCTGCCAGAGTGCTGGATAGTGCATTTGTTTTTGACGCATTTGAAGCCACGCAGTTTGCATTTAAGTCTCCACAGATAACAATATTCGAAATGTGATGCTTGATTCTGATTTCATCGATGATGTTAGAGGCGGCATCACAAAAGGTTTCTGGTGATGTTTTTTGGGGGTTCCAATATGTGTTGATAATGGCCAACGGTTCGAAGGAGATTTTGCCTCTTGGCGAGGATTTCTCCGGCCATGTAGCCAAAATTGCCAGCAGTCCGTAGGATGCTTCTATTTTCTTAGAGATGTGTATCCCTGAGCCTGTACGGACGGCTATAAGTAGGCCGGATGATGGACGTCCGAGCGGGCCTTTATGGGCCGGAGAAATCTCTATGTTATAACCATCCAGGACCGGTTTGTCCAGTAGCCACGTTTCCTGAAGACAAACGATATCGTGGCTTCCCAAGTTGTAGCTGTCGTGTTCAGTTAAGTGCATGTGGCCTCTGGTGTTCCATGATGCTATGGACAGGAGTGAGTTTTGAAGGTCATTTTGGCTCAGATGGGGGGGCTGAAAAGATGAAGTTGGGCCCCCTGTTCGCTGCTATTTTTTGAGTCCTGGTGTTAAGACATCTCGTATCCAAGACCAGCGACCCTTTTTTGGCACACTGTCCAGGTCGGTTGTCAAAGAGTGCGATGGGTTTTTCCTGCTTTTGTTTTCTTGGAGTGGGGAAAGTCGATGATCTTGGTGTCGTACTCTAGGGGAGTATCGGCGAGTTTGGGATCTCCCATAGTCGTTATGGCTTCTAGGCTCTCTTCTTGTTTATATTCTTTCGTTTTCCGATTGGTCATATCTAGGCTTGTCCCAAGTACTAGGGCGGTCCCTGTTTGGTCTAGTAGGGTTATAGTTGAATTCTCTCCGATGGGGTGAGATTTTTCTCCGTCCCGCTGAGCCATATAAGTCCTCTGTACGAGATTTAAATCTGATTTTTTTGCTGGGTGAAATCTTGGAGTTTTCTTCACTCTTATTACTTATGTTCTGGACCAGGATCTCAGTAAGTATAAAGCCCGACTGTTCTAGCTCTGTATAAACACCATCTGAAATTTCACGAATTGCCGATGACTTAATATGAAGGTATGCTTTTGCTTGCTTGGACCTGTGATACGGCTCAATTAAGATGAAGTCGTCTGATTTTAAGGACCGAAGAGTAGCAACTTGTTTTAGGATCTTAAGTACTGTTCTTCTGTTCAAAATCATATAGCGATCGTCCATGGTTTTTTGTTCAATTTTGAATAGGCGGGTGGCTCTTGTTATGGAAGCCTGAGAACTTTGGGGCATCTCAGGTTTTGTAGTTGACTGTTTTCGTTTTTTAGCATGTCTTTGCTCAGAGAAAGTTGCCACGTGTTTTGAAATCTCCTTTTGGTGTACATTCGGAGAAAGTAGAGGCAATGTTGGTGTGATTTTGGCCCTACTCTCCGGATTAAGGTTGGTTGATGTCATCGTAAGTTTGTCATTCTTAGAGCCAGGGAGTACGTTTGATGTTTCGTTCTTGGAATTCGGTACACTTTCTGCTTGTAATTCTATATTTTCTATTGTATCCCAATGTTGCGTTAGATCAATCAGAGGACTTCGAGACACAAATTCCTCACAGGTCCTAGGGGACGGCAGTGGATCTGGCTCTGTGCTGACGTTATTTTCGCACCGATGTAATGTCGCCAGGTTTCCATCAGGCGTTTTTTGTTTGTTTTTTGGCGATTTTTTTGGTGCTAACACTAAGTCGAGAGCAGACACTGTTTTCAAATGGGAGTAATCTTGTTGGACACCCAGTTTCAGCACAGGATAGTGTTCCCCTACGGATGTCACTTTTTGGGGCCCTTCACTGGGTGGAGCAAGTTTAGGTGCTTTATTTGGTATGCGAGGGAGCTTGTCAATTTGTTTTACAAACACTGGTGCAAGTTCTATGGGTGTAGGGAGCAGCGTTGTCTGGGTTTCTTTGTTGATTGAGCTTTTTTTAGCTCTGGTAGTAGATTTTAAAAAATTGATCTGTTCGTCTAGCGAGGCCAGTTTTAAGTCCCAGGTGTCGCTGTGTATCTTGTTCCTTTGGTCCAGGGCAGTTATGAAACCTTCGACAAAGCTCAATTTAGTGTGCATCATTGCTGTAACTGTAATATGATCTTTTAGGGAATCACTGATGTTCTCGTACAGTTTCCCGAAAGGTGCTAATGCTATTGTTATAGCAGACATGATAGTTGTAAGGTCAGGTTTTTTCGGAGTTGCTTCCTTAGTACAAGGCGTAGATATTTCGCTAAGCCTCCTGTTTTTAGGTGGTGACCGATCCCTTGATCTAAGCGGCGATGATGGCATGGATAATGCAAAACATTCATCTGTCTGAACTGCTTTTTTCAAGTATATTGGTTGTGGCAGAAGTTTGCCAGGTTCCAAATGATCGGCTGATAGACAGCCAGGTGGTCGATGGTGAATAGCGGGTGGCGACAGTACCGAAATTGCTCTTGGGGATGATGTTTCTTTTGATGAGCTCTCCACGGCTCGGGGTTGTACAGAATCGTTCAGGACTTGGTCTGTCGTGGCTTTAGTACTACTGAGTGTTTGTATTTGCGATTCTGGTTGTGTTAGGTTTGTTTTGGGCGATCCTCCTGGAATCGTTTTTGTTGGTGTACCAATTTCCATCATCTCTCCAGAAAGGTTAACTATGGACGAATTTTGAGCGTCCATAGGTCTTGAAACTCCTTTAGTATCCAGTTTTTTTTCCAATGTAGGTTTGTCGTTTGTGAATGAACCAAATGACTTTTCTTTTATTGTTTCTATCACTTTCCTTACTTTGGACACTGGGGGAAGATCTTGGATAGCTTCGAGGATCTCGGCGTCCGAAAGTTCATGTGCTTGGTCCAGTTTTCTTTTACATTGTTTTTTAAAAAAATCTTTGAGTGCAACTGATAGAAGCGGGTGTGGAAGGGTTTTTTTTGTTAATGATTTTTTTTTGAGTTTTGAAGATTGTATATTCTGTGAGCACAAACTGGGTTCTTTTGACGATTTTTGACGCAATGTTTTTACTGCTTTGTCGGCTTTGTCAAGAGAAGGTTGTTTTTTTGACTTTTGTTTTTTAGGAGTTTTGATGTTTTGTATCACAGAACAATCTACTTCTATATTATCGCTTAAGTCCTTTTCTGTCGATAGTTGTCTGGCAGAAGGTTTTTTTAAAATGACAGTAGGAGCCTCTTTGAGTATTGGCACATTTTGAACAGTTATTTCTTTGTTTCTATGTGGTTCCGAGAGTGAAATCAAAGCCTTCCCCGGTGATGTATTGTTACCCATGTTTTCGATTTCAATCTGCAGGCCTTCGTTGTTCTGCTTCTGCCAGTCCGTGCTGGGACTCCTTGGTACATGGATTTGTGCTAGTACCGTCGTGCTTACTAATCCCACGATGGTACTGCTAGTAGGAGAGACATTTTGGCGATGGCCCTGCAAACCTTCAGTCAAGTCCTCCATAGTTTGTAGCTGGTGGAGGTAGTTGGGCTTAGTTGCAGCGGGGGAGGGAAAATCCACCTCCCTTGGTAGAGCCCTCCAATCGCTGGCCTTCGTTGGTTCCCGGCCCGGAACTTGTCCTCCAGCAGGCAGGCCGACTTCTGTAGACGTGATATCACATCGCTCCGCCGGCGGGGCAACCAGCTCAGGGGCGGCGGCCGGCCGTCCTCCGACAGTCACGGCCTCCGCTCCACTCGCCACCCCGGAGGGCTGGCGGTAAGGCTGGGCGGAAGAAGTCGCACAGGGGGAGGAAGAAAAAATCGTCGCCGCGGGATTGAGTCGCGGTGAACGCGGCTCGCGTGTTCCCCCAGGGGAGGGGCACGCCTCCAACGCCGCGGCCCGCAACACAGGTGAAATGGGAAGAATTGGGGGCATTGGCGGGTCTTCTGCTTGAGGTGAAATAGCAGATGAGGTATTACAAAGTATTAATGCCGTTTTGTTAGCAACGGCGACAGGAAAGTTGAAGTGGCTTGTATGAGTCATAATCTCCACAGTCTCCATGGTCTCCGATGGATTAGCGATGGAAGGATTAATGGGGGACAGAGATGGGGAGCGCTCCTTCACCTTTCTGGTTAAAGACTTCTGTGCAAGGAGTACATGGGATTCCGGGCCTTTACGGTTGCTCCTGAGTCTTCGCACTTCCAAAACTGACTCAGCAGGAGTCGTCAGATAGGAGAGTTCGGGAATTATGTTTATAGTTTCAATGGGCTCCATAAGGACGGGCACGCAGACAGCCGAGAATCAGCCGCGGACTGCCGCAGACTGCACAAGCCTCAGCACACGGCTCCGCTCACCGCTCCGCGGTGTATACAGGGTATAAGTGGGTCCTCCCACAAAAACAACAGCGTAGAGAGACTGCCGCAGACTGCACAAGCCTCAGCACACGGCTCCGCTCACCGCTCCGCGGTGTATACAGGGTATAAGTGGGTCCTCCCACAAAAACAACAGCGTAGAGAGACTGCCGCAGACTGCACAAGCCTCAGCACACGGCTCCGCTCACCGCTCCGCGGTGTATACAGGGTATAAGTGGGTCCTCCCACAAAAACAACAGCGTAGAGAGACTGCCCCAGACTGCACAAGCCTCAGCGTGTGTTTCTTGTTTGAGCTATTAGGGTGCTGGGGTGTGCTATGGTGGGTGACTTACTGACAAGTGCTCGGGTATGTGGGGGAAGCAGTGGTGATCTAGGGTGGGAGGGTACTGGAGCACTATGGATGAGGCAGGGCATCTATCAGGACCAAGAATCTGTTTTAATAAGTGTTGTCACAGATGACCTGAGTGAAACACCAAGTCGCAGAGACAGTTCAAGGGATGTTATTTTTTTTAGCAGTGGGTCTAATGGGGTACCTATCTCTCTAAATCGAAAGGGGCGATCAAACCCTACCCCAGGCGTACCTCCATTCCAGGCTGGTACTAGAGATCGGTAACCCCTACTGTCTAAAGAACTTTCTGACTGCTAATGATGGCCTAAAGGCTAACAACTTTTCTGTCTGTACTTTGTCAGGGACCAAACTATGGGTTCCTAATCAATGGTTTTCCCTGAGAATGGTTTGTGTCTGGCAGACATTCTGGGCTTCACCCTCCCTGTTCCTTCCACAACCTGTTGTTCCTCTTCCTGATGACGTTACTACTCTCCCTCTACTCTACTTCCTCCTACTCCACCCACTGATGCCCCTCATGCTCCTTCTACTGTCCCACTTCGGTGGCCAACCCTTTGCTCTTTCTCTAGCGCCTCCCTTATGTTCCTGTGACTAAGGTCTACCTCCACCCTCTGATCTTACTGCTTCTTACCATGTGCCCTTGTCCATACTACTACTCTCTCCTCTCCCCAAGCTACCACTCATCCCACCACTCATCTCCCCTCCACACTTCTACTTTCCCCTCTCTACACTACTACTCGCCCTTCTCCACACTACTACTCTCCCCCCTCCACACTACTACTCTCCCCCCTTTGAAGGGTCAGAAATGAGAGACGGACACAAAGTTGTAGTGTTTTCAACATTAGACATTTTATTAAAATATAAGGTTTTAGATAATGGACTTTCTGTCCCTATCCTAAGGAGAGTTTCCCTACCTCTGAAACCAAAACTAAAGATCAGTCTGTGTCTCGTCGTAAAAAGTAGGTAAGCTGTTCTTGTGTCCAAAACATATCTGACTCTCACACTAAAAATGAACAACAACATGTGTGAGTAAACATGTCTGCTTTAAATTCAGTCCGAAGTGTGCAAAAACCAACTATGTAAATCCAACAAAACAATCCTTGTATCCAGGGGATGGTTCCCTTCCCCTGAACTGTTTTTTTTAGGTAGAATATTGAAAGTGTTCAGTTCAAACAATAGTTCCTTAAGAGTCTCAAAACTTCCTTTATCAACAAGCCACTGCACTTGGTTGGATAAACAACCCAAGCAAAGTGAACCCAAGACCTGCACTCTTCTCTTGGCTGCTGCCGGTG
This sequence comes from Ambystoma mexicanum, assembly GCF_040938575.1. Lineage (NCBI taxonomy): Eukaryota > Metazoa > Chordata > Amphibia > Caudata > Ambystomatidae > Ambystoma > Ambystoma mexicanum. Next base: position 868,826,090 of record NC_090926.1, read on the forward strand.
GTGGTGTTCCGGCAAGCAGCTGGTGGGAAACGTAGAGCAGGATGGCAAAGTATAAACACAAGGCCAAACAGAACAGAGAGGCAAAGGAGGAGCAGAATGAGCGAGGACAGAACAGGGGAAACTATGGGAAGAGGATCCACAGAAGGTGAAAAGAAGGGAAATGTAGAGTTAGAGTACAGAAGCAAACTAGCATCTAACCCCGTATCCGGCGGAAAGGGTTGCAACGCAGGGAGATGCTGTCTGGCGGTTCCAATAAGCAGGAGGTGGCCATCTTGGAAAACAACTAGACCGCTAATTATTCTTTGGGCTCTGATCTTGAAGGAACCATCGCTGAACGAGACACCAGCGCCTCCAGATACTCCAATGGCGCAGCATGACTGTATGACCCCTCCTCAATCTGGGGTTACCAGGTTTCCAGGGATGTCGGCAATGGAACTGCTGAAACAACTGAGGAGCATGGTTTTGACGTAAAGGTTCCTAAGATCTCTCTGCGTCAGAGTATCCTTTCCAGTAGATAAGGTACTGTAGTCCACGATAAAAATCTGGAATCGACTATGTGAGAGGCTTCATATTCTTCTGGGCCTGAATCCTTTACAACCAATCGCTGTTTCTTTCTAGAAAACAGGATGCAAATGACGCCGGCTCTTTGGAAGTTGGCATTTGAAAGCCACAGGATTGATCTTGGTGAGTATCTTGAATGGGCAGAGGAAACGAGGGGATGACTTGGAAGGTCGGATCCACCTAGGGAGGTACTTCATGAACAACCAGACCTCGGTAGTCGTTCCCCATTCAAGACATTTGCTTCATCTTTCATCCGCATAGAGCTTGTTCCTTTTTCAAGGTTGTTGTAAGCATCTTTGTGTGTTTGGGTGAGATCTTCAAGCAGAGAGTCAACTGACACTACCCTGGAAGGGGTAAAAGTAGTGGGAATATGCTTGGGATGATATCTGTTCGTACAAAAAAAGGACTTGTATCGATGGTGTTTAGGGCGTTGTTATAAGTGAATTCTGCCATTGGTAACAGGTCATACCTGTCATCCTGCTCTTGATTGGTAAAACGAACGGATCTATTGCTCCAAGGTAGTATTTAGTCTCTCTGTTTGTCTGTTACTTTGGGGATGATTGCCAGAACGAAAGCCTGCCAGATACCAAAGAGGCTGCAGAGTGTAGACAAAAACAACAAAGTAAATTGGGAACCTCTATCCCACACAACTGTCTGCGGAAGCCCATGTACTCTAAACATGTCTCAGAGGAGGACAGAAACCATTTGAGGAGCGGTGGGAACCCCAGAAAGGGGTGAGAAGTGCACCGTTTTGCTGAATTAATCGACTGTAACCATGATGGGCGTAAAACCGCTGGAGGGGGGTGGGTCCACAATAAAATCGGTCGAGACATGTTGCCAAGGACCAGAAAGTGGTGGTTCTTGTTGTAGGAGCCCCATTGGTCTTGCCGTGGAGCATTTACTCTGAGCACAAACAAAGCAGGAGAGCACATACTCTTGCACATCTTTCTTGTTGGTGGGCCACCAAAAAGTACAAGAAACCAGATTGAGCATGGCTGCGACACCCTTATGTCCGGCAGTCTTGATGTCATGACACCAGGACAAAACCATGATTTGTGGATCAGTAGTTGGGAAAAATAGATGTTTGCCAAAAAATAGAAGACCATCTTCTCTTCTTAGAGGCATCTGGGGATTCGAAGGTTGCGTACCTAAGATGTCTCCTCAAGCGTTTCAGACATCCCGTAGAAAGGTATTGATCTCAGAAACTAACCTCTTTCCATACAGTAGTAACTCCTTGGACATATATTTCCCAGAATAGTCACCCAGGCTTCTGGAGAGGCTGTCCGCAAGAATGGTCTTGTTGCGGGGGAGATAGGTGATGTAAAAGTCAAACTGAGAAAAGTAGTACGCCCATCTAACATGATGAGAATTATGGTATTCCATCGTGTGTGGCACCTTGCAGGAGATGACCCCATTCCATACAAGCCGGACGGATGGCCAAGAGCTACTTCTCGAATACAGAATAGTTGACTTCACTGGAGATAAGTGTGCGAGAACAGTATGTCACAGAATGCTCTTCTTTGTCGGTTCCTGTCTGTAAAAGTACTGCTCCTATGGCACCGCCCAATGCATCCGTCTCCACATTAAAAGGATCTGTTTGGTCTGGTTGGAGAAGGATCGGAGAGATACAAAAGGAAGATTTCAGTCGCACAAAGACAAGATCAGCTTCCGGATTTCACTTGAAGGGAACATTCTTTTTGAGAAGTGCAGTAATCGGTAGGAACATTTCTGAGAGTCTCAAAACTTCCTTTATCAGGAGGCCACTGCACTTGGTTGGATAAACAACCCAAGCAAAGTGAACCCAAGACCTGCACTCCTCTCATGGCTGCTGCCGGTGGTGGTGTTCCGGCAAGCAGCTGGTGGGAAACGTGGAGCAGGATGGCAAAGTATAAACACAAGGCCAAATAGAACAGAGAGGCAAAGGAGGAGCTGAATGAGCGAGGACAGAACAGGGGAAACAATGGGAAGAGGATCCACAGAAGGTGAAAAGAAGGGAAGTGTAGTGTCAGTACAGAAGCAAACTAGCATCTAACCCCGTATCCGGTGGAAAGGGTTGCAACGCAGGGAGATGCTGTCTGGCGGTTCCAGAGTATAGTGATTTTACAGTGTCTTGTTGTATAGTCCTATCACTATCTGAAAACCCTCAATAACATTGCCATAATTGTTTATTTGGGTTCTACATATCCAGCAATGACATTGAAAGTTACAACAATGTCTGCAAGGTAGTCTTTGGAGACAGAGAGATAACATTTGCTATCAACACAGTAAAAAGGCTATCATTCAGCCCAGTGAACAGAAGTGTTTTACCTACTAACTTGCATACTTATTTTGGCGGCAAGCCTCTGGCGCAGGAAGGTTGGGTGTAATTTCTAGAGGGGCATGGATTATGGGGGAACATGCCAGGATCACCTATGCACCCACCCACTCAACCCCAGCGTGTGTTTCTTGTTTGAGCTATTAGGGTGCTGGGGTGTGCTATGGTGGGTGACTTATTGACATGAGCTCGGGTATGCGGGGGAAGCAGTGGTGATCTAGGGTGGGAGGGTACTGGAGCACTATGGGTGAGGCAGGGCATTTATCAGGACCAAGAATCTGTTTTAATAAGTGTTGTCACAGATGACCTGAGTGAAACACCAAGTCGCAGAGACAGTTCAAGGGATGTTATTTTTTTTAGCAGTGGGTCTTAAGGGGTACCTATCTCTCTAAATCGAAAGGGGCGATCAAACCCTACCCCAGGCGTACCTCCATTTCAGGCTGGTACTAGAGATCGGTAACCCCTACTGTCTAAAGAACTTTCTGACTGCTAATGATGGCCTAAAGGCTAACAACCTTTCTGTCTGTACTTTGTCACGGACCAAACTATGGGTTCCTAATCAATGGTTTTCCCTGAGAATGGTTTGTGTCTGGCAGACATTCTGGGCTTCACCCTCCCTGTTCCTTCCACAACCTGCTGTTCCTCTTCCTGATGACGTTACTACTCTCCCTCTACTCTACTTCCTCCTACTCCACCCACTGATGCCCCTCATGCTCCTTATACTGTCCCACTTCGGTGGCCAACCCTTTGCTCTTTCTCTAGCGCCTCTCTTATGTTCCTGTGACTAAGGTCTACCTCCACCCTCTGATCTTACTGCTTCTTACCATGTGCCCTTGTCCATACTACTACTCTCTCCTCTCCCCAAGCTACCACTCATCCAACCACTCATCTCCCCTCCACACTTCTACTTTCCCCTCTCTACACTACTACTCACCCTTCTCCACACTACTACTCTCCCCCCTCCACACTACTACTCTCCCCCCTTTGAAGGGTCAGAAATGAGAGATAGACACAAAGTTGTAGTGTTTTCAACATTAGACATTTTATTAAAATATAAGGTTTTAGATAATGGACTTTCTGTCCCTATCCTAAGGAGAGTTTCCCTACCTATGAAACCAAAACTAAAGATCAGTCTGTGTCTCGTCGTAAAAAGTAGGTAAGCTGTTCTTGTGTCCAAAACATATCTGACTCTCACACTAAAAATGAACAACAACATGTGTGAGTAAACATGTCTGCTTTAAATTCAGTCCGAAGTGTGCAAAAACCAACTATGTAAATCCAACAAAACAATCCTTGTATCCAGGGGATGGATACCTTCCCCTGAACTGTTTTTTTAGGTAGAATATTGAAAGTGTTCAGTTCAAACAATAGTTCCTTAAGAGTCTCAAAACGTCCTTTATCAGGAGGCCACTGCAATTGGTTGGATATACAACCCAAGCAAAGTGAACCCAAGACCTGCACTCTTCTCTTGGCTGCTGCCGGTGGTGGTGTTCCGGCAAGCAGCTGGTGGGAAACGTGGAGCAGGATGGCAAAGTATAAACACAAGGCCAAACAGAAGAGAGAGGCAAAGCAGAGAGGCAAAGGAGGAGCTGAATGAGCGAGGACAGAACAGGGGAAACAATGGGAAGAGGATCCACAGAAGGTGAAAAGAAGGGAAGTGTAGAGTTAGAGTACAGAAGCAAACTAGCATCTAATCCCGTATCCGGCGGAAAGGGTTGCAACGCAGGGAGATGCTGTCTGGCGGTTCCAATAAGCAGGAGGTGGCCATCTTGGAAAACAACTAGACCGCTAATTATTCTTTGGGCTCTGATCTTGAAGGAACCATTGCTGAACGAGACACCAGCACCTCCAGATACTCCAATGGCGCAGCATGACTGTATGACCCCTCCTCAATCTGGGGTTACCAGGTTTCCAGGGATGTCGGCAATGGAACTGCTGAACCAACTGAGGAGCATGGTTTTGACGTAAAGGTTCCTAAGATCTCTCTGCGTCAGAGTATCCTTTCCAGTAGATAAGGTACTGTAGTCCACGATAAAAATCTGGAATCGACTATGTGAGAGACTTCATATTCTTCTGGGCCTGAATCCTTTACAACCAATCGCTGTTTCTTTCTAGAAAACAGGATGCAAATGACGCCGGCTCTTTGGAAGTTGGCATTTGAAAGCCACAGGATTGATCTTGGTGAGTATCTTGAATGGGCAGAGGAAACGAGGGGATGACTTGGAAGGTCGGATCCACCTAGGGAGGTACTTCATGAACAACCAGACCTCGGTACTCGTTCCCCATTCAAGACATTTGCTTCATCTTTCATCCGCATAGAGCTTGTTCCTTTTTCAAGGTTGTTGTAAGCATCTTTGTGTGTTTGGGTGAGATCTTCAAGCAGAGAGTCAACTGACACTACCCTGGAAGGGGTAAAAGTAGTGGGAATATGCTTGAGATGATATCTGTTCGTACAAAAAAAGGACTTGTATCGATGGTGTTTAGGGCGTTGTTATAAGTGAATTCTGTCATTGGTAACAGGTCATACCTGTCATCCTGCTCTTGATTGGTAAAACGAACGGATCTATTGCTCCAAGGTAGTATTTAGTCTCTCTGTTTGTCTGTTACTTTGGGGATGATTGCCAGAACGAAAGCCTGCCAGATACCAAAGAGGCTGCAGAGTGTAGAAAAAAACAACAAAGTAAATTGGGAACCTCTATCCCACACAACTGTCTGCGGAAGCCCATGTAGTCTAAACATGTCTCAGAGGAGGACAGAAACCATTTGAGGAGCGGTGGGAACCCCAGAAAGGGGTGAGAAGTGCACCGTTTTGCTGAATTAATCGACTGTAACCATGATGGGCGTAAAAACGCTGGAGGGGGGTGGGTCCACAATAAAATCGGTTGAGACATGTTGCCAAGGACCAGAAGGTGGTGGTTCTTGTTGTAGGAGCCCCATTGGTCTTGCCGTGGAGCATTTACTCTGAGCACAAACAAAGCAGGAGAGCACATACTCTTGCACATCTTTCTTGTTGGTGGGCCACCAAAAAGTACAAGAAACCAGATTGAGCATGGCTGCGACACCCTTATGTCCGGCAGTCTTGATGTCATGACACCAGGACAAAACCATGATTTGTGGATACGTAGTTGGGAAAAATAGATGTTTGCCAAAAATAGAAGACCATCTTCTCTTCTTAGAGGCATCTGGGGATTCGAAGGTTGCGTACCTAAGATGTCTCCTCAAGCGTTTCAGACATCCCGTAGAAAGGTATTGATCTCAGAAGCTAACCTCTTTCCATACAGTAGTAACTCCTTGGACATATATTTCCCAGAATAGTCACCCAGGCTTCTGGAGAGGCTGTCCGCAAAAATGGTCTTGTTGCGGGGGAGATAGGTGATGTAAAAGTCAAACTGAGAAAAGTAGTACGCCCATCTAACATGATGAGAATTATGGTATTCCATCGTGTGTGGCACCTTGCAGGAGATGACCCCATTCCATACAAGCCGGTCGGATGGCCAAGAGCTCCTTCTCGAATACAGAATAGTTGACTTCACTGGAGATAAGTGTGCGAGAACAGTATGTCACAGGATGCTCTTCTTTGTCGGTTCCTGTCTGTAAAAGTACTGCTCCTATGGCACCGCCCAATGCATCCGTCTCCACATTAAAAGGAGCTGTTTGGTCTGGTTGGAGAAGGATCGGAGAGATACAAAAGGAAGATTTCAGTCGCACAAAGACAAGATCAGCTTCCGGATTTCACTTGAAGGGAACATTCTTTTTGAGAAGTGCAGTAATCCGTAGGAACATTTCTGAGAGTCTCAAAACTTCCTTTATCAGGAGGCCACTGCACTTGGTTGGATAAACAACCCAAGCAAAGTGAACCCAAGACCTGCACTCCTCTCATGGCTGCTGCCGGTGGTGGTGTTCCGGCAAGCAGCTGGTGGGAAACGTGGAGCAGGATGGCAAACTATAAACACAAGGCCAAATAGAACAGAGAGGCAAAGGAGGAGCTGAATGAGCGAGGACAGAACAGGGGAAACAATGGGAAGAGGATCCACAGAAGGTGAAAAGAAGGGAAGTGCAGAGTTAGTACAGAAGCAAACTAGCATCTAACCCCGTATCCGGTGGAAAGGATTGCAACGCAGGGAGATGCTGTCTGGCGGTTCCAGAGTATGGTGATTTTACAGTGTCTTGTTGGGTGTCCAGTCAACTCGTCGAAAAAAAACTGGTCGACTGCAATTTGGTCGACGCAATTTGGTCGAAAACCAAATGGTCGAATTTTTTTTTTTATTTATATATTTATTTTTCGGGTTTTCGTTTAGTTAAAAAAGAGGTTTTTAGAGAAAAAAAGGGGGCTGCGGGGGACCCCCCCCCCAAAAAAAAAAAAGGGTTAAAATAAAAAAAAAAAAAATTTCGACCATTTGGTTTTTGACCAAATTGGTTTGACCATTTGTCTGGTCGACCAATTTTTTTCGACGAAATGTCTGGCAACCGTCTTGTTGTATAGTCCTATCACTATCTGAAAACCCTCAATAACATTGCCATAATTGTTTATATGGGTTCTACATATCCAGCAATGACATTGAAAGTTACAACAATGTCTGCAAGGTAGTCTTTGGAGACAGAGAGATAACATTTGCTATCAACACAGTAAAAAGGCTATCATTCAGCCCAGTGAACAGAAATGTTTTACCTACTAACTGGCATACTTATTTTGGTGGCAAGCCTCTGGCGCAGGAAGGTTGGGTGTAATTTCTAGAGGGGCATGGATTATGGGGGAACATGCCAGGATCACCTATGCACCCACCCACTCAACCCCAGCGTGTGTTTCTTGTTTGAGCTATTAGGGTGCTGGGGTGTGCTATGGTGGGTGACTTATTGACATGAGCTCGGGTATGTGGGGGAAGCAGTGGTGATCTAGGGCGGGAGGGTACTGGAGCACTATGGGTGAGGCAGGGCATCTATCAGGACCAAGAATCTGTTTTAATAAGTGTTGTCACAGATGACCTGAGTGAAACACCAAGTCGCAGAGACAATTCAAGGGATGTTATTTTTTTTAGCAGTGGGTCTAATGGGGTACCTATCTCTCTAAATCGAAAGGGGCGATCAAACCCTACCCCAGGCGTACCTCCATTCCAGGCTGGTACTAGAGATCGGTAACCCCTACTGTCTAAAGAACTTTCTGACTGCTAAAGATGGCCTAAAGGCTAACAACTTTTCTGTCTGTACTTTGTCAGGGACCAAACTATGGGTTCCTAATCAATGGTTTTCCCTGAGAATGGTTTGTGTCTGGCAGACATTCTGGGCTTCACCCTCCCTGTTCCTTCCACAACCTGTTGTTCCTCTTCCTGATGACGTTACTACTCTCCCTCTACTCTACTTCCTCCTACTCCACCCACTGATGCCCCTCATGCTCCTTCTACTGTCCCACTTCGGTGGCCAACCCTTTGCTCTTTCTCTAGCGCCTCTCTTATGTTCCTGTGACTAAGGTCTATCTCCACCCTCTGATCTTACTGCTTCTTACCATGTGCCCTTGTCCATACTACTACTCTGTCCTCTCCCCAAGCTACCACTTATCCCACCACTCATCTCCCCTCCACACTTCTACTTTCCCCTCTCTACACTACTACTCGCCCTTCTCCACACTACTACTCTCCCCCCTCCACACTACTACTCTCCCCCCTTTGAAGGGTCAGAAATGAGAGACGGACACAAAGTTGTAGTGTTTTCAACATTAGACATTTTATTAAAATATAAGGTTTTAGATAATGGACTTTCTGTCCCTATCCTAAGGAGAGTTTCCGTACCTATGAAACCAAAACTGAAGATCAGTCTGTGTCTCGTCGTAAAAAGTAGGTAAGCTGTTCTTGTGTCCAAAACATATCTGACTCTCACACTAAAAATGAACAATAACATGTGTGAGTAAACATGTCTGCTTTAAATTCAGTCCGAAGTGTGCAAAAACCAACTATGTAAATCCAACAAAACAATCCTTGTATCCAGGGGATGGTTCCCTTCCCCTGAACTGTTTTTTTTAGGTAGAATATTGAAAGTGTTCAGTTCAAACAATAGTTCCTTAAGAGTCTCAAAACTTCCTTTATCAGGAGGCCACTGCACTTGGTTGGATAAACAACCCAAGCAAAGTGAACCCAAGACCTGAACTCTTCTCTTGGCTGCTGCCGGTGGTGGTGTTCCGGCAAGCAGCTGGTGGGAAACGTGGAGCAGGATGGCAAAGTATAAACACAAGGCCAAACAGAACAGAGAGGCAAAGGAGGAGCTGAATGAGCGAGGACAGAACATGGGAAACAATGGGAAGAGGATCCACAGAAGGTGAAAAGAAGGGAAGTGTAGAGTTAGAGTACAGAAGCAAACTAGCATCTAACCCCGTATCCGGCGGAAAGGGTTGCAACGCAGGGAGATGCTGTCTGGCGGTTCCAATAAGCAGGAGGTGGCCATCTTGGAAAACAACTAGACCGCTAATTATTCTTTGGGCTCTGATCTTGAAGGAACCATCGCTGAACGAGACACCAGCGCCTCCAGATACTCCAATGGCGCAGCATGACTGTATGACCCCTCCTCAATCTGGGGTTACCAGGTTTCCAGGGATGTCGGCAATGGAACTGCTGAACCAACTGAGGAGCATGGTTTTGACGTAAAGGTTCCTAAGATCTCTCTGCGTCAGAGTATCCTTTCCAGTAGATAAGGTACTGTAGTCCACGATAAAAATCTGGAATCGACTATGTGAGAGACTTCATATTCTTCTGGGCCTGAATCCTTTACAACCAATCGCTGTTTCTTTCTAGAAAACAGGATGCAAATGACGCCGGCTCTTTGGAAGTTGGCATTTGAAAGCCACAGGATTGATCTTGGTGAGTATCTTGAATGGGCAGAGGAAACGAGGGGATGACTTGGAAGGTCGGATCCACCTAGCGAGGTACTTCATGAACAACCAGACCTCGGTATTCGTTCCCCATTCAAGACATTTGCTTCATCTTTCATCCGCATAGAGCTTGTTCCTTTTTCAAGGTTGTTGTAAGCATCTTTGTGTGTTTGGGTGAGATCTTCAAGCAGAGAGTCAACTGACACTACCCTGGAAGGGGTAAAAGTAGTGGGAATATGCTTGGGATGATATCTGTTCGTACAAAAAAAGGACTTGTATCGATGGTGTTTAGGGTGTTGTTATAAGTGAATTCTGCCATTGGTAACAGGTCATACCTGTCATCCTGCTCTTGATTGGTAAAACGAACGGATCTATTGCTCCAAGGTAGTATTTAGTCTCTCTGTTTGTCTGTTACTTTGGGGATGATTGCCAGAACGAAAGCCTGCCAGATACCAAAGAGGCTGCAGAGTGTAGACAAAAACAACAAAGTAAATTGGGAACCTCTATCCCACACAACTGTCTGCGGAAGCCCATGTAGTCTAAACATGTCTCAGAGGAGGATAGAAACCATTTGAGGAGCGGTGGGAACCCCAGAAAGGGGTGAGAAGTGCACCGTTTTGCTGAATTAATCAACTGTAACCATGATGGGCGTAGAACCGCTGGAGGGGGGTGGGTCCACAATAAAATCGGTCGAGACATGTTGCCAAGGACCAAGGTGGTGGTTCTTGTTGTAGGAGCCCCATTGGTCTTGCCGTGGAGCATTTACTCTGAGCACAAACAAAGCAGGAGAGCACATACTCTTGCACATCTTTCTTGTTGGTGGGCCACCAAAAAGTACAAGAAACCAGAGTGAGCATGGCTGCGACACCCTTATGTCCGGCAGTCTTGATGCCATGACACCAGGACAAAACCATGATTTGTGGATCAGTAGTTGGGAAAAATAGATGTTTGCCAAAAAATAGAAGACCATCTTCTCTTCTTAGAGGCATCTGGGGATTCGAAGGTTGCGTACCTAAGATGTCTCCTCAAGCGTTTCAGACATCCCGTAGAAAGGTATTGATCTCAGAGACTAACCTCTTTCCATACAGTAGTAACTCCTTGGACATATATTTCCCAGAATAGTCACCCAGGCTTCTGGAGAGGCTGTCCGCAAGAATGGTCTTGTTGCGGGGGAGATAGGTGATGTAAAAGTCAAACTGAGAAAAGTAGTACGCCCATCTAACATGATGAGAATTATGGTATTCCATCGTGTGTGGCACCTTGCAGGAGATGACCCCATTCCATACAAGCCGGACGGATGGCCAAGAGCTACTTCTCGAATACAGAATAGTTGACTTCACTGGAGATAAGTGTGCGAGAACAGTATGTCACAGAATGCTCTTCTTTGTCGGTTCCTGTCTGTAAAAGTACTGCTCCTATGGCACCGCCCAATGCATCCGTCTCCACATTAAAAGGAGCTGTTTGGTCTGGTTGGAGAAGGATCGGAGAGATACAAAAGGAAGATTTCAGTCGCACAAAGACAAGATCAGCTTCCGGATTTCACTTGAAGGGAACATTCTTTTTGAGAAGTGCAGTAATCGGTAGGAACATTTCTGAGAGTCTCAAAACTTCCTTTATCAGGAGGCCACTGCACTTGGTTGGATAAACAACCCAAGCAAAGTGAACCCAAGACCTGCACTCCTCTCATGGCTGCTGCCGGTGGTGGTGTTCCGGCAAGCAGCTGGTGGGAAACGTGGAGCAGGATGGCAAAGTATAAACACAAGGCCAAATAGAACAGAGAGGCAAAGGAGGAGCTGAATGAGCGAGGATAGAACAGGGGAAACAATGGGAAGAGGATCCACAGAGGTGAAAAGAAGGGAAGTGTAGAGTTAGTACAGAAGCAAACTAGCATCTAACCCCGTATCCGGTGGAAAGGGTTGCAACGCAGGGAGATGCTGTCTGGCGGTTCCAGAGTATGGTGATTTTACAGTGTCTTGTTGTATAGTCCTATCACTATCTGAAAACCCTCAATAACATTGCCATAATTGTTTATTTGGGTTCTACATAACCAGCAATGACATTGAAAGTTACAACAATGTCTGCAAGGTAGTCTTTGGAGACAGAGAGATAACATTTGCTATCAACACAGTAAAAAGGCTATCATTCAGCCCAGTGAACAGAAGTGTTTTACCTACTAACTTGCATACTTATTTTGGCGGCAAGCCTCTGGCGCAGGAAGGTTGGGTGTAATTTCTAGAGGGGCATGGATTATGGGGGAACATGCCAGGATCACCTATGCACCCACCCACTCAACCCCAGCGTGTGTTTCTTGTTTGAGCTATTAGGGTGCTGGGGTGTGCTATGGTGCGTGACTTATTGACATGAGCTCGGGTATGCGGGTGAAGCAGTGGTGATCTAGGGTGGGAGGGTACTGGAGCACTATGGGTGAGGCAGGGCATCTATCAGGACCAAGAATCTGTTTTAATAAGTGTTGTCACAGATGACCTGAGTGAAACACCAAGTCGCAGAGACAGTTCAAGGGATGTTATTTTTTTTAGCAGTGGGTCTAATGGGGTACCTATCTCTCTAAATCGAAAGGGGCGATCAAACCCTACCCCAGGCGTACCTCCATTCCAGGCTGCTACTAGAGATCGGTAACCCCTACTGTCTAAAGAACTTTCTGACTGCTAATGATGGCCTAAAGGCTAACAACTTTTCTGTCTGTACTTTGTCAGGGACCAAACTATGGGTTCCTAATCAATGGTTTTCCCTGAGAATGGTTTGTGTCTGGCAGACATTCTGGGCTTCACCCTCCCTGTTCCTTCCACAACCTGCTGTTCCTCTTCCTGATGACGTTACTACTCTCCCTCTACTCTACTTCCTCCTACTCCACCCACTGATGCCCCTCATGCTCCTTCTACTGTCCCACTTCGGTGGCCAACCCTTTGCTCTTTCTCTAGCGCCTCTCTTATGTTCCTGTGACTAAGGTCTACCTCCACCCTCTGATCTTACTGCTTCTTACCATGTGCCCTTGTCCATACTACTACTCTCTCCTCTCCCCAAGCTACCACTCATCCCACCACTCATCTCCCCTCCACACTTCTACTTTCCCCTCTCTACACTACTACTCGCCCTTCTCCACACTACTACTCTCCCCCCTCCACACTACTACTCTCCCCCCTTTGAAGGGTCAGAAATGAGAGACGGACACAAAGTTGTAGTGTTTTCAACATTAGACATTTTATTAAAATATAAGGTTTTAGATAATGGACTTTCTGTCCCTATCCTAAGGAGAGTTTCCCTACCTATGAAACCAAAACTAAAGATCAGTCTGTGTCTCGTCGTAAAAAGTAGGTAAGCTGTTCTTGTGTCCAAAACATATCTGACTCTCACACTAAAAATGAACAACAACATGTGTGAGTAAACATGTCTGCTTTAAATTCAGTCCGAAGTGTGCAAAAACCAACTATGTAAATCCAACAAAACAATCCTTGTATCCAGGGGATGGATCCCTTCCCCTGAACTGTTTTTTTAGGTAGAATATTGAAATTGTTCAGTTCAAACAATAGTTCCTTAAGAGTCTCAAAACGTCCTTTATCAGGAGGCCACTGCACTTGGTTGGATATACAACCCAAGCAAAGTGAACCCAAGACCTGCACTCTACTCATGGCTGCTGCCGGTGGTGGTGTTCCGGCAAGCAGCTGGTGGGAAACGTGGAGCAGGATGGCAAAGTATAAACACAAGGCCAAACAGAACAGAGAGGCAAAGGAGGAGCTGAATGAGCGAGGACAGAACAGGGGAAACAATGGGAAGAGGATCCACAGAAGGTGAAAAGAAGGGAAGTGTAGAGTTAGAGTACAGAAGCAAACTAGCATCTAACCCCGTATCCGGCGGAAAGGGTTGCAACGCAGGGAGATGCTGTCTGGTGGTTCCATTAAGCAGGAGGTGGCCATCTTGGAAAACAACTAGACCGCTAATTATTCCTTGGGCTCTAATCTTGAAGGAACCATTGCTGAACGAGACACCAGCACCTCCAGATACTCCAATGGCGCAGCATGACTGTATGACCCCTCCTCAATCTGGGGTTACCAGGTTTCCAGGGATGTCGGCAATGGAACTGCTGAACCAACTGAGGAGCATGGTTTTGACGTAAAGGTTCCTAACATCTCTCTGCGTCAGCGTATCCTTTCCAGTAGATAAGGTACTGTAGTCCACGATAAAAATCTGGAATCGACTATGTGAGAGACTTCATATTATTCTGGGCCTGAATCCTTTACAACCAATCGCTGTTTCTTTCTAGAAAACAGGATGCAAATGACGCCGGCTCTTTGGAAGTTGGCATTTGAAAGCCACAGGATTGATCTTGGTGAGTATCTTGAATGGGCAGAGGAAACGAGGGGATGACTTGGAAGGTCGGATCCACCTAGGGAGGTACTTCGTGAACAACCAGACCTCGGTACTCGTTCCCCATTCAAGACATTTGCTTCATCTTTCATCCGCATAGAGCTTGTTCCTTTTTCAAGGTTGTTGTAAGCATCTTTGTGTGTTTGGTTGAGATCTTCAAGCAGAGAGTCAACTGACACTACCCTGGAAGGGGTAAAAGTAGTGGGAATATGCTTGGGATGATATCTGTTCGTACAAAAAAAGGACTTGTATCAATGGTGTTTAGGGTGTTGTTATAAGTGAATTCTGCCATTGGTAACAGGTCATACCTGTCATCCTGCTCTTGATTGGTAAAACAAACGGATCTATTGCTCCAAGGTAGTATTTAGTCTCTCTGTTTGTCTGTTACTTTGGGGATGATTGCCAGAACGAGAGCCTGCCAGATACCAAAGAGGCTGCAGAGTGTAGACAAAAACAACAAAGTAAATTGGGAACCTCTGTCCCACACAACTGTCTACGGAAGCCCATGTAGTCTAAACATGTCTCGGAGGAGGACAGAAACCATTTGAGGAGCGTTGGGAACCCCAGAAAGGGGTGAGAAGTGCACCGTTTTGCTGAATTAATCGACTGTAACCATGATGGGCGTAGAACCGCTGGAGGGGGGTGGGTCCACAATAAGATCGGTCGAGACATGTTGCCAAGGACCAGAAGGTGGTGGTTCTTGTTGTAGGAGCCCCATTGGTCTTGCCGTGGAGTATTTACTCTGAGCACAAACAAAGCAGTAGAGCACATACTCTTGCAAATCTTTCTTGTTGGTGGGCCACCAAAAAGTACAAGAAACCAGATTGAGCATGGCTGCGACACCCTTATGTCCGGCAGTCTTGATGTCATGTCACCAGGACAAAACCATGATTTGTGGATCAGTAGTTGGGAAAAATAGATGTTTGCCAAAAAATAGAAGACCATCTTCTCTTCTTAGAGGCATCTGGGGATTCGAAGGTTGCGTACCTAAGATGTCTCCTCAAGCGTTTCAGACATCCCGTAGAAAGGTATTGATCTCAGAAACTAACCTCTTTCCATACAGTAGTAACTCCTTGGACATATATTTCCCAGAATAGTCACCCAGGCTTCTGGAGAGGCTGACCGCAAGAATGGTCTTGTTGCGGGGGAGATAGGTGATGTAAAAGTCAAACTGAGAAAAGTAGTACGCCCATCTAACATGATGAGAATTATGGTATTCCATCGTGTGTGGCACCTTGCAGGAGATGACCCCATTCCATACAAGCCGGTCGGATGGCCAAGAGCTCCTTCTCGAATACAGAATAGTTGACTTCACTGGAGATAAGTGTGCGAGAACAGTATGTCACAGGATGCTCTTCTTTGTCGGTTCCTGTCTGTAAAAGTACTGCTCCTATGGCACCGCCCAATGCATCCGTCGGTGTCCAGTCATAATATCGAAAAAATAAAGTCGAATGACAAAAAAGTCGAATCAATAATGTCGAAAAAAAAAAAGTCGAATTTGTTTTTTTATTATTTATATATTTTTTTTGGGTTTGGTAAGTAAAAAAAAGGGGTAAAATAAAAAAAAATAGAAAAAAAGGGGGGTTGGGGGGGGGAACCCCCCCATTTCGAATAAAAAACGTATTAAAAAAAAATTCGACTTTTTTTTTTTCGAGATTATTTTTTCGACATTTTGCCTTTCGATTTTATTGATTTCGATTTTATGTCTAGGAACCGCATCCGTCTCCACATTAAAAGGAGCTGTTTGGTCTGGTTGGAGAAGGATCGGAGAGATACAAAAGGAAGATTTCAGTCGCACAAAGGCAAGACCAGCTTCCGGATTTCACTTGAAGGGAACATTCTTTTTGAGAAGTGCAGTAATCGGTAGGAACATTTCTGAGAAGTTTTTTTTATAAACTTCCTATAAAAATTGGCCAAACCTAGAAAGCGTTGAATGTCTTTAACTGTTTGAGGTACAGGCCATTGCATGATAGCATGTGTCTTTTGAGGATCCATTGAAATCCCTTCTTCAGAGAGAGTGAACCCCAGGTAGGGAATGGAAGATGCTTCAAATACACACTTTTCTGGTTTAGCCAGGAGTTTATGGCGACGTAGTCCATGTAGACTCTCTGAAACATGTTGAAAGTGAGCTGCTTTGGAAGATGAAAAAACCTGGATGTCATCTAGATATACTATGACAGTGCAGAAGAGAAGGTAATCAGAGATTGTATCAATACATTGCTGGAAGACCGCCCGGGCATCCACCAATCCAAAGGGCATAACTTGGTATTCAAAATGACCGAAAGGTGTTCTAAATGCGGTCTTCCACTCGTCTCCCTTACGAATGCTAAGAAGGTGGTAGGTTTCGCATAAATCCAGTTTGGTAAACACTGTAGCACCTTGAACAGCCTCTGGAATGTTTTTAATTAAAGGCATAGGGTAAAAGTCACGATTGGTGATGGCATTGAGTCCACGTTAATCAATGCAAAGTGTCAGTTCCTTAGAATCTTTTTCCGGAATGAAGAACAAAGAGGCCCCAGCTGCCGACTTGGATTCTTTTATTAGCCCATTTTGGAGGTTATTAGTTAAAGAGTGATCCAGGGCTTCCTTTTCAGGAAGAAACAACGAAAACATCCTCCCAAAAGGGACTGAGGCATTGGTAATCAATTCGATCAAACAGTCCTCCTGCCGGTGAGGCGGTAGTTCTTTGGGAGACTCATACCTAGCAAGAATGCATAGGACCACCGAGGTAGGCATGTGAACAGGTATAACATCCTGTGAGGCTTCCTTACCCGTTGGATTGCAGTTGGAAGAACATAATTCAGATTGGAATAATATGGTGTTCTTGGACCAATCGATAACAGGGTTGTGCCTCCACAACCAGGGTATACCCAAGATGATAGGGAAATGCGTTGTGTGGATGAGGTTGAAAGTTAGGCTCTCCTCATGATGAAACATCATCATTTGTATGGCTTGTGTGTTTTTTGTGATGAGACTAGAGATCAAGGGGGAACCGTCAACCCCTTTGACAGGAACTAGTCCTGTCTTATCCTTTCTGAGAATAAGTATTTCTTCAGCCCAAGCCACATCCAGGAAATTTCCAGCTGCACCGCAGTCCAGCAGTGTTAGGACTTCGAGAGGAACCCTTTGAGGGTTATGTAGAAGGATTCTAAACACCATCAATCGATTGTCACCAATGTCAGGCAGTCGCTTGGTGGTGTAACAGGGACTGTTGTGCTGACTCCGGACCATGGTCCCTGTTAGGCATGGGGTTGTTAATTTCCCAGTCTATGTGGAAGCACCTCTGGACAGTTACGCAGGAGGTATGTTCTTGTCCCGAAATACATGCAAAGTCCTAAATCTCCTTTTCTGTTCAGTAGAGGTTAAAGGTCCCCGGGCGGAACCAATCTTTATGGGTTCTTTAGTCTGAATGCTCTCAGTTGTGGTAGAAACAGCGGGAGGTATGATATGATATGGCATTCATAAGGCACCTGTACATAAGTGTTTCTATGTGGGACAAGACAAGGAGGGGGAAACAGAGGGAGGACAAAATAACAATCTTACTAGGCCTTGTGTCATTCAGATCGCGCAAGTGCAGGGAAGTGGAAGGGCAGAAGTGCCAAGGGGGTGGGGTGAGAAGTGCGGGTAATCAAAAGTGCAGCCAGCGGGTGGCTCAGTGCAGATAATCAGAAAGTGCAGCCAACATGTGGCTCATAAGTGCAGAGTGAAGGGACTGTAGGGTTACAGATACCGACCACAAGTTCTGGGGGAGCCAAGAGGCAGTGCGAGGTGCAACTGGACAGGCAGGGAATCTGGGTCCAAATTCAGAGGTTGGCCAGGTGACCCGTGCGTGGTGCAAACGGGTCATCAGCAGGGGAAAGGGAAAGAGAAACCGGAAGCGAAGAGCAAGGTCTCAAATTGCTTCCAAAACCGGAGGTGGTTCTGCTCAAGTTTGGGAGAGGCAGGGAGGCTGTCCCAGAGGGGGGCCCCAGCTGAAGAAAGAGATCTGCCCCCAACTCTCTGCTTGGTAAAGCGACTGACCCTTAGAGAGTTGGAGGTGGATGAGCGGAGAGCTCGAGAAGGGAGATTTTTAGGAAGAGAGAGTTGGAGGTAGTGCGGTTTGAGGCCCCAGAAAGCATTGTGGACAATGCAGAAGGTCTTGAACCGGATTCTTGCTACCACTGGGAGCCAATGAAGAGATTTCAGAACTGGAGAGATACGATCCCTGGACTAGAGGCCAAGGACAAGTCTTGCAGTCCTGTTCTGGATAAGTTGTAGAGGACGCTGAGTAGAGGCAGGAATATTTAGAAAGAGGCTGTTGCAGTAGTCCAGCATAGAGAGGACCAGAACTCTGGAGACAGTGAGCTTCTGGGGGATAGTGAGAAAAGTAAGAATACCTCTAAGGAGGTGCAACTGATAGTTTGACTTTTAAGAGACGTCAGAGATGTGAGGAGAGAAGAAGAGGGTGGCGTTGAAGATGACCACCCCAAGGTTGTTAGCCTCAAAGGTAGAAGCAGGAAGAGGGCCCAGAGTGGGCAGCTAGAGAGAGAGAGGAAAGGAGGAAGCTGGTGTTCCGATGAGGATGATCTCCATCTGACTGGCATTAAGGCAGAGATTATTGGCGGCAAACCACTCCTGAATTGCAGACAGACAGTCTGGAATGAGAGAAGGAGAAGATGTGGCAGAGGGTAGCCTTAAAGAAAGCTGGGTGTCATCCGCTTCAAAACTGAAAGTTGGAGCAGAGAGCAGCAGTGCGGTGGGCAAGAGGTGCCAGGTACTGGTTGAACAGCCAAGGAGGCAGGTTAGACCCCTGGGGAACACCACAGATAGAGAGAGAGATAGAAGAGACAAAGGACCTCAGCTGGACCTGATAGGGTCGATCAGTGAGAAAGGAGGTCAGCCAGGCCAGGGCCGGATCAGTGATACCCAGGTTATCATAGAGGCGATTGAGCAGGATTTCATGGTTGACCGGATGAAAAGCAGAAGAAAGATTGAGCAGAATGAGGACAGAAGGAAGGTTAGAATCAAGGTTAGAGAGCAGGTCTTCACGGATGTTCAGGAGAGCAGTTTCTGTGATTCTGCTCTCTGAAGCCATACTGGTGGTCATGGAGACAACCAACAGATTCAATGTGAAGATTCAGCTGGGAGATGGCCAGTTTGCCCAGGAAAGGAGTGATGGAGATTGGGCGATAGTTATCCAGAGAGGACGGTTTGGCAGAGGGCTTCTTTAGGAGGGAGTGCACAATGGAGTGCTTCAAAGGGGAGGGGAAGGTTCCAGTGGCAAAAGAGTGATTGCAGAAATTGTCCAAGGCTGTAGCAAGGGTATTAATGTGGTCCTTGATGAACAGAGAAGAACCTGTTTTTTAAAATCTTGGTGGCCTTTTCCGGTGATCTTCAAGAAGTATAAATTCGAAGTTCCATAGACACCCACCCGTCTACATCGGAGACCCATTGTGCAAAGCTAGGGCAGTCCGAGGACCCCACTTCCTTACAATGTTACGCTTGATCAGGCCTGTTGTAGTGGATAGAAAGAGTTTCTCATATTGACCAAAGAGCTCATATCCCCAGATACCCAGCAGGAGTAGTTTAGGGTACATCGGTACTTCCACTCCTAGTACTTCTGAAAGTTTATTACAGCATGTCTGCCAGAAGGTATGAACCTGAGGGCATTCCCATAGGATATGAATAAATGTACCTTCCGCCCTCCCACAGCATAGACAGTTACGGCTAGTCGCTCTATTCCAATGAAACAGTGTGACTCTGGGATAGTATATGCTATAAAAAATCTTGAGCTGTATCAATTGATGTCTGGAGGAGATTGCAATTTCACGTGGATGCATCATAGCCAGTATCCAGTCCTCTGGGTCATGGGCCCCACAGCCCTTTCCCATTTTGTCTTGAGACTAGATAGTTTTGAAGATGCGAAGTACAGAATGTTAGAGAAGAATGGGATGTAGTAGCCTTAGTACAATATGTTAGAGAAGAACGGGATGTAGTAGCCTTAGTACAGAATGTTAGAGAAGAATGGGATGTAGTTGCCTTAGTACAGAATGTTAGAGAAGAATGGGATGTAGTAGCCTTAGTACCGAATGTTAGAGAAGAAATGGATTTAGTAGCCTCAGTACAGTATATTAGATACGAATGGAATGTAGTAGCCTTAGTACAGAATGTTAGAGAAGAATGGGATGTAGTTGCCTTAGTACAGAATGTTAGAGAAGAATGAGATGTAGTAGCCTTAGTACAGAATGATAGAGAAGAATGGGATGTAGTTGCCTTTGTACAGAATGTTAGATAAGAATGGAATGTAGTAGCCTTAGTACAGAATGTTAGAGAAGAATGCGATGTAGTAGCCTTAGTACAGAATGTTAGTGTAGAATGTTAGAGAAGAACGGGATGAAGTAGCCTTAGTAAAGAATGTTAGAGAAGAACGGGATGAAGTAGCCTTAGTAAAGAATGTTAGAGAAGAATGGGATGTAGTAGCCTTGGTACAGAATGTTAGTGCAGAATGTGAGGGAAGAACGGGATGTAGCAGCCTTAGTACAGAATGTTAGAGAAGAATGGGATGTAGTAGCTTTAGTGCAGAATGTTAGAGAAGAATGGGATGTAGTAGCCTTAGTACAGAATGTTAGAGAATAATGGGATGAAGAAGCCTTAGTACAGAATGTTAGTGCAGAATGTTAGAGAAGAACGGGATGAAGTAGCCTTAGTAAAGAATGTTAGAGAAGAATGGGATGTAGTAGTCTTACTACAGAATGTTAGAGAAGAATGGAATGTAGTAGCCTTAGTACTGAATGTTAGAGTCGATTGGGAGGTAGTAGCCTTAGTACAGAATGTTTGTGCGAATGTTAGAGAACAACGGGATGTAGTAGCCTTAGTACAGAATGTTAGAGAAGAATGGGATGTAGTAGCCTTATCACAGAATGTTAGAGAAGAATGGGATGTAGTAACATTAGTAAAGAATGTTGTAGAAGAATTGGATGTAGTAGCCTTAGTACAGAATGTTAGAGAAGAATGGGATGTAGTAGCCTTTGTACAGAAAGTTGGAGAAGAATGGGGTGTAGTAGCCTTAGTACAGAATGTTAGAGAAGAATGGGATGTAGTAGCCTTAGTACAGAATGTTAGTGCAGAACGTTAGAGAAGAACGGGATGAAGTAGCCTTAGTATGAATGTTAGAGAAGAACGGGATGAAGTAGCCTTAGTAAAGAATGTTAGAGAAGAATGGGATGTAGTAGCCTTGGTACAGAATGTTAGAGAAGAATGGGATGTAGTAGCCTTATCACAAATTGTTAGAGAAGAATGGGATGTAGTAACCTTAGTACAGAATGTTGTAGAAGAATTGGATGTAGTAGCCTTAGTACAGAATGTTAGAGAAGAATGGGATGTAGTAGCCTTTGTACAGAAAGTTGGAGAAGAATGGGGTGTAGTAGCCTTAGTACAGAATGTTAGGGAAGAATGGGATGTAGTAGCCTTAGTACAGAATGTTAGTGCAGAATGTTAGAGAAGAACGGGATGAAGTAGCCTTAGTAAAGAATGTTAGAGAAAAACGGGATGAAGTAGCCTTAGTAAAGAATGTTAGAGAAGAATGGGATGTAGTAGCCTTGGTACAGAATGTTAGTGCAGAATGTGAGACAAGAACGGGATGTAGCAGCCTTAGTAGAGAATGTTAGAGAAGAATGGGATGTAGTAGCCTTAGTAAAGAATGTTAGATAAGACTGGGATATAGTAGCCTTAATACAGAATGTTAGAGACGATTGGGATGTAGTAGCCTTAGTACAGAATGTTAGTGCAGAATGTGAGAGAAGAACGGGATGTAGCAGCCTTAGTACAGAATGTGAGAGAAAAATGGGATGTAGTAGCTTTAGTACAGAATGTTAGAGAATAATGGAATGTAGAAGCCTTAGTACAGAATGTTAGTGCAGAATGTTAGAGAAGAACGGGATGAAGTTGCCTTAGTAAAGAATGTTAGAGAAGAATGGGATGTAGTAGTCTTAGTACAGAATGTTAGAGAAGAATGGAATATAGTAGCCTTAGTACTGAATGTTAGAGTCGATTGGGATGTAGTAGCCTTAGTACAGAATGTTAGTGCAGAATGTTAGAGAACAACGGGATGTAGTAGCCTTAGTACAGAATGTTAGAGAAGAATGGGATGTAGTAGCCTTATCACAGAATGTTAGAGAAGAATGGGATGTAGTAACATTAGTACAGAATGTTGTAGAAGAATGGAATGTAGTAGCCTTAGTACAGAATGTTAGAGAAGAATGGGATGTAGTAGCCTTAGAACAGAAAGTTGGAGAAGAATGGGGTGTAGTAGCCTTAGTACAGAATGTTATAGTAGAATGGGATGTAGTAGCCTTAGTACAGATAGAGAAGAATGGGATGTAGTAGCCTTAGTACAGAATGTTAGAGAATAATGGGATGTAGTCGCCTTAGTACAGAATGTTAGAGAAGAATGTTGAGAAGAACGGGATTTAGTAGCCTTAGTACAGAATGGTAAAGAAAAATGGGATGTAGTAACCTTGGGACAGAATGGTAGCACAGAATGGTAGGGAAGAATGGGATGTAGTAGCCTTAGCACAGAATGTTAGAGAAGAATGGGATGTAGTAGCCTTAGCACAGAATGTTAGAGAAGAATGGGATGTAGTAGCCTTAGTACAGAAAGTTAGAGAAGAATGGGATGTAGTAGCCTTAGTACAGAATGTTAGAGAAGAATGGGATGTAGTAGCCTTAGTACATAATGTTAAAGAAGAATGGGATGTGTTAGCCTTAGTACAGAATATTAGAGAAGAATGGGATGTAGTAGCCTTAGTACAGAATATTAGAGAAGAATGGGATGTAGTAGCCTTAGTACAGCATGTTAGAGAAGAATGGGATGTAGTCGCCTTAGTACAGAATGTTAGAGAAGAATGGGATGTAGCAGGCTTAGTACAGAATGTTAAAGAGGAATGGGATGTAGCCGCCTTAGTACAGAATGTTAGAGAAGAATGGGATGTAGTAGCCTTAGTACAGAATGTTAGAGACACATGGGATGTAGTAACCTTACTACCGAATGTTAGAGAAGAATGGGATGTAGTAGCCTCAGTACAGAATGTTAGATAAGAATGGAATGTAGTAGCCTTAGTACAGAATGTTAGAGAAGAATGGGATGTAGTAGCCTTAGTACAGAATGTTAGAGAAGAACGGGATGTAGTAGCCTTAGTACAGAATGTTAGAGAAGAATGGGATGTAGTAGCCTTAGTGCAGAATATTAGAGAAGAACAGGATGTAGCAGTCTTAGTACAGAATGTTAGAGAAGAATGGGATGTTGTAGCCTTTGTACAGAATGTTAGAGAAGAATGGGATGTAGTAGCCTTACTACCGAATGTTAGAGAAGAATGGGATGTAGTAGCCTCAGTACAGAATGTTAGATAAGAATAGAATGTAGTAGCTTTAGTACAGAATGTGAGTGCAGAATGTTAGAGAAGAATGGGATGTAGTAGCCTTAGTACAGAATGTTAGAGAAGAATGGGATGTAGTAGCCTTAGTACAGAATGTTAGAGAAGAATGGGATGTAGTAGCCTTAGTACAGAATGTTAGAGAAGAATGGGATGTAGTTGCCTTAGTACAGAATGTTAGAGAAGAATGGGATGTAGTAGCCTTAGTATAGAATGTTGGAGAAGAATGGGATGTAGTAGCCTTAGTACAGAATGTTAGATAAGAATGGAATGTAGTAGCCTTAGTACAGAATGTTAGAGACGATTGGGATGTAGTAGCCTTAGTACAGAATGTTAGTGCAGAATGTTAGAGAAGAACCCAATGTAGCAGCCTTAGTACAGAATGTTAGAGAAAAATGGAATGTAGTAGCCTTAGTACAGAATGTTAGAGAATAATGGGATATAGTAGCCTTCGTACATAATGTTAGAGAAGAATGGGATGTAGTAGTCTTAGTACAGAATGTTATAGAAGAATGGAATGTAGTAGCCTTAGAACTGAATGTTATAGACAATTGGGATGTAGTAGCCTTAGTACAGAATGTTAGTGCAGAATGTTAGAGAAGAACGGGAGGTAGTAGCCCTAGTACAGAATGTTAGAGAAGAATGGGATGTAGTAACCTTGGTACAGAATGTTAGCACAGAATGTTACAGAACAATGGGATGTAGTAGCCTTAGCACAGAATGTTAGAGAAGAATGGGATGTAGTAGCCTTAGTACAGATAGAGAAGAATGGGATGTAGTAGCCTTAGTACAGAATGTTAGAGAAGAATGGGATGTAGTCGCCTTAGTACAGAATGTTAGAGAAGAATGGGATGTAGTAGAGTTAGTACAGAATGTTAGCGCAGAATGTTGAGAAGAACGGGATTTAGTAGCCTTAGTACAGAATAGTAAAGAAAAATGGGATGTAGTAATCTTGGGACCAAATGGTAGCACAGAATGTTAGGGAAGAATGGGATGTAGTAGCCTTAGCACAGAATGTTAGAGAGGAATGGGATGTAGTAGCATTAGCACAGAATGTTAGAGAAGAATGGGATGTAGTAGCCTTAGTACAGAAAGGTAGAGAAAAATGGGATGTAGTAGCCTTAGTACAGAATGTTAGAGAAGAATGGGATGTAGTAGACTTAGTACAGAATGTTAAAGAAGAATGGGATGTGTTAGCCTTAGTACAGAATATTAGAGAAGAATGGGATGTAGTAGCCTTAGTACAGAATATTAGAGAAGAATGGGATGTAGTAGCCTTAGTACAGTATGTTAGAGAAGAATGGGATGTAGTCGCCTTAGTACAGAATGTTAGAGAAGAATGGGATGTAGCAGCCTTAGTACAGAATGTTAAAGTGGAATGGGATGTAGCCGCCTTAGTACAGAATGTTAGAGAAGAATGGGATGTAGTAGCCTTAGTACAGAATGTTAGAGACAAATGGGATGTAGTAACCTTACTACCGAATGTTAGAGAAGAATGGGATGTAGTAGCCTCAGTACAGAATGTTAGATAAGAATGGAATGTAGTAGCCTTAGTACAGAATGTTAGAGAAGAATGGGATGTAGTAGCCTTAGTACAGAATGTTAGAGAAGAACGGGATGTAGTAGCCTTAGTACAGAATGTTAGAGAAGAATGGGATGTAGTAGCCTTAGTGCAGAATATTAGAGAATAACAGGATGCAGCAGTCTTAGTACAGAATGTTAGAGAAGAATGGGATGTTGTAGCCTTAGTACAGAATGTTAGAGAAGAATGGGATGTAGTAGCCTTACTACCGAATGTTAGAGAAGAATGGGATGTAGTAGCCTCAGTATGGAATGTTAGATAAGAATAGAATGTAGTAGCCTTAGTACAGAATGTGAGAGAAGAATGGGATGTAGTTGCCTTAGTACAGAATGTTAAAGAAGAATGGGATGTAGTAGCCTTAGTACATAATGTAAGAGAAGAATGGGATGTAGTTGCCTTATTACAGAATGTTAGAGAAGAATGGGATGTAGTAGCCTTAGTACAGAATGTTAGAGACGATTGGGATGTAGTAGCCTTAGTACAGAATGTTAGAGAAGAATGGGATGTAGTAGCCTTAGTACAGAATGTTAGTGCAGAATGTTAGAGAAGAATGGGATGTAGTAGCCTTAGTACAGAATGTTAGAGAAGAATGGGATGTAGTAGCCTTAGCACAGAATGTTAGAGAAGAATGGGATGTAGTAGCCTTAGTACAGAAAGTTAAAGAATGGGATGTAGTAGCCTTAGTACAGAATGTTAGAGAAGAATGGGATGTAGTAGCCTTAGTACATAATGTTAAAGAAGAATGGGATGTGTTAGCCTTAGTACAGAATATTAGAGAAGAATGGGATGTAGTAGCCTTAGTACAGAATATTAGAGAAGAATGGGATGTTTTAGCCTTAGTACAGCATGTTAGAGAAGAATGGGATGTAGTCGCCTTAGTACAGAATGTTAGAGAAGAATGGGATGTAGCAGCCTTAGTACAGAATGTTAGAGAAGAATGGGATGTAGTAGCCTTAGTACAGAATGTTAGAGAAGAATGGGATGTAGTAGCCTTAGTACATAATGTTAAAGAAGAATGGGATGTGTTAGCCTTAGTACAGAATATTAGAGAAGAATGGGATGTAGTAGCCTTAGTACAGAATATTAGAGAAGAATGGGATGTAGTAGCCTTAGTACAGCATGTTAGAGAAGAATGGGATGTAGTCGCCTTAGTACAGAATGTTAGAGAAGAATGGGATGTAGTAGCCTTAGTACAGAAAGTTAGAGAAGAATGGGATGTAGTAGCCTTAGTACAGAATGTTAGAGAAGAATGGGATGTAGTAGCCTTAGTACATAATGTTAAAGAAGAATGGGATGTGTTAGCCTTAGTACAGAATATTAGAGAAGAATGGGATGTAGTAGCCTTAGTACAGAATATTAGAGAAGAATGGGATGTAGTAGCCTTAGTACAGCATGTTAGAGAAGAATGGGATGTAGTCGCCTTAGTACAGAATGTTAGAGAAGAATGGGATGTAGCAGCCTTAGTACAGAATGTTAAAGTGGAATGGGATGTAGCCGCCTTAGTACAGAATGTTAGAGAAGAATGGGATGTAGTAGCCTCAGTACAGAATGTTAGATAAGAATAGAATGTAGTAGCCTTAGTACAGAATGTGAGAGAAGAATGGGATGTAGTTGCCTTAGTACAGAATGTTAAAGAAGAATGGGATGTAGTAGCCTTAGTATATAATGTAAGAGAAGAATGGGATGTAGTTGCCTTATTACAGAATGTTAGAGAAGAATGGGATGTAGTAGCCTTAGTACAGAATGTTAGAGACGATTGGGATGTAGTAGCCTTAGTACAGAATGTTAGAGAAGAATGGGATGTAGTAGCCTTAGTACAGAATGTTAGTGCAGAATGTTAGAGAAGAATGGGATGTAGTAGCCTTAGTACAGAATGTTAGAGAAGAATGGGATGTAGTAGCCTTAGCACAGAATGTTAGAGAAGAATGGGATGTAGTAGCCTTAGTACAGAAAGTTAGAGAAGAATGGGATGTAGTAGCCTTAGTACAGAATGTTAGAGAAGAATGGGATGTAGTAGCCTTAGCACAGAATGTTAGAGAAGAATGGGATGTAGTAGCCTTAGTACAGAATGTTAGAGAAGAATGGGATGTAGTAGCCTTAGTACATAATGTTAAAGAAGAATGGGATGTGTTAGCCTTAGTACAGAATATTAGAGAAGAATGGGATGTAGTAGCCTTAGTACAGAATATTAGAGAAGAATGGGATGTAGTAGCCTTAGTACAGCATGTTAGAGAAGAATGGGATGTAGTCGCCTTAGTACAGAATGTTAGAGAAGAATGGGATGTAGCAGGCTTAGTACAGAATGTTAAAGAGGAATGGGATGTAGCCGCCTTAGTACAGAATGTTAGAGAAGAATGGGATGTAGTAGCCTTAGTACAGAATGTTAGAGACAAATGGGATGTAGTAACCTTACTACCGAATGTTAGAGAAGAATGGGATGTAGTAGCCTCAGTACAGAATGTTAGATAAGAATGGAATGTAGTAGCCTTAGTACAGAATGTTAGAGAAGAATGGGATGTAGTAGCCTTAGTACAGAATGTTAGAGAAGAACGGGATGTAGTAGCCTTAGTACAGAATGTTAGAGAAGAATGGGATGTAGTAGCCTTAGTGCAGAATATTAGAGAAGAACAGGATGTAGCAGTCTTAGTACAGAATGTTAGAGAAGAATGGGATGTTTAGCCTTTGTACAGAATGTTAGAGAAGAATGGGATGTAGTAACCTTACTACCGAATGTTAGAGAAGAATGGGATGTAGTAGCCTCAGTACAGAATGTTAGATAAGAATAGAATGTAGTAGCCTTAGTACAGAATGTGAGAGAAGAATGGGATGTAGTTGCCTTAGTACAGAATGTTAAAGAAGAATGGGATGTAGTAGCCTTAGTACATAATGTAAGAGAAGAATGGGATGTAGTTGCCTTATTACAGAATGTTAGAGAAGAATGGGATGTAGTAGCCTTAGTACAGAATGTTAGAGACGATTGGGATGTAGTAGCCTTAGTACAGAATGTTAGAGAAGAATGGGATGTAGTAGCCTTAGTACAGAATGTTAGTGCAGAATGTTAGAGAAGAATGGGATGTAGTAGCCTTAGTACAGAATGTTAGAGAAGAATGGGATGTAGTAGCCTTAGCACAGAATGTTAGAGAAGAATGGGATGTAGTAGCCTTAGTACAGAAAGTTAGAGAAGAATGGGATGTAGTAGCCTTAGTACAGAATGTTAGAGAAGAATGGGATGTAGTAGCCTTAGTACATAATGTTAAAGAAGAATGGGATGTGTTAGCCTTAGTACAGAATATTAGAGAAGAATGGGATGTAGTAGCCTTAGTACAGAATATTAGAGAAAAATGGGATGTAGTAGCCTTAGTACAGCATGTTAGAGAAGAATGGGATGTAGTCGCCTTAGTACAGAATGTTAAAGAAGAATGGGATGTAGCAGGCTTAGTACAGAATGTTAAAGAGGAATGGGATGTAGCCGCCTTAGTACAGAATGTTAGAGAAGAATGGGATGTAGTAGCCTTAGTACAGATTGTTAGAGACAAATGGGATGTAGTAACCTTACTACCGAATGTTATAGAAGAATGGGATGTAGTAGCCTCAGTACAGAATGTTAGATAAGAATGGAATGTAGTAGCCTTAGTACAGAATGTTAGAGACGATTGGGATGTAGTAGCCTTAGTACAGAATGTTAGAGAAGAATGGGATGTAGTAGCCTTAGTACAGAATGTTAGTGCAGAATGTTAGAGAAGAATGGGATGTAGTAGCCTTAGTACAGAATGTTAGAGAAGAATGGGATGTAGTAGCCTTAGCACAGAATGTTAGAGAAGAATGGGATGTAGTAGCCTTAGTACAGAAAGTTAGAGAAGAATGGGATGTAGTAGCCTTAGTACAGAATGTTAGAGAAGAATGGGATGTAGTAGCCTTAGCACAGAATGTTAGAGAAGAATGGGATGTAGTAGCCTTAGTACAGAATGTTAGAGAAGAATGGGATGTAGTAGCCTTAGTACATAATGTTAAAGAAGAATGGGATGTGTTAGCCTTAGTACAGAATATTAGAGAAGAATGGGATGTAGTAGCCTTAGTACAGAATATTAGAGAAGAATGGGATGTAGTAGCCTTAGTACAGCATGTTAGAGAAGAATGGGATGTAGTCGCCTTAGTACAGAATGTTAGAGAAGAATGGGATGTAGCAGGCTTAGTACAGAATGTTAACGAGGAATGGGATGTAGCCGCCTTAGTACAGAATGTTAGAGAAGAATGGGATGTAGTAGCCTTAGTACAGAATGTTAGAGACAAATGGGATGTAGTAACCTTACTACCGAATGTTAGAGAAGAATGGGATGTAGTAGCCTCAGTACAGAATGTTAGATAAGAATGGAATGTAGTAGCCTTAGTACAGAATGTTAGAGAAGAATGGGATGTAGTAGCCTTAGTACAGAATGTTAGAGAAGAACAGGATGTAGTAGCCTTAGTACAGAATGTTAGAGAAGAATGGGATGTAGTAGCCTTAGTGCAGAATATTAGAGAAGAACAGGATGTAGCAGTCTTAGTACAGAATGTTAGAGAAGAATGGGATGTTTAGCCTTTGTACAGAATGTTAGAGAAGAATGGGATGTAGTAGCCTTACTACCGAATGTTAGAGAAGAATGGGATGTAGTAGCCTCAGTACAGAATGTTAGATAAGAATAGAATGTAGTAGCCTTAGTACAGAATGTGAGAGAAGAATGGGATGTAGTTGCCTTAGTACAGAATGTTAAAGAAGAATGGGATGTAGTAGCCTTAGTACATAATGTAAGAGAAGAATGGGATGTAGTTGCCTTATTACAGAATGTTAGAGAAGAATGGGATGTAGTAGCCTTAGTACAGAATGTTAGAGACGATTGGGATGTAGTAGCCTTAGTACAGAATGTTAGAGAAGAATGGGATGTAGTAGCCTTAGTACAGAATGTTAGTGCAGAATGTTAGAGAAGAATGGGATGTAGTAGCCTTAGTACAGAATGTTAGAGAAGAATGGGATGTAGTAGCCTTAGCACAGAATTTTAGAGAAGAACGGGATGTAGTAGCCTTAGTACAGAAAGTTAGAGAAGAATGGGATGTAGTAGCCTTAGTACAGAATGTTAGAGAAGAATGGGATGTAGTAGCCTTAGTACATAATGTTAAAGAAGAATGGGATGTGTTAGCCTTAGTACAGAATATTAGAGAAGAATGGGATGTAGTAGCTTTAGTACAGAATATTAGAGAAGAATGGGATGTAGTAGCCTTAGTACAGCATGTTAGAGAAGAATGGGATGTAGCCGCCTTAGTACAGAATGTTAGAGAAGAATGGGATGTAGTAGCCTTAGTACAGAATGTTAGAGACAAATGGGATGTAGTAACCTTACTACCGAATGTTATAGAAGAATGGGATGTAGTAGCCTCATTACAGAATGTTAGATAAGAATGGAATGTAGTAGCCTTAGTACAGAATGTTAGAGAAGAATGGGATGTAGTAGCCTTAGTACAGAATGTTAGAGAAGAACGGGATGTAGTAGCCTTAGTACAGAATGTTAGAGAAGAATGGGATGTAGTAGCCTTAGTGCAGAATATTAGAGAAGAACAGGAAGTAGCAGTCTTAGTACAGAATGTTAGAGAAGAATGGGATGTTTAGCCTTTGTACAGAATGTTAGAGAAGAATGGGATGTAGTAGCCTTACTACCGAATGTTAGAGAAGAATGGGATGTAGTAGCCTCAGTACAGAATGTTAAAGAAGAATGGGATGTAGTAGCCTTAGTACAGAATGTGAGAGAAGAATGGGATGTAGTTGCCTTAGTACAGAATGTTAAAGAAGAATGGGATGTAGTAGCCTTAGTACATAATGTAAGAGAAGAATGGGATGTAGTTGCCTTATTACAGAATGTTAGAGAAGAATGGGATGTAGTAGCCTTAGTACAGAATGTTAGAGACGATTGGGATGTAGTAGCCTTAGTACAGAATGTTAGAGAAGAATCGGATGTAGTAGCCTTAGTACAGAATGTTAGTGCAGAATGTTAGAGAAGAATGGGATGTAGTAGCCTTAGTACAGAATGTTAAAGAAGAATGGGATATAGTAGCCTTAGCACAGAATGTTAGAGAAGAATGGGATGTAGTAGCCTTAGTACAGAAAGTTAGAGAAGAATGGGATGTAGTAGCCTTAGTACAGAATGTTAGAGAAGAATGGGATGTAGTAGCCTTAGTACATAATGTTAAAGAAGAATGGGATGTGTTAGCCTTAGTACAGAATATTAGAGAAGAATGGGATGTAGTAGCCTTAGTACAGAATATTAGAGAAGAATGGGATGTAGTAGCCTTAGTACAGCATGTTAGAGAAGAATGGGATGTAGTCGCCTTAGTACAGAATGTTAGAGAAGAATGGGATGTAGCAGGCTTAGTACAGAATGTTAAAGAGGAATGGGATGTAGCCGCCTTAGTACAGAATGTTAGAGAAGAATGGGATGTAGTAGCCTTAGTACAGAATGTTAGAGACAAATGGGATGTAGTAACCTTACTACCGAATGTTAGAGAAGAATGGGATGTAGTAGCCTCAGTACAGAATGTTAGATAAGAATGGAATGTAGTAGCCTTAGTACAGAATGTTAGAGAAGAATGCGATGTAGTAGCCTTAGTACAGAATGTTAGAGAAGAACGGGATGTAGTAGCCTTAGTACAGAATGTTAGAGAAGAATGGGATGTAGTAGCCTTAGTGCAGAATATTAGAGAAGAACAGGATGTAGCAGTCTTAGTACAGAATGTTAGAGAAGAATGGGATGTTTAGCCTTTGTACAGAATGTTAGAGAAGAATGGGATGTAGTAGCCTTACTACCGAATGTTAGAGAAGAATGGGATGTAGTAGCCTCAGTACAGAATGTTAGATAATAATAGAATGTAGTAGCCTTAGTACAGAATGTGAGAGAAGAATGGGATGTAGTAGCCTTAGTACAGAATGTTAGTACAGAATGTTAGTGCAGAATGTTAGAGAAGAATGGGATGTAGTAGCCTTAGTACAGAATGTTAGAGAAGAATGGG
The DNA here is from genome assembly GCF_040938575.1 of Ambystoma mexicanum. Lineage (NCBI taxonomy): Eukaryota > Metazoa > Chordata > Amphibia > Caudata > Ambystomatidae > Ambystoma > Ambystoma mexicanum. The sequence goes on from NC_090926.1 coordinate 868,858,231, forward strand.
ATGTAGTAGCCTTAGTACAGAATGTTAGAGAAGAATGGGATGTAGTAGCCTTAGTACAGAATGTTAGAGAAGAATGGGATGTAGTTGCCTTAGTACAGAATGTTAGAGAAGAATGGGATGTAGTAGCCTTAGTATAGAATGTTAGAGAAGAATGGGATGTAGTAGCCTTAGTACAGAATGTTAGAGAAGAATGGAATGTAGTAGCCTTAGTACAGAATGTTAGAGACGATTGGGATGTAGTAGCCTTAGTACAGAATGTTAGTGCAGAATGTTAGAGAAGAACGGGAGGTAGTAGCCCTAGTACAGAATGTTAGAGAAGAATGGGATGTAGTAACATTAGTACAGAATGTTAGAGAAGAATGGAATGTAGTAGCCTTAGTACAGAATGTTAGATAAGAATGGAATGTAGTAGCCTTAGTACAGAATGTTAGAGACGATTGGGATGTAGTAGCCTTAGTACAGAATGTTAGTGCAGAATGTTAAAGAAGAACCCAATGTAGCAGCCTTAGTACAGAATGTTAGAGAAGAATGGAATGTAGTAGCCTTAGTACAGAATGTTAGAGAATAATGGGATATAGTAGCCTTCGTACAGAATGTTAGAGAAGAATGGGATGTAGTAGCCTTAGTACAGAATGTTAGAGACACATGGGATGTAGTAACCTTACTACCGAATGTTAGAGAAGAATGGGATGTAGTAGCCTCAGTACAGAATGTTAGATAAGAATGGAATGTAGTAGCCTTAGTACAGAATGTTAGAGAAGAATGGGATGTAGTAGCCTTAGTACAGAATGTTAGAGAAGAACGGGATGTAGTAGCCTTAGTACAGAATGTTAGAGAAGAATGGGATGTAGTAGCCTTAGTGCAGAATATTAGAGAAGAACAGGATGTAGCAGTCTTAGTACAGAATGTTAGAGAAGAATGGGATGTTGTAGCCTTTGTACAGAATGTTAGAGAAGAATGGGATGTAGTAGCCTTACTACCGAATGTTAGAGAAGAATGGGATGTAGTAGCCTCAGTACAGAATGTTAGATAAGAATAGAATGTAGTAGCTTTAGTACAGAATGTGAGTGCAGAATGTTAGAGAAGAATGGGATGTAGTAGCCTTAGTACAGAATGTTAGAGAAGAATGGGATGTAGTAGCCTTAGTACAGAATGTTAGAGAAGAATGGGATGTAGTAGCCTTAGTACAGAATGTTAGAGAAGAATGGGATGTAGTTGCCTTAGTACAGAATGTTAGAGAAGAATGGGATGTAGTAGCCTTAGTATAGAATGTTGGAGAAGAATGGGATGTAGTAGCCTTAGTACAGAATGTTAGATAAGAATGGAATGTAGTAGCCTTAGTACAGAATGTTAGAGACGATTGGGATGTAGTAGCCTTAGTACAGAATGTTAGTGCAGAATGTTAGAGAAGAACCCAATGTAGCAGCCTTAGTACAGAATGTTAGAGAAAAATGGAATGTAGTAGCCTTAGTACAGAATGTTAGAGAATAATGGGATATAGTAGCCTTCGTACATAATGTTAGAGAAGAATGGGATGTAGTAGTCTTAGTACAGAATGTTATAGAAGAATGGAATGTAGTAGCCTTAGAACTGAATGTTATAGACAATTGGGATGTAGTAGCCTTAGTACAGAATGTTAGTGCAGAATGTTAGAGAAGAATGGGATGTAGTTGCCTTAGTACAGAATGTTAGAGAAGAATGGGATGTAGTAGCCTTAGTATAGAATGTTGGAGAAGAATGGGATGTAGTAGCCTTAGTACAGAATGTTAGAGAAGAATGGGATGTAGTAGCCTTAGTATAGAATGTTAGAGAAGAATGGGATGTAGTAGCCTTACTACCGAATGTTAGAGAAGAATGGGATGTAGTAGCCTCAGTACAGAATGTTAGATAAGAATAGAATGTAGTAGCTTTAGTACAGAATGTGAGTGCAGAATGTTAGAGAAGAATGGGATGTAGTAGCCTTAGTACAGAATGTTAGAGAAGAATGGGATGTAGTAGCCTTAGTACAGAATGTTAGAGAAGAATGGGATGTAGTAGCCTTAGTACAGAATGTTAGAGAAGAATGGGATGTAGTTGCCTTAGTACAGAATGTTAGAGAAGAATGGGATGTAGTAGCCTTAGTATAGAATGTTGGAGAAGAATGGGATGTAGTAGCCTTAGTACAGAATGTTAGATAAGAATGGAATGTAGTAGCCTTAGTACAGAATGTTAGAGACGATTGGGATGTAGTAGCCTTAGTACAGAATGTTAGTGCAGAATGTTAGAGAAGAACCCAATGTAGCAGCCTTAGTACAGAATGTTAGAGAAAAATGGAATGTAGTAGCCTTAGTACAGAATGTTAGAGAATAATGGGATATAGTAGCCTTCGTACATAATGTTAGAGAAGAATGGGATGTAGTAGTCTTAGTACAGAATGTTATAGAAGAATGGAATGTAGTAGCCTTAGAACTGAATGTTATAGACAATTGGGATGTAGTAGCCTTAGTACAGAATGTTAGTGCAGAATGTTAGAGAAGAACGGGAGGTAGTAGCCCTAGTACAGAATGTTAGAGAAGAATGGGATGTAGTAACCTTGGTACAGAATGTTAGCACAGAATGTTACAGAACAATGGGATGTAGTAGCCTTAGCACAGAATGTTAGAGAAGAATGGGATGTAGTAGCCTTAGTACAGATAGAGAAGAATGGGATGTAGTAGCCTTAGTACAGAATGTTAGAGAAGAATGGGATGTAGTCGCCTTAGTACAGAATGTTAGAGAAGAATGGGATGTAGTAGAGTTAGTACAGAATGTTAGCGCAGAATGTTGAGAAGAACGGGATTTAGTAGCCTTAGTACAGAATAGTAAAGAAAAATGGGATGTAGTAATCTTGGGACCAAATGGTAGCACAGAATGTTAGGGAAGAATGGGATGTAGTAGCCTTAGCACAGAATGTTAGAGAGGAATGGGATGTAGTAGCATTAGCACAGAATGTTAGAGAAGAATGGGATGTAGTAGCCTTAGTACAGAAAGGTAGAGAAAAATGGGATGTAGTAGCCTTAGTACAGAATGTTAGAGAAGAATGGGATGTAGTAGACTTAGTACAGAATGTTAAAGAAGAATGGGATGTGTTAGCCTTAGTACAGAATATTAGAGAAGAATGGGATGTAGTAGCCTTAGTACAGAATATTAGAGAAGAATGGGATGTAGTAGCCTTAGTACAGTATGTTAGAGAAGAATGGGATGTAGTCGCCTTAGTACAGAATGTTAGAGAAGAATGGGATGTAGCAGCCTTAGTACAGAATGTTAAAGTGGAATGGGATGTAGCCGCCTTAGTACAGAATGTTAGAGAAGAATGGGATGTAGTAGCCTTAGTACAGAATGTTAGAGACAAATGGGATGTAGTAACCTTACTACCGAATGTTAGAGAAGAATGGGATGTAGTAGCCTCAGTACAGAATGTTAGATAAGAATGGAATGTAGTAGCCTTAGTACAGAATGTTAGAGAAGAATGGGATGTAGTAGCCTTAGTACAGAATGTTAGAGAAGAACGGGATGTAGTAGCCTTAGTACAGAATGTTAGAGAAGAATGGGATGTAGTAGCCTTAGTGCAGAATATTAGAGAATAACAGGATGCAGCAGTCTTAGTACAGAATGTTAGAGAAGAATGGGATGTTGTAGCCTTAGTACAGAATGTTAGAGAAGAATGGGATGTAGTAGCCTTACTACCGAATGTTAGAGAAGAATGGGATGTAGTAGCCTCAGTATGGAATGTTAGATAAGAATAGAATGTAGTAGCCTTAGTACAGAATGTGAGAGAAGAATGGGATGTAGTTGCCTTAGTACAGAATGTTAAAGAAGAATGGGATGTAGTAGCCTTAGTACATAATGTAAGAGAAGAATGGGATGTAGTTGCCTTATTACAGAATGTTAGAGAAGAATGGGATGTAGTAGCCTTAGTACAGAATGTTAGAGACGATTGGGATGTAGTAGCCTTAGTACAGAATGTTAGAGAAGAATGGGATGTAGTAGCCTTAGTACAGAATGTTAGTGCAGAATGTTAGAGAAGAATGGGATGTAGTAGCCTTAGTACAGAATGTTAGAGAAGAATGGGATGTAGTAGCCTTAGCACAGAATGTTAGAGAAGAATGGGATGTAGTAGCCTTAGTACAGAAAGTTAAAGAATGGGATGTAGTAGCCTTAGTACAGAATGTTAGAGAAGAATGGGATGTAGTAGCCTTAGTACATAATGTTAAAGAAGAATGGGATGTGTTAGCCTTAGTACAGAATATTAGAGAAGAATGGGATGTAGTAGCCTTAGTACAGAATATTAGAGAAGAATGGGATGTAATAGCCTTAGTACAGCATGTTAGAGAAGAATGGGATGTAGTCGCCTTAGTACAGAATGTTAGAGAAGAATGGGATGTAGCAGCCTTAGTACAGAATGTTAGAGAAGAATGGGATGTAGTAGCCTTAGTACAGAATGTTAGAGAAGAATGGGATGTAGTAGCCTTAGTACATAATGTTAAAGAAGAATGGGATGTGTTAGCCTTAGTACAGAATATTAGAGAAGAATGGGATGTAGTAGCCTTAGTACAGAATATTAGAGAAGAATGGGATGTAGTAGCCTTAGTACAGCATGTTAGAGAAGAATGGGATGTAGTCGCCTTAGTACAGAATGTTAGAGAAGAATGGGATGTAGTAGCCTTAGTACAGAATGTTAGAGAAGAATGGGATGTAGTAGCCTTAGTACATAATGTTAAAGAAGAATGGGATGTGTTAGCCTTAGTACAGAATATTAGAGAAGAATGGGATGTAGTAGCCTTAGTACAGAATATTAGAGAAGAATGGGATGTAGTAGCCTTAGTACAGCATGTTAGAGAAGAATGGGATGTAGTCGCCTTAGTACAGAATGTTAGAGAAGAATGGGATGTAGCAGCCTTAGTACAGAATGTTAAAGTGGAATGGGATGTAGCCGCCTTAGTACAGAATGTTAGAGAAGAATGGGATGTAGTAGCCTCAGTACAGAATGTTAGATAAGAATAGAATGTAGTAGCCTTAGTACAGAATGTGAGAGAAGAATGGGATGTAGTTGCCTTAGTACAGAATGTTAAAGAAGAATGGGATGTAGTAGCCTTAGTATATAATGTAAGAGAAGAATGGGATGTAGTTGCCTTATTACAGAATGTTAGAGAAGAATGGGATGTAGTAGCCTTAGTACAGAATGTTAGAGACGATTGGGATGTAGTAGCCTTAGTACAGAATGTTAGAGAAGAATGGGATGTAGTAGCCTTAGTACAGAATGTTAGTGCAGAATGTTAGAGAAGAATGGGATGTAGTAGCCTTAGTACAGAATGTTAGAGAAGAATGGGATGTAGTAGCCTTAGCACAGAATGTTAGAGAAGAATGGGATGTAGTAGCCTTAGTACAGAAAGTTAGAGAAGAATGGGATGTAGTAGCCTTAGTACAGAATGTTAGAGAAGAATGGGATGTAGTAGCCTTAGCACAGAATGTTAGAGAAGAATGGGATGTAGTAGCCTTAGTACAGAATGTTAGAGAAGAATGGGATGTAGTAGCCTTAGTACATAATGTTAAAGAAGAATGGGATGTGTTAGCCTTAGTACAGAATATTAGAGAAGAATGGGATGTAGTAGCCTTAGTACAGAATATTAGAGAAGAATGGGATGTAGTAGCCTTAGTACAGCATGTTAGAGAAGAATGGGATGTAGTCGCCTTAGTACAGAATGTTAGAGAAGAATGGGATGTAGCAGGCTTAGTACAGAATGTTAAAGAGGAATGGGATGTAGCCGCCTTAGTACAGAATGTTAGAGAAGAATGGGATGTAGTAGCCTTAGTACAGAATGTTAGAGACAAATGGGATGTAGTAACCTTACTACCGAATGTTAGAGAAGAATGGGATGTAGTAGCCTCAGTACAGAATGTTAGATAAGAATGGAATGTAGTAGCCTTAGTACAGAATGTTAGAGAAGAATGGGATGTAGTAGCCTTAGTACAGAATGTTAGAGAAGAACGGGATGTAGTAGCCTTAGTACAGAATGTTAGAGAAGAATGGGATGTAGTAGCCTTAGTGCAGAATATTAGAGAAGAACAGGATGTAGCAGTCTTAGTACAGAATGTTAGAGAAGAATGGGATGTTTAGCCTTTGTACAGAATGTTAGAGAAGAATGGGATGTAGTAACCTTACTACCGAATGTTAGAGAAGAATGGGATGTAGTAGCCTCAGTACAGAATGTTAGATAAGAATAGAATGTAGTAGCCTTAGTACAGAATGTGAGAGAAGAATGGGATGTAGTTGCCTTAGTACAGAATGTTAAAGAAGAATGGGATGTAGTAGCCTTAGTACATAATGTAAGAGAAGAATGGGATGTAGTTGCCTTATTACAGAATGTTAGAGAAGAATGGGATGTAGTAGCCTTAGTACAGAATGTTAGAGACGATTGGGATGTAGTAGCCTTAGTACAGAATGTTAGAGAAGAATGGGATGTAGTAGCCTTAGTACAGAATGTTAGTGCAGAATGTTAGAGAAGAATGGGATGTAGTAGCCTTAGTACAGAATGTTAGAGAAGAATGGGATGTAGTAGCCTTAGCACAGAATGTTAGAGAAGAATGGGATGTAGTAGCCTTAGTACAGAAAGTTAGAGAAGAATGGGATGTAGTAGCCTTAGTACAGAATGTTAGAGAAGAATGGGATGTAGTAGCCTTAGTACATAATGTTAAAGAAGAATGGGATGTGTTAGCCTTAGTACAGAATATTAGAGAAGAATGGGATGTAGTAGCCTTAGTACAGAATATTAGAGAAAAATGGGATGTAGTAGCCTTAGTACAGCATGTTAGAGAAGAATGGGATGTAGTCGCCTTAGTACAGAATGTTAAAGAAGAATGGGATGTAGCAGGCTTAGTACAGAATGTTAAAGAGGAATGGGATGTAGCCGCCTTAGTACAGAATGTTAGAGAAGAATGGGATGTAGTAGCCTTAGTACAGATTGTTAGAGACAAATGGGATGTAGTAACCTTACTACCGAATGTTATAGAAGAATGGGATGTAGTAGCCTCAGTACAGAATGTTAGATAAGAATGGAATGTAGTAGCCTTAGTACAGAATGTTAGAGACGATTGGGATGTAGTAGCCTTAGTACAGAATGTTAGAGAAGAATGGGATGTAGTAGCCTTAGTACAGAATGTTAGTGCAGAATGTTAGAGAAGAATGGGATGTAGTAGCCTTAGTACAGAATGTTAGAGAAGAATGGGATGTAGTAGCCTTAGCACAGAATGTTAGAGAAGAATGGGATGTAGTAGCCTTAGTACAGAAAGTTAGAGAAGAATGGGATGTAGTAGCCTTAGTACAGAATGTTAGAGAAGAATGGGATGTAGTAGCCTTAGCACAGAATGTTAGAGAAGAATGGGATGTAGTAGCCTTAGTACAGAATGTTAGAGAAGAATGGGATGTAGTAGCCTTAGTACATAATGTTAAAGAAGAATGGGATGTGTTAGCCTTAGTACAGAATATTAGAGAAGAATGGGATGTAGTAGCCTTAGTACAGAATATTAGAGAAGAATGGGATGTAGTAGCCTTAGTACAGCATGTTAGAGAAGAATGGGATGTAGTCGCCTTAGTACAGAATGTTAGAGAAGAATGGGATGTAGCAGGCTTAGTACAGAATGTTAAAGAGGAATGGGATGTAGCCGCCTTAGTACAGAATGTTAGAGAAGAATGGGATGTAGTAGCCTTAGTACAGAATGTTAGAGACAAATGGGATGTAGTAACCTTACTACCGAATGTTAGAGAAGAATGGGATGTAGTAGCCTCAGTACAGAATGTTAGATAAGAATGGAATGTAGTAGCCTTAGTACAGAATGTTAGAGAAGAATGGGATGTAGTAGCCTTAGTACAGAATGTTAGAGAAGAACAGGATGTAGTAGCCTTAGTACAGAATGTTAGAGAAGAATGGGATGTAGTAGCCTTAGTGCAGAATATTAGAGAAGAACAGGATGTAGCAGTCTTAGTACAGAATGTTAGAGAAGAATGGGATGTTTAGCCTTTGTACAGAATGTTAGAGAAGAATGGGATGTAGTAGCCTTACTACCGAATGTTAGAGAAGAATGGGATGTAGTAGCCTCAGTACAGAATGTTAGATAAGAATAGAATGTAGTAGCCTTAGTACAGAATGTGAGAGAAGAATGGGATGTAGTTGCCTTAGTACAGAATGTTAAAGAAGAATGGGATGTAGTAGCCTTAGTACATAATGTAAGAGAAGAATGGGATGTAGTTGCCTTATTACAGAATGTTAGAGAAGAATGGGATGTAGTAGCCTTAGTACAGAATGTTAGAGACGATTGGGATGTAGTAGCCTTAGTACAGAATGTTAGAGAAGAATGGGATGTAGTAGCCTTAGTACAGAATGTTAGTGCAGAATGTTAGAGAAGAATGGGATGTAGTAGCCTTAGTACAGAATGTTAGAGAAGAATGGGATGTAGTAGCCTTAGCACAGAATTTTAGAGAAGAACGGGATGTAGTAGCCTTAGTACAGAAAGTTAGAGAAGAATGGGATGTAGTAGCCTTAGTACAGAATGTTAGAGAAGAATGGGATGTAGTATCCTTAGTACATAATGTTAAAGAAGAATGGGATGTGTTAGCCTTAGTACAGAATATTAGAGAAGAATGGGATGTAGTAGCTTTAGTACAGAATATTAGAGAAGAATGGGATGTAGTAGCCTTAGTACAACATGTTAGAGAAGAATGGGATGTAGCCGCCTTAGTACAGAATGTTAGAGAAGAATGGGATGTAGTAGCCTTAGTACAGAATGTTAGAGACAAATGGGATGTAGTAACCTTACTACCGAATGTTATAGAAGAATGGGATGTAGTAGCCTCATTACAGAATGTTAGATAAGAATGGAATGTAGTAGCCTTAGTACAGAATGTTAGAGAAGAATGGGATGTAGTAGCCTTAGTACAGAATGTTAGAGAAGAACGGGATGTAGTAGCCTTAGTACAGAATGTTAGAGAAGAATGGGATGTAGTAGCCTTAGTGCAGAATATTAGAGAAGAACAGGATGTAGCAGTCTTAGTACAGAATGTTAGAGAAGAATGGGATGTTTAGCCTTTGTACAGAATGTTAGAGAAGAATGGGATGTAGTAGCCTTACTACCGAATGTTAGAGAAGAATGGGATGTAGTAGCCTCAGTACAGAATGTTAAAGAAGAATGGGATGTAGTAGCCTTAGTACAGAATGTGAGAGAAGAATGGGATGTAGTTGCCTTAGTACAGAATGTTAAAGAAGAATGGGATGTAGTAGCCTTAGTACATAATGTAAGAGAAGAATGGGATGTAGTTGCCTTATTACAGAATGTTAGAGAAGAATGGGATGTAGTAGCCTTAGTACAGAATGTTAGAGACGATTGGGATGTAGTAGCCTTAGTACAGAATGTTAGAGAAGAATCGGATGTAGTAGCCTTAGTACAGAATGTTAGTGCAGAATGTTAGAGAAGAATGGGATGTAGTAGCCTTAGTACAGAATGTTAAAGAAGAATGGGATGTAGTAGCCTTAGCACAGAATGTTAGAGAAGAATGGGATGTAGTAGCCTTAGTACAGAAAGTTAGAGAAGAATGGGATGTAGTAGCCTTAGTACAGAATGTTAGAGAAGAATGGGATGTAGTAGCCTTAGTACATAATGTTAAAGAAGAATGGGATGTGTTAGCCTTAGTACAGAATATTAGAGAAGAATGGGATGTAGTAGCCTTAGTACAGAATATTAGAGAAGAATGGGATGTAGTAGCCTTAGTACAGCATGTTAGAGAAGAATGGGATGTAGTCGCCTTAGTACAGAATGTTAGAGAAGAATGGGATGTAGCAGGCTTAGTACAGAATGTTAAAGAGGAATGGGATGTAGCCGCCTTAGTACAGAATGTTAGAGAAGAATGGGATGTAGTAGCCTTAGTACAGAATGTTAGAGACAAATGGGATGTAGTAACCTTACTACCGAATGTTAGAGCAGAATGGGATGTAGTAGCCTCAGTACAGAATGTTAGATAAGAATGGAATGTAGTAGCCTTAGTACAGAATGTTAGAGAAGAATGCGATGTAGTAGCCTTAGTACAGAATGTTAGAGAAGAACGGGATGTAGTAGCCTTAGTACAGAATGTTAGAGAAGAATGGGATGTAGTAGCCTTAGTGCAGAATATTAGAGAAGAACAGGATGTAGCAGTCTTAGTACAGAATGTTAGAGAAGAATGGGATGTTTAGCCTTTGTACAGAATGTTAGAGAAGAATGGGATGTAGTAGCCTTACTACCGAATGTTAGAGAAGAATGGGATGTAGTAGCCTCAGTACAGAATGTTAGATAATAATAGAATGTAGTAGCCTTAGTACAGAATGTGAGAGAAGAATGGGATGTAGTAGCCTTAGTACAGAATGTTAGTACAGAATGTTAGTGCAGAATGTTAGAGAAGAATGGGATGTAGTAGCCTTAGTACAGAATGTTAGAGAAGAATGGGATGTAGTAGCCTTAGTACAGAATGTTAGAGAAGAATGGGATGTAGTAGCCTTAGTACAGAATGTTAGAGAAGAATGGGATGTAGTTGCCTTAGTACAGAATGTTAGAGAAGAATGGGATGTAGTAGCCTTAGTATAGAATGTTAGAGAAGAATGGGATGTAGTAGCCTTAGTACAGAATGTTAGAGAAGAATGGAATGTAGTAGCCTTAGTACAGAATGTTAGAGACGATTGGGATGTAGTAGCCTTAGTACAGAATGTTAGTGCAGAATGTTAGAGAAGAACGGGATGTAGTAGCCCTAGTACAGAATGTTAGAGAAGAATGGGATGTAGTAACATTAGTACAGAATGTTAGAGAAGAATGGAATGTAGTAGCCTTAGTACAGAATGTTAGATAAGAATGGAATGTAGTAGCCTTAGTACAGAATGTTAGAGACGATTGGGATGTAGTAGCCTTAGTACAGAATGTTAGTGCAGAATGTTAAAGAAGAACCCAATGTAGCAGCCTTAGTACAGAATGTTAGAGAAGAATGGAATGTAGTAGCCTTAGTACAGAATGTTAGAGAATAATGGGATATAGTAGCCTTCGTACAGAATGTTAGAGAAGAATGGGATGTAGTAGCCTTAGTACAGAATGTTAGTGCAGAATGTTAGAGAAGAACGGGAGGTAGTAGCCCTAGTACAGAATGTTAGAGAAGAATGGGATGTAGTAACATTAGTACAGAATGTTAGAGAAGAATGGGATGTAGTAGCCTTAGTACAGAATGTTAGAGAAGAACGGGATGAAGTAGCCTTAGTAAAGAATGTTATAGAAGAATGGGATGTAGTAGCCTTGGTACAGAATGTTAGTGCAGAATGTGAGAGAAGAATGGGATGTAGTAGCTTTAGTGCAGAATGTTAGAGAAGAATGGGATGAAGTAGCCTTAGTAAAGAATGTTAGATAAGACTGGGATATAGTAGCCTTAATAGAGAATGTTAGAGACGATTGGGATGTAGTAGCCTTAGTACAGAATGTTAGTGCAGAATGTGAAAGAAGAACGGGATGTAGCAGCCTTAGTACAGAATGTTAGTGCAGAATGTTAGAGAAGAATGGGATGTAGTAGCCTTAGTACAGAATGTTAGAGAAGAATGGGATGTAGTAGCCTTAGCACAGAATGTTAGAGAAGAATGGGATGTAGTAGCCTTAGTACAGAAAGTTAGAGAAGAATGGGATGTAGTAGCCTTAGTACAGAATGTTAGAGAAGAATGGGATGTAGTAGCCTTAGTACATAATGTTAAAGAAGAATGGGATGTTTTAGCCTTAGTACAGAATATTAGAGAAGAATGGGATATAGTAGCCTTAGTACAGAATATTAGAGAAGAATGGGATGTAGTAGCCTTAGTACAGCATGTTAGAGAAGAATGGGATGTAGTCGCCTTAGTACAGAATGTTAGAGAAGAATGGGATGTAGCAGGCTTAGTACAGAATGTTAAAGAGGAATGGGATGTAGCCGCCTTAGTACAGAATGTTACAGAAGAATGGGATGTAGTAGCCGTAGTACAGAATGTTAGAGACAAATGGGATGTAGTAACCTTACTACCGAATGTTAGAGAAGAATGGGATGTAGTAGCCTCAGTACAGAATGTTAGATAAGAATGGAATGTAGTAGCCTTAGTACAGAATGTTAGAGAAGAATGGGATGTAGTAGCCTTAGTAAAGAATGTTAGAGAAGAACGGGATGTAGTAGCCTTAGTACAGAATGTTAGAGAAGAATGGGATGTAGTAGCCTTAGTGCAGAATATTAGAGAAGAACAGGATGTAGCAGTCTTAGTACAGAATGTTAGAGAAGAATGGGATGTAGTAGCCTTAGTACAGAATGTTAGAGACAAATGGGATGTAGTAACCTTACTACCGAATGTTAGAGACGATTGGGATGTAGTAGCCTTAGTACAGAATGTTAGTGCAGAATGTTAGAGAAGAACCCAATGTAGCAGCCTTAGTACAGAATGTTAGAGAAGAATGGAATGTAGTAGCCTTAGTACAGAATGTTAGAGAATAATGGGATATAGTAGCCTTCGTACAGAATGTTAGAGAAGAATGGGATGTAGTAGTCTTAGTACAGAATGTTAGAGAAGAATGGGATGTAGCAGGCTTAGTACAGAATGTTAAAGAGGAATGGGATGTAGCCGCCTTAGTACAGAATGTTAGAGAAGAATGGGATGTAGTAGCCTTAGTACAGAATGTTAGAGACAAATGGGATGTAGTAACCTTACTACCGAATGTCAGAGAAGAATGGGATGTAGTAGCCTCAGTACAGAATGTTAGATAAGAATGGAATGTAGTAGCCTTAGTACAGAATGTTAGAGAAGAATGGGATGTAGTAGCCTTAGTACAGAATGTTAGAGAAGAACGGGATGTAGTAGCCTTAGTACAGAATGTTAGAGAAGAATGGGATGTAGTAGCCTTAGTGCAGAATATTAGAGAAGAACAGGATGTAGCAGTCTTAGTACAGAATGTTAGAGAAGAATGGGATGTAGTAGCCTTAGTACAGAATGTTAGAGACAAATGGGATGTAGTAACCTTACTACCGAATGTTAGAGACGATTGGGATGTAGTAGCCTTAGTACAGAATGTTAGTGCAGAATGTTAGAGAAGAACCCAATGTAGCATCCTTAGTACAGAATGTTAGAGAAGAATGGAATGTAGTAGCCTTAGTACAGAATGTTAGAGAATAATGGGATATAGTAGCCTTCGTACAGAATGTTAGAGAAGAATGGGATGTAGTAGTCTTAGTACAGAATGTTATAGAAGAATGGAATGTAGTAGCCTTAGAACTGAATGTTATAGACAATTGGGATGTAGTAGCCTTAGTACAGAATGTTAGTGCAGAATGTTAGAGAAGAACGGGAGGTAGTAGCCCTAGTACAGAATGTTAGAGAAGAATGGGATGTAGTAACCTTGGTACAGAATGTTAGCACAGAATGTTACAGAACAATGGGATGTAGTAGCCTTAGCACAGAATGTTAGAGAAGAATGGGATGTAGTAGCTTTAGTACAGATAGAGAAGAATGGGATGTAGTAGCCTTAGTACAGAATGTTAGAGAAGAATGGGATGCAGTCGCCTTAGAACAGAATGTTAGAGAAGAATGGGATGTAGTAGAGTTAGTACAGAATGTTAGCGCAGAATGTTGAGAAGAACGGGATTTAGTAGCCTTAGTACAGAATAGTAAAGAAAAATGGGATGTAGTAATCTTGGGACAGAATGGTAGCACAGAATGTTAGGGAAGAATGGGATGTAGTAGCCTTAGCACAGAATGTTAGAGAAGAGAAGATAGAGAAGAATGGGATGTAGTAGCATTAGCACAGAATGTTAGAGAAGAATGGGATGTAGTAGCCTTAGTACCGAAAGGTAGAGAAAAATGGGATGTAGTAGCCTTAGTACAGAATGTTAGAGAAGAATGGGATGTAGTAGCTTTAGTACAGATAGAGAAGAATGGGATGTAGTAGTCTTAGTACAGAATGTTAGAGAAGAATGGGATGCAGTCGCCTTAGAACAGAATGTTAGAGAAGAATGGGATGTAGTAGAGTTAGTACAGAATGTTAGCGCAGAATGTTGAGAAGAACGGGATTTAGTATCCTTAGTACAGAATAGTAAAGAAAAATGGGATGTAGTAATCTTGGGACAGAATGGTAGCACAGAATGTTAGGGAAGAATGGGATGTAGTAGCCTTAGCACAGAATGTTAGAGAAGAGAAGATAGAGAAGAATGGGATGTAGTAGCATTAGCACAGAATGTTAGAGAAGAATGGGATGTAGTAGCCTTAGTACAGAAAGGTAGAGAAAAATGGGATGTAGTAGCCTTAGTACAGAATGTTAGAGAAGAATGGGATGTAGTAGCCTTAGTACAGAATGTTAAAGAAGAATGGGATGTGTTAGCCTTAGTACAGAATATTAGAGAAGAATGGGATGTAGTAGCCTTAGTACAGAATATTAGAGAAGAATGGGATGTAGTAGCCTTAGTACAGAATGTTAGAGAAGAATGGGATGTAGTAGCCTTAGCACAGAATGTTAGAGAAGAATGGGATGTAGTAGCCTTAGTACAGAAAGTTAGAGAAGAATGGGATGTAGTAGCCTTAGTACAGAATGTTAGAGAAGAATGGGATGTAGTAGCCTTAGTACATATAGTTAAAGAAGAATGGGATGTGTTAGCCTTAGTACAGAATATTAGAGAAGAATGGGATGTAGTAGCCTTAGTACAGTATATTAGAGAAGAATGGGATGTAGTAGCCTTAGTACAGCATGTTAGAGAAGAATGGGATGTAGTCGCCTTAGTACAGAATGTTAGAGAAGAATGGGATGTAGCAGGCTTAGTACAGAATGTTAAAGAGGAATGGGATGTAGCCGCCTTAGTACAGAATGTTAAAGAAGAATGGGATGTAGTAGCCTTAGTACAGAATGTTAGAGACAAATGGGATGTAGTAACCTTACTACCGAATGTTAGAGAAGAATGGGATGTAGTAGCCTCAGTACAGAATGTTAGATAAGAATGGAATGTAGTAGCCTTAGTACAGAATGTTAGAGAAGAATGGGATGTAGTAGCCTTAGTACAGAATGTTAGAGAAGAACGGGATGTAGTAGCGTTAGTACAGAATGTTAGAGAAGAATGGGATGTAGTAGCCTTAGTGCAGAATATTAGAGAAGAACAGGATGTAGCAGTCTTAGTACAGAATGTTAGAGAAGAATGGGATGTTTAGCCTTTGTACAGAATGTTAGAGAAGAATGGGATGTAGTAGCCTTACTACCGAATGTTAGAGAAGAATGGGATGTAGTAGCCTTAGTACAGAATGTGAGAGAAGAATGGGATGTAGTTGCCTTAGTACAGAATGTTAAAGAAGAATGGGATGTAGTAGCCTTAGTACATAATGTAAGAGAAGAATGGGATGTAGTAGCCTTATTACAGAATGTTAGAGAAGAATGGGATGTAGTAGCCTTAGTACATAATGTAAGAGAAGAATGGGATGTAGTAGCCTTATTACAGAATGTTAGAGAAGAATGGGATGTAGTAGCCTTACTACCGAATGTTAGAGAAGAATGGGATGTAGTAGCCTTAGTACAGAATGTGAGAGAAGAATGGGATGTAGTTGCCTTAGTACAGAATGTTAAAGAAGAATGGGATGTAGTAGCCTTAGTACATAATGTAAGAGAAGAATGGGATGTAGTAGCCTTATTACAGAATGTTAGAGAAGAATGGGATGTAGTAGCCTTAGTACAGAATGTTAGAGACGATTGGGATGTAGTAGCCTTAGTACAGAATGTTAGAGAAGAATGGTATGTAGTAGCCTTAGTACAGAATGTTAGTGCAGAATGGGATGTAGTAGCCTTAGCACAGAATGTTAGAGAAGAATGGGATGTAGTAGCCTTAGTACAGAAAGTTAGAGAAGAATGGGATGTAGTAGCCTTAGTACAGAATGTTAGAGAAGAATGGGATGTAGTAGCCTTAGTACATAATGTTAAAGAAGAATTGGATGTGTTAGCCTTAGTACAGAATATTAGAGAAGAATGGGATGTAGTAGCCTTAGTACAGAATATTAGAGAAGAATGGGATGTAGTAGCCTTAGTACAGCATGTTAGAGAAGAATGGGATGTAGTCGCCTTAGTACAGAATGTTAGAGAAGAATGGGATGTAACAGGCTTAGTACAGAATGTTAAAGAGGAATGGGATGTAGCCGCCTTAGTACAGAATGTTAGAGAAGAATGGGATGTAGTAGCCTTAGTACAGAATGTTAGAGACAAATGGGATGTAGTAGCCTTAGTACAGAATGTTAGAGAAGAATGCGATGTAGTAGCCTTAGTACAGAATGTTAGAGAAGAACGGGATGTAGTAGCCTTAGTACAGAATGTTAGAGAAGAATGGGATATAGTAGCCTTAGTGCAGAATATTAGAGAAGAACAGGATGTAGCAGTCTTAGTACAGAATGTTAGAGAAGAATGGGATGTTTAGCCTTTGTACAGAATGTTAGAGAAGAATGGGATGTAGTAGCCTTACTACCGAATGTTAGAGAAGAATGGGATGTAGTAGCCTCAGTACAGAATGTTAGATAATAATAGAATGTAGTAGCCTTAGTACAGAATGTGAGAGAAGAATGGGATGTAGTAGCCTTAGTACAGAATGTTAGTACAGAATGTTAGTGCAGAATGTTAGAGAAGAATGGGATGTAGTAGCCTTAGTACAGAATGTTAGAGAAGAATGGGATGTAGTAGCCTTAGTACAGAATGTTAGAGAAGAATGGGATGTAGTAGCCTTAGTACAGAATGTTAGAGAAGAATGGGATGTAGTTGCCTTAGTACAGAATGTTAGAGAAGAATGGGATGTAGTAGCCTTAGTATAGAATGTTAGAGAAGAATGGGATGTAGTAGCCTTAGTACAGAATGTTAGAGAAGAATGGAATGTAGTAGCCTTAGTACAGAATGTTAGAGACGATTGGGATGTAGTAGCCTTAGTACAGAATGTTAGTGCAGAATGTTAGAGAAGAACGGGAGGTAGTAGCCCTAGTACAGAATGTTAGAGAAGAATGGGATGTAGTAACATTAGTACAGAATGTTAGAGAAGAATGGAATGTAGTAGCCTTAGTACAGAATGTTAGATAAGAATGGAATGTAGTAGCCTTAGTACAGAATGTTAGAGACGATTGGGATGTAGTAGCCTTAGTACAGAATGTTAGTGCAGAATGTTAAAGAAGAACCCAATGTAGCAGCCTTAGTACAGAATGTTAGAGAAGAATGGAATGTAGTAGCCTTAGTACAGAATGTTAGAGAATAATGGGATATAGTAGCCTTCGTACAGAATGTTAGAGAAGAATGGGATGTAGTAGCCTTAGTACAGAATGTTAGTGCAGAATGTTAGAGAAGAACGGGAGGTAGTAGCCCTAGTACAGAATGTTAGAGAAGAATGGGATGTAGTAACATTAGTACAGAATGTTAGAGAAGAATGGGATGTAGTAGCCTTAGTACAGAATGTTAGAGAAGAACGGGATGAAGTAGCCTTAGTAAAGAATGTTATAGAAGAATGGGATGTAGTAGCCTTGGTACAGAATGTTAGTGCAGAATGTGAGAGAAGAATGGGATGTAGTAGCTTTAGTGCAGAATGTTAGAGAAGAATGGGATGAAGTAGCCTTAGTAAAGAATGTTAGATAAGACTGGGATATAGTAGCCTTAATAGAGAATGTTAGAGACGATTGGGATGTAGTAGCCTTAGTACAGAATGTTAGTGCAGAATGTGAAAGAAGAACGGGATGTAGCAGCCTTAGTACAGAATGTTAGTGCAGAATGTTAGAGAAGAATGGGATGTAGTAGCCTTAGTACAGAATGTTAGAGAAGAATGGGATGTAGTAGCCTTAGCACAGAATGTTAGAGAAGAATGGGATGTAGTAGCCTTAGTACAGAAAGTTAGAGAAGAATGGGATGTAGTAGCCTTAGTACAGAATGTTAGAGAAGAATGGGATGTAGTAGCCTTAGTACATAATGTTAAAGAAGAATGGGATGTTTTAGCCTTAGTACAGAATATTAGAGAAGAATGGGATATAGTAGCCTTAGTACAGAATATTAGAGAAGAATGGGATGTAGTAGCCTTAGTACAGCATGTTAGAGAAGAATGGGATGTAGTCGCCTTAGTACAGAATGTTAGAGAAGAATGGGATGTAGCAGGCTTAGTACAGAATGTTAAAGAGGAATGGGATGTAGCCGCCTTAGTACAGAATGTTACAGAAGAATGGGATGTAGTAGCCGTAGTACAGAATGTTAGAGACAAATGGGATGTAGTAACCTTACTACCGAATGTTAGAGAAGAATGGGATGTAGTAGCCTCAGTACAGAATGTTAGATAAGAATGGAATGTAGTAGCCTTAGTACAGAATGTTAGAGAAGAATGGGATGTAGTAGCCTTAGTAAAGAATGTTAGAGAAGAACGGGATGTAGTAGCCTTAGTACAGAATGTTAGAGAAGAATGGGATGTAGTAGCCTTAGTGCAGAATATTAGAGAAGAACAGGATGTAGCAGTCTTAGTACAGAATGTTAGAGAAGAATGGGATGTAGTAGCCTTAGTACAGAATGTTAGAGACAAATGGGATGTAGTAACCTTACTACCGAATGTTAGAGACGATTGGGATGTAGTAGCCTTAGTACAGAATGTTAGTGCAGAATGTTAGAGAAGAACCCAATGTAGCAGCCTTAGTACAGAATGTTAGAGAAGAATGGAATGTAGTAGCCTTAGTACAGAATGTTAGAGAATAATGGGATATAGTAGCCTTCGTACAGAATGTTAGAGAAGAATGGGATGTAGTAGTCTTAGTACAGAATGTTAGAGAAGAATGGGATGTAGCAGGCTTAGTACAGAATGTTAAAGAGGAATGGGATGTAGCCGCCTTAGTACAGAATGTTAGAGAAGAATGGGATGTAGTAGCCTTAGTACAGAATGTTAGAGACAAATGGGATGTAGTAACCTTACTACCGAATGTCAGAGAAGAATGGGATGTAGTAGCCTCAGTACAGAATGTTAGATAAGAATGGAATGTAGTAGCCTTAGTACAGAATGTTAGAGAAGAATGGGATGTAGTAGCCTTAGTACAGAATGTTAGAGAAGAACGGGATGTAGTAGCCTTAGTACAGAATGTTAGAGAAGAATGGGATGTAGTAGCCTTAGTGCAGAATATTAGAGAAGAACAGGATGTAGCAGTCTTAGTACAGAATGTTAGAGAAGAATGGGATGTAGTAGCCTTAGTACAGAATGTTAGAGACAAATGGGATGTAGTAACCTTACTACCGAATGTTAGAGACGATTGGGATGTAGTAGCCTTAGTACAGAATGTTAGTGCAGAATGTTAGAGAAGAACCCAATGTAGCATCCTTAGTACAGAATGTTAGAGAAGAATGGAATGTAGTAGCCTTAGTACAGAATGTTAGAGAATAATGGGATATAGTAGCCTTCGTACAGAATGTTAGAGAAGAATGGGATGTAGTAGTCTTAGTACAGAATGTTATAGAAGAATGGAATGTAGTAGCCTTAGAACTGAATGTTATAGACAATTGGGATGTAGTAGCCTTAGTACAGAATGTTAGTGCAGAATGTTAGAGAAGAACGGGAGGTAGTAGCCCTAGTACAGAATGTTAGAGAAGAATGGGATGTAGTAACCTTGGTACAGAATGTTAGCACAGAATGTTACAGAACAATGGGATGTAGTAGCCTTAGCACAGAATGTTAGAGAAGAATGGGATGTAGTAGCTTTAGTACAGATAGAGAAGAATGGGATGTAGTAGCCTTAGTACAGAATGTTAGAGAAGAATGGGATGCAGTCGCCTTAGAACAGAATGTTAGAGAAGAATGGGATGTAGTAGAGTTAGTACAGAATGTTAGCGCAGAATGTTGAGAAGAACGGGATTTAGTAGCCTTAGTACAGAATAGTAAAGAAAAATGGGATGTAGTAATCTTGGGACAGAATGGTAGCACAGAATGTTAGGGAAGAATGGGATGTAGCAGCCTTAGCACAGAATGTTAGAGAAGAGAAGATAGAGAAGAATGGGATGTAGTAGCATTAGCACAGAATGTTAGAGAAGAATGGGATGTAGTAGCCTTAGTACCGAAAGGTAGAGAAAAATGGGATGTAGTAGCCTTAGTACAGAATGTTAGAGAAGAATGGGATGTAGTAGCTTTAGTACAGATAGAGAAGAATGGGATGTAGTAGCCTTAGTACAGAATGTTAGAGAAGAATGGGATGCAGTCGCCTTAGAACAGAATGTTAGAGAAGAATGGGATGTAGTAGAGTTAGTACAGAATGTTAGCGCAGAATGTTGAGAAGAACGGGATTTAGTAGCCTTAGTACAGAATAGTAAAGAAAAATGGGATGTAGTAATCTTGGGACAGAATGGTAGCACAGAATGTTAGGGAAGAATGGGATGTAGTAGCCTTAGCACAGAATGTTAGAGAAGAGAAGATAGAGAAGAATGGGATGTAGTAGCATTAGCACAGAATGTTAGAGAAGAATGGGATGTAGTAGCCTTAGTACAGAAAGGTAGAGAAAAATGGGATGTAGTAGCCTTAGTACAGAATGTTAGAGAAGAATGGGATGTAGTAGCCTTAGTACAGAATGTTAAAGAAGAATGGGATGTGTTAGCCTTAGTACAGAATATTAGAGAAGAATGGGATGTAGTAGCCTTAGTACAGAATATTAGAGAAGAATGGGATGTAGTAGCCTTAGTACAGAATGTTAGAGAAGAATGGGATGTAGTAGCCTTAGCACAGAATGTTAGAGAAGAATGGGATGTAGTAGCCTTAGTACAGAAAGTTAGAGAAGAATGGGATGTAGTAGCCTTAGTACAGAATGTTAGAGAAGAATGGGATGTAGTAGCCTTAGTACATATAGTTAAAGAAGAATGGGATGTGTTAGCCTTAGTACAGAATATTAGAGAAGAATGGGATGTAGTAGCCTTAGTACAGTATATTAGAGAAGAATGGGATGTAGTAGCCTTAGTACAGCATGTTAGAGAAGAATGGGATGTAGTCGCCTTAGTACAGAATGTTAGAGAAGAATGGGATGTAGCAGGCTTAGTACAGAATGTTAAAGAGGAATGGGATGTAGCCGCCTTAGTACAGAATGTTAAAGAAGAATGGGATGTAGTAGCCTTAGTACAGAATGTTAAAGACAAATGGGATGTAGTAACCTTACTACCGAATGTTAGAGAAGAATGGGATGTAGTAGCCTCAGTACAGAATGTTAGATAAGAATGGAATGTAGTAGCCTTAGTACAGAATGTTAGAGAAGAATGGGATGTAGTAGCCTTAGTACAGAATGTTAGAGAAGAACGGGATGTAGTAGCGTTAGTACAGAATGTTAGAGAAGAATGGGATGTAGTAGCCTTAGTGCAGAATATTAGAGAAGAACAGGATGTAGCAGTCTTAGTACAGAATGTTAGAGAAGAATGGGATGTTTAGCCTTTGTACAGAATGTTAGAGAAGAATGGGATGTAGTAGCCTTACTACCGAATGTTAGAGAAGAATGGGATGTAGTAGCCTTAGTACAGAATGTGAGAGAAGAATGGGATGTAGTTGCCTTAGTACAGAATGTTAAAGAAGAATGGGATGTAGTAGCCTTAGTACATAATGTAAGAGAAGAATGGGATGTAGTAGCCTTATTACAGAATGTTAGAGAAGAATGGGATGTAGTAGCCTTAGTACATAATGTAAGAGAAGAATGGGATGTAGTAGCCTTATTACAGAATGTTAGAGAAGAATGGGATGTAGTAGCCTTACTACCGAATGTTAGAGAAGAATGGGATGTAGTAGCCTTAGTACAGAATGTGAGAGAAGAATGGGATGTAGTTGCCTTAGTACAGAATGTTAAAGAAGAATGGGATGTAGTAGCCTTAGTACATAATGTAAGAGAAGAATGGGATGTAGTAGCCTTATTACAGAATGTTAGAGAAGAATGGGATGTAGTAGCCTTAGTACAGAATGTTAGAGACGATTGGGATGTAGTAGCCTTAGTACAGAATGTTAGAGAAGAATGGTATGTAGTAGCCTTAGTACAGAATGTTAGTGCAGAATGTTAGAGAAGAATGGGATGTAGTAGCCTTAGTACAGAATGTTAGAGAAGAATGGGATGTAGTAGCCTTAGCACAGAATGTTAGAGAAGAATGGGATGTAGTAGCCTTAGTACAGAAAGTTAGAGAAGAATGGGATGTAGTAGCCTTAGTACAGAATGTTAGAGAAGAATGGGATGTAGTAGCCTTAGTACATAATGTTAAAGAAGAATTGGATGTGTTAGCCTTAGTACAGAATATTAGAGAAGAATGGGATGTAGTAGCCTTAGTACAGAATATTAGAGAAGAATGGGATGTAGTAGCCTTAGTACAGCATGTTAGAGAAGAATGGGATGTAGTCGCCTTAGTACAGAATGTTAGAGAAGAATGGGATGTAACAGGCTTAGTACAGAATGTTAAAGAGGAATGGGATGTAGCCGCCTTAGTACAGAATGTTAGAGAAGAATGGGATGTAGTAGCCTTAGTACAGAATGTTAGAGACAAATGGGATGTAGTAGCCTTAGTACAGAATGTTAGAGAAGAATGCGATGTAGTAGCCTTAGTACAGAATGTTAGA
Organism: Ambystoma mexicanum; assembly: GCF_040938575.1. Classification (NCBI taxonomy): domain Eukaryota; kingdom Metazoa; phylum Chordata; class Amphibia; order Caudata; family Ambystomatidae; genus Ambystoma; species Ambystoma mexicanum. The sequence goes on from NC_090926.1 coordinate 868,880,849, forward strand.
GAAGAACGGGATGTAGTAGCCTTAGTACAGAATGTTAGACAAGAATGGGATGTAGTAGCCTTAGTGCAGAATATTAGAGAAGAACAGGATGTAGCAGTCTTAGTACAGAATGTTAGAGAAGAATGGGATGTTTAGCCTTTGTACAGAATGTTAGAGAAGAATGGGATGTAGTAGCCTTACTACCGAATGTTAGAGAAGAATGGGATGTAGTAGCCTCAGTACAGAATGTTAGATAAGAATGGAATGTAGTAGCCTTAGTACAGAATGTTAGAGAAGAATGTGATGTAGTAGCCTTAGTACAGAATGTTAGAGAAGAACGGGATGTAGTAGCCTTAGTACAGAATGTTAGAGAAGAATGGGATGTAGTAGCCTTAGTGCAGAATATTAGAGAAGAACAGGATGTAGCAGTCTTAGTACAGAATGTTAGAGAAGAATGGGATGTTTAGCCTTTGTACAGAATGTTAGAGAAGAATGGGATGTAGTAGCCTTACTACCGAATGTTAGAGAAGAATGGGATGTAGTAGCCTCAGTACAGAATGTTAGATAATAATAGAATGTAGTAGCCTTAGTACAGAATGTGAGAGAAGAATGGGATGTAGTAGCCTTAGTACAGAATGTTAGTACAGAATGTTAGTGCAGAATGTTAGAGAAGAATGGGATGTAGTAGCCTTAGTACAGAATGTTAGAGAAGAATGGGATGTAGTAGCCTTAGTACAGAATGTTAGAGAAGAATGGGATGTAGTAGCCTTAGTACAGAATGTTAGAGAAGAATGGGATGTAGTTGCCTTAGTACAGAATGTTAGAGAAGAATGGGATGTAGTAGCCTTAGTATAGAATGTTAGAGAAGAATGGGATGTAGTAGCCTTAGTACAGAATGTTAGAGAAGAATGGGATGTAGTCGCCTTAGTACAGAATGTTAGATAAGAATGGAATGTAGTAGCCTTAGTACAGAATGTTAGATAAGAATGGAATGTAGTAGCCTTAGTACAGAATGTTAGAGACGATTGGGATGTAGTAGCCTTAGTACAGAATGTTAGTGCAGAATGTTAAAGAAGAACCCAATGTAGCAGCCTTAGTACAGAATGTTAGAGAAGAATGGAATGTAGTAGCCTTAGTACAGAATGTTAGAGAATAATGGGATATAGTAGCCTTCGTACAGAATGTTAGAGAAGAATGGGATGTAGTAGCCTTAGTACAGAATGTTAGTGCAGAATGTTAGAGAAGAACGGGAGGTAGTAGCCCTAGTACAGAATGTTAGAGAAGAATGGGATGTAGTAACATTAGTACAGAATGTTAGAGAAGAATGGGATGTAGTAGCCTTAGTACAGAATGTTAGAGAAGAACGGGATGAAGTAGCCTTAGTAAAGAATGTTATAGAAGAATGGGATGTAGTAGCCTTGGTACAGAATGTTAGTGCAGAATGTGAGAGAAGAATGGGATGTAGTAGCTTTAGTGCAGAATGTTAGAGAAGAATGGGATGAAGTAGCCTTAGTAAAGAATGTTAGATAAGACTGGGATATAGTAGCCTTAATAGAGAATGTTAGAGACGATTGGGATGTAGTAGCCTTAGTACAGAATGTTAGTGCAGAATGTGAAAGAAGAACGGGATGTAGCAGCCTTAGTACAGAATGTTAGTGCAGAATGTTAGAGAAGAATGGGATGTAGTAGCCTTAGTACAGAATGTTAGAGAAGAATGGGATGTAGTAGCCTTAGCACAGAATGTTAGAGAAGAATGGGATGTAGTAGCCTTAGTACAGAAAGTTAGAGAAGAATGGGATGTAGTAGCCTTAGTACAGAATGTTAGAGAAGAATGGGATGTAGTAGCCTTAGTACATAATGTTAAAGAAGAATGGGATGTGTTAGCCTTAGTACAGAATATTAGAGAAGAATGGGATATAGTAGCCTTAGTACAGAATATTAGAGAAGAATGGGATGTAGTAGCCTTAGTACAGCATGTTAGAGAAGAATGGGATGTAGTCGCCTTAGTACAGAATGTTAGAGAAGAATGGGATGTAGCAGGCTTAGTACAGAATGTTAAAGAGGAATGGGATGTAGCCGCCTTAGTACAGAATGTTACAGAAGAATGGGATGTAGTAGCCGTAGTACAGAATGTTAGAGACAAATGGGATGTAGTAACCTTACTACCGAATGTTAGAGAAGAATGGGATGTAGTAGCCTCAGTACAGAATGTTAGATAAGAATGGAATGTTGTAGCCTTAGTACAGAATGTTAGAGAAGAATGGGATGTAGTAGCCTTAGTAAAGAATGTTAGAGAAGAACGGGATGTAGTAGCCTTAGTACAGAATGTTAGAGAAGAATGTGATGTAGTAGCCTTAGTGCAGAATATTAGAGAAGAACAGGATGTAGCAGTCTTAGTACAGAATGTTAGAGAAGAATGGGATGTAGTAGCCTTAGTACAGAATGTTAGAGACAAATGGGATGTAGTAACCTTACTACCGAATGTTAGAGACGATTGGGATGTAGTAGCCTTAGTACAGAATGTTAGAGAAGAACCCAATGTAGCAGCCTTAGTACAGAATGTTAGAGAAGAATGGAATGTAGTAGCCTTAGTACAGAATGTTAGAGAATAATGGGATATAGTAGCCTTCGTACAGAATGTTAGAGAAGAATGGGATGTAGTAGTCTTAGTACAGAATGTTAGAGAAGAATGGGATGTAGCAGGCTTAGTACAGAATGTTAAAGAGGAATGGGATGTAGCCGCCTTAGTACAGAATGTTAGAGAAGAATGGGATGTAGTAGCCTTAGTACAGAATGTTAGAGACAAATGGGATGTAGTAACCTTACTACCGAATGTCAGAGAAGAATGGGATGTAGTAGCCTCAGTACAGAATGTTAGATAAGAATGGAATGTAGTAGCCTTAGTACAGAATGTTAGAGAAGAATGGGATGTAGTAGCCTTAGTACAGAATGTTAGAGAAGAACGGGATGTAGTAGCCTTAGTACAGAATGTTAGAGAAGAATGGGATGTAGTAGCCTTAGTGCAGAATATTAGAGAAGAACAGGATGTAGCAGTCTTAGTACAGAATGTTAGAGAAGAATGGGATGTAGTAGCCTTAGTACAGAATGTTAGAGACAAATGGGATGTAGTAACCTTACTACCGAATGTTAGAGACGATTGGGATGTAGTAGCCTTAGTACAGAATGTTAGTGCAGAATGTTAGAGAAGAACCCAATGTAGCATCCTTAGTACAGAATGTTAGAGAAGAATGGAATGTAGTAGCCTTAGTACAGAATGTTAGAGAATAATGGGATATAGTAGCCTTCGTACAGAATGTTAGAGAAGAATGGGATGTAGTAGTCTTAGTACAGAATGTTATAGAAGAATGGAATGTAGTAGCCTTAGAACTGAATGTTATAGACAATTGGGATGTAGTAGCCTTAGTACAGAATGTTAGTGCAGAATGTTAGAGAAGAACGGGAGGTAGTAGCCCTAGTACAGAATGTTAGAGAAGAATGGGATGTAGTAACCTTGGTACAGAATGTTAGCACAGAATGTTACAGAACAATGGGATGTAGTAGCCTTAGCACAGAATGTTAGAGAAGAATGGGATGTAGTAGCTTTAGTACAGATAGAGAAGAATGGGATGTAGTAGCCTTAGTACAGAATGTTAGAGAAGAATGGGATGCAGTCGCCTTAGAACAGAATGTTAGAGAAGAATGGGATGTAGTAGAGTTAGTACAGAATGTTAGCGCAGAATGTTGAGAAGAACGGGATTTAGTAGCCTTAGTACAGAATAGTAAAGAAAAATGGGATGTAGTAATCTTGGGACAGAATGGTAGCACAGAATGTTAGGGAAGAATGGGATGTAGTAGCCTTAGCACAGAATGTTAGAGAAGAGAAGATAGAGAAGAATGGGATGTAGTAGCATTAGCACAGAATGTTAGAGAAGAATGGGATGTAGTAGCCTTAGTACAGAAAGGTAGAGAAAAATGGGATGTAGTAGCCTTAGTACAGAATGTTAGAGAAGAATGGGATGTAGTAGCCTTAGTACAGAATGTTAAAGAAGAATGGGATGTGTTAGCCTTAGTACAGAATATTAGAGAAGAATGGGATGTAGTAGCCTTAGTACAGAATATTAGAGAAGAATGGGATGTAGTAGCCTTAGTACAGAATGTTAGAGAAGAATGGGATGTAGTAGCCTTAGCACAGAATGTTAGAGAAGAATGGGATGTAGTAGCCTTAGTACAGAAAGTTAGAGAAGAATGGGATGTAGTAGCCTTAGTACAGAATGTTAGAGAAGAATGGGATGTAGTAGCCTTAGTACATAATGTTAAAGAAGAATGGGATGTGTTAGCCTTAGTACAGAATATTAGAGAAGAATGGGATGTAGTAGCCTTAGTACAGAATATTAGAGAAGAATGGGATGTAGTAGCCTTAGTACAGCATGTTAGAGAAGAATGGGATGTAGTCGCCTTAGTACAGAATGTTAGAGAAGAATGGGATGTAGCAGGCTTAGTACAGAATGTTAAAGAGGAATGGGATGTAGCCGCCTTAGTACAGAATGTTAAAGAAGAATGGGATGTAGTAGCCTTAGTACAGAATGTTAGAGACAAATGGGATGTAGTAACCTTACTACCGAATGTTAGAGAAGAATGGGATGTAGTAGCCTCAGTACAGAATGTTAGATAAGAATGGAATGTAGTAGCCTTAGTACAGAATGTTAGAGAAGAATGGGATGTAGTAGCCTTAGTACAGAATGTTAGAGAAGAACGGGATGTAGTAGCGTTAGTACAGAATGTTAGAGAAGAATGGGATGTAGTAGCCTTAGTGCAGAATATTAGAGAAGAACAGGATGTAGCAGTCTTAGTACAGAATGTTAGAGAAGAATGGGATGTTTAGCCTTTGTACAGAATGTTAGAGAAGAATGGGATGTAGTAGCCTTACTACCGAATGTTAGAGAAGAATGGGATGTAGTAGCCTTAGTACAGAATGTGAGAGAAGAATGGGATGTAGTTGCCTTAGTACAGAATGTTAAAGAAGAATGGGATGTAGTAGCCTTAGTACATAATGTAAGAGAAGAATGGGATGTAGTAGCCTTATTACAGAATGTTAGAGAAGAATGGGATGTAGTAGCCTTAGTACAGAATGTTAGAGACGATTGGGATGTAGTAGCCTTAGTACAGAATGTTAGAGAAGAATGGTATGTAGTAGCCTTAGTACAGAATGTTAGTGCAGAATGTTAGAGAAGAATGGGATGTAGTAGCCTTAGTACAGAATGTTAGAGAAGAATGGGATGTAGTAGCCTTAGCACAGAATGTTAGAGAAGAATGGGATGTAGTAGCCTTAGTACAGAAAGTTAGAGAAGAATGGGATGTAGTAGCCTTAGTACAGAATGTTAGAGAAGAATGGGATGTAGTAGCCTTAGTACATAATGTTAAAGAAGAATTGGATGTGTTAGCCTTAGTACAGAATATTAGAGAAGAATGGGATGTAGTAGCCTTAGTACAGAATATTAGAGAAGAATGGGATGTAGTAGCCTTAGTACAGCATGTTAGAGAAGAATGGGATGTAGTCGCCTTAGTACAGAATGTTAGAGAAGAATGGGATGTAACAGGCTTAGTACAGAATGTTAAAGAGGATTGGGATGTAGCCGCCTTAGTACAGAATGTTAGAGAAGAATGGGATGTAGTAGCCTTAGTACAGAATGTTAGAGACAAATGGGATGTAGTAGCCTTAGTACAGAATGTTAGAGAAGAATGTGATGTAGTAGCCTTAGTGCAGAATATTAGAGAAGAACAGGATGTAGCAGTCTTAGTACAGAATGTTAGAGAAGAATGGGATGTTTAGCCTTTGTACAGAATGTTAGAGAAGAATGGGATGTAGTAGCCTTACTACCGAATGTTAGAGAAGAATGGGATGTAGTAGCCTCAGTACAGAATGTTAGATTAGAATAGAATGTAGTAGCCTTAGTACAGAATGTGAGAGAAGAATGGGATGTAGTAGCCTCAGTACAGAATGTTAGATAATAATAGAATGTAGTAGCCTTAGTACAGAATGTGAGAGAAGAGTGGGATGTAGTAGCCTTAGTACAGAATGTTAGTACAGAATGTTAGTGCAGAATGTTAGAGAAGAATGGGATGTAGTAGCCTTAGTACAGAATGTTAGAGAAGAATGGGATGTAGTAGCCTTAGTACAGAATGTTAGAGAAGAATGGGATGTAGTAGCCTTAGTACAGAATGTTAGAGAAGAATGGGATGTAGTTGCCTTAGTACAGAATGTTAGAGAAGAATGGGATGTAGTAGCCTTAGTATAGAATGTTAGAGAAGAATGGGATGTAGTAGCCTTAGTACAGAATGTTAGAGAAGAATGGGATGTAGTCGCCTTAGTACAGAATGTTAGATAAGAATGGAATGTAGTAGCCTTAGTACAGAATGTTAGATAAGAATGGAATGTAGTAGCCTTAGTACAGAATGTTAGAGACGATTGGGATGTAGTAGCCTTAGTACAGAATGTTAGTGCAGAATGTTAAAGAAGAACCCAATGTAGCAGCCTTAGTACAGAATGTTAGAGAAGAATGGAATGTAGTAGCCTTAGTACAGAATGTTAGAGAATAATGGGATATAGTAGCCTTCGTACAGAATGTTAGAGAAGAATGGGATGTAGTAGCCTTAGTACAGAATGTTAGTGCAGAATGTTAGAGAAGAACGGGAGGTAGTAGCCCTAGTACAGAATGTTAGAGAAGAATGGGATGTAGTAACATTAGTACAGAATGTTAGAGAAGAATGGGATGTAGTAGCCTTAGTACAGAATGTTAGAGAAGAACGGGATGAAGTAGCCTTAGTAAAGATTGTTATAGAAGAATGGGATGTAGTAGCCTTGGTACAGAATGTTAGTGCAGAATGTGAGAGAAGAATGGGATGTAGTAGCTTTAGTGCAGAATGTTAGAGAAGAATGGGATGAAGTAGCCTTAGTAAAGAATGTTAGATAAGACTGGGATATAGTAGCCTTAATAGAGAATGTTAGAGACGATTGGGATGTAGTAGCCTTAGTACAGAATGTTAGTGCAGAATGTGAAAGAAGAACGGGATGTAGCAGCCTTAGTACAGAATGTTAGTGCAGAATGTTAGAGAAGAATGGGATGTAGTAGCCTTAGTACAGAATGTTAGAGAAGAATGGGATGTAGTAGCCTTAGCACAGAATGTTAGAGAAGAATGGGATGTAGTAGCCTTAGTACAGAAAGTTAGAGAAGAATGGGATGTAGTAGCCTTAGTACAGAATGTTAGAGAAGAATGGGATGTAGTAGCCTTAGTACATAATGTTAAAGAAGAATGGGATGTGTTAGCCTTAGTACAGAATATTAGAGAAGAATGGGATATAGTAGCCTTAGTACAGAATATTAGAGAAGAATGGGATGTAGTAGCCTTAGTACAGCATGTTAGAGAAGAATGGGATGTAGTCGCCTTAGTACAGAATGTTAGAGAAGAATGGGATGTAGCAGGCTTAGTACAGAATGTTAAAGAGGAATGGGATGTAGCCGCCTTAGTACAGAATGTTACAGAAGAATGGGATGTAGTAGCCGTAGTACAGAATGTTAGAGACAAATGGGATGTAGTAACCTTACTACCGAATGTTAGAGAAGAATGGGATGTAGTAGCGTCAGTACAGAATGTTAGATAAGAATGGAATGTAGTAGCCTTAGTACAGAATGTTAGAGAAGAATGGGATGTAGTAGCCTTAGTAAAGAATGTTAGAGAAGAACGGGATGTAGTAGCCTTAGTACAGAATGTTAGAGAAGAATGGGATGTAGTAGCTTTAGTGCAGAATATTAGAGAAGAACAGGATGTAGCAGTCTTAGTACAGAATGTTAGAGAAGAATGGGATGTAGTAGCCTTAGTACAGAATGTTAGAGACAAATGGGATGTAGTAACCTTACTACCGAATGTTAGAGACGATTGGGATGTAGTAGCCTTAGTACAGAATGTTAGTGCAGAATGTTAGAGAAGAACCCAATGTAGCAGCCTTAGTACAGAATGTTAGAGAAGAATGGAATGTAGTAGCCTTAGTACAGAATGTTAGAGAATAATGGGATATAATAGCCTTCGTACAGAATGTTAGAGAAGAATGGGATGTAGTAGTCTTAGTACAGAATGTTAGAGAAGAATGGGATGTAGCAGGCTTAGTACAGAATGTTAAAGAGGAATGGGATGTAGCCGCCTTAGTACAGAATGTTAGAGAAGAATGGGATGTAGTAGCCTTAGTACAGAATGTTAGAGACAAATGGGATGTAGTAACCTTACTACCGAATGTCAGAGAAGAATGGGATGTAGTAGCCTCAGTACAGAATGTTAGATAAGAATGGAATGTAGTAGCCTTAGTACAGAATGTTAGAGAAGAATGGGATGTAGTAGCCTTAGTACAGAATGTTAGAGAAGAACGGGATGTAGTAGCCTTAGTACAGAATGTTAGAGAAGAATGGGATGTAGTAGCCTTAGTGCAGAATATTAGAGAAGAACAGGATGTAGCAGTCTTAGTACAGAATGTTAGAGAAGAATGGGATGTAGTAGCCTTAGTACAGAATGTTAGAGACAAATGGGATGTAGTAACCTTACTACCGAATGTTAGAGACGATTGGGATGTAGTAGCCTTAGTACAGAATGTTAGTGCAGAATGTTAGAGAAGAACCCAATGTAGCATCCTTAGTACAGAATGTTAGAGAAGAATGGAATGTAGTAGCCTTAGTACAGAATGTTAGAGAATAATGGGATATAGTAGCCTTCGTACAGAATGTTAGAGAAGAATGGGATGTAGTAGTCTTAGTACAGAATGTTATAGAAGAATGGAATGTAGTAGCCTTAGAACTGAATGTTATAGACAATTGGGATGTAGTAGCCTTAGTACAGAATGTTAGTGCAGAATGTTAGAGAAGAACGGGAGGTAGTAGCCCTAGTACAGAATGTTAGAGAAGAATGGGATGTAGTAACCTTGGTACAGAATGTTAGCACAGAATGTTACAGAACAATGGGATGTAGTAGCCTTAGCACAGAATGTTAGAGAAGAATGGGATGTAGTAGCTTTAGTACAGATAGAGAAGAATGGGATGTAGTAGCCTTAGTACAGAATGTTAGAGAAGAATGGGATGCAGTCGCCTTAGAACAGAATGTTAGAGAAGAATGGGATGTAGTAGAGTTAGTACAGAATGTTAGCGCAGAATGTTGAGAAGAACGGGATTTAGTAGCCTTAGTACAGAATAGTAAAGAAAAATGGGATGTAGTAATCTTGGGACAGAATGGTAGCACAGAATGTTAGGGAAGAATGGGATGTAGTAGCCTTAGCACAGAATGTTAGAGAAGAGAAGATAGAGAAGAATGGGATGTAGTAGCATTAGCACAGAATGTTAGAGAAGAATGGGATGTAGTAGCCTTAGTACAGAAAGGTAGAGAAAAATGGGATGTAGTAGCCTTAGTACAGAATGTTAGAGAAGAATGGGATGTAGTAGCCTTAGTACAGAATGTTAAAGAAGAATGGGATGTGTTAGCCTTAGTACAGAATATTTGAGAAGAATGGGATGTAGTAGCCTTAGTACAGAATATTAGAGAAGAATGGGATGTAGTAGCCTTAGTACAGAATGTTAGAGAAGAATGGGATGTAGTAGCCTTAGCACAGAATGTTAGAGAAGAATGGGATGTAGTAGCCTTAGTACAGAAAGTTAGAGAAGAATGGGATGTAGTAGCCTTAGTACAGAATGTTAGAGAAGAATGGGATGTAGTAGCCTTAGTACATAATGTTAAAGAAGAATGGGATGTGTTAGCCTTAGTAAAGAATATTAGAGAAGAATGGGATGTAGTAGCCTTAGTACAGAATATTAGAGAAGAATGGGATGTAGTAGCCTTAGTACAGCATGTTAGAGAAGAATGGGATGTAGTCGCCTTAGTACAGAATGTTAGAGAAGAATGGGATGTAGCAGGCTTAGTACAGAATGTTAAAGAGGAATGGGATGTAGCCGCCTTAGTACAGAATGTTAAAGAAGAATGGGATGTAGTAGCCTTAGTACAGAATGTTAGAGACAAATGGGATGTAGTAACCTTACTACCGAATGTTAGAGAAGAATGGGATGTAGTAGCCTCAGTACAGAATGTTAGATAAGAATGGAATGTAGTAGCCTTAGTACAGAATGTTAGAGAAGAATGGGATGTAGTAGCCTTAGTACAGAATGTTAGAGAAGAACGGGATGTAGTAGCGTTAGTACAGAATGTTAGAGAAGAATGGGATGTAGTAGCCTTAGTGCAGAATATTAGAGAAGAACAGGATGTAGCAGTCTTAGTACAGAATGTTAGAGAAGAATGGGATGTTTAGCCTTTGTACAGAATGTTAGAGAAGAATGGGATGTAGTAGCCTTACTACCGAATGTTAGAGAAGAAGGGGATGTAGTAGCCTTAGTACAGAATGTGAGAGAAGAATGGGATGTAGTTGCCTTAGTACAGAATGTTAAAGAAGAATGGGATGTAGTAGCCTTAGTACATAATGTAAGAGAAGAATGGGATGTAGTAGCCTTATTACAGAATGTTAGAGAAGAATGGGATGTAGTAGCCTTAGTACAGAATGTTAGAGACGATTGGGATGTAGTAGCCTTAGTACAGAATGTTAGAGAAGAATGGTATGTAGTAGCCTTAGTACAGAATGTTAGTGCAGAATGTTAGAGAAGAATGGGATGTAGTAGCCTTAGTACAGAATGTTAGAGAAGAATGGGATGTAGTAGCCTTAGCACAGAATGTTAGAGAAGAATGGGATGTAGTAGCCTTAGTACAGAAAGTTAGAGAAGAATGGGATGTAGTAGCCTTAGTACAGAATGTTAGAGAAGAATGGGATGTAGTAGCCTTAGTACATAATGTTAAAGAAGAATTGGATGTGTTAGCCTTAGTACAGAATATTAGAGAAGAATGGGATGTAGTAGCCTTAGTACAGAATATTAGAGAAGAATGGGATGTAGTAGCCTTAGTACAGCATGTTAGAGAAGAATGGGATGTAGTCGCCTTAGTACAGAATGTTAGAGAAGAATGGGATGTAACAGGCTTAGTACAGAATGTTAAAGAGGAATGGGATGTAGCCGCCTTAGTACAGAATGTTAGAGAAGAATGGGATGTAGTAGCCTTAGTACAGAATGTTAGAGACAAATGGGATGTAGTAGCCTTAGTACAGAATGTTAGAGAAGAATGCGATGTAGTAGCCTTAGTACAGAATGTTAGAGAAGAACGGGATGTAGTAGCCTTAGTACAGAATGTTAGACAAGAATGGGATGTAGTAGCCTTAGTGCAGAATATTAGAGAAGAACAGGATGTAGCAGTCTTAGTACAGAATGTTAGAGAAGAATGGGATGTTTAGCCTTTGTACAGAATGTTAGAGAAGAATGGGATGTAGTAGCCTTACTACCGAATGTTAGAGAAGAATGGGATGTAGTAGCCTCAGTACAGAATGTTAGATTAGAATAGAATGTAGTAGCCTTAGTACAGAATGTGAGAGAAGAATGGGATGTAGTAGCCTTAGTACAGAATGTTAGTACAGAATGTTAGTGCAGAATGTTAGAGAAGAATGGGATGTAGTAGCCTTAGTACAGAATGTTAGAGAAGAATGGGATGTAGTAGCCTTAGTACAGAATGTTAGAGAAGAATGGGATGTAGTTGCCTTAGTACAGAATGTTAGAGAAGAATGGGATGTAGTAGCCTTAGTATAGAATGTTAGAGAAGAATGGGATGTAGTAGCCTTAGTACAGAATGTTAGAGAAGAATGAGATGTAGTCGCCTTAGTACAGAATGTTAGATAAGAATGGGATGTAGTAGCCTTAGTACAGAATGTTAGATAAGAATGGAATGTAGTAGCCTTAGTACAGAATGTTAGAGACGATTGGGATGTAGTAGCCTTAGTACAGAATGTTAGTGCAGAATGTTAAAGAAGAACCCAATGTAGCAGCCTTAGTACAGAATGTTAGAGAAGAATGGAATGTAGTAGCCTTAGTACAGAATGTTAGAGAATAATGGGATATAGTAGCCTTCGTACAGAATGTTAGAGAAGAATGGGATGTAGTAGCCTTAGTACAGAATGTTAGTGCAGAATGTTAGAGAAGAACGGGAGGTAGTAGCCCTAGTACAGAATGTTAGAGAAGAATGGGATGTAGTAGCCTTAGCACAGAATGTTAGAGACGAATGGGATGTAGTAACATTAGTACAGAATGTTAGAGAAGAATGGGATGTAGTAGCCTTAGTACAGAATGTTAGAGAAGAACGGGATGAAGTAGCCTTAGTAAATAATGTTAGAGAAGAATGGGATGTAGTAGCCTTGGTACAGAATGTTAGTGCAGAATGTGAGAGAAGAACGGGATGTAGCAGTCTTAGTACAGAATGTTAGAGAAGAATGGGATGTAGTAGCTTTAGTGCAGAATGTTAGAGAAGAATGGGATGAAGTAGCCTTAGTAAAGAATGTTAGATAAGACTGGGATATAGTAGCCTTAGTACAGAAAGTTAGAGAAGAATGGGATGTAGTAGCCTTAGTACAGAATGTTAGTGCAGAATGTGAGAGAAGAACGGGATGTAGCAGCCTTAGTACAGAATGTTAGTGCAGAATGTTAGAGAAGAATGGGATGTAGTAGCCTTAGTACAGAATGTTAGAGAAGAATGGGATGTAGTAGCCTTAGCACAGAATGTTAGAGAAGACTGGGATGTAGTAGCCTTAGTACAGAAAGTTAGAGAAGAATGGGATGTAGTAGCCTTAGTACAGAATGTTAGAGAAGAATGGGATGTAGTAGCCTTAGTACATAATGTTAAAGAAGAATGGGATGTGTTAGCCTTAGTACAGAATATTAGAGAAGAATGGGATGTAGTAGCCTTAGTACAGAATATTAGAGAAGAATGGGATGTAGTAGCCTTAGTACAGCATGTTAGAGAAGAATGGGATGTAGTCGCCTTAGTACAGAATGTTAGAGAAGAATGGGATGTAGCAGGCTTAGTATAGAATGTTAAAGAGGAATGGGATGTAGACGCCTTAGTACAGAATGTTAGAGAAGAATGGGATGTAGTAGCCTTAGTACAGAATGTTAGAGACAAATGGGATGTAGTAACCTTACTACCGAATGTTAGAGAAGAATGGGATGTAGTAGCCTCAGTACAGAATGTTAGATAAGAATGGAATGTAGTAGCCTTAGTACAGAATGTTAGAGAAGAATGGGATGTAGTAGCCTTAGTACAGAATGTTAGAGAAGAACGGGATGTAGTAGCCTTAGTACAGAATGTTAGAGAAGAATGGGATGTAGTAGCCTTAGTGCAGAATATTAGAGATGAACAGGATGTAGCAGTCTTAGTACAGAATGTTAGAGAAGAATGGGATGTAGTAGCCTTAGTACAGAATGTTAGAGACAAATGGGATGTAGTAACCTTACTACCGAATGTTAGAGACGATTGGGATGTAGTAGCCTTAGTACAGAATGTTAGTGCAGAATGTTAGAGAAGAACCCAATGTAGCAGCCTTAGTACAGAATGTTAGAGAAGAATGGAATGTAGTAGCCTTAGTACAGAATGTTAGAGAATAATGGGATATAGTAGCCTTCGTACAAAATGTTAGAGAAGAATGGGATGTAGTAGTCTTAGTACAGAATGTTATAGAAGAATGGAATGTAGTAGCCTTAGAACTGAATGTTATAGACAATTGGGATGTAGTAGCCTTAGTACAGAATGTTAGTGCAGAATGTTAGAGAAGAACGGGAGGTAGTAGCCCTAGTACAGAATGTTAGAGAAGAATGGGATGTAGTAACCTTGGTACAGAATGTTAGCACAGAATGTTACAGAACAATGGGATGTAGTAGCCTTAGCACAGAATGTTAGTGAAGAATGGGATGTAGTAGCCTTAGTACAGATAGAGAAGAATGGGATGTAGTAGCCTTAGTACAGAATGTTAGAGAAGAATGGGATGTAGTCGCCTTAGTACAGAATGTTAGAGAAGAATGGGATGTAGTAGAGTTAGTGCAGAATGTTAGCGCAGAATGTTGAGAAGAACGGGATTTAGTAGCCTTAGTACAGAATAGTAAAGAAAAATGGGATGTAGTAATCTTGGGACAGAATGGTAGCACAGAATGTTAGGGAAGAATGGGATGTAGTAGCCTTAGCACAGAATGTTAGAGAAGAATGGGATGTCTTAGCCTTAGTACAGAATATTAGAGAAGAATGGGATGTAGTAGCCTTAGTACAGAATATTAGAGAAGAATGGGATGTAGTAGCCTTAGTACAGCATGTTAGAGAAGAATGGGATGTAGTCGCCTTAGTACAGAATGTTAGAGAAGAATGGGATGTAGCAGCCTTAGTACAGAATGTTAGAGAAGAATGGGATGTAGTAGCCTTAGTACAGAATGTTAGAGAAGAATGGGATGTAGTAGCCTTAGTAAATAATGTTAAAGAAGAATGGGATGTGTTAGCCTTAGTACAGAATATTAGAGAAGAATGGGATGTAGTAGCCTTAGTACAGAATATTAGAGAAGAATGGGATGTAGTAGCCTTAGTACAGCATGTTAGAGAAGAATGGGATGTAGTCGCCTTAGTACAGAATGTTAGAGAAGAATGGGATGTAGTAGCCTTAGTACAGAAAGTTAGAGAAGAATGGGATGTAGTAGCCTTAGTACAGAATGTTAGAGAAGAATGGGATGTAGTAGCCTTAGTACATAATGTTAAAGAAGAATGGGATGTGTTAGCCTTAGTACAGAATATTAGAGAAGAATGGGATGTAGTAGCCTTAGTACAGAATATTAGAGAAGAATGGGATGTAGTAGCCTTAGTACAGCATGTTAGAGAAGAATGGCATGTAGTCGCCTTAGTACAGAATGTTAGAGAAGAATGGGATGTAGTAGCCTTAGTACAGAATGTTAGAGAAGAATGGGATGTAGTAGCCTTAGTACAGAATGTTAGAGAAGAATGGGATGTAGCAGCCTTAGTACAGAATGTTAAAGTGGAATGGGATGTAGCCGCCTTAGTACAGAATGTTAGAGAAGAATGGGATGTAGTAGCCTTAGTACAGAATGTCAGAGACAAATGGGATGTAGTAACCTTACTACCGAATGTTAGAGGAGAATGGGATGTAGTAGCCTCAGTACAGAATGTTAGATAAGAATGGAATGTAGTAGCCTTAGTACAGAATGTTAGAGAAGAATGGGATGTAGTAGCCTTAGTACAGAATGTTAGAGAAGAACGGGATGTAGTAGCCTTAGTACAGAATGTTAGAGAAGAATGGGATGTAGTAGCCTTAGTGCAGAATATTAGAGAATAACAGGATGCAGCAGTCTTAGTACAGAATGTTAGAGAAGAATGGGATGTTGTAGCCTTAGTACAGAATGTTAGAGAAGAATGGGATGTAGTAGCCTTACTACCGAATGTTAGAGAAGAATGGGATGTAGTAGCCTTACTACCGAATGTTAGAGAAGAATGGGATGTAGTAGCCTCAGTACAGAATGTTAGATAAGAATAGAATGTAGTAGCCTTAGTACAGAATGTGAGAGAAGAATGGGATGTAGTTGCCTTAGTACAGAATGTTAAAGAAGAATGGGATGTAGTAGCCTTAGTACATAATGTAAGAGAAGAATGGGATGTAGTTGCCTTATTACAGAATGTTAGAGAAGAATGGGATGTAGTAGCCTTAGTACAGAATGTTAGAGACGATTGGGATGTAGTAGCCTTAGTACAGAATGTTAGAGAAGAATGGGATGTAGTAGCCTTAGTACAGAATGTTAGTGCAGAATGTTAGAGAAGAATGGGATGTAGTAGCCTTAGTACAGAATGTTAGAGAAGAATGGGATGTAGTAGCCTTAGCACAGAATGTTAGAGAAGAATGGGATGTAGTAGCCTTAGTACAGAAAGGTAGAGAAGAATGGGATGTAGTAGCCTTAGTACAGAATGTTAGAGAAGAATGGGATTTAGTAGCCTTAGTACATAATGTTAAAGAAGAATGGGATGTGTTAGCCTTAGTACAGAATATTAGAGAAGAATGGGATGTAGTAGCCTTAGTACAGAATATTAGAGAAGAATGGGATGTAGTAGCCTTAGTACATCATGTTAGAGAAGAATGGGATGTAGTCGCCTTAGTACAGAATGTTAGAGAAGAATGGGATGTAGCAGGCTTAGTACAGAATGTTAAAGAGGAATGGGATGTAGCCGCCTTAGTACAGAATGTTAGAGAA
Source organism: Ambystoma mexicanum (assembly GCF_040938575.1). Taxonomy (NCBI): domain Eukaryota; kingdom Metazoa; phylum Chordata; class Amphibia; order Caudata; family Ambystomatidae; genus Ambystoma; species Ambystoma mexicanum. The sequence continues at coordinate 868,897,018 of NC_090926.1, forward strand.
GAATGGGATGTAGTAGCCTTAGTACAGAATGTTAGAGACAAATGGGATGTAGTAACCTTACTACCAAATGTTAGAGAAGAATGGGATGTAGTAGCCTCAGTACAGAATGTTAGATAAGAATGGAATGTAGTAGCCTTAGTACAGAATGTTAGAGAAGAATGGGATGTAGTGGCCTTAGTACAGAATGTTAGAGAAGAATGGGATGTAGTAGCCTTAGTACAGAATGTTAGAGAAGAATGGGATGTAGTAGCCTTAGTGCAGAATATTAGAGAAGAACAGGATGTAGCAGTCTTAGTACAGAATGTTAGAGAAGAATGGGATGTTTAGCCTTTGTACAGAATGTTAGAGAAGAATGGGATGTAGTAGCCTTACTACCGAATGTTAGAGAAGAATGGGATGTAGTAGCCTCAGTACAGAATGTTAGATAAGAATAGAATGTAGTAGCCTTAGTACAGAATGTGAGAGAAGAATGGGATGTAGTTGCCTTAGTACAGAATGTTAAAGAAGAATGGGATGTAGTAGCCTTAGTACATAATGTAAGAGAAGAATGGGATGTAGTTGCCTTACTACCGAATGTTAGAGAAGAATGGGATGTAGTAGCCTCAGTACAGAATGTTATATAAGAATGGAATGTAGTAGCCTTAGTACAGAATGTTAGAGAAGAATGGGATGTAGTAGCCTTAGTACAGAATGTTAGAGAAGAACGGGATGTAGTAGCCTTAGTACAGAATGTTAGAAAAGAATGGGATGTAGTAGCCTTAGTGCAGAATATTAGAGAAGAACAGGATGTAGCAGTCTTAGTACAGAATGTTAGAGAAGAATGGGATGTTTAGCCTTTGTACAGAATGTTAGAGAAGAATGAGATGTAGTAGCCTTACTACCGAATGTTAGAGAAGAATGGGATGTAGTAGCCTCAGTACAGAATGTTAGATAAGAATAGAATGTAGTAGCCTTAGTACAGATTGTGAGAGAAGAATGGGATGTAGTTGCCTTAGTACAGAATGTTAAAGAAGAATGGGATGTAGTAGCCTTAGTACATAATGTAAGAGAAGAATGGGATGTAGTTGCCTTATTACAGAATGTTAGAGAAGAATGGGATGTAGTAGCCTTAGTACAGAATGTTAGAGACGATTGGGATGTAGTAGCCTTAGTACAGAATGTTAGAGAAGAATGGGATGTAGTAGCCTTAGTACAGAATGTTAGTGCAGAATGTTAGAGAAGAATGGGATGTAGTAGCCTTAGTACAGAATGTTAGAGAAGAATGGGATGTAGTAGCCTTAGCACAGAATGTTAGAGAAGAATGGGATGTAGTAGCCTTAGTACAGAAAGTTAGAGAAGAATGGGATGTAGTAGCCTTAGTACAGAATGTTAGAGAAGAATGGGATGTAGTAGCCTTAGTACATAATGTTAAAGAAGAATGGGATGTGTTAGCCTTAGTACAGAATATTAGAGAAGAATGGGATGTAGTAGCCTTAGTACAGAATATTAGAGAAGAATGGGATGTAGTAGCCTTAGTACAGCATGTTAGAGAAGAATCGGATGTAGTCGCCTTAGTACAGAATGTTAGAGAAGAATGGGATGTAGTAGCCTTAGTACAGAATGTTAGAGACAAATGGGATGTAGTAACCTTACTACCGAATGTTAGAGAAGAATGGGATGTAGTAGCCTCAGTACAGAATGTTAGATAAGAATGGAATGTAGTAGCCTTAGTACAGAATGTTAGAGAAGAATGCGATGTAGTAGCCTCAGTACAGAATGTTAGATAAGAATGGAATGTAGTAGCCTTAGTACAGAATGTTAGAGAACAATGCGATGTAGTAGCCTTAGTACAGAATGTTAGAGAAGAACGGGATGTAGTAGCCTTAGTACAGAATGTTAGAGAAGAATGGGATGTAGTAGCCTTACTGCAGAATATTAGAGAAGAACAGGATGTAGCAGTCTTAGTACAGAATGTTAGAGAAGAATGGGATGTTTAGCCTTTGTACAGAATGTTAGAGAAGAATGGGATGTCGTAGCCTTACTACCGAATGTTAGAGAAGAATGGGATGTAGTAGCCTCAGTACAGAATGTTAGAGAAGAATGGGATGTTTAGCCTTTGTACAGAATGTTAGAGAAGAATGGGATGTAGTAGCGTTACTACCGAATGTTAGAGAAGAATGGGATGTAGTAGCCTCAGTACAGAATGTTAGATAAGAATAGAATGTAGTAGCCTTAGTACAGAATGTTAGTACAGAATGTTAGTGCAGAATGTTAGAGAAGAATGGGATGTAGTAGCCTTAGTACAGAATGTTAGAGAAGAATGGGATGTAGTAGCCTTAGTACAGAATGTTAGAGAAGAATGGGATGTAGTAGCCTTAGTACAGAATGTTAGAGAAGAATGGGATGTAGTTGCCTTAGTACAGAATGTTAGAGAAGAATGGGATGTAGTAGCCTTAGTATAGAATGTTAGAGAAGAATGGGATGTAGTAGCCTTAGTACAGAATGTTAGAGAAGAATGAGATGTAGTTGCCTTAGTACAGAATGTTAGATAAGAATGGAATGTAGTAGCCTTAGTACAGAATGTTAGATAAGAATGGAATGTAGTAGCCTTAGTACAGAATGTTAGAGACGATTGGGATGTAGTAGCCTTAGTACAGAATGTTAGTGCAGAATGTTAAAGAAGAACCCAATGTAGCAGCCTTAGTACAGAATGTTAGAGAAGCATGGAATGTAGTAGCCTTAGTACAGAATGTTAGAGAATAATGGGATCTAGTAGCCTTCGTACAGAATGTTAGAGAAGAATGGGATGTAGTAGCCTTAGTACAGAATGTTAGTGCAGAATGTTAGAGAAGAACGGGAGGTAGTAGCCCTAGTACAGAATGTTAGAGAAGAATGGGATGTAGTAGCCTTAGCACAGAATGTTAGAGACAAATGGGATGTAGTAACATTAGTACAGAATGTTAGAGAAGAATGGGATGAGGTAGCCTTAGTACAGAATGTTAGAGAAGAACGGGATGAAGTAGCCTTAGTAAAGAATGTTAGAGAAGAATGGGATGTAGTAGCCTTGGTACAGAATGTTAGTGCAGAATGTGAGAGAAGAACGGGATGTAGCAGCCTTAGTACAGAATGTTAGAGAAGAATGGGATGTAGTAGCTTTAGTGCAGAATGTTAGACAAGAATGGGATGAAGTAGCCTTAGTAAAGAATGTTAGATAAGACTGGGATATAGTAGCCTTAATTCAGAATGTTAGAGACGATTGGGATGTAGTAGCCTTAGTACAGAATGTTAGTGCAGAATGTGAGAGAAGAACGGGATGTAGCAGCCTTAGTACAGAATGTTAGTGCAGAATGTTAGAGAAGAATGGGATGTAGTAGCCTTAGTACAGAATGTTAGAGAAGAATGGGATGTAGTAGCCTTAGCACAGAATGTTAGAGAAGAATGGGATGTAGTAGCCTTAGTACAGAAAGTTAGAGAAGAATGGGATGTAGTAGCCTTAGTACAGAATGTTAGAGAAGAATGGGATGTAGTAGCCTTAGTACATAATGTTAAAGAAGAATGGGATGTGTTAGCCTTAGTACAGAATATTAGAGAAGAATGGGATGTAGTAGCCTTAGTACAGAATATTAGAGAAGAATGGGATGTAGTAGCCTTAGTACAGCATGTTAGAGAAGAATGGGATGTAGTCGCCTTAGTACAGAATGTTAGAGAAGAATGGGATGTAGCAGGCTTAGTACAGAATGTTAAAGAGGAATGGGATGTAGCCGCCTTAGTACAGAATGTTAGAGAAGAATCGGATGTAGTAGCCTTAGTACAGAATGTTAGACACAAATGGGATGTAGTAACCTTACTACCGAATGTTAGAGAAGAATGGGATGTAGTAGCCTCAGTACAGAATGTTAGATAAGAATGGAATGTAGTAGCCTTAGTACAGAATGTTAGAGAAGAATGGGATGTAGTAGCCTTAGTACAGAATGTTAGAGAAGAATGGGATGTAGTAGCCTTAGTACAGAATGTTAGAGAAGAATGGGATGTAGTAGCCTTAGTGCAGAATATTAGAGAAGAACAGGATGTAGCAGTCTTAGTACAGAATGTTAGAGAAGAATGGAATGTTTAGCCTTTGTACAGAATGTTAGAGAAGAATGGGATGTAGTAGCCTTACTACCGAATGTTAGAGAAGAATGGGATGTAGTAGCCTCAGTACAGAATGTTAGATAAGAATAGAATGTAGTAGGCTTAGTACAGAATGTGAGAGAAGAATGGGATGTAGTTGCCTTAGTACAGAATGTTAAAGAAGAATGGGATGTAGTAGCCTTAGTACATAATGTAAGAGAAGAATGGGATGTAGTTGCCTTATTACAGAATGTTAGAGAAGAATGGGATGTAGTAGCCTTAGTACAGAATGTTAGAGACGATTGGGATGTAGTAGCCTTAGTACAGAATGTTAGAGAAGAATGGGATGTAGTAGCCTTAGTACAGAATGTTAGTGCAGAATGTTAGAGAAGAATGGGATGTAGTAGCCTTAGTACAGAATGTTAGAGAAGAATGGGATGTAGTAGCCTTAGCACAGAATGTTAGAGAAGAATGGGATGTAGTAGCCTTAGTACAGAAAGTTAGAGAAGAATGGGATGTAGTAGCCTTAGTACAGAATGTTAGAGAAGAATGGGATGTAGTAGCCTCAGTACAGAATGTTAGATAAGAATAAAATGTAGTAGCCTTAGTACAGAATGTTAGTACAGAATGTTAGTGCAGAATGTTAGAGAAGAATGGGATGTAGTAGCCTTAGTACAGAATGTTAGAGAAGAATGGGATGTAGTAGCCTTAGAACAGAATGTTAGAGAAGAATGGGATGTAGTTGTAACGCTCACCTGATTCCCGTAGAGGCGCCGGTCTTGACTGGGCGTATACCGTATCTTCAAAGGTGATGTGTAACACACGGCTGGCTCTTTGGGCTGGACCTCTGTGCACTGTATGTCTGACTCGAAGGGTAAGATGTCTGCAGATAGAAAATATGGGATTAAGGAACTGGGTTATTGAATGTCTCTCTCTTCTTCCCTTTCTCTTCTCCTGTAGAACCCCAAAGGTTAACGCTCTCACCTTAGGTAAGTGAACGCCGTGCTCTCCATCTGCCTCGGGGCAGGGTGCTGTAACCAGTTTCTTCACTGGATAAGGGGAGCAGGCCTCTTGACTTCAGAGGACTGCTGTCCGTCGTTTACTGCACGAACGGTAAGTTTCGAGTAATTCTAATGTCTTTAAAGTCTTTAGTAATGATGTTTCTTGTTTTGCAGGGTTCCGGCGATGGCGGATGACGGGCTGAAGTGAGTTGAAGATGGAGCCCGTGTGATGAATAGAAGCGCCTGGAAGCACGTAAGTAAGCGCTTATTGCCTGCTTCACGATGCGCTCTAACTGTCTTTTTATTTTGCAGGTACAAGTTCGGAGCGGCTGCAGGGTGCCGGAATACCCACTGGGTTAGATGTGGAAAGGAGTAATGGCACGTGAGTATTTAAGTTCCCCAATGTCTTTAAACGCACCTTGTTTTGTCTTTCAGATGCGGGATGCAGCGCCGAAGGCCTCCGGAGCGTGCGAAGAGTTGGTAAGCTTTTGTCTTTCAGATGCCGGAATGCAGTGTGAAGACCTCCGGAGCGCACGAAGAGTAGGTAAGCCTTTGTCTTTCAGATGCCGGAATGCAGCGCGAGGCGTTGGTGACAGCCGATGGACCAGGTAAGTGAAGAGCTGTCACTGAAGACCGTAATGCTAACCTGTTCTTTCTTGTCTTTATAGGTGTTGCTGAAGACTGGATTCAGGATGGTAAGCCTTTTTCCTTAGGCCCAGGATCAGATGCAGAAGACACGATGAGCGTTCTGCTGCAGAGGATGCAGAATAACGCAAAGCAAGATTCATCCATCGGGTGTGGTTTAAATAGCCTCCTGTAGTGCTTAGGTGTCTCCTTCCACAGCCACGCCTAGGTAAGAAAAGAGTTCCTGCTTTCCAGAAGAGTTCCAGTGTTCTGAATCTAGGGAGTGGCTCCTGCCCCACCCAACAGGAAAAGTAGTTCCAAACAGAAGAGGATCAGAGGCTGAACTGGCAGGCAAGTAAGCAGCATGGTCTGCTGCAGGTAAGTCCACCCAAGCATTATGAGCCCGGCGCTTCCAGCGCTGGGACTGGGCATATTTATGAGCCTGGTGCCACTGGCGCCAGGACTGGGTCCAAAAGGTCCCAATTGGGACTGGTTGGCACTCGGAACCTGGGTTATGGATCTGCTTCCAAGGGAGTTGGGAAAACCCTGACCTTTTGGAAGCAGAGATCATGACAGTACCCCCCCTCAAGGCCCCTCCCAAACCGGGCTTCTCCGGGGGTTTTGGCTTGTCAGGAAATGTTCGGTGAAATCTTTTGATTAGGCGAGGAGCGTGGACATATTCAGCAGGTTCCCAGGATCTCTCTTGGGGGCCGTAGCCTTTCCAGTCAATTAGGTAAAATAGTTTAGATTTGGAGATCTTGGAGTCCAGAATGCTTTTGACTTCAAACTCGAGTTCTCCATCAACTAGGATAGGTTTTGGAGATTTAGTTAGTCGGGTTTGAGGTTGCACGGGTTTTAATAGAGAGACGTGGAAGACCGGATGTATCTTCATGTGCGGGGGCAAGTCCAACTTGACCGCTACTGGGTTTACTATGGTAGTGATGGAATAGGGACCAAGGTATCTTGGGTTGAATGTGCATGGCCCTTTTAGAGGTAGATATTTGGTGGATAACCAGACTTGATCCCCTACTTGATATTGAGGGGCTTCCTTCCGATGTTGATCTGCTCCTTTCTTGTATTGTTCTTTAGCCCTTTGAAGGTGAGAAACAGCTTCCTTAAAGGCTTGGGTGATTGTAGAATGCAGGTAGTCTACTGCTGGTGTTTCAAGATCTTGGAGGGGATCCAACTCCGAGGTTCGAGGGTGACTGCCGTACAAAAGAAAAAACGGGGTTTTCCCAGTTCCCGAATGGACAGAGTTATTGTAGGCATATTCGGCTATCCAAAGGATGTCTTTCCAAGTTTTTTCAGTTTGTTGCAGCATGCAGCGTAAATACTGTTCCAGAGTTTGATTGGTCCTCTCGGTTTGTCCGTCGGTCTGAGGGTGGTGACTGGTCGATAGTCTCACATCAATTTGAGCCGACCGACAGCAACTTCGCCAAAAATGAGAAATAAATTGACTACCTCGATCCGAAATTAGAACCGAAGGAAAACCGTGCAGTCGGACGATGTTTTCGAGAAATTCTCGGGCCAGAGTTGCTGCTGTTGGCAAGCCTTTGAGCGGAATGAAATGCGCCATCTTGGAGAATAAGTCCACGATTACTAGAATCGTATTGTATCCGGAGCATGGAGGTAGATCGGTGATGAAGTCCATAGAAAGCGTATGCCAAGGGCGAGGTGGGATGTCAATAGGGCGTAAGAGGCCTGCTGGTCTTCAAATATTGCAGGTTTCGGTGATCCGTAATCACAGTAACGGTGTGTCGGGCCCCCAGCAGATAATGCCGCCAAGCCTTAAAGGCAGACTTGATAGCCAGAAGTTCCTTGTCAGTAATCGTGTAATTGATTTCAGGAGGCGAGAATTTGCGGGACCAAAATGCCACGGGATGCAACTGATTGGTTACCGGGTCCTTTTGTGATAGAACTGCCCCCATGGCAAGGCTTGAAGCATCAGTTTCCACAATGTAGGGGAGTTCGGGGCGAGGGTGTTTTAAGATTGGTGCAGAGATAAATTTAGTCTTCAAATCCTGGAAAGCTTGTTCCGCCTCGGTAGACCATTCAAAACGTTTGTTTTTCTTTAACAAGGCAGTGATGGGCTGGACTATTCGAGAGAATCCGGGGATAAACCTGCGGTAAAAGTTAGCGAAGCCTAACATGCTTTGCACACCTTTTACGGAGGATGGTGATGGCCATTTGAGAACTGCATCGACCTTCTTTGAATCCATACGCACTCCGCCAGGTGATAATATGAATCCCAAGAATTCAACTTCAGTCACGTTGAAAACACATTTTTCCAACTTAGCGAAAAGTTTGTGTTGACGCAATCTTTCGAGGACCATTTTCACGTGTTTCCGATGTTCAGATTCCGATGAAGAATAAACGAGGATGTCGTCAATGTAAACAACAACACACACATCTATGAGCTCTCTGAGGACATCGTTCATAAAATATTGAAAGGCGGCCGGGGCATTGCAAAGTCCGAAGGGCATGACCTGATATTCAAATAGCCCATACTTGGTGCGGAAGGCCGTCTTCCATTCATCGCCCTCTTTTACTCGTACCAAGTGGTAAGCTCCTCTAAGATCCAGCTTTGTATATATGCATGCTTTTCTGACTTGGTCCAGGAGTTCAGGGATCAAAGGTAACGGATATCTATTCTTAACGGTGATCTGGTTCAGGGAGCGATAATCTATACAAGTTCTAAGGTCTCCTTCCTTTTTTGGAACGAAGAACAAAGCTGAAGAAGCAGGGGACTTGGAAGGACGAATAAACCCATTTGCCAGGTATTGATCCAGGTATTGTCGAAGGTGAAGGTTCTCAGGCTCGGTGAGGGCATAAATTCTACTACAAGGAGGAGTAGATCCAGGTATCAGGTCTATCTGGCAGTCATAAGACCTATGAGGAGGTAGAGAGTTAGCCTGATCCTTCCGGAAAACATCTTGGTATTCTAGGTATTCGGGAGGTAACTGGGGAGTCTCTGAAGAAATTGCTGCCAGTGCAACACCAGGTGGAGGGTGACAAGTAGAGACACATTCTGGAAACTGGACCGTTCTTGCTCGCCAATCGATCAGAGGATTGTGTTTCTCTAACCAAGGTATTCCTAGAATAATCTGAAACTGAGGGGCCTTGATCACATCGAACACGATCTTCTCATGGTGTCCATCTTGACTTACTAGCGTCACCTCTTGAGTGGTATGCGTTACTGGCCCGGAGGCTATCTCCGTACCATCCACCGTAGTAATGACGTCCTTTACAGCCTTGGGACAAAGAGTTAGATTCATCCTCAAAACCATTTCATGATCCACATAATTGCCGATGGCACCGCTGTCGACGTAAGCTCCAATTGCATGTAATCGATCCGGATTATCAGGGCTAATGAGGACCATAGGTATCACGAAATGCGAGGTCACGGAACTGGTTTTCACGCTCGGCAAGAGGACCTCTATTCTTGTCGGGCGAGGTCGTTTCCCTGCTCAGAGTTTGTAACTTTGGTAACTGCAGCTCCTACTGCCTTCTTGGCAGGTTTCACCGGACAGTCTCGAAGAAAGTGCCCTGAGTTTCCGCAATAGAGGCATAATTGCAACTGTTTTCTCCTTTCCCGCTCCTTTTGTGTTAGAGGACCTTTCAGACCCCCTATTTGCATGGGTTCCCCGGAGTCTACTCCTTTGGAAGGAGTTGGCGGTTTGGAAAATACTCGAGCATCAAACTTGGAACGATCGGCCTTCCTGTTCTGCAGTCTGTGATCTATTTGAACGACTAAGTCTATATAGTCCGAACAATCTTGTGGGGGATTCACTACTTGGGCTAACACATCTTTGAGCTCTCCACGTAGACCTCTATAAAACAGCGTAATCCTTTTGTCCTCAGGCCATTGAGTTTCCACTATCAGTCTGTTGAAAGACGCAATATAAGCCAAAAGGTCTTGATTACCTTGTCGCAACGAAAGAAGCTCATTGTCCAAGGCCTGCCCCTGTGAATGTCTTGCGAACAGTTTTTCCATACTGAGCTGAAAAGCTTGAAAATCATGGAGGACCGGATCATCTTGATTTACTAGAGGGATCGACCAGTCTGCCGCATTGCCACTAAGGTACGAAAGCACGAAAGCTACTTTAGCTTGATCAGTTGGAAAGGCTGCTGGCCGGCATAAGAAATGCAACCGGCACTGATTGATAAATACTGCAAACCTCTTTGGGTCACCAGAAAATCGTTCGGGCGGAGCCAGAGGTACATTCCCAGGTAGGTTGATCTGCACTGGATTCATAGAGGATGTAGAAGGAAGATTTCCCCCAGATGCGGGTAACGGGGTCTGTCCGGCTTGTGACTGTAGCAATTGTCTAGCGAGATCATCTGTTCGCTCCTTGGAAATAATCAGTTCCCTTCTTAGAGCGTTCGTTTCCTGACGGGCTGCATGCACTTCTGCCCTTAGTTCCCCAAGTAACTGGGCTAGCTGGTCGGTATCCGAGGTTTCCATAGCGCCTGGACGGGAGTTTTGTGGTAGGCTTTGCGTTCTGTAACGCTCACCTGATTCCCGTAGAGGCGCAGGTCTTGACTGGGCGTATACCGTATCTTCAAAGGTGATGTGTAACACACGGCTGGCTCTTTGGGCTGGACCTCTGTGCACTGTATGTCTGACTCGAAGGGTAAGATGTCTGCAGATAGAAAATATGGGATTAAGGAACTGGGTTATTGAATGTCTCTCTCTTCTTCCCTTTCTCTTCTCCTGTAGAACCCCAAAGGTTAACGCTCTCACCTTAGGTAAGTGAACGCCGTGCTCTCCATCTGCCTCGGGGCACGGTGCTGTAACCAGTTTCTTCACTGGATAAGGGGAGCAGGCCTCTTGACTTCAGAGGACTGCTGTCCGTCGTTTACTGCACGAACGGTAAGTTTCGAGTAATTCTAATGTCTTTAAAGTCTTTAGTAATGATGTTTCTTGTTTTGCAGGGTTCCGGCGATGGCGGATGACGGGCTGAAGTGAGTTGAAGATGGAGCCCGTGTGATGAATAGAAGCGCCTGGAAGCACGTAAGTAAGCGCTTATTGCCTGCTTCACGATGCGCTCTAACTGTCTTTTTATTTTGCAGGTACAAGTTCGGAGCGGCTGCAGGGTGCCGGAATACCCACTGGGTTAGATGTGGAAAGGAGTAATGGCACGTGAGTATTAAAGTTCCCCAATGTCTTTAAACGCACCTTGTTTTGTCTTTCAGATGCGGGATGCAGCGCCGAAGGCCTCCGGAGCGTGCGAAGAGTTGGTAAGCTTTTGTCTTTCAGATGCCGGAATGCAGTGTAAAGACATCCGGAGCGCACGAAGAGTAGGTAAGCCTTTGTCTTTCAGATGCCGGAATGCAGCGCGAGGCGTTGGTGACAGCCGATGGACCAGGTAAGTGAAGAGCTGTCACTGAAGACCGTAATGCTAACCTGTTCTTTCTTGTCTTTATAGGTGTTGCTGAAGACTGGATTCAGGATGGTAAGCCTTTTTCCTTAGGCCCAGGATCAGATGCAGAAGACACGATGAGCGTTCTGCTGCAGAGGATGCAGAATAACGCAAAGCAAGATTCATCCATCGGGTGTGGTTTAAATAGCCTCCTGTAGTGCTTAGAAGTCTCCTTCCACAGCCACGCCTAGGTAAGAAAAGAGTTCCTGCTTTCCAGAAGAGTTCCAGTGTTCTGAATCTAGGGAGTGGCTCCTGCCCCACCCAACAGGAAAAGTAGTTCCAAACAGAAGAGGATCAGAGGCTCAACTGGCAGGCAAGTAAGCAGCATGGTCTGCTGCAGGTAAGTCCACCCAAGCATTATGAGCCCGGCGCTTCCAGCGCTGGGACTGGGCATATTTATGAGCCTGGTGCCACTGGCGCCAGGACTGGGTCCAAAAGGTCCCAATTGGGACTGGTTGGCACTCGGAACCTGGGTTATGGATCTGCTTCCAAGGGAGTTGGGAAAACCCTGACCTTTTGGAAGCAGAGATCATGACAGTAGTAGCCTTAGTACAGAATGTTAGAGAAGAATGGGATGTAGTTGCCTTAGTACAGAATGTTAGAGAAGAATGGGATGTAGTAGCCTTAGTATAGAATGTTAGAGAAGAATGGGATGTAGTAGCCTTAGTACAGAATGTTAGAGAAGAATGAGATGTAGTCGCCTTAGTACAGAATGTTAGATAAGAATGGAATGTAGTAGCCTTAGTACAGAATGTTAGATAAGAATGGAATGTAGTAGCCTTAGTACAGAATGTTAGAGACGATTGGGATGTAGTAGCCTTAGTACAGAATGTTAGTGCAGAATGTTAAAGAAGAACCCAATGTAGCAGCCTTAGTACAGAATGTTAGAGAAGCATGGAATGTAGTAGCCTTAGTACAGAATGTTAGAGAATAATGGGATATAGTAGCCTTCGTACAGAATGTTAGAGAAGAATGGGATGTAGTAGCCTTAGTACAGAATGTTAGTGCAGAATGTTAGAGAAGAACGGGAGGTAGTAGCCCTAGTACAGAATGTTAGAGAAGAATGGGATGTAGTAGCCTTAGCACAGAATGTTAGAGACGAATGGGATGTAGTAACATTAGTACAGAATGTTAGAGAAGAATGGGATGAGGTAGCCTTAGTACAGAATGTTAGAGAAGAACGGGATGAAGTAGCCTTAGTAAAGAATGTTAGAGAAGAATGGGATGTAGTAGCCTTGGTACAGAATGTTAGTGCAGAATGTGAGAGAAGAACGGGATGTAGCAGCCTTAGTACAGAATGTTAGAGAAGAATGGGATGTAGTAGCTTTAGTGCAGAATGTTAGAGAAGAATGGGATGAAGTAGCCTTAGTAAAGAATGTTAGATAAGACTGGGATATAGTAGCCTTAATTCAGAATGTTAGAGACGATTGGGATGTAGTAGCCTTAGTACAGAATGTTAGTGCAGAATGTGAGAGAAGAACGGGATGTAGCAGCCTTAGTACAGAATGTTAGTGCAGAATGTTAGAGAAGAATGGGATGTAGTAGCCTTAGTACAGAATGTTAGAGAAGAATGGGATGTAGTAGCCTTAGCACAGAATGTTAGAGAAGAATGGGATGTAGTAGCCTTAGTACAGAAAGCTAGAGAAGAATGGGATGTAGTAGCCTTAGTACAGAATGTTAGAGAAGAATGGGATGTAGTAGCCTTAGTACATAATGTTAAAGAAGAATGGGATGTGTTAGCCTTAGTACAGAATATTAGAGAAGAATGGGATGTAGTAGCCTTAGTACAGAATATTAGAGAAGAATGGGATGTAGTAGCCTTAGTACAGCATGTTAGAGAAGAATGGGATGTAGTCGCCTTAGTACAGAATGTTAGAGAAGAATGGGATGTAGCAGGCTTAGTACAGAATGTTAAAGAGGAATGGGATGTAGCCGCCTTAGTACAGAATGTTAGAGAAGAATGGGATGTAGTAGCCTTAGTACAGAATGTTAGAGACAAATGGGATGTAGTAACCTTACTACCGAATGTTAGAGAAGAATGGGATGTAGTAGCCTCAGTACAGAATGTTAGATAAGAATGGAATGTAGTAGCCTTAGTACAGAATGTTAGAGAAGAATGGGATGTAGTAGCCTTAGTACAGAATGTTAGAGAAGAACGGGATGTAGTAGCCTTAGTACAGAATGTTAGAGAAGAATGGGATGTAGTAGCATTAGTGCAGAATATTAGAGAAGAACAGGATGTAGCAGTCTTAGTACAGAATGTTAGAGAAGAATGGAATGTTTAGCCTTTGTACAGAATGTTAGAGAAGAATGGGATGTAGTAGCCTTACTACCGAATGTTAGAGAAGAATGGGATGTAGTAGCCTCAGTACAGAATGTTAGATAAGAATAGAATGTAGTAGCCTTAGTACAGAATGTGAGAGAAGAATGGGATGTAGTTGCCTTATTACAGAATGTTAGAGAAGAATGGGATGTAGTAGCCTTAGTACAGAATGTTAGAGACGATTGGGATGTAGTAGCCTTAGTACAGAATGTTAGAGAAGAATGGGATGTAGTAGCCTTAGTACAGAATGTTAGTGCAGAAGGTTAGAGAAGAATGGGATGTAGTAGCCTTAGTACAGAATGTTAGAGAAGAATGGGATGTAGTAGCCTTAGCACAGAATGTTAGAGAAGAATGGGATGTAGTAGCCTTAGTACAGAAAGTTAGAGAAGAATGGGATGTAGTAGCCTTAGTACAGAATGTTAGAGAAGAATGGGATGTAGTGGCCTTAGTACATAATGTTAAAGAAGAATGGGATGTGTTAGCCTTAGTACAGAATATTAGAGAAGAATGGGATGTAGTAGCCTTAGTACAGAATATTAGAGAAGAATGGGATGTAGTAGCCTTAGTACAGCATGTTAGAGAAGAATGGGATGTAGTCGCCTTAGTACAGAATGTTAGAGAAGAATGGGATGTAGCAGGCTTAGTACAGAATGTTAAAGAGGAATGGGATGTAGCCGCCTTAGTACAGAATGTTAGAGAAGAATGGGATGTAGTAGCCTTAGTACAGAATGTTAGAGACAAATGGGATGTAGTAACCTTACTACCGAATGTTAGAGAAGAATGGGATGTAGTAGCCTCAGTACAGAATGTTAGATAAGAATGGAATGTAGTAGCCTTAGTACAGAATGTTAGAGAAGAATGGGATGTAGTAGCCTTAGTACAGAATGTTAGAGAAGAACGGGATGTAGTAGCCTTAGTACAGAATGTTAGAGAAGAATGGGATGTAGTAGCCTTAGTGCAGAATATTAGAGAAGAACAGGATGTAGCAGTCTTAGTACAGAATGTTAGAGAAGAATGGGATGTTTAGCCTTTGTACAGAATGCTAGAGAAGAATGGTATGTAGTAGCCTTACTACCGAATGTTAGAGAAGAATGGGATGTAGTAGCCTCAGTTAGATAAGAATAGAATGTAGTAGCCTTAGTACAGAATGTGAGAGAAGAATTGGATGTAGTAGCCTTAGTACAGAATGTTAGTACAGAATGTTAGTGCAGAATGTTAGAGAAGAATGGGATGTAGTAGCCTTAGTACAGCATGTTAGAGAAGAATGGGATGTAGTAGCCTTAGTACAGAATGTTAGAGAAGAATGGGATGTAGTAGCCTTAGTACAGAATGTTAGAGAAGAATGGGATGTAGTTGCCTTAGTACAGAATGTTAGAGAAGAATGGGATGTAGTAGCCTTAGTATAGATTGTTAGAGAAGAATGGGATGTAGTAGTCTTAGTACAGAATGTTAGAGAAGAATGAGATGTAGTCGCCTTAGTACAGAATGTTAGATAAGAATGGAATGTAGTAGCCTTAGTACAGAATGTTAGATAAGAATGGAATGTAGTAGCCTTAGTACAGAATGTTAGAGATGATTGGGATGTAGTAGCCTTAGTACAGAATGTTAGTGCAGAATGTTAAAGAAGAACCCAATGTAGCAGCCTTAGTACAGAATGTTAGAGAAGAATGGAATGTAGTAGCCTTAGTACAGAATGTTAGAGAATAATGGGATATAGTAGCCTTCGTACAGAATGTTAGAGAAGAATGGGATGTAGTAGCCTTAGTACAGAATGTTAGAGAAGAATGGGATGTAGTAGCCTTAGTACAGAATGTTAGAGAAGAATGGGATGTAGTAGCCTTAGTGCAGAATATTAGAGAAGAACAGGATGTAGCAGTCTTAGTACAGAATGTTAGAGAAGAATGGGATGTTTAGCCTTTGTACAGAATGTTAGAGAAGAATGGGATGTAGTAGCCTTACTACCGAATGTTAGAGAAGAATGGGATGTAGTAGCCTCAGTACAGAATGTTAGATAAGAATAGAATGTAGTAGCCTTAGTACAGAATGTGAGAGAAGAATGGGATGTAGTTGCCTTAGTACAGAATGTTAAAGAAGAATGGGATGTAGTAGCCTTAGTACATAATGTAAGAGAAGAATGGGATGTAGTTGCCTTACTACCGAATGTTAGAGAAGAATGGGATGTAGTAGCCTCAGTACAGAATGTTAGATAAGAATGGAATGTAGTAGCCTTAGTACAGAATGTTAGAGAAGAATGGGATGTAGTAGCCTTAGTACAGAATGTTAGAGAAGAACGGGATGTAGTAGCCTTAGTACGGAATGTTAGAGAAGAATGGGATGTAGTAGCCTTAGTGCAGAATATTAGAGAAGAACAGGATGTAGCAGTCTTAGTACAGAATGTTAGAGAAGAATGGGATGTTTAGCCTTTGTACAGAATGTTAGAGAAGAATGGGATGTAGTAGCCTTACTACAGAATGTTAGAGAAGAATGGGATGTAGTAGCCTCAGTACAGAATGTTAGATAAGAATAGAATGTAGTAGCCTTAGTACAGATTGTGAGAGAAGAATGGGATGTAGTTGCCTTAGTACAGAATGTTAAAGAAGAATGGGATGTAGTAGCCTTAGTACATAATGTAAGAGAAGAATGGGATGTAGTTGCCTTATTACAGAATGTTAGAGAAGAATGGGATGTAGTAGCCTTAGTACAGAATGTTAGAGACGATTGGGATGTAGTAGCCTTAGTACAGAATGTTAGAGAAGAATGGGATGTAGTAGCCTTAGTACAGAATGTTAGTGCAGAATGTTAGAGAAGAATGGGAAGTAGTAGCCTTAGTACAGAATGTTAGAGAAGAATGGGATGTAGTAGCCTTAGCACAGAATGTTAGAGAAGAATGGGATGTAGTAGCCTTAGTACAGAAAGTTAGAGAAGAATGGGATGTAGTAGCCTTGGTACAGAATGTTAGAGAAGAATGGGATGTAGTAGCCTTAGTACATAATGTTAAAGAAGAATGGGATGTAGTAGCCTTAGCACAGAATATTAGAGAAGAATGGGATGTAGTAGCCTTAGTACAGAATATTAGAGAAGAATGGGATGTAGTAGCCTTAGTACAGCATGTTAGAGAAGAATGGGATGTAGTCGCCTTAGTACAGAATGTTAGAGAAGAATGGGATGTAGTAGCCTTAGTACAGCATGTTAGAGAAGAATGGGATGTAGTCGCCTTAGTACAGAATGTTAGAGAAGAATGGGATGTAGTAGCCTTAGTACAGAATGTTAGAGACAAATGGGATGTAGTAACCTTACTACCGAATGTTAGAGAAGAATGGGATGTAGTAGCCTCAGTACAGAAAGTTAGATAAGAATGGAATGTAGTAGCCTTAGTACAGAATGTTAGAGAAGAATGCGATGTAGTAGCCTCAGTACAGAATGTTAGATAAGAATGGAATGTAGTAGCCTTAGTACAGAATGTTAGAGAAGAATGCGATGTAGTAGCCTTAGTACAGAATGTTAGAGAAGAACGAGATGTAGTAGCCTTAGTACAGAATGTTAGAGAAGAATGGGATGTAGTAGCCTTAGTGCAGAATATTAGAGAAGAACAGGATGTAGCAGTCTTAGTACAGAATGTTAGAGAAGAATGGGATGTTTAGCCTTTGTACAGAATGTTAGAGAAGAATGGGATGTAGTAGCCTTACTACCGAATGTTAGAGAAGAATGGGATGTAGTAGCCTCAGTACAGAATGTTAGATAAGAATAGAATGTAGTAGCCTTAGTACAGAATGTGAGAGAAGAATGGGATGTAGTAGCCTTAGTACAGAATGTTAGAGAAGAATGGGATGTAGTAGCCTTAGTACAGAATGTTAGTGCAGAATGTTAGAGAAGAATGGGATGTAGTAGCCTTAGTACAGCATGTTAGAGAAGAATGGGATGTAGTAGCCTTAGTATAGAATGTTAGAGAAGAATGGGATGTAGTAGCCTTAGTACAGAATGTTAGAGAAGAATGAGATGTAGTCGCCTTAGTACAGAATGTTAGATAAGAATGGAATGTAGTAGCCTTAGTACAGAATGTTAGAGACGATTGGGATGTAGTAGCCTTAGTACAGAATGTTAGTGCAGAATGTTAAAGAAGAACCCAATGTAGCAGCCTTAGTACAGAATGTTAGAGAAGCATGGAATGTAGTAGCCTTAGTACAGAATGTTAGAGAATAATGGGATATAGTAGCCTTCGTACAGAATGTTAGAGAAGAATGGGATGTAGTAGCCTTAGTATAGAATGTTAGTGCAGAATGTTAGAGAAGAACGGGAGGTAATAGCCCTAGTACAGAATGTTAGAGAAGAATGGGATGTAGTAGCCTTAGCACAGAATGTTAGAGACGAATGGGATGTAGTAACATTAGTACAGAATGTTAGAGAAGAATGGGATGTAGTAGCCTTAGTACAGAATGTTAGAGAAGAACGGGATGAAGTAGCCTTAGTAAAGAATGTTAGAGAAGAATGGGATGTAGTAGCCTTGGTACAGAATGTTAGTGCAGAATGTGAGAGAAGAACGGGATGTAGCAGCCTTAGTACAGAATGTTAGAGAAGAATGGGATGTAGTAGCTTTAGTGCAGAATGTTAGAGAAGAATGGGATGAAGTAGCCTTAGTAAAGAATGTTAGATAAGACTGGGATATAGTAGCCTTAATTCAGAATGTTCGAGACGATTGGGATGTAGTAGCCTTAGTACAGAATGTTAGTGCAGAATGTGAGAGAAGAACGGGATGTAGCAGCCTTAGTACAGAATGTTAGAGAAGAATGGGATGTAGTAGCTTTAGCACAGAATGTTAGAGAAGAATGGGATGTAGTAGCCTTAGTACAGAAAGTTAGAGAAGAATGGGATGTAGTAGCCTTAGTACAGAATGTTAGAGAAGAATGGGATGTAGTAGCCTTAGTACATAATGTTAAAGAAGAATGGGATGTGTTAGCCTTAGTACAGAATATTAGAGAAGAATGGGATGTAGTAGCCTTAGTACAGAATATTAGAGAAGAATGGGATGTAGTAGCCTTAGTACAGCATGTTAGAGAAGAATGGGATGTAGTCGCCTTAGTACAGAATGTTAGAGAAGAATGGGATGTAGCAGGCTTAGTACAGAATGTTAAAGAGGAATGGGATGTAGCCGCCTTAGTACAGAATGTTAGAGAAGAATGGGATGTAGTAGCCTTAGTACAGAATGTTAGAGACAAATGGGATGTAGTAACCTTACTACCGAATGTTAGAGAAGAATGGGATGTAGTAGCCTCAGTACAGAATGTTAGATAAGAATGGAATGTAGTAGCCTTAGTACAGAATGTTAGAGAAGAATGGGATGTAGTAGCCTTAGTACAGAATGTTAGAGAAGAACGGGATGTAGTAGCCTTAGTACAGAATGTTAGAGAAGAATGAGATGTAGTAACCTTAGTGCAGAATATTAGAGAAGAACAGGATGTAGCAGTCTTAGTACAGAATGTTAGAGAAGAATGGGATGTTTAGCCTTTGTACAGAATGTTAGAGAAGAATGGGATGTAGTAGCCTTACTACCGAATGTTAGAGAAGAATGGGATGTAGTAGCCTCAGTACAGAATGTTAGATAAGAATAGAATGTAGTAGCCTTAGTACAGAATGTGAGAGAAGAATGGGATGTAGTTGCCTTAGTACAGAATGTTAAAGAAGAATGGGATGTAGTAGCCTAAGTACATAATGCAAGAGAAGAATGGGATGTAGTTGCCTTATTACAGAATGTTAGAGAAGAATGGGATGTTGTAGCCTTAGTACAGAATGTTAGAGACGATTGGGATGTAGTAGCCTTAGTACAGAATGTTAGAGAAGAATGGGATGTAGTAGCCTTAGTACAGAATGTTAGTGCAGAATGTTAGAGAAGAATGGGATGTAGTAGCCTTAGTACAGAATGTTAGAGAAGAATGGGATGTAGTAGCCTTAGCACAGAATGTTAGAGAAGAATGGGATGTAGTAGCCTTAGTACAGAAATTTAGAGAAGAATGGGATGTAGTAGCCTTAGTACAGAATGTTAGAGAAGAATGGGATGTAGTAGCCTTAGTACATAATGTTAAAGAAGAATGGGATGTGTTAGCCTTAGTACAGAATATTAGAGAAGAATGGGATGTAGTAGCCTTAGTACAGAATATTAGAGAAGAATGGGATGTAGTAGCCTTAGTACAGCATGTTAGAGAAGAATGGGATGTAGTCGCCTTAGTACAGAATGTTAGAGAAGAATGGGATGTAGCAGGCTTAGTACAGAATGTTAGAGAAGAATGGGATGTAGTAGCCTTAGTACAGCATGTTAGAGAAGAATGGGATGTAGTCGCCTTAGTACAGAATGTTAGAGAAGAATGGGATGTAGCAGGCTTAGTACAGAATGTTGAAGAGGAATGGGATGTAGCCGCCTTAGTACAGAATGTTAGAGAAGAATGGGATGTAGTAGCCTTAGTACAGAATGTTAGAGACAAATGGGATGTAGTAACCTTACTACCGAATGTTAGAGAAGAATGGGATGTAGTAGCCTCAGTACAGAATGTTAGATAAGAATGGAATGTAGTAGCCTTAGTACAGAATGTTAGAGAAGAATGGGATGTAGTAGCCTTAGTACAGAATGTTAGAGAAGAACGGGATGTAGTAGCCTTAGTACAGAATGTTAGAGAAGAATGAGATGTAGTAGCCTTAGTGCAGAATATTAGAGAAGAACAGGATGTAGCAGTCTTAGTACAGAATGTTAGAGAAGAATGGGATGTTTAGCCTTTGTACAGAATGTTAGAGAAGAATGGGATGTAGTAGCCTTACTACCGAATGTTAGAGAAGAATGGGATGTAGTAGCCTCAGTACAGAATGTTAGATAAGAATAGAATGTAGTAGCCTTAGTACAGAATGTGAGAGAAGAATGGGATGTAGTTGCCTTAGTACAGAATGTTAAAGAAGAATGGGATGTAGTAGCCTTAGTACATAATGCAAGAGAAGAATGGGATGTAGTTGCCTTATTACAGAATGTTAGAGAAGAATGGGATGTAGTAGCCTTAGTACAGAATGTTAGAGACGATTGGGATGTAGTAGCCTTAGTACAGAATGTTAGAGAAGAATGGGATGTAGTAGCCTTAGTACAGAATGTTAGTGCAGAATGTTAGAGAAGAATGGGATGTAGTAGCCTTAGTACAGAATGTTAGAGAAGAATGGGATGTAGTAGCCTTAGCACAGAATGTTAGAGAAGAATGGGATGTAGTAGCCTTAGTACAGAAATTTAGAGAAGAATGGGATGTAGTAGCCTTAGTACAGAATGTTAGAGAAGAATGGGATGTAGTATCCTTAGTACATAATGTTAAAGAAGAATGGGATATGTTAGCCTTAGTACAGAATATTAGAGAAGAATGGGATGTAGTAGCCTTAGTACAGAATATTAGAGAAGAATGGGATGTAGTAGCCTTAGTACAGCATGTTAGAGAAGAATGGGATGTAGTCGCCTTAGTACAGAATGTTAGAGAAGAATGGGATGTAGCAGGCTTAGTACAGAATGTTAAAGAGGAATGGGATGTAGCCGCCTTAGTACAGAATGTTAGAGAAGAATGGGATGTAGTAGCCTTAGTACAGAATGTTAGAGACAAATGGGATGTAGTAACCTTACTACCGAATGTTAGAGAAGAACGGGATGTAGTAGCCTTAGTACAGAATGTTAGAGAAGAATGGGATGTAGTAGCCTTAGTGCAGAATATTAGAGAAGAACAGGATGTAGCAGTCTTAGTACAGAATGTTAGAGAAGAATGGGATGTTTAGCCTTTGTACAGAATGTTAGAGAAGAATGGGATGTAGTAGCCTTACTACCGAATGTTAGAGAAGAATGGGATGTAGTAGCCTCAGT
This sequence comes from Ambystoma mexicanum, assembly GCF_040938575.1. Classification (NCBI taxonomy): domain Eukaryota; kingdom Metazoa; phylum Chordata; class Amphibia; order Caudata; family Ambystomatidae; genus Ambystoma; species Ambystoma mexicanum. Next base: position 868,918,348 of record NC_090926.1, read on the forward strand.
GCAGAATGTTAGATAAGAATAGAATGTATTAGCCTTAGTACAGAATGTGAGAGAAGAATGGGATGTAGTAGCCTTAGTACAGAATGTTAGTACAGAATGTTAGTGCAGAATGTTAGAGAAGAATGGGATGTAGTAGCCTTAGTACAGAATGTTAGAGAAGAATGGGATGTAGTAGCCTTAGTACAGAATGTTAGAGAAGAATGGGATGTAGTAGCCTTAGTACAGAATGTTAGAGAAGAATGGGATGTAGTTGCCTTAGTACAGAATGTTAGAGAAGAATGGGATGTAGTAGCCTTAGTATAGAATGTTAGAGAAGAATGGGATGTAGTAGCCTTAGTACAGAATGTTAGTGCAGAATGTTAAAGAAGAACCGAATGTAGCAGCCTTAGTACAGAATGTTAGAGAAGAATGGAATGTAGTAGCCTTAGTACAGAATGTTAGAGAATAATGGGATATAGTAGCCTTCGTACAGAATGTTAGAGAAGAATGGGATGTAGTAGCCTTAGTACAGAATGTTAGTGCAGAATGTTAGAGAAGAACGGGAGGTAGTAGCCCTAGTACAGAATGTTAGAGAAGAATGGGATGTAGTAGCCTTAGCACAGAATGTTAGAGACAAATGGGATGTAGTAACATTAGTACAGAATGTTAGAGAAGAATGGGATGTAGTAGCTTTAATGCAGAATGTTAGAGAAGAATGGGATGAAGTAGCCCTAGTACAGAATGTTAGAGAAGAATGGGATGTAGTAGCCTTGGTACAGAATGTTAGTGCAGAATGTGAGAGAAGAACGGGATGTAGCAGCCTTAGTACAGAATGTTAGAGAAGAATGGGATGTAGTAGCTTTAGTGCAGAATGTTAGAGAAGAATGGGATGAAGTAGCCTTAGTAAAGAATGTTAGATAAGACTGGGATATAGTAGCCTTAATACAGAATGTTAGAGACGATTGGGATGTAGTAGCCTTAGTACAGAATGTTAGTGCAGAATGCGAGAGAAGAACGGGATGTAGCAGCCTTAGTACAGAATGTGAGAGAAAAATGGGATGTAGTAGCTTTAGTACAGAATGTTAGAGAAGAATGGGATGTAGTAGCCTTAGTACAGAATGTTAGAGAATAATGGGATGTAGAAGCCTTAGTAAAGAATGTTAGATAAGACTGGGAAATAGTAGCCTTAATACAGAATGTTAGAGACGATTGGGATGTAGTAGCCTTAGTACAGAATGTTAGTGCAGAATGCGAGAGAAGAACGGGATGTAGCAGCCTTAGTACAGAATGTGAGAGAAAAATGGGATGTAGTAGCTTTAGTACAGAATGTTAGAGAAGAATGGGATGTAGTAGCCTTAGTACAGAATGTTAGAGAATAATGGGATGTAGAAGCCTTAGTACAGAATGTTAGTGCAGAATGTTAGAGAAGAACGGGATGAAGTTGCCTTAGTAAAGAATGTTAGAGAAGAATGGGATGTAGGAGTCTTAGTACAGAATGTTAGAGAAGAATGGAATATAGTAGCCTTAGTACTGAATGTTAGAGTCGATTGGGATGTAGTAGCCTTAGTACAGAATGTTAGTGCAGAATGTTAGAGAACAACGGGATGTAGTAGCCTTAGTACAGAATGTTAGAGAAGAATGGGATGTAGTAGCCTTATCACAGAATGTTAGAGAAGAATGGGATGTAGTAACATTAGTACAGAATGTTGTAGAAGAATGGGATGTAGTAGCCTTAGTACAGAATGTTAGAGAAGAATGGGATGTAGTAACCTTAGAACAGAAAGTTGGAGAAGAATGGGGTGTAGTAGCCTTAGTACAGAATGTTATAGAAGAATGGGATGTAGTAGCCTTAGTACAGATAGAGAAGAATGGGATGTAGTAGCCTTAGTACAGAATGTTAGAGAATAATGGGATGTAGTCGCCTTAGTACAGAATGTTAGAGAAGAATAGGATGTAGTAGAGTTAGTACAGAATGTTAGCGCAGAATGTTGAGAAGAACGGGATTTAGTAGCCTTAGTACAGAATGGTAAAGAAAAATGGGATGTAGTAACCTTGGGACAGAATGGTAGCACAGAATATTAGAGAAGAATGGGATGTAGTAGCCTTAGTACAGCATGTTAGAGAAGAATGGGATGTAGTCGCCTTAGTACAGAATGTTAGAGAAGAATGGGATGCAGCAGGCTTAGTACAGAATGTTAAAGAGGAATGGGATGTAGCCGCCTTAGTACAGAATGTTAGAGAAGAATGGGATGTAGTAGCCTTAGTACAGAATGTTAGAGACAAATGGGATGTAGTAACCTTACTACCGAATGTTAGAGAAGAATGGGATGTAGTAGCCTCAGTACAGAATGTTAGATAAGAATGGAATGTAGTAGCCTTAGTACAGAATGTTAGAGAAGAATGGGATGTAGTAGCCTTAGTACAGAATGTTAGAGAAGAACGGGATGTAGTAGCCTTAGTACAGAATGTTAGAGAAGAATGGGATGTAGTAGCCTTAGTGCATAATATTAGAGAAGAACAGGATGTAGCAGTCTTAGTACAGAATGTTAGAGAAGAATGGGATGTTTAGCCTTTGTACAGAATGTTAGAGAAGAATGGGATGTAGTAGCCTTACTACCGAATGTTAGAGAAGAATGGGATGTAGTGGCCTCAGTACAGAATGTTAGATAAGAATAGAATGTAGTAGGGGGGCGTGGCTAGGCGGCCATGCGGTGAGGAGCACGAAAGGGAAGCTCGCGTACGATCCTGATTTAATCCGCTTTAAAACTAACTTACTCGGCTGGAAAGTTTACCGACGGGTGTAGGAAGATCCACCGACCACCCGATCCAAGCCCTGAGGAGAACCGGACTGGGGAACGAGGCGAAAAAACGGCAGCAAACACGCGGAGCATCGAAAGCAAGATGGCGGCCCCCTAACACACGGCCAGCGGCCCAGAGACCCAGAGCGGGAGGCTACGAAAGGCTGTAGTTCGGCGCTGCGAGCCCGGGAAGGAAGGGAGAGAGGCCACGGCGGAGCAGGATACGCTAACCAGGCAGCGGAACAACAATAGCGAGCGCCTGGCGAAAGGAGAACAGCGGCGATAGGGCACGGTCGCAGCCGCGAGAAGGCAGCGCCGCGGAAACGCAGCAAGCTCCGCAAGCCGAGGGAGATCCGTGCCGAGGACAGTGTCACCTCCGGCCCCTGCCGGCCTCGCTAGCACGAGAACAGGGGACCCGAGGGAGAGCAGAGGGGCGAGACGGCTCTCCGCCGGACCAACTCAGGGCACCGGAGAGATCCAACGGCTAGCAGGTGAGGAGAGCGCACGGCACCCGGGAGGCGTGTGGCGGGAGGAGAATAGCACAACGGGCAGTCCCCATCCAACTAGAACCGGACCCCACACGGACTCGGTGTACAAGCCACAGATAGCGGACAAGAAGAATTGCAGTGCAGTACCCGAGGCCCGCACGGCGAGTATGCCCAACAAGAAGGTAGAGGGGAAAACGAAACAAGTTAGCATGGATCACTTTGCCAAAGCACCAGACAATAGGCAGCCGAATTCATCGGAGACAGCATCGGCGGAGGCCAACACCCCACACCCACCAGGTAAAGAGGGGCAAATTCTAGAGGCAATCGCCACCCTACAGGCGACGCTCGAGAAGAAAATGGACACGGCCATAGGGGCCCTGAAGGCATCTCTGGAACAAAAATTGGACACAGTCATGGTGGACGTAGGCCTCCTTCGCCAGGACGCGAGAAACCTGGCGGACAGAGTGACAACAGCGGAGCAGCAGGTACAGCAGAACACAGCGGACTCCGCCACCACGAGGACCCAGTTGACGGAGGTGCTCCAGAGAGTTAAGATCTTGGAAAGGAGAGCAGAAGACGCAGAAGGGAGGGCAAGGAGAAATAATATCCGCATAATCGGGGTTCCGGAAGGGGAGGAAGGGAACGACCCCACGGAATATATCGAAAATATGCTCCTACAGGAGGTCGGAGCTGGAACCCTGTCCCAAGGCTTTGTGGTGGAACGGGCACACAGAGCACTGATGCGAAGACCCCAGCCGGGGGCACCTCCCAGAGCCATGATCGCTAAAATCATGAACTTTAAGGATAGAGAAAAGATACTGGAGTTCTCGAGGGGGGGAGGAGAGATAATCAGAAATTCATCCAAGATTGCCATATATCCGGACTACACAAAGACAGTCCAAAAACAAAGGGCACAGTTCGGCCCCACAAAGGAACGCCTCAGAAAAGCAGAGATACGATACATGCTCCTGTTTCCGGCCAAATTAAAGGCGATACACAAGGGGAAGACACACTTCTTCGAGTCCACGGAGGAGGCAAATGCGTGGATGGATACCCAAAGAATCCCCCAACTGGAGCAGCGAAACGCTAACAGAGACAGAGCCCAGCCCGGGCGTGAAATCCGCAGATAATTAGAATCAAGGGTGCAGAGTATCAAACGGACGAGAAGTTAGGAACAGGACGATAAATATGAAGGGAGCAACCAACCCTAACAAACCGCACTAGCCTATTACGACGCACCCCAAGAAGTGCGACCGAGAGTTCAGATGCCAGTTTTAATGCATCACGCTGCAGCAAGCCGGCCTCACCCAGAGGAGCAAGGCAGGAGAAGCGGCGAGGCCCGAGCAGGGGGAGGGTGGCTGGGCGTTTGTTGTTGTTGTTTAGTTACAGTTCAGGTTATCGATAGACAGGAAGAATCGGAAGAAGGCATTGGCGTTGAAGGAAAGGTTAAAGAATATGATGGGGAGACGCCAGCACACCGTGACTGGAGCGAACCACAACAGGGACCCAGGAGATGGGGCCTACAAGAGGGGAAGAGACTGAGCCCCACGCGGGCGACCCCGGTCAACAGCAGTGAACATGGAAGCAGGGAAATGGACAAACAAATAGGGCCATGGGACGACGAGGCCAGGACTGCAAACACCCATGAGCCGGGGTGAGCTAACGATAGCGACATGGAACGTGAGAGGCCTTAACGCGTACGTCAAGAGGCTGCGAGTTTACGCCTGGCTGAATAAAATGAAGGTCAAGATAGCAATGCTCCAAGAAACGCACCTGACAAGAGAAAAGCAGTCCAAGATCGACAAAAAATGGGGAGGGCAGGTGTTTAGTGCTACATATTCCAACTATGCAAGAGGGGCAATGATTTGGATCGCCCCGGGAGTACCATTCCAACTCATAAAAAAGGAGATCGACCAAGAAGGAAGAACGGTGATAGTGCATGGCAGGTTGGAGAATAGGGAAGTGTGCCTAGTGAACACTTATGCTCCAAATCACGACACGAGAGAGTACCTCAGAAAACTAGCACCCAAATTAGCCCAGTACAGAGACACAATGTTCATCTGGGCCGGGGATTTCAACTGCGCCCTGAACCCGCTCCTGGATCGATCGGATGACAAGCTCAGGAGGCCAGCACCACCAGCCAAGGAACTACAGAGGGCACTAGATCACCTGAAGCTGGCGGACGTCTGGAGACAGGTACACAGGACAAGGAGAGGGTACACACACTACAGTGCACCCCACGGAATATTTACACGGATAGATTACATACTCACGGGCACTGAATCACTACACGAATTCACAGGTATTAGCATTAAAGCCCGAACGCTCTCAGACCACGCTCCAATACTGACATCATGGGCACACACACAAGGGAGAGCCCCGATACCTACGTGGCGACTCCGGGCAGAAGCTCTGGATGAGGGCGAATTCCAAGAACACCTACAGGGGGCAATAGAGGATTACTTCGAACACAACACAGGGAGTGTGGAGTGTAATGCCACGCTTTGGGATGCGTTCAAGGTGGTATTAAGGGGGGCAGCGATCGGTAAAATGGGAGGATTAAAGGGAGCGGCCATAGCAGAACTCAACGACCTAGAAAAGCGGATAGAAATAGAGGAACTGAGGGCGCAGGCAGTGGGGGAGGAGTCAGAGGAACTGATGGAGCTGAGAATGGGGTGCATAGGACTCTGGGAGAAGCTGGGACGGTTGAATTATGGGAGGTATTTACAAAGGTTACATGCGGAAGGGGACAAACCCAGTAGGCTCCTGGCCTGGCTCACTAGGCAAGAAAATAAGAGGGAACCCATAACGGTGATAGAAGACGAGACAGGGGAGGAGGTGAGGGGCCAAGTGCACATCAATCAGTTATTCGCGGAGTTCTACGAGGAACTATATGCCCCCAACCCGGAGGTAGACCCTGAGGACATAACCGATGCACTGGCAGAAATAAGGTTGCCAAAGTTAACAGAGGAGCAGGCCCAAATGCTTGATGCCCCACTCACAGAGGAAGAGATAGCGGGTATAATAGCAGAGCTTCCTACAGGCAAGGCCCCGGGCCCGGACGGACTCCCAGGAGAGTTCTATAAAAAGTTCAAAGACACTATCACCCCAAGGTTATTGGAGACATATCTAGAAGCATACGAAAATGCACGATTACCAGCTAGTATGTCGGAGACAATCATCGTCCCGATCCCTAAGCCAGGGAAGCTGCCCACAAGGTGCACGGCATATAGGCCAATTTCCCTTATAAACCAGGACGTTAAGATACTAACGGCGGCCCTAGCCAACCGTCTGAAGCAGGTGATCCCCACATTGATACACCCCGATCAAACAGGGTACGTTCCTGGGCGGAACACATCATGGAACCTCCGTAGACTACACCACGTGATAGATAGAACGAACCAGGGACGGGGAGAACGTGCGATAGTGTCTCTTGATGCTGTCAAAGCATTCGATTCGGTGAATTGGGGGTGGATGGTGAGGGTCCTCGCCCACTTCGGCATTGGCGAAGGGTTCCTCAGGTGGATCAGACTACTGTATAGTGAACCCAGAGCCAGGGTTAAGACAGGGAGATATATGTCAAAGGAATGGAGGATCTATAGAGGAACGAAACAAGGGTGCCCACTATCGCCAATGTTATATATCCTGGCCCTGGAGCCACTGGCGGTCTTCCTTAGAGCAGAATATGGAGACACGGGGATTGAGGTGGACGGGGTGCTTCATCAAGTCTCGCTGTACGCGGACGACATGTTATTGTTTGTAGAAAACCCCCGCATTAACCTGCCCTGCCTCTTGGAAGCAATAGGAGCATACACCAGACTCTCAGGCATAGCAATAAATAAAGAGAAGTCCCTGATCTTCCCCCTGGCAGATCTGAGACGGGCCCCCCCGGAGGGACTCCCAGAAGTGGGCCTAACATGGGCGCCACAGTCCTTCAAATATTTGGGGATAGAGGTCCATCATGACATTGCAGACACTCACCGACACAACACGCAAGCAGCCCTGGACACAACACGAAAATGCATGGCCTTCTGGAAAACACTCCCACTGGGGATGATGGGTAGGGCCGCCCTCCTGAAAATGGTAGTACTCCCACGCCTGTTGTACTTTTTCACCAACATCCCATATTACATTCCCAGGACATTCTTCACGAACCTAAACACAATAGCAAGAAATTACCTATGGGCAGGGGGGAGAAACAGGGTTGCAATGAGCACTCTACAGAGAGACTATGAGGGAGGAGGCATTCGTTTGCCGGACTTTGAAAAGTATTATCTGGCTGGACAGCTACAATTTGTGGTCAAATGGTTAGGGGAGGATGAAACAATGGACAAAACCAACTTCCAGCCCGCACTGAAAACACATTACCTGAGGGAAATACTGTGGCTGGACAAACCCCTGCTCAGGACTTTTCCGTACATGCTAAATCTTGCAGTGAGATTGTGGTGGAGAGCATGGAAGCTGCAAGGGACGAGGGACCCCTACTCAGCGCAAATACCCCTGGCGGGCCTGGTGGGCACAGACATGAGCTTGTTGGTAGCGTTCCGAACACAATGGGAGGCCAAGGGGGTAGCGCAAATCGGAGACATGAGAAGAGAGGGGAGATGGGCAGACTTCCAGGAGATGAGGGAAGAATACGAAATACATGAGGGCCAATTCATCCTGTATAATAGACTGATCCTCAGAATCAAGGATAGATGGCCAGAATGGGAAGACCAAGAAGAACCGGCAGGAGCATTAGACATGTGGTACGACATTTCAGAGGGGACACACACGACCTCCAGACTATACGAGCAGATGCTGAGACCCCACACAGACCAAAAACTACACATAAAACAAAGTTGGGAAGAAGAACTCCAAAGGCCGCTCAGCGACCATGAATGGAACAGGGTGCTGAGATACCCCAAAACAGTGTCCAGGAACGCAAGGTTCAAACAGGCCCAGTTGTACGTGACACACAGGGCGTACCTCACACCTAAGAGGATGAAAGTGATACGCGGAGGTGACCCCAGCGGGTGCCCACGGTGCTCGACCGAGGAGGCGGACATGGTGCACATGTTTTGGGAATGCCCGGTGATACAGACGTTTTGGGAAGGCATCAGGACCAAAATAGCGAACAGTGTCCTCCAGATACAGACGGAGCACCCCGAATGGTACTTACTGGGCCTCTTCCCTCGAGGAGGCAGAGACAGGGTGCACCTAGCAAAAATGAAAGACCTGATTTGCATACTAGCTAAAAGAAGGATAGCCATGTCCTGGAAATCTAGAGGAGGCCCGACCATAGAAGCATGGTGGGCAGACCTCCGAAAGTGGACACTAGCGGAGACTGCAGTGTGGATCAGAGCAGTGCAAAGAGGGGAGGGGGAAACGGCTGGGAAAATAGCGGCATGGAATTCCCTAGTGCAGAATCTATTCGGACGAGGAGAAGAGGAAACCGACGAGGAGGATCCGGAGGAGGCTGGGGGATACCAGAGCGCCCAGGACAGGGAGACACAAGGAATGGAAGAATAGGCACCGTTGTATGGACACGGAGGCAGCAAGCGGAAGCAGCCACAGACTGGGCAGATAAGTTGTTGGACACTTTAAGACGATGACCCCACGGCAGAATCCGCCGAAAAAGCCAAAATGCCAGTTGAATGTTCGTATGTTTGTATGTTGTATGTATTTACGTTGTTAATTGAAAATAAAAAGAAATTAAACAAAAAAAAGAATAGAATGTAGTAGCCTTAGTACAGAATGTGAGAGAAGAATGGGATGTAGTAGCCTTAGTACAGAATGTTAGTACAGAATGTTAGTGCAGAATGTTAGAGAAGAATGGGATGTAGTAGCCTTAGTACAGAATGTTAGAGAAGAATAGGATGTAGTAGCCTTAGCACAGAATGTTAGAGAAGAATGGGATGTAGTAGCCTTAGTACAGAAAGTTAGAGAAGAATAGGATGTAGTAGCCTTAGCACAGAATATTAGAGAAGAATGGGATGTAGTAGCCTTAGTACAGCATGTTAGAGAAGAATGGGATGTAGTCGCCTTAGTACAGAATGTTAGAGAAGAATGGGATGTAGCAGGCTTAGTACAGAATGTTAAAGAGGAATGGGATGTAGCTGCCTTAGTACAGAATGTTAGAGAAGAATGGGATGTAGTAGCCTTAGTACAGAATGTTAGAGACAAATGGGATGTAGTAACCTTACTACCGAATGTTAGAGAAGAATGGGATGTAGTAGCCTCAGTACAGAATGTTAGATAAGAATGGAATGTAGTAGCCTTAGTACAGAATGTTAGAGAAGAATGGGATGTAGTAGCCTTAGTACAGAATGTTAGAGAAGAACGGGATGTAGTAGCCTTAGTACAGAATGTTAGAGAAGAATGGGATGTAGTAGCCTTAGTGCAGAATATTAGAGAAGAACAGGATGTAGCAGTCTTAGTACAGAATGTTAGAGAAGAATGGGATGTTTAGCCTTTGTACAGAATGTTAGAGAAGAATGGGATGTAGTAGCCTTACTACCGAATGTTAGAGAAGAATGGGATGTAGTAGCCTCAGTACAGAATGTTAGATAAGAATAGAATGTAGTAGCCTTAGTACAGAATGTGAGAGAAGAATGGGATGTAGTAGCCTTAGTACAGAATGTTAGTACAGAATGTTAGTGCAGAATGTTAGAGAAGAATGGGATGTAGTAGCCTTAGTACAGAATGTTAGAGAAGAATGGGATGTAGTAGCCTTAGTACAGAAGGTTAGAGAAGAATGGGATGTAGTAGCCTTAGTATAGAATGTTAGAGAAGAATGGGATGCAGTAGCCTTAGTACAGAATGTTAGAGAAGAATGAGATGTAGTCGCCTTAGTACAGAATGTTAGATAAGAATGGAATGTAGTAGCCTTAGTACAGAATGTTAGATAAGAATGGAATGTAGTAGCCTTAGTACAGAATGTTAGAGACGATTGGGATGTAGTAGCCTTAGTACAGAATGTTAGTGCAGAATGTGAGAGAAGAACGTGATGTAGCAGCCTTAGTACAGAATATTAGAGAAGAATGGGATGTAGTAGCTTTAGTACAGAATGTTAGAGAAGAATGGGATGTAGTAGCCTTAGTACAGAATGTTAGAGAAGAATGGGATGTAGTAGCCTTAGTACAGAATGTTAGTGCAGAATGTTAGAGAAGAACGGGATGAAGTAGCCTTAGTAAATTATGTTAGAGAAGAATGGGATGTAGTAGTCTTAGTACAGAATATTAGAGAAGAATGGAATCTAGTAGCCTTAGTACTGAATGTTAGAGACGATTGGGATGTAGTAGCCTTAGTACAGAATGTTAGTGCAGAATGTTAGAGAAGAACGGGATGTAGTAGCCTGAGTACAGCATGTTAGATAAGAATGGAATGTAGTAGTCTTAGTACAGAATGTTAGTACAGAATGTTGTAGAAGAATGGGATGTAGTAGCCTTAGTAGAGAATGATAGAGAAGAATGGGATGTAGTAGCCTTAGTACAGAAAGGTAGAGAAGAATGGGGTGTAGTAGCCTTAGTACAGAATGTTAGAGAAGAATGGGGTGTAGTAGCCTTAGTAGAGAATGATAGAGAAGAATGGGATGTAGTAGCCTTAGTACAGAAAGTTAGAGAAGAATGGGGTGTAGTAGCCTCAGTACAGAATGTTAGAGAAGAATGGGATGCAGTAGCCTTAGTACAGATAGAGAAGAATGGGATGTAGTAGTCTTAGTACAGAAAGTTAGAGAAGAATGGGATGTAGTCACATTAGTACAGAATGTTAGAGAAGAATGGGATGTAGTAGAGTTAGTACAGAATGTTAAAGAAGAATGGGATGTAGTAACCTTGGGACAAAATGTTAGCACAGAATGTTAGGGAAGAATGGGATGTAGTTGCCTTAGCACAGAATGTTAGAGAAGAATGGGATGTAGTAGCCTTAGTGCAGAAAGTTACAGAAGAATGGGATGTAGTAGCCTTAGTACAGAATGTTAGAGAAGAATGGGGTTTAGTAGCCTTAGTACAGAATGTTAGAGAAGAATGGGATGTAGTAGCCTTAGTACAGAATGTTAAAGAAGAATGGGATGTGTTAGCCTTAGTACAGAATTTTAGAGAAGAATGGGGTGTAGTAGCCTTAGTACAGAATGTTAGAGAAGAATGGGATGTAGTAGCCTTAGTACAGAATGTTAGAGAAGAATGGGGTTTAGTAGCCTTAGTACAGAATGTTTGATAAGAATGGAATGTAGTAGCCTTAGTACAGAATGTTAGAGACGATTGGGATGTAGTAGCTTTAGTACAAAATGTCAGTGCAGAATGTTAGAGAAGAACCCAATGTAGCAGCCTTAGTACAGAATGTTAGAGAAGAATGGGATGTAGTCGCCTTAGTACATAATGTTAGAGACGATTGGGATGTAGTAGCCTTAGTACAGAATGTTAGAGACGACTGGGATGTAGTAGCCTTAGTAAAGAAAGATAGAGAAGAATGGGATGTAGTAGCCTTAATACAGAATGTTAGAGACGATTGGGATGTCGTAGCCTTAGTACAGAATGTTAGTGCAGAAAGTGAGAGAAGAAAGTGATGTAGTAGCCTTAGTACAGAATATTAGAGAAGAATGGGATGTAGTAGCTTTAGTACAGAATGTTAGAGAAGAATGGGATGTAGTAGCCTTAGTACAGAATGTTAGAGAAGAATGGGATGTAGTAGCCTTAGTACAGAATGTTAGTGCAGAATGTTAGAGAAGAACGGGATGAAGTAGCCTTAGTAAATAATGTTAGAGAAGAATGGGATGCAGTAGTCTTAGTACAGAATGTTAGAGAAGAATGGAATCTAGTAGCCTTAGTACTGAATGTTAGAGACGATTGGGATGTAGTAGCCTTAGTACAGAATGTTAGTGCAGAATGTTAGAGAAGAACGGGATGTAGTAGCCTGAGTACAGCATGTTAGATAAGAATGGAATGTAGTAGTCTTAGTACAGAATGTTAGTACAGAATGTTGTAGAAGAATGGGATGTAGTAGCCTTAGTAGAGAATGATACAGAAGAATGGGATGTAGTAGCCTTAGTACAGAAAGTTAGAGAAGAATGGGGTGTAGTAGCCTTAGTACAGAATGTTACAGAAGAATGGGGTCTAGTAGCCTTAGTAGAGAATGATAGAGAAGAATGGGATGTAGTAGCCTTAGTACAGAATGTTAGAGAAGAATGGGATGTAGTCGCCTTAGTACATAATGTTAGAGACGATTGGGATGTAGTAGCCTTAGTACAGAATGTTAGAGACGACTGGGATGTAGTAGCCTTAGTAAAGAAAGATAGAGAAGAATGGGATGTAGTAGCCTTAATACAGAATGTTAGAGACGATTGGGATGTCGTAGCCTTAGTACAGAATGTTAGTGCAGAAAGTGAGAGAAGAAAGTGATGTAGTAGCCTTAGTACAGAATATTAGAGAAGAATGGGATGTAGTAGCTTTAGTACAGAATGTTAGAGAAGAATGGGATGTAGTAGCCTTAGTACAGAATGTTAGAGAAGAATGGGATGTAGTAGCCTTAGTACAGAATGTTAGTGCAGAATGTTAGAGAAGAACGGGATGAAGTAGCCTTAGTAAATAATGTTAGAGAAGAATGGGATGCAGTAGTCTTAGTACAGAATGTTAGAGAAGAATGGAATCTAGTAGCCTTAGTACTGAATGTTAGAGACGATTGGGATGTAGTAGCCTTAGTACAGAATGTTAGTGCAGAATGTTAGAGAAGAACGGGATGTAGTAGCCTGAGTACAGCATGTTAGATAAGAATGGAATGTAGTAGTCTTAGTACAGAATGTTAGTACAGAATGTTGTAGAAGAATGGGATGTAGTAGCCTTAGTAGAGAATGATACAGAAGAATGGGATGTAGTAGCCTTAGTACAGAAAGTTAGAGAAGAATGGGGTGTAGTAGCCTTAGTACAGAATGTTACAGAAGAATGGGGTCTAGTAGCCTTAGTAGAGAATGATAGAGAAGAATGGGATGTAGTAGCCTTAGTACAGAAAGTTAGAGAAGAATGGGGTGTAGTACCCTTAGTACAGAATGTTAGAGAAGAATGGGATGCAGTAGCCTTAGTACAGATAGAGAGGAATGGGATGTAGTAGCCTTGGTACAGAAAGTTAGAGAAGAATGGGATGTAGTCACATTAGTACAGAATGTTAGAGAAGAATGGGATGTAGTAGAGTTAGTACAGAATGTTAGCGCAGAATGTTGAGAAGAACGGGATGTAGTAGCCTTAGTACAGAATGTTAAAGAAGAATGGGATGTAGTAACCTTGGGACAGAATGTTAGCAGAGAATGTTAGGGAAGAATGGGATGTAGTTGCCTTAGCACAGAATGTTAGAGAAGAATGGGATGTAGTAGCCTTAGTACAGAATGTTAGAGAAGAATGGGGTTTAGTAGCCTTAGTACAGAATGTTAGAGAAGAATGGGATGTAGTAGCCTTAGTACAGAATGTTAAAGAAGAATGGGATGTGTTAGCCTTAGTACAGAATGTTAGAGAAGAATGGGGTGTAGTAGCCTTAGTACAGAATGTTAGAGAAGAATGGGTTGTAGCAGCCTTAGTACAGAATGTTAGAGAAGAATGGGATGTAGCCGCCTTAGTACAGAATATTTAGAGAAGAATGGGATGTAGTAGCCTTAGTACAGCATGTTAGAGAAGAATGGGATGTAGTCGCCTTAGTACAGATGTTAGAGAAGAATGGGATGTAGCAGCCTTAGTACAGAATGTTAGAGAAGAATGGGATGTAGCCGCCTTAGTACAGAATGTTAGAGAAGAATGGGATGTAGTAGCCTTAGTACAGAATGTTAGAGACAAATGGGATGTAGTCACCTTAGTACAGAATGTTAGAGAAGAATGGGATGTAGTAGCCTTAGTACAGAATGTTAGAGAAGAATGTTAGAGAAGAACCCAATGTAGCAGCCTTAGTACAGAATGTTAGAGAAGAATGGGATGTAGTAGCCTTAGTACAGAATGTTAAAGAAGAATGGGATGTAGTAGCCTTAGTACAGAATGTTAGTGCAGAATATTAGAGAGGAACAGGATGTAGTAGCCTTAGTAAAGAATGTTAGAGAAGAATGGGATGTAGTAGTCTTAGTACAGAATGTTAGAGAAGAATGGGATGTAGTAGCCTTAGTACAGAATGTTTGAGAAGAATGAGATGTAGTCGCCTTAGTACAGAATTTAAGATAAGAATGGAATGTAGTAGCCTTAGTACGGAATGTTAGATAAGAATGGAATGTAGTAGCCTTAGTACAGAATGTTAGAGATGATTGGGATGTAGTAACCTTAGTACAGAATGTTAGAGAAGGTTGGGATGTAGTAGCCTTAGTACAGAATGTTAGAGACGATTGGGATGTAGTAGCCTTAGTACAGAATGTTAGAGAAGAATGGGATGTAGTAGCCTTAGTACAGAATCTTAGAGACGATTGGGATGTAGTAGCCTTAGTACAGAATGTTAGTGCAGAATGTTAGAGAAGAACGGGATGCAGCAGCCTTAAAACAGAATGATAGAGAAGAATGGGATGTAATAGCCTTAGTATTGAATGTTGGAGAAGAATGGGGTGTAGTAGCCTTAGTGCAGAATATTAGAGAAGAATGGGATGTAGTAGCTTTAGTACAGAATGTTAGAGAAGAATGGGATGTAGTAGCCTTAGTACAGAATGTTAGAGAAGAATGGGATGTAGTAGCCTTAGTACAGAATGTTAGTGCAGAATGTTAGAGAAGAACGGGATGAAGTAGCCTTAGTAAATAATGTTAGAGAAGAATGGGATGCAGTAGTCTTAGTACAGAATGTTAGAGAAGAATGGAATCTAGTAGCCTTAGTACTGAATGTTAGAGACGATTGGGATGTAGTAGCCTTAGTACAGAATGTTAGTGCAGAATGTTAGAGAAGAACGGGATGTAGTAGCCTGAGTACAGCATGTTAGATAAGAATGGAATGTAGTAGTCTTAGTACAGAATGTTAGTACAGAATGTTGTAGAAGAATGGGATGTAGTAGCCTTAGTAGAGAATGATACAGAAGAATGGGATGTAGTAGCCTTAGTACAGAAAGTTAGAGAAGAATGGGGTGTAGTAGCCTTAGTACAGAATGTTAGAGAAGAATGGGGTGTAGTAGCCTTAGTAGAGAATGATAGAGAAGAATGGGATGTAGTAGCCTTAGTACAGAAAGTTAGAGAAGAATGGGGTGTAGTAGCCTTAGTACAGAATGTTAGAGAAGAATGGGATGCAGTAGCCTTAGTACAGATAGAGAGGAATGGGATGTAGTAGCCTTGGTACAGAAAGTTAGAGAAGAATGGGATGTAGTCACATTAGTACAGAATGTTAGAGAAGAATGGGATGTAGTAGAGTTAGTACAGAATGTTAGCTCAGAATGTTGAGAAGAACGGGATGTAGTAGCCTTAGTACAGAATGTTAAAGAAGAATGGGATGTAGTAACCTTGGGACAGAATGTTAGCAGAGAATGTTAGGGAAGAATGGGATGTAGTTGCCTTAGCACAGAATGTTAGAGAAGAATGGGATGTAGTAGCCTTAGTACAGAATGTTAGAGAAGAATGGGGTTTAGTAGCCTTAGTACAGAATGTTAGAGAAGAATGGGATGTAGTAGCCTTAGTACAGAATGTTAAAGAAGAATGGGATGTGTTAGCCTTAGTACAGAATGTTAGAGAAGAATGGGGTGTAGTAGCCTTAGTACAGAATGTTAGAGAAGAATGGGATGTAGCAGCCTTAGTACAGAATGTTAGAGAAGAATGGGATGTAGCCGCCTTAGTACAGAATGTTAGAGAAGAATGGGATGTAGTAGCCTTAGTACAGCATGTTAGAGAAGAATGGGATGTAGTCGCCTTAGTACAGATGTTAGAGAAGAATGGGATGTAGCAGCCTTAGTACAGAATGTTAGAGAAGAATGGGATGTAGCCGCCTTAGTACAGAATGTTAGAGAAGAATGGGATGTAGTAGCCTTAGTACAGAATGTTAGAGACAAATGGGATGTAGTCACCTTAGTACAGAATGTTAGAGAAGAATGGGATGTAGTAGCCTTAGTACAGAATGTTAGAGAAGAATGTTAGAGAAGAACCCAATGTAGCAGCCTTAGTACAGAATGTTAGAGAAGAATGGGATGTAGTAGCCTTAGTACAGAATGTTAAAGAAGAATGGGATGTAGTAGCCTTAGTACAGAATGTTAGTGCAGAATATTAGAGAGGAACAGGATGTAGTAGCCTTAGTAAAGAATGTTAGAGAAGAATGGGATGTAGTAGTCTTAGTACAGAATGTTAGAGAAGAATGGGATGTAGTAGCCTTAGTACAGAATGTTTGAGAAGAACGAGATGTAGTCGCCTTAGTACAGAATTTAAGATAAGAATGGAATGTAGTAGCCTTAGTACGGAATGTTAGATAAGAATGGAATGTAGTAGCCATAGTACAGAATGTTAGAGATGATTGGGATGTAGTAACCTTAGTACAGAATGTTAGAGAAGATTGGGATGTAGTAGCCTTAGTACAGAATGTTAGAGACGATTGGGATGTAGTAGCCTTAGTACAGAATGTTAGAGAAGAATGGGATGTAGTAGCTGTTAGGATGTGCAGTGTTTCCAATGTTTACCTGTTAAACCATGAGTGTATAATATTTCCTTCACTATGTCTATTGTCACTTAGATACTATAGAACATAGAACTGCATCTTATGTAGCAGGGTTCCAAGGAGAGCCAGTGAAGAAGCAGGGCCTTAGTGGGAAGATTGTACTCCTCCTGCTGGGGGTCGTCTTATGTCATCAACTTGCAAATAAAAGGTTCTTTACCTTTAAACTACTGGTTATGTGAAAGCCTCCCTTTGTACATAACATTTGGCGACGAGGATTTTGACTGGGACCCGGAGGACGACCCCCAGCGCCTTTTCTACA
Source organism: Ambystoma mexicanum (assembly GCF_040938575.1). Taxonomy (NCBI): domain Eukaryota; kingdom Metazoa; phylum Chordata; class Amphibia; order Caudata; family Ambystomatidae; genus Ambystoma; species Ambystoma mexicanum. The sequence goes on from NC_090926.1 coordinate 868,935,489, forward strand.
GATCTAGTGTGCTGGCTGTGGAGTGGAGCCAGCCTGACTTGCCTGAGGGAGGGCCTTTTTCAGTGGATTATTGACGGCCTGACATCCAGTGTGTGGCATCCACCGGAGGGACATTGCTAGCGCCAGAGGAAAACCCCTGGAGGCTCCGTGGTCTGTGGGAGCTGGAATTGGACCCCTGCAATTTTGTTGAACTTGTGGAGACCGGGCTGGCAAAGACACGGCTTTGGCACTTTTATAATTGGATTTTGGGTTGTGTGTTTTCTGAGCGGCCATTGGACACCCTGGCCCCACACTGAGAAAGGTTGAGAAAGGAGTCGCCGCCGATGACCCTGGTGAGGCGCTCCAGGGTGAGTACATAACCAAGCAGCTATCTTTTAATTAGTGTCACCTACCTGTTTGGGTGGGAGCTCTATTGGTTAAACCAGAATTGCAAGCTTGTTATTCTATTCTGCAACTTTGAGACATGGCAAATGCGATGAGAAGGAGCATGATGTTCGTTTGAAAAGAGTTTTGGATATTTTGAAGGAGGCAGGCCTCACCGTTGCCTTGGAAAAATGTACTTTTAAAGCCAACAAAGTGGTGTACCTGGGTCATGAGATCACTGGGGAAGGGGTTAGACCCAAGGAGGAGGCTATTGAGGCCATAAAAAGAATGGAGGAGCCTAAGTCTAAAGGGGACATACTATCATTTTTGGGACTGGTGGAGTTTTACGGCAAATTTGTCAAGGGGTTAGCAGAAATGTCGAGGAATATGAGATTTCTCACTCGCAAGGGAGTCGTTTTTAAATGGTGTGACCGGTGCAAGAAAGAATTTTTGATGATAAAAGAGGCTATTGTCAATGCTCCCATTTTGAAAATATTTGAGGAAAGTAAACCCACATTGCTTTTTGTTGATGCCAGTGATTATGGTGTTGGGGCTGTTCTGATGCAGGAGGATCAGACAGGTTTACAGACTGTGGCTTTTGCGTCCAGGTCTTTGAAGGGCCCAGAATCTAGATATTCAGTTATTGAGAAGGAGGCTCTAGCATGCGTTTGGGGTGTCGAGAAATTTAAAAGATTCTTGTGGGGGAGGAGTTTCACCATTTGCACTGACCATAAACCCTTGGTTGGAATTTTTACGAAAGGTGGTTTGGAGGGAGTGTCAAGACGCATTATGAAATGTGTCACGGCATTGCAAGGGTTACAGTATACCATGCTCCACGTAAAGGGGGAGGTTAATGTGGTTGCAGACGCCTTGTCTAGATCTGTCCAGAGGGAAATTTCTGACGATAGTGACTTTACAAGTTCAGAGGAGAGTGCAGAAATATTCCAGGTGCATGAAACATTAAAGAAAAGTGAGTGGGATGTGTCTTGCACGGAGGATGTTGTATATCAAGGAGTACTTCCTCTGGTTGCAGAAGGTAAAATTAAGAGCCACAGGGGCGAGATGAATGGTTTTGCTAAAGTGAGGGAGGAGCTATGGATTCAGGATGGTTATTTATCCAAGGGTCACCAGATGGTTGTGCCAGTCGGTATGAGGAAGTCTGTCTTGGAGTTGGCCCATGTTGGGCATTTAGGTCTGGCCAGGACGAAGGGACTTGTGAGGTCTGAATTTTGGTGGCCTGGTATCGACAAGGACATAGAGGAACAAGTCAAAGACTGTGTGGAATGTATTGAGGGAAACAAAGGCTTGAAAGTGCAAAAAGTTCCCATGGTAGTGAGGGAGTCCCCGCGTGTCCCTTGGGACGAAATTGCGTTGGATCTCCTCGGTCCATTTAATATTGGTGGTGGCAGAGATAGCTACCTATTAGTAGTCATGGATTTATTATCAAAATGGCCGGAGGTATGTGTACTCAAGGACATATCCAGTAGTAGTATAATCAGATTTTTGGAACAACTGTTTTGGAGAGAAGGGTTTCCAAGAAAGTGTTTGTCTGACAATGGGACCCAACTTGTTTCCAGAGAGTTTAAAGAATTCTTAGAGAATCATGGGATTGAGCAGGTGAATACTTCTTTATATCATCCCCAGAGTAATGGGTGTGTGGAACGATTTAATAGGACTCTGATGGAGGCTATTAGGATAGCGGTGGCTACTGGAGGAGATTGGGTGAGAACAGTGATGGAACGCACGTTCCAGTATAGGCTAACTACCCATAGTGTCACAGGCGTGAGTCCATTTGAGATCTTGAGAGGAAGAAAACCAAATACTCATTTATGTCCAGGTTGGATGGGCAAATCAAAAATGGTGGATGTGGATCTAGAGAGTGTAAAAAGGAGAATTTTTGAAGCTGGAGTTAGATCCAAGGAGAGGTATGATCAGAAAAAGTGTTGTAGGGAACTCAAGGTCAAAGAGGGTGATTGGATTAAAGTCAAGCTCCCCACCAAAGTTCGTAAAGGAGCCTCGTTGTTTTCTGAACCCAAGCAAGTTGTGAAAGACTTGGGTTCGTCAGTGTTGGTCAAAGGAGGAGCTATTTGGAATAAGGAAAGGGTGGCTTTTCCGTTTCAATTTTAATTTGTCTTCAGTTAGTTGGAGACAGGGACTTTCTTGCGACTCTACCTAATCAACCACTAGATGTCATATCTATGCTCTTGATTTGTGCCAGGACTTGCAGCGCATCCAATGTTTTACCTGTTAAACCACGAGTGTATAATATTTATTTTACAGGTTTCAATTTCAGTTGTTCAATATGTGTTTTACAGGTTTCAATTTTAGTGGGTCCTCACCCACACAGTTACTTGTTATGTTTAAGGAGGAGAGGTGTTAGGATGTGCAGTGTTTCCAATGTTTACCTGTTAAACCATGAGTGTATAATATTTCCTTCACTATGTCTATTGTCACTTAGATACTATAGAACATAGAACTGCATCTTATGTAGCAGGGTTCCAAGGAGAGCCAGTGAAGAAGCAGGGCCTTAGTGGGAAGATTGTACTCCTCCTGCTGGGGGTCGTCTTATGTCATCAACTTGCAAATAAAAGGTTCTTTACCTTTAAACTACTGGTTATGTGAAAGCCTCCCTTTGTACATAACAGTAGCCTTAGTACAGAATCTTAGAGACGATTGGGATGTAGTAGCCTTAGTACAGAATGTTAGTGTAGAATGTTAGAGAAGAACGGGATGCAGCAGCCTTAGTACAGAATGATAGAGAAGAATGGGATGTAATAGCCTTAGTATTGAATGTTGGAGAAGAATGGGGTGTAGTAGCCTTAGTGCAGACTGTTAGAGAAGAATGGGGTATAGTAGCCTTAGTACAGAATGTTAGAGAAGAATGGGATGTAATAGCCTTAGTACAGAATGTTGGAGAAGAATGGGGTGTAGTAGCCTTAGTATATTATGTAAGATAAGAATAGGATGTAGTAGCCAAAATACAGAATGTTAGAGAAGAATGGAATGTAGTAGCCTTAGTACAGATAGAGAAGAATGGGATGTAGGAGCCTTAGTACAGCATGTTAGAGAAGAATGGGATGTAGTCGCCTTAGTACAGAATGTTAGAGAAGAATGGGATGTAGCAGCCTTAGTACAGAATGTTAGAGAAGAATGGGATGTAGCCGCCTTAGTACAGAATTTTAGAGAAGAATGGGATGTAGTAGCCTTAGTACAGAATGTTACAGACAAATGGGATGTAGTTGCCTTAGTACATAATGTTAGAGAAGAATGGGATGTAGTAGCCTTAGTACAGAATGTTAGAGAAGAATGGGATGTAGTTGCCTTGGAACAGAATGTTAGAGAAGAATGAGATGTAGTCGCCTTAGTACAGAATGTTACATAAGAATGGAATGTAGTAGCCTTAGTACAGAATGTTAGAGACAATTGGGATGTAGTAGCCTTAGTACAGAATGTTAGTGCAGAATGTTAGAGAAGAAAAGGATGTAGCAGCCTTAGTACAGAATGTTAGAGAAGAATGATATGTAGTTGTCTTAGTACAGAATGTTAGAGAAGAATGCGATGTAGTAGCCTTAGTAGAGAATGTTAGAGAAGAATGGGATGTAGTTGCTTTTGTACAGAATGTTAGATTAGAATGGAATGTAGTAGCCTTACTATAGAATGTTAGATAAGACTGGGATATAGTAGCCTTAATACAGAATGTTAGAGACGATTGGGATGTAGTAGCCTTAGTACAGAATGGTAGTGCAGAATGTGAGAGAAGAACGGGATGTAGCAGCCTTAGTACAGAATGTTAGAGAAGAATGGGATGTAGTAGCTTTAGTACAGAATGTTAGAGAAGAATGGGATGTAGTAGCCTTAGTACAGAATGTTAGAGAAGAATGGGATGTAGTAGCCTTAGTACAGAATTTTAGTGCAGAATGTTAGAGAAGAACGGGATGAAGTAGCCTTAGTAAAGAATGTTAGAGAAGAATGGGATGTAGTAGTCTTAGTACAGAATGTTCGAGAAGAATGGAATGTAGTAGCCTTAGTACTGAATGTTAGAGACGATTGGGATGTAGTAGCCTTAGTACAGAAAGTTAGTGCAGAATGTTAGAGAAGAACGGGATGTAGCAGCCTTAGTACAGAATGTTAGAGAAGAATGGAATGTAGTAGTCTTAGTACAGAATGTTAGCACAGAATGCTAGAGAAGAATGGGATGTAGTAGCCTTAGCACAGAATGTTAGAGAAGAATGGGATGTAGTAACATTAGTACAGACAGTTGTAGAAGAATGGGATGTAGTAGCCTTAGTACAGAATGTTAGAGAAGAATGGGATGTAGTAGCCTTAGTACAGATAGAGAAGAATGGGATGTACTAGCCTTAGTACAGAATGTTAGAGAAGAATGGGATGTGGTCACCTTAGTACAGAATGTTAGAGAAGAATGGGATGTAGTAGTCTTAGTACAGAATGTTAGTGCAGAATGTTAGAGAAGAACGGGATGAAGTAGCCTTGGTAAAGAATGTTAGAGAAGAATGGGATGTAGTAGTCTTAGTACAGAATGTTAGAAAAGAATGGAATGTAGTAGCCTTAGTACTGAATGTTAGAGACGATTGGGATGTAGTAGCCTTAGTACAGAATGTTAGTGCAGAATGTTAGAGAAGAACGGGATGTAGCAGCCTTAGTACAGAATGTTAGAGAAGAATGGAACGTAGTAGTCTTAGTACAGAATGTTAGCAGAGAATGCTAGAGAAGAATGGGATGTAGTAGCCTTAGCACAGAATGTTAGAGAAGAATGGGATGTAGTAACATTAGTACAGAAAGTTGTAGAAGAATGGGATGTAGTAGCCTTAGTACAGAATGTTAGAGAAGAATGGGATGTAGTAGCCTTAGTACAGATAGAGAAGAATGGGATGTACTAGCCTTAGTACAGCATGTTAGAGAAGAATGGGATGTAGTCGCCTTAGTACAGAATGTTAGAGAAGAATGGGATGTAGCCGCCTTAGTACAGAATGTTAGAGAAGAATGGGATGTAGTAGAGTTAGTACAGAAAGTTAGAGAAGAATGGGATATAGTCACCTTAGTACAGAATGTTAGAGAAGAATGGGATGTAGTAGCCTTAGTACAGAAAGTTGGAGAAGAATGGGATGTAGTAGCCTTAGTGCATAAAGTTAGAGAAGAATGGATTGTAGTCACCTTAGTACAGAATGTTAGAGAAGAATGGGATGTAGTACAGTTAGTACAGAATGTTAGCGCAGAATGTTGAGAAGAACGGATTGTAGTAGCCTTAGTACAGAATGTTAAAGAAGAATGGGATGTAGTAACCTTGGGACAGAAGGTTAGCACAGAATGTTAGGGAAGAATGGGATGTAGTAGCCTTAGTACAGAATGTTAGAGAAGAATGGGATGTAGTAGCCTTAGTACAGAATGTTAGAGAAGAATGGGAGGTAGTAGCCTCAGTACAGAATGTTAGAGAAGAATGGGATGTAGTAGCCTTAGTACAGAATGTTAGAGAAGAATGGGATGTAGTAGCCTTAGTACAGAATGTTAGAGAAGAATGGAATGTAGTAGCCTTAGTACAGAATGTTAGAGAAGAATGGGATGTAGTAGCCTTAGTAAAGAATGTTAGAGATGAATGGGAGATAGTAGCCTCAGTACAGAATGTTAGAGAAGAATGCGATGTAGTCGCCTTTGTACATAATATTAGATAAGAATGGAATGTAGTTGCCTTAGTACAGAATGTTACATAAGAATGGAATGTGATAGCCTTAGTACAAAATGTTAGTGCAGAATGTTAGAGAAGAACAGGATGTAGCAGCCTTAGTACAGAATGTTAGAGAAGAATGGGATGTAGTAGCCTTAGTACAGAATGTTACAGAAGAACAGGATGTAGTAGCCTTAGTACCGGATGTTAGAGAAAAAATGGATTTAGTAGCCTCAGTACAGAATGTTAGAGAAGAATGCGATGTAGTCGCCTTTGTACAGAATATTAGATAAGAATGGAATGTAGTAGCCTTAGTACAGAATGTTAGAGAAGAATGGGATGTAGTAGCCTTAGTACAGAATGTTAGAGAAGAATGGGATGTAGTAGCCTTAGTACAGAATTTGGGGAAGAATGGGATGTGTTAGCCTTAGTACAGAATGTTAGAAAAGAATGTGGTGTAGTAGCCTTAGTACATAATGTTAGAGAAGAATAGGATGTAGTAGCCTTAGTACAGAATGTTAGAGAAGAATGGGATGTAGTAGCCTTAGTACAGATAGAGAAGAATGGGATGTAGTAGCCTTAGTACAGCATGTTAGAGAAGAATGGGATGTAGCCCTCTTAGTACAGAATGTTAGAGAATAATGGGATGTAGTAGAGTTAGTACAGAAAGTTAGAGAAGAATGGGATGTAGTAGCCTCAGTACAGAATGTTAGAGAAGAATGCGATGTAGTCGCCTTTGTACAGAATATTAGATAAGAATGGAATGTAGTAGCCTTAGTACAGAATGTTAGAGAAGAATGGGATGTAGTAGCCTTAGTACAGAATGTTAGTGCAGAATGTTAGAGAAGAACAGGATGTGGCAGCCTTAGTACAGATAGAGAAGAATGGGATGTAGTAGTCTTAGTACAGATAGAGAAGAATTGGATGTAGTAGCCTTAGTACAGCATGTTAGAGAAGAATGGGATGTAGTCGCCTTAGTACAGAATGTTAGAGAAGAATGGGATGTAGCAGCCTTAGTACAGAATGTTAAAGAATGGGATGTAGCCGCCTTAGTACAGAATGTTAGAGAAGAATGGGATGTAGTAGAGTTAGTACAGAATGTTAAAGAAGAATGGGATCTGTTAGCCTTAGTACAGAAAGATATTGGAGAATGGGATGTAGTAGCCTTAGTGCAGACTGTTAGTGAAGAATGGGGTGTAGTAGCCTTAGTACAGAATATTAGAGAAGAATGGGATGTAGTAGCCTTAGTACAGAATTTGGAGAAGAATGGGATGTGTTAGCCATAGTACAGAATGTTAGAAAAGAATGGGGTGTAGTAGCCTTAGTACATAATGTTAGAGAAGAATAGGATGTAGTAGACTCAGTACAGAATGTTAGAGCAGAATGGGATGTAGTAGCCTTAGTACAGATAGAGAAGAATGGGATGTAGTAGCCTTAGTACAGCATGATAGAGAAGAATGGGATGTAGTCGCCTTAGTACAGAATGTTAGAGAAGAATGGGATGTAGCCGCCTTAGTACAGAATGTTAGAGAATAATGGGATGTAGTAGAGTTAGTAAAGAAAGGTAGAGAAGAATGGGATGTAGTCACCTTAGTACAGAATGTTAGAGAAGAATGGGATGCAGTAGCCTTAGTACAGAAAGTTGGAGAAGAATGGGATGTAGTAGCCTTAGTAGAGAAAGTTAGAGAAGAATGGGATGTAGTCACCTTAGTACAGAATGTTAGAGAAGAATGGGATGTAGTAGAGTTAGTACAGAATGTTAGCGCAGAATGTTGAGAAGAACGGATTGTAGTAGCCTTAGTACAGAATGTTAAAGAAGAATAGGATGTAGTAACCTTGGGACAGAATGTTAGCACAGAATGTTAGGGAAGAATGGGATGTAGTAGCCTTAGCACAGAATGTTAGAGAAGAATGGGATGTAGTCGCCTTAGTACAGAATGTTAGGGACGATTGGGATGTAGTAGCCTTAGTACAGAATGTTAGTGCAGAATGTTAGAGAAGAACGGGATGTAGTAGCCTGAGTACAGCATGTTAGATAAGAATGGAATGTAGTAGTCTTAGTACAGAATGTTAGTACAGAATGTTGTAGAAGAATGGGATGTAGTAGCCTTAGTAGAGAATGATAGAGAAGAATGGGATGTAGTAGCCTTAGTACAGAAAGGTAGAGAAGAATGGGGTGTAGTAGCCTTAGTACAGAATGTTAGAGAAGAATGGGGTGTAGTAGCCTTAGTAGAGAATGATAGAGAAGAATGGGATGTAGTAGCCTTAGTACAGAAAGTTAGAGAAGAATGGGGTGTAGTAGCCTCAGTACAGAATGTTAGAGAAGAATGGGATGCAGTAGCCTTAGTACAGATAGAGAAGAATGGGATGTAGTAGTCTTAGTACAGAAAGTTAGAGAAGAATGGGATGTAGTCACATTAGTACAGAATGTTAGAGAAGAATGGGATGTAGTAGAGTTAGTACAGAATGTTAGCGCAGAATGTTGAGAAGAACGGGATGTAGTAGACTTAGTACAGAATGTTAAAGAAGAATGGGATGTAGTAACCTTGGGACAAAATGTTAGCACAGAATGTTAGGGAAGAATGGGATGTAGTTGCCTTAGCACAGAATGTTAGAGAAGAATGGGATGTAGTAGCCTTAGTGCAGAAAGTTACAGAAGAATGGGATGTAGTAGCCTTAGTACAGAATGTTAGAGAAGAATGGGGTTTAGTAGCCTTAGTACAGAATGTTAGAGAAGAATGGGATGTAGTAGCCTTAGTACAGAATGTTAAAGAAGAATGGGATGTGTTAGCCTTAGTACAGAATTTTAGAGAAGAATGGGGTGTAGTAGCCTTAGTACAGAATGTTAGAGAAGAATGGGATGTAGTAGCCTTAGTACAGAATGTTAGAGAAGAATGGGGTTTAGTAGCCTTAGTACAGAATGTTTGATAAGAATGGAATGTAGTAGCCTTAGTACAGAATGTTAGAGACGATTGGGATGTAGTAGCTTTAGTACAAAATGTCAGTGCAGAATGTTAGAGAAGAACCCAATGTAGCAGCCTTAGTACAGAATGTTAGAGAAGAATGGGATGTAGTCGCCTTAGTACATAATTTTAGAGACGATTGGGATGTAGTAGCCTTAGTACAGAATGTTAGAGACGACTGGGATGTAGTAGCCTTAGTAAAGAAAGATAGAGAAGAATGGGATGTAGTAGCCTTAATACAGAATGTTAGAGACGATTGGGATGTCGTAGCCTTAGTACAGAATGTTAGTGCAGAAAGTGAGAGAAGAAAGTGATGTAGTAGCCTTAGTACAGAATATTAGAGAAGAATGGGATGTAGTAGCTTTAGTACAGAATGTTAGAGAAGAATGGGATGTAGTAGCCTTAGTACAGAATGTTAGAGAAGAATGGGATGTAGTAGCCTTAGTACAGAATGTTAGAGAAGAATGGAATCTAGTAGCCTTAGTACTGAATGTTAGAGACGATTGGGATGTAGTAGCCTTAGTACAGAATGTTAGTGCAGAATGTTAGAGAAGAACGGGATGTAGTAGCCTGAGTACAGCATGTTAGATAAGAATGGAATGTAGTAGTCTTAGTACAGAATGTTAGTACAGAATGTTGTAGAAGAATGGGATGTAGTAGCCTTAGTAGAGAATGATACAGAAGAATGGGATGTAGTAGCCTTAGTACAGAAAGTTAGAGAAGAATGGGGTGTAGTAGCCTTAGTACAGAATGTTAGAGAAGAATGGGGTGTAGTAGCGTTAGTAGAGAATGATAGAGAAGAATGGGATGTAGTAGCCTTAGTACAGAAAGTTAGAGAAGAATGGGGTGTAGTAGCCTTAGTACAGAATGTTAGAGAAGAATGGGATGCAGTAGCCTTAGTACAGATAGAGAGGAATGGGATGTAGTAGCCTTGGTACAGAAAGTTAGAGAAGAATGGGATGTAGTCACATTAGTACAGAATGTTAGAGAAGAATGGGATGTAGTAGAGTTAGTACAGAATGTGAGCGCAGAATGTTGAGAAGAACGGGATGTAGTAGCCTTAGTACAGAATGTTAAAGAAGAATGGGATGTAGTAACCTTGGGACAGAATGTTAGCAGAGAATGTTAGGGAAGAATGGGATGTAGTTGCCTTAGCACAGAATGTTAGAGAAGAATGGGATGTAGTAGCCTTAGTACAGAATGTTAGAGAAGAATGGGGTTTAGTAGCCTTAGTACAGAATGTTAGAGAAGAATGGGATGTAGTAGCCTTAGTACAGAATGTTAAAGAAGAATGGGATGTGTTAGCCTTAGTACAGAATGTTAGAGAAGAATGGGGTGTAGTAGCCTTAGTACAGAATGTTAGAGAAGAATGGGATGTAGCAGCCTTAGTACAGAATGTTAGAGAAGAATGGGATGTAGCCGCCTTAGTACAGAATGTTAGAGAAGAATGGGATGTAGTAGCCTTAGTACAGCATGTTAGAGAAGAATGGGATGTAGTCGCCTTAGTACAGATGTTAGAGAAGAATGGGATGTAGCAGCCTTAGTACAGAATGTTAGAGAAGAATGGGATGTAGCCGCCTTCGTACAGAATGTTAGACAAGAATGGGATGTAGTAGCCTTAGTACAGAATGTTAGAGACAAATGGGATGTAGTCACCTTAGTACAGAATGTTAGAGAAGAATGGGATGTAGTAGCCTTAGTACAGAATGTTAGAGAAGAATGTTAGAGAAGAACCCAATGTAGCAGCCTTAGTACAGAATGTTAGAGAAGAATGGGATGTAGTAGCCTTAGTACAGAATGTTAAAGAAGAATGGGATGTAGTAGCCTTAGTACAGAATGTTAGTGCAGAATATTAGAGAGGAACAGGATGTAGTAGCCTTAGTAAAGAATGTTAGAGAAGAATGGGATGTAGTAGTCTTAGTACAGAATGTTAGAGAAGAATGGGATGTAGTAGCCTTAGTACAGAATGTTTGAGAAGAATGAGATGTAGTCGCCTTAGTACAGAATTAAAGATAAGAATGGAATGTAGTAGCCTTAGTACGGAATGTTAGATAAGAATGGAATGTAGTAGCCTTAGTACAGAATGTTAGAGATGATTGGGATGTAGTAGCCTTAGTACAGAATGTTAGAGAAGATTGGGATGTAGTAGCCTTAGTACAGAATGTTAGAGACGATTGGGATGTAGTAGCCTTAGTACAGAATGTTAGAGAAGAATGGGATGTAGTAGCCTTAGTACAGAATCTTAGAGACGATTGGGATGTAGTAGCCTTAGTACAGAATGTTAGTGCAGAATGTTAGAGAAGAACGGGATGCAGCAGCCTTAGTACAGAATGATAGAGAAGAATGGGATGTAATAGCCTTAGTATTGAATGTTGGAGAAGAATGGGGTGTAGTAGCCTTAGTGCAGACTGTTAGAGAAGAATGGGGTGTAGTAGCCTTAGTACAGAATGTTAGAGAAGAATGGGATGTAATAGCCTTAGTACAGAATGTTGGAGAAGAATGGGGTGTAGTAGCCTTAGTATATTATGTAAGATAAGAATAGGATGTAGTAGCCTAAATACAGAATGGTAGAGAAGAATGGAATGTAGTAGCCTTAGTACAGATAGAAAAGAATGGGATGTAGGAGCCTTAGTACAGCATGTTAGAGAAGAATGGGATGTAGTCGCCTTAGTACAGAATGTTAGAGAAGAATGGGATGTAGCAGCCTTAGTACAGAATGTTAGAGAACAATGGGATGTAGCCGCCTTAGTACAGAATTTTAGAGAAGAATGGGATGTAGTAGCCTTAGTACAGAATGTTACAGACAAATGGGATGTAGTTGCCTTAGTACATAATGTTAGAGAAGAATGGGATGTAGTAGCCTGAGTACAGAATGTTAGAGAAGAATGGGATGTAGTAGCCTTGGAACAGAATGTTAGAGAAGAATGAGATGTAGTCGCCTTAGTACAGAATGTTACATAAGAATGGAATGTAGTAGCCTTAGTACAGAATGTTAGAGACAATTGGGATGTAGTAGCCTTAGTACAGAATGTTAGTGCAGAATGTTAGAGAAGAAAAGGATGTAGCAGCCTTAGTACAGAATGTTAGAGAAGAATGATATGTAGTTGTCTTAGTACAGAATGTTAGAGAAGAATGCGATGTAGTAGCCTTAGTAGAGAATGTTAGAGAAGAATGGGATGTAGTTGCTTTTGTACAGAATGTTAGATAAGAATGGAATGTAGTAGCCTTACTATAGAATGTTAGATAAGACTGGGATATAGTAGCCTTAATACAGAATGTTAGAGACGATTGGGATGTAGTAGCCTTAGTACAGAATGCTAGTGCAGAATGTGAGAGAAGAACGGGATGTAGCAGCCTTAGTACAGAATGTTAGAGAAGAATGGGATGTAGTAGCTTTAGTACAGAATGTTAGAGAAGAATGGGATGTAGTAGCCTTAGTACAGAATGTTAGAGAAGAATGGGATGTAGTAGCCTTAGTACAGAATTTTAGTGCAGAATGTTAGAGAAGAACGGGATGAAGTAGCCTTAGTAAAGAATGTTAGAGAAGAATGGGATGTAGTAGTCTTAGTACAGAATGTTCGAGAAGAATGGAATGTAGTAGCCTTAGTACTGAATGTTAGAGACGATTGGGATGTAGTAGCCTTAGTACAGAATGTTAGTGCAGAATGTTAGAGAAGAACGGGATGTAGCAGCCTTAGTACAGAATGTTAGAGAAGAATGGAATGTAGTAGTCTTAGTACAGAATGTTAGCACAGAATGCTAGAGAAGAATGGGATGTAGTAGCCTTAGCACAGAATGTTAGAGAAGAATGGGATGTAGTAACATTAGTACAGACAGTTGTAGAAGAATGGGATGTAGTAGCCTTAGTACAGAATGTTAGAGAAGAATGGGATGTAGTAGCCTTAGTACAGATAGAGAAGAATGGGATGTACTAGCCTTAGTACAGAATGTTAGAGAAGAATGGGATGTGGTCACCTTAGTACAGAATGTTAGAGAAGAATGGGATGTAGTAGTCTTAGTACAGAATGTTAGTGCAGAATGTTAGAGAAGAACGGGATGAAGTAGCCTTGGTAAAGAATGTTAGAGAAGAATGGGATGTAGTAGTCTTAGTACAGAATGTTAGAAAAGAATGGAATGTAGTAGCCTTAGTACTGAATGTTAGAGACGATTGGGATGTAGTAGCCTTAGTACAGAATGTTAGTGCAGAATGTTAGAGAAGAACGGGATGTAGCAGCCTTAGTACAGAATGTTAGAGAAGAATGGAACGTAGTAGTCTTAGTACAGAATGTTAGCAGAGAATGCTAGAGAAGAATGGGATGTAGTAGCCTTAGCACAGAATGTTAGAGAAGAATGGGATGTAGTAACATTAGTACAGAAAGTTGTAGAAGAATGGGATGTAGTAGCCTTAGTACAGAATGTTAGAGAAGAATGGGATGTAGTAGCCTTAGTACAGATAGAGAAGAATGGGATGTACTAGCCTTAGTACAGCATGTTAGAGAAGAATGGGATGTAGTCGCCTTAGTACAGAATGTTAGAGAAGAATGGAATGTAGCCGCCTTAGTACAGAATGTTAGAGAAGAATGGGATGTAGTAGAGTTAGTACAGAAAGTTAGAGAAGAATGGGATACAGTCACCTTAGTACAGCATGTTAGAGAAGAATGGGATGTAGTAGCCTTAGTACAGAAAGTTGGAGAAGAATGGGATGTAGTAGCCTTAGTGCATAAAGTTAGAGAAGAATGGGATGTAGTCACCTTAGTACAGAATGTTAGAGAAGAATGGGATGTAGTACAGTTAGTACAGAATGTTAGCGCAGAATGTTGAGAAGAACGGATTGTAGTAGCCTTAGTACAGAATGGTAAAGAAGAATGGGATGTAGTAACCTTGGGACAGAATGTTAGCACAGAATGTTAGGGAAGAATGGGATGTAGTAGCCTTAGTACAGAATGTTAGAGAAGAATGGGATGTAGTAGCCTTAGTACAGAATGTTAGAGAAGAATGGGAGGTAGTAGCCTCAGTACAGAATGTTAGAGAAGAATGGGATGTAGTAGCCTTAGTACAGAATGTTAGAGAAGAATGGGATGTAGTAGCCTTAGTACAGAATGTTAGAGAAGAATGGAATGTAGTAGCCTTAGTACAGAATGTTAGAGAAGAATGGGATGTAGTAGCCTTAGTAAAGAATGTTAGAGATGAATGGGAGATTGTAGCCTCAGTACAGAATGTTAGAGAAGAATGCGATGTAGTCGCCTTTGTACATAATATTAGATAAGAATGGAATGTAGTTGCCTTAGTACAGAATGTTACATAAGAATGGAATGTGATAGCCTTAGTACAAAATGTTAATGCAGAATGTTAGAGAAGAACATGATGTAGCAGCCTTAGTACAGAATGTTAGAGAAGAATGGGATGTAGTAGCCTTAGTACAGAATGTTACAGAAGAACAGGATGTAGTAGCCTTAGTACCGGATGTTAGAGAAAAAATGGATTTAGTAGCCTCAGTACAGAATGTTAGAGAAGAATGCGATGTAGTCGCCTTTGTACAGAATATTAGATAAGAATGGAATGTAGTAGCCTTAGTACAGAATGTTAGAGAAGAATGGGATGTAGTAGCCTTAGTACAGAATGTTAGAGAAGAATGGGATGTAGTAGCCTTAGTACAGAATTTGGAGAAGAATGGGATGTGTTAGCCTTAGTACAGAATGTTAGAAAAGAATGTGGTGTAGTAGCCTTAGTACATAATGTTAGAGAAGAATAGGATGTAGTAGCCTTAGTACAGAATGTTAGAGAAGAATGGGATGTAGTAGCCTTAGTACAGATAGAGAAGAATGGGATGTAGTAGCCTTAGTACAGCATGTTAGAGAAGAATGGGATGTAGCCGCCTTAGTACAGAATGTTAGAGAATAATGGGATGTAGTAGAGTTAGTACAGAAAGTTAGAGAAGAGTGGGATGTAGTAGCCTCAGTACAGAATGTTAGAGAAGAATGCGATGTAGTCGCCTTTGTACAGAATATTAGATAAGAATGGAATGTAGTAGCCTTAGTACAGAATGTTAGAGAAGAATGGGATGTAGTAGCCTTAGTACAGAATGTTAGTGCAGAATGTTAGAGAAGAACAGGATGTGGCAGCCTTAGTACAGATAGAGAAGAATGGGATGTAGTAGTCTTAGTACAGATAGAGAAGAATTGGATGTAGTAGCCTTAGTACAGCATGTTAGAGAAGAATGGGATGTAGTCGCCTTAGTACAGAATGTTAGAGAAGAATGGGATGTAGCAGCCTTAGTACAGAATGTTAGAGAAGAATGGGATGTAGCCGCCTTAGTACAGAATGTTAGAGAAGAATGGGATGTAGTAGAGTTAGTACAGAATGTTAAAGAAGAATGGGATCTGTTAGCCTTAGTACAGAAAGATATTGGAGAATGGGATGTAGTAGCCTTAGTGCAGACTGTTAGTGAAGAATGGGGTGTAGTAGCCTTAGTACAGAATGTTAGAGAAGAATGGGATGTAGTAGCCTTAGTACAGAATTTGGAGAAGAATGGGATGTGTTAGCCATAGTACAGAATGTTAGAAAAGAATGGGGTGTAGTAGCCTTAGTACATAATGTTAGAGAAGAATAGGATGTAGTAGCCTCAGTACAGAATGTTAGAGAAGAATGGGATGTAGTAGCCTTAGTACAGATAGAGAAGAATGGGATGTAGTAGCCTTAGTACAGCATGATAGAGAAGAATGGGAAGTAGTCGCCTTAGTACGGAATGTTAGAGAAGAATGGGATGTAGCAGCCTTAGTACAGAATGTTAGAGAAGAATGGGATGTAGCCACCTTAGTACAGAATGTTAGAGAATAATGGGATGTAGTAGAGTTAGTACAGAAAGTTAGAGAAGAATGGGATGTAGTCACCTTAGTACAGAATGTTAGAGAAGAATGGGATGCAGTAGCCTTAGTACAGAAAGTTGGAGAAGAATGGGATGTAGTAGCCTTAGTAGAGAAAGTTAGAGAAGAATGGGATGTAGTCACCTTAGTACAGAATGTTAGAGAAGAATGGGATGTAGTAGAGTTAGTACAGAATGTTAGCGCAGAATGTTGAGAAGAACGGATTGTAGTAGCCTTAGTACAGAATGTTAAAGAAGAATGGGATGTAGTAACCTTGGGACAGAATGTTAGCACAGAATGTTAGGGAAGAATGGGATGTAGTAGCCTTAGCACAGAATGTTAGAGAAGAATGGGATGTAGTCGCCTTAGTACAGAATGTTAGAGAAGAATGGGATGTAGCAGCCTTAGTACAGCATGTTAGAGAAGAATGGGATGTAGCCGCCTTAGTACAGAATGTTAGAGAAGAATGGGAGGTAGTAGCCTCAGTACAGAATGTTAGAGAAGAATGCGATGTAGTCGCCTTTGTACAGAATATTAGATAGGAATGGAATGTAGCAGCCTTAGTACAGAATGTTAGAGAAGAATGGGATGTAGTAGCCTTAGTACAGCATGTTAGTGCAGAATGTTAGAGAAGAACAGGATGTAGCAGCCTTAGTACAGAATGTTAGAGAAGAATGGGATGTAGTAGCCTTAGTACAGAATGTTACAGAAGAACGGGATGTAGTAGCCTCAGTACCGGATGTTAGAGAAGAAATGGATTTAGTAGCCTCAGTACAGAATGTTAGAGAAGAATGCGATGTAGTCGCCTTTGTACAGAATATTAGATAAGAATGGAATGTAGTAGCCTTAGTACAGAATGTTAGAGAAGAATGGGATGTAGTAGCCTTAGTAAAGAATGTTAGAGATGAATGGGAGATAGTAGCCTCAGTACAGAATGTTAGAGAAGAATGCGATGTAGTCGCCTTTGTACATAATATTAGATAAGAATGGAATGTAGTTGCCTTAGTACAGAATGTTACATAAGAATGGAATGTGATAGCCTTAGTACAGAATGTTAGTGCAGAATGTTAGAGAAGAACAGGATGTAGCAGCCTTAGTACAGAATGTTAGAGAAGAATGGGATGTAGTAGTCTTAGTACAGAATGTTAGCACAGAATGCTAGAGAAGAATGGGATGTAGTAGCCTTAGCACAGAATGTTAGAGAAGAATGGGGTGTAGTAACATTAGCACAGAAAGTTGTAGAAGAATGGGATGTAGTAGCCTTAGTACAGAATGTTAGAGAAGAATGGTATGTAGTAGCCTTAGTACAGATAGAGAAGAATGGGATGTACTAGCCTTAGTACAGAAAGTTAGAGAAGAATGGGATGTAGTAGTCTTAGTACAGAATGTTAGCACAGAATGTTAGAGAAGAATGGGAGGTAGTAAGTAGTCTTAGTACAGAATGTTAGCACAGAATGTTAGAGAAGAATGGGAGGTAGTAGCCTTAGCACAGAATGTTAGAGATGAATGGGATGTAGTAACATTATTACAGAATGCTGTAGAAGAATGGGATGTAGTAGCCATAACACAGAATGTTAGAGAAGAATGTTAGTGCAGAATGTTAGAGAAGAACGGGATGTAGTAGCCTTAGTACAGAATGTAAGAGAAGAATGGGATGTAGTAGTCTTAGTACAGAATGTTAGAGAAGAATGGAATGTAGTAGTCTTAGTACAGAATGTTAGCACAGAATGCTAGAGAAGAATGGGATGTAGTAGCCTTAGCACAGAATGTTAGAGAAGAATGGGATGTAGTAACATTAGTACAGACAGTTGTAGAAGAATGGGATGTAGTAGCCTTAGTACAGAATGTTAGAGAAGAATGGGATGTAGTAGCCTTAGTACAGATAGAGAAGAATGGGATGTACTAGCCTTAGTACAGAATGTTAGAGAAGAATGGGATGTGGTCACCTTAGTACAGAATGTTAGAGAAGAATGGGATGTAGTAGTCTTAGTACAGAATGTTAGTGCAGAATGTTAGAGAAGAACGGGATGAAGTAGCCTTGGTAAAGAATGTTAGAGAAGAATGGGATGTAGTAGTCTTAGTACAGAATGTTAGAAAAGAATGGAATGTAGTAGCCTTAGTACTGAATGTTAGAGACGATTGGGATGTAGTAGCCTTAGTACAGAATGTTAGTGCAGAATGTTAGAGAAGAACGGGATGTAGCAGCCTTAGTACAGAATGTTAGAGAAGAATGGAACGTAGTAGTCTTAGTACAGAATGTTAGCAGAGAATGCTAGAGAAGAATGGGATGTAGTAGCCTTAGCACAGAATGTTAGAGAAGAATGGGATGTAGTAACATTAGTACAGAAAGTTGTAGAAGAATGGGATGTAGTAGCCTTAGTACAGAATGTTAGAGAAGAATGGGATGTAGTAGCCTTAGTACAGATAGAGAAGAATGGGATGTACTAGCCTTAGTACAGCATGTTAGAGAAGAATGGGATGTAGCCGCCTTAGTACAGAATGTTAGAGAAGAATGGGATGTAGTAGAGTTAGTACAGAAAGTTAGAGAAGAATGGGATATAGTCACCTTAGTACAGAATGTTAGAGAAGAATTGGATGTAGTAGCCTTAGTACAGAAAGTTGGAGAAGAATGGGATGTAGTAGCCTTAGTGCATAAAGTTAGAGAAGAATGGGATGTAGTCACCTTAGTACAGAATGTTAGAGAAGAATGGGATGTAGTACAGTTAGTACAGAATGTTAGCGCAGAATGTTGAGAAGAACGGATTGTAGTAGCCTTAGTACAGAATGTTAAAGAAGAATGGGATGTAGTAACCTTGGGACAGAATGTTAGCACAGAATGTTAGGGAAGAATGGGATGTAGTAGCCTTAGTACAGAATGTTAGAGAAGAATGGGATGTAGTAGCCTTAGTACAGAATGTTAGAGAAGAATGGGAGGTAGTAGCCTCAGTACAGAATGTTAGAGAAGAATGGGATGTAGTAGCCTTAGTACAGAATGTTAGAGAAGAATGGGATGTAGTAGCCTTAGTACAGAATGTTAGAGAAGAATGGAATGTAGTAGCCTTAGTACAGAATGTTAGAGAAGAATGGGATGTAGTAGCCTCAGTACAGAATGTTAGAGAAGAATGCGATGTAGTCGCCTTTGTACATAATATTAGATAAGAATGGAATGTAGTTGCCTTAGTACAGAATGTTACATAAGAATGGAATGTGATAGCCTTAGTACAAAATGTAGTGCAGAATGTTAGAGAAGAACAGGATGTAGCAGCCTTAGTACAGAATGTTAGAGAAGAATGGGATGTAGTAGCCTTAGTACAGAATGTTACAGAAGAACAGGATGTAGTAGCCTTAGTACCGGATGTTAGAGAAAAAATGGATTTAGTAGCCTCAGTACAGAATGTTAGAGAAGAATGCGATGTAGTCGCCTTTGTACAGAATATTAGATAAGAATGGAATGTAGTAGCCTTAGTACAGAATGTTAGAGAAGAATGGGATGTAGTAGCCTTAGTACAGAATGTTAGAGAAGAATGGGATGTAGTAGCCTTAGTACAGAATTTGGAGAAGAATGGGATGTGTTAGCCTTAGTACAGAATGTTAGAAAAGAATGTGATGTAGTAGCCTTAGTACATAATGTTAGAGAAGAATAGGATGTAGTAGCCTTAGTACAGAATGTTAGAGAAGAATGGGATGTAGTAGCCTTAGTACAGATAGAGAAGAATGGGATGTAGTAGCCTTAGTACAGCATGTTAGAGAAGAATGGGATGTAGCCGCCTTAGTACAGAATGTTAGAGAATAATGGGATGTAGTAGAGTTAGTACAGAAAGTTAGAGAAGAGTGGGATGTAGTAGCCTCAGTACAGAATGTTAGAGAAGAATGCGATGTAGTCGCCTTTGTACAGAATATTAGATAAGAATGGAATGTAGTAGCCTTAGTACAGAATGTTAGAGAAGAATGGGATGTAGTAGCCTTAGTACAGAATGTTAGTGCAGAATGTTAGAGAAGAACAGGATGTGGCAGCCTTAGTACAGATAGAGAAGAATGGGATGTAGTAGTCTTAGTACAGATAGAGAAGAATTGGATGTAGTAGCCTTAGTACAGCATGTTAGAGAAGAATGGGATGTAGTCGCCTTAGTACAGAATGTTAGAGAAGAATGGGATGTAGCAGCCTTAGTACAGAATGTTAGAGAAGAATGGGATGTAGCCGCCTTAGTACAGAATGTTAGAGAAGAATGGGATGTAGTAGAGTTAGTACAGAATGTTAAAGAAGAATGGGATCTGTTAGCCTTAGTACAGAAAGATTTTGGAGAATGGGATGTAGTAGCCTTAGTGCAGACTGTTAGTGAAGAATGGGGTGTAGTAGCCTTAGTACAGAATGTTAGAGAAGAATGGGATGTAGTAGCCTTAGTACAGAATTTGGAGAAGAATGGGATGTGTTAGCCATAGTACAGAATGTTAGAAAAGAATGGGGTGTAGTAGCCTTAGTACATAATGTTAGAGAAGAATAGGATGTAGTAGCCTCAGTACAGAATGTTAGAGAAGAATGGGATGTAGTAGCCTTAGTACAGATAGAGAAGAATGGGATGTAGTAGCCTTAGTACAGCATGATAGAGAAGAATGGGATGTAGTCGCCTTAGTACGGAATGTTAGAGAAGAATGGGATGTAGCAGCCTTAGTACAGAATGTTAGAGAAGAATGGGATGTAGCCGCCTTAGTACAGAATGTTAGAGAATAATGGGATGTAGTAGAGTTAGTACAGAAAGTTAGAGAAGAATGGGATGTAGTCACCTTAGTACAGAATGTTAGAGAAGAATGGGATGCAGTAGCCTTAGTACAGAAAGTTGGAGAAGAATGGGATGTAGTAGCCTTAGTAGAGAAAGTTAGAGAAGAATGGGATGTAGTCACCTTAGTACAGAATGTTAGAGAAGAATGGGATGTAGTAGAGTTAGTACAGAATGTTAGCGCAGAATGTTGAGAAGAACGGATTGTAGTAGCCTTAGTACAGAATGTTAAAGAAGAATGGGATGTAGTAACCTTGGGACAGAATGTTAGCACAGAATGTTAGGGAAGAATGGGATGTAGTAGACTTAGCACAGAATGTTAGAGAAGAATGGGATGTAGTCGCCTTAGTACAGAATGTTAGAGAAGAATGGGATGTAGCAGCCTTAGTACAGCATGTTAGAGAAGAATGGGATGTAGCCGCCTTAGTACAGAATGTTAGAGAAGAATGGGAGGTAGTAGCCTCAGTACAGAATGTTAGAGAAGAATGCGATGTAGTCGCCTTTGTACAGAATATTAGATAAGAATGGAATGTAGCAGCCTTAGTACAGAATGTTAGAGAAGAATGGGATGTAGTAGCCTTAGTACAGCATGTTAGTGCAGAATGTTAGAGAAGAACAGGATGTAGCAGCCTTAGTACAGAATGTTAGAGAAGAATGGGATGTAGTAGCCTTAGTACAGAATGTTACAGAAGAACGGGATGTAGTAGCCTTAGTACCGGATGTTAGAGAAGAAATGGATTTAGTAGCCTCAGTACAGAATGTTAGAGAAGAATGCGATGTAGTCGCCTTTGTACAGAATATTAGAGAAGAATGGTATGTAGTAGCCTTAGTACAGATAGAGAAGAATGGGATGTACTAGCCTTAGTACAGAAAGTTAGAGAAGAATGGGATGTAGTAGTCTTAGTACAGAATGTTAGCACAGAATGTTAGAGAAGAATGGGAGGTAGTAAGTAGTCTTAGTACAGAATGTTAGCACAGAATGTTAGAGAAGAATGGGAGGTAGTAGCCTTAGTACAGAATGTTAGAGAAGAATGGTATGTAGTAGCCTTAGTACAGATAGAGAAGAATGGGATGTACTAGCCTTAGTACAGAAAGTTAGAGAAGAATGGGATGTAGTAGTCTTAGTACAGAATGTTAGCACAGAATGTTAGAGAAGAATGGGAGGTAGTAAGTAGTCTTAGTACAGAATGTTAGCACAGAATGTTAGAGAAGAATGGGAGGTAGTAGCCTTAGCACAGAATGTTAGAGATGAATGGGATGTAGTAACATTATTACAGAATGCTGTAGAAGAATGGGATGTAGTAGCCATAACACAGAATGTTAGAGAAGAATGTTAGTGCAGAATGTTAGAGAAGAACGGGATGTAGTAGCCTTAGTACAGAATGTAAGAGAAGAATGGGATGTAGTAGTCTTAGTACAGAATGTTAGAGAAGAATGGAATGTAGTAGTCTTAGTACAGAATGTTAGCACAGAATGCTAGAGAAGAATGGGATGTAGTAGCCTTAGCACAGAATGTTAGAGAAGAATGGGATGTAGTAACATTAGTACAGACAGTTGTAGAAGAATGGGATGTAGTAGCCTTAGTACAGAATGTTAGAGAAGAATGGGATGTAGTAGCCTTAGTACAGATAGAGAAGAATGGGATGTACTAGCCTTAGTACAGAATGTTAGAGAAGAATGGGATGTGGTCACCTTAGTACAGAATGTTAGAGAAGAATGGGATGTAGTAGTCTTAGTACAGAATGTTAGTGCAGAATGTTAGAGAAGAACGGGATGAAGTAGCCTTGGTAAAGAATGTTAGAGAAGAATGGGATGTAGTAGTCTTAGTACAGAATGTTAGAAAAGAATGGAATGTAGTAGCCTTAGTACTGAATGTTAGAGACGATTGGGATGTAGTAGCCTTAGTACAGAATGTTAGTGCAGAATGTTAGAGAAGAACGGGATGTAGCAGCCTTAGTACAGAATGTTAGAGAAGAATGGAACGTAGTAGTCTTAGTACAGAATGTTAGCAGAGAATGCTAGAGAAGAATGGGATGTAGTAGCCTTAGCACAGAATGTTAGAGAAGAATGGGATGTAGTAACATTAGTACAGAAAGTTGTAGAAGAATGGGATGTAGTAGCCTTAGTACAGAATGTAAGAGAAGAATGGGATGTAGTAGCCTTAGTACAGATAGAGAAGAATGGGATGTACTAGCCTTAGTACAGCATGTTAGAGAAGAATGGGATGTAGCCGCCTTAGTACAGAATGTTAGAGAAGAATGGGATGTAGTAGAGTTAGTACAGAAAGTTAGAGAAGAATGGGATATAGTCACCTTAGTACAGAATGTTAGAGAAGAATTGGATGTAGTAGCCTTAGTACAGAAAGTTGGAGAAGAATGGGATGTAGTAGCCTTAGTGCATAAAGTTAGAGAAGAATGGGATGTAGTCACCTTAGTACAGAATGTTAGAGAAGAATGGGATGTAGTACAGTTAGTACAGAATGTTAGCGCAGAATGTTGAGAAGAACGGATTGTAGTAGCCTTAGTACAGAATGTTAAAGAAGAATGGGATGTAGTAACCTTGGGACAGAATGTTAGCACAGAATGTTAGGGAAGAATGGGATGTAGTAGCCTTAGTACAGAATGTTAGAGAAGAATGGGATGTAGTAGCCTTAGTACAGAATGTTAGAGAAGAATGGGAGGTAGTAGCCTCAGTACAGAATGTTAGAGAAGAATGGGATGTAGTAGCCTTAGTACAGAATGTTAGAGAAGAATGGGATGTAGTAGCCTTAGTACAGAATGTTAGAGAAGAATGGAATGTAGTAGCCTTAGTACAGAATGTTAGAGAAGAATGGGATGTAGTAGCCTTAGTAAAGAATGTTAGAGATGAATGGGAGATAGTAGCCTCAGTACAGAATGTTAGAGAAGAATGCGATGTAGTCGCCTTTGTACATAATATTAGATAAGAATGGAATGTAGTTGCCTTAGTACAGAATGTTACATAAGAATGGAATGTGATAGCCTTAGTACAAAATGTTAGTGCAGAATGTTAGAGAAGAACAGGATGTAGCAGCCTTAGTACAGAATGTTAGAGAAGAATGGGATGTAGTAGCCTTAGTACAGAATGTTACAGAAGAACAGGATGTAGTAGCCTTAGTACCGGATGTTAGAGAAAAAATGGATTTAGTAGCCTCAGTACAGAATGTTAGAGAAGAATGCGATGTAGTCGCCTTTGTACAGAATATTAGATAAGAATGGAATGTAGTAGACTTAGTACAGAATGTTAGAGAAGAATGGGATGTAGTAGCCTTAGTACAGAATGTTAGAGAAGAATGGGATGTAGTAGCCTTAGTACAGAATTTGGAGAAGAATGGGATGTGTTAGCCTTAGTACAGAATGTTAGAAAAGAATGTGGTGTAGTAGCCTTAGTACATAATGTTAGAGAAGAATAGGATGTAGTAGCCTTAATACAGAATGTTAGAGAAGAATGGGATGTAGTAGCCTTAGTACAGATAGAGAAGAATGGGATGTAGTAGCCTTAGTACAGCATGTTAGAGAAGAATGGGATGTAGCCGCCTTAGTACAGAATGTTAGAGAATAATGGGATGTAGTAGAGTTAGTACAGAAAGTTAGAGAAGAATGGGATGTAGTAGCCTCAGTACAGAATGTTAGAGAAGAATGCGATGTAGTCGCCTTTGTACAGAATATTAGATAAGAATGGAATGTAGTAGCCTTAGTACAGAATGTTAGAGAAGGATGGGATGTAGTAGCCTTAGTTCAGAATGTTAGTGCAGAATGTTAGAGAAGAACAGGATGTGGCAGCCTTAGTACAGATAGAGAAGAATGGGATGTAGTAGTCTTAGTACAGATAGAGAAGAATTGGATGTAGTAGCCTTAGTACAGCATGTTAGAGAAGAATGGGATGTAGTCGCCTTAGTACAGAATGTTAGAGAAGAATGGGATGTAGCAGCCTTAGTACAGAATGTTAGAGAAGAATGGGATGTAGCCGCCTTAGTACAGAATGTTAGAGAAGAATGGGATGTAGTAGAGTTAGTACAGAATGTTAAAGAAGAATGGGATCTGTTAGCCTTAGTACAGAAAGATATTGGAGAATGGGATGTAGTAGCCTTAGTGCAGACTGTTAGTGAAGAATGGGGTGTAGTAGCCTTAGTACAGAATGTTAGAGAAGAATGGGATGTAGTAGCCTTAGTACAGAATTTGGAGAAGAATGGGATGTGTTAGCCATAGTACAGAATGTTAGAAAAGAATGGGGTGTAGTTGCCTTAGTACATAATGTTAGAGAAGAATAGGATGTAGTAGCCTCAGTACAGAATGTTAGAGAAGAATGGGATGTAGTAGCCTTAGTACAGATAGAGAAGAATGGGATGCAGTAGCCTTAGTACAGCATGATAGAGAAGAATGGGATGTAGTCGCCTTAGTACGGAATGTTAGAGAAGAATGGGATGTAGCAGCCTTAGTACAGAATGTTAGAGAAGAATGGGATGTAGCCGCCTTAGTACAGAATGTTAGAGAATAATGGGATGTAGTAGAGTTAGTACAGAAAGTTAGAGAAGAATGGGATGTAGTCACCTTAGTACAGAATGTTAGAGAAGAATGGGATGCAGTAGCCTTAGTACAGAAAGTTGGAGAAGAATGGGATGTAGTAGCCTTAGTAGAGAAAGTTAGAGAAGAATGGGATGTAGTCACCTTAGTACAGAATGTTAGAGAAGAATGGGATGTAGTAGAGTTAGTACAGAATGTTAGCGCAGAATGTTGAGAAGAACGGATTGTAGTAGCCTTAGTACAGAATGTTAAAGAAGAATGGGATGTAGTAACCTTGGGACAGAATGTTAGCACAGAATGTTAGGGAAGAATGGGATGTAGTAGACTTAGCACAGAATGTTAGAGAAGAATGGGATGTAGTCGCCTTAGTACAGAATGTTAGAGAAGAATGGGATGTAGCAGCCTTAGTACAGCATGTTAGAGAAGAATGGGATGTAGCCGCCTTAGTACAGAATGTTAGAGAAGAATGGGAGGTAGTAGCCTCAGTACAGAATGTTAGAGAAGAATGCGATGTAGTCGCCTTTGTACAGAATATTAGATAAGAATGGAATGTAGCAGCCTTAGTACAGAATGTTAGAGAAGAATGGGATGTAGTAGCCTTAGTACAGCATGTTAGTGCAGAATGTTAGAGAAGAACAGGATGTAGCAGCCTTAGTACAGAATGTTAGAGAAGAATGGGATGTAGTAGCCTTAGTACAGAATGTTACAGAAGAACGGGATGTAGTAGCCTTAGTACCGGATGTTAGAGAAGAAATGGATTTAGTAGCCTCAGTACAGAATGTTAGAGAAGAATGCGATGTAGTCGCCTTTGTACAGAATATTAGAGAAGAATGGTATGTAGTAGCCTTAGTACAGATAGAGAAGAATGGGATGTACTAGCCTTAGTACAGAAAGTTAGAGAAGAATGGGATGTAGTAGTCTTAGTACAGAATGTTAGCACAGAATGTTAGAGAAGAATGGGAGGTAGTAAGTAGTCTTAGTACAGAATGTTAGCACAGAATGTTAGAGAAGAATGGGAGGTAGTAGCCTTAGTACAGAATGTTAGAGAAGAATGGTATGTAGTAGCCTTAGTACAGATAGAGAAGAATGGGATGTACTAGCCTTAGTACAGAAAGTTAGAGAAGAATGGGATGTAGTAGTCTTAGTACAGAATGTTAGCACAGAATGTTAGAGAAGAATGGGAGGTAGTAAGTAGTCTTAGTACAGAATGTTAGCACAGAATGTTAGAGAAGAATGGGAGGTAGTAGCCTTAGCACAGAATGTTAGAGATGAATGGGATGTAGTAACATTATTACAGAATGCTGTAGAAGAATGGGATGTAGTAGCCATAACACAGAATGTTAGAGAAGAATGTTAGTGCAGAATGTTAGAGAAGAACGGGATGTAGTAGCCTTAGTACAGAATGTAAGAGAAGAATGGGATGTAGTAGTCTTAGTACAGAATGTTAGAGAAGAATGGAATGTAGTAGTCTTAGTACAGAATGTTAGCACAGAATGCTAGAGAAGAATGGGATGTAGTAGCCTTAGCACAGAATGTTAGAGAAGAATGGGATGTAGTAACATTAGTACAGACAGTTGTAGAAGAATGGGATGTAGTAGCCTTAGTACAGAATGTTAGAGAAGAATGGGATGTAGTAGCCTTAGTACAGATAGAGAAGAATGGGATGTACTAGCCTTAGTACAGAATGTTAGAGAAGAATGGGATGTGGTCACCTTAGTACAGAATGTTAGAGAAGAATGGGATGTAGTAGTCTTAGTACAGAATGTTAGTGCAGAATGTTAGAGAAGAACGGGATGAAGTAGCCTTGGTAAAGAATGTTAGAGAAGAATGGGATGTAGTAGTCTTAGTACAGAATGTTAGAAAAGAATGGAATGTAGTAGCCTTAGTACTGAATGTTAGAGACGATTGGGATGTAGTAGCCTTAGTACAGAATGTTAGTGCAGAATGTTAGAGAAGAACGGGATGTAGCAGCCTTAGTACAGAATGTTAGAGAAGAATGGAACGTAGTAGTCTTAGTACAGAATGTTAGCAGAGAATGCTAGAGAAGAATGGGATGTAGTAGCCTTAGCACAGAATGTTAGAGAAGAATGGGATGTAGTAACATTAGTACAGAAAGTTGTAGAAGAATGGGATGTAGTAGCCTTAGTACAGAATGTAAGAGAAGAATGGGATGTAGTAGCCTTAGTACAGATAGAGAAGAATGGGATGTACTAGCCTTAGTACAGCATGTTAGAGAAGAATGGGATGTAGCCGCCTTAGTACAGAATGTTAGAGAAGAATGGGATGTAGTAGAGTTAGTACAGAAAGTTAGAGAAGAATGGGATATAGTCACCTTAGTACAGAATGTTAGAGAAGAATTGGATGTAGTAGCCTTAGTACAGAAAGTTGGAGAAGAATGGGATGTAGTAGCCTTAGTGCATAAAGTTAGAGAAGAATGGGATGTAGTCACCTTAGTACAGAATGTTAGAGAAGAATGGGATGTAGTACAGTTAGTACAGAATGTTAGCGCAGAATGTTGAGAAGAACGGATTGTAGTAGCCTTAGTACAGAATGTTAAAGAAGAATGGGATGTAGTAACCTTGGGACAGAATGTTAGCACAGAATGTTAGGGAAGAATGGGATGTAGTAGCCTTAGTACAGAATGTTAGAGAAGAATGGGATGTAGTAGCCTTAGTACAGAATGTTAGAGAAGAATGGGAGGTAGTAGCCTCAGTACAGAATGTTAGAGAAGAATGGGATGTAGTAGCCTTAGTACAGAATGTTAGAGAAGAATGGGATGTAGTAGCCTTAGTACAGAATGTTAGAGAAGAATGGAATGTAGTAGCCTTAGTACAGAATGTTAGAGAAGAATGGGATGTAGTAGCCTTAGTAAAGAATGTTAGAGATGAATGGGAGATAGTAGCCTCAGTACAGAATGTTAGAGAAGAATGCGATGTAGTCGCCTTTGTACATAATATTAGATAAGAATGGAATGTAGTTGCCTTAGTACAGAATGTTACATAAGAATGGAATGTGATAGCCTTAGTACAAAATGTTAGTGCAGAATGTTAGAGAAGAACAGGATGTAGCAGCCTTAGTACAGAATGTTAGAGAAGAATGGGATGTAGTAGCCTTAGTACAGAATGTTACAGAAGAACAGGATGTAGTAGCCTTAGTACCGGATGTTAGAGAAAAAATGGATTTAGTAGCCTCAGTACAGAATGTTAGAGAAGAATGCGATGTAGTCGCCTTTGTACAGAATATTAGATAAGAATGGAATGTAGTAGACTTAGTACAGAATGTTAGAGAAGAATGGGATGTAGTAGCCTTAGTACAGAATGTTAGAGAAGAATGGGATGTAGTAGCCTTAGTACAGAATTTGGAGAAGAATGGGATGTGTTAGCCTTAGTACAGAATGTTAGAAAAGAATGTGGTGTAGTAGCCTTAGTACATAATGTTAGAGAAGAATAGGATGTAGTAGCCTTAATACAGAATGTTAGAGAAGAATGGGATGTAGTAGCCTTAGTACAGATAGAGAAGAATGGGATGTAGTAGCCTTAGTACAGCATGTTAGAGAAGAATGGGATGTAGCCGCCTTAGTACAGAATGTTAGAGAATAATGGGATGTAGTAGAGTTAGTACAGAAAGTTAGAGAAGAATGGGATGTAGTAGCCTCAGTACAGAATGTTAGAGAAGGATGGGATGTAGAAGCCTTAGTTCAGAATGTTAGTGCAGAATGTTAGAGAAGAACAGGATGTGGCAGCCTTAGTACAGATAGAGAAGAATGGGATGTAGTAGTCTTAGTACAGATAGAGAAGAATTGGATGTAGTAGCCTTAGTACAGCATGTTAGAGAAGAATGGGATGTAGTCGCCTTAGTACAGAATGTTAGAGAAGAATGGGATGTAGCAGCCTTAGTACAGAATGTTAGAGAAGAATGGGATGTAGCCGCCTTAGTACAGAATGTTAGAGAAGAATGGGATGTAGTAGAGTTAGTACAGAATGTTAAAGAAGAATGGGATCTGTTAGCCTTAGTACAGAAAGATATTGGAGAATGGGATGTAGTAGCCTTAGTGCAGACTGTTAGTGAAGAATGGGGTGTAGTAGCCTTAGTACAGAATGTTAGAGAAGAATGGGATGTAGTAGCCTTAGTACAGAATTTGGAGAAGAATGGGATGTGTTAGCCATAGTACAGAATGTTAGAAAAGAATGGGGTGTAGTAGCCTTAGTACATAATGTTAGAGAAGAATAGGATGTAGTAGCCTCAGTACAGAATGTTAGAGAAGAATGGGATGTAGTAGCCTTAGTACAGATAGAGAAGAATGGGATGTAGTAGCCTTAGTACAGCATGATAGAGAAGAATGGGATGTAGTCGCCTTAGTACGGAATGTTAGAGAAGAATGGGATGTAGCAGCCTTAGTACAGAATGTTAGAGAAGAATGGGATGTAGCCGCCTTAGTACAGAATTTGGAGAAGAATGGGATGTGTTAGCCATAGTACAGAATGTTAGAAAAGAATGGGGTGTAGTAGCCTTAGTACATAATGTTAGAGAAGAATAGGATGTAGTAGCCTCAGTACAGAATGTTAGAGAAGAATGGGATGTAGTAGCCTTAGTACAGATAGAGAAGAATGGGATGTAGTAGCCTTAGTACAGCATGATAGAGAAGAATGGGATGTAGTCGCCTTAGTACGGAATGTTAGAGAAGAATGGGATGTAGCAGCCTTAGTACAGAATGTTAGAGAAGAATGGGATGTAGCCGCCTTAGTACAGAATGTTAGAGAATAATGGGATGTAGTAGAGTTAGTACAGAAAGTTAGAGAAGAATGGGATGTAGTCACCTTAGTACAGAATGTTAGAGAAGAATGGGATGCAGTAGCCTTAGTACAGAAAGTTGGAGAAGAATGGGATGTAGTAGCCTTAGTAGAGAAAGTTAGAGAAGAATGGGATGTAGTCACCTTAGTACAGAATGTTAGAGAAGAATGGGATGTAGTAGAGTTAGTACAGAATGTTAGCGCAGAATGTTGAGAAGAACGGATTGTAGTAGCCTTAGTACAGAATGTTAAAGAAGAATGGGATGTAGTAACCTTGGGACAAAATGTTAGCACAGAATGTTAGGGAAGAATGGGATGTAGTAGCCTTAGCACAGAATGTTAGAGAAGAATGGGATGTAGTCGCCTTAGTACAGAATGTTAGAGAAGAATGGGATGTAGCAGCCTTAGTACAGCATGTTAGAGAAGAATGGGATGTAGCCGCCTTAGTACAGAATGTTAGAGAAGAATGGGAGGTAGTAGCCTCAGTACAGAATGTTAGAGAAGAATGCAATGTAGTCGCCTTTGTACAGAATATTAGATAAGAATGGAATGTAGCAGCCTTAGTACAGAATGTTAGAGAAGAACAGGATGTAGCAGCCTTAGTACAGAATGTTAGAGAAGAATGGGATGTAGTAGCCTTAGTACAGAATGTTACAGAAGAACGGGATGTAGTAGCCTTAATACCGGATGTTAGAGAAGAAATGGATTTAGTAGCCTCAGTACAGAATGTTAGAGAATAATGCGATGTAGTCGCCTTTGTACAGAATATTAGATAAGAATGGAATGTAGTAGCCTTAGTACAGAATGTTAGAGAAGAATGTGATGTAGTAGCCTTAGTAAAGAATGTTAGAGATGAATGGGAGATAGTAGCCTCAGTACAGAATGTTAGAGAAGAATGCGATGTAGTCGCCTTTGTACATAATATTAGATAAGAATGGAATGTAGTTGCCTTAGTACAGAATGTTACATAAGAATGGAATGTGATAGCCTTAGTACAGAATGTTAGTGCAGAATGTTAGAGAAGAACAGGATGTAGCAGCCTTAGTACAGAATGTTAGAGAAGAATGGGATGTAGTAGTCTTAGTACAGAATGTTAGCACAGAATGCTAGAGAAGAATGGGATGTAGTAGCCTTAGCACAGAATGTTAGAGAAGAATGGGGTGTAGTAACATTAGCACAGAAAGTTGTAGAAGAATGGGATGTAGTAGCCTTAGTACAGAATGTTAGAGAAGAATGGTATGTAGTAGCCTTAGTACAGATAGAGAAGAATGGGATGTACTAGCCTTAGTACAGAAAGTTAGAGAAGAATGGGATGTAGTAGTCTTAGTACAGAATGTTAGCACAGAATGTTAGAGAAGAATGGGAGGTAGTAAGTAGTCTTAGTACAGAATGTTAGCACAGAATGTAAGAGAAGAATGGGAGGTAGTAGCCTTAGCACAGAATGTTAGAGATGAATGGGATGTAGTAACATTATTACAGAATGCTGTAGAAGAATGGGATGTAGTAGCCATAACACAGAATGTTAGAGAAGAATGTTATTGCAGAATGTTAGAGAAGAACGGGATGTAGTAGCCTTAGTACAGAATGTAAGAGAAGAATGGGATGTAGTAGTCTTAGTACAGAATTTTAGAGACGATTGGGATGTAGTAGCCTTAGTACAGAATGTTAGAGAAGAATGGGATGTAGTAGCCTTAGTACAGAATCTTAGAAACGATTGGATTGTAGTAGCCTTAGTACAGAATGTTAGTGCAGAATGTTAGAGAAGAACGGGATGTAGCAGCCTTAGTACAGAATGATAGAGAAGAATGATATGTAGTCGCCTTAGTACAGAATGTGGATAAGAATGGAATGTAGTAGCCTTAGTACAGAATGTTTGATAAGAATGGAATGTAGTAGCCTTAGTACAGAATGTTAGAGACGATTGGGATGTAGTAGCTTTAGTACAAAATGTCAGTGCAGAATGTTAGAGAAGAACCCAATGTAGCAGCCTTAGTACAGAATGTTAGAGAAGAATGGGATGTAGTCGCCTTAGTACATAATGTTAGAGACGATTGGGATGTAGTAGCCTTAGTACAGAATGTTAGAGACGACTCGGATGTAGTAGCCTTAGTAAAGAAAGATAGAGAAGAATGGGATGTAGTAGCCTTAATACAGAATGTTAGAGACGATTGGGATGTCGTAGCCTTAGTACAGAATGTTAGTGCAGAATGTGAGAGAAGAACGTGATGTAGCAGTCTTAGTGCAGAATATTAGAGAAGAATGGGATGTAGTAGCCTTAGTACAGAATGTTAGAGAAGAATGGGATGTAGTAGCCTTAGTACAGAATGTTAGTGCAGAATGTTCGAGAAGAACGGGATGAAGTAGCCTTAGTAAATAATGTTAGAGAAGAATGGGATGTAGTAGTCTTAGTACAGAATGTTAGAGAAGAATGGAATCTAGTAGCCTTAGTACTGAATGTTAGAGACGATTGGGATGTAGTAGCCTTAGTACAGAATGTTAGTGCAGAATGTTAGAGAAGAACGGGATGTAGTAGCCTGAGTACAACATGTTAGATAAGAATGGAATGTAGTAGACTTAGTACAGAATGTTAGTACAGAATGTTGTAGAAGAATGGGATGTAGTAGCCTTAGTAGAGAATGATAGAGAAGAATGGGATGTAGTAGCCTTAGTACAGAAAGTTAGAGAAGAATGGGGTGTAGTAGCCTTAGTACAGAATGTTAGAGAAGAATGGGGTGTAGTAGCCTTAGTAGAGAATGATAGAGAAGAATGGGATGTAGTAGCCTTAGTGCAGAAAGTTACAGAAGAATGGGATGTAGTAGCCTTAGTACAGAATGTTAGAGAAGAATGGGGTTTAGTAGCCTTAGTACAGAATGTTAGAGAAGAATGGGATGTAGTAGCCTTAGTACAGAATGTTAAAGAAGAATGGGATGTGTTAGCCTTAGTACAGAATTTTAGAGAAGAATGGGATGTAGTAGCCTTAGTACAGAATGTTAGAGAAGAATGGGGTTTAGTAGCCTTAGTACAGAATGTTTGATAAGAATGGAATGTAGTAGCCTTAGTACAGAATGTTAGAGACGATTGGGATGTAGTAGCTTTAGTACAAAATGTCAGTGCAGAATGTTAGAGAAGAACCCAATGTAGCAGCCTTAGTACAGAATGTTAGAGAAGAATGGGATGTAGTTGCCTTAGTACATAATGTTAGAGACGATTGGGATGTAGTAGCCTTAGTACAGAATGTTAGAGACGACTGGGATGTAGTAGCCTTAGTAAAGAAAGATAGAGAAGAATGGGATGTAGTAGCCTTAATACAGAATGTTGGAGACGATTGGGATGTCGTAGCCTTAGTACATAATGTTAGTGCAGAATGTGAGAGAAGAAAGTGATGTAGTAGCCTTAGTACAGAATATTAGAGAAGAATGGGATGTAGTAGCTTTAGTACAGAATGTTAGAGAAGAATGGGATGTAGTAGCCTTAGTACAGAATGTTAGAGAAGAATGGGATGTAGTAGCCTTAGTACAGAATGTTAGTGCAGAATGTTAGAGAAGAACGGGATGAAGTAGCCTTAGTAAATAATGTTAGAGAAGAATGGGATGTAGTAGTCTTAGTACAGAATGTTAGAGAAGAATGGAATCTAGTAGCGTTAGTACAGAAAGTTAGAGAAGAATGGGATGTAGTCACATTAGTACAGAATGTTAGAGAAGAATGGGATGTAGTAGAGTTAGTACAGAATGTTAGCGCAGAATGTTGAGAAGAACGGGATGTAGTAGCCTTAGTACAGAATGTTAAAGAAGAATGGGATGTAGTAACCTTGGGACAGAATGTTAGCACAGAATGTTAGGGAAGAATGGGATGTAGTTGCCTCAGCACAGAATGTTAGAGAAGAATGGGATGTAGTAGCCTTAGTACAGAATGTTAGAGAAGAATGGGGTTTAGTAGCCTTAGTACAGAATGTTAGAGAAGAATGGGATGTAGTAGCCTTAGTACAGAATGTTAAAGAAGAATGGGATGTGTTAGCCTTAGTACAGAATGTTAGAGAAGAATGGGGTGTAGTAGCCTTAGTACAGAATGTTAGAGAAGAATGGGATGTAGCAGCCTTAGTACAGAATGTTAGAGAAGAATGGGATGTAGCCGCCTTAGTACAGAATGTTAGAGAAGAATGGGATGTAGTAGCCTTAGTACAGCATGTTAGAGAAGAATGGGATGTAGTCACATTAGTACAGATGTTAGAGAAGAATGGGATGTAGCATGCTTAGTACAGAATGTTAGAGAAGAATGGGATGTAGCCGCCTTAGTACAGAATGTTAGAGAAGAATGGGATGTAGTAGCCTTAGTACAGAATGTTAGAGACAAATCGGATGTAGTCACCTTAGTACAGAATGTTAGAGAAGAATGGGATGTAGTAGCCTTAGTACAGAATGTTAGAGAAGAATGTTAGAGAAGAACCCAATGTAGCAGCCTTAGTACAGAATGTTAGAGAAGAATGGGATGTAGTAGCCTTAGTACAGAATGTTAGAGAAGAATGGGATGTAGTAGCCTTAGTACAGAATGTTAGTGCAGAATATTAGAGAGGAACAGGATGTAGTAGCCTTAGTAAAGAATGTTAGAGAAGAATGGGATGTAGTAGTCTTAGTACAGAATGTTAGAGAAGAATGGGATGTAGTAGCCTTAGTACAGAATGTTTGAGAAGAATGAGATGTAGTCGCCTTAGTACAGAATTTAAGATAAGAATGGAATGTAGTAGCCTTAGTACGGAATGTTAGATAAGAATGGAATGTAGTAGCCTTAGTACAGAATGTTAGAGATGATTGGGATGTAGTAGCCTTAGTACAGAATGTTAGAGAAGATTGGGATGTAGTAGCCTTAGTACAGAATGTTAGAGACGATTGGGATGTAGTAGCCTTAGTACAGAATGTTAGAGAAGAATGGGATGTAGTAGCCTTAGTACAGAATCTTAGAGACGATTGGGGTGTAGTAGCCTTAGTACAGAATGTTAGAGAAGAATGGGATGTAATAGCCTTAGTACAGAATGTTGGAGAAGAATGGGGTGTAGCAGCCTTAGCACAGAATGATAGAGAAGAATGGGATGTAATAGCCTTAGTATTGAATGTTGGAGAAGAATGGGGTGTAGTAGCCTTAGTGCAGACTGTTAGAGAAGAATGGGGTGTAGTAGCCTTAGTACAGAATGTTAGAGAAGAATGGGATGTAATAGCCTTAGTACAGAATGTTGGAGAAGAATGGGGTGTAGTAGCCGTAGTATATTATGTAAGATAAGAATAGGATGTAGTAGCCTAAATACAGAATGTTAGAGAAGAATGGAATGTAGTAGCCTTAGTACAGATAGAGAAGAATGGGATGTAGGAGCCTTAGTACAGCATGTTAGAGAAGAATGGGATGTAGTTGCCTTAGTACAGAATGTTAGAGAAGAATGGGATGTAGCAGCCTTAGTACAGAATTTTAGAGAAGAATGGGATGTAGCCGCCTTAGTACAGAATTTTAGAGAAGAATGGGATGTAGTAGCCTTAGTACAGAATGTTAGAGACAAATGGGATGTAGTTGCCTTAGTACATAATGTTAGAGAAGAATGGGATGTAGTAGCCTTAGTACAGAATGTTAGAGAAGAATGGGATGTAGTAGCCTTGGAACAGAATGTTAGAGAAGAATGAGATGTAGTCGCCTTAGTACAGAATGTTACATAAGAATGGAATGTAGTAGCCTTAGTACAGAATGTTAGAGACAATTGGGATGTAGTAGCCTTAGTACAGAATGTTAGTGCAGAATGTTAGAGAAGAAAAGGATCTAGCAGCCTTAGTACAGAATGTTAGAGAAGAATGATATGTAGTTGTCTTAGTACAGAATGTTAGAGAAGAATGGGATGTAGTAGCCTTAGTAGAGAATGTTAGAGAAGAATGGGATGTAGTTGCCTTTGTACAGAATGTTAGATAAGAATGGAATGTAGTAGCCTTAGTATATAATGTTAGATAAGACTGGGCTATAGTAGCCTTAATACAGAATGTTAGAGACGATTGTAATGTAGTAGCCTTAGTACAGAATGGTAGTGCAGAATGTGAGAGAAGAACGGGATGTAGCAGCCTTAGTACAGAATGTTAGAGAAGAATGGGATGTAGTAGCTTTAGTACAGAATGTTAGAGAAGAATGGGATGTAGTAGCCTTAGTACAGAATGTTAGAGAAGAATGGGATGTAGTAGCCTTAGTACAGAATTTTAGTGCAGAATGTTAGAGAAGAACGGGATGAAGTAGCCTTAGTAAAGAATGTTAGAGATGAATGGGATGTAGTAGTCTTAGTACAGAATGTTAGAGAAGAATGGAATGTAGTAGCCTTAGTACTGAATGTTAGAGACGATTGGGATGTAGTAGCCTTAGTACAGAATGTTAGTGCAGAATGTTAGAGAAGAACGGGATGTAGCAGCCTTAGTACAGAATGTTAGAGAAGAATGGAATGTAGTAGTCTTAGTACAGAATGTTAGCACAGAATGCTAGAGAAGAATGTGATGTAGTAGCCTTAGCACAGAATGTTAGAGAAGAATGGGATGTAGTAACATTAGTACAGAAAGTTGTAGAAGAATGGGATGTAGTAGCCTTAGTACAGAATGTTAGAGAATAATGGGATGTAGTAGCCTTAGTACAGATAGATAAGAATGGGATGTACTAGCCTTAGTACAGAATGTTAGAGAAGAATGGGATGTGGTCACCTTAGTACCGAATGTTAGAGAAGAATGGGATGTAGTAGTCTTAGTACAGAATGTTAGTGCAGAATGTTAGAGAAGAACGGGATGAAGTAGCCTTGGTAAAGAATGTTAGAGAAGAATGGGATGTAGTAGTCCTAGTACAGAATGTTAGAGAAGAATGGAATGTAGTAGCCTTAGTACTGAATGTTAGAGACGATTGGGATGTAGTAGCCTTAGTACAGAATGTTAGTGCAGAATGTTAGAGAAGAACGGGATGTAGCAGCCTTAGTACAGAATGTTAGAGAAGAATGGAACGTAGTAGTCTTAGTACAGAATGTTAGCACAGAATGCTAGAGAAGAATGGGATGTAGTAGCCTTAGCACAGATAGAGAAGAATGGGATGTACTAGCCTTAGTACAGAATGTTAGAGAAGAACGGGGTGCAGTAGCCTTAGAACAGAATGTTGGAGAAGAATGGGATATAGTAGCATTAGTACAGATAGAGAAGAATGGGATGTACTAGCCTTAGTACAGAAAGTTAGAGAAGAATGGGATGTAGTCAGCATAGCACAGAATGTTAGAGAAGAATGGGATGTAGTAGTCTTAGTACAGAATGTTAGCACAGAATGTTAGAGAAGAATGGGAGGTAGTAGCCTTAGCACAGAATGTTAGAGATGAATGGGATGTAGTAACATTATTACAGAATGTTGTAGAAGAATGGGATGTAGTAGCCATAACACAGAATGTTAGAGAAGAATGTTAGTGCAGAATGTTAGAGAAGAACGGGATGTAGTAGCCTTAGTACAGAATGTAAGAGAAGAATGGGAGGTAGTAGTCTTAGTACAGAATGTTACCACAGAATGTTAGAGAAGAATGGAATGTAGTAGCCTTAGCACAGAATTTTAGAGAACAATGGGATGTAGTAACATTAGTACAGAATGTTGTAGAAGAATGGGATGTAGTAGCCTTAGTACAGAATTTTAGAGAAGAATAGGATGTAGTAGCCTCAGTACAGAATGTTAGAGAAGAATGGGATGTAGTAGACTTAGTACAGATAGAGAAGAATGGGATGTAGTAGCCTTAGTACAGCATGATAGAGAAGAATGGGATGTAGTCGCCTTAGTACGGAATGTTAGAGAAGAATGGGATGTAGCAGCCTTAGTACAGAATGTTAGAGAAGAATGGGATGTAGCCGCCTTAGTACAGAATGTTAGAGAATAATGGGATGTAGTAGAGTTAGTACAGAAAGTTAGAGAAGAATGGGATGTAGTCACCTTAGTACAGAATGTTAGAGAAGAATGGGATGCAGTAGCCTTAGTACAGAAAGTTGGAGAAGAATGGGATGTAGTAGCCTTAGTAGAGAAAGTTAGAGAAGAATGGGATGTAGTCACCTTAGTACAGAATGTTAGAGAAGAATGGGATGTAGTAGAGTTAGTACAGAATGTTAGCGCAGAATGTTGAGAAGAACGGATTGTAGTAGCCTTAGTACAGAATGTTAAAGAAGAATGGGATGTAGTAACCTTGGGACAGAATGTTAGCAGAGAATGTTAGGGAAGAATGGGATGTAGTAGCCTTAGCACAGAATGTTAGAGAAGAATGGGATGTAGTCGTCTTAGTACAGAATGTTAGAGAAGAATGGGATGTAGCAGCCTTAGTACAGCATGTTAGAGAAGAATGGGATGTAGCCGCCTTAGTACAGAATGTTAGAGAAGAATGGGAGGTAGTAGCCTCAGTACAGAATGTTAGAGAAGAATGCGATGTAGTCGCCTTTGTACAGAATATTAGATAAGAATGGAATGTAGCAGCCTTAGTACAGAATGTTAGAGAAGAATGGGATGTAGTAGCCTTAGTACAGCATGTTAGTGCAGAATGTTAGAGAAGAACAGGATGTAGCAGCCTTAGTACAGAATGTTAGAGAAGAATGGGATGTAGTAGCCTTAGTACAGAATGTTACAGAAGAACGGGATGTAGTAGCCTTAGTACCGGATGTTAGAGAAGAAATGGATTTAGTAGCCTGAGTACAGAATGTTAGAGAAGAATGCGATGTAGTCGCCTTTGTACAGAATATTAGATAAGAATGGAATGTAGTAGCCTTAGTACAGAATGTTAGAGAAGAATGGGATGTAGTAGCCTTAGTAAAGAATGTTAGAGATGAATGGGAGATAGTAGCCTCAGTACAGAATGTTAGAGAAGAATGCGATGTAGTCGCCTTTGTACATAATATTAGATAAGAATGGAATGTAGTTGCCTTAGTACAGAATGTTACATAAGAATGGAATGTGATAGCCTTAGTACAGAATGTTAGTGCAGAATGTTAGAGAAGAAACACCGCGGAGCGGCGCGGAGTGGGGGAGAGTGGCAGTCCTGCAGTATCCTCTCTAACACCCAGTCTTTTCTTCAGCTTTAC
This sequence comes from Ambystoma mexicanum, assembly GCF_040938575.1. Lineage (NCBI taxonomy): Eukaryota > Metazoa > Chordata > Amphibia > Caudata > Ambystomatidae > Ambystoma > Ambystoma mexicanum. The sequence continues at coordinate 868,974,556 of NC_090926.1, forward strand.
TGCTGGGGGTGTGTTTCCTGCTACACCCACAGCATAAAACACCTAAACACCGCGGAGCGGCGCGGAGAGTGGCAGTCCTGCAGTCATGTCAGGCAGGACGGGCCAGGACACTGAAGATTCGACAAACCGATTTCTAAGAAGTAACGCCAAACTGCTGGCCAAAACCACATTTGCTACCCACGCAGTTGACTCTAATCATCTCCATGCAATTCAGGGAGAAACATTGGACGATCACTTATTACCCCAGAGTTGCGGACCCAAATCACCAGCGCACCTGGGCAAAGGACACATGTTCTTGGGAAAAGGTGTTGGCAAAAAAGTAACCGATACGCTTCCAGGCGTTCGTAACACCAAACAACTCTTAGTCCCCAATGAAGCAGACTTACCTTGGGAAATCGCCACGAACCCGGATCTCCACGACGCAGAACCTCCATCCTCCACGCTGCCCGTGGCCTCTATTCCATCTCCGCAACCTGGTTTGACACCGCCGGGAGCTCCGCGGCGGCCCGGAGGGGCGGCCGCGTTGAGTCACCCGGCCACGTTGCCCGGCTTGCCGCGGGAGGCCGCGTCAGCGCGACAGGCCGTAGTTGACGGCCAGCAGCCACCGGAAGAGCGGTCCGCTCCGGAGGACGAGCCCACACCAGTGGGACGTCAAACGACGTCCGAGGGGCGGACTTCGGCTACGGAGGCGGCTCCGCGGCCTCCAGGAGGGGAGACGGCATCGAGTGACCCAGCGTCAGTGAGCCTGCTGAATCATGCGAGACCAGAGGGCGGCGTCGCTTCCCCCGTACGGGGGGTGTCGGGGGCTCTGACTCTCGACCTCCCCGGGGGGTGCCGGCGCGAGGCCCAAAAGCCGCAGCGCCTGAGCGGCCCGGGAGCGGAGGGTGCGCTCCCGGCGCTGACGAGTGGAAGCGAGTCTACAACAGCGCCCCCTGCTGCTGGAGCCCTGATAATTCCACCAACTCCCACTGTAGACACTCTCAACCTTACACCAACCCACTCTAACGCCGACAATAATGAGGGGATCTCATTAGACCCACTGTCACCAAGCAAAACGAGGGCCTCATCTCCAGACAATAAAAAAAAAGAGACTGCGACTTTTGGATGACCCTAACAAAAAAAAATCAAACAGTAACCAAGACCCACCTACTAAACAAGGCAAACCCCTGAACTTGGCCAAATCGGCACCAAAACAGGTGTCTACCTCTAAAATACTACGGGTGACATCCAAAACCCCAAGAAAGGGCCTCAAAAAACCTCAATGCCCCTTGAAGCTTCTATCAGATTTTTTCCACAAACACTCTAAAGCCATCCAAGAGAAATGTAAAGAACTGACCGACGCAGAAATTCTTGAGGCTGCAGATGCAATTACTCCCCCCCGCAAACATCGGAGGCTGATTCAAGCAAATCGAAAAATACTCCACCCCCTCACAAAAGAAGACAACAGAGTGACACCGGCCCGGTTACTGACAAAAATGCACTTCTCAGGCCAAGTCACCCCAATAATTCCACAAATAATGTCTGAAAACGAGGGGGGAACAAACGCCACAACTGCAACTCCACCAACTGTACCCATCGCTACACCGGTGGTGCCTGCAGCCAGCAACTCAACGGACTCAACTCCAGTTCTTACTCAACCTCTTCTACACACCCAAAGTAACACCAACCAAGAATCTCTGACCCAAACTCAATCTCCAACTCAAGAGATCCGGGGAGAGGAGGGGACTATACCTCCCCCACAAAATTTGACGTCCTTGGAACCAACAGACCCCTCCTCGACGAGTACCACCCAACCAGCCCTACAAGACTCGATCCTCGTCAAGGCTCCAAGACCCCGACAAAGCGATAACAATACTAACAAAGAACAACTGTCAGAGACTTGGCCATCGTCTTTAGGAGAGGCGCTCAAACCCACGCAACAGACCCAGGAAAGGGACCCCGAAAGCAATATTTCTGTCAGAGCAAAAAACAGACTTCAGTTCGAGAACACCCTAGATTCTTTCTATTCAAACCTGGACAATTACAATAATCAAAGAAGACATTCTCTTGACCTTCCCTCCAGAAGGATTTCAGCTGCTACACTGTCAACCACACGACCACCATCGCCCTCTAGAAGTAGACCGTCCCCACATAGTCATACATCCTCGAACGACCCTCAGACCAAAAAACTCGACACCTGTACTCTGATGTCAGCTCTATCGATAGCTCTAAACCCATTCGTCAAACTGTATGAAACAATCGGAGATACGATGAAAGACCACACGGCGATACAATCTTCACTGCTAAACAAATTAACTTTCTTGGAAGGTTATATCTTGGCCCTAGAAGCAAAGATCCAGTCAACAGAGAAAAAACAAGTTCAAGAAACTCCTATGCTCTCACCCCAAAAACAGACTCAATCCAGGTGCTCCACTTTACAAGAGGCGATACCAAAAACATCTAAAGGTACGCAAACCCACTTACTTATCGACTTAACGATACCTCCAATAACCACGATAGTGAACACCAAGCCATCAAAAGGAGGGAAAGAAGTAATTCCTAAAAGAACTAGAATCGTGGCATTTGAACCAATTTTCCAACAATTGGCTTCAGTTAACTCGGACGCTTCAACTACCCAAAAAGGTCCAACAACCCAGCTAAAAGAAAAAGGACCAGCCACCGTGTCCCGGAAAGCAAATAAGGCTAAACACGAAACAGAAAACCTCTGTTCAAGAGCAGTCGAAACATCTCCAAATGAAGAGGACCTGATGAATATTACCCAACACTTTTCAGATGAATCCTCTACCCAAACCCAAGAGGAGCAAGGAACAACAGACCCCTTTACAACACGCCCAACCATACAGCACAACCTCGATATAGAACAAGAGATCATGGAACCCCCTTCTTCCATTCATAAAGAACGAAAACAACGGTCGGCCCTGATTAACCACAATTTAAAAGATCGCACATTGGGAAAATTGGCAACTGAACCAAACTCCAACTGCCATAAGCCAGAAAGAGAAAAGTACGAAGCACAATCTTATCGACAACCACCAAGATCAACTCGAAGACCGTGCAGTAGCTCCCCCGCTTGCAGATTTAAAGACGAGCCACAGAGATCACAAACCAGACTCCATGTTAAGGAGCCCTCGAGGAGAACTTATGAATCAAAAACGTCCAAATACCACCCAACCTTCCAAACACGATGGATATGGAAACTAGAGCAGATTCCGGGTAACACCGACAAAGTCACATTAAATAGAAGAGCAGTTATGGACCTGTTCAGCTACATTCCGCCACTCAGTTTAGTTAAATCAGCCGATCTCCAGATTGTTGACCCAAGCCACAAGGGCCGCAAGGCCATTTCACACCTATACATAGCGTCAGAAACAACAAACAAGGCCTTCAAGTCTGCCCTCGAAGATCTCTTAATCATGGGCTACGACCTTACGAAATCATCAAGAGAAGTAAACTCAAGCGACTACCAAGAGAACAAGTACCCTCAAGAGACTAAAAGAGAAACCGAGCACCATCGATTGCCACGACAATCCCGTTCTTCGTCTAGGAACAAATCATCTAATACCACCCTACGGGTTCAAAAATCAACCATAAGAAAAGCGATCCAAAAACACGACCACACTAGACCCGCTAAAGGCCTGGAAAACTCAACTCCAACGCCCAAGAAAACTGAAAACCCTAAGACATCCGCAAGAACAAAATACTCGGCGGAACTCCAAAAGCTTCAAAGGACAGTCCAAAACGAGTCACATCAGGCAGTTGGAATTCCACCACAAACCTCGTCTCCTCACTCCTTTTGGTCGTGGCTGCCAAAAGCTCTTAAGCAAAACTTACAAAAATAGCCATCCAAGAAAAAGACATACAGCAACTTTTCCAACTACCACAACCCAAAAACTCAAGATAAAATAAACATGTGTTCGTGGAACACGCGAGGTTTTCTCCACCTCACATCCTCAGGATCCACTAACATAGCAAATTACGATATCATTTGTCTCCAGGAGACATGGCTGCTTCATCCGCCCGCTCTCGACGGCTATGAGATCCATACAGTGGAGGCTAACAAGGGCCTTTTAGGCCGTCCAACAGCGGGTTTGCTAATTGCAATCCGCTGTGGACGAGGCCTAACAGATTCACAAAAAATAAAAGAAAACCACTTTATGATGATGGTCAAATTAAATTGGACTTCAACAGACGAAAAATCAAATAAATCAATAACGAAGAAATTAATAATTGTCACCATCTACTGGAACCCTGCAACTGTCGACTGTGCGAAGTTCATCAAAACAATCGAACAAGATTTGGACTGGGCGCAAGTCACACACCATCCAGACTACGTCATCCTGTCCGGAGACTTAAACATCCATAGCCAGCATTGTGAAAAGACCAAAGACTCCAAACCGAAAAAGCGTCCAATCGACCAGAGAGCTACAAAATGGCAAAACCTCATGGAATCTAGATCTTTCGACAACCTGGACCAAGTTTTTGCTGACCCAAATAGACTACCCACATGGGAAGGAGCGGAATCTAATTCCACCATTGATTATATCTTGGTATCACGTCCCCTATTACTACACATCAACTCTTTCAAAGTGATCAAAACAAGGGAAAGTGACCACAACCTCCTCGAGACCACCTGGACTACTAATCCGCCGAAAAACAATATAATGAGTACAGACCTTGACCTAAATGCCCAAGGGACTAGATTTAGGATTACGGAAAAGGACATAACAACTATCACACAGCTCTACAACGACCGCACCAAACACCCAGGCTCGATGGCGGTGGATTACACACCCTTGTTGACCGTTTGTAGAGTTCCACAAAGGAATAAAAAGCCAAACTCAGCTGGCAAAAAACATAAGTATGACAAATTGGTCGTCGAAAAAAAAGAGAGCTAAAGAAAACAAAAAGACTAGCACGAAAACTCGACTTCCCACTGGCTACATCAACTATTAAAGAAGCCGTCTTAAAATACAAATCTTGGCTAAAGGGTCATCGGCACAAGCTTTACCAGCAAGACGCAGAAGATATACTGAAAGCCATAACAGGAAACCATGCTAGAGACTTTTGGTCCCTCTTACATTCAACAACGCCAGGCACGCGACCATGTCAACTGAACGGAATTGGCCAATCGGCCTGGGAAGCGCACTTTGGCACTCTTTTTAAGAGTACCTCGACGACTGCTTCTAGGACGGAAAGCAACGATACCCCTTGGATTTGCCTAGACAACACCGAAGACATCATAACGTCAATTAAAAAACTAAAACCATCACGCGCCCCTGGCCCTGACGGCATCACGAACTTTGATCTAAAAGCCCATCCGGAAACCTGGGCGCCCTTGTTGAGCCAAATCTTCAGACGCTGTTCCACCACAAAATCTATTCCCCCAACGTGGAAACGTGCTAACGTGGTACCCATCTACAAGAAGGGAAACAGGTCAGACCCCACCAGTTACCGGCCGATCGCTCTTCTCGATCCAATAGGAAAGTTGTTTGGGTCCTTACTACTAAACCATTTCACAGCCTGGGCTAACGAAGCCCCCTGCCAGGACAATTTACAAACCGGCTTCAAAAAGAACTTGGGTACAAACGCCAACATACTAATACTAAGTACCTTGAAAAGTAAAATCATGGAGGGACGCCCACCCCTATACATTGCCTTTGTTGATTTAACACAGGCTTTCGACAAGGTAGATCGGGAAAGACTATGGAAAAAACTGGCCAAATGGAAATGTCCCCCAGGCATACTCAACCCCATCAAAGCCCTACATGCCAACACCTCTATGCGGGTTCGCCTGAACCAACAAGGTCTAATAACAGAAGAGATAGCAACAGCCAGAGGGGTTAAACAGGGCTGCCCCCTGGCCCCAGCCCTGTTTTGGTCCTATCTAGGTGACTTCCAAGACACAGAAAAAGAGATCCGATCCTTCCCTCCCAAACTTGGAGGTGACCAGATTAGTCGTCTCCTATATGCCGACGATCTAATCCTTTTGGACAATACCCCAATAGGCCTACAACGTCAACTCACAAACTTACAACAATATATGATGGTAAACAACCTGGAAATCAACCAAGCAAAAACCAAAACGATGGTTATAGAGAAATCTGTAAAAAAGAAACCCACTCCACCCCTAAAACTAGGCTCAACAACAGTCGAGAAAGTTCTGAGTTTTAAATATTTAGGGGTCATCTTAGACAGCTCACAAAGAGACAACGCGATGAAAGAGGCATTACAGGGAAAAACCACAAAACTAGCTACACAAGGAAAAGCCATCGACATCAAATTCGGCAGATTCTCAATCATACCAGTACGTGACTTCTATAAAAAGAAAGTCATACCATCCTTGACATACGGCGCCGACGCAATGCCGAGTCTCCCACAAGACCTGTGGCAAAACCTGGAAGCAACTTTTTGGAGAACAGTCCTAAGTCTCCCTAAATCCACGCCAATAATATTGATTAGACGTGAACTTACTCTTTCATCATTAAAATCAACTATTGACTGTAACAGTGTCCTGCTCTATCGGAAGTGCATCCAGAAAGACGCTCTATACGCCTACAAGTTGATAAGTGAAGAACTTCGCCTTGGAAATTGCCAAATGCTAACTCGTTGGGAAACTAAAATCCTATCCATCTTAGATTCAGTTGCCTGCAGCACGGAGGACCTCATTTGTAACCCAGTCAGAGTCACCAAAAAAATCAAGGAACTGGACTGGATTACCACCACCGACTCTGCAACACGATACAAACTCACAAATCATCTTCCAGCTTTCTGCAAGAAACTTGACTCCGTCCAACCATACCTGAAATTATTCCCAAATAGGGCTGCGAGAAACTACTATCTAAGAATCCGACTTAACCTTTTGGAAACAAACGAGATCCTAGCGATCAGACACTTATCTTCTTCCAGTAGCTGCCGGTTCTGTAAATCCACCAGACCAGGCAAAGGAAACAATACGTCACCTTCTTCTGGTTTGCCCGACAACGACGGACATCCGCCGCACTTACCTGAAAGAAATTTTTACAAACTTCACTCTGCAAGATGAAGAATTATGCTGGAATAAACTTATAGACGGTGATAAACAGTCATGGCAGCTTGCAACAACAAACATCATGACCTACATCTTTAATGTACTTCTTCCGCTGCAGGCCTCACGACAAGTTTCACCAGCATGACTACTAAATACGCAGGACACCGCGTTTTCTTTTCTTTTTTTTTCTGTTCGTAGACGTCGTCGACGTTCAGGAACTTTTAAGCGCAATCACCTGGAAACCTTTGTTAAAAAATCTTTTAGATTAAAACAACAAAAAAAAAAACAAAAAAAAAACAAAAAAAGGTAGAGAAGAACAGGATGTAGCAGCCTTAGTACAGAATGTTAGAGAAGAATGGGATGTAGTAGTCTTAGTACAGAATGTTAGCACAGAATGCTAGAGAAGAATGGGATGTAGTAGCCTTAGCACAGAATCTTAGAGAAGAATGGGATGTAGTAACATTAGCACAGAAAGTTGTAGAAGAATGGGATGTAGTAGCCTTAGTACAGAATGTTAGAGAAGAACGGGGTGTAGTAGCCTTAGAACAGAATGTTGGAGAAGAATGGGATGTAGTAGCCTTAGTACAGATAGAAAAGAATGGGATGTACTAGCCTTAGTACAGAAAGTTAGAGAAGAATGGGATGTAGTAGTCTTAGTACAGAATGTTAGCACAGAATGTTAGAGAAGAATGGGAGGTAGTAGCCTTAGCACAGAATGTTAGAGATGAATGGGATGTAGTAACATTATTACAGAATGCTTTAGAAGAATGGGATGTAGTAGCCATAACACAGAATGTTAGAGAAGAATGTTAGTGCAGAATGTTAGAGAAGAACGGGATGTAGTAGCCTTAGTACAGAATGTAAGAGAACAATGGGATGTAGTAGTCTTAGTACAGAATTTTAGAGACGATTGGGATGTAGTAGCCTTAGTACAGAATGTGAGAGAAGAATGGGATGTAGTAGCCTTAGTACAGAATCTTAGAAATGATTGGATTGTAGTAGCCTTAGTACAGAATGTTAGTGCAGAATGTTAGAGAAGAACGGGATGTAGCAGCCTTAGTACAGAATGATAGAGAAGAATGATATGTAGTCGCCTTAGTACAGAATGTAAGATAAGAATGGAATGTAGTAGCCTTAGTACAGAATGTAAGATAAGAATGGAATGTAGTAGCCTTAGTACACAATGTTTGATAAGAATGGAATGTAGTAGCCTTAGTACAGAATGTTAGAGACGATTGGGATGTAGTAGCTTTAGTACAAAATGTCAGTGCAGAATGTTAGAGAAGAACCCATTGTAGCAGCCTTAGTACAGAATGTTAGAGAAGAATGGGATGTAGTCGCCTTAGTACATAATGTTAGAGACGATTGGGATGTAGTAGCCTTAGTACAGAATGTTAGAGACGACTGGGATGTAGTAGCCTTAGTAAAGAAAGATAGAGAAGAATGGGATGTAGTAGCCTTAATACAGAATGTTAGAGACGATTGGGATGTCGTAGCCTTAGTACAGAATGTTAGTGCAGAATGTGAGAGAAGAACGTGATGTAGCAGCCTTAGTACAGAATATTAGAGAAGAATGGGATGTAGTAGCTTTAGTACAGAATGTTAGAGAAGAATGGGATGTAGTAGCCTTAGTACAGAATGTTAGAGAAGAATGGGATGTAGTAGCCTTAGTACAGAATGTTAGTGCAGAATGTTCGAGAAGAACGGGATGAAGTAGCCTTAGTAAATAATGTTAGAGAAGAATGGGATGTAGTAGTCTTAGTACAGAATGTTAGAGAAGAATGGAATCTAGTAGCCTTAGTACTGAATGTTAGAGACGATTGGGATGTAGTAGCCTTAGTACAGAATGTTAGTGCAGAATGTTAGAGAAGAACGGGATGTAGTAGCCTGAGTACAGCATGTTAGATAAGAATGGAATGTAGTAGTCTTAGTACAGAATGTTAGTACAGAATGTTGTAGAAGAATGGGATGTAGTAGCCTTATTAGAGAATGATAGAGAAGAATGGGATGTAGTAGCCTTAGTACAGAAAGTTAGAGAAGAATGGGGTGTAGTAGCCTTAGTACAGAATGATAGAGAAGAATGGGATGTAGTAGCCTTAGTACAGAAAGTTAGAGAAGAATGGGGTGTAGTAGCCTCAGTACAGAATGTTAGAGAAGAATGGGATGCAGTAGCCTTAGTACAGATAGAGAAGAATGGGATGTAGTAGTCTTACTACAGAAAGTTAGAGAAGAATGGGATGTAGTCACATTAGTACAGAATGTTAGAGAAGAATGGGATGTAGTAGAGTTAGTACAGAATGTTAGCGCAGAATGTTGAGAAGAACGGGATGTAGTAGCCTTAGTACAGAATGTTAAAGAAGAATGGGATGTAGTAACCTTGGGACAAAATGTTAGCACAGAATGTTAGGGAAGAATGGGATGTAGTTGCCTTAGCACAGAATGTTAGAGAAGAATGGGATGTAGTAGCCTTAGTGCAGAAAGTTACAGAAGAATGGGATGTAGTAGCCTTAGTACAGAATGTTAGAGAAGAATGGGGTTTAGTAGCCTTAGTACAGAATGTTAGAGAAGAATGGGATGTAGTAGCCTTAGTACAGAATGTTAAAGAAGAATGGGATGTGTAAGCCTTAGTACAGAATTTTAGAGAAGAATGGGGTGTAGTAGCCTTAGTACAGAATGTTAGACAAGAATGGGATGTAGTAGCCTTAGTACAGAATGTTAGAGAAGAATGGGGTTTAGTAGCCTTAGTACAGAATGTTTGATAAGAATGGAATGTAGTAGCCTTAGTACAGAATGTTAGAGACAATTGGGATGTAGTAGCTTTAGTACAAAATGTCAGTGCAGAATGTTAGAGAAGAACCCAATGTAGCAGCCTTAGTACAGAATGTTAGAGAAGAATGGGATGTAGTTGCCTTAGTACATAATGTTAGGGACGATTGGGATGTAGTAGCCTTAGTACAGAATGTTAGAGACGACTGGGATGTAGTAGCCTTAGTAAAGAAAGATAGAGAAGAATGGGATGTAGTAGCCTTAATACAGAATGTTAGAGACGATTGGGATGTCGTAGCCTTAGTACAGAATGTTAGTGCAGAATGTGAGAGAAGAAAGTGATGTAGTAGCCTTAGTACAGAATATTAGAGAAGAATGGGATGTAGTAGCTTTAGTACAGAATGTTAGAGAAGAATGGGATGTAGTAGCCTTAGTACAGAATGTTAGAGAAGAATGGGATGTAGTAGCCTTAGTACAGAATGTTAGTGCAGAATGTTAGAGAAGAACGGGATGAAGTAGCCTTAGTAAATAATGTTAGAGAAGAATGGGATGTAGTAGTCTTAGTACAGAATGTTAGAGAAGAATGGAATCTAGTAGCCTTAGTACTGAATGTTAGAGACGATTGGGATGTAGTAGCCTTAGTACAGAATGTTAGTGCAGAATGTTAGAGAAGAACGGGATGTAGTAGCCTGAGTACAGCATGTTAGATAAGAATGGAATGTAGTAGTCTTAGTACAGAATGTTAGTACAGAATGTTGTAGAAGAATGGGATGTAGTAGCCTTAGTAGAGAATGATACAGAAGAATGGGATGTAGTAGCCTTAGTACAGAAAGTTAGAGAAGAATGGGGTGTAGTAGCCTTAGTACAGAATGTTAGAGAAGAATGGGGTGTAGTAGCCTTAGTAGAGAATGATAGAGAAGAATGGGATGTAGTAGCCTTAGTACAGAAAGTTAGAGAAGAATGGGGTGTAGTAGCCTTAGTACAGAATGCTAGAGAAGAATGGTATGCAGTAGCCTTAGTACAGATAGAGAGGAATGGGATGTAGTAGCCTTAGTACAGAAAGTTAGAGAAGAATGGGATGTAGTCACATTAGTACAGAATGTTAGAGAAGAATGGGATGTAGTAGAGTTAGTACAGAATGTTAGCGCAGAATGTTGAGAAGAACGGGATGTAGTAGCCTTAGTAAAGAATGTTAAAGAAGAATGGGATGTAGTAACCTTGGGACAGAATGTTAGCACAGAATGTTAGGGAAGAATGGGATGTAGTTGCCTCAGCACAGAATGTTAGAGAAGAATGGGATGTAGTAGCCTTAGTACAGAATGTTAGAGAAGAATGGGGTTTAGTAGCCTTAGTACAGAATGTTAGAGAAGAATGGGATGTAGTAGCCTTAGTACAGAATGTTAAAGAAGAATGGGATGTGTTAGCCTTAGTACAGAATGTTAGAGAAGAATGGGGTGTAGTAGCCTTAGTACAGAATGTTAGAGAAGAATGGGATGTAGCAGCCTTAGTACAGAATGTTAAAGAAGAATGGGATGTAGCCGCCTTAGTACAGAATGTTAGAGAAGAAGGGGATGTAGTAGCCTTAGTACAGCATGTTAGAGAAGAATGCGATGTAGTCGCCTTAGTACAGATGTTAGAGAAGAATGGGATGTAGCAGCCTTAGTACAGAATGTTAGAGAAGAATGGGATGTAGCCACCTTAGTACAGAATGTTAGAGAAGAATGGGATGTAGTAGCCTTAGTACAGAATGTTAGAGACAAATCGGATGTAGTCACCTTAGTACAGAATGTTAGAGAAGAATGGGATGTAGTAGCCTTAGTACAGAATGTTAGAGAAGAATGTTAGAGAAGAACCCAATGTAGCAGCCTTAGTACAGAATGTTAGAGAAGAATGGGATGTAGTAGCCTTAGTACAGAATGTTAGTGCAGAATATTAGAGAGGAACAGGATGTAGTAGCCTTAGTAAAGAATGTTAGAGAAGAATGGGATGTAGTAGTCTTAGTACAGAATGTTAGAGAAGAATGGGATGTAGTAGCCTTAGTACAGAATGTTTGAGAAGAATGAGATGTAGTCGCCTTAGTACAGAATTTAAGATAAGAATGGAATGTAGTAGCCTTCGTACGGAATGTTAGATAAGAATGGAATGTAGTAGCCTTAGTACAGAATGTTAGAGATGATTGGGATGTAGTAGCCTTAGTACAGAATGTTAGAGAAGATTGGGATGTAGTAGCCTTAGTACAGAATGTTAGAGAAGAATGGGATGTAGTAGCCTTAGTACAGAATCTTAGAGACGATTGGGATGTAGTAGCCTTAGTACAGAATGTTAGTGCAGAATGTTAGAGAAGAACGGGATGCAGCAGCCTTAGCACAGAATGATAGAGAAGAATGGGATGTAATAGCCTTAGTATTGAATGTTGGAGAAGAATGGGGTGTAGTAGCCTTAGTGCAGACTGTTAGAGAAGAATGGGGTGTAGTAGCCTTAGTACAAAATGTTAGAGAAGAATGGGATGTAATAGCCTTAGTACAGAATGTTGGAGAAGAATGGGGTGTAGTAGCCTTAGTATATTATGTAAGATAAGAATAGGATGTAGTAGCCTAAATACAGAATGTTAGAGAAGAATGGAATGTAGTAGCCTTAGTACAGATAGAGAAGAATGGGATGTAGGAGCCTTAGTACAGCATGTTAGAGAAGAATGGGATGTAGTTGCCTTAGTACAGAATGTTAGAGAAGAATGGGATGTAGCTGCCTTAGTACAGAATGTTAGAGAAGAATGGGATGTAGCCGCCTTAGTACAGAATTTTAGAGAAGAATGGGATGTAGTAGCCTTAGTACAGAATGTTAGAGACAAATGGGATGTAGTTGCCTTAGTACATAATGTTAGAAAAGAATGGGATGTAGTAGCCTTAGTACAGAATGTTAGAGACAATTGGGATGTAGTAGCCTTAGTACAGAATGTTAGTGCAGAATGTTAGAGAAGAAAAGGATCTAGCAGCCTTAGTACAGAATGTTAGAGAAGAATGATATGTAGTTGTCTTAGTACAGAATGTTAGAGAAGAATGGGATGTAGTAGCCTTAGTAGAGAATGTTAGAGAAGAATGGGATGTAGTTGCCTTTGTACAGAATGTTAGATAAGAATGGAATGTAGTAGCTTTAGTATATAATGTTAGATAAGACTGGGCTATAGTAGCCTTAATACAGAATGTTAGAGACGATTGGGATGTAGTAGCCTTAGTACAGAATGGTAGTGCAGAATGTGAGAGAAGAACGGGATGTAGTAGCCTTAGTACAGAATGTAAGAGAACAATGGGATGTAGTAGTCTTAGTACAGAATTTTAGAGACGATTGGGATGTAGTAGCCTTAGTACAGAATGTGAGAGAAGAATGGGATGTAGTAGCCTTAGTACAGAATCTTAGAAATGATTGGATTGTAGTAGCCTTAGTACAGAATGTTAGTGCAGAATGTTAGAGAAGAACGGGATGTAGCAGCCTTAGTACAGAATGATAGAGAAGAATGATATGTAGTCGCCTTAGTACAGAATGTAAGATAAGAATGGAATGTAGTAGCCTTAGTACAGAATGTAAGATAAGAATGGAATGTAGTAGCCTTAGTACAGAATGTTTGATAAGAATGGAATGTAGTAGCCTTAGTACAGAATGTTAGAGACGATTGGGATGTAGTAGCTTTAGTACAAAATGTCAGTGCAGAATGTTAGAGAAGAACCCATTGTAGCAGCCTTAGTACAGAATGTTAGAGAAGAATGGGATGTAGTCGCCTTAGTACATAATGTTAGAGACGATTGGGATGTAGTAGCCTTAGTACAGAATGTTAGAGACGACTGGGATGTAGTAGCCTTAGTAAAGAAAGATAGAGAAGAATGGGATGTAGTAGCCTTAATACAGAATGTTAGAGACGATTGGGATGTCGTAGCCTTAGTACAGAATGTTAGTGCAGAATGTGAGAGAAGAACGTGATGTAGCAGCCTTAGTACAGAATATTAGAGAAGAATGGGATGTAGTAGCTTTAGTACAGAATGTTAGAGAAGAATGGGATGTAGTAGCCTTAGTACAGAATGTTAGAGAAGAATGGGATGTAGTAGCCTTAGTACAGAATGTTAGTGCAGAATGTTCGAGAAGAACGGGATGAAGTAGCCTTAGTAAATAATGTTAGAGAAGAATGGGATGTAGTAGTCTTAGTACAGAATGTTATAGAAGAATGGAATCTAGTAGCCTTAGTACTGAATGTTAGAGACGATTGGGATGTAGTAGCCTTAGTACAGAATGTTAGTGCAGAATGTTAGAGAAGAACGGGATGTAGTAGCCTGAGTACAGCATGTTAGATAAGAATGGAATGTAGTAGTCTTAGTACAGAATGTTAGTACAGAATGTTGTAGAAGAATGGGATGTAGTAGCCTTATTAGAGAATGATAGAGAAGAATGGGATGTAGTAGCCTTAGTACAGAAAGTTAGAGAAGAATGGGGTGTAGTAGCCTCAGTACAGAATGTTAGAGAAGAATGGGATGCAGTAGCCTTAGTACAGATAGAGAAGAATGGGATGTAGTAGTCTTACTACAGAAAGTTAGAGAAGAATGGGATGTAGTCACATTAGTACAGAATGTTAGAGAAGAATGGGATGTAGTAGAGTTAGTACAGAATGTTAGCGCAGAATGTTGAGAAGAACGGGATGTAGTAGCCTTAGTACAGAATGTTAAAGAAGAATGGGATGTAGTAACCTTGGGACAAAATGTTAGCACAGAATGTTAGGGAAGAATGGGATGTAGTTGCCTTAGCACAGAATGTTAGAGAAGAATGGGATGTAGTAGCCTTAGTGCAGAAAGTTACAGAAGAATGGGATGTAGTAGCCTTAGTACAGAATGTTAGAGAAGAATGGGGTTTAGTAGCCTTAGTACAGAATGTTAGAGAAGAATGGGATGTAGTAGCCTTAGTACAGAATGTTAAAGAAGAATGGGATGTGTTAGCCTTAGTACAGAATTTTAGAGAAGAATGGGGTGTAGTAGCCTTAGTACAGAATGTTAGAGAAGAATAGGATGTAGTAGCCTTAGTACAGAATGTTAGAGAAGAATGGGGTTTAGTAGCCTTAGTACAGAATGTTTGATAAGAATGGAATGTAGTAGCCTTAGTACAGAATGTTAGAGACAATTGGGATGTAGTAGCTTTAGTACAAAATGTCAGTGCAGAATGTTAGAGAAGAACCCAATGTAGCAGCCTTAGTACAGAATGTTAGAGAAGAATGGGATGTAGTTGCCTTAGTACATAATGTTAGGGACGATTGGGATGTAGTAGCCTTAGTACAGAATGTTAGAGATGACTGGGATGTAGTAGCCTTAGTAAAGAAAGATAGAGAAGAATGGGATGTAGTAGCCTTAATACAGAATGTTAGAGACGATTGGGATGTCGTAGCCTTAGTACAGAATGTTAGTGCAGAATGTGAGAGAAGAAAGTGATGTAGTAGCCTTAGTACAGAATATTAGAGAAGAATGGGATGTAGTAGCTTTAGTACAGAATGTTAGAGAAGAATGGGATGTAGTAGCCTTAGTACAGAATGTTAGAGAAGAATGGGATGTAGTAGCCTTAGTACAGAATGTTAGTGCAGAATGTTAGAGAAGAACGGGATGAAGTAGCCTTAGTAAATAATGTTAGAGAAGAATGGGATGTAGTAGTCTTAGTACAGAATGTTAGAGAAGAATGGAATCTAGTAGCCTTAGTACTGAATGTTAGAGACGATTGGGATGTAGTAGCCTTAGTACAGAATGTTAGTGCAGAATGTTAGAGAAGAACGGGATGTAGTAGCCTGAGTACAGCATGTTAGATAAGAATGGAATGTAGTAGTCTTAGTACAGAATGTTAGTACAGAATGTTGTAGAAGAATGGGATGTAGTAGCCTTTGTAGAGAATGATACAGAAGAATGGGATGTAGTAGCCTTAGTACAGAAAGTTAGAGAAGAATGGGGTGTAGTAGCCTTAGTACAGAATGTTAGAGAAGAATGGGGTGTAGTAGCCTTAGTAGAGAATGATAGAGAAGAATGGGATGTAGTAGCCTTAGTACAGAAAGTTAGAGAAGAATGGGGTGTAGTAGCCTTAGTACAGAATGCTAGAGAAGAATGGTATGCAGTAGCCTTAGTACAGATAGAGAGGAATGGGATGTAGTAGCCTTAGTACAGAAAGTTAGAGAAGAATGGGATGTAGTCACATTAGTACAGAATGTTAGAGAAGAATGGGATGTAGTAGAGTTAGTACAGAATGTTAGCGCAGAATGTTGAGAAGAACGGGATGTAGTAGCCTTAGTACAGAATGTTAAAGAAGAATGGGATGTAGTAACCTTGGGACAGAATGTTAGCACAGAATGTTAGGGAAGAATGGGATGTAGTTGCCTCAGCACAGAATGTTAGAGAAGAATGGGATGTAGTAGCCTTAGTACAGAATGTTAGAGAAGAATGGGGTTTAGTAGCCTTAGTACAGAATGTTAGAGAAGAATGGGATGTAGTAGCCTTAGTACAGAATGTTAAAGAAGAATGGGATGTGTTAGCCTTAGTACAGAATGTTAGAGAAGAATGGGGTGTAGTAGCCTTAGTACAGAATGTTAGAGAAGAATGGGATGTAGCAGCCTTAGTACAGAATGTTAGAGAAGAATGGGATGTAGCCGCCTTAGTACAGAATGTTAGAGAAGAAGGGGATGTAGTAGCCTTAGTACAGCATGTTAGAGAAGAATGCGATGTAGTCGCCTTAGTACAGATGTTAGAGAAGAATGGGATGTAGCAGCCTTAGTACAGAATGTTAGAGAAGAATGGGATGTAGCCGCCTTAGTACAGAATGTTAGAGAAGAATGGGATGTAGTAGCCTTAGTACAGAATGTTAGAGACAAATCGGATGTAGTCACCTTAGTACAGAATGTTAGAGAAGAATGGGATGTAGTAGCCTTAGTACAGAATGTTAGAGAAGAATGTTAGAGAAGAACCCAATGTAGCAGCCTTAGTACAGAATGTTAGAGAAGAATGGGATGTAGTAGCCTTAGTACAGAATGTTAGTGCAGAATATTAGAGAGGAACAGGATGTAGTAGCCTTAGTAAAGAATGTTAGAGAAGAATGGGATGTAGTAGTCTTAGTACAGAATGTTAGAGAAGAATGGGATGTAGTAGCCTTAGTACAGAATGTTTGAGAAGAATGAGATGTAGTCGCCTTAGTACAGAATTTAAGATAAGAATGGAATGTAGTAGCCTTAGTACGGAATGTTAGATAAGAATGGAATGTAGTAGCCTTAGTACAGAATGTTAGAGATGATTGGGATGTAGTAGCCTTAGTACAGAATGTTAGAGAAGATTGGGATGTAGTAGCCTTAGTACAGAATGTTAGAGAAGAATGGGATGTAGTAGCCTTAGTACAGAATCTTAGAGACGATTGGGATGTAGTAGCCTTAGTACAGAATGTTAGTGCAGAATGTTAGAGAAGAACGGGATGCAGCAGCCTTAGCACAGAATGATAGAGAAGAATGGGATGTAATAGCCTTAGTATTGAATGTTGGAGAAGAATGGGGTGTAGTAGCCTTAGTGCAGACTGTTAGAGAAGAATGGGGTGTAGTAGCCTTAGTACAAAATGTTAGAGAAGAATGGGATGTAATAGCCTTAGTACAGAATGTTGGAGAAGAATGGGGTGTAGTAGCCTTAGTATATTATGTAAGATAATAATAGGATGTAGTAGCCTAAATACAGAATGTTAGAAAAGAATGGAATGTAGTAGCCTTAGTACAGATAGAGAAGAATGGGATGTAGGAGCCTTAGTACAGCATGTTAGAGAAGAATGGGATGTAGTTGCCTTAGTACAGAATGTTAGAGAAGAATGGGATGTAGCTGCCTTAGTACAGAATGTTAGAGAAGAATGGGATGTAGCCGCCTTAGTACAGAATTTTAGAGAAGAATGGGATGTAGTAGCCTTAGTACAGAATGTTAGAGACAAATGGGATGTAGTTGCCTTAGTACATAATGTTAGAAAAGAATGGGATGTAGTAGCCTTAGTACAGAATGTTACAGAAGAATGGGATGTAGTAGCCTTGGAACAGAATGTTAGAGAAGAATGAGATGTAGTCGCCTTAGTACAGAATGTTACATAAGAATGGAATGTAGTAGCCTTAGTACAGAATGTTAGAGACAATTGGGATGTAGTAGCCTTAGTACAGAATGTTAGTGCAGAATGTTAGAGAAGAAAAGGATCTAGCAGCCTTAGTACAGAATGTTAGAGAAGAATGATATGTAGTTGTCTTAGTACAGAATGTTAGAGAAGAATGGGATGTAGTAGCCTTAGTAGAGAATGTTAGAGAAGAATGGGATGTAGTTGCCTTTGTACAGAATGTTAGATAAGAATGGAATGTAGTAGCTTTAGTATATAATGTTAGATAAGACTGGGCTATAGTAGCCTTAATACAGAATGTTAGAGACGATTGGGATGTAGTAGCCTTAGTACAGAATGGTAGTGCAGAATGTGAGAGAAGAACGGGATGTAGCAGCCTTAGTACAGAATGTTAGAGAAGAATGGGATATAGTAGCTTTAGTACAGAATGTTAGAGAAGAATGGGATGTAGTAGCCTTAGTACAGAATGTTAGAGAAGAATGGGATGTAGTAGCCTTAGTACAGAATTTTAGTGCAGAATGTTAGAGAAGAACGGGATGAAGTAGCCTTATTAAAGAATGTTAGAGAAGAATGGGATGTAGTAGTCTTAGTACAGAATATTAGAGAATAATGGAATGTAGTAGCCTTAGTACTGAATGTTAGAGACGATTGGGATGTAGTAGCCTTAGTACAGAATGTTAGTGCAGAATGTTAGAGAAGAACGGGATGTAGCAGCCTTAGTACAGAATGTTAGAGAAGAATGGAATGTAGTAGTCTTAGTACAGAATGTTAGCACAGAATGCTAGAGAAGAATGGGATGTAGTAGCCTTAGCACAGAATGTTAGAGAAGAATGGGATGTAGTAACATTAGTACAGAAAGTTGTAGAAGAATGGGATGTAGTAGCCTTAGTACAGAATGTTAGAGAAGAATGGGATGTAGTAGCCTTAGTACAGATAGAGAAGAATGGGATGTACTAGCCTTAGTACAGAATGTTAGAGAAGAATGGGATGTGGTCACCTTAGTACCGAATGTTAGAGAAGAATGGGATGTAGTAGTCTTAGTACAGAATGTTAGTGCAGAATGTTAGAGAAGAACGGGATGAAGTAGCCTTGGTAAAGAATGTTAGAGAAGAATGGGATGTAGTAGTCTTAGTACAGAATGTTAGAGAAGAATGGAATGTAGTAGCCTTAGTACTGAATGTTAGAGACGATTGGGATGTAGTAGCCTTAGTACAGAATGTTAGAGAAGAATGGAACGTAGTAGTCTTAGTACAGAATGTTAGCACAGAATGCTAGAGAAGAATGGGAGGTAGTAGCCTTAGTAAAGAATGCTAGAGAAGAATGGGATGTAGTAGCCTTAGTACAGATAGAGAAGAATGGGATGTACTAGCCTTAGTACAGAATGTTAGAGAAGAACGGGGTGTAGTAGCCTTAGAACAGAATGTTGGAGAAGAATGGGATATAGTAGCCTTAGTACAGATAGAGAAGAATGGGATGTACTAGCCTTAGTACAGAAAGTTAGAGAAGAATGGGATGTAGTCAGCTTAGTATAGAATGTTAGAGAAGAATGGGATGTAGTAGTCTTAGTACAGAATGTTAGCACAGAATGTTAGAGAAGAATGGGAGGTAGTAGCCTTAGCACAGAATGTTAGAGATGAATGGGATGTAGTAACATTATTACAGAATGTTGTAGAAGAATGGGATGTAGTAGCCATAACACAGAATGTTAGAGAAGAATGTTAGTGCAGAATGTTAGAGAAGAACGGGATGTAGTAGCCTTAGTACAGAATGTAAGAGAAGAATGGGATGTAGTAGTCTTAGTACAGAATGTTAGCACAGAATGTTAGAGAAGAATGGAATGTAGTAGCCTTAGCACAGAATGTTAGAGAAGAATGGGATGTAGTAACATTAGTACAGAATGTTGTAGAAGAATGGGATGTAGTAGCCTTAGTACAGAATTTTAGAGAAGAATGGGATGTAGTAGCCTTAGTACAGAAAGTTAGAGAAGAATGGGATGTACTAGCCTTAGTACACAATGTTAGAGAATAATGGGATGTAGTCACCTTAGTACAGAATGTTAGAGAAGAATGGGATGTAGTAGAGTTAGTACAGAAAGTTAGAGAAGAATGGGATGTAGTCACCTTAGTACAGAATCTTAGAGACGAATGGGATGTAGTAGCCTTAGTACAGAAAGTTGGAGAAGAATGGGATGTAGTAGCCTTAGTACAGAAAGTTAGAGAAGAATGGGATGTAGTCACCTTAGTACAGAATGTTAGCGAAGAATGGGATGTAGTAGATTTAGTACAGAATGTTAGCGCAGAATGTTGAGAAGAACGGATTGTAGTAGCCTTAGTACAGAATGTTAAAGAAGAATGGGATGTAGTAACCTTGGGACAGAACGTTAGCACAGAATGTTAGGGAAGAATGGGATGTAGTAGCTTTAGCACAGAATGTTAGAGAAGAATGGGATATAGTAGCCTTAGTACAGAATGTTAGAGAAGAATGGGAGGTAGTAGCCTCAGTACAGAATGTTAGAGAAGAATGCGATGTAGTCGCCTTTGTACAGAATATTAGATAAGAATGGAATGTAGTAGCCTTAATACAGAATGTTAGAGAAGAATGGGATGTAGTAGCCTTAGTACAGAATGTTAGTGCAGAATGTTAGAGAAGAACAGGATGTAGCAGCCTTAGTACAGAATGTTAGAGAAGAATGGGATGTAGTAGCCTTAGTACAGAATGTTACAGAAGAACGGGATGTAGTAGCCTTAGTACCAGATGTTAGAGAAGAAATGGATTTAGTAGCCTCAGTACAGAATGTTAGAGAAGAATGCGATGTAGTCGCCTTTGTATAGAATATTAGATAGGAAGGGAATGTAGTAGCCTTTGTACAGAATGTTAGAGAAGAATGGGATGTAGTAGCCTTAGTACAGAATGTTAGAGATGAATGGGAGGTACTAGCCTCAGTACAGAATGTTAGAGAAGAATGTGATGTAGTCGCCTTTGTACAGAATATTAGATAAGAATGGAATGTAGTTGCCTTAGTACAGAATGTTACATAAGAACTGAATGTAGTAGCCTAAGTACAGAATGTTAGTGCAGAATGTTAGAGAAGAACAGGATGTAGCAGCCTTAGTACAGAATGTTAGAGAAGAATGGGATGTAGTAGCCTTAGTACAGAATGTTACAGAAGAACGGGATGTAGTAGCCTTAGTACCGGATGTTAGAGAAGAAATGGATTTAGTAGCCTGAGTACAGAATGTTAGAGAAGAATGCGATGTAGTCACCTTTGTACAGAATATTAGATAAGAATGGAATGTAGTAGCCTTAGTACAGAATGTTAGAGAAGAATGGGATGTAGTAGCCTTAGTACAGAATGTTAGAGAAGAATGGGATGTAGTTGCCTTAGTACAGAATGTTAGAGAAGAATGGGATGTAGTAGCCTTAGTACAGAATGTTAGAGAAGAATGGGATGTAGTAGCCTTAGTACAGAATGTTAGAGAAGAATGAGATGTAGTCACCTTAGTACAGAATGTTAGATAAGAATGGAATGTAGTAGCCTTAGCACAGAATGTTAGAGACGAATGGGATGTAGTAACATTAGTACACAATGTTAGAGCAGAATGGGATGTAGTAGCCTTAGTACAAAATGTTAGAGAAGAATGGGATGTAGTAGCCTTAGTACAGAAAGTTAGAGAAGAATGGGTTGTAGTAGCCTTAGTACAGATAGAGTAGAATAGGATGTAGTAGCCTTAGTACAGAATGTTAGAGAAGAATGGGATGTAGTCGCCTTAGTACAGAGTGTTAGAGAAGAATGGGATGTATTAGCCTTAGTACAGAATGTTAGCGCAGAATGTTAGAGAAGAACGGGATGTGGTAGCCTTAGTACAGAATGTTAAAGAAGAATGGGATGTAGTAGTATTAGTACAGAATGTTAGAGAAGAAGGGGTTGTAGCAACCTTGGTAAAGAATGTTATCACAGAATGTTAGGGAAGAATGGGATGTAGTAGCCTTAGCACAGAATGTTAGAGAAGAATGGGATGCAGTAGCTTTAGTATAGAAAGATATTGGAGAATGGGATGTAGTAGCCTTAGTGCAGACTGTTAGTGAAGAATGGGGTGTAGTAGCCTTAGTACAGAATGTTAGAGAAGAATGGGATGTAGTAGCCTTAGTACAGAATTTGGAGAAGAATGGGATGTGTTAGCCTTAGTACAGAATGTTAGAAAAGAATGGGGTGTAGTAGCCTTAGTACATAATGTTAGAGAAGAATAGGATGTAGTAGCCTTAGTACAGAATGTTAGAGAAGAATGGGATGTAGTAGCCTTAGTACAGATAGAGAAGAATGGGATGTAGTAGCCTTAGTACAGCATGTTAGAGAAGAATGGGATGTAGTCGCCTTAGTACAGAATGTTAGTGAAGAATGGGAGGTAGTAGCCTCAGTACAGAATGTTAGAGAAGAATGGGATGTAGTAGCCTTAGTACAGAATGTTAAAGAAGAATGGGATGTAGTAGCCTTAGTACCGGATGTTAGAGAAGAATGCGATGTAGTCGCCTTTGTACAGAATATTAGATAAGAATGGAATGTAGTAGCGTTAGTACAGAATGTTAGAGAAGAATGGGATGTAGTAGCCTTAGTACAGAATGTTACAGAAGAACGGGATGTAGTAGCCTTAGTACCGGATGTTAGAGAAGAAATGGATTTAGTAGCCTCAGCACAGAATGTTAGAGAAGAATGCGATGTAGTCGCCTTTGTACAGAATATTGGATAAGAATGGAATGTAGTAGCCTTAGTACAGAATGTTAGAGAAGAATGGGATGTAGTCGCCTTTGTACATAATATTAGATAAGAATGGAATGTAGTTGCCTTAGTACAGAATGTTACATAAGAATGGAATGTGATAGCCTTAGTACAGAATGTTAGTGCAGAATGTTAGAGAAGAACAGGATGTAGCAGCCTTAGTACAGAATGTTAGAGAAGAATGGGAGATAGTAGCCTCAGTACAGAATGTTAGAGAAGAATGCGATGTAGTCGCCTTTGTACATAATATTAGATAAGAATGGAATGTAGTTGCCTTAGTACAGAATGTTACATAAGAATGGAATGTGATAGCCTTAGTACAGAATGTTAGAGAAGAATGGGATGTAGTAGCCTTAGTACAGAATGTTACAGAAGAACGGGATGTAGTAGCCTTAGTACCGGATGTTAGAGAAAAAATGGATTTAGTAGCCTCAGTACAGAATGTTAGAGAAGAATGCGATGTAGTCGCCTTTGTACAGAATATTAGATAAGAATGGAATGTAGTAGCCTTAGTACAGAATGTTAGAGAAGAATGGGATGTAGTAGCCTTAGTACAGAATGTTAGAGAAGAATGGGATGTAGTAGCCTTGGTACAGAATATTGGATAAGAATGGAATGTAGTAGCCTTAGTACAGAATGTTAGAGAAGAATGGGATGTAGTAGCCTTAGTAAAGAATGTTAGAGATGAATGGGAGATAGTAGCCTCAGTACAGAATGTTAGAGAAGAATGCGATGTAGTCGCCTTTGTACATAATATTAGATAAGAATAGAATGTAGTTGCCTTAGTACAGAATGTTACATAAGAATGGAATGTGATAGCCTTAGTACAGAATGTTAGTGCAGAATGTTAGAGAAGAACAGGATGTAGCAGCCTTAGTACAGAATGTTAGAGAAGAATGGGATGTAGTAGCCTTAGTACAGAATGTTACAGAAGAACGGGATGTAGTAGCCTTAGTACCGGATGTTAGAGAAAAAATGGATTTAGTAGCCTTAGTACAGAATGTTAGAGAAGAATGGGATGTAGTAGCCTTAGTACAGAATGTTAGAGAAGAATGGGATGTAGTAGCCTTAGTACAGAATTTGGAGAAGAATGGGATGTGTTAGCCTTAGTACAGAATGTTAGAAAAGAATGTGGTGTAGTAGCCTTAGTACATAATGTTAGAGAAGAATAGGATGTAGTAGCCTTAGTACAGAATGTTAGAGAAGAATGGGATGTAGTAGCCTTAGTACAGATAGAGAAGAATGGGATGTAGTAGCCTTAGTACAGCATGTTAGAGAAGAATGGGATGTAGCCGCCTTAGTACAGAATGTTAGAGAATAATGGGATGTAGTAGAGTTAGTACAGAAAGTTAGAGAAGAATGGGATGTAGTAGCCTCAGTACAGAATGTTAGAGAAGAATGCGATGTAGTCGCCTTTGTACAGAATATTAGATAAGAATGGAATGTAGTAGCCTTAGTACAGAATGTTAGAGAAGAATGGGATGTAGTAGCCTTAGTACAGAATGTTAGTGCAGAATGTTAGAGAAGAACAGGATGTGGCAGCCTTAGTACAGATAGAGAAGAATGGGATGTAGTAGTCTTAGTACAGATAGAGAAGAATTGGATGTAGTAGCCTTAGTACAGCATGTTAGAGAAGAATGGGATGTAGTCGCCTTAGTACAGAATGTTAGAGAAGAATGGGATGTAGCAGCCTTAGTACAGAATGTTAGAGAAGAATGGGATGTAGCCGCCTTAGTACAGAATGTTAGAGAATAATGGGATGTAGTAGAGTTAGTACAGAATGTTAAAGAAGAATGGGATCTGTTAGCCTTAGTACAGAAAGATATTGGAGAATGGGATGTAGTAGCCTTAGTGCAGACTGTTAGTGAAGAATGGGGTGTAGTAGCCTTAGTACAGAATGTTAGAGAAGAATGGGATGTAGTAGCCTTAGTACAGAATTTGGAGAAGAATGGGATGTGTTAGCCTTAGTACAGAATGTTAGAAAAGAATGGGGTGTAGTAGCCTTAGTACATAATGTTAGAGAAGAATAGGATGTAGTAGCCTCAGTACAGAATGTTAGAGAAGAATGGGATGTAGTAGCCTTAGTACAGATAGAGAAGAATGGGATGTAGTAGCCTTAGTACAGCATGATAGAGAAGAATGGGATGTAGTCGCCTTAGTACGGAATGTTAGAGAAGAATGGGATGTAGCAGCCTTAGTACAGAATGTTAGAGAAGAATGGGATGCAGCCGCCTTAATACAGAATGTTAGAGAATAATGGGATGTAGTAGAGTTAGTACAGAAAGTTAGAGAAGAATGGGATGTAGTCACCTTAGTACAGAATGTTAGAGAAGAATGGGATGTAGTAGCCTTAGTACAGAAAGTTGGAGAAGAATGGGATGTAGTAGCCTTAGTAGAGAAAGTTAGAGAAGAATGGGATGTAGTCACCTTAGTACAGAATGTTAGAGAAGAATGGGATGTAGTAGAGTTAGTACAGAATGTTAGCGCAGAATGTTGAGAAGAACAGATTGTAGTAGCCTTAGTACAGAATGTTAAAGAAGAATGGGATGTAGTAACCTTGGGACAGAATGTTAGCACAGAATGTTAGGGAAGAATGGGATGTAGTAGCCTTAGCACAGAATGTTAGAGATGAATGGGAGGTACTAGCCTCAGTACAGAATGTTAGAGAAGAATGTGATGTAGTCGCCTTTGTACAGAATATTAGATAAGAATGGAATGTAGTTGCCTTAGTACAGAATGTTACATAAGAACTGAATGTAGTAGCCTAAGTACAGAATGTTAGTGCAGAATGTTAGAGAAGAACAGGATGTAGCAGCCTTAGTACAGAATGTTAGAGAAGAATGGGATGTAGTAGCCTTAGTACAGAATGTTACAGAAGAACGGGATGTAGTAGCCTTAGTACCGGATGTTAGAGAAGAAATGGATTTAGTAGCCTCAGTACAGAATGTTAGAGAAGAATGCGATGTAGTCACCTTGTACAGAATATTAGATAAGAATGGAATGTAGTAGCCTTAGTACAGAATGTTAGAGAAGAATGGGATGTAGTTGCCTTAGTACAGAATGTTAGAGAAGAATGGGATGTAGTAGCCTTAGTACAGAATGTTAGAGAAGAATGGGATGTAGTAGCCTTAGTACAGAATGTTAGAGAAGAATGAGATGTAGTCACCTTAGTACAGAATGTTAGATAAGAATGGAATGTAGTAGCCTTAGCACAGAATGTTAGAGACGAATGGGGTGTAGTAACATTAGTACACAATGTTAGAGCAGAATGGGATGTAGTAGCCTTAGTACAGAATGTTAGAGAAGAATGGGATGTAGTAGCCTTAGTACAGAAAGTTAGAGAAGAATGGGTTGTAGCAGCCTTAGTACAGAATGTTAGAGAAGAATGGGATGTAGCCGCCTTAATACAGAATGTTAGAGAATAATGGGATGTAGTAGAGTTAGTACAGAAAGTTAGAGAAGAATGGGATGTAGTCACCTTAGTACAGAATGTTAGAGAAGAATGGGATGTAGTAGCCTTAGTACAGAAAGTTGGAGAAGAATGGGATGTAGTAGCCTTAGTAGAGAAAGTTAGAGAAGAATGGGATGTAGTCACCTTAGTACAGAATGTTAGAGAAGAATGGGATGTAGTAGAGTTAGTACAGAATGTTAGCGCAGAATGTTGAGAAGAACAGATTGTAGTAGCCTTAGTACAGAATGTTAAAGAAGAATGGGATGTAGTAACCTTGGGACAGAATGTTAGCACAGAATGTTAGGGAAGAATGGGATGTAGTAGCCTTAGCACAGAATGTTAGAGATGAATGGGAGGTACTAGCCTCAGTACAGAATGTTAGAGAAGAATGTGATGTAGTCGCCTTTGTACAGAATATTAGATAAGAATGGAATGTAGTTGCCTTAGTACAGAATGTTACATAAGAACTGAATGTAGTAGCCTAAGTACAGAATGTTAGTGCAGAATGTTAGAGAAGAACAGGATGTAGCAGCCTTAGTACAGAATGTTAGAGAAGAATGGGATGTAGTAGCCTTAGTACAGAATGTTACAGAAGAACGGGATGTATTAGCCTTAGTACCGGATGTTAGAGAAGAAATGGATTTAGTAGCCTCAGTACAGAATGTTAGAGAAGAATGCGATGTAGTCACCTTTGTACAGAATATTAGATAAGAATGGAATGTAGTAGCCTTAGTACAGAATGTTAGAGAAGAATGGGATGTAGTAGACTTAGTACAGAATGTTAGAGAAGAATGGGATGTAGTTGCCTTAGTACAGAATGTTAGAGAAGAATGGGATGTAGTAGCCTTAGTACAGAATGTTAGAGAAGAATGGGATGTAGTAGCCTTAGTACAGAATGTTAGAGAAGAATGAGATGTAGTCACCTTAGTACAGAATGTTAGATAAGAATGGAATGTAGTAGCCTTAGCACAGAATGTTAGAGACGAATGGGATGTAGTAACATTAGTACACAATGTTAGAGCAGAATGGGATGTAGTAGCCTTAGTACAGAATGTTAGAGAAGAATGGGATGTAGTAGCCTTAGTACAGAATGTTAGAGAAGAATGGGTTGTAGTAGCCTTAGTACAGATAGAGTAGAATAGGATGTAGTAGCCTTAGTACAGAATGTTATAGAAGAATGGGATGTAGTCGCCTTAGTACAGAGTGTTAGAGAAGAATGGGATGTATTAGCCTTAGTACAGAATGTTAGCGCAGAATGTTAGAGAAGAACGGGATGTGGTAGCCTTAGTACAGAATGTTAAAGAAGAATGGGATGTAGTAGTATTAGTACAGAATGTTAGAGAAGAATGGGATGCAGTAGCTTTAGTACAGAAAGATATTGGAGAATGGGATGTAGTAGCCTTAGTGCAGACTGTTAGTGAAGAATGGGGTGTAGTAGCCTTAGTACAGAATGTTAGAAAAGAATGGGGTGTAGTAGCCTTAGTACATAATGTTAGAGAAGAATAGGATGTAGTAGCCTTAGTACAGAATGTTAGAGAAGAATGGGATGTAGTAGCCTTAGTACAGATAGAGAAGAATGGGATGTAGTAGCCTTAGTACAGCATGTTAGAGAAGAATGGGATGTAGTCGCCTTAGTACAGAATGTTAGTGAAGAATGGGAGGTAGTAGCCTCAGTACAGAATGTTAGAGAAGAATGTGATGTAGTCGCCTTTGTACAGAATATTAGATAAGAATGGAATGTAGTAGCCTTAGTACAGAATGTTAGAGAAGAATGGGATGTAGTAGCCTTAGTACAGAATGTTACAGAAGAACGGGATGTAGTAGCCTTAGTACCGGATGTTAGAGAAGAAATGGATTTAGTAGCCTCAGCACAGAATGTTAGAGAAGAATGCGATGTAGTCGCCTTTGTACAGAATATTGGATAAGAATGGAATGTAGTAGCCTTAGTACAGAATGTTAGAGAAGAATGGGATGTAGTAGCCTTAGTACAGAATGTTAGAGAAGAATGCGATGTAGTAGCCTTAGTACAGAATGTTAGAGAAGAATGGGATGTAGTAGCCTTAGTACAGAATGTTAGAGAAGAATGGGATGTAGTAGCCTTAGTACAGAATGTTAGAGAAGAATGGAATGTAGTAGCCTTAGTACAGAATGTTAGAGAAGAATGGGATGTAGTAGCCTTAGTACAGAATGTTAGAGAAGAATGGGATGTAGTAGCCTTAGTACAGAATGTTACAGAAGAACGGGATGTAGTAGCCTTAGTACCGGATGTTAGAGAAGAAATGGATTTAGTAGCCTCAGCACAGAATGTTAGAGAAGAATGCGATGTAGTCGCCTTTGTACAGAATATTGGATAAGAATGGAATGTAGTAGCCTTAGTAAAGAATGTTAGAGATGAATGGGAGATAGTAGCCTCAGTACAGAATGTTAGAGAAGAATGCGATGTAGTCGCCTTTGTACATAATATTAGATAAGAATGGAATGTAGTTGCCTTAGTACAGAATGTTACATAAGAATGGAATGTGATAGCCTTAGTACAGAATGTTAGTGCAGAATGTTAGAGAAGAACAGGATGTAGCAGCCTTAGTACAGAATGTTAGAGAAGAATGGGATGTAGTAGCCTTAGTACAGAATGTTACAGAAGAACGGGATGTAGTAGCCTTAGTACCGGATGTTAGAGAAAAAATGGATTTAGTAGCCTCAGTACAGAATGTTAGAGAAGAATGCGATGTAGTCGCCTTTGTACAGAATATTAGATAAGAATGGAATGTAGTAGCCTTAGTACAGAATGTTAGAGAAGAATGGGATGTAGTAGCCTTAGTACAGAATGTTAGAGAAGAATGGGATGTAGTAGCCTTAGTACAGAATATTGGATAAGAATGGAATGTAGTAGCCTTAGTACAGAATGTTAGAGAAGAATGGGATGTAGTAGCCTTAGTAAAGAATGTTAGAGATGAATGGGAGATAGTAGCCTCAGTACAGAATGTTAGAGAAGAATGCGATGTAGTCGCCTTTGTACATAATATTAGATAAGAATGGAATGTAGTTGCCTTAGTACAGAATGTTACATAAGAATGGAATGTGATAGCCTTAGTACAGAATGTTAGTGCAGAATGTTAGAGAAGAACAGGATGTAGCAGCCTTAGTACAGAATGTTAGAGAAGAATGGGATGTAGTAGCCTTAGTACAGAATGTTACAGAAGAACGGGATGTAGTAGCCTTAGTACCGGATGTTAGAGAAAAAATGGATTTAGTAGCCTTAGTACAGAATGTTAGAGAAGAATGGGATGTAGTAGCCTTAGTACAGAATGTTAGAGAAGAATGGGATGTAGTAGCCTTAGTACAGAATTTGGAGAAGAATGGGATGTGTTAGCCTTAGTACAGAATGTTAGAAAAGAATGTGGTGTAGTAGCCTTAGTACATAATGTTAGAGAAGAATAGGATGTAGTAGCCTTAGTACAGAATGTTAGAGAAGAATGGGATGTAGTAGCCTTAGTACAGATAGAGAAGAATGGGATGTAGTAGCCTTAGTACAGCATGTTAGAGAAGAATGGGATGTAGCCGCCTTAGTACAGAATGTTAGAGAATAATGGGATGTAGTAGAGTTAGTACAGAAAGTTAGAGAAAAATGGGATGTAGTAGCCTCAGTACAGAATGTTAGAGAAGAATGCGATGTAGTCGCCTTTGTACAGAATGTTAGAGAAGAATGGGATGTAGTAGCCTTAGTACAGAATGTTAGTGCAGAATGTTAGAGAAGAACAGGATGTGGCAG
Source organism: Ambystoma mexicanum (assembly GCF_040938575.1). Lineage (NCBI taxonomy): Eukaryota > Metazoa > Chordata > Amphibia > Caudata > Ambystomatidae > Ambystoma > Ambystoma mexicanum. The sequence continues at coordinate 869,004,482 of NC_090926.1, forward strand.
CCTTAGTACAGATAGAGAAGAATGGGATGTAGTAGTCTTAGTACAGATAGAGAAGAATTGGATGTAGTAGCCTTAGTACAGCATGTTAGAGAAGAATGGGATGTAGTCGCCTTAGTACAGAATGTTAGAGAAGAATGGGATGTAGCAGCCTTAGTACAGAATGTTAGAGAAGAATGGGATGTAGCCGCCTTAGTACAGAATGTTAGAGAATAATGGGATGTAGTAGAGTTAGTACAGAATGTTAAAGAAGAATGGGATCTGTTAGCCTTAGTACAGAAAGATATTGGAGAATGGGATGTAGTAGCCTTAGTGCAGACTGTTAGTGAAGAATGGGGTGTAGTAGCCTTAGTACAGAATGTTAGAGAAGAATGGGATGTAGTAGCCTTAGTACAGAATTTGGAGAAGAATGGGATGTGTTAGCCTTAGTACAGAATGTTAGAAAAGAATGGGGTGTAGTAGCCTTAGTACATAATGTTAGAGAAGAATAGGATGTAGTAGCCTCAGTACAGAATGTTAGAGAAGAATGGGATGTAGTAGCCTTAGTACAGATAGAGAAGAATGGGATGTAGTAGCCTTAGTACAGCATGATAGAGAAGAATGGGATGTAGTCGCCTTAGTACGGAATGTTAGAGAAGAATGGGATGTAGCAGCCTTAGTACAGAATGTTAGAGAAGAATGGGATGCAGCCGCCTTAATACAGAATGTTAGAGAATAATGGGATGTAGTAGAGTTAGTACAGAAAGTTAGAGAAGAATGGGATGTAGTCACCTTAGTACAGAATGTTAGAGAAGAATGGGATGTAGTAGCCTTAGTACAGAAAGTTGGAGAAGAATGGGATGTAGTAGCCTTAGTAGAGAAAGTTAGAGAAGAATGGGATGTAGTCACCTTAGTACAGAATGTTAGACAAGAATGGGATGTAGTAGAGTTAGTACAGAATGTTAGCGTAGAATGTTGAGAAGAACAGATTGTAGTAGCCTTAGTACAGAATGTTAAAGAAGAATGGGATGTAGTAACCTTGGGACAGAATGTTAGCACAGAATGTTAGGGAAGAATGGGATGTAGTAGCCTTAGCACAGAATGTTAGAGATGAATGGGAGGTACTAGCCTCAGTACAGAATGTTAGAGAAGAATGTGATGTAGTCGCCTTTGTACAGAATATTAGATAAGAATGGAATGTAGTTGCCTTAGTACAGAATGTTACATAAGAACTGAATGTAGTAGCCTAAGTACAGAATGTTAGTGCAGAATGTTAGAGAAGAACAGGATGTAGCAGCCTTAGTACAGAATGTTAGAGAAGAATGGGATGTAGTAGCCTTAGTACAGAATGTTACAGAAGAACGGGATGTAGTAGCCTTAGTACCGGATGTTAGAGAAGAAATGGATTTAGTAGCCTCAGTACAGAATGTTAGAGAAGAATGCGATGTAGTCACCTTGTACAGAATATTAGATAAGAATGGAATGTAGTAGCCTTAGTACAGAATGTTAGAGAAGAATGGGATGTAGTTGCCTTAGTACAGAATGTTAGAGAAGAATGGGATGTAGTAGCCTTAGTACAGAATGTTAGAGAAGAATGGGATGTAGTAGCCTTAGTACAGAATGTTAGAGAAGAATGAGATGTAGTCACCTTAGTACAGAATGTTAGATAAGAATGGAATGTAGTAGCCTTAGCACAGAATGTTAGAGACGAATGGGGTGTAGTAACATTAGTACACAATGTTAGAGCAGAATGGGATGTAGTAGCCTTAGTACAGAATGTTAGAGAAGAATGGGATGTAGTAGCCTTAGTACAGAAAGTTAGAGAAGAATGGGTTGTAGCAGCCTTAGTACAGAATGTTAGAGAAGAATGGGATGTAGCCGCCTTAATACAGAATGTTAGAGAATAATGGGATGTAGTAGAGTTAGTACAGAAAGTTAGAGAAGAATGGGATGTAGTCACCTTAGTACAGAATGTTAGAGAAGAATGGGATGTAGTAGCCTTAGTACAGAAAGTTGGAGAAGAATGGGATGTAGTAGCCTTAGTAGAGAAAGTTAGAGAAGAATGGGATGTAGTCACCTTAGTACAGAATGTTAGAGAAGAATGGGATGTAGTAGAGTTAGTACAGAATGTTAGCGCAGAATGTTGAGAAGAACAGATTGTAGTAGCCTTAGTACAGAATGTTAAAGAAGAATGGGATGTAGTAACCTTGGGACAGAATGTTAGCACAGAATGTTAGGGAAGAATGGGATGTAGTAGCCCTAGCACAGAATGTTAGAGATGAATGGGAGGTACTAGCCTCAGTACAGAATGTTAGAGAAGAATGTGATGTAGTCGCCTTTGTACAGAATATTAGATAAGAATGGAATGTAGTTGCCTTAGTACAGAATGTTACATAAGAACTGAATGTAGTAGCCTAAGTACAGAATGTTAGTGCAGAATGTTAGAGAAGAACAGGATGTAGCAGCCTTAGTACAGAATGTTAGAGAAGAATGGGATGTAGTAGCCTTAGTACAGAATGTTACAGAAGAACGGGATGTATTAGCCTTAGTACCGGATGTTAGAGAAGAAATGGATTTAGTAGCCTCAGTACAGAATGTTAGAGAAGAATGCGATGTAGTCACCTTTGTACAGAATATTAGATAAGAATGGAATGTAGAAGCCTTAGTACAGAATGTTAGAGAAGAATGGGATGTAGTAGACTTAGTACAGAATGTTAGAGAAGAATGGGATGTAGTTGCCTTAGTACAGAATGTTAGAGAAGAATGGGATGTAGTAGCCTTAGTACAGAATGTTAGAGAAGAATGGGATGTAGTAGCCTTAGTACAGAATGTTAGAGAAGAATGAGATGTAGTCACCTTAGTACAGAATGTTAGATAAGAATGGAATGTAGTAGCCTTAGCACAGAATGTTAGAGACGAATGGGATGTAGTAACATTAGTACACAATGTTAGTGCAGAATGGGATGTAGTAGCCTTAGTACAGAATGTTAGAGAAGAATGGGATGTAGTAGCCTTAGTACAGAAAGTTAGAGAAGAATGGGTTGTAGTAGCCTTAGTACAGATAGAGTAGAATAGGATGTAGTAGCCTTAGTACAGAATGTTATAGAAGAATGGGATGTAGTCGCCTTAGTACAGAGTGTTAGAGAAGAATGGGATGTATTAGCCTTAGTACAGAATGTTAGCGCAGAATGTAAGAGAAGAACGGGATGTGGTAGCCTTAGTACAGAATGTTAAAGAAGAATGGGATGTAGTAGTATTAGTACAGAATGTTAGAGAAGAATGGGATGCAGTAGCTTTAGTACAGAAAGATATTGGAGAATGGGATGTAGTAGCCTTAGTGCAGACTGTTAGTGAAGAATGGGGTGTAGTAGCCTTAGTACAGAATGTTAGAAAAGAATGGGGTGTAGTAGCCTTAGTACATAATGTTAGAGAAGAATAGGATGTAGTAGCCTTAGTACAGAATGTTAGAGAAGAATGGGATGTAGTAGCCTTAGTACAGATAGAGAAGAATGGGATGTAGTAGCCTTAGTACAGCATGTTAGAGAAGAATGGGATGTAGTCGCCTTAGTACAGAATGTTAGAGAAGAATGGGATGTAGCAGCCTTAGTACAGAATGTTAGAGAAGAATGGGATGTAGCCGCCTTAGTACAGAATGTTAGAGAAGAATGGGATGTAGTAGAGTTAGTACAGAAAGTTAGAGAAGAATGGGATGTAGTCACCTTAGTACAGAATGTTAGAGAAGAATGGGATGTAGTAGCCTTAGTACAGAAAGTTGGAGAAGAATAGGATGTAGTAGCCTTAGTACATAAAGTTAGAGAAGAATGGGATGTAGTCACCTTAGTACAGAATGTTAGAGAAGAATGGGATGTAGTAGAGTTAGTACAGAATGTTAGCGCAGAATGTTGAGAAGAACGGATTGTAGTAGCCTTAGTACAGAATGTTAAAGAAGAATGGGATGTAGTAACCTTGGGACAGAATGTTAGCACAGAATGTTAGGGAAGAATGGGATGTAGTAGCCTTAGCACAGAATGTTAGAGAAGAATGGGATGTAGTAGCCTTAGTACAGAATGTTAGAGAAGAATGGGAGGTAGTAGCCTCAGTACAGAATGTTAGAGAAGAATGCGATGTAGTCGCCTTTGTACAGAATATTAGATAAGAATGGAATGTAGTAGCCTTAGTACAGAATGTTAGAGAAGAATGGGATGTAGTAGCCTTAGTACAGAATGTTAGTGCAGAATGTTAGAGAAGAACAGGATGTAGCAGCCTTAGTACAGAATATTAGAGAAGAATGGGATGTAGTAGCCTTAGTACAGAATGTTACAGAAGAACGGGATGTAGTAGCCTTAGTACCGGATGTTAGAGAAGAAACGGATTTAGTAGCCTCAGTACAGAATGTTAGAGAAGAATGCGATGTAGTCGCCTTTGTACAGAATATTAGATAAGAATGGAATGTAGTAGCCTTAGTACAGAATGTTAGAGAAGAATGGGAAGTAGTAGCCTTAGTACAGAATGTTAGAGAAGAATGGGATGTAGTAGCCTTAGTACAGAATTTGGAGAAGAATGGGATGTGTTAGCCTTAGTACAGAATGTTAGAAAAGAATGTGGTGTAGTAGCCTTAGTACATAATGTTAGAGAAGAATAGGATGTAGTAGCCTTAGTACAGAATGTTAGAGAAGAATGGGATGTAGTAGCCTTAGTACAGATAGAGAAGAATGGGATGTAGTAGCCTTAGTACAGCATGTTAGAGAAGAATGGGATGTAGCCGCCTTAGTACAGAATGTTAGAGAATAATGGGATGTAGTAGAGTTAGTACAGAAAGTTAGAGAAGAATGGGATGTAGTAGCCTCAGTACAGAATGTCAGAGAAGAATGCGATGTAGTCGCCTTTGTACAGAATATTAGATAAGAATGGAATGTAGTAGCCTTAGTACAGAATGTTAGAGAAGAATGGGATGTAGTAGCCTTAGTACAGAATGTTAGTGCAGAATGTTAGAGAAGAACAGGATGTGGCAGCCTTAGTACAGATAGAGAAGAATGGGATGTAGTAGTCTTAGTACAGATAGAGAAGAATTGGATGTAGTAGCCTTAGTACAGCATGTTAGAGAAGAATGGGATGTTGTCGCCTTAGTACAGAATGTTAGAGAAGAATGGGATGTAGCAGCCTTAGTACAGAATGTTAGAGAAGAATGGGATGTAACCGCCTTAGTACAGAATGTTAGAGAATAATGGGATGTAGTAGAGTTAGTACAGAATGTTAAAGAAGAATGGGATCTGTTAGCCTTAGTACAGAAAGATATTGGAGAATGGGATGTAGTAGCCTTAGTGCAGACTGTTAGTGAAGAATGGGGTGTAGTAGCCTTAGTACAGAATGTTAGAGAAGAATGGGATGTAGTAGCCTTAGTACAGAATTTGGAGAAGAATGGGATGTGTTAGCCTTAGTACAGAATGTTAGAAAAGAATGGGGTGTAGAAGCCTTAGTACATAATGTTAGAGAAGAATAGGATGTAGTAGCCTCAGTACAGAATGTTAGAGAAGAATGGGATGTAGTAGCCTTAGTACAGATAGAGAAGAATGGGATGTAGTAGCCTTAGTACAGCATGATAGAGAAGAATGGGATGTAGTCGCCTTAGTACGGAATGTTAGAGAAGAATGGGATGTAGCAGCCTTAGTACAGAATGTTAGAGAAGAATGGGATGTAGCCGCCTTAATACAGAATGTTAGAGAATAATTGGATGTAGTAGAGTTAGTACAGAAAGTTAGAGAAGAATGGGATGTAGTCACCTTAGTACAGAATGTTAGAGAAGAATGGGATGTAGTAGCCTTAGTACAGAAAGTTGGAGAAGAATGGGATGTAGTAGCCTTAGTAGAGAAAGTTAGAGAAGAATGGGATGTAGTCACCTTAGTACAGAATGTTAGAGAAGAATGGGATGTAGTAGAGTTAGTACAGAATGTTAGCGCAGAATGTTGAAAAGAACAGATTGTAGTAGCCTTAGTACAGAATGTTAAAGAAGAATGGGATGTAGTAACCTTGGGACAGAATGTTAGCACAGAATGTTAGGGAAGAATGGGATGTAGTAGCCTTAGCACAGAATGTTAGAGAAGAATGGGATGTAGTCGCCTTAGTACAGAATGTTAGAGAAGAATGGGATGTAGCAGCCTTAGTACAGCATGTTAGAGAAGAATGGGATGTAGCCGCCTTAGTACAGAATGTTAGAGAAGAATGGGAGGTAGTAGCCTCAGTACAGAATGTTAGAGAAGAATGCAATGTAGTCGCCTTTGTACAGAATATTAGATAAGAATGGAATGTAGCAGCCTTAGTACAGAATGTTAGAGAAGAATGGGATGTAGTAGCCTTAGTACAGAATGTTAGTGCAGAATGTTAGAGAAGAACAGGATGTAGCAGCCTTAGTACAGAATGTTAGAGAAGAATGCGATGTAGTCGCCTTTGTACAGAATATTAGATAAGAATGGAATGTAGTAGCCTTAGTACAGAATGTTAGAGATGAATCGGAGATAGTAGCCTCAGTACAGAATGTTAGAGAAGAATGCGATGTAGTCGCCTTTGTACATAATATTAGATAAGAATGGAATGTAGTTGCCTTAGTACAGAATGTTACATAAGAATGGAATGTGATAGCCTTAGTACAGAATGTTAGTGCAGAATGTTAGAGAAGAACAGGATGTAGCAGCCTTAGTACAGAATGTTAGAGAAGAATGGGATGTAGTAGCCTTAGTACAGAATGTTACAGAAGAACGGGATGTAGTAGCCTTAGTAACGGATGTTAGAGAAAAATTGGATTTAGTAGCCTCAGTACAGAATGTTAGAGAAGAATGCGATGTAGTCGCCTTTGTACAGAATATTAGATAAGAATGGAATGTAGTAGTCTTAGTACAGAATGTTGGAGAAGAATGGGATGTAGTAGCCTTAGTACAGAATGTTAGAGAAGAATGGGATGTAGTAGCCTTAGTAAAGAATTTGGAGAAGAATGGGATGTGTTAGCCTTAGTACAGAATGTTAGAAAAGAAGGGGGTGTAGTAGCCTTAGTACATAATGTTAGAGAAGAATATGATGTAGTAGCCTTAGTACAGAATGTTAGAGAAGAATGGGATGTAGTAGCCTTAGTACAGATAGAGAAGAATGGGATGTAGTAGCCTTAGTACAGCATGTTAGAGAAGAATGGGATGTAGTCGCCTTAGTACAGAATGTTAGAGAAGAATGGGATGTAGCAGCCTTAGTACAGAATGTTAGAGAAGAATGGGATGTAGCCGCCTTAGTACAGAATGTTAGAGAAGAATGGGAAGTAGTAGAGTTAGTACAGAAAGTTAGAGAAGAATGGGATGTAGTAGCCTCAGTACAGAATGTTAGAGAAGAATGCGATGTAGTCGCCTTTGTACAGAATATTAGATAAGAATGGAATGTAGTAGCCTTAGTACAGAATGTTAGAGAAGAATGGGATGTAGTAGCCTTAGTACAGAATGTTAGTGCAGAATCTTAGAGAAGAACAGGATGTAGCAGCCTTAGTACAGATAGAGAAGAATGGGATGTAGTAGCCTTAGTACAGATAGAGAAGAATGGGATGTAGTAGCCTTAGTACAGCATGTTAGAGAAGAATGGGATGTAATCGCCTTAGTACAGAATGTTAGAGAAGAATGGGATGTAGCAGCCTTAGTACAGAATGTTAGAGAAGAATGGGATGTAGCCGCCTTAGTACAGAATGTTAGAGAAGAATGGGATGTAGTAGAGTTAGTACAGAATGTTAAAGAAGAATGGGATCTGTTAGCCTTAGTACAGAAAGATATTGGAGAATGGGATGTAGTAGCCTTAGTGCAGACTGTTAGTGAAGAATGGGGTGTAGTAGCCTTAGTACAGAATGTTAGAGAAGAATGGGATGTAGTAGCCTTAGTACAGAATTTGGAGAAGAATGGGATGTGTTAGCCTTAGTACAGAATGTTAGAAAAGAATGGGGTGTAGTAGCCTTAGTACATAATGTTAGAGAAGAATAGGATGTAGTAGCCTTAGTACAGAATGTTAGAGAAGAATGGGATGTAGTGGCCTTAGTACAGATAGAGAAGAATTGGATGTAGTAGCCTTAGTACAGCATGTTAGAGAAGAATGGGATGTAGTCGCCTTAGTAAAGAATGTTAGAGAAGAATGGGATGTAGCAGCCTTAGTACAGAATGTTAGAGAAGAATGGGATGTAGCCGCCTTAGTACAGAATGTTAGAGAAGAATGGGATGTAGTAGAGTTAGTACAGAAAGTTAGAGAAGAATGGGATGTAGTCACCTTAGTACAGAATGTTAGAGAAGAATGGGATGTAGTAGCCTTAGTACAGAAAGTTGGAGAAGAATGGGATGTAGTAGCCTTAGTACAGAAAGTTAGAGAAGAATGGGATGTAGTCACCTTAGTACAGAATGTTAGAGAAGAATGGGATGTAGTAGAGTTAGTACAGAATGTTAGCGCAGAATGTTGAGATGAACGGATTGTAGTAGCCTTAGTACAGAATGTTAAAGAAGAATGGGATGTAGTAACCTTGGGATATAATGTTAGCACAGAATGTTAGGGAAGAATGGGATGTAGTAGCCTTAGCACAGAATGTTAGAGAAGAATGGGATGTAGTCGCCTTAGTACAGAATGTTAGAGAAGAATGGGATGTAGCAGCCTTAGTACAGAATGTTAGAGAAGGATGGGATGTAGCTGCCTTAGTACAGAATGTTAGAGAAGAATGGGAGGTAGTAGCCTCAGTACAGAATGTTAGAGAAGAATGCGATGTAGTCGCCTTTGTACAGAATATTAGATAAGAATGGAATGTAGTAGCCTTAGTACAGAATGTTAGAGAAGAATGGGATGTAGTAGCCTTAGTACAGAATGTTACAGAAGAACGGGATGTCGTAGCCTTAGTACCGGATGTTAGAGAAGAAATGGATTTAGTAGCCTCAGTACAGAATGTTAGAGAAGAATGCGATGTAGACGCCTTTGTACAGAATATTAGATAAGAATGGAATGTAGTAGCCTTAGTACAGATTGTTAAGAAGAATGGGATGTAGTCGCCTTAGTAAAGAATGTTAGAGATGAATGGGAGATAGTAGCCTCAGTACAGAATGTTAGAGAAGAATGCGATGTAGTCACCTTTGTACAGAATATTAGATAAGAATGGAATGTAGTTGCCTTAGTACAGAATGTTACATAAGAATGGAATGTGATAGCCTTAGTACAGAATGTTAGTGCAGAATGTTAGAGAAGAACAGGATGTAGCAGCCTTAGTACAGAATGTTAGAGAAGAATGGGATGTAGTAGCCTTAGCACAGAATGTTACAGAAGAACGGGATGTAGTAGCCTTAGTACCGGATGTTAGAGAAAAAATGGATTTAGTAGCCTCAGTACAGAATGTTAGAGAAGAATGCGATGTAGTCGCCTTTGTACAGAATATTAGATAAGAATGGGATGTAGTAGCCTTAGTACAGAATGTTAGAGAAGATTGAGATGTAGTCACCTTAGTACAGAATGTTAGATAAGAATGGAATGTAGTAGCCTTAGCACAGAATGTTAGAGACGAATGGGATGTAGTAACATTAGTACAGAATGTTAGAGCAGAATGGGATGTAGTAGCCTTAGTACAGAATGTGAGAGAAGAATGGGATGTAGTAGCCTTAGTACAGAAAGTTAGTGCAGAATGTTAGAGAAGAACGGGATGTGGTAGCCTTAGTACAGAATGTTAAAGAAGAATGGGATGTAGTAGTATTAGTACAGAATGTTAGAGAAGAAGGGGATGTAGTAACCTTGGTACAGAATGTTATCACAGAATGTTAGGGAAGAATGGGATGCAGTAGCCTTAGCACAGAATGTTAGAGAAGAATGGGATGCAGTAGCTTTAGTACAGAAAGATATTGGAGAATGGGATGTAGTAGCCTTAGTGAAGACTGTTAGTGAAGAATGGGGTGTAGTAGCCTTAGTACGGAATGTTAGAGAAGAATGGGATGTAGTAGCCTTAGTACAGAATTTGGAGACGAATGGGATGTGTTAGCCTTAGTAAAGAATGTTAGAAAAGAATGGGGTGTAGTAGCCTTAGTATATAATGTTAGATAAGAATAGGATGTAGTAGCCTTAGTACAGAATGTTAGAGAAGAATGGGATGTAGTAGCCTTAGTACAGATAGAGAAGAATGGGATGTAGTAGCCTTAGTACAGCATGTTAGAGAAGAATGGGAATTAGTCGCCTTAGTACAGAACGTTAGAGAAGAATGGAATGTAGCAGCCTTAGTACAGAATGTTAGAGAAGAATGGGATGTAGCCGCCTTTGTACAGAATGTTAGAGAAGAATGGGATGTAGTAGCCTTGGTACAGAATGTTAGAGAAGAATGAGATGTAGTCGCCTTAGTACAGAATGTTACATAAGAATGGAATGTAGTAGCCTTAGTACAGAATGTTAGATAATACTGGGATATAGTAGCCTTAATATAGAATGTTAGAAACTATTGGGATGTAGTAGCCTTAGTACAGAATGTTAGTGCAGAATGTGAGAGAAGAACGGGATGTAGCAGCCTTAGTACAGAATGTTAGAGAAGAATGGCACGTAGTAGCTTTAGTACAGAATGTTAGAGAAGAATGGGATGTAGTAGCCTTAGTACAGAATGTTAGAGAAGAATGGGATGTAGTAGCCTTAGTACAGAATGTTAGTGCAGAATGTTAGAGAAGAATGGGATGTAGTAGCCTTAGTACAGAAAGTTGGAGAAGAATGGGATGTAGTAGCCTTAGTACAGAAAGTTAGAGAAGAATGGGATGTAGTCACCTTAGTACAGAAAGTTAGAGAAGAATGAGATGTAGTCACCTTAGCACAGAATGTTAGGGAAGAATGGGATGTAGTAGCCTTAGCACAGAATTTTAGAGAAGAATGGGATGTAGTAGCCTTAGTACAGAATGTTAGAGAAGAATGGGATGTAGTCGCCTTTGTACAGAATATTAGATAAGAATGGAATGTAGCAGCCTTAGTACAGAATGTTAGAGAAGAATGGGATGTAACCGCCTTAGTACAGAATGTTAGAGAATAATGGGATGTAGTAGAGTTAGTACAGAATGTTAAAGAAGAATGGGATCTGTTAGCCTTAGTACAGAAAGATATTGGAGAATGGGATGTAGTAGCCTTAGTGCAGACTGTTAGTGAAGAATGGGGTGTAGTAGCCTTAGTACAGAATGTTAGAGAAGAATGGGATGTAGTAGCCTTAGTACAGAATTTGGAGAAGAATGGGATGTGTTAGCCTTAGTACAGAATGTTAGAAAAGAATGGGGTGTAGAAGCCTTAGTACATAATGTTAGAGAAGAATAGGATGTAGTAGCCTCAGTACAGAATGTTAGAGAAGAATGGGATGTAGTAGCCTTAGTACAGATAGAGAAGAATGGGATGTAGTAGCCTTAGTACAGCATGATAGAGAAGAATGGGATGTAGTCGCCTTAGTACGGAATGTTAGAGAAGAATGGGATGTAGCAGCCTTAGTACAGAATGTTAGAGAAGAATGGGATGTAGCCGCCTTAATACAGAATGTTAGAGAATAATGGGATGTAGTAGAGTTAGTACAGAAAGTTAGAGAAGAATGGGATGTAGTCACCTTAGTACAGAATGTTAGAGAAGAATGGGATGTAGTAGCCTTAGTACAGAAAGTTGGAGAAGAATGGGATGTAGTAGCCTTAGTAGAGAAAGTTAGAGAAGAATGGGATGTAGTCACCTTAGTACAGAATGTTAGAGAAGAATGGGATGTAGTAGAGTTAGTACAGAATGTTAGCGCAGAATGTTGAAAAGAACAGATTGTAGTAGCCTTAGTACAGAATGTTAAAGAAGAATGGGATGTAGTAACCTTGGGACAGAATGTTAGCACAGAATGTTAGGGAAGAATGGGATGTAGTAGCCTTAGCACAGAATGTTAGAGAAGAATGGGATGTAGTCGCCTTAGTACAGAATGTTAGAGAAGAATGGGATGTAGCAGCCTTAGTACAGCATGTTAGAGAAGAATGGGATGTAGCCGCCTTAGTACAGAATGTTAGAGAAGAATGGGAGGTAGTAGCCTCAGTACAGAATGTTAGAGAAGAATGCAATGTAGTCGCCTTTGTACAGAAAGTTGGAGAAGAATGGGATGTAGTAGCCTTAGTACAGAAAGTTAGAGAAGAATGGGATGTAGTCACCTTAGTACAGAAAGTTAGAGAAGAATGAGATGTAGTCACCTTAGCACAGAATGTTAGGGAAGAATGGGATGTAGTAGCCTTAGCACAGAATTTTAGAGAAGAATGGGATGTAGTAGCCTTAGTACAGAATGTTAGAGAAGAATGGGATGTAGTCGCCTTTGTACAGAATATTAGATAAGAATGGAATGTAGCAGCCTTAGTACAGAATGTTAGAGAAGAATGGGATGTAACCGCCTTAGTACAGAATGTTAGAGAATAATGGGATGTAGTAGAGTTAGTACAGAATGTTAAAGAAGAATGGGATCTGTTAGCCTTAGTACAGAAAGATATTGGAGAATGGGATGTAGTAGCCTTAGTGCAGACTGTTAGTGAAGAATGGGGTGTAGTAGCCTTAGTACAGAATGTTAGAGAAGAATGGGATGTAGTAGCCTTAGTACAGAATTTGGAGAAGAATGGGATGTGTTAGCCTTAGTACAGAATGTTAGAAAAGAATGGGGTGTAGAAGCCTTAGTACATAATGTTAGAGAAGAATAGGATGTAGTAGCCTCAGTACAGAATGTTAGAGAAGAATGGGATGTAGTAGCCTTAGTACAGATAGAGAAGAATGGGATGTAGTAGCCTTAGTACAGCATGATAGAGAAGAATGGGATGTAGTCGCCTTAGTACGGAATGTTAGAGAAGAATGGGATGTAGCAGCCTTAGTACAGAATGTTAGAGAAGAATGGGATGTAGCCGCCTTAATACAGAATGTTAGAGAATAATGGGATGTAGTAGAGTTAGTACAGAAAGTTAGAGAAGAATGGGATGTAGTCACCTTAGTACAGAATGTTAGAGAAGAATGGGATGTAGTAGCCTTAGTACAGAAAGTTGGAGAAGAATGGGATGTAGTAGCCTTAGTAGAGAAAGTTAGAGAAGAATGGGATGTAGTCACCTTAGTACAGAATGTTAGAGAAGAATGGGATGTAGTAGAGTTAGTACAGAATGTTAGCGCAGAATGTTGAAAAGAACAGATTGTAGTAGCCTTAGTACAGAATGTTAAAGAAGAATGGGATGTAGTAACCTTGGGACAGAATGTTAGCACAGAATGTTAGGGAAGAATGGGATGTAGTAGCCTTAGCACAGAATGTTAGAGAAGAATGGGATGTAGTCGCCTTAGTACAGAATGTTAGAGAAGAATGGGATGTAGCAGCCTTAGTACAGCATGTTAGAGAAGAATGGGATGTAGCCGCCTTAGTACAGAATGTTAGAGAAGAATGGGAGGTAGTAGCCTCAGTACAGAATGTTAGAGAAGAATGCAATGTAGTCGCCTTTGTACAGATTATTAGATAAGAATGGAATGTAGCAGCCTTAGTACAGAATGTTAGAGAAGAATGGGATGTAGTAGCCTTAGTACAGAATGTTAGTGCAGAATGTTAGAGAAGAACAGGATGTAGCAGCCTTAGTACAGAATGTTAGAGAAGAATGCGATGTAGTCGCCTTTGTACAGAATATTAGATAAGAATGGAATGTAGTAGCCTTAGTACAGAATGTTAGAGATGAATCGGAGATAGTAGCCTCAGTACAGAATGTTAGAGAAGAATGCGATGTAGTCGCCTTTGTACATAATATTAGATAAGAATGGAATGTAGTTGCCTTAGTACAGAATGTTACATAAGAATGGAATGTGATAGCCTTAGTACAGAATGTTAGTGCAGAATGTTAGAGAAGAACAGGATGTAGCAGCCTTAGTACAGAATGTTAGAGAAGAATGGGATGTAGTAGCCTTAGTACAGAATGTTACAGAAGAACGGGATGTAGTAGCCTTAGTAACGGATGTTAGAGAAAAATTGGATTTAGTAGCCTCAGTACAGAATGTTAGAGAAGAATGCGATGTAGTCGCCTTTGTACAGAATATTAGATAAGAATGGAATGTAGTAGTCTTAGTACAGAATGTTGGAGAAGAATGGGATGTAGTAGCCTTAGTACAGAATGTTAGAGAAGAATGGGATGTAGTAGCCTTAGTAAAGAATTTGGAGAAGAATGGGATGTGTTAGCCTTAGTACAGAATGTTAGAAAAGAAGGGGGTGTAGTAGCCTTAGTACATAATGTTAGAGAAGAATATGATGTAGTAGCCTTAGTACAGAATGTTAGAGAAGAATGGGATGTAGTAGCCTTAGTACAGATAGAGAAGAATGGGATGTAGTAGCCTTAGTACAGCATGTTAGAGAAGAATGGGATGTAGTCGCCTTAGTACAGAATGTTAGAGAAGAATGGGATGTAGCAGCCTTAGTACAGAATGTTAGAGAAGAATGGGATGTAGCCGCCTTAGTACAGAATGTTAGAGAAGAATGGGAAGTAGTAGAGTTAGTACAGAAAGTTAGAGAAGAATGGGATGTAGTAGCCTCAGTACAGAATGTTAGAGAAGAATGCGATGTAGTCGCCTTTGTACAGAATATTAGATAAGAATGGAATGTAGTAGCCTTAGTACAGAATGTTAGAGAAGAATGGGATGTAGTAGCCTTAGTACAGAATGTTAGTGCAGAATCTTAGAGAAGAACAGGATGTAGCAGCCTTAGTACAGATAGAGAAGAATGGGATGTAGTAGCCTTAGTACAGATAGAGAAGAATTGGATGTAGTAGCCTTAGTACAGCATGTTAGAGAAGAATGGGATGTAATCGCCTTAGTACAGAATGTTAGAGAAGAATGGGATGTAGCAGCCTTAGTACAGAATGTTAGAGAAGAATGGGATGTAGCCGCCTTAGTACAGAATGTTAGAGAAGAATGGGATGTAGTAGAGTTAGTACAGAATGTTAAAGAAGAATGGGATCTGTTAGCCTTAGTACAGAAAGATATTGGAGAATGGGATGTAGTAGCCTTAGTGCAGACTGTTAGTGAAGAATGGGGTGTAGTAGCCTTAGTACAGAATGTTAGAGAAGAATGGGATGTAGTAGCCTTAGTACAGAATTTGGAGAAGAATGGGATGTGTTAGCCTTAGTACAGAATGTTAGAAAAGAATGGGGTGTAGTAGCCTTAGTACATAATGTTAGAGAAGAATAGGATGTAGTAGCCTTAGTACAGAATGTTAGAGAAGAATGGGATGTAGTGGCCTTAGTACAGATAGAGAAGAATTGGATGTAGTAGCCTTAGTACAGCATGTTAGAGAAGAATGGGATGTAGTCGCCTTAGTAAAGAATGTTAGAGAAGAATGGGATGTAGCAGCCTTAGTACAGAATGTTAGAGAAGAATGGGATGTAGCCGCCTTAGTACAGAATGTTAGAGAAGAATGGGATGTAGTAGAGTTAGTACAGAAAGTTAGAGAAGAATGGGATGTAGTCACCTTAGTACAGAATGTTAGAGAAGAATGGGATGTAGTAGCCTTAGTACAGAAAGTTGGAGAAGAATGGGATGTAGTAGCCTTAGTACAGAAAGTTAGAGAAGAATGGGATGTAGTCACCTTAGTACAGAATGTTAGAGAAGAATGGGATGTAGTAGAGTTAGTACAGAATGTTAGCGCAGAATGTTGAGATGAACGGATTGTAGTAGCCTTAGTACAGAATGTTAAAGAAGAATGGGATGTAGTAACCTTGGGATAGAATGTTAGCACAGAATGTTAGGGAAGAATGGGATGTAGTAGCCTTAGCACAGAATGTTAGAGAAGAATGGGATGTAGTCGCCTTAGTACAGAATGTTAGAGAAGAATGGGATGTAGCAGCCTTAGTACAGAATGTTAGAGAAGGATGGGATGTAGCTGCCTTAGTACAGAATGTTAGAGAAGAATGGGAGGTAGTAGCCTCAGTACAGAATGTTAGAGAAGAATGCGATGTAGTCGCCTTTGTACAGAATATTAGATAAGAATGGAATGTAGTAGCCTTAGTACAGAATGTTAGAGAAGAATGGGATGTAGTAGCCTTAGTACAGAATGTTACAGAAGAACGGGATGTCGTAGCCTTAGTACCGGATGTTAGAGAAGAAATGGATTTAGTAGCCTCAGTACAGAATGTTAGAGAAGAATGCGATGTAGTCGCCTTTGTACAGAATATTAGATAAGAATGGAATGTAGTAGCCTTAGTACAGAATGTTAAGAAGAATGGGATGTAGTCGCCTTAGTAAAGAATGTTAGAGATGAATGGGAGATAGTAGCCTCAGTACAGAATGTTAGAGAAGAATGCGATGTAGTCACCTTTGTACAGAATATTAGATAAGAATGGAATGTAGTTGCCTTAGTACAGAATGTTACATAAGAATGGAATGTGATAGCCTTAGTACAGAATGTTAGTGCAGAATGTTAGAGAAGAACAGGATGTAGCAGCCTTAGTACAGAATGTTAGAGAAGAATGGGATGTAGTAGCCTTAGCACAGAATGTTACAGAAGAACGGGATGTAGTAGCCTTAGTACCGGATGTTAGAGAAAAAATGGATTTAGTAGCCTCAGTACAGAATGTTAGAGAAGAATGCGATGTAGTCGCCTTTGTACAGAATATTAGATAAGAATGGGATGTAGTAGCCTTAGTACAGAATGTTAGAGAAGATTGAGATGTAGTCACCTTAGTACAGAATGTTAGATAAGAATGGAATGTAGTAGCCTTAGCACAGAATGTTAGAGACGAATGGGATGTAGTAACATTAGTACAGAATGTTAGAGCAGAATGGGATGTAGTAGCCTTAGTACAGAATGTGAGAGAAGAATGGGATGTAGTAGCCTTAGTACAGAAAGTTAGTGCAGAATGTTAGAGAAGAACGGGATGTGGTAGCCTTAGTACAGAATGTTAAAGAAGAATGGGATGTAGTAGTATTAGTACAGAATGTTAGAGAAGAAGGGGATGTAGTAACCTTGGTACAGAATGTTATCACAGAATGTTAGGGAAGAATGGGATGCAGTAGCCTTAGCACAGAATGTTAGAGAAGAATGGGATGCAGTAGCTTTAGTACAGAAAGATATTGGAGAATGGGATGTAGTAGCCTTAGTGAAGACTGTTAGTGAAGAATGGGGTGTAGTAGCCTTAGTACGGAATGTTAGAGAAGAATGGGATGTAGTAGCCTTAGTACAGAATTTGGAGACGAATGGGATGTGTTAGCCTTAGTAAAGAATGTTAGAAAAGAATGGGGTGTAGTAGCCTTAGTATATAATGTTAGATAAGAATAGGATGTAGTAGCCTTAGTACAGAATGTTAGAGAAGAATGGGATGTAGTAGCCTTAGTACAGATAGAGAAGAATGGGATGTAGTAGCCTTAGTACAGCATGTTAGAGAAGAATGGGAATTAGTCGCCTTAGTACAGAACGTTAGAGAAGAATGGAATGTAGCAGCCTTAGTACAGAATGTTAGAGAAGAATGGGATGTAGCCGCCTTTGTACAGAATGTTAGAGAAGAATGGGATGTAGTAGCCTTGGTACAGAATGTTAGAGAAGAATGAGATGTAGTCGCCTTAGTACAGAATGTTACATAAGAATGGAATGTAGTAGCCTTAGTACAGAATGTTAGATAATACTGGGATATAGTAGCCTTAATATAGAATGTTAGAAACTATTGGGATGTAGTAGCCTTAGTACAGAATGTTAGTGCAGAATGTGAGAGAAGAACGGGATGTAGCAGCCTTAGTACAGAATGTTAGAGAAGAATGGCACGTAGTAGCTTTAGTACAGAATGTTAGAGAAGAATGGGATGTAGTAGCCTTAGTACAGAATGTTAGAGAAGAATGGGATGTAGTAGCCTTAGTACAGAATGTTAGTGCAGAATGTTAGAGAAGAATGGGATGTAGTAGCCTTAGTACAGAAAGTTGGAGAAGAATGGGATGTAGTAGCCTTAGTACAGAAAGTTAGAGAAGAATGGGATGTAGTCACCTTAGTACAGAAAGTTAGAGAAGAATGAGATGTAGTCACCTTAGCACAGAATGTTAGGGAAGAATGGGATGTAGTAGCCTTAGCACAGAATTTTAGAGAAGAATGGGATGTAGTAGCCTTAGTACAGAATGTTAGAGAAGAATGGGATGTAGTCGCCTTTGTACAGAATATTAGATAAGAATGGAATGTAGTAGCCTTAGTACAGAATGTTAGAGAAGAATGGGATGTAGTAGCCTTAGTACAGAATGTTAGTGCAGAATGTTAGAGAAGAACAGGATGTAGCAGCCTTAGTACAGAATGTTAGAGAAGAATGGGATGTAGTAGCCTTAGTACAGAATGTTAGAGAAGAATGTGATGTAGTCGCCTTTGTACAGAATATTAGATAAGAATGGAATGTAGTAGCCTTAGTACAGAATGTTAGAGAAGAATGGGATGTAGTAGCCTTAGTAAAGAATGTTAGAGATGAATGGGAGATAGTAGCCTCAGTACAGAATGTTAGAGAAGAATGCGATGTAGTCGCCTTTGTACAGAATATTAGATAAGAATGGAATGTCGTTGCCTTAGTACAGAATGTTACATAAGAATGGAATGTGATAGACTTAGTACAGAATGTTAGTGCAGAATGTTAGAGAAGAATGGGATGTAGTAGCCTTAGTACAGAATGTTAGAGAAGAATGGGATGTAGTAGCCTTAGTACAGAAAGTTGGAGAAGAATGGGATGTAGTAGCCTTAGTACAGAAAGTTAGAGAAGAATGGGATGTAGTCACCTTAGTACAGAATGTTAGAGAAGAATGGGATGTAGTAGAGTTAGTACAGAATGTTAGCGCAGAATGTTGAGAAGAACGGATTGTAGTAGCCTTAGTACAGAATGTTAAAGAAGAATGGGATGTAGTAACCTTGGGACAGAATGTTAGCACAGAATGTTAGGGAAGAATGAGATGTAGTAGCCTTAGCACAGAATGTTAGAGAAGAATGGGATGTAGTCGCCTTAGTACAGAATGTTAGAGAAGAATGGGATGTAGTCGCCTCAGTACAGAATGTTAGAGAAGAATGCGATGTAGTCGCCTTTGTACAGAATATTAGATAAGAATGGAATGTAGTAGCCTTAGTACAGAATGTTAGAGAAGAATGGGATGTAGTAGCCTTAGTACAGAATGTTACAGAAGAACGGGATGTAGTAGCCTTAGTACCGGATGTTAGAGAAGAAATGGATTTAGTAGCCTCAGTACAGAATGTTAGAGAAGAATGCGATGTAGTCGCCTTTGTACAGAATATTAGATAAGAATGGAATGTAGTAGCCTTAGTACAGAATGTTAAGAAGAATGGGATGTAGTCGCCTTAGTAAAGAATGTTAGAGATGAATGGGAGATAGTAGCCTCAGTACAGAATGTTAGAGAAGAATGCGATGTAGTCACCTTTGTACAGAATATTAGATAAGAATGGAATGTAGTTGCCTTAGTACAGAATGTTACATAAGAATGGAATGTGATAGCCTTAGTACAGAATGTTAGTGCAGAATGTTAGAGAAGAACAGGATGTAGCAGCCTTAGTACAGAATGTTAGAGAAGAATGGGATGTAGTAGCCTTAGCACAGAATGTTACAGAAGAACGGGATGTAGTAGCCTTAGTACCGGATGTTAGAGAAAAAATGGATTCAGTAGCCTCAGTACAGAATGTTAGATAAGAATGCGATGTAGTCGCCTTTGTACAGATTATTAGATAACAATGGAATGTAGTAGCCTTAGTACAGAATGTTAGAGAAGAATGGGATGTAGTAGCTTTAGTACAGAATGTTAGAGAATAATGGGATGTAGTTGCCTTAGTACAGAATGTTAGAGAAGAATGGGATATAGTAGCCTTAGTACAGAATGTTAGAGAAGAATGGGATGTAGTAGCCTTAGTACAGAATGTTAGAGAAGATTGAGATGTAGTCACCTTAGTACAGAATGTTAGATAAGAATGGAATGTAGTAGCCTTAGCACAGAATGTTAGAGACGAATGGGATGTAGTAACATTAGTACAGAATGTTAGAGCAGAATGGGATGTAGTAGCCTTAGTACAGAATGTTAGAGAAGAATGGGATGTAGTAGCCTTAGTACAGAAAGTTAGAGAAGAATGGGTTGTAGTAGCCTTAGTACAGAATGTTAGAGAAGAATGGGATGTAGCCGCCTTAGTACAGAGTGTTAGAGAAGAATGGGATGTATTAGCCTTAGTACAGAATGTTAGCGCAGAATGTTAGAGAAGAACGGGATGTGGTAGCCTTAGTACAGAATGTTAAAGAAGAATGGGATGTAGTAGTATTAGTACAGAATGTTAGAGAAGAAGGGGATGTAGTAACCTTGGTACAGAATGTTATCACAGAATGTTAGGGAAGAATGGGATGTAGTAGCCTTAGCAGAGAATGTTAGAGAAGAATGGGATGCAGTAGCTTTAGTACAGAAAGATATTGGAGAATGGGATGTAGTAGCCTTAGTACAGAATTTGGAGACGAATGGGATGTGTTAGCCTTAGTAAAGAATGTTAGAAAAGAATGGGGTGTAGTAGCCTTAGTATATAATGTTAGATAAGAATAGGATGTAGTAGCCTTAGTACAGAATGTTAGAGAAGAATGGGATGTAGTAGCCTTAGTACAGATAGAGAAGAATGGGATGTAGTAGCCTTAGTACAGAATGTTAGAAAAGAATGGGATGTAGTCGCCTTAGTACAGAACGTTAGAGAAGAATGGGATGTAGCAGCCTTAGTACAGAATGTTAGAGAAGAATGGGCTGTAGCCGCCTTTGTACAGAATGTTAGAGAAGAATGGGATGTAGTAGCCTTAGTACAGAATGTTAGAGAAGATTGAGATGTAGTCACCTTAGTACAGAATGTTAGATAAGAATGGAATGTAGTAGCCTTAGCACAGAATGTTAGAGACGAATGGGATGTAGTAACATTAGTACAGAATGTTAGAGCAGAATGGGATGTAGTAGCCTTAGTACAGAATGTGAGAGAAGAATGGGATGTAGTAGCCTTAGTACAGAAAGTTAGTGCAGAATGTTAGAGAAGAACGGGATGTGGTAGCCTTAGTACAGAATGTTAAAGAAGAATGGGATGTAGTAGTATTAGTACAGAATGTTAGAGAAGAAGGGGATGTAGTAACCTTGGTACAGAATGTTATCACAGAATGTTAGGGAAGAATGGGATGCAGTAGCCTTAGCACAGAATGTTAGAGAAGAATGGGATGCAGTAGCTTTAGTACAGAAAGATATTGGAGAATGGGATGTAGTAGCCTTAGTGAAGACTGTTAGTGAAGAATGGGGTGTAGTAGCCTTAGTACGGAATGTTAGAGAAGAATGGGATGTAGTAGCCTTAGTACAGAATTTGGAGACGAATGGGATGTGTTAGCCTTAGTAAAGAATGTTAGAAAAGAATGGGGTGTAGTAGCCTTAGTATATAATGTTAGATAAGAATAGGATGTAGTAGCCTTAGTACAGAATGTTAGAGAAGAATGGGATGTAGTAGCCTTAGTACAGATAGAGAAGAATGGGATGTAGTAGCCTTAGTACAGCATGTTAGAGAAGAATGGGAATTAGTCGCCTTAGTACAGAACGTTAGAGAAGAATGGAATGTAGCAGCCTTAGTACAGAATGTTAGAGAAGAATGGGATGTAGCCGCCTTTGTACAGAATGTTAGAGAAGAATGGGATGTAGTAGCCTTGGTACAGAATGTTAGAGAAGAATGAGATGTAGTCGCCTTAGTACAGAATGTTACATAAGAATGGAATGTAGTAGCCTTAGTACAGAATGTTAGATAATACTGGGATATAGTAGCCTTAATATAGAATGTTAGAAACTATTGGGATGTAGTAGCCTTAGTACAGAATGTTAGTGCAGAATGTGAGAGAAGAACGGGATGTAGCAGCCTTAGTACAGAATGTTAGAGAAGAATGGCACGTAGTAGCTTTAGTACAGAATGTTAGAGAAGAATGGGATGTAGTAGCCTTAGTACAGAATGTTAGAGAAGAATGGGATGTAGTAGCCTTAGTACAGAATGTTAGTGCAGAATGTTAGAGAAGAATGGGATGTAGTAGCCTTAGTACAGAAAGTTGGAGAAGAATGGGATGTAGTAGCCTTAGTACAGAAAGTTAGAGAAGAATGGGATGTAGTCACCTTAGTACAGAAAGTTAGAGAAGAATGAGATGTAGTCACCTTAGCACAGAATGTTAGGGAAGAATGGGATGTAGTAGCCTTAGCACAGAATTTTAGAGAAGAATGGGATGTAGTAGCCTTAGTACAGAATGTTAGAGAAGAATGGGATGTAGTCGCCTTTGTACAGAATATTAGATAAGAATGGAATGTAGTAGCCTTAGTACAGAATGTTAGAGAAGAATGGGATGTAGTAGCCTTAGTACAGAATGTTAGTGCAGAATGTTAGAGAAGAACAGGATGTAGCAGCCTTAGTACAGAATGTTAGAGAAGAATGGGATGTAGTAGCCTTAGTACAGAATGTTAGAGAAGAATGTGATGTAGTCGCCTTTGTACAGAATATTAGATAAGAATGGAATGTAGTAGCCTTAGTACAGAATGTTAGAGAAGAATGGGATGTAGTAGCCTTAGTAAAGAATGTTAGAGATGAATGGGAGATAGTAGCCTCAGTACAGAATGTTAGAGAAGAATGCGATGTAGTCGCCTTTGTACAGAATATTAGATAAGAATGGAATGTCGTTGCCTTAGTACAGAATGTTACATAAGAATGGAATGTGATAGACTTAGTACAGAATGTTAGTGCAGAATGTTAGAGAAGAATGGGATGTAGTAGCCTTAGTACAGAATGTTAGAGAAGAATGGGATGTAGTAGCCTTAGTACAGAAAGTTGGAGAAGAATGGGATGTAGTAGCCTTAGTACAGAAAGTTAGAGAAGAATGGGATGTAGTCACCTTAGTACAGAATGTTAGAGAAGAATGGGATGTAGTAGAGTTAGTACAGAATGTTAGCGCAGAATGTTGAGAAGAACGGATTGTAGTAGCCTTAGTACAGAATGTTAAAGAAGAATGGGATGTAGTAACCTTGGGACAGAATGTTAGCACAGAATGTTAGGGAAGAATGAGATGTAGTAGCCTTAGCACAGAATGTTAGAGAAGAATGGGATGTAGTCGCCTTAGTACAGAATGTTAGAGAAGAATGGGATGTAGTCGCCTCAGTACAGAATGTTAGAGAAGAATGCGATGTAGTCGCCTTTGTACAGAATATTAGATAAGAATGGAATGTAGTAGCCTTAGTACAGAATGTTAGAGAAGAATGGGATGTAGTAGCCTTAGTACAGAATGTTACAGAAGAACGGGATGTAGTAGCCTTAGTACCGGATGTTAGAGAAGAAATGGATTTAGTAGCCTCAGTACAGAATGTTAGAGAAGAATGCGATGTAGTCGCCTTTGTACAGAATATTAGATAAGAATGGAATGTAGTAGCCTTAGTACAGAATGTTAAGAAGAATGGGATGTAGTCGCCTTAGTAAAGAATGTTAGAGATGAATGGGAGATAGTAGCCTCAGTACAGAATGTTAGAGAAGAATGCGATGTAGTCACCTTTGTACAGAATATTAGATAAGAATGGAATGTAGTTGCCTTAGTACAGAATGTTACATAAGAATGGAATGTGATAGCCTTAGTACAGAATGTTAGTGCAGAATGTTAGAGAAGAACAGGATGTAGCAGCCTTAGTACAGAATGTTAGAGAAGAATGGGATGTAGTAGCCTTAGCACAGAATGTTACAGAAGAACGGGATGTAGTAGCCTTAGTACCGGATGTTAGAGAAAAAATGGATTCAGTAGCCTCAGTACAGAATGTTAGATAAGAATGCGATGTAGTCGCCTTTGTACAGATTATTAGATAACAATGGAATGTAGTAGCCTTAGTACAGAATGTTAGAGAAGAATGGGATGTAGTAGCTTTAGTACAGAATGTTAGAGAATAATGGGATGTAGTTGCCTTAGTACAGAATGTTAGAGAAGAATGGGATATAGTAGCCTTAGTACAGAATGTTAGAGAAGAATGGGATGTAGTAGCCTTAGTACAGAATGTTAGAGAAGATTGAGATGTAGTCACCTTAGTACAGAATGTTAGATAAGAATGGAATGTAGTAGCCTTAGCACAGAATGTTAGAGACGAATGGGATGTAGTAACATTAGTACAGAATGTTAGAGCAGAATGGGATGTAGTAGCCTTAGTACAGAATGTTAGAGAAGAATGGGATGTAGTAGCCTTAGTACAGAAAGTTAGAGAAGAATGGGTTGTAGTAGCCTTAGTACAGAATGTTAGAGAAGAATGGGATGTAGCCGCCTTAGTACAGAGTGTTAGAGAAGAATGGGATGTATTAGCCTTAGTACAGAATGTTAGCGCAGAATGTTAGAGAAGAACGGGATGTGGTAGCCTTAGTACAGAATGTTAAAGAAGAATGGGATGTAGTAGTATTAGTACAGAATGTTAGAGAAGAAGGGGATGTAGTAACCTTGGTACAGAATGTTATCACAGAATGTTAGGGAAGAATGGGATGTAGTAGCCTTAGCAGAGAATGTTAGAGAAGAATGGGATGCAGTAGCTTTAGTACAGAAAGATATTGGAGAATGGGATGTAGTAGCCTTAGTACAGAATTTGGAGACGAATGGGATGTGTTAGCCTTAGTAAAGAATGTTAGAAAAGAATGGGGTGTAGTAGCCTTAGTATATAATGTTAGATAAGAATAGGATGTAGTAGCCTTAGTACAGAATGTTAGAGAAGAATGGGATGTAGTAGCCTTAGTACAGATAGAGAAGAATGGGATGTAGTAGCCTTAGTACAGAATGTTAGAAAAGAATGGGATGTAGTCGCCTTAGTACAGAACGTTAGAGAAGAATGGGATGTAGCAGCCTTAGTACAGAATGTTAGAGAAGAATGGGCTGTAGCCGCCTTTGTACAGAATGTTAGAGAAGAATGGGATGTAGTAGCCTTGGTACAGAATGTTAGAGAAGAATGAGATGTAGTCGCCTTAGTACAGAATGTTACATAAGAATGGAATGTAGTAGCCTTAGTACAGAATGTTAGTGCAGAATGTGAGAGAAGAACGGGATGTAGCAGGCTTAGTACAGAATGTTAGAGAAGAATGGCAGGTAGTAGCTTTAGTACAGAATGTTAGAGAAGAATGGGATGTAGTAGCCTTAGTACAGAATGTTAGTGCAGAATGTTAGAGAAGAATGGGATGTAGTAGCCTTAGTACAGAAAGTTGTAGAAGAATGGGATGTAGTAGCCTTAGTACAGAAAGTTAGAGAAGAATGGGATGTAGTCACCTTAGTACAGAATGTTAGAGAAGAATGGGATGAAGTAGAGTTAGTACAGAATGTTAGCGCAGAATGTTGAGAAGAACTGATTGTAGTAGCCTTAGTACAGAATGTTAAAGAAGAATGGGATGTAGTAACCTTGGGACAGAATGTTAGCACAGAATGTTAGGGAAGAATGGGATGTAGTAGCCTTAGCACAGAATTTTAGAGAAGAATGGGATGTAGTAGCCTTAGTACAGAATGTTAGAGAAGAATGGGAGGTAGTAGCCTCAGTACAGAATGTTAGAGAAGAATGCGATGTAGTCGCCTTTGTACAGAATATTAGATAAGAATGGAATGTAGTAGCCTTAGTACAGAATGTAAGAGAAGAATGGGATGTAGTAGCCTTAGTACAGAATGTTAGTGCAGAATGTTAGAGAAGAACAGGATGTAGCAGCCTTAGTACAGAATGTTAGAGAAGAATGGGATGTAGTAGCCTTATTACAGAATGTTAGAGAAGAATGTGATGTAGTCGCCTTTGTACAAAATATTAGATAAGAATGGAATGTAGTAGCCTTAGTACAGAATGTTAGAGAAGAATGGGATGTAGTAGCCTTAGTAAAGAATGTTAGAGATGAATGGGAGATAGTAGCCTCAGTATAGAATGTTAGAGAAGAATGCGATGTAGTCGCCTTTGTACAGAATATTAGATAAGAATGGAATGTCGTTGCATTAGTACAGAATGTTACATAAGAATGGAATGTGATAGCCTTAGTACAGAATGTTAGTGCAGAATGTTAGAGAAGAATGGGATGTAGTAGCCTTAGTACAGAATGTTAGAGACGAATGGGATGTAGTAGCCTTAGTACAGAATGTTACAGAAGAACGGGATGTAGTAGCCTTAGTACAGAATGTTAGAGAAAAAATGGATTTAGTAGCCTCAGTACAGAATGTTAGAGAAGAATGCGATGTAGTCGCCTTTGTACAGAATATTAGATAAGAATGGAATGTAGTAGCCTTAGTACAGAATGTTAGAGAAGAATGGGATGTAGTAGCCTTAGTACAGAATGTTAGAGATTAATGGGATGTAGGTGCCTTAGTACAGAATGTTAGAGAAGAATGGGATGTAGTAGCCTTAGTACAGAATGTTAGAGAAGAATGGGATGTAGTAGCCTTAGTACAGAATGTTAGAGAAGATTGAGATGTAGTCACCTTAGTACAGAATGTTAGATAAGAATGGAATGTAGTAGCCTTAGCACAGAATGTTAGAGACGAATGGGATGTAGTAACATTAGTACAGAATGTTAGAGCAGAATGAGGTGTAGTAGCCTTAGTACAGAATGTTAGAGAAGAATGGTATGTAGTAGCCTTAGTACAGATAGAGTAGAATAGGATGTAGTAGCCTTAGTACAGAATGTTAAAGAAGAATGGGATGTAGCCGCCTTAGTACAGAGTGTTAGAGAAGAATGGGATATATTAGCCTTAGTACAGAATGTTAGCGCAGAATGTTAGAGAAGATTGGGATGTGGTAGCCTTAGTACAGAATGTTAAAGAAGAATGGGATGTAGTAGTATTAGTACAGAATGTTAAAGAAGAATGGGATGTAGTAGTATTAGTACAGAATGTTAGAGAAGAAGGGGATGTAGTAAAATTGGTACAGAATGTTATCACAGAATGTTAGGGAAGAATGGGATGTAGTAGCCTTAGCACAGAATGTTAGAGAAGAATGGGAGGTAGTAGCCTCAGTACAGAATGTTAGAGAAGAATGCGATGTAGTCGCCTTTGTACAGAATATTAGATAAGAATGGAATGTAGCAGCCTTAGTACAGAATGTTAGAGAAGAATGGGATGTAGTAGCCTTAGTACAGAATGTTAGTGTAGAATGTTAGAGAAGAACAGGATGTAGCAGCCTTAGTACAGAATGTTAGAGAAGAATGGGATGTAGTAGCCTTAGTACAGAATGTTACAGAAGAATGGGATGTAGTAGCCTTAGTACCGGATGTTAGAGAAGAAATGGATTTAGTAGCCTCAGTACAGAATGTTAGAGAAGAATGCGATGTAGTCGCCTTTGTACAGAATATTAGATAAGAATGGAATGTAGTAGCCTTAGTACAGAATGTTAGAGATGAATGGGAGATAGTAGCCTCAGTACAGAATGTTAGAGAAGAATGCGATGTAGTCGCCTTTGTACATAATATTAGATAAGAATGGAATGTAGTTGCCTTAGTACAGAATGTTACATAAGAATGGAATGTGATAGCCTTAGTACAGAATGTTAGTGCAGAATGTTAGAGAAGAACAGGATGTAGCAGCCTTAGTACAGAATGTTAGAGAAGAATGGGATGTAGTAGCCTTAGAACAGAATGTTACAGAAGAACGGGATGTAGTAGCCTTAGTAACGGATGTTAGAGAAAAATTGGATTTAGTAGCCTCAGTACAGAATGTTAGAGAAGAATGCGATGTAGTCGCCTTTGTACAGAATATTAGATAAGAATGGAATGTAGTAGTCTTAGTACAGAATGTTGGAGAAGAATGGGATGTAGTAGCCTTAGTACAGAATGTTAGAGAAGAATGGGATGTAGTAGCCTTAGTAAAGAATTTGGAGAAGAATGGGATGTGTTAGCCTTAGTACAGAATGTTAGAAAAGAATGGGGTTTAGTAGCCTTAGTACATAATGTTAGAGAAGAATATGATGTAGTAGCCTTAGTACAGAATGTTAGAGAAGAATGGGATGTAGTAGCCTTAGTACAGATAGAGAAGAATGGGATGTAGTAGCCTTAGTACAGCATGTTAGAGAAGAATGGGATGTAGTTGCCTTAGTACAGAATGTTAGAGAAGAATGGGATGTAGCAGCCTTAGTACAGAATGTTAGAGAAGAATGGGATGTAGCCGCCTTAGTACAGAATGTTAGAGAAGAATGGGAAGTAGTAGAGTTAGTACAGAAAGTTAGAGAAGAATGGGATGTAGTAGCCTCAGTACAGAATGTTAGAGAAGAATGCGATGTAGTCGTCTTTGTACAGAATATTAGATAAGAATGGAATGTAGTAGCCTTAGTACAGAATGTTAGAGAAGAATGGGATGTAGTAGCCTTAGTACAGAATGTTAGTGCAGAATCTTAGAGAAGAACAGGATGTAGCAGCCTTAGTACAGATAGAGAAGAATGGGATGTAGTAGCCTTAGTACAGATAGAGAAGAATGGGATGTAGTAGCCTTAGTACAGCATGTTAGAGAAGAATGGGATGTAGTCGCCTTAGTACAGAATGTTAGAGAAGAATGGGATGTAGCAGCCTTAGTACAGAATGTTAGAGAAGAATGGGATGTAGCCGCCTTAGTACAGAATGTTAGAGAAGAATGGGATGTAGTAGAGTTAGTACAGAATGTTAAAGAAGAATGGGATCTGTTAGCCTTAGTACAGAAAGATATTGGAGAATGGGATGTAGTAGCCTTAGTGCAGACTGTTAGTGAAGAATGGGGTGTAGTAGCCTTAGTACAGAATGTTAGAGAAGAATGGGATGTAGCCGCCTTAGTACAGAATTTGGAGAAGAATGGGATGTGTTAGCCTTAGTACAGAATGTTAGAAAAGAATGGGGTGTAGTAGCCTTAGTACATAATGTTAGAGAAGAATAGGATGTAGTAGCCTTAGTACAGAATGTTAGAGAAGAATGGGATGTAGTGGCCTTAGTACAGATAGAGAAGAATGGGATGTAGTAGCCTTAGTACAGCATGTTAGAGAAGAATGGGATGTAGTCGCCTTAGTAAAGAATGTTAGAGAAGAATGGGATGTAGCAGCCTTAGTACAGAATGTTAGAGAAGAATGGGATGTAGCCGCCTTAGTACAGAATGTTAGAGAAGAATGGGATGTAGTAGAGTTAGTACAGAAAGTTAGAGAAGAATGGGATGTAGTCACCTTAGTACAGAATGTTAGAGAAGAATGGGATGTAGTAGCCTTAGTACAGAAAGTTGGAGAAGAATGGGATGTAGTAGCCTTAGTACAGAAAGTTAGAGAAGAATGGGATGTAGTCACCTTAGTACAGAATGTTAGAGAAGAATGGGATGTAGTAGAGTTAGTACAGAATGTTAGCGCAGAATGTTGAGATGAACGGATTGTAGTAGCCTTAGTACAGAATGTTAAAGAAGAATGGGATGTAGTAACCTTGGGATAGAATGTTAGCACAGAATGTTAGGGAAGAATGGGATGTAGTAGCCTTAGCACAGAATGTTAGAGAAGAATGGGATGTAGTCGCCTTAGTACAGAATGTTAGAGAAGAATGGGATGTAGCAGCCTTAGTACAGAATGTTAGAGAAGGATGGGATGTAGCTGCCTTAGTACAGAATGTTAGAGAAGAATGGGAGGTAGTAGCCTCAGTACAGAATGTTAGAGAAGAATGCGATGTAGTCGCCTTTGTACAGAATATTAGATAAGAATGGAATGTAGTAGCCTTAGTACAGAATGTTAGAGAAGAATGGGATGTAGTAGCCTTAGTACAGAATGTTACAGAAGAACGGGATGTAGTAGCCTTAGTACCGGATGTTAGAGAAGAAATGGATTTAGTAGCCTCAGTACAGAATGTTAGAGAAGAATGCGATGTAGTCGCCTTTGTACAGAATATTAGATAAGAATGGAATGTAGTAGCCTTAGTACAGAATGTTAAGAAGAATGGGATGTAGTCGCCTTAGTAAAGAATGTTAGAGATGAATGGGAGATAGTAGCCTCAGTACAGAATGTTAGAGAAGAATGCGATGTAGTCACCTTTGTACAGAATATTAGATAAGAATGGAATGTAGTTGCCTTAGTACAGAATGTTACATAAGAATGGAATGTGATAGCCTTAGTACAGAATGTTAGTGCAGAATGTTAGAGAAGAACAGGATGTAGCAGCCTTAGTACAGAATGTTAGAGAAGAATGGGATGTAGTAGCCTTAGCACAGAATGTTACAGAAGAACGGGATGTAGTAGCCTTAGTACCGGATGTTAGAGAAGAAATGGATTTAGTAGCCTGAGTACAGAATGTTAGAGAAGAATGCGATGTAGTCACCTTTGTACAGAATATTAGATAAGAATGGAATGTAGTAGCCTTAGTACAGAATGTTAGAGAAGAATGGGATGTAGTAGCCTTAGTACAGAATGTTAGAGAAGAATGGGATGTAGTTGCCTTAGTACAGAATGTTAGAGAAGAATGGGATGTAGTAGCCTTAGTACAGAATGTTAGAGAAGAATGGGATGTAGTAGCCTTAGTACAGAATGTTAGAGAAGAATGAGATGTAGTCACCTTAGTACAGAATGTTAGATAAGAATGGAATGTAGTAGCCTTAGCACAGAATGTTAGAGACGAATGGGATGTAGTAACATTAGTACACAATGTTAGAGCAGAATGGGATGTAGTAGCCTTAGTACAAAATGTTAGAGAAGAATGGGATGTAGTAGCCTTAGTACAGAAAGTTAGAGAAGAATGGGTTGTAGTAGCCTTAGTACAGATAGAGTAGAATAGGATGTAGTAGCCTTAGTACAGAATGTTAGAGAAGAATGGGATGTAGTCGCCTTAGTACAGAGTGTTAGAGAAGAATGGGATGTATTAGCCTTAGTACAGAATGTTAGCGCAGAATGTTAGAGAAGAACGGGATGTGGTAGCCTTAGTACAGAATGTTAAAGAAGAATGGGATGTAGTAGTATTAGTACAGAATGTTAGAGAAGAAGGGGTTGTAGCAACCTTGGTAAAGAATGTTATCACAGAATGTTAGGGAAGAATGGGATGTAGTAGCCTTAGCACAGAATGTTAGAGAAGAATGGGATGCAGTAGCTTTAGTATAGAAAGATATTGGAGAATGGGATGTAGTAGCCTTAGTGCAGACTGTTAGTGAAGAATGGGGTGTAGTAGCCTTAGTACAGAATGTTAGAGAAGAATGGGATGTAGTAGCCTTAGTACAGAATTTGGAGAAGAATGGGATGTGTTAGCCTTAGTACAGAATGTTAGAAAAGAATGGGGTGTAGTAGCCTTAGTACATAATGTTAGAGAAGAATAGGATGTAGTAGCCTTAGTACAGAATGTTAGAGAAGAATGGGATGTAGTAGCCTTAGTACAGATAGAGAAGAATGGGATGTAGTAGCCTTAGTACAGCATGTTAGAGAAGAATGGGATGTAGTCGCCTTAGTACAGAATGTTAGTGAAGAATGGGAGGTAGTAGCCTCAGTACAGAATGTTAGAGAAGAATGGGATGTAGTAGCCTTAGTACAGAATGTTAAAGAAGAATGGGATGTAGTAGCCTTAGTACCGGATGTTAGAGAAGAATGCGATGTAGTCGCCTTTGTACAGAATATTAGATAAGAATGGAATGTAGTAGCGTTAGTACAGAATGTTAGAGAAGAATGGGATGTAGTAGCCTTAGTACAGAATGTTACAGAAGAACGGGATGTAGTAGCCTTAGTACCGGATGTTAGAGAAGAAATGGATTTAGTAGCCTCAGCACAGAATGTTAGAGAAGAATGCGATGTAGTCGCCTTTGTACAGAATATTGGATAAGAATGGAATGTAGTAGCCTTAGTACAGAATGTTAGAGAAGAATGGGATGTAGTCGCCTTTGTACATAATATTAGATAAGAATGGAATGTAGTTGCCTTAGTACAGAATGTTACATAAGAATGGAATGTGATAGCCTTAGTACAGAATGTTAGTGCAGAATGTTAGAGAAGAACAGGATGTAGCAGCCTTAGTACAGAATGTTAGAGAAGAATGGGAGATAGTAGCCTCAGTACAGAATGTTAGAGAAGAATGCGATGTAGTCGCCTTTGTACATAATATTAGATAAGAATGGAATGTAGTTGCCTTAGTACAGAATGTTACATAAGAATGGAATGTGATAGCCTTAGTACAGAATGTTAGAGAAGAATGGGATGTAGTAGCCTTAGTACAGAATGTTACAGAAGAACGGGATGTAGTAGCCTTAGTACCGGATGTTAGAGAAAAAATGGATTTAGTAGCCTCAGTACAGAATGTTAGAGAAGAATGCGATGTAGTCGCCTTTGTACAGAATATTAGATAAGAATGGAATGTAGTAGCCTTAGTACAGAATGTTAGAGAAGAATGGGATGTAGTAGCCTTAGTACAGAATGTTAGAGAAGAATGGGATGTAGTAGCCTTGGTACAGAATATTGGATAAGAATGGAATGTAGTAGCCTTAGTACAGAATGTTAGAGAAGAATGGGATGTAGTAGCCTTAGTAAAGAATGTTAGAGATGAATGGGAGATAGTAGCCTCAGTACAGAATGTTAGAGAAGAATGCGATGTAGTCGCCTTTGTACATAATATTAGATAAGAATAGAATGTAGTTGCCTTAGTACAGAATGTTACATAAGAATGGAATGTGATAGCCTTAGTACAGAATGTTAGTGCAGAATGTTAGAGAAGAACAGGATGTAGCAGCCTTAGTACAGAATGTTAGAGAAGAATGGGATGTAGTAGCCTTAGTACAGAATGTTACAGAAGAACGGGATGTAGTAGCCTTAGTACCGGATGTTAGAGAAAAAATGGATTTAGTAGCCTTAGTACAGAATGTTAGAGAAGAATGGGATGTAGTAGCCTTAGTACAGAATGTTAGAGAAGAATGGGATGTAGTAGCCTTAGTACAGAATTTGGAGAAGAATGGGATGTGTTAGCCTTAGTACAGAATGTTAGAAAAGAATGTGGTGTAGTAGCCTTAGTACATAATGTTAGAGAAGAATAGGATGTAGTAGCCTTAGTACAGAATGTTAGAGAAGAATGGGATGTAGTAGCCTTAGTACAGATAGAGAAGAATGGGATGTAGTAGCCTTAGTACAGCATGTTAGAGAAGAATGGGATGTAGCCGCCTTAGTACAGAATGTTAGAGAATAATGGGATGTAGTAGAGTTAGTACAGAAAGTTAGAGAAGAATGGGATGTAGTAGCCTCAGTACAGAATGTTAGAGAAGAATGCGATGTAGTCGCCTTTGTACAGAATATTAGATAAGAATGGAATGTAGTAGCCTTAGTACAGAATGTTAGAGAAGAATGGGATGTAGTAGCCTTAGTACAGAATGTTAGTGCAGAATGTTAGAGAAGAACAGGATGTGGCAGCCTTAGTACAGATAGAGAAGAATGGGATGTAGTAGTCTTAGTACAGATAGAGAAGAATTGGATGTAGTAGCCTTAGTACAGCATGTTAGAGAAGAATGGGATGTAGTCGCCTTAGTACAGAATGTTAGAGAAGAATGGGATGTAGCAGCCTTAGTACAGAATGTTAGAGAAGAATGGGATGTAGCCGCCTTAGTACAGAATGTTAGAGAATAATGGGATGTAGTAGAGTTAGTACAGAATGTTAAAGAAGAATGGGATCTGTTAGCCTTAGTACAGAAAGATATTGGAGAATGGGATGTAGTAGCCTTAGTGCAGACTGTTAGTGAAGAATGGGGTGTAGTAGCCTTAGTACAGAATGTTAGAGAAGAATGGGATGTAGTAGCCTTAGTACAGAATTTGGAGAAGAATGGGATGTGTTAGCCTTAGTACAGAATGTTAGAAAAGAATGGGGTGTAGTAGCCTTAGTACATAATGTTAGAGAAGAATAGGATGTAGTAGCCTCAGTACAGAATGTTAGAGAAGAATGGGATGTAGTAGCCTTAGTACAGATAGAGAAGAATGGGATGTAGTAGCCTTAGTACAGCATGATAGAGAAGAATGGGATGTAGTCGCCTTAGTACGGAATGTTAGAGAAGAATGGGATGTAGCAGCCTTAGTACAGAATGTTAGAGAAGAATGGGATGCAGCCGCCTTAATACAGAATGTTAGAGAATAATGGGATGTAGTAGAGTTAGTACAGAAAGTTAGAGAAGAATGGGATGTAGTCACCTTAGTACAGAATGTTAGAGAAGAATGGGATGTAGTAGCCTTAGTACAGAAAGTTGGAGAAGAATGGGATGTAGTAGCCTTAGTAGAGAAAGTTAGAGAAGAATGGGATGTAGTCACCTTAGTACAGAATGTTAGAGAAGAATGGGATGTAGTAGAGTTAGTACAGAATGTTAGCGCAGAATGTTGAGAAGAACAGATTGTAGTAGCCTTAGTACAGAATGTTAAAGAAGAATGGGATGTAGTAACCTTGGGACAGAATGTTAGCACAGAATGTTAGGGAAGAATGGGATGTAGTAGCCTTAGCACAGAATGTTAGAGATGAATGGGAGGTACTAGCCTCAGTACAGAATGTTAGAGAAGAATGTGATGTAGTCGCCTTTGTACAGAATATTAGATAAGAATGGAATGTAGTTGCCTTAGTACAGAATGTTACATAAGAACTGAATGTAGTAGCCTAAGTACAGAATGTTAGTGCAGAATGTTAGAGAAGAACAGGATGTAGCAGCCTTAGTACAGAATGTTAGAGAAGAATGGGATGTAGTAGCCTTAGTACAGAATGTTACAGAAGAACGGGATGTAGTAGCCTTAGTACCGGATGTTAGAGAAGAAATGGATTTAGTAGCCTCAGTACAGAATGTTAGAGAAGAATGCGATGTAGTCACCTTGTACAGAATATTAGATAAGAATGGAATGTAGTAGCCTTAGTACAGAATGTTAGAGAAGAATGGGATGTAGTTGCCTTAGTACAGAATGTTAGAGAAGAATGGGATGTAGTAGCCTTAGTACAGAATGTTAGAGAAGAATGGGATGTAGTAGCCTTAGTACAGAATGTTAGAGAAGAATGAGATGTAGTCACCTTAGTACAGAATGTTAGATAAGAATGGAATGTAGTAGCCTTAGCACAGAATGTTAGAGACGAATGGGGTGTAGTAACATTAGTACACAATGTTAGAGCAGAATGGGATGTAGTAGCCTTAGTACAGAATGTTAGAGAAGAATGGGATGTAGTAGCCTTAGTACAGAAAGTTAGAGAAGAATGGGTTGTAGCAGCCTTAGTACAGAATGTTAGAGAAGAATGGGATGTAGCCGCCTTAATACAGAATGTTAGAGAATAATGGGATGTAGTAGAGTTAGTACAGAAAGTTAGAGAAGAATGGGATGTAGTCACCTTAGTACAGAATGTTAGAGAAGAATGGGATGTAGTAGCCTTAGTACAGAAAGTTGGAGAAGAATGGGATGTAGTAGCCTTAGTAGAGAAAGTTAGAGAAGAATGGGATGTAGTCACCTTAGTACAGAATGTTAGAGAAGAATGGGATGTAGTAGAGTTAGTACAGAATGTTAGCGCAGAATGTTGAGAAGAACAGATTGTAGTAGCCTTAGTACAGAATGTTAAAGAAGAATGGGATGTAGTAACCTTGGGACAGAATGTTAGCACAGAATGTTAGGGAAGAATGGGATGTAGTAGCCTTAGCACAGAATGTTAGAGATGAATGGGAGGTACTAGCCTCAGTACAGAATGTTAGAGAAGAATGTGATGTAGTCGCCTTTGTACAGAATATTAGATAAGAATGGAATGTAGTTGCCTTAGTACAGAATGTTACATAAGAACTGAATGTAGTAGCCTAAGTACAGAATGTTAGTGCAGAATGTTAGAGAAGAACAGGATGTAGCAGCCTTAGTACAGAATGTTAGAGA
Organism: Ambystoma mexicanum; assembly: GCF_040938575.1. Lineage (NCBI taxonomy): Eukaryota > Metazoa > Chordata > Amphibia > Caudata > Ambystomatidae > Ambystoma > Ambystoma mexicanum. The sequence goes on from NC_090926.1 coordinate 869,040,269, forward strand.
AGAATGGGATGTAGTAGCCTTAGTACAGAATGTTACAGAAGAACGGGATGTATTAGCCTTAGTACCGGATGTTAGAGAAGAAATGGATTTAGTAGCCTCAGTACAGAATGTTAGAGAAGAATGCGATGTAGTCACCTTTGTACAGAATATTAGATAAGAATGGAATGTAGTAGCCTTAGTACAGAATGTTAGAGAAGAATGGGATGTAGTAGACTTAGTACAGAATGTTAGAGAAGAATGGGATGTAGTTGCCTTAGTACAGAATGTTAGAGAAGAATGGGATGTAGTAGCCTTAGTACAGAATGTTAGAGAAGAATGGGATGTAGTAGCCTTAGTACAGAATGTTAGAGAAGAATGAGATGTAGTCACCTTAGTACAGAATGTTAGATAAGAATGGAATGTAGTAGCCTTAGCACAGAATGTTAGAGACGAATGGGATGTAGTAACATTAGTACACAATGTTAGAGCAGAATGGGATGTAGTAGCCTTAGTACAGAATGTTAGAGAAGAATGGGATGTAGTAGCCTTAGTACAGAATGTTAGAGAAGAATGGGTTGTAGTAGCCTTAGTACAGATAGAGTAGAATAGGATGTAGTAGCCTTAGTACAGAATGTTATAGAAGAATGGGATGTAGTCGCCTTAGTACAGAGTGTTAGAGAAGAATGGGATGTATTAGCCTTAGTACAGAATGTTAGCGCAGAATGTTAGAGAAGAACGGGATGTGGTAGCCTTAGTACAGAATGTTAAAGAAGAATGGGATGTAGTAGTATTAGTACAGAATGTTAGAGAAGAATGGGATGCAGTAGCTTTAGTACAGAAAGATATTGGAGAATGGGATGTAGTAGCCTTAGTGCAGACTGTTAGTGAAGAATGGGGTGTAGTAGCCTTAGTACAGAATGTTAGAAAAGAATGGGGTGTAGTAGCCTTAGTACATAATGTTAGAGAAGAATAGGATGTAGTAGCCTTAGTACAGAATGTTAGAGAAGAATGGGATGTAGTAGCCTTAGTACAGATAGAGAAGAATGGGATGTAGTAGCCTTAGTACAGCATGTTAGAGAAGAATGGGATGTAGTCGCCTTAGTACAGAATGTTAGTGAAGAATGGGAGGTAGTAGCCTCAGTACAGAATGTTAGAGAAGAATGTGATGTAGTCGCCTTTGTACAGAATATTAGATAAGAATGGAATGTAGTAGCCTTAGTACAGAATGTTAGAGAAGAATGGGATGTAGTAGCCTTAGTACAGAATGTTACAGAAGAACGGGATGTAGTAGCCTTAGTACCGGATGTTAGAGAAGAAATGGATTTAGTAGCCTCAGCACAGAATGTTAGAGAAGAATGCGATGTAGTCGCCTTTGTACAGAATATTGGATAAGAATGGAATGTAGTAGCCTTAGTACAGAATGTTAGAGAAGAATGGGATGTAGTAGCCTTAGTACAGAATGTTAGAGAAGAATGCGATGTAGTAGCCTTAGTACAGAATGTTAGAGAAGAATGGGATGTAGTAGCCTTAGTACAGAATGTTAGAGAAGAATGGGATGTAGTAGCCTTAGTACAGAATGTTAGAGAAGAATGGAATGTAGTAGCCTTAGTACAGAATGTTAGAGAAGAATGGGATGTAGTAGCCTTAGTACAGAATGTTAGAGAAGAATGGGATGTAGTAGCCTTAGTACAGAATGTTACAGAAGAACGGGATGTAGTAGCCTTAGTACCGGATGTTAGAGAAGAAATGGATTTAGTAGCCTCAGCACAGAATGTTAGAGAAGAATGCGATGTAGTCGCCTTTGTACAGAATATTGGATAAGAATGGAATGTAGTAGCCTTAGTAAAGAATGTTAGAGATGAATGGGAGATAGTAGCCTCAGTACAGAATGTTAGAGAAGAATGCGATGTAGTCGCCTTTGTACATAATATTAGATAAGAATGGAATGTAGTTGCCTTAGTACAGAATGTTACATAAGAATGGAATGTGATAGCCTTAGTACAGAATGTTAGTGCAGAATGTTAGAGAAGAACAGGATGTAGCAGCCTTAGTACAGAATGTTAGAGAAGAATGGGATGTAGTAGCCTTAGTACAGAATGTTACAGAAGAACGGGATGTAGTAGCCTTAGTACCGGATGTTAGAGAAAAAATGGATTTAGTAGCCTCAGTACAGAATGTTAGAGAAGAATGCGATGTAGTCGCCTTTGTACAGAATATTAGATAAGAATGGAATGTAGTAGCCTTAGTACAGAATGTTAGAGAAGAATGGGATGTAGTAGCCTTAGTACAGAATGTTAGAGAAGAATGGGATGTAGTAGCCTTAGTACAGAATATTGGATAAGAATGGAATGTAGTAGCCTTAGTACAGAATGTTAGAGAAGAATGGGATGTAGTAGCCTTAGTAAAGAATGTTAGAGATGAATGGGAGATAGTAGCCTCAGTACAGAATGTTAGAGAAGAATGCGATGTAGTCGCCTTTGTACATAATATTAGATAAGAATGGAATGTAGTTGCCTTAGTACAGAATGTTACATAAGAATGGAATGTGATAGCCTTAGTACAGAATGTTAGTGCAGAATGTTAGAGAAGAACAGGATGTAGCAGCCTTAGTACAGAATGTTAGAGAAGAATGGGATGTAGTAGCCTTAGTACAGAATGTTACAGAAGAACGGGATGTAGTAGCCTTAGTACCGGATGTTAGAGAAAAAATGGATTTAGTAGCCTTAGTACAGAATGTTAGAGAAGAATGGGATGTAGTAGCCTTAGTACAGAATGTTAGAGAAGAATGGGATGTAGTAGCCTTAGTACAGAATTTGGAGAAGAATGGGATGTGTTAGCCTTAGTACAGAATGTTAGAAAAGAATGTGGTGTAGTAGCCTTAGTACATAATGTTAGAGAAGAATAGGATGTAGTAGCCTTAGTACAGAATGTTAGAGAAGAATGGGATGTAGTAGCCTTAGTACAGATAGAGAAGAATGGGATGTAGTAGCCTTAGTACAGCATGTTAGAGAAGAATGGGATGTAGCCGCCTTAGTACAGAATGTTAGAGAATAATGGGATGTAGTAGAGTTAGTACAGAAAGTTAGAGAAAAATGGGATGTAGTAGCCTCAGTACAGAATGTTAGAGAAGAATGCGATGTAGTCGCCTTTGTACAGAATGTTAGAGAAGAATGGGATGTAGTAGCCTTAGTACAGAATGTTAGTGCAGAATGTTAGAGAAGAACAGGATGTGGCAGCCTTAGTACAGATAGAGAAGAATGGGATGTAGTAGTCTTAGTACAGATAGAGAAGAATTGGATGTAGTAGCCTTAGTACAGCATGTTAGAGAAGAATGGGATGTAGTCGCCTTAGTACAGAATGTTAGAGAAGAATGGGATGTAGCAGCCTTAGTACAGAATGTTAGAGAAGAATGGGATGTAGCCGCCTTAGTACAGAATGTTAGAGAATAATGGGATGTAGTAGAGTTAGTACAGAATGTTAAAGAAGAATGGGATCTGTTAGCCTTAGTACAGAAAGATATTGGAGAATGGGATGTAGTAGCCTTAGTGCAGACTGTTAGTGAAGAATGGGGTGTAGTAGCCTTAGTACAGAATGTTAGAGAAGAATGGGATGTAGTAGCCTTAGTACAGAATTTGGAGAAGAATGGGATGTGTTAGCCTTAGTACAGAATGTTAGAAAAGAATGGGGTGTAGTAGCCTTAGTACATAATGTTAGAGAAGAATAGGATGTAGTAGCCTCAGTACAGAATGTTAGAGAAGAATGGGATGTAGTAGCCTTAGTACAGATAGAGAAGAATGGGATGTAGTAGCCTTAGTACAGCATGATAGAGAAGAATGGGATGTAGTCGCCTTAGTACGGAATGTTAGAGAAGAATGGGATGTAGCAGCCTTAGTACAGAATGTTAGAGAAGAATGGGATGCAGCCGCCTTAATACAGAATGTTAGAGAATAATGGGATGTAGTAGAGTTAGTACAGAAAGTTAGAGAAGAATGGGATGTAGTCACCTTAGTACAGAATGTTAGAGAAGAATGGGATGTAGTAGCCTTAGTACAGAAAGTTGGAGAAGAATGGGATGTAGTAGCCTTAGTAGAGAAAGTTAGAGAAGAATGGGATGTAGTCACCTTAGTACAGAATGTTAGACAAGAATGGGATGTAGTAGAGTTAGTACAGAATGTTAGCGTAGAATGTTGAGAAGAACAGATTGTAGTAGCCTTAGTACAGAATGTTAAAGAAGAATGGGATGTAGTAACCTTGGGACAGAATGTTAGCACAGAATGTTAGGGAAGAATGGGATGTAGTAGCCTTAGCACAGAATGTTAGAGATGAATGGGAGGTACTAGCCTCAGTACAGAATGTTAGAGAAGAATGTGATGTAGTCGCCTTTGTACAGAATATTAGATAAGAATGGAATGTAGTTGCCTTAGTACAGAATGTTACATAAGAACTGAATGTAGTAGCCTAAGTACAGAATGTTAGTGCAGAATGTTAGAGAAGAACAGGATGTAGCAGCCTTAGTACAGAATGTTAGAGAAGAATGGGATGTAGTAGCCTTAGTACAGAATGTTACAGAAGAACGGGATGTAGTAGCCTTAGTACCGGATGTTAGAGAAGAAATGGATTTAGTAGCCTCAGTACAGAATGTTAGAGAAGAATGCGATGTAGTCACCTTGTACAGAATATTAGATAAGAATGGAATGTAGTAGCCTTAGTACAGAATGTTAGAGAAGAATGGGATGTAGTTGCCTTAGTACAGAATGTTAGAGAAGAATGGGATGTAGTAGCCTTAGTACAGAATGTTAGAGAAGAATGGGATGTAGTAGCCTTAGTACAGAATGTTAGAGAAGAATGAGATGTAGTCACCTTAGTACAGAATGTTAGATAAGAATGGAATGTAGTAGCCTTAGCACAGAATGTTAGAGACGAATGGGGTGTAGTAACATTAGTACACAATGTTAGAGCAGAATGGGATGTAGTAGCCTTAGTACAGAATGTTAGAGAAGAATGGGATGTAGTAGCCTTAGTACAGAAAGTTAGAGAAGAATGGGTTGTAGCAGCCTTAGTACAGAATGTTAGAGAAGAATGGGATGTAGCCGCCTTAATACAGAATGTTAGAGAATAATGGGATGTAGTAGAGTTAGTACAGAAAGTTAGAGAAGAATGGGATGTAGTCACCTTAGTACAGAATGTTAGAGAAGAATGGGATGTAGTAGCCTTAGTACAGAAAGTTGGAGAAGAATGGGATGTAGTAGCCTTAGTAGAGAAAGTTAGAGAAGAATGGGATGTAGTCACCTTAGTACAGAATGTTAGAGAAGAATGGGATGTAGTAGAGTTAGTACAGAATGTTAGCGCAGAATGTTGAGAAGAACAGATTGTAGTAGCCTTAGTACAGAATGTTAAAGAAGAATGGGATGTAGTAACCTTGGGACAGAATGTTAGCACAGAATGTTAGGGAAGAATGGGATGTAGTAGCCCTAGCACAGAATGTTAGAGATGAATGGGAGGTACTAGCCTCAGTACAGAATGTTAGAGAAGAATGTGATGTAGTCGCCTTTGTACAGAATATTAGATAAGAATGGAATGTAGTTGCCTTAGTACAGAATGTTACATAAGAACTGAATGTAGTAGCCTAAGTACAGAATGTTAGTGCAGAATGTTAGAGAAGAACAGGATGTAGCAGCCTTAGTACAGAATGTTAGAGAAGAATGGGATGTAGTAGCCTTAGTACAGAATGTTACAGAAGAACGGGATGTATTAGCCTTAGTACCGGATGTTAGAGAAGAAATGGATTTAGTAGCCTCAGTACAGAATGTTAGAGAAGAATGCGATGTAGTCACCTTTGTACAGAATATTAGATAAGAATGGAATGTAGAAGCCTTAGTACAGAATGTTAGAGAAGAATGGGATGTAGTAGACTTAGTACAGAATGTTAGAGAAGAATGGGATGTAGTTGCCTTAGTACAGAATGTTAGAGAAGAATGGGATGTAGTAGCCTTAGTACAGAATGTTAGAGAAGAATGGGATGTAGTAGCCTTAGTACAGAATGTTAGAGAAGAATGAGATGTAGTCACCTTAGTACAGAATGTTAGATAAGAATGGAATGTAGTAGCCTTAGCACAGAATGTTAGAGACGAATGGGATGTAGTAACATTAGTACACAATGTTAGTGCAGAATGGGATGTAGTAGCCTTAGTACAGAATGTTAGAGAAGAATGGGATGTAGTAGCCTTAGTACAGAAAGTTAGAGAAGAATGGGTTGTAGTAGCCTTAGTACAGATAGAGTAGAATAGGATGTAGTAGCCTTAGTACAGAATGTTATAGAAGAATGGGATGTAGTCGCCTTAGTACAGAGTGTTAGAGAAGAATGGGATGTATTAGCCTTAGTACAGAATGTTAGCGCAGAATGTAAGAGAAGAACGGGATGTGGTAGCCTTAGTACAGAATGTTAAAGAAGAATGGGATGTAGTAGTATTAGTACAGAATGTTAGAGAAGAATGGGATGCAGTAGCTTTAGTACAGAAAGATATTGGAGAATGGGATGTAGTAGCCTTAGTGCAGACTGTTAGTGAAGAATGGGGTGTAGTAGCCTTAGTACAGAATGTTAGAAAAGAATGGGGTGTAGTAGCCTTAGTACATAATGTTAGAGAAGAATAGGATGTAGTAGCCTTAGTACAGAATGTTAGAGAAGAATGGGATGTAGTAGCCTTAGTACAGATAGAGAAGAATGGGATGTAGTAGCCTTAGTACAGCATGTTAGAGAAGAATGGGATGTAGTCGCCTTAGTACAGAATGTTAGAGAAGAATGGGATGTAGCAGCCTTAGTACAGAATGTTAGAGAAGAATGGGATGTAGCCGCCTTAGTACAGAATGTTAGAGAAGAATGGGATGTAGTAGAGTTAGTACAGAAAGTTAGAGAAGAATGGGATGTAGTCACCTTAGTACAGAATGTTAGAGAAGAATGGGATGTAGTAGCCTTAGTACAGAAAGTTGGAGAAGAATAGGATGTAGTAGCCTTAGTACATAAAGTTAGAGAAGAATGGGATGTAGTCACCTTAGTACAGAATGTTAGAGAAGAATGGGATGTAGTAGAGTTAGTACAGAATGTTAGCGCAGAATGTTGAGAAGAACGGATTGTAGTAGCCTTAGTACAGAATGTTAAAGAAGAATGGGATGTAGTAACCTTGGGACAGAATGTTAGCACAGAATGTTAGGGAAGAATGGGATGTAGTAGCCTTAGCACAGAATGTTAGAGAAGAATGGGATGTAGTAGCCTTAGTACAGAATGTTAGAGAAGAATGGGAGGTAGTAGCCTCAGTACAGAATGTTAGAGAAGAATGCGATGTAGTCGCCTTTGTACAGAATATTAGATAAGAATGGAATGTAGTAGCCTTAGTACAGAATGTTAGAGAAGAATGGGATGTAGTAGCCTTAGTACAGAATGTTAGTGCAGAATGTTAGAGAAGAACAGGATGTAGCAGCCTTAGTACAGAATATTAGAGAAGAATGGGATGTAGTAGCCTTAGTACAGAATGTTACAGAAGAACGGGATGTAGTAGCCTTAGTACCGGATGTTAGAGAAGAAACGGATTTAGTAGCCTCAGTACAGAATGTTAGAGAAGAATGCGATGTAGTCGCCTTTGTACAGAATATTAGATAAGAATGGAATGTAGTAGCCTTAGTACAGAATGTTAGAGAAGAATGGGAAGTAGTAGCCTTAGTACAGAATGTTAGAGAAGAATGGGATGTAGTAGCCTTAGTACAGAATTTGGAGAAGAATGGGATGTGTTAGCCTTAGTACAGAATGTTAGAAAAGAATGTGGTGTAGTAGCCTTAGTACATAATGTTAGAGAAGAATAGGATGTAGTAGCCTTAGTACAGAATGTTAGAGAAGAATGGGATGTAGTAGCCTTAGTACAGATAGAGAAGAATGGGATGTAGTAGCCTTAGTACAGCATGTTAGAGAAGAATGGGATGTAGCCGCCTTAGTACAGAATGTTAGAGAATAATGGGATGTAGTAGAGTTAGTACAGAAAGTTAGAGAAGAATGGGATGTAGTAGCCTCAGTACAGAATGTCAGAGAAGAATGCGATGTAGTCGCCTTTGTACAGAATATTAGATAAGAATGGAATGTAGTAGCCTTAGTACAGAATGTTAGAGAAGAATGGGATGTAGTAGCCTTAGTACAGAATGTTAGTGCAGAATGTTAGAGAAGAACAGGATGTGGCAGCCTTAGTACAGATAGAGAAGAATGGGATGTAGTAGTCTTAGTACAGATAGAGAAGAATTGGATGTAGTAGCCTTAGTACAGCATGTTAGAGAAGAATGGGATGTTGTCGCCTTAGTACAGAATGTTAGAGAAGAATGGGATGTAGCAGCCTTAGTACAGAATGTTAGAGAAGAATGGGATGTAACCGCCTTAGTACAGAATGTTAGAGAATAATGGGATGTAGTAGAGTTAGTACAGAATGTTAAAGAAGAATGGGATCTGTTAGCCTTAGTACAGAAAGATATTGGAGAATGGGATGTAGTAGCCTTAGTGCAGACTGTTAGTGAAGAATGGGGTGTAGTAGCCTTAGTACAGAATGTTAGAGAAGAATGGGATGTAGTAGCCTTAGTACAGAATTTGGAGAAGAATGGGATGTGTTAGCCTTAGTACAGAATGTTAGAAAAGAATGGGGTGTAGAAGCCTTAGTACATAATGTTAGAGAAGAATAGGATGTAGTAGCCTCAGTACAGAATGTTAGAGAAGAATGGGATGTAGTAGCCTTAGTACAGATAGAGAAGAATGGGATGTAGTAGCCTTAGTACAGCATGATAGAGAAGAATGGGATGTAGTCGCCTTAGTACGGAATGTTAGAGAAGAATGGGATGTAGCAGCCTTAGTACAGAATGTTAGAGAAGAATGGGATGTAGCCGCCTTAATACAGAATGTTAGAGAATAATTGGATGTAGTAGAGTTAGTACAGAAAGTTAGAGAAGAATGGGATGTAGTCACCTTAGTACAGAATGTTAGAGAAGAATGGGATGTAGTAGCCTTAGTACAGAAAGTTGGAGAAGAATGGGATGTAGTAGCCTTAGTAGAGAAAGTTAGAGAAGAATGGGATGTAGTCACCTTAGTACAGAATGTTAGAGAAGAATGGGATGTAGTAGAGTTAGTACAGAATGTTAGCGCAGAATGTTGAAAAGAACAGATTGTAGTAGCCTTAGTACAGAATGTTAAAGAAGAATGGGATGTAGTAACCTTGGGACAGAATGTTAGCACAGAATGTTAGGGAAGAATGGGATGTAGTAGCCTTAGCACAGAATGTTAGAGAAGAATGGGATGTAGTCGCCTTAGTACAGAATGTTAGAGAAGAATGGGATGTAGCAGCCTTAGTACAGCATGTTAGAGAAGAATGGGATGTAGCCGCCTTAGTACAGAATGTTAGAGAAGAATGGGAGGTAGTAGCCTCAGTACAGAATGTTAGAGAAGAATGCAATGTAGTCGCCTTTGTACAGAATATTAGATAAGAATGGAATGTAGCAGCCTTAGTACAGAATGTTAGAGAAGAATGGGATGTAGTAGCCTTAGTACAGAATGTTAGTGCAGAATGTTAGAGAAGAACAGGATGTAGCAGCCTTAGTACAGAATGTTAGAGAAGAATGCGATGTAGTCGCCTTTGTACAGAATATTAGATAAGAATGGAATGTAGTAGCCTTAGTACAGAATGTTAGAGATGAATCGGAGATAGTAGCCTCAGTACAGAATGTTAGAGAAGAATGCGATGTAGTCGCCTTTGTACATAATATTAGATAAGAATGGAATGTAGTTGCCTTAGTACAGAATGTTACATAAGAATGGAATGTGATAGCCTTAGTACAGAATGTTAGTGCAGAATGTTAGAGAAGAACAGGATGTAGCAGCCTTAGTACAGAATGTTAGAGAAGAATGGGATGTAGTAGCCTTAGTACAGAATGTTACAGAAGAACGGGATGTAGTAGCCTTAGTAACGGATGTTAGAGAAAAATTGGATTTAGTAGCCTCAGTACAGAATGTTAGAGAAGAATGCGATGTAGTCGCCTTTGTACAGAATATTAGATAAGAATGGAATGTAGTAGTCTTAGTACAGAATGTTGGAGAAGAATGGGATGTAGTAGCCTTAGTACAGAATGTTAGAGAAGAATGGGATGTAGTAGCCTTAGTAAAGAATTTGGAGAAGAATGGGATGTGTTAGCCTTAGTACAGAATGTTAGAAAAGAAGGGGGTGTAGTAGCCTTAGTACATAATGTTAGAGAAGAATATGATGTAGTAGCCTTAGTACAGAATGTTAGAGAAGAATGGGATGTAGTAGCCTTAGTACAGATAGAGAAGAATGGGATGTAGTAGCCTTAGTACAGCATGTTAGAGAAGAATGGGATGTAGTCGCCTTAGTACAGAATGTTAGAGAAGAATGGGATGTAGCAGCCTTAGTACAGAATGTTAGAGAAGAATGGGATGTAGCCGCCTTAGTACAGAATGTTAGAGAAGAATGGGAAGTAGTAGAGTTAGTACAGAAAGTTAGAGAAGAATGGGATGTAGTAGCCTCAGTACAGAATGTTAGAGAAGAATGCGATGTAGTCGCCTTTGTACAGAATATTAGATAAGAATGGAATGTAGTAGCCTTAGTACAGAATGTTAGAGAAGAATGGGATGTAGTAGCCTTAGTACAGAATGTTAGTGCAGAATCTTAGAGAAGAACAGGATGTAGCAGCCTTAGTACAGATAGAGAAGAATGGGATGTAGTAGCCTTAGTACAGATAGAGAAGAATGGGATGTAGTAGCCTTAGTACAGCATGTTAGAGAAGAATGGGATGTAATCGCCTTAGTACAGAATGTTAGAGAAGAATGGGATGTAGCAGCCTTAGTACAGAATGTTAGAGAAGAATGGGATGTAGCCGCCTTAGTACAGAATGTTAGAGAAGAATGGGATGTAGTAGAGTTAGTACAGAATGTTAAAGAAGAATGGGATCTGTTAGCCTTAGTACAGAAAGATATTGGAGAATGGGATGTAGTAGCCTTAGTGCAGACTGTTAGTGAAGAATGGGGTGTAGTAGCCTTAGTACAGAATGTTAGAGAAGAATGGGATGTAGTAGCCTTAGTACAGAATTTGGAGAAGAATGGGATGTGTTAGCCTTAGTACAGAATGTTAGAAAAGAATGGGGTGTAGTAGCCTTAGTACATAATGTTAGAGAAGAATAGGATGTAGTAGCCTTAGTACAGAATGTTAGAGAAGAATGGGATGTAGTGGCCTTAGTACAGATAGAGAAGAATTGGATGTAGTAGCCTTAGTACAGCATGTTAGAGAAGAATGGGATGTAGTCGCCTTAGTAAAGAATGTTAGAGAAGAATGGGATGTAGCAGCCTTAGTACAGAATGTTAGAGAAGAATGGGATGTAGCCGCCTTAGTACAGAATGTTAGAGAAGAATGGGATGTAGTAGAGTTAGTACAGAAAGTTAGAGAAGAATGGGATGTAGTCACCTTAGTACAGAATGTTAGAGAAGAATGGGATGTAGTAGCCTTAGTACAGAAAGTTGGAGAAGAATGGGATGTAGTAGCCTTAGTACAGAAAGTTAGAGAAGAATGGGATGTAGTCACCTTAGTACAGAATGTTAGAGAAGAATGGGATGTAGTAGAGTTAGTACAGAATGTTAGCGCAGAATGTTGAGATGAACGGATTGTAGTAGCCTTAGTACAGAATGTTAAAGAAGAATGGGATGTAGTAACCTTGGGATATAATGTTAGCACAGAATGTTAGGGAAGAATGGGATGTAGTAGCCTTAGCACAGAATGTTAGAGAAGAATGGGATGTAGTCGCCTTAGTACAGAATGTTAGAGAAGAATGGGATGTAGCAGCCTTAGTACAGAATGTTAGAGAAGGATGGGATGTAGCTGCCTTAGTACAGAATGTTAGAGAAGAATGGGAGGTAGTAGCCTCAGTACAGAATGTTAGAGAAGAATGCGATGTAGTCGCCTTTGTACAGAATATTAGATAAGAATGGAATGTAGTAGCCTTAGTACAGAATGTTAGAGAAGAATGGGATGTAGTAGCCTTAGTACAGAATGTTACAGAAGAACGGGATGTCGTAGCCTTAGTACCGGATGTTAGAGAAGAAATGGATTTAGTAGCCTCAGTACAGAATGTTAGAGAAGAATGCGATGTAGACGCCTTTGTACAGAATATTAGATAAGAATGGAATGTAGTAGCCTTAGTACAGATTGTTAAGAAGAATGGGATGTAGTCGCCTTAGTAAAGAATGTTAGAGATGAATGGGAGATAGTAGCCTCAGTACAGAATGTTAGAGAAGAATGCGATGTAGTCACCTTTGTACAGAATATTAGATAAGAATGGAATGTAGTTGCCTTAGTACAGAATGTTACATAAGAATGGAATGTGATAGCCTTAGTACAGAATGTTAGTGCAGAATGTTAGAGAAGAACAGGATGTAGCAGCCTTAGTACAGAATGTTAGAGAAGAATGGGATGTAGTAGCCTTAGCACAGAATGTTACAGAAGAACGGGATGTAGTAGCCTTAGTACCGGATGTTAGAGAAAAAATGGATTTAGTAGCCTCAGTACAGAATGTTAGAGAAGAATGCGATGTAGTCGCCTTTGTACAGAATATTAGATAAGAATGGGATGTAGTAGCCTTAGTACAGAATGTTAGAGAAGATTGAGATGTAGTCACCTTAGTACAGAATGTTAGATAAGAATGGAATGTAGTAGCCTTAGCACAGAATGTTAGAGACGAATGGGATGTAGTAACATTAGTACAGAATGTTAGAGCAGAATGGGATGTAGTAGCCTTAGTACAGAATGTGAGAGAAGAATGGGATGTAGTAGCCTTAGTACAGAAAGTTAGTGCAGAATGTTAGAGAAGAACGGGATGTGGTAGCCTTAGTACAGAATGTTAAAGAAGAATGGGATGTAGTAGTATTAGTACAGAATGTTAGAGAAGAAGGGGATGTAGTAACCTTGGTACAGAATGTTATCACAGAATGTTAGGGAAGAATGGGATGCAGTAGCCTTAGCACAGAATGTTAGAGAAGAATGGGATGCAGTAGCTTTAGTACAGAAAGATATTGGAGAATGGGATGTAGTAGCCTTAGTGAAGACTGTTAGTGAAGAATGGGGTGTAGTAGCCTTAGTACGGAATGTTAGAGAAGAATGGGATGTAGTAGCCTTAGTACAGAATTTGGAGACGAATGGGATGTGTTAGCCTTAGTAAAGAATGTTAGAAAAGAATGGGGTGTAGTAGCCTTAGTATATAATGTTAGATAAGAATAGGATGTAGTAGCCTTAGTACAGAATGTTAGAGAAGAATGGGATGTAGTAGCCTTAGTACAGATAGAGAAGAATGGGATGTAGTAGCCTTAGTACAGCATGTTAGAGAAGAATGGGAATTAGTCGCCTTAGTACAGAACGTTAGAGAAGAATGGAATGTAGCAGCCTTAGTACAGAATGTTAGAGAAGAATGGGATGTAGCCGCCTTTGTACAGAATGTTAGAGAAGAATGGGATGTAGTAGCCTTGGTACAGAATGTTAGAGAAGAATGAGATGTAGTCGCCTTAGTACAGAATGTTACATAAGAATGGAATGTAGTAGCCTTAGTACAGAATGTTAGATAATACTGGGATATAGTAGCCTTAATATAGAATGTTAGAAACTATTGGGATGTAGTAGCCTTAGTACAGAATGTTAGTGCAGAATGTGAGAGAAGAACGGGATGTAGCAGCCTTAGTACAGAATGTTAGAGAAGAATGGCACGTAGTAGCTTTAGTACAGAATGTTAGAGAAGAATGGGATGTAGTAGCCTTAGTACAGAATGTTAGAGAAGAATGGGATGTAGTAGCCTTAGTACAGAATGTTAGTGCAGAATGTTAGAGAAGAATGGGATGTAGTAGCCTTAGTACAGAAAGTTGGAGAAGAATGGGATGTAGTAGCCTTAGTACAGAAAGTTAGAGAAGAATGGGATGTAGTCACCTTAGTACAGAAAGTTAGAGAAGAATGAGATGTAGTCACCTTAGCACAGAATGTTAGGGAAGAATGGGATGTAGTAGCCTTAGCACAGAATTTTAGAGAAGAATGGGATGTAGTAGCCTTAGTACAGAATGTTAGAGAAGAATGGGATGTAGTCGCCTTTGTACAGAATATTAGATAAGAATGGAATGTAGCAGCCTTAGTACAGAATGTTAGAGAAGAATGGGATGTAACCGCCTTAGTACAGAATGTTAGAGAATAATGGGATGTAGTAGAGTTAGTACAGAATGTTAAAGAAGAATGGGATCTGTTAGCCTTAGTACAGAAAGATATTGGAGAATGGGATGTAGTAGCCTTAGTGCAGACTGTTAGTGAAGAATGGGGTGTAGTAGCCTTAGTACAGAATGTTAGAGAAGAATGGGATGTAGTAGCCTTAGTACAGAATTTGGAGAAGAATGGGATGTGTTAGCCTTAGTACAGAATGTTAGAAAAGAATGGGGTGTAGAAGCCTTAGTACATAATGTTAGAGAAGAATAGGATGTAGTAGCCTCAGTACAGAATGTTAGAGAAGAATGGGATGTAGTAGCCTTAGTACAGATAGAGAAGAATGGGATGTAGTAGCCTTAGTACAGCATGATAGAGAAGAATGGGATGTAGTCGCCTTAGTACGGAATGTTAGAGAAGAATGGGATGTAGCAGCCTTAGTACAGAATGTTAGAGAAGAATGGGATGTAGCCGCCTTAATACAGAATGTTAGAGAATAATGGGATGTAGTAGAGTTAGTACAGAAAGTTAGAGAAGAATGGGATGTAGTCACCTTAGTACAGAATGTTAGAGAAGAATGGGATGTAGTAGCCTTAGTACAGAAAGTTGGAGAAGAATGGGATGTAGTAGCCTTAGTAGAGAAAGTTAGAGAAGAATGGGATGTAGTCACCTTAGTACAGAATGTTAGAGAAGAATGGGATGTAGTAGAGTTAGTACAGAATGTTAGCGCAGAATGTTGAAAAGAACAGATTGTAGTAGCCTTAGTACAGAATGTTAAAGAAGAATGGGATGTAGTAACCTTGGGACAGAATGTTAGCACAGAATGTTAGGGAAGAATGGGATGTAGTAGCCTTAGCACAGAATGTTAGAGAAGAATGGGATGTAGTCGCCTTAGTACAGAATGTTAGAGAAGAATGGGATGTAGCAGCCTTAGTACAGCATGTTAGAGAAGAATGGGATGTAGCCGCCTTAGTACAGAATGTTAGAGAAGAATGGGAGGTAGTAGCCTCAGTACAGAATGTTAGAGAAGAATGCAATGTAGTCGCCTTTGTACAGAAAGTTGGAGAAGAATGGGATGTAGTAGCCTTAGTACAGAAAGTTAGAGAAGAATGGGATGTAGTCACCTTAGTACAGAAAGTTAGAGAAGAATGAGATGTAGTCACCTTAGCACAGAATGTTAGGGAAGAATGGGATGTAGTAGCCTTAGCACAGAATTTTAGAGAAGAATGGGATGTAGTAGCCTTAGTACAGAATGTTAGAGAAGAATGGGATGTAGTCGCCTTTGTACAGAATATTAGATAAGAATGGAATGTAGCAGCCTTAGTACAGAATGTTAGAGAAGAATGGGATGTAACCGCCTTAGTACAGAATGTTAGAGAATAATGGGATGTAGTAGAGTTAGTACAGAATGTTAAAGAAGAATGGGATCTGTTAGCCTTAGTACAGAAAGATATTGGAGAATGGGATGTAGTAGCCTTAGTGCAGACTGTTAGTGAAGAATGGGGTGTAGTAGCCTTAGTACAGAATGTTAGAGAAGAATGGGATGTAGTAGCCTTAGTACAGAATTTGGAGAAGAATGGGATGTGTTAGCCTTAGTACAGAATGTTAGAAAAGAATGGGGTGTAGAAGCCTTAGTACATAATGTTAGAGAAGAATAGGATGTAGTAGCCTCAGTACAGAATGTTAGAGAAGAATGGGATGTAGTAGCCTTAGTACAGATAGAGAAGAATGGGATGTAGTAGCCTTAGTACAGCATGATAGAGAAGAATGGGATGTAGTCGCCTTAGTACGGAATGTTAGAGAAGAATGGGATGTAGCAGCCTTAGTACAGAATGTTAGAGAAGAATGGGATGTAGCCGCCTTAATACAGAATGTTAGAGAATAATGGGATGTAGTAGAGTTAGTACAGAAAGTTAGAGAAGAATGGGATGTAGTCACCTTAGTACAGAATGTTAGAGAAGAATGGGATGTAGTAGCCTTAGTACAGAAAGTTGGAGAAGAATGGGATGTAGTAGCCTTAGTAGAGAAAGTTAGAGAAGAATGGGATGTAGTCACCTTAGTACAGAATGTTAGAGAAGAATGGGATGTAGTAGAGTTAGTACAGAATGTTAGCGCAGAATGTTGAAAAGAACAGATTGTAGTAGCCTTAGTACAGAATGTTAAAGAAGAATGGGATGTAGTAACCTTGGGACAGAATGTTAGCACAGAATGTTAGGGAAGAATGGGATGTAGTAGCCTTAGCACAGAATGTTAGAGAAGAATGGGATGTAGTCGCCTTAGTACAGAATGTTAGAGAAGAATGGGATGTAGCAGCCTTAGTACAGCATGTTAGAGAAGAATGGGATGTAGCCGCCTTAGTACAGAATGTTAGAGAAGAATGGGAGGTAGTAGCCTCAGTACAGAATGTTAGAGAAGAATGCAATGTAGTCGCCTTTGTACAGATTATTAGATAAGAATGGAATGTAGCAGCCTTAGTACAGAATGTTAGAGAAGAATGGGATGTAGTAGCCTTAGTACAGAATGTTAGTGCAGAATGTTAGAGAAGAACAGGATGTAGCAGCCTTAGTACAGAATGTTAGAGAAGAATGCGATGTAGTCGCCTTTGTACAGAATATTAGATAAGAATGGAATGTAGTAGCCTTAGTACAGAATGTTAGAGATGAATCGGAGATAGTAGCCTCAGTACAGAATGTTAGAGAAGAATGCGATGTAGTCGCCTTTGTACATAATATTAGATAAGAATGGAATGTAGTTGCCTTAGTACAGAATGTTACATAAGAATGGAATGTGATAGCCTTAGTACAGAATGTTAGTGCAGAATGTTAGAGAAGAACAGGATGTAGCAGCCTTAGTACAGAATGTTAGAGAAGAATGGGATGTAGTAGCCTTAGTACAGAATGTTACAGAAGAACGGGATGTAGTAGCCTTAGTAACGGATGTTAGAGAAAAATTGGATTTAGTAGCCTCAGTACAGAATGTTAGAGAAGAATGCGATGTAGTCGCCTTTGTACAGAATATTAGATAAGAATGGAATGTAGTAGTCTTAGTACAGAATGTTGGAGAAGAATGGGATGTAGTAGCCTTAGTACAGAATGTTAGAGAAGAATGGGATGTAGTAGCCTTAGTAAAGAATTTGGAGAAGAATGGGATGTGTTAGCCTTAGTACAGAATGTTAGAAAAGAAGGGGGTGTAGTAGCCTTAGTACATAATGTTAGAGAAGAATATGATGTAGTAGCCTTAGTACAGAATGTTAGAGAAGAATGGGATGTAGTAGCCTTAGTACAGATAGAGAAGAATGGGATGTAGTAGCCTTAGTACAGCATGTTAGAGAAGAATGGGATGTAGTCGCCTTAGTACAGAATGTTAGAGAAGAATGGGATGTAGCAGCCTTAGTACAGAATGTTAGAGAAGAATGGGATGTAGCCGCCTTAGTACAGAATGTTAGAGAAGAATGGGAAGTAGTAGAGTTAGTACAGAAAGTTAGAGAAGAATGGGATGTAGTAGCCTCAGTACAGAATGTTAGAGAAGAATGCGATGTAGTCGCCTTTGTACAGAATATTAGATAAGAATGGAATGTAGTAGCCTTAGTACAGAATGTTAGAGAAGAATGGGATGTAGTAGCCTTAGTACAGAATGTTAGTGCAGAATCTTAGAGAAGAACAGGATGTAGCAGCCTTAGTACAGATAGAGAAGAATGGGATGTAGTAGCCTTAGTACAGATAGAGAAGAATTGGATGTAGTAGCCTTAGTACAGCATGTTAGAGAAGAATGGGATGTAATCGCCTTAGTACAGAATGTTAGAGAAGAATGGGATGTAGCAGCCTTAGTACAGAATGTTAGAGAAGAATGGGATGTAGCCGCCTTAGTACAGAATGTTAGAGAAGAATGGGATGTAGTAGAGTTAGTACAGAATGTTAAAGAAGAATGGGATCTGTTAGCCTTAGTACAGAAAGATATTGGAGAATGGGATGTAGTAGCCTTAGTGCAGACTGTTAGTGAAGAATGGGGTGTAGTAGCCTTAGTACAGAATGTTAGAGAAGAATGGGATGTAGTAGCCTTAGTACAGAATTTGGAGAAGAATGGGATGTGTTAGCCTTAGTACAGAATGTTAGAAAAGAATGGGGTGTAGTAGCCTTAGTACATAATGTTAGAGAAGAATAGGATGTAGTAGCCTTAGTACAGAATGTTAGAGAAGAATGGGATGTAGTGGCCTTAGTACAGATAGAGAAGAATTGGATGTAGTAGCCTTAGTACAGCATGTTAGAGAAGAATGGGATGTAGTCGCCTTAGTAAAGAATGTTAGAGAAGAATGGGATGTAGCAGCCTTAGTACAGAATGTTAGAGAAGAATGGGATGTAGCCGCCTTAGTACAGAATGTTAGAGAAGAATGGGATGTAGTAGAGTTAGTACAGAAAGTTAGAGAAGAATGGGATGTAGTCACCTTAGTACAGAATGTTAGAGAAGAATGGGATGTAGTAGCCTTAGTACAGAAAGTTGGAGAAGAATGGGATGTAGTAGCCTTAGTACAGAAAGTTAGAGAAGAATGGGATGTAGTCACCTTAGTACAGAATGTTAGAGAAGAATGGGATGTAGTAGAGTTAGTACAGAATGTTAGCGCAGAATGTTGAGATGAACGGATTGTAGTAGCCTTAGTACAGAATGTTAAAGAAGAATGGGATGTAGTAACCTTGGGATAGAATGTTAGCACAGAATGTTAGGGAAGAATGGGATGTAGTAGCCTTAGCACAGAATGTTAGAGAAGAATGGGATGTAGTCGCCTTAGTACAGAATGTTAGAGAAGAATGGGATGTAGCAGCCTTAGTACAGAATGTTAGAGAAGGATGGGATGTAGCTGCCTTAGTACAGAATGTTAGAGAAGAATGGGAGGTAGTAGCCTCAGTACAGAATGTTAGAGAAGAATGCGATGTAGTCGCCTTTGTACAGAATATTAGATAAGAATGGAATGTAGTAGCCTTAGTACAGAATGTTAGAGAAGAATGGGATGTAGTAGCCTTAGTACAGAATGTTACAGAAGAACGGGATGTCGTAGCCTTAGTACCGGATGTTAGAGAAGAAATGGATTTAGTAGCCTCAGTACAGAATGTTAGAGAAGAATGCGATGTAGTCGCCTTTGTACAGAATATTAGATAAGAATGGAATGTAGTAGCCTTAGTACAGAATGTTAAGAAGAATGGGATGTAGTCGCCTTAGTAAAGAATGTTAGAGATGAATGGGAGATAGTAGCCTCAGTACAGAATGTTAGAGAAGAATGCGATGTAGTCACCTTTGTACAGAATATTAGATAAGAATGGAATGTAGTTGCCTTAGTACAGAATGTTACATAAGAATGGAATGTGATAGCCTTAGTACAGAATGTTAGTGCAGAATGTTAGAGAAGAACAGGATGTAGCAGCCTTAGTACAGAATGTTAGAGAAGAATGGGATGTAGTAGCCTTAGCACAGAATGTTACAGAAGAACGGGATGTAGTAGCCTTAGTACCGGATGTTAGAGAAAAAATGGATTTAGTAGCCTCAGTACAGAATGTTAGAGAAGAATGCGATGTAGTCGCCTTTGTACAGAATATTAGATAAGAATGGGATGTAGTAGCCTTAGTACAGAATGTTAGAGAAGATTGAGATGTAGTCACCTTAGTACAGAATGTTAGATAAGAATGGAATGTAGTAGCCTTAGCACAGAATGTTAGAGACGAATGGGATGTAGTAACATTAGTACAGAATGTTAGAGCAGAATGGGATGTAGTAGCCTTAGTACAGAATGTGAGAGAAGAATGGGATGTAGTAGCCTTAGTACAGAAAGTTAGTGCAGAATGTTAGAGAAGAACGGGATGTGGTAGCCTTAGTACAGAATGTTAAAGAAGAATGGGATGTAGTAGTATTAGTACAGAATGTTAGAGAAGAAGGGGATGTAGTAACCTTGGTACAGAATGTTATCACAGAATGTTAGGGAAGAATGGGATGCAGTAGCCTTAGCACAGAATGTTAGAGAAGAATGGGATGCAGTAGCTTTAGTACAGAAAGATATTGGAGAATGGGATGTAGTAGCCTTAGTGAAGACTGTTAGTGAAGAATGGGGTGTAGTAGCCTTAGTACGGAATGTTAGAGAAGAATGGGATGTAGTAGCCTTAGTACAGAATTTGGAGACGAATGGGATGTGTTAGCCTTAGTAAAGAATGTTAGAAAAGAATGGGGTGTAGTAGCCTTAGTATATAATGTTAGATAAGAATAGGATGTAGTAGCCTTAGTACAGAATGTTAGAGAAGAATGGGATGTAGTAGCCTTAGTACAGATAGAGAAGAATGGGATGTAGTAGCCTTAGTACAGCATGTTAGAGAAGAATGGGAATTAGTCGCCTTAGTACAGAACGTTAGAGAAGAATGGAATGTAGCAGCCTTAGTACAGAATGTTAGAGAAGAATGGGATGTAGCCGCCTTTGTACAGAATGTTAGAGAAGAATGGGATGTAGTAGCCTTGGTACAGAATGTTAGAGAAGAATGAGATGTAGTCGCCTTAGTACAGAATGTTACATAAGAATGGAATGTAGTAGCCTTAGTACAGAATGTTAGATAATACTGGGATATAGTAGCCTTAATATAGAATGTTAGAAACTATTGGGATGTAGTAGCCTTAGTACAGAATGTTAGTGCAGAATGTGAGAGAAGAACGGGATGTAGCAGCCTTAGTACAGAATGTTAGAGAAGAATGGCACGTAGTAGCTTTAGTACAGAATGTTAGAGAAGAATGGGATGTAGTAGCCTTAGTACAGAATGTTAGAGAAGAATGGGATGTAGTAGCCTTAGTACAGAATGTTAGTGCAGAATGTTAGAGAAGAATGGGATGTAGTAGCCTTAGTACAGAAAGTTGGAGAAGAATGGGATGTAGTAGCCTTAGTACAGAAAGTTAGAGAAGAATGGGATGTAGTCACCTTAGTACAGAAAGTTAGAGAAGAATGAGATGTAGTCACCTTAGCACAGAATGTTAGGGAAGAATGGGATGTAGTAGCCTTAGCACAGAATTTTAGAGAAGAATGGGATGTAGTAGCCTTAGTACAGAATGTTAGAGAAGAATGGGATGTAGTCGCCTTTGTACAGAATATTAGATAAGAATGGAATGTAGTAGCCTTAGTACAGAATGTTAGAGAAGAATGGGATGTAGTAGCCTTAGTACAGAATGTTAGTGCAGAATGTTAGAGAAGAACAGGATGTAGCAGCCTTAGTACAGAATGTTAGAGAAGAATGGGATGTAGTAGCCTTAGTACAGAATGTTAGAGAAGAATGTGATGTAGTCGCCTTTGTACAGAATATTAGATAAGAATGGAATGTAGTAGCCTTAGTACAGAATGTTAGAGAAGAATGGGATGTAGTAGCCTTAGTAAAGAATGTTAGAGATGAATGGGAGATAGTAGCCTCAGTACAGAATGTTAGAGAAGAATGCGATGTAGTCGCCTTTGTACAGAATATTAGATAAGAATGGAATGTCGTTGCCTTAGTACAGAATGTTACATAAGAATGGAATGTGATAGACTTAGTACAGAATGTTAGTGCAGAATGTTAGAGAAGAATGGGATGTAGTAGCCTTAGTACAGAATGTTAGAGAAGAATGGGATGTAGTAGCCTTAGTACAGAAAGTTGGAGAAGAATGGGATGTAGTAGCCTTAGTACAGAAAGTTAGAGAAGAATGGGATGTAGTCACCTTAGTACAGAATGTTAGAGAAGAATGGGATGTAGTAGAGTTAGTACAGAATGTTAGCGCAGAATGTTGAGAAGAACGGATTGTAGTAGCCTTAGTACAGAATGTTAAAGAAGAATGGGATGTAGTAACCTTGGGACAGAATGTTAGCACAGAATGTTAGGGAAGAATGAGATGTAGTAGCCTTAGCACAGAATGTTAGAGAAGAATGGGATGTAGTCGCCTTAGTACAGAATGTTAGAGAAGAATGGGATGTAGTCGCCTCAGTACAGAATGTTAGAGAAGAATGCGATGTAGTCGCCTTTGTACAGAATATTAGATAAGAATGGAATGTAGTAGCCTTAGTACAGAATGTTAGAGAAGAATGGGATGTAGTAGCCTTAGTACAGAATGTTACAGAAGAACGGGATGTAGTAGCCTTAGTACCGGATGTTAGAGAAGAAATGGATTTAGTAGCCTCAGTACAGAATGTTAGAGAAGAATGCGATGTAGTCGCCTTTGTACAGAATATTAGATAAGAATGGAATGTAGTAGCCTTAGTACAGAATGTTAAGAAGAATGGGATGTAGTCGCCTTAGTAAAGAATGTTAGAGATGAATGGGAGATAGTAGCCTCAGTACAGAATGTTAGAGAAGAATGCGATGTAGTCACCTTTGTACAGAATATTAGATAAGAATGGAATGTAGTTGCCTTAGTACAGAATGTTACATAAGAATGGAATGTGATAGCCTTAGTACAGAATGTTAGTGCAGAATGTTAGAGAAGAACAGGATGTAGCAGCCTTAGTACAGAATGTTAGAGAAGAATGGGATGTAGTAGCCTTAGCACAGAATGTTACAGAAGAACGGGATGTAGTAGCCTTAGTACCGGATGTTAGAGAAAAAATGGATTCAGTAGCCTCAGTACAGAATGTTAGATAAGAATGCGATGTAGTCGCCTTTGTACAGATTATTAGATAACAATGGAATGTAGTAGCCTTAGTACAGAATGTTAGAGAAGAATGGGATGTAGTAGCTTTAGTACAGAATGTTAGAGAATAATGGGATGTAGTTGCCTTAGTACAGAATGTTAGAGAAGAATGGGATATAGTAGCCTTAGTACAGAATGTTAGAGAAGAATGGGATGTAGTAGCCTTAGTACAGAATGTTAGAGAAGATTGAGATGTAGTCACCTTAGTACAGAATGTTAGATAAGAATGGAATGTAGTAGCCTTAGCACAGAATGTTAGAGACGAATGGGATGTAGTAACATTAGTACAGAATGTTAGAGCAGAATGGGATGTAGTAGCCTTAGTACAGAATGTTAG
Source organism: Ambystoma mexicanum (assembly GCF_040938575.1). Taxonomy (NCBI): domain Eukaryota; kingdom Metazoa; phylum Chordata; class Amphibia; order Caudata; family Ambystomatidae; genus Ambystoma; species Ambystoma mexicanum. The sequence continues at coordinate 869,063,519 of NC_090926.1, forward strand.
AGAAGAATGGGATGTAGTAGCCTTAGTACAGAAAGTTAGAGAAGAATGGGTTGTAGTAGCCTTAGTACAGAATGTTAGAGAAGAATGGGATGTAGCCGCCTTAGTACAGAGTGTTAGAGAAGAATGGGATGTATTAGCCTTAGTACAGAATGTTAGCGCAGAATGTTAGAGAAGAACGGGATGTGGTAGCCTTAGTACAGAATGTTAAAGAAGAATGGGATGTAGTAGTATTAGTACAGAATGTTAGAGAAGAAGGGGATGTAGTAACCTTGGTACAGAATGTTATCACAGAATGTTAGGGAAGAATGGGATGTAGTAGCCTTAGCAGAGAATGTTAGAGAAGAATGGGATGCAGTAGCTTTAGTACAGAAAGATATTGGAGAATGGGATGTAGTAGCCTTAGTACAGAATTTGGAGACGAATGGGATGTGTTAGCCTTAGTAAAGAATGTTAGAAAAGAATGGGGTGTAGTAGCCTTAGTATATAATGTTAGATAAGAATAGGATGTAGTAGCCTTAGTACAGAATGTTAGAGAAGAATGGGATGTAGTAGCCTTAGTACAGATAGAGAAGAATGGGATGTAGTAGCCTTAGTACAGAATGTTAGAAAAGAATGGGATGTAGTCGCCTTAGTACAGAACGTTAGAGAAGAATGGGATGTAGCAGCCTTAGTACAGAATGTTAGAGAAGAATGGGCTGTAGCCGCCTTTGTACAGAATGTTAGAGAAGAATGGGATGTAGTAGCCTTAGTACAGAATGTTAGAGAAGATTGAGATGTAGTCACCTTAGTACAGAATGTTAGATAAGAATGGAATGTAGTAGCCTTAGCACAGAATGTTAGAGACGAATGGGATGTAGTAACATTAGTACAGAATGTTAGAGCAGAATGGGATGTAGTAGCCTTAGTACAGAATGTGAGAGAAGAATGGGATGTAGTAGCCTTAGTACAGAAAGTTAGTGCAGAATGTTAGAGAAGAACGGGATGTGGTAGCCTTAGTACAGAATGTTAAAGAAGAATGGGATGTAGTAGTATTAGTACAGAATGTTAGAGAAGAAGGGGATGTAGTAACCTTGGTACAGAATGTTATCACAGAATGTTAGGGAAGAATGGGATGCAGTAGCCTTAGCACAGAATGTTAGAGAAGAATGGGATGCAGTAGCTTTAGTACAGAAAGATATTGGAGAATGGGATGTAGTAGCCTTAGTGAAGACTGTTAGTGAAGAATGGGGTGTAGTAGCCTTAGTACGGAATGTTAGAGAAGAATGGGATGTAGTAGCCTTAGTACAGAATTTGGAGACGAATGGGATGTGTTAGCCTTAGTAAAGAATGTTAGAAAAGAATGGGGTGTAGTAGCCTTAGTATATAATGTTAGATAAGAATAGGATGTAGTAGCCTTAGTACAGAATGTTAGAGAAGAATGGGATGTAGTAGCCTTAGTACAGATAGAGAAGAATGGGATGTAGTAGCCTTAGTACAGCATGTTAGAGAAGAATGGGAATTAGTCGCCTTAGTACAGAACGTTAGAGAAGAATGGAATGTAGCAGCCTTAGTACAGAATGTTAGAGAAGAATGGGATGTAGCCGCCTTTGTACAGAATGTTAGAGAAGAATGGGATGTAGTAGCCTTGGTACAGAATGTTAGAGAAGAATGAGATGTAGTCGCCTTAGTACAGAATGTTACATAAGAATGGAATGTAGTAGCCTTAGTACAGAATGTTAGATAATACTGGGATATAGTAGCCTTAATATAGAATGTTAGAAACTATTGGGATGTAGTAGCCTTAGTACAGAATGTTAGTGCAGAATGTGAGAGAAGAACGGGATGTAGCAGCCTTAGTACAGAATGTTAGAGAAGAATGGCACGTAGTAGCTTTAGTACAGAATGTTAGAGAAGAATGGGATGTAGTAGCCTTAGTACAGAATGTTAGAGAAGAATGGGATGTAGTAGCCTTAGTACAGAATGTTAGTGCAGAATGTTAGAGAAGAATGGGATGTAGTAGCCTTAGTACAGAAAGTTGGAGAAGAATGGGATGTAGTAGCCTTAGTACAGAAAGTTAGAGAAGAATGGGATGTAGTCACCTTAGTACAGAAAGTTAGAGAAGAATGAGATGTAGTCACCTTAGCACAGAATGTTAGGGAAGAATGGGATGTAGTAGCCTTAGCACAGAATTTTAGAGAAGAATGGGATGTAGTAGCCTTAGTACAGAATGTTAGAGAAGAATGGGATGTAGTCGCCTTTGTACAGAATATTAGATAAGAATGGAATGTAGTAGCCTTAGTACAGAATGTTAGAGAAGAATGGGATGTAGTAGCCTTAGTACAGAATGTTAGTGCAGAATGTTAGAGAAGAACAGGATGTAGCAGCCTTAGTACAGAATGTTAGAGAAGAATGGGATGTAGTAGCCTTAGTACAGAATGTTAGAGAAGAATGTGATGTAGTCGCCTTTGTACAGAATATTAGATAAGAATGGAATGTAGTAGCCTTAGTACAGAATGTTAGAGAAGAATGGGATGTAGTAGCCTTAGTAAAGAATGTTAGAGATGAATGGGAGATAGTAGCCTCAGTACAGAATGTTAGAGAAGAATGCGATGTAGTCGCCTTTGTACAGAATATTAGATAAGAATGGAATGTCGTTGCCTTAGTACAGAATGTTACATAAGAATGGAATGTGATAGACTTAGTACAGAATGTTAGTGCAGAATGTTAGAGAAGAATGGGATGTAGTAGCCTTAGTACAGAATGTTAGAGAAGAATGGGATGTAGTAGCCTTAGTACAGAAAGTTGGAGAAGAATGGGATGTAGTAGCCTTAGTACAGAAAGTTAGAGAAGAATGGGATGTAGTCACCTTAGTACAGAATGTTAGAGAAGAATGGGATGTAGTAGAGTTAGTACAGAATGTTAGCGCAGAATGTTGAGAAGAACGGATTGTAGTAGCCTTAGTACAGAATGTTAAAGAAGAATGGGATGTAGTAACCTTGGGACAGAATGTTAGCACAGAATGTTAGGGAAGAATGAGATGTAGTAGCCTTAGCACAGAATGTTAGAGAAGAATGGGATGTAGTCGCCTTAGTACAGAATGTTAGAGAAGAATGGGATGTAGTCGCCTCAGTACAGAATGTTAGAGAAGAATGCGATGTAGTCGCCTTTGTACAGAATATTAGATAAGAATGGAATGTAGTAGCCTTAGTACAGAATGTTAGAGAAGAATGGGATGTAGTAGCCTTAGTACAGAATGTTACAGAAGAACGGGATGTAGTAGCCTTAGTACCGGATGTTAGAGAAGAAATGGATTTAGTAGCCTCAGTACAGAATGTTAGAGAAGAATGCGATGTAGTCGCCTTTGTACAGAATATTAGATAAGAATGGAATGTAGTAGCCTTAGTACAGAATGTTAAGAAGAATGGGATGTAGTCGCCTTAGTAAAGAATGTTAGAGATGAATGGGAGATAGTAGCCTCAGTACAGAATGTTAGAGAAGAATGCGATGTAGTCACCTTTGTACAGAATATTAGATAAGAATGGAATGTAGTTGCCTTAGTACAGAATGTTACATAAGAATGGAATGTGATAGCCTTAGTACAGAATGTTAGTGCAGAATGTTAGAGAAGAACAGGATGTAGCAGCCTTAGTACAGAATGTTAGAGAAGAATGGGATGTAGTAGCCTTAGCACAGAATGTTACAGAAGAACGGGATGTAGTAGCCTTAGTACCGGATGTTAGAGAAAAAATGGATTCAGTAGCCTCAGTACAGAATGTTAGATAAGAATGCGATGTAGTCGCCTTTGTACAGATTATTAGATAACAATGGAATGTAGTAGCCTTAGTACAGAATGTTAGAGAAGAATGGGATGTAGTAGCTTTAGTACAGAATGTTAGAGAATAATGGGATGTAGTTGCCTTAGTACAGAATGTTAGAGAAGAATGGGATATAGTAGCCTTAGTACAGAATGTTAGAGAAGAATGGGATGTAGTAGCCTTAGTACAGAATGTTAGAGAAGATTGAGATGTAGTCACCTTAGTACAGAATGTTAGATAAGAATGGAATGTAGTAGCCTTAGCACAGAATGTTAGAGACGAATGGGATGTAGTAACATTAGTACAGAATGTTAGAGCAGAATGGGATGTAGTAGCCTTAGTACAGAATGTTAGAGAAGAATGGGATGTAGTAGCCTTAGTACAGAAAGTTAGAGAAGAATGGGTTGTAGTAGCCTTAGTACAGAATGTTAGAGAAGAATGGGATGTAGCCGCCTTAGTACAGAGTGTTAGAGAAGAATGGGATGTATTAGCCTTAGTACAGAATGTTAGCGCAGAATGTTAGAGAAGAACGGGATGTGGTAGCCTTAGTACAGAATGTTAAAGAAGAATGGGATGTAGTAGTATTAGTACAGAATGTTAGAGAAGAAGGGGATGTAGTAACCTTGGTACAGAATGTTATCACAGAATGTTAGGGAAGAATGGGATGTAGTAGCCTTAGCAGAGAATGTTAGAGAAGAATGGGATGCAGTAGCTTTAGTACAGAAAGATATTGGAGAATGGGATGTAGTAGCCTTAGTACAGAATTTGGAGACGAATGGGATGTGTTAGCCTTAGTAAAGAATGTTAGAAAAGAATGGGGTGTAGTAGCCTTAGTATATAATGTTAGATAAGAATAGGATGTAGTAGCCTTAGTACAGAATGTTAGAGAAGAATGGGATGTAGTAGCCTTAGTACAGATAGAGAAGAATGGGATGTAGTAGCCTTAGTACAGAATGTTAGAAAAGAATGGGATGTAGTCGCCTTAGTACAGAACGTTAGAGAAGAATGGGATGTAGCAGCCTTAGTACAGAATGTTAGAGAAGAATGGGCTGTAGCCGCCTTTGTACAGAATGTTAGAGAAGAATGGGATGTAGTAGCCTTGGTACAGAATGTTAGAGAAGAATGAGATGTAGTCGCCTTAGTACAGAATGTTACATAAGAATGGAATGTAGTAGCCTTAGTACAGAATGTTAGTGCAGAATGTGAGAGAAGAACGGGATGTAGCAGGCTTAGTACAGAATGTTAGAGAAGAATGGCAGGTAGTAGCTTTAGTACAGAATGTTAGAGAAGAATGGGATGTAGTAGCCTTAGTACAGAATGTTAGTGCAGAATGTTAGAGAAGAATGGGATGTAGTAGCCTTAGTACAGAAAGTTGTAGAAGAATGGGATGTAGTAGCCTTAGTACAGAAAGTTAGAGAAGAATGGGATGTAGTCACCTTAGTACAGAATGTTAGAGAAGAATGGGATGAAGTAGAGTTAGTACAGAATGTTAGCGCAGAATGTTGAGAAGAACTGATTGTAGTAGCCTTAGTACAGAATGTTAAAGAAGAATGGGATGTAGTAACCTTGGGACAGAATGTTAGCACAGAATGTTAGGGAAGAATGGGATGTAGTAGCCTTAGCACAGAATTTTAGAGAAGAATGGGATGTAGTAGCCTTAGTACAGAATGTTAGAGAAGAATGGGAGGTAGTAGCCTCAGTACAGAATGTTAGAGAAGAATGCGATGTAGTCGCCTTTGTACAGAATATTAGATAAGAATGGAATGTAGTAGCCTTAGTACAGAATGTAAGAGAAGAATGGGATGTAGTAGCCTTAGTACAGAATGTTAGTGCAGAATGTTAGAGAAGAACAGGATGTAGCAGCCTTAGTACAGAATGTTAGAGAAGAATGGGATGTAGTAGCCTTATTACAGAATGTTAGAGAAGAATGTGATGTAGTCGCCTTTGTACAAAATATTAGATAAGAATGGAATGTAGTAGCCTTAGTACAGAATGTTAGAGAAGAATGGGATGTAGTAGCCTTAGTAAAGAATGTTAGAGATGAATGGGAGATAGTAGCCTCAGTATAGAATGTTAGAGAAGAATGCGATGTAGTCGCCTTTGTACAGAATATTAGATAAGAATGGAATGTCGTTGCATTAGTACAGAATGTTACATAAGAATGGAATGTGATAGCCTTAGTACAGAATGTTAGTGCAGAATGTTAGAGAAGAATGGGATGTAGTAGCCTTAGTACAGAATGTTAGAGACGAATGGGATGTAGTAGCCTTAGTACAGAATGTTACAGAAGAACGGGATGTAGTAGCCTTAGTACAGAATGTTAGAGAAAAAATGGATTTAGTAGCCTCAGTACAGAATGTTAGAGAAGAATGCGATGTAGTCGCCTTTGTACAGAATATTAGATAAGAATGGAATGTAGTAGCCTTAGTACAGAATGTTAGAGAAGAATGGGATGTAGTAGCCTTAGTACAGAATGTTAGAGATTAATGGGATGTAGGTGCCTTAGTACAGAATGTTAGAGAAGAATGGGATGTAGTAGCCTTAGTACAGAATGTTAGAGAAGAATGGGATGTAGTAGCCTTAGTACAGAATGTTAGAGAAGATTGAGATGTAGTCACCTTAGTACAGAATGTTAGATAAGAATGGAATGTAGTAGCCTTAGCACAGAATGTTAGAGACGAATGGGATGTAGTAACATTAGTACAGAATGTTAGAGCAGAATGAGGTGTAGTAGCCTTAGTACAGAATGTTAGAGAAGAATGGTATGTAGTAGCCTTAGTACAGATAGAGTAGAATAGGATGTAGTAGCCTTAGTACAGAATGTTAAAGAAGAATGGGATGTAGCCGCCTTAGTACAGAGTGTTAGAGAAGAATGGGATATATTAGCCTTAGTACAGAATGTTAGCGCAGAATGTTAGAGAAGATTGGGATGTGGTAGCCTTAGTACAGAATGTTAAAGAAGAATGGGATGTAGTAGTATTAGTACAGAATGTTAAAGAAGAATGGGATGTAGTAGTATTAGTACAGAATGTTAGAGAAGAAGGGGATGTAGTAAAATTGGTACAGAATGTTATCACAGAATGTTAGGGAAGAATGGGATGTAGTAGCCTTAGCACAGAATGTTAGAGAAGAATGGGAGGTAGTAGCCTCAGTACAGAATGTTAGAGAAGAATGCGATGTAGTCGCCTTTGTACAGAATATTAGATAAGAATGGAATGTAGCAGCCTTAGTACAGAATGTTAGAGAAGAATGGGATGTAGTAGCCTTAGTACAGAATGTTAGTGTAGAATGTTAGAGAAGAACAGGATGTAGCAGCCTTAGTACAGAATGTTAGAGAAGAATGGGATGTAGTAGCCTTAGTACAGAATGTTACAGAAGAATGGGATGTAGTAGCCTTAGTACCGGATGTTAGAGAAGAAATGGATTTAGTAGCCTCAGTACAGAATGTTAGAGAAGAATGCGATGTAGTCGCCTTTGTACAGAATATTAGATAAGAATGGAATGTAGTAGCCTTAGTACAGAATGTTAGAGATGAATGGGAGATAGTAGCCTCAGTACAGAATGTTAGAGAAGAATGCGATGTAGTCGCCTTTGTACATAATATTAGATAAGAATGGAATGTAGTTGCCTTAGTACAGAATGTTACATAAGAATGGAATGTGATAGCCTTAGTACAGAATGTTAGTGCAGAATGTTAGAGAAGAACAGGATGTAGCAGCCTTAGTACAGAATGTTAGAGAAGAATGGGATGTAGTAGCCTTAGAACAGAATGTTACAGAAGAACGGGATGTAGTAGCCTTAGTAACGGATGTTAGAGAAAAATTGGATTTAGTAGCCTCAGTACAGAATGTTAGAGAAGAATGCGATGTAGTCGCCTTTGTACAGAATATTAGATAAGAATGGAATGTAGTAGTCTTAGTACAGAATGTTGGAGAAGAATGGGATGTAGTAGCCTTAGTACAGAATGTTAGAGAAGAATGGGATGTAGTAGCCTTAGTAAAGAATTTGGAGAAGAATGGGATGTGTTAGCCTTAGTACAGAATGTTAGAAAAGAATGGGGTTTAGTAGCCTTAGTACATAATGTTAGAGAAGAATATGATGTAGTAGCCTTAGTACAGAATGTTAGAGAAGAATGGGATGTAGTAGCCTTAGTACAGATAGAGAAGAATGGGATGTAGTAGCCTTAGTACAGCATGTTAGAGAAGAATGGGATGTAGTTGCCTTAGTACAGAATGTTAGAGAAGAATGGGATGTAGCAGCCTTAGTACAGAATGTTAGAGAAGAATGGGATGTAGCCGCCTTAGTACAGAATGTTAGAGAAGAATGGGAAGTAGTAGAGTTAGTACAGAAAGTTAGAGAAGAATGGGATGTAGTAGCCTCAGTACAGAATGTTAGAGAAGAATGCGATGTAGTCGTCTTTGTACAGAATATTAGATAAGAATGGAATGTAGTAGCCTTAGTACAGAATGTTAGAGAAGAATGGGATGTAGTAGCCTTAGTACAGAATGTTAGTGCAGAATCTTAGAGAAGAACAGGATGTAGCAGCCTTAGTACAGATAGAGAAGAATGGGATGTAGTAGCCTTAGTACAGATAGAGAAGAATGGGATGTAGTAGCCTTAGTACAGCATGTTAGAGAAGAATGGGATGTAGTCGCCTTAGTACAGAATGTTAGAGAAGAATGGGATGTAGCAGCCTTAGTACAGAATGTTAGAGAAGAATGGGATGTAGCCGCCTTAGTACAGAATGTTAGAGAAGAATGGGATGTAGTAGAGTTAGTACAGAATGTTAAAGAAGAATGGGATCTGTTAGCCTTAGTACAGAAAGATATTGGAGAATGGGATGTAGTAGCCTTAGTGCAGACTGTTAGTGAAGAATGGGGTGTAGTAGCCTTAGTACAGAATGTTAGAGAAGAATGGGATGTAGCCGCCTTAGTACAGAATTTGGAGAAGAATGGGATGTGTTAGCCTTAGTACAGAATGTTAGAAAAGAATGGGGTGTAGTAGCCTTAGTACATAATGTTAGAGAAGAATAGGATGTAGTAGCCTTAGTACAGAATGTTAGAGAAGAATGGGATGTAGTGGCCTTAGTACAGATAGAGAAGAATGGGATGTAGTAGCCTTAGTACAGCATGTTAGAGAAGAATGGGATGTAGTCGCCTTAGTAAAGAATGTTAGAGAAGAATGGGATGTAGCAGCCTTAGTACAGAATGTTAGAGAAGAATGGGATGTAGCCGCCTTAGTACAGAATGTTAGAGAAGAATGGGATGTAGTAGAGTTAGTACAGAAAGTTAGAGAAGAATGGGATGTAGTCACCTTAGTACAGAATGTTAGAGAAGAATGGGATGTAGTAGCCTTAGTACAGAAAGTTGGAGAAGAATGGGATGTAGTAGCCTTAGTACAGAAAGTTAGAGAAGAATGGGATGTAGTCACCTTAGTACAGAATGTTAGAGAAGAATGGGATGTAGTAGAGTTAGTACAGAATGTTAGCGCAGAATGTTGAGATGAACGGATTGTAGTAGCCTTAGTACAGAATGTTAAAGAAGAATGGGATGTAGTAACCTTGGGATAGAATGTTAGCACAGAATGTTAGGGAAGAATGGGATGTAGTAGCCTTAGCACAGAATGTTAGAGAAGAATGGGATGTAGTCGCCTTAGTACAGAATGTTAGAGAAGAATGGGATGTAGCAGCCTTAGTACAGAATGTTAGAGAAGGATGGGATGTAGCTGCCTTAGTACAGAATGTTAGAGAAGAATGGGAGGTAGTAGCCTCAGTACAGAATGTTAGAGAAGAATGCGATGTAGTCGCCTTTGTACAGAATATTAGATAAGAATGGAATGTAGTAGCCTTAGTACAGAATGTTAGAGAAGAATGGGATGTAGTAGCCTTAGTACAGAATGTTACAGAAGAACGGGATGTAGTAGCCTTAGTACCGGATGTTAGAGAAGAAATGGATTTAGTAGCCTCAGTACAGAATGTTAGAGAAGAATGCGATGTAGTCGCCTTTGTACAGAATATTAGATAAGAATGGAATGTAGTAGCCTTAGTACAGAATGTTAAGAAGAATGGGATGTAGTCGCCTTAGTAAAGAATGTTAGAGATGAATGGGAGATAGTAGCCTCAGTACAGAATGTTAGAGAAGAATGCGATGTAGTCACCTTTGTACAGAATATTAGATAAGAATGGAATGTAGTTGCCTTAGTACAGAATGTTACATAAGAATGGAATGTGATAGCCTTAGTACAGAATGTTAGTGCAGAATGTTAGAGAAGAACAGGATGTAGCAGCCTTAGTACAGAATGTTAGAGAAGAATGGGATGTAGTAGCCTTAGCACAGAATGTTACAGAAGAACGGGATGTAGTAGCCTTAGTACCGGATGTTAGAGAAAAAATGGATTTAGTAGCCTCAGTACAGAATGTTAGAGAAGAATGCGATGTAGTCGCCTTTGTACAGAATATTAGATAAGAATGGAATGTAGTAGCCTTAGTACAGAATGTTAGAGAAGAATGGGATGTAGTAGCTTTAGTACAGAATGTTAGAGAATAATGGGAGGTAGTTGCCTTAGTACAGAATGTTAGAGAAGAATGGGATGTAGTAGCCTTAGTACAGAATGTTAGAGAAGAATGGGATGTAGTAGCCTTAGTACAGAATGTTAGAGAAGATTGAGATGTAGTCACCTTAGTACAGAATGTTAGATAAGAATGGAATGTAGTAGCCTTAGCACAGAATGTTAGAGACGAATGGGATGTAGTAACATTAGTACAGAATGTTAGAGCAGAATGGGATGTAGTAGCCTTAGTACAGAATGTGAGAGAAGAATGGGATGTAGTAGCCTTAGTACAGAAAGTTAGTGCAGAATGTTAGAGAAGAACGGGATGTGGTAGCCTTAGTACAGAATGTTAAAGAAGAATGGGATGTAGTAGTATTAGTACAGAATGTAAGAGAAGAAGGGGATGTAGTAACCTTGGTACAGAATGTTATCACAGAATGTTAGGGAAGAATGGGATGCAGTAGCCTTAGCACAGAATGTTAGAGAAGAATGGGATGCAGTAGCTTTAGTACAGAAAGATATTGGAGAATGGGATGTAGTAGCCTTAGTGAAGACTGTTAGTGAAGAATGGGGTGTAGTAGCCTTAGTACGGAATGTTAGAGAAGAATGGGATGTAGTAGCCTTAGTACAGAATTTGGAGACGAATGGGATGTGTTAGCCTTAGTAAAGAATGTTAGAAAAGAATGGGGTGTAGTAGCCTTAGTATATAATGTTAGATAAGAATAGGATGTAGTAGCCTTAGTACAGAATGTTAGAGAAGAATGGGATGTAGTAGCCTTAGTACAGATAGAGAAGAATGGGATGTAGTAGCCTTAGTACAGCATGTTAGAGAAGAATGGGATGTAGTCGCCTTAGTACAGAACGTTAGAGAAGAATGGGATGTAGCAGCCTTAGTACAGAATGTTAGAGAAGAATGGGATGTAGCCGCCTTTGTACAGAATGTTAGAGAAGAATGGGATGTAGTAGCCTTGGTACAGAATGTTAGATAAGAATGAGATGTAGTCGCCTTAGTACAGAATGTTACATAAGAATGGAATGTAGTAGCCTTAGTACAGAATGTTAGATAATACTGGGATATAGTAGCCTTAATATAGAATGTTAGAGACTATTGGGATGTAGTAGCCTTAGTACAGAATGTTAGTGCAGAATGTGAGAGAAGAACGGGATGTAGCAGCCTTAGTACAGAATGTTAGAGAAGAATGGCACGTAGTAGCTTTAGTACAGAATGTTAGAGAAGAATGGGATGTAGTAGCCTTAGTACAGAATGTTAGAGAAGAATGGGATGTAGTAGCCTTAGTACAGAATGTTAGTGCAGAATGTTAGAGAAGAATGGGATGTAGTAGCCTTAGTACAGAAAGTTGGAGAAGAATGGGATGTAGTAGCCTTAGTACAGAAAGTTAGAGAAGAATGGGATGTAGTCAGCTTAGTACAGAATGTTAGAGAAGAATGGGATGTAGTAGTCTTAGTACAGAATGTTAGCACAGAATGTTAGAGAAGAATGGGAGGTAGTAGCCTTAGCACAGAATGTTAGAGATGAATGGGATGTAGTAACATTATTACAGAATGTTGTAGAAGAATGGGATGTAGTAGCCATAACACAGAATGTTAGAGAAGAATGTTAGTGCAGAATGTTAGAGAAGAACGGGATGTAGTAGCCTTAGTACAGAATGTAAGAGAAGAATGGGATGTAGTAGTCTTAGTACAGAATGTTAGCACAGAATGTTAGAGAAGAATGGAATGTAGTAGCCTTAGCACAGAATGTTAGAGAAGAATGGGATGTAGTAACATTAGTACAGAATGTTGTAGAAGAATGGGATGTAGTAGCCTTAGTACAGAATTTTAGAGAAGAATGGGATGTAGTAGCCTTAGTACAGAAAGTTAGAGAAGAATGGGATGTACTAGCCTTAGTACACAATGTTAGAGAATAATGGGATGTAGTCACCTTAGTACAGAATGTTAGAGAAGAATGGGATGTAGTAGAGTTAGTACAGAAAGTTAGAGAAGAATGGGATGTAGTCAGCTTAGTACAGAATCTTAGAGACGAATGGGATGTAGTAGCCTTAGTACAGAAAGTTGGAGAAGAATGGGATGTAGTAGCCTTAGTACAGAAAGTTAGAGAAGAATGGGATGTAGTCACCTTAGTACAGAATGTTAGCGAAGAATGGGATGTAGTAGATTTAGTACAGAATGTTAGCACAGAATGTTGAGAAGAACGGATTGTAGTAGCCTTAGTACAGAATGTTAAAAAAGAATGGGATGTAGTAACCTTGGGACAGAACGTTAGCACAGAATGTTAGGGAAGAATGTGATGTAGTAGCTTTAGCACAGAATGTTGGAGAAGAATGGGATATAGTAGCCTTAGTACAGAATGTTAGAGAAGAATGGGAGGTAGTAGCCTCAGTACAGAATGTTAGAGAAGAATGCGATGTAGTCGCCTTTGTACAGAATATTAGATAAGAATGGAATGTAGTAGCCTTAGTACAGAATGTTAGAGAAGAATGGGATGTAGTAGCCTTAGTACAGAATGTTAGTGCAGAATGTTAGAGAAGAACAGGATGTAGCAGCCTTAGTACCGAATGTTAGAGAAGAATGTGATGTAGTAGCCTTAGTACAGAATGTTACAGAAGAACGGGATGTAGTAGCCTTAGTACCAGATGTTAGAGAAGAAATGGATTTAGTAGCCTCAGTACAGGATGTTAGAGAAGAATGCGATGTAGTCGCCTTTGTATAGAATATTAGATAGGAAGGGAATGTAGTAGCCTTAGTACAGAATGTTAGAGAAGAATGGGATGTAGTAGCCTTAGTACAGAATGTTAGAGATGAATGGGAGGTACTAGCCTCAGTACAGAATGTTAGAGAAGAATGTGATGTAGTCGCCTTTGTACAGAATATTAGATAAGAATGGAATGTAGTTGCCTTAGTACAGAATGTTACATAAGAACTGAATGTAGTAGCCTAAGTACAGAATGTTAGTGCAGAATGTTAGAGAAGAACAGGATGTAGCAGCCTTAGTACAGAATGTTAGAGAAGAATGGGATGTAGTAGCCTTAGTACAGAATGTTACAGAAGAACGGGATGTAGTAGCCTTAGTACCGGATGTTAGAGAAGAAATGGATTTAGTAGCCTCAGTACAGAATGTTAGAGAAGAATGCGATGTAGTCACCTTTGTACAGAATATTAGATAAGAATGGAATGTAGTAGCCTTAGTACAGAATGTTAGAGAAGAATGGGATGTAGTAGCCTTAGTACAGAATGTTAGAGAAGAATGGGATGTAGTTGCCTTAGTACAGAATATTAGAGAAGAATGGGATGTAGTAGCCTTAGTACAGAATGTTAGAGAAGAATGGGATGTAGTAGCCTTAGTACAGAATGTTAGAGAAGAATGAGATGTAGTCACCTTAGTACAGAATGTTAGATAAGAATGGAATGTAGTAGCCTTAGCACAGAATGTTAGAGACGAATGGGATGTAGTAACATTAGTACACAATGTTAGAGCAGAATGGGATGTAGTAGCCTTAGTACAGAATGTTAGAGAAGAATGGGATGTAGTAGCCTTAGTACAGAAAGTTAGAGAAGAATGGGTTGTAGTAGCCTTAGTACAGATAGAGTAGAATAGGATGTAGTAGCCTTAGTACAGAATGTTAGAGAAGAATGGGATGTAGTCGCCTTAGTACAGAGTGTTAGAGAAGAATGGGATGTATTAGCCTTAGTACAGAATGTTACAGAAGAACGGGATGTAGTAGCCTTAGTACCGGATGTTAGAGAAGAAATGGATTTAGTAGCCTCAGTACAGAATGTTAGAGAAGAATGCGATGTAGTCGCCTTTGTACAGAATATTAGATAAGAATGGAATGTAGTAGCCTTAGTACAGAATGTTAGAGATGAATGGGAGATAGTAGCCTCAGTACAGAATGTTAGAGAAGAATGCGATGTAGTCGCCTTTGTACATAATATTAGATAAGAATGGAATGTAGTTGCCTTAGTACAGAATGTTACATAAGAATGGAATGTGATAGCCTTAGTACAGAATGTTAGTGCAGAATGTTAGAGAAGAACAGGATGTAGCAGCCTTAGTACAGAATGTTAGAGAAGAATGGGATGTAGTAGCCTTAGTACAGAATGTTACAGAAGAACGGGATGTAGTAGCCTTAGTAACGGATGTTAGAGAAAAATTGGATTTAGTAGCCTCAGTACAGAATGTTAGAGAAGAATGCGATGTAGTCGCCTTTGTACAGAATATTAGATAAGAATGGAATGTAGTAGTCTTAGTACAGAATGTTGGAGAAGAATGGGATGTAGTAGCCTTAGTAAAGAATTTGGAGAAGAATGGGATGTGTTAGCCTTAGTACAGAATGTTAGAAAAGAATGGGGTGTAGTAGCCTTAGTACATAATGTTAGAGAAGAATATGATGTAGTAGCCTTAGTACAGAATGTTAGAGAAGAATGGGATGTAGTAGCCTTAGTACAGATAGAGAAGAATGGGATGTAGTCGCCTTAGTACAGAATGTTAGAGAAGAATGGGATGTAGCAGCCTTAGTACAGAATGTTAGAGAAGAATGGGAAGTACTAGAGTTAGTACAGAAAGTTAGAGAAGAATGGGATGTAGTAGCCTCAGTACAGAATGTTAGAGAAGAATGCGATGTAGTCGTCTTTGTACAGAATATTAGATAAGAATGGAATGTAGTAGCCTTAGTACAGAATGTTAGAGAAGAATGGGATGTAGTAGCCTTAGTACAGAATGTTAGTGCAGAATCTTAGAGAAGAACAGGATGTAGCAGCCTTAGTACAGATAGAGAAGAATGGGATGTAGTAGCCTTAGTACAGATAGAGAAGAATGGGATGTAGTAGCCTTAGTACAGCATGTTAGAGAAGAATGGGATGTAGTCGCCTTAGTACAGAATGTTAGAGAAGAATGGGATGTAGCAGCCTTAGTACAGAATGTTAGAGAAGAATGGGATGTAGCCGCCTTAGTACAGAATGTTAGAGAAGAATGGGATGTAGTAGAGTTAGTACAGAATGTTAAAGAAGAATGGGATCTGTTAGCCTTAGTACAGAAAGATATTGGAGAATGGGATGTAGTAGCCTTAGTGCAGACTGTTAGTGAAGAATGGGGTGTAGTAGCCTTAGTACAGAATGTTAGAGAAGAATGGGATGTAGTAGCCTTAGTACAGAATTTGGAGAAGAATGGGATGTGTTAGCCTTAGTACAGAATGTTAGAAAAGAATGGGGTGTAGTAGCCTTAGTACATAATGTTAGAGAAGAATAGGATGTAGTAGCCTTAGTACAGAATGTTAGAGAAGAATGGGATGTAGTGGCCTTAGTACAGATAGAGAAGAATGGGATGTAGTAGCCTTAGTACAGCATGTTAGAGAAGAATGGGATATAGTCGCCTTAGTAAAGAATGTTAGAGAAGAATGGGATGTAGCAGCCTTAGTACAGAATGTTAGAGAAGAATGGGATGTAGCCGCCTTAGTACAGAATGTTAGAGAAGAATGGGATGTAGTAGAGTTAGTACAGAAAGTTAGAGAAGAATGGGATGTAGTCACCTTAGTACAGAATGTTAGAGAAGAATGGGATGTAGTAGCCTTAGTACAGAAAGTTGGAGAAGAATGGGATGTAGTAGCCTTAGTACAGAAAGTTAGAGAAGAATGGGATGTAGTCACCTTAGTACAGAATGTTAGAGAAGAATGGGATGTAGTAGAGTTAGTACAGAATGTCAGCGCAGAATGTTGAGATGAACGGATTGTAGTAGCCTTAGTACAGAATGTTAAAGAAGAATGGGATGTAGTAACCTTGGGATAGAATGTTAGCACAGAATGTTAGGGAAGAATGGGATGTAGTAGCCTTAGCACAGAATGTTAGAGAAGAATGGGATGTAGTCGCCTTAGTACAGAATGTTAGAGAAGAATGGGATGTAGCAGCCTTAGTACAGAATGTTAGAGAAGGATGGGATGTAGCTGCCTTAGTACAGAATGTTAGAGAAGAAAGGGAGGTAGTAGCCTCAGTACAGAATGTTAGAGAAGAATGCGATGTAGTCGCCTTTGTACAGAATATTAGATAAGAATGGAATGTAGTAGCCTTAGTACAGAATGTTAGAGAAGAATGGGATGTATTAGCCTTAGTACAGAATGTTACAGAAGAACGGGATGTAGTAGCCTTAGTACCGGATGTTAGAGAAGAAATGGATTTAGTAGCCTCAGTACAGAATGTTAGAGAAGAATGCGATGTAGTCGCCTTTGTACAGAATATTAGATAAGAATGGAATGTAGTAGCCTTAGTACAGAATTTTAAGAAGAATGGGATGTAGTCGCCTTAGTAAAGAATGTTAGAGATGAATGGGAGATAGTAGCCTCAGTACAGAATGTTAGAGAAGAATGCGATGTAGTCACCTTTGTACAGAATATTAGATAAGAATGGAATGTAGTTGCCTTAGTACAGAATGTTACATAAGAATGGAATGTGATAGCCTTAGTACAGAATGTTAGTGCAGAATGTTAGAGAAGAACAGGATGTAGCAGCCTTAGTACAGAATGTTAGAGAAGAATGGGATGTAGTAGCCTTAGCACAGAATGTTACAGAAGAACGGGATGTAGTAGCCTTAGTACCGGATGTTAGAGAAAAAATGGATTTAGTAGCCTCAGTACAGAATGTTAGAGAAGAATGCGATGTAGTCGCCTTTGTACAGAATATTAGATAAGAATGGAATGTAGTAGCCTTAGTACAGAATGTTAGAGAAGAATGGGATGTAGTAGCTTTAGTACAGAATGTTAGAGAATAATGGGAGGTAGTTGCCTTAGTACAGAATGTTAGAGAAGAATGGGATGTAGTAGCCTTAGTACAGAATGTTAGAGAAGAATGGGATGTAGTAGCCTTAGTACAGAATGTTAGAGAAGATTGAGATGTAGTCACCTTAGTACAGAATGTTAGATAAGAATGGAATGTAGTAGCCTTAGCACAGAATGTTAGAGACGAATGGGATGTAGTAACATTAGTACAGAATGTTAGAGCAGAATGGGATGTAGTAGCCTTAGTACAGAATGTGAGAGAAGAATGGGATGTAGTAGCCTTAGTACAGAAAGTTAGTGCAGAATGTTAGAGAAGAACGGGATGTGGTAGCCTTAGTACAGAATGTTAAAGAAGAATGGGATGTAGTAGTATTAGTACAGAATGTTAGAGAAGAAGGGGATGTAGTAACCTTGGTACAGAATGTTATCACAGAATGTTAGGGAAGAATGGGATGCAGTAGCCTTAGCACAGAATGTTAGAGAAGAATGGGATGCAGTAGCTTTAGTACAGAAAGATATTGGAGAATGGGATGTAGTAGCCTTAGTGAAGACTGTTAGTGAAGAATGGGGTGTAGTAGCCTTAGTACGGAATGTTAGAGAAGAATGGGATGTAGTAGCCTTAGTACAGAATTTGGAGACGAATGGGATGTGTTAGCCTTAGTAAAGAATGTTAGAAAAGAATGGGGTGTAGTAGCCTTAGTATATAATGTTAGATAAGAATAGGATGTAGTAGCCTTAGTACAGAATGTTAGAGAAGAATGGGATGTAGTAGCCTTAGTACAGATAGAGAAGAATGGGATGTAGTAGCCTTAGTACAGCATGTTAGAGAAGAATGGGATGTAGTCGCCTTAGTACAGAACGTTAGAGAAGAATGGGATGTAGCAGCCTTAGTACAGAATGTTAGAGAAGAATGGGATGTAGCCGCCTTTGTACAGAATGTTAGAGAAGAATGGGATGTAGTAGCCTTGGTACAGAATGTTAGATAAGAATGAGATGTAGTCGCCTTAGTACAGAATGTTACATAAGAATGGAATGTAGTAGCCTTAGTACAGTATGTTAGATAATACTGGGATATAGTAGCCTTAATATAGAATGTTAGAGACTATTGGGATGTAGTAGCCTTAGTACAGAATGTTAGTGCAGAATGTGAGAGAAGAACGGGATGTAGCAGCCTTAGTACAGAATGTTAGAGAAGAATGGCACGTAGTAGCTTTAGTACAGAATGTTAGAGAAGAATGGGATGTAGTAGCCTTAGTACAGAATGTTAGAGAAGAATGGGATGTAGTAGCCTTAGTACAGAATGTTAGTGCAGAATGTTGGAGAAGAATGGGATGTAGTAGCCTTAGTACAGAAAGTTGGAGAAGAATGGGATGTAGTAGCCTTAGTACAGAAAGTTAGAGAAGAATGGGATGTAGTCAGCTTAGTACAGAATGTTAGAGAAGAATGGGATGTAGTAGTCTTAGTACAGAATGTTAGCACAGAATGTTAGAGAAGAATGGGAGGTAGTAGCCTTAGCACAGAATGTTAGAGATGAATGGGATGTAGTAACATTATTACAGAATGTTGTAGAAGAATGGGATGTAGTAGCCATAACACAGAATGTTAGAGAAGAATGTTAGTGCAGAATGTTAGAGAAGAACGGGATGTAGTAGCCTTAGTACAGAATGTTAGAGAAGAATGCGATGTAGTCGCCTTTGTACAGAATATTAGATAAGAATGGAATGTAGTAGCCTTAGTACAGAATGTTAGAGAAGAATGGGATGTAGTAGCTTTAGTACAGAATGTTAGAGAATAATGGGAGGTAGTTGCCTTAGTACAGAATGTTAGAGAAGAATGGGATGTAGTAGCCTTAGTACAGAATGTTAGAGAAGAATGGGATGTAGTAGCCTTAGTACAGAATGTTAGAGAAGATTGAGATGTAGTCACCTTAGTACAGAATGTTAGATAAGAATGGAATGTAGTAGCCTTAGCACAGAATGTTAGAGACGAATGGGATGTAGTAACATTAGTACAGAATGTTAGAGCAGAATGGGATGTAGTAGCCTTAGTACAGAATGTGAGAGAAGAATGGGATGTAGTAGCCTTAGTACAGAAAGTTAGTGCAGAATGTTAGAGAAGAACGGGATGTGGTAGTATTAGTACAGAATGTTAGAGAAGAAGGGGATGTAGTAACCTTGGTACAGAATGTTATCACAGAATGTTAGGGAAGAATGGGATGCAGTAGCCTTAGCACAGAATGTTAGAGAAGAATGGGATGCAGTAGCTTTAGTACAGAAAGATATTGGAGAATGGGATGTAGTAGCCTTAGTGAAGACTGTTAGTGAAGAATGGGGTGTAGTAGCCTTAGTACGGAATGTTAGAGAAGAATGGGATGTAGTAGCCTTAGTACAGAATTTGGAGACGAATGGGATGTGTTAGCCTTAGTAAAGAATGTTAGAAAAGAATGGGGTGTAGTAGCCTTAGTATATAATGTTAGATAAGAATAGGATGTAGTAGCCTTAGTACAGAATGTTAGAGAAGAATGGGATGTAGTAGCCTTAGTACAGATAGAGAAGAATGGGATGTAGTAGCCTTAGTACAGCATGTTAGAGAAGAATGGGATGTAGTCGCCTTAGTACAGAACGTTAGAGAAGAATGGGATGTAGCAGCCTTAGTACAGAATGTTAGAGAAGAATGGGATGTAGCCGCCTTTGTACAGAATGTTAGAGAAGAATGGGATGTAGTAGCCTTGGTACAGAATGTTAGATAAGAATGAGATGTAGTCGCCTTAGTACAGAATGTTACATAAGAATGGAATGTAGTAGCCTTAGTACAGAATGTTAGATAATACTGGGATATAGTAGCCTTAATATAGAATGTTAGAGACTATTGGGATGTAGTAGCCTTAGTACAGAATGTTAGTGCAGAATGTGAGAGAAGAACGGGATGTAGCAGCCTTAGTACAGAATGTTAGAGAAGAATGGCACGTAGTAGCTTTAGTACAGAATGTTAGAGAAGAATGGGATGTAGTAGCCTTAGTACAGAATGTTAGAGAAGAATGGGATGTAGTAGCCTTAGTACAGAATGTTAGTGCAGAATGTTAGAGAAGAATGGGATGTAGTAGCCTTAGTACAGAAAGTTGGAGAAGAATGGGATGTAGTAGCCTTAGTACAGAAAGTTAGAGAAGAATGGGATGTAGTCAGCTTAGTACAGAATGTTAGAGAAGAATGGGATGTAGTAGTCTTAGTACAGAATGTTAGCACAGAATGTTAGAGAAGAATGGGAGGTAGTAGCCTTAGCACAGAATGTTAGAGATGAATGGGATGTAGTAACATTATTACAGAATGTTGTAGAAGAATGGGATGTAGTAGCCATAACACAGAATGTTAGAGAAGAATGTTAGTGCAGAATGTTAGAGAAGAACGGGATGTAGTAGCCTTAGTACAGAATGTAAGAGAAGAATGGGATGTAGTAGTCTTAGTACAGAATGTTAGCACAGAATGTTAGAGAAGAATGGAATGTAGTAGCCTTAGCACAGAATGTTAGAGAAGAATGGGATGTAGTAACATTAGTACAGAATGTTGTAGAAGAATGGGATGTAGTCACCTTAGTACAGAATGTTAGAGAAGAATGGGATGTAGTAGAGTTAGTACAGAAAGTTAGAGAAG
This sequence comes from Ambystoma mexicanum, assembly GCF_040938575.1. Lineage (NCBI taxonomy): Eukaryota > Metazoa > Chordata > Amphibia > Caudata > Ambystomatidae > Ambystoma > Ambystoma mexicanum. Next base: position 869,084,294 of record NC_090926.1, read on the forward strand.
AATGGGATGTAGTCAGCTTAGTACAGAATCTTAGAGACGAACGGGATGTAGTAGCCTTAGTACAGAAAGTTGGAGAAGAATGGGATGTAGTAGCCTTAGTACAGAAAGTTAGAGAAGAATGGGATGTAGTCACCTTAGTACAGAATGTTAGCGAAGAATGGGATGTAGTAGATTTAGTACAGAATGTTAGCGCAGAATGTTGGTTGAACGGATTGTAGTAGCCTTAGTACAGAATGTTAAAGAAGAATGGGATGTAGTAACCTTGGGACAGAACGTTAGCACAGAATGTTAGGGAAGAATGTGATGTAGTAGCTTTAGCACAGAATGTTGGAGAAGAATGGGATATAGTAGCCTTAGTACAGAATGTTAGAGAAGAATGGGAGGTAGTAGCCTCAGTACAGAATGTTAGAGAAGAATGCGATGTAGTCGCCTTTGTACAGAATATTAGATAAGAATGGAATGTAGTAGCCTTAGTACAGAATGTTAGAGAAGAATGGGATGTAGTAGCCTTAGTACAGAATGTTAGTGCAGAATGTTAGAGAAGAACAGGATGTAGCAGCCTTAGTACCGAATGTTAGAGAAGAATGGGATGTAGTAGCCTTAGTACAGAATGTTACAGAAGAACGGGATGTAGTAGCCTTAGTACCAGATGTTAGAGAAGAAATGGATTTAGTAGCCTCAGTACAGAATGTTAGAGAAGAATGCGATGTAGTCGCCTTTGTATAGAATATTAGATAGGAAGGGAATGTAGTAGCCTTAGTACAGAATGTTAGAGAAGAATGGGATGTAGTAGCCTTAGTACAGAATGTTAGAGATGAATGGGAGGTACTAGCCTCAGTACAGAATGTTAGAGAAGAATGTGATGTAGTCGCCTTTGTACAGAATATTAGATAAGAATGGAATGTAGTTGCCTTAGTACAGAATGTTACATAAGAACTGAATGTAGTAGCCTAAGTACAGAATGTTAGTGCAGAATGTTAGAGAAGAACAGGATGTAGCAGCCTTAGTACAGAATGTTAGAGAAGAATGGGATGTAGTAGCCTTAGTACAGAATGTTACAGAAGAACGGGATGTAGTAGCCTTAGTACCGGATGTTAGAGAAGAAATGGATTTAGTAGCCTCAGTACAGAATGTTAGAGAAGAATGCGATGTAGTCACCTTTGTACAGAATATTAGATAAGAATGGAATGTAGTAGCCTTAGTACAGAATGTTAGAGAAGAATGGGATGTAGTAGCCTTAGTACAGAATGTTAGAGAAGAATGGGATGTAGTTGCCTTAGTACAGAATGTTAGAGAAGAATGGGATGTAGTAGCCTTAGTACAGAATGTTAGAGAAGAATGGGATGTAGTAGCCTTAGTACAGAATATTAGAGAAGAATGAGATGTAGTCACCTTAGTACAGAATGTTAGATAAGAATGGAATGTAGTAGCCTTAGCACAGAATGTTAGAGACGAATGGGATGTAGTAACATTAGTACACAATGTTAGAGCAGAATGGGATGTAGTAGCCTTAGTACAGAATGTTAGAGAAGAATGGGATGTAGTAGCCTTAGTACAGAAAGTTAGAGAAGAATGGGTTGTAGTAGCCTTAGTACAGATAGAGTAGAATAGGATGTAGTAGCCTTAGTACAGAATGTTAGAGAAGAATGGGATGTAGTCGCCTTAGTACAGAGTGTTAGAGAAGAATGGGATGTATTAGCCTTAGTACAGAATGTTAGCGCAGAATGTTAGAGAAGAACGGGATGTGGTAGCCTTAGTACAGAATGTTAAAGAAGAATGGGATGTAGTAGTATTAGTACAGAATGTTAGAGAAGAAGGGGTTGTAGTAACCTTGGTAAAGAATGTTATCACAGAATGTTAGGGAAGAATGGGATGTAGTAGCCTTAGCACAGAATGTTAGAGAAGAATGGGATGCAGTAGCTTTAGTACAGAAAGATATTGGAGAATGGGATGTAGTAGCCTTAGTGCAGACTGTTAGTGAAGAATGGGGTGTAGTAGCCTTAGTACTGAATGTTAGAGAAGAATGGGATGCAGTAGCCTTAGTACAGAATTTGGAGAAGAATGGGATGTGTTAGCCTTAGTACAGAATGTTAGAAAAGAATGGGGTGTAGTAGCCTTAGTACATAATGTTAGAGAAGAATAGGATGTAGTAGCCTTAGTACAGAATGTTAGAGAAGAATAGGATGTAGTAGCCTTAGTACAGAATGTTTGGAGAAGAATGGGATGTAGTAGAGTTAGTACAGAAAGTTAGAGAAGAATGGGATGTAGTCACCTTAGTACAGAATGTAAGAGAAGAATGGGATGTAGTAGCCTAAGTACAGAAAGTTGGAGAAGAATGGGATGTAGTAGCCTTAGTACATAAAGTTAGAGAAGAATGGGATGTAGTCACCTTAGTACAGAATGTTAGAGAAGAATGGGATGTAGTAGAGTTAGTACAGAATGTTAGCACAGAATGTTGAGAAGAACGGATTGTAGTAGCCTTAGTACAGAATGTTAAAGAAGAATGGGATGTAGTAACCTTGGGACAGAATGTTAGCACAGAATGTTAGGGAAGAATGGGATGTAGAAGCCTTAGCACAGAATGTTAGAGAAGAATGGGATGTAGTAGCCTTAGTACAGAATGTTAGAGAAGAATGGGAGGTAGTAGCCTCAGTACAGAATGTTAGAGAAGAATGCGATGTAGTCGCCTTTGTACAGAATATTAGATAAGAATGGAATGTAGTAGCCTTAGTACAGAATGTTAGAGAAGAATGGGATGTAGTAGCTTTAGTACAGAATGTTACAGAAGAACGGGATGTAGTAGCCTTAGTACCGGATGTTAGAGAAGAAATGGATTTAGTAGCCTCAGTACAGAATGTTAGAGAAGAATGCGATGTAGTCGCCTTTGTACAGAATATTGGATAAGAACGGAATGTAGTAGCCTTAGTACAGAATGTTAGAGAAGAATGGGATGTAGTAGCCTTAGTAAAGAATGTTAGAGATGAATGGGAGATAGTAGCCTCAGTACAGAATGTTAGAGAAGAATGCGATGTAGTCGCCTTTGTACATAATATTAGATAAGAATGGAATGTAGTTGCCTTAGTACAGAATGTTACATAAGAATGGAATGTGATAGCCTTAGTACAGAATGTTAGTGCAGAATGTTAGAGAAGAACAGGATGTAGCAGCCTTAGTACAGAATGTTAGAGAAGAATGGGATGTAGTAGCCTTAGTACAGAATGTTACAGAAGAACGGGATGTAGTAGCCTTAGTACCGGATGTTAGAGAAAAAATGGATTTAGTAGCCTCAGTACAGAATGTTAGAGAAGAATGCGATGTAGTCGCCTTTGTACAGAATATTAGATAAGAATGGAATGTAGTAGCCTTAGTACAGAATGTTAGAGAAGAATGGGATGTAGTAGCCTTAGTACAGAATGTTAGAGAAGAATGGGATGTAGTAGCCTTAGTACAGAATATTGGATAAGAATGGAATGTAGTAGCCTTAGTACAGAATGTTAGAGAAGAATGGGATGTAGTAGCCTTAGTAAAGAATGTTAGAGATGAATGGGAGATAGTAGCCTCAGTACAGAATGTTAGAGAAGAATGCGATGTAGTCGCCTTTGTACATAATATTAGATAAGAATGGAATGTAGTTGCCTTAGTACAGAATGTTACATAAGAATGGAATGTGATAGCCTTAGTACAGAATGTTAGTGCAGAATGTTAGAGAAGAACAGGATGTAGCAGCCTTAGTACAGAATGTTAGAGAAGAATGGGATGTAGTAGCCTTAGTACAGAATGTTACAGAAGAACGGGATGTAGTAGCCTTAGTACCGGATGTTAGAGAAAAAATGGATTTAGTAGCCTTAGTACAGAATGTTAGAGAAGAATGGGATGTAGTAGCCTTAGTACAGAATGTTAGAGAAGAATGGGATGTAGTAGCCTTAGTACAGAATTTGGAGAAGAATGGGATGTGTTAGCCTTAGTACAGAATGTTAGAAAAGAATGTGGTGTAGTAGCCTTAGTACATAATGTTAGAGAAGAATAGGATGTAGTAGCCTTAGTACAGAATGTTAGAGAAGAATGGGATGTAGTAGCCTTAGTACAGATAGAGAAGAATGGGATGTAGTAGCCTTAGTACAGCATGTTAGAGAAGAATGGGATGTAGCCGCCTTAGTACAGAATGTTAGAGAATAATGGGATGTAGTAGAGTTAGTACAGAAAGTTAGAGAAGAATGGGATGTAGTAGCCTCAGTACAGAATGTTAGAGAAGAATGCGATGTAGTCGCCTTTGTACAGAATATTAGATAAGAATGGAATGTAGTAGCCTTAGTACAGAATGTTAGAGAAGAATGGGATGTAGTAGCCTTAGTACAGAATGTTAGTGCAGAATGTTAGAGAAGAACAGGATGTGGCAGCCTTAGTACAGATAGAGAAGAATGGGATGTAGTAGTCTTAGTACAGATAGAGAGGAATTGGATGTAGTAGCCTTAGTACAGCATGTTAGAGAAGAATGGGATGTAGTCGCCTTAGTACAGAATGTTAGAGAAGAATGGGATGTAGCAGCCTTAGTACAGAATGTTAGAGAAGAATGGGATGTAGCCGCATTAGTACAGAATGTTAGAGAATAATGGGATGTAGTAGAGTTAGTACAGAATGTTAAAGAAGAATGGGATCTGTTAGCCTTAGTACAGAAAGATATTGGAGAATGGGATGTAGTAGCCTTAGTGCAGACTGTTAGTGAAGAATGGGGTGTAGTAGCCTTAGTACAGAATGTTAGAGAAGAATGGGATGTAGTAGCCTTAGTACAGAATTTGGAGAAGAATGGGATGTGTTAGCCTTAGTACAGAATGTTAGAAAAGAATGGGGTGTAGTAGCCTTAGTACATAATGTTAGAGAAGAATAGGATGTAGTAGCCTCAGTACAGAATGTTAGAGAAGAATGGGATGTAGTAGCCTTAGTACAGATAGAGAAGAATGGGATGTAGTAGCCTTAGTACAGCATGATAGAGAAGAATGGGATGTAGTCGCCTTAGTATGGAATGTTAGAGAAGAATGGGATGTAGCAGCCTTAGTACAGAATGTTAGAGAAGAATGGGATGTAGCCGCCTTAATACAGAATGTTAGAGAATAATGGGATGTAGTAGAGTTAGTACAGAAAGTTAGAGAAGAATGGGATGTAGTCACCTTATTACAGAATGTTAGAGAAGAATGGGATGTAGTAGCCTTAGTACAGAAAGTTGGAGAAGAATGGGATGTAGTAGCCTTAGTAGAGAAAGTTAGAGAAGAATGGGATGTAGTCACCTTAGTACAGAATGTTAGAGAAGAATGGGATGTAGTAGAGTTAGTACAGAATGTTAGCGCAGAATGTTGAGAAGAACAGATTGTAGTAGCCTTAGTACAGAATGTTAAAGAAGAATGGGATGTAGTAACCTTGGGACAGAATGTTAGCACAGAATGTTAGGGAAGAATGGGATGTAGTAGCCTTAGCACAGAATGTTAGAGATGAATGGGAGGTACTAGCCTCAGTACAGAATGTTAGAGAAGAATGTGATGTAGTCGCCTTTGTACAGAATATTAGATAAGAATGGAATGTAGTTGCCTTAGTACAGAATGTTACATAAGAACTGAATGTAGTAGCCTAAGTACAGAATGTTAGTGCAGAATGTTAGAGAAGAACAGGATGTAGCAGCCTTAGTACAGAATGTTAGAGAAGAATGGGATGTAGTAGCCTTAGTACAGAATGTTACAGAAGAACGGGATGTAGTAGCCTTAGTACAGAATGTTAGAGAAGAATGGGATGTAGTAGACTTAGTACAGAATGTTAGAGAAGAATGGGATGTAGTTGCCTTAGTACAGAATGTTAGAGAAGAATGGCATGTAGTAGCCTTGGTACAGAATGTTAGAGAAGAATGGGATGTAGTAGCCTTAGTACAGAATGTTAGAGAAGAATGAGATGTAGTCACCTTAGTACAGAATGTTAGATAAGAATGGAATGTAGTAGCCTTAGCACAGAATGTTAGAGACGAATGGGATGTAGTAACATTAGTACACAATGTTAGAGCAGAATGGGATGTAGTAGCCTTAGTACAGAATGTTAGAGAAGAATGGGATGTAGTAGCCTTAGTACAGAAAGTTAGAGAAGAATGGGTTGTAGTAGCCTTAGTACAGATAGAGTAGAATAGGATGTAGTAGCCTTAGTACAGAATGTTAGAGAAGAATGGGATGTAGTCGCCTTAGTACAGAGTGTTAGAGAAGAATGGGATGTATTAGCCTTAGTACAGAATGTTAGCGCAGAATGTTAGAGAAGAACGGGATGTGGTAGCCTTAGTACAGAATGTTAAAGAAGAATGGGATGTAGTAGTATTAGTACAGAATGTTAGAGAAGAAGGGGTTGTAGTAACCTTGGTACAGAATGTTATCACAGAATGTTAGGGAAGAATGAGATGTAGTAGCCTTAGCACAGAATGTTAGAGAAGAATGGGATGCAGTAGCTTTAGTACAGAAAGATATTGGAGAATGGGATGTAGTAGCCTTAGTGCAGACTGTTAGTGAAGACTGGGGTGTAGTAGCCTTAGTACAGAATGTTAGAGAAGAATGGGATGTAGTAGCCTTAGTACAGAATTTGGAGAAGAATGGGATGTGTTAGCCTTAATACAGAATGTTAGAAAAGAATGGGGTGTAGTAGCCTTAGTACATAATGTTAGAGAAGAATAGGATGTAGTAGCCTTAGTACAGAATGTTAGAGAAGAATGGGATGTAGTAGCCTTAGTACAGATAGAGAAGAATGGGATGTAGTAGCCTTAGTACAGCATGTTAGAGAAGAATGGGATGTAGTCGCCTTAGTACAGAATGTTAGAGAAGAATGGGATGTAGCGGCCTTAGTACAGAATGTTAGAGAAGAATGGGATGTAGCCGCCTTAGTACAGAATGTTAGAGGCGAATGGAATGTAGTAGCCTCAGTACAGAATGTTAGAGAAGAATGGGATGTAGTAGACTTAGTACAGAATGTTAGAGAAGAATGGGATGTAGTTGCCTTAGTACAGAATGTTAGAGAAGAATGGGATGTAGTAGCCTTGGTACAGAATGTTAGAGAAGAATGGGATGTAGTAGCCTTAGTACAGAATGTTAGAGAAGAATGAGATGTAGTCACCTTAGTACAGAATGTTAGATAAGAATGGAATGTAGTAGCCTTAGCACAGAATGTTAGAGACGAATGGGATGTAGTAACATTAGTAGACAATGTTAGAGCAGAATGGGATGTAGTAGCCTTAGTACAGAATGTTAGAGAAGAATGGGATGTAGTAGCCTTAGTACAGAAAGTTAGAGAAGAATGGGTTGTAGTAGCCTTAGTACAGATAGAGTAGAATAGGATATAGTAGCCTTAGTACAGAATGTTAGAGAAGAATGGGATGTAGTCGCCTTAGTACAGAGTGTTAGAGAAGAATGGGATGTATTAGCCTTAGTACAGAATGTTAGCGCAGAATGTTAGAGAAGAACGGGATGTGGTAGCCTTAGTACAGAATGTTAAAGAAGAATGGGATGTAGTAGTATTAGTACAGAATGTTAGAGAAGAAGGGGTTGTAGTAACCTTGGTACAGAATGTTATCACAGAATGTTAGGGAAGAATGGGATGTAGTAGCCTTAGCACAGAATGTTAGAGAAGAATGGGATGCAGTAGCTTTAGTGCAGAAAGATATTGGAGAATGGGATGTAGTAGCCTTAGTGCAGACTGTTAGTGAAGACTGGGGTGTAGTAGCCTTAGTACAGAATGTTAGAGAAGAATGGGATGTAGTAGCCTTAGTACAGAATTTGGAGAAGAATGGGATGTGTTAGCCTTAGTACAGAATGTTAGAAAAGAATGGGGTGCAGTAGCCTTAGTACATAATGTTAGAGAAGAATAGGATGTAGTAGCCTTAGTACAGAATGTTAGAGAAGAATGGGATGTAGTAGCCTTAGTACAGATAGAGAAGAATGGGATGTAGTAGCCTTAGTACAGCATGTTAGAGAAGAATGGGATGTAGTCGCCTTAGTACAGAATGTTAGAGAAGAATGGGATGTAGCAGCCTTAGTACAGAATGTTAGAGAAGAATGGGATGTAGCCGCCTTAGTACAGAATGTTATAGAAGAATGGGATGTAGTAGAGTTAGTACAGAAAGTTAGAGAAGAATGGTATGTAGTCACCTTAGTACAGAATGTTAGAGAAGAATGGGATGTAGTAGCCTTAGTACAGAAAGTTGGAGAAGAATGGGATGTAGTAGCCTTAGTACATAAAGTTAGAGAAGAATGGGATGTAGTCACCTTAGTACAGAATGTTAAAGAAGAATGGGATGTAGTAGAGTTAGTACAGAATGTTAGCGCAGAATGTTGAGAAGAACAGATTGTAGTAGCCTTAGTACAGAATGTTAAAGAAGAATGGGATGTAGTAACCTTGGGACAGAATGTTAGCACAGAATGTTAGGGAAGAATGGGATGTAGTAGCCTTAGCACAGAATGTTAGAGAAGAATGGGATGTAGTAGCCTTAGTACAGAATGTTAGAGAAGAATGGGAGGTAGTAGCCTCAGTACAGAATGTTAGAGAAGAATGCGATGTAGTCGCCTTTGTACAGAATATTAGATAAGAATGGAATGTAGTAGCCTTAGTACAGAATGTTAGAGAAGAATGGGATGTAGTAGCCTTAGTACAGAATGTTAGTGCAGAATGTTAGAGAAGAACAGGATGTAGCAGCCTTAGTACAGAATGTTAGAGAAGAATGGGATATAGTAGCCTTAGTACAGAATGTTACAGAAGAACGGGATGTAGTAGCCTTAGTACCGGATGTTAGAGAAGAAATGGATTTAGTAGCCTCAGTACAGAATGTTAGAGAAGAATGCGATGTAGTCGCCTTTGTACAGAATATTGGATAAGAATGGAATGTAGTAGCCTTAGTACAGAATGTTAGAGAAGAATGGGATGTAGTAGCCTTAGTAAAGAATGTTAGAGATGAATGGGAGATAGTAGCCTCAGTACAGAATGTTAGAGAAGAATGCGATGTAGTCGCCTTTGTACATAATATTAGATAAGAATGGAATGTAGTTGCCTTAGTACAGAACGTTACATAAGAATGGAATGTGATAGCCTTAGTACAGAATGTTAGTGCAGAATGTTAGAGAAGAACAGGATGTAGCAGCCTTAGTACAGAATGTTAGAGAAGAATAGGATGTAGTAGCCTTAGTACAGAATGTTACAGAAGAACGGGATGTAGTAGCCTTAGTACCGGATGTTAGAGAAAAAATGGATTTAGTAGCCTCAGTACAGAATGTTAGAGAAGAATGCGATGTAGTCGCCTTTGTACAGAATATTAGATAAGAATGGAATGTAGTAGCCTTAGTACAGAATGTTAGAGAAGAATGGGATGTAGTAGCCTTAGTACAGAATGTTAGAGAAGAATGGGATGTAGTAGCCTTAGTACAGAATTTGGAGAAGAATGGGATGTGTTAGCCTTAGTACAGAATGTTAGAAAAGAATGTGGTGTAGTAGCCTTAGTACATAATGTTAGAGAAGAATAGGATGTAGTAGCCTTAGTACAGCATGTTAGAGAAGAATGGGATGTAGCCGCCTTAGTACAGAATGTTAGAGAATAATGGGATGTAGTAGAGTTAGTACAGAAAGTTAGAGAAGAATGGGATGTAGTAGCCTCAGTACAGAATGTCAGAGAAGAATGCGATGTAGTCGCCTTTGTACAGAATATTAGATAAGAATGGAATGTAGTAGCCTTAGTACAGAATGTTAGAGAAGAATGGGATGTAGTAGCCTTAGTACAGAATGTTAGTGCAGAATGTTAGAGAAGAACAGGATGTGGCAGCCTTAGTACAGATAGAGAAGAATGGGATGTAGTAGTCTTAGTACAGATAGAGAAGAATTGGATGTAGTAGCCTTAGTACAGCATGTTAGAGAAGAATGGGATGTAGTCGCCTTAGTACAGAATGTTAGAGAAGAATGGGATGTAGCAGCCTTAGTACAGAATGTTAGAGAAAAATGGGATGTAGCCGCCTTAGTACAGAATGTTAGAGAATAATGGGATGTAGTACAGTTAGTACAGAATGTTAAAGAAGAATGGGATCTGTTAGCCTTAGTACAGAAAGATATTGGAGAATGGGATGTAGTAGCCTTAGTGCAGACTGTTAGTGAAGAATGGGGTGTAGTAGCCTTAGTACAGAATGTTAGAGAAGAATGGGATGTAGTGGCCTTAGTACAGAATTTGGAGAAGAATGGGATGTGTTAGCCTTAGTACAGAATGTTAGAAAAGAATGGGGTGTAGTAGCCTTAGTACATAATGTTAGAGAAGAATAGGATGTAGTAGCCTCAGTACAGAATGTTAGAGAAGAATGGGATGTAGTAGCCTTAGTACAGATAGAGAAGAATGGGATGTAGTAGCCTTAGTACAGCATGATAGAGAAGAATGGGATGTAGTCGCCTTAGTACGGAATGTTAGAGAAGAATGGGATGTAGCAGCCTTAGTACAGAATGTTAGAGAAGAATGGGATGTAGCCGCCTTAATACAGAATGTTAGAGAATAATGGGATGTAGTAGAGTTAGTACAGAAAGTTAGAGAAGAATGGGATGTAGTCACCTTAGTACAGAATGGTAGAGAAGAATGGGATGTAGTAGCCTTAGTACAGAAAGTTGGAGAAGAATGGGATGTAGTAGCCTTAGTAGAGAAAGTTAGAGAAGAATGGGATGTAGTCACCTTAGTACAGAATGTTAGAGAAGAATGGGATGTAGTAGAGTTAGTACAGAATGTTAGCGCAGAATGTTGAAAAGAACAGATTGTAGTAGCCTTAGTACAGAATGTTAAAGAAGAATGGGATGTAGTAACCTTGGGACAGAATGTTAGCACAGAATGTTAGGGAAGAATGGGATGTAGTAGCCTTAGCACAGAATGTTAGAGAAGAATGGGATGTAGTCGCCTTAGTACAGAATGTTAGAGAAGAATGGGATGTAGTAGCCTTAGTACAGAATGTTAGAGAAGAATGGGATGTAGTAGCCTTAGTACAGATAGAGAAGAATGGGATGTAGTAGCCTTAGTACAGCATGTTAGAGAAGAATGGGATGTAGCCGCCTTAGTACAGAATGTTAGAGAATAATGGGATGTAGTAGAGTTAGTACAGAAAGTTAGAGAAGAATGGGATGTAGTAGCCTCAGTACACAATGTCAGAGAAGAATGCGATGTAGTCGCCTTTGTACAGAATATTAGATAAGAATGGAATGTAGTAGCCTTAGTACAGAATGTTAGAGAAGAATGGGATGTAGTAGCCTTAGTACAGAATGTTAGTGCAGAATGTTAGAGAAGAACAGGATGTGGCAGCCTTAGTACAGATAGAGAAGAATGGGATGTAGTAGTCTTAGTACAGATAGAGAAGAATTGGATGTAGTAGCCTTAGTACAGCATGTTAGAGAAGAATGGGATGTAGTCGCCTTAGTACAGAATGTTAGAGAAGAATGGGATGTAGCAGCCTTAGTACAGAATGTTAGAGAAAAATGGGATGTAGCCGCCTTAGTACAGAATGTTAGAGAATAATGGGATGTAGTACAGTTAGTACAGAATGTTAAAGAAGAATGGGATCTGTTAGCCTTAGTACAGAAAGATATTGGAGAATGGGATGTAGTAGCCTTAGTGCAGACTGTTAGTGAAGAATGGGGTGTAGTAGCCTTAGTACAGAATGTTAGAGAAGAATGGGATGTAGTGGCCTTAGTACAGAATTTGGAGAAGAATGGGATGTGTTAGCCTTCGTACAGAATGTTAGAAAAGAATGGGGTGTAGTAGCCTTAGTACATAATGTTAGAGAAGAATAGGATGTAGTAGCCTCAGTACAGAATGTTAGAGAAGAATGGGATGTAGTAGCCTTAGTACAGATAGAGAAGAATGGGATGTAGTAGCCTTAGTACAGCATGATAGAGAAGAATGGGATGTAGTCGCCTTAGTACGGAATGTTAGAGAAGAATGGGATGTAGCAGCCTTAGTACAGAATGTTAGAGAAGAATGGGATGTAGCCGCCTTAATACAGAATGTTAGAGAATAATGGGATGTAGTAGAGTTAGTACAGAAAGTTAGAGAAGAATGGGATGTAGTCACCTTAGTACAGAATGGTAGAGAAGAATGGGATGTAGTAGCCTTAGTACAGAAAGTTGGAGAAGAATGGGATGTAGTAGCCTTAGTAGAGAAAGTTAGAGAAGAATGGGATGTAGTCACCTTAGTACAGAATGTTAGAGAAGAATGGGATGTAGTAGAGTTAGTACAGAATGTTAGCGCAGAATGTTGAAAAGAACAGATTGTAGTAGCCTTAGTACAGAATGTTAAAGAAGAATGGGATGTAGTAACCTTGGGACAGAATGTCAGCACAGAATGTTAGGGAAGAATGGGATGTAGTAGCCTTAGCACAGAATGTTAGAGAAGAATGGGATGTAGTCGCGTTAGTACAGAATGTTAGAGAAGAATGGGATGTAGCAGCCTTAGTACAGCATGTTAGAGAAGAATGGGATGTAGCCGCCTTAGTACAGAATGTTAGAGAAGAATGGGAGGTAGTAGCCTCAGTACAGAATGTTAGAGAAGAATGCGATGTAGTCGCCTTTGTACAGAATATTAGATAAGAATGGAATGTAGCAGCCTTAGTACAGAATGTTAGAGAAGAATGGGATGTAGTAGCCTTAGTACAGAATGTTAGTGTAGAATGTTAGAGAAGAACAGGATGTAGCAGCCTTAGTACAGAATGTTAGAGAAGAATGGGATGTAGTAGCCTTAGTACAGAATGTTACAGAAGAACGGGATGTAGTAGCCTTAGTACCGGATGTTAGAGAAGAAATGGATTTAGTAGCCTCAGTACAGAATGTTAGAGAAGAATGCGATGTAGTCGCCTTTGTACAGAATATTAGATAAGAATGGAATGTAGTAGCCTTAGTACAGAATGTTAGAGATGAATGGGAGATAGTAGCCTCAGTACAGAATGTTAGAGAAGAATGCGATGTAGTCGCCTTTGTACATAATATTAGATAAGAATGGAATGTAGTTGCCTTAGTACAGAATGTTACATAAGAATGGAATGTGATAGCCTTAGTACAGAATGTTAGTGCAGAATGTTAGAGAAGAACAGGATGTAGCAGCCTTAGTACAGAATGTTAGAGAAGAATGGGATGTAGTAGCCTTAGTACAGAATGTTACAGAAGAACGGGATGTAGTAGCCTTAGTAACGGATGTTAGAGAAAAATTGGATTTAGTAGCCTCAGTACAGAATGTTAGAGAAGAATGCGATGTAGTCGCCTTTGTACAGAATATTAGATAAGAATGGAATGTAGTAGTCTTAGTACATAATGTTGGAGAAGAATGGGATGTAGTAGCCTTAGTACAGAATGTTAGAGAAGAATGGGATGTAGTAGCCTTAGTAAAGAATTTGGAGAAGAATGGGATGTGTTAGCCTTAGTACAGAATGTTAGAAAAGAATGGGGTTTAGTAGCCTTAGTACATAATGTTAGAGAAGAATATGATGTAGTAGCCTTAGTACAGAATGTTAGAGAAGAATGGGATGTAGTAGCCTTAGTACAGATAGAGAAGAATGGGATGTAGTAGCCTTAGTACAGCATGTTAGAGAAGAATGGGATGTAGTTGCCTTAGTACAGAATGTTAGAGAAGAATGGGATGTAGCAGCCTTAGTACAGAATGTTAGAGAAGAATGGGATGTAGCCGCCTTAGTACAGAATGTTAGAGAAGAATGGGAAGTAGTAGAGTTAGTACAGAAAGTTAGAGAAGAATGGGATGTAGTAGCCTCAGTACAGAATGTTAGAGAAGAATGCGATGTAGTCGTCTTTGTACAGAATATTAGATAAGAATGGAATGTAGTAGCCTTAGTACAGAATGTTAGAGAAGAATGGGATGTAGTAGCCTTAGTACAGAATGTTAGTGCAGAATCTTAGAGAAGAACAGGATGTAGCAGCCTTAGTACAGATAGAGAAGAATGGGATGTAGTAGCCTTAGTACAGATAGAGAAGAATGGGATGTAGTAGCCTTAGTACAGCATGTTAGAGAAGAATGGGATGTAGTCGCCTTAGTACAGAATGTTAGAGAAGAATGGGATGTAGCAGCCTTAGTACAGAATGTTAGAGAAGAATGGGATGTAGCCGCCTTAGTACAGAATGTTAGAGAAGAATGGGATGTAGTAGAGTTAGTACAGAATGTTAAAGAAGAATGGGATCTGTTAGCCTTAGTACAGAAAGATATTGGAGAATGGGATGTAGTAGCCTTAGTGCAGACTGTTAGTGAAGAATGGGGTGTAGTAGCCTTAGTACAGAATGTTAGAGAAGAATGGGATGTAGCCGCCTTAGTACAGAATTTGGAGAAGAATGGGATGTGTTAGCCTTAGTACAGAATGTTAGAAAAGAATGGGGTGTAGTAGCCTTAGTACATAATGTTAGAGAAGAATAGGATGTAGTAGCCTTAGTACAGAATGTTAGAGAAGAATGGGATGTAGTGGCCTTAGTACAGATAGAGAAGAATGGGATGTAGTAGCCTTAGTACAGCATGTTAGAGAAGAATGGGATGTAGTCGCCTTAGTAAAGAATGTTAGAGAAGAATGGGATGTAGCAGCCTTAGTACAGAATGTTAGAGAAGAATGGGATGTAGCCGCCTTAGTACAGAATGTTAGAGAAGAATGGGATGTAGTAGAGTTAGTACAGAAAGTTAGAGAAGAATGGGATGTAGTCACCTTAGTACAGAATGTTAGAGAAGAATGGGATGTAGTAGCCTTAGTACAGAAAGTTGGAGAAGAATGGGATGTAGTAGCCTTAGTACAGAAAGTTAGAGAAGAATGGGATGTAGTCACCTTAGTACAGAATGTTAGAGAAGAATGGGATGTAGTAGAGTTAGTACAGAATGTTAGCGCAGAATGTTGAGATGAACGGATTGTAGTAGCCTTAGTACAGAATGTTAAAGAAGAATGGGATGTAGTAACCTTGGGATAGAATGTTAGCACAGAATGTTAGGGAAGAATGGGATGTAGTAGCCTTAGCACAGAATGTTAGAGAAGAATGGGATGTAGTCGCCTTAGTACAGAATGTTAGAGAAGAATGGGATGTAGCAGCCTTAGTACAGAATGTTAGAGAAGGATGGGATGTAGCTGCCTTAGTACAGAATGTTAGAGAAGAATGGGAGGTAGTAGCCTCAGTACAGAATGTTAGAGAAGAATGCGATGTAGTCGCCTTTGTACAGAATATTAGATAAGAATGGAATGTAGTAGCCTTAGTACAGAATGTTAGAGAAGAATGGGATGTAGTAGCCTTAGTACAGAATGTTACAGAAGAACGGGATGTAGTAGCCTTAGTACCGGATGTTAGAGAAGAAATGGATTTAGTAGCCTCAGTACAGAATGTTAGAGAAGAATGCGATGTAGTCGCCTTTGTACAGAATATTAGATAAGAATGGAATGTAGTAGCCTTAGTACAGAATGTTAAGAAGAATGGGATGTAGTCGCCTTAGTAAAGAATGTTAGAGATGAATGGGAGATAGTAGCCTCAGTACAGAATGTTAGAGAAGAATGCGATGTAGTCACCTTTGTACAGAATATTAGATAAGAATGGAATGTAGTTGCCTTAGTACAGAATGTTACATAAGAATGGAATGTGATAGCCTTAGTACAGAATGTTAGTGCAGAATGTTAGAGAAGAACAGGATGTAGCAGCCTTAGTACAGAATGTTAGAGAAGAATGGGATGTAGTAGCCTTAGCACAGAATGTTACAGAAGAACGGGATGTAGTAGCCTTAGTACCGGATGTTAGAGAGAAAATGGATTTAGTAGCCTCAGTACAGAATGTTAGAGAAGAATGCGATGTAGTCGCCTTTGTACAGAATATTAGATAAGAATGGAATGTAGTAGCCTTAGTACAGAATGTTAGAGAAGAATGGGATGTAGTAGCTTTAGTACAGAATGTTAGAGAATAATGGGAGGTAGTTGCCTTAGTACAGAATGTTAGAGAAGAATGGGATGTAGTAGCCTTAGTACAGAATGTTAGAGAAGAATGGGATGTAGTAGCCTTAGTACAGAATGTTAGAGAAGATTGAGATGTAGTCACCTTAGTACAGAATGTTAGATAAGAATGGAATGTAGTAGCCTTAGCACAGAATGTTAGAGACGAATGGGATGTAGTAACATTAGTACAGAATGTTAGAGCAGAATGGGATGTAGTAGCCTTAGTACAGAATGTGAGAGAAGAATGGGATGTAGTAGCCTTAGTACAGAAAGTCAGTGCAGAATGTTAGAGAAGAACGGGATGTGGTAGCCTTAGTACAGAATGTTAAAGAAGAATGGGATGTAGTAGTATTAGTACAGAATGTAAGAGAAGAAGGGGATGTAGTAACCTTGGTACAGAATGTTATCACAGAATGTTAGGGAAGAATGGGATGCAGTAGCCTTAGCACAGAATGTTAGAGAAGAATGGGATGCAGTAGCTTTAGTACAGAAAGATATTGGAGAATGGGATGTAGTAGCCTTAGTGAAGACTGTTAGTGAAGAATGGGGTGTAGTAGCCTTAGTACGGAATGTTAGAGAAGAATGGGATGTAGTAGCCTTAGTACAGAATTTGGAGACGAATGGGATGTGTTAGCCTTAGTAAAGAATGTTAGAAAAGAATGGGGTGTAGTAGCCTTAGTATATAATGTTAGATAAGAATAGGATGTAGTAGCCTTAGTACAGAATGTTAGAGAAGAATGGGATGTAGTAGCCTTAGTACAGATAGAGAAGAATGGGATGTAGTAGCCTTAGTACAGCATGTTAGAGAAGAATGGGATGTAGTCGCCTTAGTACAGAACGTTAGAGAAGAATGGGATGTAGCAGCCTTAGTACAGAATGTTAGAGAAGAATGGGATGTAGCCGCCTTTGTACAGAATGTTAGAGAAGAATGGGATGTAGTAGCCTTGGTACAGAATGTTAGATAAGAATGAGATGTAGTCGCCTTAGTACAGAATGTTACATAAGAATGGAATGTAGTAGCCTTAGTACAGAATGTTAGATAATACTGGGATATAGTAGCCTTAATATAGAATGTTAGAGACTATTGGGATGTAGTAGCCTTAGTACAGAATGTTAGTGCAGAATGTGAGAGAAGAACGGGATGTAGCAGCCTTAGTACTGAATGTTAGAGAAGAATGGCACGTAGTAGCTTTAGTACAGAATGTTAGAGAAGAATGGGATGTAGTAGCCTTAGTACAGAATGTTAGAGAAGAATGGGATGTAGTAGCCTTAGTACAGAATGTTAGTGCAGAATGTTAGAGAAGAATGGGATGTAGTAGCCTTAGTACAGAAAGTTGGAGAAGAATGGGATGTAGTAGCCTTAGTACAGAAAGTTAGAGAAGAATGGGATGTAGTCAGCTTAGTACAGAATGTTAGAGAAGAATGGGATGTAGTAGTCTTAGTACAGAATGTTAGCACAGAATGTTAGAGAAGAATGGGAGGTAGTAGCCTTAGCACAGAATGTTAGAGATGAATGGGATGTAGTAACATTATTACAGAATGTTGTAGAAGAATGGGATGTAGTAGCCATAACACAGAATGTTAGAGAAGAATGTTAGTGCAGAATGTTAGAGAAGAACGGGATGTAGTAGCCTTAGTACAGAATGTAAGAGAAGAATGGGATGTAGTAGTCTTAGTACAGAATGTTAGCACAGAATGTTAGAGAAGAATGGAATGTAGTAGCCTTAGCACAGAATGTTAGAGAAGAATGGGATGTAGTAACATTAGTACAGAATGTTGTAGAAGAATGGGATGTAGTAGCCTTAGTACAGAATTTTAGAGAAGAATGGGATGTAGTAGCCTTAGTACAGAAAGTTAGAGAAGAATGGGATGTACTAGCCTTAGTACACAATGTTAGAGAATAATGGGATGTAGTCACCTTAGTACAGAATGTTAGAGAAGAATGGGATGTAGTAGAGTTAGTACAGAAAGTTAGAGAAGAATGGGATGTAGTCAGCTTAGTACAGAATCTTAGAGACGAATGGGATGTAGTAGCCTTAGTACAGAAAGTTGGAGAAGAATGGGATGTAGTAGCCTTAGTACAGAAAGTTAGAGAAGAATGGGATGTAGTCACCTTAGTACAGAATGTTAGCGAAGAATGGGATGTAGTAGATTTAGTACAGAATGTTAGCACAGAATGTTGAGAAGAACGGATTGTAGTAGCCTTAGTACAGAATGTTAAAAAAGAATGGGATGTAGTAACCTTGGGACAGAACGTTAGCACAGAATGTTAGGGAAGAATGTGATGTAGTAGCTTTAGCACAGAATGTTGGAGAAGAATGGGATATAGTAGCCTTAGTACAGAATGTTAGAGAAGAATGGGAGGTAGTAGCCTCAGTACAGAATGTTAGAGAAGAATGCGATGTAGTCGCCTTTGTACAGAATATTAGATAAGAATGGAATGTAGTAGCCTTAGTACAGAATGTTAGAGAAGAATGGGATGTAGTAGCCTTAGTACAGAATGTTAGTGCAGAATGTTAGAGAAGAACAGGATGTAGCAGCCTTAGTACCGAATGTTAGAGAAGAATGGGATGTAGTAGCCTTAGTACAGAATGTTACAGAAGAACGGGATGTAGTAGCCTTAGTACCAGATGTTAGAGAAGAAATGGATTTAGTAGCCTCAGTACAGGATGTTAGAGAAGAATGCGATGTAGTCGCCTTTGTATAGAATATTAGATAGGAAGGGAATGTAGTAGCCTTAGTACAGAATGTTAGAGAAGAATGGGATGTAGTAGCCTTAGTACAGAATGTTAGAGATGAATGGGAGGTACTAGCCTCAGTACAGAATGTTAGAGAAGAATGTGATGTAGTCGCCTTTGTACAGAATATTAGATAAGAATGGAATGTAGTTGCCTTAGTACAGAATGTTACATAAGAACTGAATGTAGTAGCCTAAGTACAGAATGTTAGTGCAGAATGTTAGAGAAGAACAGGATGTAGCAGCCTTAGTACAGAATGTTAGAGAAGAATGGGATGTAGTAGCCTTAGTATAGAATGTTACAGAAGAACGGGATGTAGTAGCCTTAGTACCGGATGTTAGAGAAGAAATGGATTTAGTAGCCTCAGTACAGAATGTTAGAGAAGAATGCGATGTAGTCACCTTTGTACAGAATATTAGATAAGAATGGAATGTAGTAGCCTTAGTACAGAATGTTAGAGAAGAATGGGATGTAGTAGCCTTAGTACAGAATGTTAGAGAAGAATGGGATGTAGTTGCCTTAGTACAGAATATTAGAGAAGAATGGGATGTAGTAGCCTTAGTACAGAATGTTAGAGAAGAATGGGATGTAGTAGCCTTAGTACAGAATGTTAGAGAAGAATGAGATGTAGTCACCTTAGTACAGAATGTTAGATAAGAATGTAATGTAGTAGCCTTAGCACAGAATGTTAGAGACGAATGGGATGTAGTAACATTAGTACACAATGTTAGAGCAGAATGGGATGTAGTAGCCTTAGTACAGAATGTTAGAGAAGAATGGGATGTAGTAGCCTTAGTACAGAAAGTTAGAGAAGAATGGGTTGTAGTAGCCTTAGTACAGATAGAGTAGAATAGGATGTAGTAGCCTTAGTACAGAATGTTAGAGAAGAATGGGATGTAGTCGCCTTAGTACAGAGTGTTAGAGAAGAATGGGATGTATTAGCCTTAGTACAGAATGTTACAGAAGAACGGGATGTAGTAGCCTTAGTACCGGATGTTAGAGAAGAAATGGATTTAGTAGCCTCAGTACAGAATGTTAGAGAAGAATGCGATGTAGTCGCCTTTGTACAGAATATTAGATAAGAATGGAATGTAGTAGCCTTAGTACAGAATGTTAGAGATGAATGGGAGATAGTAGCCTCAGTACAGAATGTTAGAGAAGAATGCGATGTAGTCGCCTTTGTACATAATATTAGATACGAATGGAATGTAGTTGCCTTAGTACAGAATGTTACATAAGAATGGAATGTGATAGCCTTAGTACAGAATGTTAGTGCAGAATGTTAGAGAAGAACAGGATGTAGCAGCCTTAGTACAGAATGTTAGAGAAGAATGGGATGTAGTAGCCTTAGTACAGAATGTTACAGAAGAACGGGATGTAGTAGCCTTAGTAACGGATGTTAGAGAAAAATTGGATTTAGTAGCCTCAGTACAGAATGTTAGAGAAGAATGCGATGTAGTCGCCTTTGTACAGAATATTAGATAAGAATGGAATGTAGTAGTCTTAGTACAGAATGTTGGAGAAGAATGGGATGTAGTAGCCTTAGTAAAGAATTTGGAGAAGAATGGGATGTGTTAGCCTTAGTACAGAATGTTAGAAAAGAATGGGGTGTAGTAGCCTTAGTACATAATGTTAGAGAAGAATATGATGTAGTAGCCTTAGTACAGAATGTTAGAGAAGAATGGGATGTAGTAGCCTTAGTACAGATAGAGAAGAATGGGATGTAGTAGCCTTAGTACAGCATGTTAGAGAAGAATGGGATGTAGTCGCCTTAGTACAGAATGTTAGAGAAGAATGGGATGTAGCAGCCTTAGTACAGAATGTTAGAGAAGAATGGGAAGTACTAGAGTTAGTACAGAAAGTTAGAGAAGAATGGGATGTAGTAGCCTCAGTACAGAATGTTAGAGAAGAATGCGATGTAGTCGTCTTTGTACAGAATATTAGATAAGAATGGAATGTAGTAGCCTTAGTACAGAATGTTAGAGAAGAATGGGATGTAGTAGCCTTAGTACAGAATGTTAGTGCAGAATCTTAGAGAAGAACAGGATGTA
This sequence comes from Ambystoma mexicanum, assembly GCF_040938575.1. NCBI lineage: Eukaryota > Metazoa > Chordata > Amphibia > Caudata > Ambystomatidae > Ambystoma > Ambystoma mexicanum. The sequence continues at coordinate 869,105,057 of NC_090926.1, forward strand.
GCAGCCTTAGTACAGATAGAGAAGAATGGGATGTAGTAGCCTTAGTACAGATAGAGAAGAATGGGATGTAGTAGCCTTAGTACAGCATGTTAGAGAAGAATGGGATGTAGTCGCCTTAGTACAGAATGTTAGAGAAGAATGGGATGTAGCAGCCTTAGTACAGAATGTTAGAGAAGAATGGGATGTAGCCGCCTTAGTACAGAATGTTAGAGAAGAATGGGATGTAGTAGAGTTAGTACAGAATGTTAAAGAAGAATGGGATCTGTTAGCCTTAGTACAGAAAGATATTGGAGAATGGGATGTAGTAGCCTTAGTGCAGACTGTTAGTGAAGAATGGGGTGTAGTAGCCTTAGTACAGAATGTTAGAGAAGAATGGGATGTAGTAGCCTTAGTACAGAATTTGGAGAAGAATGGGATGTGTTAGCCTTAGTACAGAATGTTAGAAAAGAATGGGGTGTAGTAGCCTTAGTACATAATGTTAGAGAAGAATAGGATGTAGTAGCCTTAGTACAGAATGTTAGAGAAGAATGGGATGTAGTGGCCTTAGTACAGATAGAGAAGAATGGGATGTAGTAGCCTTAGTACAGCATGTTAGAGAAGAATGGGATGTAGTCGCCTTAGTAAAGAATGTTAGAGAAGAATGGGATGTAGCAGCCTTAGTACAGAAAGTTAGAGAAGAATGGGATGTACTAGCCTTAGTACACAATGTTAGAGAATAATGGGATGTAGTCACCTTAGTACAGAATGTTAGAGAAGAAATGGATTTAGTAGCCTCAGTACAGAATGTTAGAGAAGAATGCGATGTAGTCGCCTTTGTACAGAATATTAGATAAGAATGGAATGTAGTAGCCTTAGTACAGAATGTTAAGAAGAATGGGATGTAGTCGCCTTAGTAAAGAATGTTAGAGATGAATGGGAGATAGTAGCCTCAGTACAGAATGTTAGAGAAGAATGCGATGTAGTCACCTTTGTACAGAATATTAGATAAGAATGGAATGTAGTTGCCTTAGTACAGAATGTTACATAAGAATGGAATGTGATAGCCTTAGTACAGAATGTTAGTGCAGAATGTTAGAGAAGAACAGGATGTAGCAGCCTTAGTACAGAATGTTAGAGAAGAATGGGATGTAGTAGCCTTAGCACAGAATGTTACAGAAGAACGGGATGTAGTAGCCTTAGTACCGGATGTTAGAGAGAAAATGGATTTAGTAGCCTCAGTACAGAATGTTAGAGAAGAATGCGATGTAGTCGCCTTTGTACAGAATATTAGATAAGAATGGAATGTAGTAGCCTTAGTACAGAATGTTAGAGAAGAATGGGATGTAGTAGCTTTAGTACAGAATGTTAGAGAATAATGGGAGGTAGTTGCCTTAGTACAGAATGTTAGAGAAGAATGGGATGTAGTAGCCTTAGTACAGAATGTTAGAGAAGAATGGGATGTAGTAGCCTTAGTACAGAATGTTAGAGAAGATTGAGATGTAGTCACCTTAGTACAGAATGTTAGATAAGAATGGAATGTAGTAGCCTTAGCACAGAATGTTAGAGACGAATGGGATGTAGTAACATTAGTACAGAATGTTAGAGCAGAATGGGATGTAGTAGCCTTAGTACAGAATGTGAGAGAAGAATGGGATGTAGTAGCCTTAGTACAGAAAGTTAGTGCAGAATGTTAGAGAAGAACGGGATGTGGTAGCCTTAGTACAGAATGTTAAAGAAGAATGGGATGTAGTAGTATTAGTACAGAATGTAAGAGAAGAAGGGGATGTAGTAACCTTGGTACAGAATGTTATCACAGAATGTTAGGGAAGAATGGGATGCAGTAGCCTTAGCACAGAATGTTAGAGAAGAATGGGATGCAGTAGCTTTAGTACAGAAAGATATTGGAGAATGGGATGTAGTAGCCTTAGTGAAGACTGTTAGTGAAGAATGGGGTGTAGTAGCCTTAGTACGGAATGTTAGAGAAGAATGGGATGTAGTAGCCTTAGTACAGAATTTGGAGACGAATGGGATGTGTTAGCCTTAGTAAAGAATGTTAGAAAAGAATGGGGTGTAGTAGCCTTAGTATATAATGTTAGATAAGAATAGGATGTAGTAGCCTTAGTACAGAATGTTAGAGAAGAATGGGATGTAGTAGCCTTAGTACAGATAGAGAAGAATGGGATGTAGTAGCCTTAGTACAGCATGTTAGAGAAGAATGGGATGTAGTCGCCTTAGTACAGAACGTTAGAGAAGAATGGGATGTAGCAGCCTTAGTACAGAATGTTAGAGAAGAATGGGATGTAGCCGCCTTTGTACAGAATGTTAGAGAAGAATGGGATGTAGTAGCCTTGGTACAGAATGTTAGATAAGAATGAGATGTAGTCGCCTTAGTACAGAATGTTACATAAGAATGGAATGTAGTAGCCTTAGTACAGAATGTTAGATAATACTGGGATATAGTAGCCTTAATATAGAATGTTAGAGACTATTGGGATGTAGTAGCCTTAGTACAGAATGTTAGTGCAGAATGTGAGAGAAGAACGGGATGTAGCAGCCTTAGTACTGAATGTTAGAGAAGAATGGCACGTAGTAGCTTTAGTACAGAATGTTAGAGAAGAATGGGATGTAGTAGCCTTAGTACAGAATGTTAGAGAAGAATGGGATGTAGTAGCCTTAGTACAGAATGTTAGTGCAGAATGTTAGAGAAGAATGGGATGTAGTAGCCTTAGTACAGAAAGTTGGAGAAGAATGGGATGTAGTAGCCTTAGTACAGAAAGTTAGAGAAGAATGGGATGTAGTCAGCTTAGTACAGAATGTTAGAGAAGAATGGGATGTAGTAGTCTTAGTACAGAATGTTAGCACAGAATGTTAGAGAAGAATGGGAGGTAGTAGCCTTAGCACAGAATGTTAGAGATGAATGGGATGTAGTAACATTATTACAGAATGTTGTAGAAGAATGGGATGTAGTAGCCATAACACAGAATGTTAGAGAAGAATGTTAGTGCAGAATGTTAGAGAAGAACGGGATGTAGTAGCCTTAGTACAGAATGTAAGAGAAGAATGGGATGTAGTAGTCTTAGTACAGAATGTTAGCACAGAATGTTAGAGAAGAATGGAATGTAGTAGCCTTAGCACAGAATGTTAGAGAAGAATGGGATGTAGTAACATTAGTACAGAATGTTGTAGAAGAATGGGATGTAGTAGCCTTAGTACAGAATTTTAGAGAAGAATGGGATGTAGTAGCCTTAGTACAGAAAGTTAGAGAAGAATGGGATGTACTAGCCTTAGTACACAATGTTAGAGAATAATGGGATGTAGTCACCTTAGTACAGAATGTTAGAGAAGAATGGGATGTAGTAGAGTTAGTACAGAAAGTTAGAGAAGAATGGGATGTAGTCAGCTTAGTACAGAATCTTAGAGACGAATGGGATGTAGTAGCCTTAGTACAGAAAGTTGGAGAAGAATGGGATGTAGTAGCCTTAGTACAGAAAGTTAGAGAAGAATGGGATGTAGTCACCTTAGTACAGAATGTTAGCGAAGAATGGGATGTAGTAGATTTAGTACAGAATGTTAGCACAGAATGTTGAGAAGAACGGATTGTAGTAGCCTTAGTACAGAATGTTAAAAAAGAATGGGATGTAGTAACCTTGGGACAGAACGTTAGCACAGAATGTTAGGGAAGAATGTGATGTAGTAGCTTTAGCACAGAATGTTGGAGAAGAATGGGATATAGTAGCCTTAGTACAGAATGTTAGAGAAGAATGGGAGGTAGTAGCCTCAGTACAGAATGTTAGAGAAGAATGCGATGTAGTCGCCTTTGTACAGAATATTAGATAAGAATGGAATGTAGTAGCCTTAGTACAGAATGTTAGAGAAGAATGGGATGTAGTAGCCTTAGTACAGAATGTTAGTGCAGAATGTTAGAGAAGAACAGGATGTAGCAGCCTTAGTACCGAATGTTAGAGAAGAATGGGATGTAGTAGCCTTAGTACAGAATGTTACAGAAGAACGGGATGTAGTAGCCTTAGTACCAGATGTTAGAGAAGAAATGGATTTAGTAGCCTCAGTACAGGATGTTAGAGAAGAATGCGATGTAGTCGCCTTTGTATAGAATATTAGATAGGAAGGGAATGTAGTAGCCTTAGTACAGAATGTTAGAGAAGAATGGGATGTAGTAGCCTTAGTACAGAATGTTAGAGATGAATGGGAGGTACTAGCCTCAGTACAGAATGTTAGAGAAGAATGTGATGTAGTCGCCTTTGTACAGAATATTAGATAAGAATGGAATGTAGTTGCCTTAGTACAGAATGTTACATAAGAACTGAATGTAGTAGCCTAAGTACAGAATGTTAGTGCAGAATGTTAGAGAAGAACAGGATGTAGCAGCCTTAGTACAGAATGTTAGAGAAGAATGGGATGTAGTAGCCTTAGTATAGAATGTTACAGAAGAACGGGATGTAGTAGCCTTAGTACCGGATGTTAGAGAAGAAATGGATTTAGTAGCCTCAGTACAGAATGTTAGAGAAGAATGCGATGTAGTCACCTTTGTACAGAATATTAGATAAGAATGGAATGTAGTAGCCTTAGTACAGAATGTTAGAGAAGAATGGGATGTAGTAGCCTTAGTACAGAATGTTAGAGAAGAATGGGATGTAGTTGCCTTAGTACAGAATATTAGAGAAGAATGGGATGTAGTAGCCTTAGTACAGAATGTTAGAGAAGAATGGGATGTAGTAGCCTTAGTACAGAATGTTAGAGAAGAATGAGATGTAGTCACCTTAGTACAGAATGTTAGATAAGAATGGAATGTAGTAGACTTAGCACAGAATGTTAGAGACGAATGGGATGTAGTAACATTAGTACACAATGTTAGAGCAGAATGGGATGTAGTAGCCTTAGTACAGAATGTTAGAGAAGAATGGGATGTAGTAGCCTTAGTACAGAAAGTTAGAGAAGAATGGGTTGTAGTAGCCTTAGTACAGATAGAGTAGAATAGGATGTAGTAGCCTTAGTACAGAATGTTAGAGAAGAATGGGATGTAGTCGCCTTAGTACAGAGTGTTAGAGAAGAATGGGATGTATTAGCCTTAGTACAGAATGTTACAGAAGAACGGGATGTAGTAGCCTTAGTACCGGATGTTAGAGAAGAAATGGATTTAGTAGCCTCAGTACAGAATGTTAGAGAAGAATGCGATGTAGTCGCCTTTGTACAGAATATTAGATAAGAATGGAATGTAGTAGCCTTAGTACAGAATGTTAGAGATGAATGGGAGATAGTAGCCTCAGTACAGAATGTTATAGAAGAATGCGATGTAGTCGCCTTTGTACATAATATTAGATACGAATGGAATGTAGTTGCCTTAGTACAGAATGTTACATAAGAATGGAATGTGATAGCCTTAGTACAGAATGTTAGTGCAGAATGTTAGAGAAGAACAGGATGTAGCAGCCTTAGTACAGAATGTTAGAGAAGAATGGGATGTAGTAGCCTTAGTACAGAATGTTACAGAAGAACGGGATGTAGTAGCCTTAGTAACGGATGTTAGAGAAAAATTGGATTTAGTAGCCTCAGTACAGAATGTTAGAGAAGAATGCGATGTAGTCGCCTTTGTACAGAATATTAGATAAGAATGGAATGTAGTAGTCTTAGTACAGAATGTTGGAGAAGAATGGGATGTAGTAGCCTTAGTAAAGAATTTGGAGAAGAATGGGATGTGTTAGCCTTAGTACAGAATGTTAGAAAAGAATGGGGTGTAGTAGCCTTAGTACATAATGTTAGAGAAGAATATGATGTAGTAGCCTTAGTACAGAATGTTAGAGAAGAATGGGATGTAGTAGCCTTAGTACAGATAGAGAAGAATGGGATGTAGTAGCCTTAGTACAGCATGTTAGAGAAGAATGGGATGTAGTCGCCTTAGTACAGAATGTTAGAGAAGAATGGGATGTAGCAGCCTTAGTACAGAATGTTAGAGAAGAATGGGAAGTACTAGAGTTAGTACAGAAAGTTAGAGAAGAATGGGATGTAGTAGCCTCAGTACAGAATGTTAGAGAAGAATGCGATGTAGTCGTCTTTGTACAGAATATTAGATAAGAATGGAATGTAGTAGCCTTAGTACAGAATGTTAGAGAAGAATGGGATGTAGTAGCCTTAGTACAGAATGTTAGTGCAGAATCTTAGAGAAGAACAGGATGTAGCAGCCTTAGTACAGATAGAGAAGAATGGGATGTAGTAGCCTTAGTACAGATAGAGAAGAATGGGATGTAGTAGCCTTAGTACAGCATGTTAGAGAAGAATGGGATGTAGTCGCCTTAGTACAGAATGTTAGAGAAGAATGGGATGTAGCAGCCTTAGTACAGAATGTTAGAGAAGAATGGGATGTAGCCGCCTTAGTACAGAATGTTAGAGAAGAATGGGATGTAGTAGAGTTAGTACAGAATGTTAAAGAAGAATGGGATCTGTTAGCCTTAGTACAGAAAGATATTGGAGAATGGGATGTAGTAGCCTTAGTGCAGACTGTTAGTGAAGAATGGGGTGTAGTAGCCTTAGTACAGAATGTTAGAGAAGAATGGGATGTAGTAGCCTTAGTACAGAATTTGGAGAAGAATGGGATGTGTTAGCCTTAGTACAGAATGTTAGAAAAGAATGGGGTGTAGTAGCCTTAGTACATAATGTTAGAGAAGAATAGGATGTAGTAGCCTTAGTACAGAATGTTAGAGAAGAATGGGATGTAGTGGCCTTAGTACAGATAGAGAAGAATGGGATGTAGTAGCCTTAGTACAGCATGTTAGAGAAGAATGGGATGTAGTCGCCTTAGTAAAGAATGTTAGAGAAGAATGGGATGTAGCAGCCTTAGTACAGAATGTTAGAGAAGAATGGGATGTAGCCGCCTTAGTACAGAATGTTAGAGAAGAATGGGATGTAGTAGAGTTAGTACAGAAAGTTAGAGAAGAATGGGATGTAGTCACCTTAGTACAGAATGTTAGAGAAGAATGGGATGTAGTAGCCTTAGTACAGAAAGTTGGAGAAGAATGGGATGTAGTAGCCTTAGTACAGAAAGTTAGAGAAGAATGGGATGTAGTCACCTTAGTACAGAATGTTAGAGAAGAATGGGATGTAGTAGAGTTAGTACAGAATGTCAGCGCAGAATGTTGAGATGAACGGATTGTAGTAGCCTTAGTACAGAATGTTAAAGAAGAATGGGATGTAGTAACCTTGGGATAGAATGTTAGCACAGAATGTTAGGGAAGAATGGGATGTAGTAGCCTTAGCACAGAATGTTAGAGAAGAATGGGATGTAGTCGCCTTAGTACAGAATGTTAGAGAAGAATGGGATGTAGCAGCCTTAGTACAGAATGTTAGAGAAGGATGGGGTGTAGCTGCCTTAGTACAGAATGTTAGAGAAGAATGGGAGGTAGTAGCCTCAGTACAGAATGTTAGAGAAGAATGCGATGTAGTCGCCTTTGTACAGAATATTAGATAAGAATGGAATGTAGTAGCCTTAGTACAGAATGTTAGAGAAGAATGGGATGTATTAGCCTTAGTACAGAATGTTACAGAAGAACGGGATGTAGTAGCCTTAGTACCGGATGTTAGAGAAGAAATGGATTTAGTAGCCTCAGTACAGAATGTTAGAGAAGAATGCGATGTAGTCGCCTTTGTACAGAATATTAGATAAGAATGGAATGTAGTAGCCTTAGTACAGAATTTTAAGAAGAATGGGATGTAGTCGCCTTAGTAAAGAATGTTAGAGATGAATGGGAGATAGTAGCCTCAGTACAGAATGTTAGAGAAGAATGCGATGTAGTCACCTTTGTACAGAATATTAGATAAGAATGGAATGTAGTTGCCTTAGTACAGAATGTTACATAAGAATGGAATGTGATAGCCTTAGTACAGAATGTTAGTGCAGAATGTTAGAGAAGAACAGGATGTAGCAGCCTTAGTACAGAATGTTAGAGAAGAATGGGATGTAGTAGCCTTAGCACAGAATGTTACAGAAGAACGGGATGTAGTAGCCTTAGTACCGGATGTTAGAGAAAAAATGGATTTAGTAGCCTCAGTACAGAATGTTAGAGAAGAATGCGATGTAGTCGCCTTTGTACAGAATATTAGATAAGAATGGAATGTAGTAGCCTTAGTACAGAATGTTAGAGAAGAATGGGATGTAGTAGCTTTAGTACAGAATGTTAGAGAATAATGGGAGGTAGTTGCCTTAGTACAGAATGTTAGAGAAGAATGGGATGTAGTAGCCTTAGTACAGAATGTTAGAGAAGAATGGGATGTAGTAGCCTTAGTACAGAATGTTAGAGAAGATTGAGATGTAGTCACCTTAGTACAGAATGTTAGATAAGAATGGAATGTAGTAGCCTTAGCACAGAATGTTAGAGACGAATGGGATGTAGTAACATTAGTACAGAATGTTAGAGCAGAATGGGATGTAGTAGCCTTAGTACAGAATGTGAGAGAAGAATGGGATGTAGTAGCCTTAGTACAGAAAGTTAGTGCAGAATGTTAGAGAAGAACGGGATGTGGTAGCCTTAGTACAGAATGTTAAAGAAGAATGGGATGTAGTAGTATTAGTACAGAATGTTAGAGAAGAAGGGGATGTAGTAACCTTGGTACAGAATGTTATCACAGAATGTTAGGGAAGAATGGGATGCAGTAGCCTTAGCACAGAATGTTAGAGAAGAATGGGATGCAGTAGCTTTAGTACAGAAAGATATTGGAGAATGGGATGTAGTAGCCTTAGTGAAGACTGTTAGTGAAGAATGGGGTGTAGTAGCCTTAGTACGGAATGTTAGAGAAGAATGGGATGTAGTAGCCTTAGTACAGAATTTGGAGACGAATGGGATGTGTTAGCCTTAGTAAAGAATGTTAGAAAAGAATGGGGTGTAGTAGCCTTAGTATATAATGTTAGATAAGAATAGGATGTAGTAGCCTTAGTACAGAATGTTAGAGAAGAATGGGATGTAGTAGCCTTAGTACAGATAGAGAAGAATGGGATGTAGTAGCCTTAGTACAGCATGTTAGAGAAGAATGGGATGTAGTCGCCTTAGTACAGAACGTTAGAGAAGAATGGGATGTAGCAGCCTTAGTACAGAATGTTAGAGAAGAATGGGATGTAGCCGCCTTTGTACAGAATGTTAGAGAAGAATGGGATGTAGTAGCCTTGGTACAGAATGTTAGATAAGAATGAGATGTAGTCGCCTTAGTACAGAATGTTACATAAGAATGGAATGTAGTAGCCTTAGTACAGTATGTTAGATAATACTGGGATATAGTAGCCTTAATATAGAATGTTAGAGACTATTGGGATGTAGTAGCCTTAGTACAGAATGTTAGTGCAGAATGTGAGAGAAGAACGGGATGTAGCAGCCTTAGTACAGAATGTTAGAGAAGAATGGCACGTAGTAGCTTTAGTACAGAATGTTAGAGAAGAATGGGATGTAGTAGCCTTAGTACAGAATGTTAGAGAAGAATGGGATGTAGTAGCCTTAGTACAGAATGTTAGTGCAGAATGTTGGAGAAGAATGGGATGTAGTAGCCTTAGTACAGAAAGTTGGAGAAGAATGGGATGTAGTAGCCTTAGTACAGAAAGTTAGAGAAGAATGGGATGTAGTCAGCTTAGTACAGAATGTTAGAGAAGAATGGGATGTAGTAGTCTTAGTACAGAATGTTAGCACAGAATGTTAGAGAAGAATGGGAGGTAGTAGCCTTAGCACAGAATGTTAGAGATGAATGGGATGTAGTAACATTATTACAGAATGTTGTAGAAGAATGGGATGTAGTAGCCATAACACAGAATGTTAGAGAAGAATGTTAGTGCAGAATGTTAGAGAAGAACGGGATGTAGTAGCCTTAGTACAGAATGTTAGAGAAGAATGCGATGTAGTCGCCTTTGTACAGAATATTAGATAAGAATGGAATGTAGTAGCCTTAGTACAGAATGTTAGAGAAGAATGGGATGTAGTAGCTTTAGTACAGAATGTTAGAGAATAATGGGAGGTAGTTGCCTTAGTACAGAATGTTAGAGAAGAATGGGATGTAGTAGCCTTAGTACAGAATGTTAGAGAAGAATGGGATGTAGTAGCCTTAGTACAGAATGTTAGAGAAGATTGAGATGTAGTCACCTTAGTACAGAATGTTAGATAAGAATGGAATGTAGTAGCCTTAGCACAGAATGTTAGAGACGAATGGGATGTAGTAACATTAGTACAGAATGTTAGAGCAGAATGGGATGTAGTAGCCTTAGTACAGAATGTGAGAGAAGAATGGGATGTAGTAGCCTTAGTACAGAAAGTTAGTGCAGAATGTTAGAGAAGAACGGGATGTGGTAGTATTAGTACAGAATGTTAGAGAAGAAGGGGATGTAGTAACCTTGGTACAGAATGTTATCACAGAATGTTAGGGAAGAATGGGATGTAGTAGCCTTAGCACAGAATGTTAGAGAAGAATGGGATGCAGTAGCTTTAGTACAGAAAGATATTGGAGAATGGGATGTAGTAGCCTTAGTGAAGACTGTTAGTGAAGAATGGGGTGTAGTAGCCTTAGTACGGAATGTTAGAGAAGAATGGGATGTAGTAGCCTTAGTACAGAATTTGGAGACGAATGCGATGTAGTCGCCTTTGTACAGAATATTAGATAAGAATGGAATGTAGTAGCCTTAGTACAGAATGTTAGAGAAGAATGGGATGTAGTAGCTTTAGTACAGAATGTTAGAGAATAATGGGAGGTAGTTGCCTTAGTACAGAATGTTAGAGAAGAATGGGATGTAGTAGCCTTAGTACAGAATGTTAGAGAAGAATGGGATGTAGTAGCCTTAGTACAGAATGTTAGAGAAGATTGAGATGTAGTCACCTTAGTACAGAATGTTAGATAAGAATGGAATGTAGTAGCCTTAGCACAGAATGTTAGAGACGAATGGGATGTAGTAACATTAGTACAGAATGTTAGAGCAGAATGGGATGTAGTAGCCTTAGTACAGAATGTGAGAGAAGAATGGGATGTAGTAGCCTTAGTACAGAAAGTTAGTGCAGAATGTTAGAGAAGAACGGGATGTGGTAGTATTAGTACAGAATGTTAGAGAAGAAGGGGATGTAGTAACCTTGGTACAGAATGTTATCACAGAATGTTAGGGAAGAATGGGATGTAGTAGCCTTAGCACAGAATGTTAGAGAAGAATGGGATGCAGTAGCTTTAGTACAGAAAGATATTGGAGAATGGGATGTAGTAGCCTTAGTGAAGACTGTTAGTGAAGAATGGGGTGTAGTAGCCTTAGTACGGAATGTTAGAGAAGAATGGGATGTAGTAGCCTTAGTACAGAATTTGGAGACGAATGGGATGTGTTAGCCTTAGTAAAGAATGTTAGAAAAGAATGGGGTGTAGTAGCCTTAGTATATAATGTTAGATAAGAATAGGATGTAGTAGCCTTAGTACAGAATGTTAGAGAAGAATGGGATGTAGTAGCCTTAGTACAGATAGAGAAGAATGGGATGTAGTAGCCTTAGTACAGCATGTTAGAGAAGAATGGGATGTAGTCGCCTTAGTACAGAACGTTAGAGAAGAATGGGATGTAGCAGCCTTAGTACAGAATGTTAGAGAAGAATGGGATGTAGCCGCCTTTGTACAGAATGTTAGAGAAGAATGGGATGTAGTAGCCTTGGTACAGAATGTTAGATAAGAATGAGATGTAGTCGCCTTAGTACAGAATGTTACATAAGAATGGAATGTAGTAGCCTTAGTACAGAATGTTAGATAATACTGGGATATAGTAGCCTTAATATAGAATGTTAGAGACTATTGGGATGTAGTAGCCTTAGTACAGAATGTTAGTGCAGAATGTGAGAGAAGAACGGGATGTAGCAGCCTTAGTACAGAATGTTAGAGAAGAATGGCACGTAGTAGCTTTAGTACAGAATGTTAGAGAAGAATGGGATGTAGTAGCCTTAGTACAGAATGTTAGAGAAGAATGGGATGTAGTAGCCTTAGTACAGAATGTTAGTGCAGAATGTTAGAGAAGAATGGGATGTAGTAGCCTTAGTACAGAAAGTTGGAGAAGAATCGGATGTAGTAGCCTTAGTACAGAAAGTTAGAGAAGAATGGGATGTAGTCAGCTTAGTACAGAATGTTAGAGAAGAATGGGATGTAGTAGTCTTAGTACAGAATGTTAGCACAGAATGTTAGAGAAGAATGGGAGGTAGTAGCCTTAGCACAGAATGTTAGAGATGAATGGGATGTAGTAACATTATTACAGAATGTTGTAGAAGAATGGGATGTAGTAGCCATAACACAGAATGTTAGAGAAGAATGTTAGTGCAGAATGTTAGAGAAGAACGGGATGTAGTAGCCTTAGTACAGAATGTAAGAGAAGAATGGGATGTAGTAGTCTTAGTACAGAATGTTAGCACAGAATGTTAGAGAAGAATGGAATGTAGTAGCCTTAGCACAGAATGTTAGAGAAGAATGGGATGTAGTAACATTAGTACAGAATGTTGTAGAAGAATGGGATGTAGTAGCCTTAGTACAGAATTTTAGAGAAGAATGGGATGTAGTAGCCTTAGTACAGAAAGTTAGAGAAGAATGGGATGTACTAGCCTTAGTACACAATGTTAGAGAATAATGGGATGTAGTCACCTTAGTACAGAATGTTAGAGAAGAATGGGATGTAGTAGAGTTAGTACAGAAAGTTAGAGAAGAATGGGATGTAGTCAGCTTAGTACAGAATCTTAGAGACGAATGGGATGTAGTAGCCTTAGTACAGAAAGTTGGAGAAGAATGGGATGTAGTAGCCTTAGTACAGAAAGTTAGAGAAGAATGGGATGTAGTCACCTTAGTACAGAATGTTAGCGAAGAATGGGATGTAGTAGATTTAGTACAGAATGTTAGCGCAGAATGTTGGTTGAACGGATTGTAGTAGCCTTAGTACAGAATGTTAAAGAAGAATGGGATGTAGTAACCTTGGGACAGAACGTTAGCACAGAATGTTAGGGAAGAATGTGATGTAGTAGCTTTAGCACAGAATGTTGGAGAAGAATGGGATATAGTAGCCTTAGTACAGAATGTTAGAGAAGAATGGGAGGTAGTAGCCTCAGTACAGAATGTTAGAGAAGAATGCGATGTAGTCGCCTTTGTACAGAATATTAGATAAGAATGGAATGTAGTAGCCTTAGTACAGAATGTTAGAGAAGAATGGGATGTAGTAGCCTTAGTACAGAATGTTAGTGCAGAATGTTAGAGAAGAACAGGATGTAGCAGCCTTAGTACCGAATGTTAGAGAAGAATGGGATGTAGTAGCCTTAGTACAGAATGTTACAGAAGAACGGGATGTAGTAGCCTTAGTACCAGATGTTAGAGAAGAAATGGATTTAGTAGCCTCAGTACAGAATGTTAGAGAAGAATGCGATGTAGTCGCCTTTGTATAGAATATTAGATAGGAAGGGAATGTAGTAGCCTTAGTACAGAATGTTAGAGAAGAATGGGATGTAGTAGCCTTAGTACAGAATGTTAGAGATGAATGGGAGGTACTAGCCTCAGTACAGAATGTTAGAGAAGAATGTGATGTAGTCGCCTTTGTACAGAATATTAGATAAGAATGGAATGTAGTTGCCTTAGTACAGAATGTTACATAAGAACTGAATGTAGTAGCCTAAGTACAGAATGTTAGTGCAGAATGTTAGAGAAGAACAGGATGTAGCAGCCTTAGTACAGAATGTTAGAGAAGAATGGGATGTAGTAGCCTTAGTACAGAATGTTACAGAAGAACGGGATGTAGTAGCCTTAGTACCGGATGTTAGAGAAGAAATGGATTTAGTAGCCTCAGTACAGAATGTTAGAGAAGAATGCGATGTAGTCACCTTTGTACAGAATATTAGATAAGAATGGAATGTAGTAGCCTTAGTACAGAATGTTAGAGAAGAATGGGATGTAGTAGCCTTAGTACAGAATGTTAGAGAAGAATGGGATGTAGTTGCCTTAGTACAGAATGTTAGAGAAGAATGGGATGTAGTAGCCTTAGTACAGAATGTTAGAGAAGAATGGGATGTAGTAGCCTTAGTACAGAATATTAGAGAAGAATGAGATGTAGTCACCTTAGTACAGAATGTTAGATAAGAATGGAATGTAGTAGCCTTAGCACAGAATGTTAGAGACGAATGGGATGTAGTAACATTAGTACACAATGTTAGAGCAGAATGGGATGTAGTAGCCTTAGTACAGAATGTTAGAGAAGAATGGGATGTAGTAGCCTTAGTACAGAAAGTTAGAGAAGAATGGGTTGTAGTAGCCTTAGTACAGATAGAGTAGAATAGGATGTAGTAGCCTTAGTACAGAATGTTAGAGAAGAATGGGATGTAGTCGCCTTAGTACAGAGTGTTAGAGAAGAATGGGATGTATTAGCCTTAGTACAGAATGTTAGCGCAGAATGTTAGAGAAGAACGGGATGTGGTAGCCTTAGTACAGAATGTTAAAGAAGAATGGGATGTAGTAGTATTAGTACAGAATGTTAGAGAAGAAGGGGTTGTAGTAACCTTGGTAAAGAATGTTATCACAGAATGTTAGGGAAGAATGGGATGTAGTAGCCTTAGCACAGAATGTTAGAGAAGAATGGGATGCAGTAGCTTTAGTACAGAAAGATATTGGAGAATGGGATGTAGTAGCCTTAGTGCAGACTGTTAGTGAAGAATGGGGTGTAGTAGCCTTAGTACTGAATGTTAGAGAAGAATGGGATGCAGTAGCCTTAGTACAGAATTTGGAGAAGAATGGGATGTGTTAGCCTTAGTACAGAATGTTAGAAAAGAATGGGGTGTAGTAGCCTTAGTACATAATGTTAGAGAAGAATAGGATGTAGTAGCCTTAGTACAGAATGTTAGAGAAGAATAGGATGTAGTAGCCTTAGTACAGAATGTTTGGAGAAGAATGGGATGTAGTAGAGTTAGTACAGAAAGTTAGAGAAGAATGGGATGTAGTCACCTTAGTACAGAATGTAAGAGAAGAATGGGATGTAGTAGCCTAAGTACAGAAAGTTGGAGAAGAATGGGATGTAGTAGCCTTAGTACATAAAGTTAGAGAAGAATGGGATGTAGTCACCTTAGTACAGAATGTTAGAGAAGAATGGGATGTAGTAGAGTTAGTACAGAATGTTAGCACAGAATGTTGAGAAGAACGGATTGTAGTAGCCTTAGTACAGAATGTTAAAGAAGAATGGGATGTAGTAACCTTGGGACAGAATGTTAGCACAGAATGTTAGGGAAGAATGGGATGTAGTAGCCTTAGCACAGAATGTTAGAGAAGAATGGGATGTAGTAGCCTTAGTACAGAATGTTAGAGAACAATGGGAGGTAGTAGCCTCAGTACAGAATGTTAGAGAAGAATGCGATGTAGTCGCCTTTGTACAGAATATTAGATAAGAATGGAATGTAGTAGCCTTAGTACAGAATGTTAGAGAAGAATGGGATGTAGTAGCTTTAGTACAGAATGTTACAGAAGAACGGGATGTAGTAGCCTTAGTACCGGATGTTAGAGAAGAAATGGATTTAGTAGCCTCAGTACAGAATGTTAGAGAAGAATGCGATGTAGTCGCCTTTGTACAGAATATTGGATAAGAACGGAATGTAGTAGCCTTAGTACAGAATGTTAGAGAAGAATGGGATGTAGTAGCCTTAGTAAAGAATGTTAGAGATGAATGGGAGATAGTAGCCTCAGTACAGAATGTTAGAGAAGAATGCGATGTAGTCGCCTTTGTACATAATATTAGATAAGAATGGAATGTAGTTGCCTTAGTACAGAATGTTACATAAGAATGGAATGTGATAGCCTTAGTACAGAATGTTAGTGCAGAATGTTAGAGAAGAACAGGATGTAGCAGCCTTAGTACAGAATGTTAGAGAAGAATGGGATGTAGTAGCCTTAGTACAGAATGTTACAGAAGAACGGGATGTAGTAGCCTTAGTACCGGATGTTAGAGAAAAAATGGATTTAGTAGCCTCAGTACAGAATGTTAGAGAAGAATGCGATGTAGTCGCCTTTGTACAGAATATTAGATAAGAATGGAATGTAGTAGCCTTAGTACAGAATGTTAGAGAAGAATGGGATGTAGTAGCCTTAGTACAGAATGTTAGAGAAGAATGGGATGTAGTAGCCTTAGTACAGAATATTGGATAAGAATGGAATGTAGTAGCCTTAGTACAGAATGTTAGAGAAGAATGGGATGTAGTAGCCTTAGTAAAGAATGTTAGAGATGAATGGGAGATAGTAGCCTCAGTACAGAATGTTAGAGAAGAATGCGATGTAGTCGCCTTTGTACATAATATTAGATAAGAATGGAATGTAGTTGCCTTAGTACAGAATGTTACATAAGAATGGAATGTGATAGCCTTAGTACAGAATGTTAGTGCAGAATGTTAGAGAAGAACAGGATGTAGCAGCCTTAGTACAGAATGTGAGAGAAGAATGGGATGTAGTAGCCTTAGTACAGAATGTTACAGAAGAACGGGATGTAGTAGCCTTAGTACCGGATGTTAGAGAAAAAATGGATTTAGTAGCCTTAGTACAGAATGTTAGAGAAGAATGGGATGTAGTAGCCTTAGTACAGAATGTTAGAGAAGAATGGGATGTAGTAGCCTTAGTACAGAATTTGGAGAAGAATGGGATGTGTTAGTCTTAGTACAGAATGTTAGAAAAGAATGTGGTGTAGTAGCCTTAGTACATAATGTTAGAGAAGAATAGGATGTAGTAGCCTTAGTACAGAATGTTAGAGAAGAATGGGATGTAGTAGCCTTAGTACAGATAGAGAAGAATGGGATGTAGTAGCCTTAGTACAGCATGTTAGAGAAGAATGGGATGTAGCCGCCTTAGTACAGAATGTTAGAGAATAATGGGATGTAGTAGAGTTAGTACAGAAAGTTAGAGAAGAATGGGATGTAGTAGCCTCAGTACAGAATGTTAGAGAAGAATGCGATGTAGTCGCCTTTGTACAGAATATTAGATAAGAATGGAATGTAGTAGCCTTAGTACAGAATGTTAGAGAAGAATGGGATGTAGTAGCCTTAGTACAGAATGTTAGTGCAGAATGTTAGAGAAGAACAGGATGTGGCAGCCTTAGTACAGATAGAGAAGAATGGGATGTAGTAGTCTTAGTACAGATAGAGAGGAATTGGATGTAGTAGCCTTAGTACAGCATGTTAGAGAAGAATGGGATGTAGTCGCCTTAGTACAGAATGTTAGAGAAGAATGGGATGTAGCAGCCTTAGTACAGAATGTTAGAGAAGAATGGGATGTAGCCGCATTAGTACAGAATGTTAGAGAATAATGGGATGTAGTAGAGTTAGTACAGAATGTTAAAGAAGAATGGGATCTGTTAGCCTTAGTACAGAAAGATATTGGAGAATGGGATGTAGTAGCCTTAGTGCAGACTGTTAGTGAAGAATGGGGTGTAGTAGCCTTAGTACAGAATGTTAGAGAAGAATGGGATGTAGTAGCCTTAGTACAGAATTTGGAGAAGAATGGGATGTGTTAGCCTTAGTACAGAATGTTAGAAAAGAATGGGGTGTAGTAGCCTTAGTACATAATGTTAGAGAAGAATAGGATGTAGTAGCCTCAGTACAGAATGTTAGAGAAGAATGGGATGTAGTAGCCTTAGTACAGATAGAGAAGAATGGGATGTAGTAGCCTTAGTACAGCATGATAGAGAAGAATGGGATGTAGTCGCCTTAGTACGGAATGTTAGAGAAGAATGGGATGTAGCAGCCTTAGTACAGAATGTTAGAGAAGAATGGGATGTAGCCGCCTTAATACAGAATGTTAGAGAATAATGGGATGTAGTAGAGTTAGTACAGAAAGTTAGAGAAGAATGGGATGTAGTCACCTTATTACAGAATGTTAGAGAAGAATGGGATGTAGTAGCCTTAGTACAGAAAGTTGGAGAAGAATGGGATGTAGTAGCCTTAGTAGAGAAAGTTAGAGAAGAATGGGATGTAGTCACCTTAGTACAGAATGTTAGAGAAGAATGGGATGTAGTAGAGTTAGTACAGAATGTTAGCGGAGAATGTTGAGAAGAACAGATTGTAGTAGCCTTAGTACAGAATGTTAAAGAAGAATGGGATGTAGTAACCTTGGGACAGAATGTTAGCACAGAATGTTAGGGAAGAATGGGATGTAGTAGCCTTAGCACAGAATGTTAGAGATGAATGGGAGGTACTAGCCTCAGTACAGAATGTTAGAGAAGAATGTGATGTAGTCGCCTTTGTACAGAATATTAGATAAGAATGGAATGTAGTTGCCTTAGTACAGAATGTTACATAAGAACTGAATGTAGTAGCCTAAGTACAGAATGTTAGTGCAGAATGTTAGAGAAGAACAGGATGTAGCAGCCTTAGTACAGAATGTTAGAGAAGAATGGGATGTAGTAGCCTTAGTACAGAATGTTACAGAAGAACGGGATGTAGTAGCCTTAGTACAGAATGTTAGAGAAGAATGGGATGTAGTAGACTTAGTACAGAATGTTAGAGAAGAATGGGATGTAGTTGCCTTAGTACAGAATGTTAGAGAAGAATGGCATGTAGTAGCCTTGGTACAGAATGTTAGAGAAGAATGGGATGTAGTAGCCTTAGTACAGAATGTTAGAGAAGAATGAGATGTAGTCACCTTAGTACAGAATGTTAGATAAGAATGGAATGTAGTAGCCTTAGCACAGAATGTTAGAGACGAATGGGATGTAGTAACATTAGTACACAATGTTAGAGCAGAATGGGATGTAGTAGCCTTAGTACAGAATGTTAGAGAAGAATGGGATGTAGTAGCCTTAGTACAGAAAGTTAGAGAAGAATGGGTTGTAGTAGCCTTAGTACAGATAGAGTAGAATAGGATGTAGTAGCCTTAGTACAGAATGTTAGAGAAGAATGGGATGTAGTCGCCTTAGTACAGAGTGTTAGAGAAGAATGGGATGTATTAGCCTTAGTACAGAATGTTAGCGCAGAATGTTAGAGAAGAACGGGATGTGGTAGCCTTAGTACAGAATGTTAAAGAAGAATGGGATGTAGTAGTATTAGTACAGAATGTTAGAGAAGAAGGGGTTGTAGTAACCTTGGTACAGAATGTTATCACAGAATGTTAGGGAAGAATGAGATGTAGTAGCCTTAGCACAGAATGTTAGAGAAGAATGGGATGCAGTAGCTTTAGTACAGAAAGATATTGGAGAATGGGATGTAGTAGCCTTAGTGCAGACTGTTAGTGAAGACTGGGGTGTAGTAGCCTTAGTACAGAATGTTAGAGAAGAATGGGATGTAGTAGCCTTAGTACAGAATTTGGAGAAGAATGGGATGTGTTAGCCTTAGTACAGAATGTTAGAAAAGAATGGGGTGTAGTAGCCTTAGTACATAATGTTAGAGAAGAATAGGATGTAGTAGCCTTAGTACAGAATGTTAGAGAAGAATGGGATGTAGTAGCCTTAGTACAGATAGAGAAGAATGGGATGTAGTAGCCTTAGTACAGCATGTTAGAGAAGAATGGGATGTAGTCGCCTTAGTACAGAATGTTAGAGAAGAATGGGATGTAGCAGCCTTAGTACAGAATGTTAGAGAAGAATGGGATGTAGCCGCCTTAGTACAGAATGTTAGAGGCGAATGGAATGTAGTAGCCTCAGTACAGAATGTTAGAGAAGAATGGGATGTAGTAGACTTAGTACAGAATGTTAGAGAAGAATGGGATGTAGTTGCCTTAGTACAGAATGTTAGAGAAGAATGGGATGTAGTAGCCTTGGTACAGAATGTTAGAGAAGAATGGGATGTAGTAGCCTTAGTACAGAATGTTAGAGAAGAATGAGATGTAGTCACCTTAGTACAGAATGTTAGATAAGAATGGAATGTAGTAGCCTTAGCACAGAATGTTAGAGACGAATGGGATGTAGTAACATTAGTAGACAATGTTAGAGCAGAATGGGATGTAGTAGCCTTAGTACAGAATGTTAGAGAAGAATGGGATGTAGTAGCCTTAGTACAGAAAGTTAGAGAAGAATGGGTTGTAGTAGCCTTAGTACAGATAGAGTAGAATAGGATATAGTAGCCTTAGTACAGAATGTTAGAGAAGAATGGGATGTAGTCGCCTTAGTACAGAGTGTTAGAGAAGAATGGGATGTATTAGCCTTAGTACAGAATGTTAGCGCAGAATGTTAGAGAAGAACGGGATGTGGTAGCCTTAGTACAGAATGTTAAAGAAGAATGGGATGTAGTAGTATTAGTACAGAATGTTAGAGAAGAAGGGGTTGTAGTAACCTTGGTACAGAATGTTATCACAGAATGTTAGGGAAGAATGGGATGTAGTAGCCTTAGCACAGAATGTTAGAGAAGAATGGGATGCAGTAGCTTTAGTGCAGAAAGATATTGGAGAATGGGATGTAGTAGCCTTAGTGCAGACTGTTAGTGAAGACTGGGGTGTAGTAGCCTTAGTACAGAATGTTAGAGAAGAATGGGATGTAGTAGCCTTAGTACAGAATTTGGAGAAGAATGGGATGTGTTAGCCTTAGTACAGAATGTTAGAAAAGAATGGGGTGCAGTAGCCTTAGTACATAATGTTAGAGAAGAATAGGATGTAGTAGCCTTAGTACAGAATGTTAGAGAAGAATGGGATGTAGTAGCCTTAGTACAGATAGAGAAGAATGGGATGTAGTAGCCTTAGTACAGCATGTTAGAGAAGAATGGGATGTAGTCGCCTTAGTACAGAATGTTAGAGAAGAATGGGATGTAGCAGCCTTAGTACAGAATGTTAGAGAAGAATGGGATGTAGCCGCCTTAGTACAGAATGTTATAGAAGAATGGGATGTAGTAGAGTTAGTACAGAAAGTTAGAGAAGAATGGTATGTAGTCACCTTAGTACAGAATGTTAGAGAAGAATGGGATGTAGTAGCCTTAGTACAGAAAGTTGGAGAAGAATGGGATGTAGTAGCCTTAGTACATAAAGTTAGAGAAGAATGGGATGTAGTCACCTTAGTACAGAATGTTAAAGAAGAATGGGATGTAGTAGAGTTAGTACAGAATGTTAGCGCAGAATGTTGAGAAGAACAGATTGTAGTAGCCTTAGTACAGAATGTTAAAGAAGAATGGGATGTAGTAACCTTGGGACAGAATGTTAGCACAGAATGTTAGGGAAGAATGGGATGTAGTAGCCTTAGCACAGAATGTTAGAGAAGAATGGGATGTAGTAGCCTTAGTACAGAATGTTAGAGAAGAATGGGAGGTAGTAGCCTCAGTACAGAATGTTAGAGAAGAATGCGATGTAGTCGCCTTTGTACAGAATATTAGATAAGAATGGAATGTAGTAGCCTTAGTACAGAATGTTAGAGAAGAATGGGATGTAGTAGCCTTAGTACAGAATGTTAGTGCAGAATGTTAGAGAAGAACAGGATGTAGCAGCCTTAGTACAGAATGTTAGAGAAGAATGGGATATAGTAGCCTTAGTACAGAATGTTACAGAAGAACGGGATGTAGTAGCCTTAGTACCGGATGTTAGAGAAGAAATGGATTTAGTAGCCTCAGTACAGAATGTTAGAGAAGAATGCGATGTAGTCGCCTTTGTACAGAATATTGGATAAGAATGGAATGTAGTAGCCTTAGTACAGAATGTTAGAGAAGAATGGGATGTAGTAGCCTTAGTAAAGAATGTTAGAGATGAATGGGAGATAGTAGCCTCAGTACAGAATGTTAGAGAAGAATGCGATGTAGTCGCCTTTGTACATAATATTAGATAAGAATGGAATGTAGTTGCCTTAGTACAGAACGTTACATAAGAATGGAATGTGATAGCCTTAGTACAGAATGTTAGTGCAGAATGTTAGAGAAGAACAGGATGTAGCAGCCTTAGTACAGAATGTTAGAGAAGAATAGGATGTAGTAGCCTTAGTACAGAATGTTACAGAAGAACGGGATGTAGTAGCCTTAGTACCGGATGTTAGAGAAAAAATGGATTTAGTAGCCTCAGTACAGAATGTTAGAGAAGAATGCGATGTAGTCGCCTTTGTACAGAATATTAGATAAGAATGGAATGTAGTAGCCTTAGTACAGAATGTTAGAGAAGAATGGGATGTAGTAGCCTTAGTACAGAATGTTAGAGAAGAATGGGATGTAGTAGCCTTAGTACAGAATTTGGAGAAGAATGGGATGTGTTAGCCTTAGTACAGAATGTTAGAAAAGAATGTGGTGTAGTAGCCTTAGTACATAATGTTAGAGAAGAATAGGATGTAGTAGCCTTAGTACAGAATGTTAGAGAAGAATGGGATGTAGTAGCCTTAGTACAGATAGAGAAGAATGGGATGTAGTAGCCTTAGTACAGCATGTTAGAGAAGAATGGGATGTAGCCGCCTTAGTACAGAATGTTAGAGAATAATGGGATGTAGTAGAGTTAGTACAGAAAGTTAGAGAAGAATGGGATGTAGTAGCCTCAGTACAGAATGTCAGAGAAGAATGCGATGTAGTCGCCTTTGTACAGAATATTAGATAAGAATGGAATGTAGTAGCCTTAGTACAGAATGTTAGAGAAGAATGGGATGTAGTAGCCTTAGTACAGAATGTTAGTGCAGAATGTTAGAGAAGAACAGGATGTGGCAGCCTTAGTACAGATAGAGAAGAATGGGATGTAGTAGTCTTAGTACAGATAGAGAAGAATTGGATGTAGTAGCCTTAGTACAGCATGTTAGAGAAGAATGGGATGTAGTCGCCTTAGTACAGAATGTTAGAGAAGAATGGGATGTAGCAGCCTTAGTACAGAATGTTAGAGAAAAATGGGATGTAGCCGCCTTAGTACAGAATGTTAGAGAATAATGGGATGTAGTACAGTTAGTACAGAATGTTAAAGAAGAATGGGATCTGTTAGCCTTAGTACAGAAAGATATTGGAGAATGGGATGTAGTAGCCTTAGTGCAGACTGTTAGTGAAGAATGGGGTGTAGTAGCCTTAGTACAGAATGTTAGAGAAGAATGGGATGTAGTGGCCTTAGTACAGAATTTGGAGAAGAATGGGATGTGTTAGCCTTAGTACAGAATGTTAGAAAAGAATGGGGTGTAGTAGCCTTAGTACATAATGTTAGAGAAGAATAGGATGTAGTAGCCTCAGTACAGAATGTTAGAGAAGAATGGGATGTAGTAGCCTTAGTACAGATAGAGAAGAATGGGATGTAGTAGCCTTAGTACAGCATGATAGAGAAGAATGGGATGTAGTCGCCTTAGTACGGAATGTTAGAGAAGAATGGGATGTAGCAGCCTTAGTACAGAATGTTAGAGAAGAATGGGATGTAGCCGCCTTAATACAGAATGTTAGAGAATAATGGGATGTAGTAGAGTTAGTACAGAAAGTTAGAGAAGAATGGGATGTAGTCACCTTAGTACAGAATGGTAGAGAAGAATGGGATGTAGTAGCCTTAGTACAGAAAGTTGGAGAAGAATGGGATGTAGTAGCCTTAGTAGAGAAAGTTAGAGAAGAATGGGATGTAGTCACCTTAGTACAGAATGTTAGAGAAGAATGGGATGTAGTAGAGTTAGTACAGAATGTTAGCGCAGAATGTTGAAAAGAACAGATTGTAGTAGCCTTAGTACAGAATGTTAAAGAAGAATGGGATGTAGTAACCTTGGGACAGAATGTTAGCACAGAATGTTAGGGAAGAATGGGATGTAGTAGCCTTAGCACAGAATGTTAGAGAAGAATGGGATGTAGTCGCCTTAGTACAGAATGTTAGAGAAGAATGGGATGTAGTAGCCTTAGTACAGAATGTTAGAGAAGAATGGGATGTAGTAGCCTTAGTACAGATAGAGAAGAATGGGATGTAGTAGCCTTAGTACAGCATGTTAGAGAAGAATGGGATGTAGCCGCCTTAGTACAGAATGTTAGAGAATAATGGGATGTAGTAGAGTTAGTACAGAAAGTTAGAGAAGAATGGGATGTAGTAGCCTCAGTACAGAATGTCAGAGAAGAATGCGATGTAGTCGCCTTTGTACAGAATATTAGATAAGAATGGAATGTAGTAGCCTTAGTACAGAATGTTAGAGAAGAATGGGATGTAGTAGCCTTAGTACAGAATGTTAGTGCAGAATGTTAGAGAAGAACAGGATGTGGCAGCCTTAGTACAGATAGAGAAGAATGGGATGTAGTAGTCTTAGTACAGATAGAGAAGAATTGGATGTAGTAGCCTTAGTACAGCATGTTAGAGAAGAATGGGATGTAGTCGCCTTAGTACAGAATGTTAGAGAAGAATGGGATGTAGCAGCCTTAGTACAGAATGTTAGAGAAAAATGGGATGTAGCCGCCTTAGTACAGAATGTTAGAGAATAATGGGATGTAGTACAGTTAGTACAGAATGTTAAAGAAGAATGGGATCTGTTAGCCTTAGTACAGAAAGATATTGGAGAATGGGATGTAGTAGCCTTAGTGCAGACTGTTAGTGAAGAATGGGGTGTAGTAGCCTTAGTACAGAATGTTAGAGAAGAATGGGATGTAGTGGCCTTAGTACAGAATTTGGAGAAGAATGGGATGTGTTAGCCTTCGTACAGAATGTTAGAAAAGAATGGGGTGTAGTAGCCTTAGTACATAATGTTAGAGAAGAATAGGATGTAGTAGCCTCAGTACAGAATGTTAGAGAAGAATGGGATGTAGTAGCCTTAGTACAGATAGAGAAGAATGGGATGTAGTAGCCTTAGTACAGCATGATAGAGAAGAATGGGATGTAGTCGCCTTAGTACGGAATGTTAGAGAAGAATGGGATGTAGCAGCCTTAGTACAGAATGTTAGAGAAGAATGGGATGTAGCCGCCTTAATACAGAATGTTAGAGAATAATGGGATGTAGTAGAGTTAGTACAGAAAGTTAGAGAAGAATGGGATGTAGTCACCTTAGTACAGAATGGTAGAGAAGAATGGGATGTAGTAGCCTTAGTACAGAAAGTTGGAGAAGAATGGGATGTAGTAGCCTTAGTAGAGAAAGTTAGAGAAGAATGGGATGTAGTCACCTTAGTACAGAATGTTAGAGAAGAATGGGATGTAGTAGAGTTAGTACAGAATGTTAGCGCAGAATGTTGAAAAGAACAGATTGTAGTAGCCTTAGTACAGAATGTTAAAGAAGAATGGGATGTAGTAACCTTGGGACAGAATGTTAGCACAGAATGTTAGGGAAGAATGGGATGTAGTAGCCTTAGCACAGAATGTTAGAGAAGAATGGGATGTAGTCGCGTTAGTACAGAATGTTAGAGAAGAATGGGATGTAGCAGCCTTAGTACAGCATGTTAGAGAAGAATGGGATGTAGCCGCCTTAGTACAGAATGTTAGAGAAGAATGGGAGGTAGTAGCCTCAGTACAGAATGTTAGAGAAGAATGCGATGTAGTCGCCTTTGTACAGAATATTAGATAAGAATGGAATGTAGCAGCCTTAGTACAGAATGTTAGAGAAGAATGGGATGTAGTAGCCTTAGTACAGAATGTTAGTGTAGAATGTTAGAGAAGAACAGGATGTAGCAGCCTTAGTACAGAATGTTAGAGAAGAATGGGATGTAGTAGCCTTAGTACAGAATGTTACAGAAGAACGGGATGTAGTAGCCTTAGTACCGGATGTTAGAGAAGAAATGGATTTAGTAGCCTCAGTACAGAATGTTAGAGAAGAATGCGATGTAGTCGCCTTTGTACAGAATATTAGATAAGAATGGAATGTAGTAGCCTTAGTACAGAATGTTAGAGATGAATGGGAGATAGTAGCCTCAGTACAGAATGTTAGAGAAGAATGCGATGTAGTCGCCTTTGTACATAATATTAGATAAGAATGGAATGTAGTTGCCTTAGTACAGAATGTTACATAAGAATGGAATGTGATAGCCTTAGTACAGAATGTTAGTGCAGAATGTTAGAGAAGAACAGGATGTAGCAGCCTTAGTACAGAATGTTAGAGAAGAATGGGATGTAGTAGCCTTAGTACAGAATGTTACAGAAGAACGGGATGTAGTAGCCTTAGTAACGGATGTTAGAGAAAAATTGGATTTAGTAGCCTCAGTACAGAATGTTAGAGAAGAATGCGATGTAGTCGCCTTTGTACAGAATATTAGATAAGAATGGAATGTAGTAGTCTTAGTACAGAATGTTGGAGAAGAATGGGATGTAGTAGCCTTAGTACAGAATGTTAGAGAAGAATGGGATGTAGTAGCCTTAGTAAAGAATTTGGAGAAGAATGGGATGTGTTAGCCTTAGTACAGAATGTTAGAAAAGAATGGGGTGTAGTAGCCTTAGTACATAATGTTAGAGAAGAATATGATGTAGTAGCCTTAGTACAGAATGTTAGAGAAGAATGGGATGTAGTAGCCTTAGTACAGATAGAGAAGAATGGGATGTAGTAGCCTTAGTACAGCATGTTAGAGAAGAATGGGATGTAGTCGCCTTAGTACAGAATGTTAGAGAAGAATGGGATGTAGCAGCCTTAGTACAGAATGTTAGAGAAGAATGGGATGTAGCCGCCTTAGTACAGAATGTTAGAGAAGAATGGGAAGTAGTAGAGTTAGTACAGAAAGTTAGAGAAGAATGGGATGTAGTAGCCTCAGTACAGAATGTTAGAGAAGAATGCGATGTAGTCGCCTTTGTACAGAATATTAGATAAGAATGGAATGTAGTAGCCTTAGTACAGAATGTTAGAGAAGAATGGGATGTAGTAGCCTTAGTACAGAATGTTAGTGCAGAATCTTAGAGAAGAACAGGATGTAGCAGCCTTAGTACAGATAGAGAAGAATGGGATGTAGTAGCCTTAGTACAGATAGAGAAGAATGGGATGTAGTAGCCTTAGTACAGCATGTTAGAGAAGAATGGGATGTAGTCGCCTTAGTACAGAATGTTAGAGAAGAATGGGATGTAGCAGCCTTAGTACAGAATGTTAGAGAAGAATGGGATGTAGCCGCCTTAGTACAGAATGTTAGAGAAGAATGGGATGTATTAGAGTTAGTACAGAATGTTAAAGAAGAATGGGATCTGTTAGCCTTAGTACAGAAAGATATTGGAGAATGGGATGTAGTAGCCTTAGTGCAGACTGTTAGTGAAGAATGGGGTGTAGTAGCCTTAGTACAGAATGTTAGAGAAGAATGGGATGTAGTAGCCTTAGTACAGAATTTGGAGAAGAATGGGATGTGTTAGCCTTAGTACAGAATGTTAGAAAAGAATGGGGTGTAGTAGCCTTAGTACATAATGTTAGAGAAGAATAGGATGTAGTAGCCTTAGTACAGAATGTTAGAGAAGAATGGGATGTAGTGGCCTTAGTACAGATAGAGAAGAATGGGATGTAGTAGCCTTAGTACAGCATGTTAGAGAAGAATGGGATGTAGTCGCCTTAGTAAAGAATGTTAGAGAAGAATGGGATGTAGCAGCCTTAGTACAGAATGTTAGAGAAGAATGGGATGTAGCCGCCTTAGTACAGAATGTTAGAGAAGAATGGGATGTAGTAGAGTTAGTACAGAAAGTTAGAGAAGAATGGGATGTAGTCACCTTAGTACAGAATGTTAGAGAAGAATGGGATGTAGTAGCCTTAGTACAGAAAGTTGGAGAAGAATGGGATGTAGTAGCCTTAGTACAGAAAGTTAGAGAAGAATGGGATGTAGTCACCTTAGTACAGAATGTTAGAGAAGAATGGGATGTAGTAGAGTTAGTACAGAATGTTAGCGCAGAATGTTGAGATGAACGGATTGTAGTAGCCTTAGTACAGAATGTTAAAGAAGAATGGGATGTAGTAACCTTGGGATAGAATGTTAGCACAGAATGTTAGGGAAGAATGGGATGTAGTAGCCTTAGCACAGAATGTTAGAGAAGAATGGGATGTAGTCGCCTTAGTACAGAATGTTAGAGAAGAATGGGATGTAGCAGCCTTAGTACAGAATGTTAGAGAAGGATGGGATGTAGCTGCCTTAGTACAGAATGTTAGAGAAGAATGGGAGGTAGTAGCCTCAGTACAGAATGTTAGAGAAGAATGCGATGTAGTCGCCTTTGTACAGAATATTAGATAAGAATGGAATGTAGTAGCCTTAGTACAGAATGTTAGAGAAGAATGGGATGTAGTAGCCTTAGTACAGAATGTTACAGAAGAACGGGATGTAGTAGCCTTAGTACCGGATGTTAGAGAAGAAATGGATTTAGTAGCCTCAGTACAGAATGTTAGAGAAGAATGCGATGTAGTCGCCTTTGTACAGAATATTAGATAAGAATGGAATGTAGTAGCCTTAGTACAGAATGTTAAGAAGAATGGGATGTAGTCGCCTTAGTAAAGAATGTTAGAGATGAATGGGAGATAGTAGCCTCAGTACAGAATGTTAGAGAAGAATGCGATGTAGTCACCTTTGTACAGAATATTAGATAAGAATGGAATGTAGTTGCCTTAGTACAGAATGTTACATAAGAATGGAATGTGATAGCCTTAGTACAGAATGTTAGTGCAGAATGTTAGAGAAGAACAGGATGTAGCAGCCTTAGTACAGAATGTTAGAGAAGAATGGGATGTAGTAGCCTTAGCACAGAATGTTACAGAAGAACGGGATGTAGTAGCCGTAGTACCGGATGTTAGAGAAAAAATGGATTTAGTAGCCTCAGTACAGAATGTTAGAGAAGAATGCGATGTAGTCGCCTTTGTACAGAATATTAGATAAGAATGGAATGTAGTTGCCTTAGTACAGAATGTTAGAGAAGAATGGGACTTAGTAGCCTTAGTACAGAATGTTAGAGAAGATTGAGATGTAGTCACCTTAGTACAGAATGTTAGATAAGAATGGAATGTAGTAGCCTTAGCACAGAATGTTAGAGACGAATGGGATGTAGTAACATTAGTACAGAATGTTAGAGCAGAATGGGATGTAGTAGCCTTAGTACAGAATGTTAGAGAAGAATGGGATGTAGTAGCCTTAGTACAGAAAGTTAGTGCAGAATGTTAGAGAAGAACGGGATGTGGTAGCCTTAGTACAGAATGTTAAAGAAGAATGGGATGTAGTAGTATTAGTACAGAATGTTAGAGAAGAAGGGGATGTAGTAACCTTGGTACAGAATGTTATCACAGAATGTTAGGGAAGAATGGGATGCAGTAGCCTTAGCACAGAATGTTAGAGAAGAATGGGATGCAGTAGCTTTAGTACAGAAAGATATTGGAGAATGGGATGTAGTAGCCTTAGTGAAGACTGTTAGTGAAGAATGGGGTGTAGTAGCCTTAGTACGGAATGTTAGAGAAGAATGGGATGTAGTAGCCTTAGTACAGAATTTGGAGACGAATGGGATGTGTTAGCCTTAGTAAAGAATGTTAGAAAAGAATGGGGTGTAGTAGCCTTAGTATATAATGTTAGATAAGAATAGGATGTAGTAGCCTTAGTACAGAATGTTAGAGAAGAATGGGATGTAGTAGCCTTAGTACAGATAGAGAAGAATGGGATGTAGTAGCCTTAGTACAGCATGTTAGAGAAGAATGGGATGTAGTCGCCTTAGTACAGAACGTTACAGAGGAATGGGATGTAGCAGCCTTAGTACAGAATGTTAGAGAAGAATGGGATGTAGCCGCCTTTGTACAGAATGTTAGAGAAGAATGGGATGTAGTAGCCTTGGTACAGAATGTTAGAGAAGAATGAGATGTAGTCGCCTTAGTACAGAATGTTACATAAGAATGGAATGTAGTAGCCTTAGTACAGAATGTTAGATAATACTGGGATATAGTAGCCTTAATATAGAATGTTAGAGACTATTGGGATGTAGTAGCCTTAGTACAGAATGTTAGTGCAGAATGTGAGAGAAGAACGGGATGTAGCAGCCTTAGTACAGAATGTTAGAGAAGAATGGCACGTAATAGCTTTAGTACAGAATGTTAGAGAAGAATGGGATGTAGTAGCCTTAGTACAGAATGTTAGAGAAGAATGGGATGTAGTAGCCTTAGTACAGAATGTTAGTGCAGAATGTTAGAGAAGAATGGGATGTAGTAGCCTTAGTACAGAAAGTTGGAGAAGAATGGGATGTAGTAGCCTTAGTACAGAAAGTTAGAGAAGAATGGGATGTAGTCACCTTAGTACAGAAAGTTAGAGAAGAATGGGATGTAGTCACCTTAGTACAGAATGTTAGAGAAGAATGGGATGAAGTAGAGTTAGTACAGAATGTTAGCGCAGAATGTTGAGAAGAACTGATTGTAGTAGCCTTAGTACAGAATGTTAAAGAAGAATGGGATGTAGTAACCTTGGGACAGAATGTTAGCACAGAATGTTAGGGAAGAATGGGATGTAGTAGCCTTAGCACAGAATTTTAGAGAAGAATGGGATGTAGTAGCCTTAGTACAGAATGTTAGAGAAGAATGGGAGGTAGTAGCCTCAGTACAGAATGTTAGAGAAGAATGCGATGTAGTCGCCTTTGTACAGAATATTAGATAAGAATGGAATGTAGTAGCCTTAGTACAGAATGTTAGAGAAGAATGGGATGTAGTAGCCTTAGTACAGAATGTTAGTGCAGAATGTTAGAGAAGAACAGGATGTAGCAGCCTTAGTACAGAATGTTAGAGAAGAATGTGATGTCGTCGCCTTTGTACAGAATATTAGATAAGAATGGAATGTAGTAGCCTTAGTACAGAATGTTAGAGAAGAATGGGATGTAGTAGCCTTAGTAAAGAATGTTAGAGATGAATGGGAGATAGTAGCCTCAGTACAGAATGTTAGAGAAGAATGCGATGTAGTCGCCTTTGTACAGAATATTAGATAAGAATGGAATGTCGTTGCCTTAGTACAGAATGTTACATAAGAATGGAATGTGATAGACTTAGTACAGAATGTTAGTGCAGAATGTTAGAGAAGAATAGGATGTAGTAGCCTTAGTACAGAATGTTAGAGAAGAATGGGATGTAGTAGCCTTAGTACAGAAAGTTGGAGAAGAATGGGATGTAGTAGCCTTAGTACAGAAAGTTAGAGAAGAATGGGATGTAGTCACCTTAGTACAGAATGTTAGAGAAGAATGGGATGTAGTAGAGTTAGTACAGAATGTTAGCGCAGAATGTTGAGAAGAACGGATTGTAGTAGCCTTAGTACAGAATGTTAAAGAAGAATGGGATGTAGTAACCTTGGGACAGAATGTTAGCACAGAATGTTAGGGAAGAATGGGATGTAGTAGCCTTAGCACAGAATGTTAGATAAGAATGGGATGTAGTCGCCTTAGTACAGAATGTTAGAGAAGAATGGGAGGTAGTAGCCTCAGTACAGAATGTTAGAGAAGAATGCGATGTAGTCGCCTTTGTACAGAATATTAGATAAGAATGGAATGTAGTAGCCTTAGTACAGAATGTTAGAGAAGAATGGGATGTAGTAGCCTTAGTACAGAATGTTACAGAAGAACGGGATGTAGTAGCCTTAGTACCGGATGTTAGAGAAGAAATGGATTTAGTAGCCTCAGTACAGAATGTTAGAGAAGAATGCGATGTAGTCGCCTTTGTACAGAATATTAGATAAGAATGGAATGTAGTAGCCTTAGTACAGAATGTTAAGAAGAATGGGATGTAGTCGCCTTAGTAAAGAATGTTAGAGATGAATGCGAGATAGTAGCCTCAGTACAGAATGTTAGAGAAGAATGCGATGTAGTCACCTTTGTACAGAATATTAGATAAGAATGGAATGTAGTTGCCTTAGTACAGAATGTTACATAAGAATGGAATGTGATAGCCTTAGTACAGAATGTTAGTGCAGAATGTAAGAGAAGAACAGGATGTAGCAGCCTTAGTACAGAATGTTAGAGAAGAATGGGATGTAGTAGCCTTAGCACAGAATGTTACAGAAGAACGGGATGTAGTAGCCTTTGTACAGAATATTAGATAAGAATGGAATGTAGTAGCCTTAGTACAGAATGTTAGAGAAGAATGGGATGTAGTAGCTTTAGTACAGAATGTTAGAGAATAATGGGATGTAGTTGCCTTAGTACAGAATGTTAGAGAAGAATGGGATATAGTAGCCTTAGTACAGAATGTTAGAGAAGAATGGGATGTAGTAGCCTTAGTACAGAATGTTAGAGAAGATTGAGATGTAGTCACCTTAGTACAGAATGTTAGATAAGAATGGAATGTAGTAGCCTTAGCACAGAATGTTAGAGACGAATGGGATGTAGTAACATTAGTACAGAATGTTAGAGCAGAATGGGATGTAGTAGCCTTAGTACAGAATGTTAGAGAAGAATGGGATGTAGTAGCCTTAGTACAGAAAGTTAGAGAAGAATGGGTTGTAGTAGCCTTAGTACAGAATGTTAGAGAAGAATGGGATGTAGCCGCCTTAGTACAGAGTGTTAGAGAAGAATGGGATGTATTAGCCTTAGTACAGAATGTTAGCGCAGAATGTTAGAGAAGAACGGGATGTGGTAGCCTTAGTACAGAATGTTAAAGAAGAATGGGATGTAGTAGTATTAGTACAGAAAGATATTGGAGAATGGGATGTAGTAGCCTTAGTGAAGACTGTTAGTGAAGAATGGGGTGTAGTAGCCTTAGTACAGAAAGTTAGAGAAGAATGGGATGTAGTAGCCTTAGTACAGAATTTGGAGACGAATGGGATGTGTTAGCCTTAGTAAAGAATGTTAGAAAAGAATGGGGTGTAGTAGCCTTAGTATATAATGTTAGATAAGAATAGGATGTAGTAGCCTTAGTACAGAATGTTAGAGAAGAATGGGATGTAGTAGCCTTAGTACAGATAGAGAAGAATGGGATGTAGTAGCCTTAGTACAGAATGTTAGAAAAGAATGGGATGTAGTCGCCTTAGTACAGAACGTTAGAGAAGAATGGGATGTAGCAGCCTTAGTACAGAATGTTAGAGAAGAATGGGATGTAGCCGCCTTTGTACAGAATGTTAGAGAAGAATGGGATGTAGTAGCCTTGGTACAGAATGTTAGAGAAGAATGAGATGTAGTCGCCTTAGTACAGAATGTTACATAAGAATGGAATATAGTAGCCTTAGTACAGAATGTTAGATAATACTGGGATATAGTAGCCTTAATATAGAATGTTAGAGACTATTGGGATGTAGTAGCCTTAGTACAGAATGTTAGTGCAGAATGTGAGAGAAGAACGGGATGTAGCAGCCTTAGTACAGAATGTTAGAGAAGAATGGCACGTAGTAGCTTTAGTACAGAATGTTAGAGAAGAATGGGATGTAGTAGCCTTAGTACAGAATGTTAGTGCAGAATGTTAGAGAAGAATGGGATGTAGTAGCCTTAGTACAGAAAGTTGGAGAAGAATGGGATGTAGTAGCCTTAGTACAGAAAGTTAGAGAAGAATGGGATGTAGTCACCTTAGTACAGAATGTTAGAGAAGAATGGGATGAAGTAGAGTTAGTACAGAATGTTAGCGCAGAATGTTGAGAAGAACGGATTGTAGTAGCCTTAGTACAGAATGTTAAAGAAGAATGGGATGTAGTAACCTTGGGACAGAATGTTAGCACAGAATGTTAGGGAAGAATGGGATGTAGTAGCCTTAGCACAGAATGTTAGATAAGAATGGGATGTAGTCGCCTTAGTACAGAATGTTAGAGAAGAATGGGAGGTAGTAGCCTCAGTACAGAATGTTAGAGAAGAATGCGATGTAGTCGCCTTTGTACAGAATATTAGATAAGAATGGAATGTAGTAGCCTTAGTACAGAATGTTAGAGAAGAATGGGATGTAGTAGCCTTAGTACAGAATGTTACAGAAGAACGGGATGTAGTAGCCTTAGTACCGGATGTTAGAGAAGAAATGGATTTAGTAGCCTCAGTACAGAATGTTAGAGAAGAATGCGATGTAGTCGCCTTTGTACAGAATATTAGATAAGAATGGAATGTAGTAGCCTTAGTACAGAATGTTAAGAAGAATGGGATGTAGTCGCCTTAGTAAAGAATGTTAGAGATGAATGCGAGATAGTAGCCTCAGTACAGAATGTTAGAGAAGAATGCGATGTAGTCACCTTTGTACAGAATATTAGATAAGAATGGAATGTAGTTGCCTTAGTACAGAATGTTACATAAGAATGGAATGTGATAGCCTTAGTACAGAATGTTAGTGCAGAATGTTAGAGAAGAACAGGATGTAGCAGCCTTAGTACAAAATGTTAGAGAAGAATGGGATGTAGTAGCCTTAGCACAGAATGTTACAGAAGAACGGGATGTAGTAGCCTTTGTACAGAATATTAGATAAGAATGGAATGTAGTAGCCTTAGTACAGAATGTTAGAGAAGAATGGGATGTAGTAGCTTTAGTACAGAATGTTAGAGAATAATGGGATGTAGTTGCCTTAGTACAGAATGTTAGAGAAGAATGGGATATAGTAGCCTTAGTACAGAATGTTAGAGAAGAATGGGATGTAGTAGCCTTAGTACAGAATGTTAGAGAAGATTGAGATGTAGTCACCTTAGTACAGAATGTTAGATAAGAATGGAATGTAGTAGCCTTAGCACAGAATGTTAGAGACGAATGGGATGTAGTAACATTAGTACAGAATGTTAGAGCAGAATGGGATGTAGTAGCCTTAGTACAGAATGTTAGAGAAGAATGGGATGTAGTAGCCTTAGTACAGAAAGTTAGAGAAGAATGGGTTGTAGTAGCCTTAGTACAGAATGTTAGAGAAGAATGGGATGTAGCCGCCTTAGTACAGAGTGTTAGAGAAGAATGGGATGTATTAGCCTTAGTACAGAATGTTAGCGCAGAATGTTAGAGAAGAACGGGATGTGGTAGCCTTAGTACAGAATGTTAAAGAAGAATGGGATGTAGTAGTATTAGTACAGAAAGATATTGGAGAATGGGATGTAGTAGCCTTAGTGAAGACTGTTAGTGAAGAATGGGGTGTAGTAGCCTTAGTACAGAAAGTTAGAGAAGAATGGGATGTAGTAGCCTTAGTACAGAATTTGGAGACGAATGGGATGTGTTAGCCTTAGTAAAGAATGTTAGAAAAGAATGGGGTGTAGTAGCCTTAGTATATAATGTTAGATAAGAATAGGATGTAGTAGCCTTAGTACAGAATGTTAGAGAAGAATGGGATGTAGTAGCCTTAGTACAGATAGAGAAGAATGGGATGTAGTAGCCTTAGTACAGAATGTTAGAAAAGAATGGGATGTAGTCGCCTTAGTACAGAACGTTAGAGAAGAATGGGATGTAGCAGCCTTAGTACAGAATGTTAGAGAAGAATGGGATGTAGCCGCCTTTGTACAGAATGTTAGAGAAGAATGGGATGTAGTAGCCTTGGTACAGAATGTTAGAGAAGAATGAGATGTAGTCGCCTTAGTACAGAATGTTACATAAGAATGGAATATAGTAGCCTTAGTACAGAATGTTAGATAATACTGGGATATAGTAGCCTTAATATAGAATGTTAGAGACTATTGGGATGTAGTAGCCTTAGTACAGAATGTTAGTGCAGAATGTGAGAGAAGAACGGGATGTAGCAGCCTTAGTACAGAATGTTAGAGAAGAATGGCACGTAGTAGCTTTAGTACAGAATGTTAGAGAAGAATGGGATGTAGTAGCCTTAGTACAGAATGTTAGTGCAGAATGTTAGAGAAGAATGGGATGTAGTAGCCTTAGTACAGAAAGTTGGAGAAGAATGGGATGTAGTAGCCTTAGTACAGAAAGTTAGAGAAGAATGGGATGTAGTCACCTTAGTACAGAATGTTAGAGAAGAATGGGATGAAGTAGAGTTAGTACAGAATGTTAGCGCAGAATGTTGAGAAGAACTGATTGTAGTAGCCTTAGTACAGAATGTTAAAGAAGAATGGGATGTAGTAACCTTGGGACAGAATGTTAGCACAGAATGTTAGGGAAGAATGGGATGTAGTAGCCTTAGCACAGAATTTTAGAGAAGAATGGGATGTAGTAGCCTTAGTACAGAATGTTAGAGAAGAATGGGAGGTAGTAGCCTCAGTACAGAATGTTAGAGAAGAATGCGATGTAGTCGCCTTTGTACAGAATATTAGATAAGAATGGAATGTAGTAGCCTTAGTACAGAATGTTAGAGAAGAATGGGATGTAGTAGCCTTAGTAAAGAATGTTAGAGATGAATGGGAGATAGTAGCCTCAGTATAGAATGTTAGAGAAGAATGCGATGTAGTAGCCTTTGTACAGAATATTAGATAAGAATGGAATGTAGTAGCCTTAGTACAGAATGTTAGAGAAGAATGGGATGTAGTAGACTTAGTACAGAATGTTAGAGATTAATGGGATGTAGTTGCCTTAGTACATAATGTTAGAGAAGAATGGGATGTAGTAGCCTTAGTACAGAATGTTAGAGAAGAATGGGATGTAGTAGCCTTAGTACAGAATGTTAGAGAAGATTGAGATGTAGTCACCTTAGTACAGAATGTTAGATAAGAATGGAATGTAGTAGCCTTAGCACAGAATGTTAGAGACGAATGGGATGTAGTAACATTAGTACAGAATGTTAGAGCAGAATGAGGTGTAGTAGCCTTAGTACAGAATGTTAGAGAAGAATGGTATGTAGTAGCCTTAGTACAGAAGGTTAGAGAAGAATGGGTTGTAGTAGCCTTAGTACAGAGAGAGTAGAATAGGATGTAGTAGCCTTAGTACAGAATGTTAAAGAAGAATGGGATGTAGCCGCCTTAGTATAGAGTGTTAGAGAAGAATGGGATGTATTAGCCTTAGTACAGAATGTTAGCGCAGAATGTTAGAGAAGAACGGGATGTGGTAGCCTTAGTACAGAATGTTAAAGAAGAATGGGATGTAGTAGTATTAGTACAGAATGTTAGAGAAGAAGGGGATGTAGTAAAATTGGTACAGAATGTTATCACAGAATGTTAGGGAAGAATGGGATGTAGTAGCCTTAGCACAGAATGTTAGAGAAGAATGGGATGCAGTAGCTCTAGTACAGAAAGATATTGGAGAATGGGATGTAGTAGCCTTAGTACAGAATGTTAGAGAAGAATGGGATGTAGTAGACTTAGTACAGAATTTGGAGAAGAATGGGATGTGTTAGACTTAGTACAGAATGTTAGAAAAGAATGGGGTGTAGTAGCCTTAGTATACAATGTTAGATAAGAATAGGATGTAGTAGCCTTAGTACAGAATGTTAGAGAAGAATGGGATGTAGTAGCCTTAGTACAGATAGAGAAGAATGGGATGTAGTAGCCTTAGTACAGCATGTTAGAGAAGAATGGGATGTAGTCGCCTTAGTACAGAATGTTAGAGAAGAATGGGATGTAGCAGCCTTAGTACAGAATGTTAGATAATACTGGGATATAGTAGCCTTAATATAGAATGTTAGAGACTATTGGGATGTAGTAGCCTTAGTACAGAATGTTAGTGAAGAATGGCATGTAGTAGCTTTAGTACAGAATGTTAGAGAAGAATGGGATGTAGTAGCCTTAGTACAGAATGTTAGAGAAGAATGGGATGTAGTAGCCTTAGTACAGAATGTTAGAGAAGAATGGGATGGAGTAGCCTTAGTACAGAAGATTAGAGAAGAATGCGATGTAGTCGCCTTTGTACAGAATATTAGATAAGAATGGGATGTAGTAGAGTTAGTACAGAATGTTAGCGCAGAATGTTGAGAAGAACGGATTGTAGTAGCCTTAGTACAGAATGTTAAAGAAGAATGGGATGTAGTAACCTTGGGACAGAATGTTAGCACAGAATGTTAGGGAAGAATGGGATGTAGTAGCCTTAGCACAGAATGTTAGAGAAGAATGGGATGTAGTCGCCTTAGTACAGAATGTTAGAGAAGAATGGGATGTAGCAGCCTTAGTACAGAATGTTAGAGAAGGATGGGATGTAGCTGCCTTAGTACAGAATGTTAGAGAAGAATGGGAGGTCGTAGCCTCAGTACAGAATGTTAGAGAAGAATGCGATGTAGTCGCCTTTGTACAGAATATTAGATAAGAATGGAATGTAGTAGCCTTAGTACAGAATGTTAGAGAAGAATGGGATGTAGTAGCCTTAGTAAAGAATGTTACAGAAGAACAGGATGTAGTAGCCTTAGTACCGGATGTTAGAGAAGAAATGGATTTAGTAGCCTCAGTACAGAATGTTAGAGAAGAATGCGATGTAGTCGCCTTTGTACAGAATATTAGATAAGAATGGAATGAAGTAGCCTTAGTACAGAATGTTAAGAAGAATGGGATGTAGTCGCCTTAGTAAAGAATGTTAGAGATGAATGGGAGATAGTAGCCTCAGTACAGAATGTTAGAGAAGAATGCGATGTAGTCACCTTTGTACAGAATATTAGATAAGAATGGAATGTAGTTGCCTTAGTACAGAATGTTACATAAGAATGGAATGTGATAGCCTTAGTACAGAATGTTAGTGCAGAATGTTAGAGAAGAACAGGATGTAGCAGCCTTAGTACAGAATGTTAGAGAAGAATGGGATGTAGTAGCCTTAGCACAGAATGTTACAGAAGAACGGGATGTAGTAGCCTTAGTACCGGATGTTAGAGAAAAAATGGATTTAGTAGCCTCAGTACAGAATGTTAGAGAAGAATGCGATGTAGTCGCCTTTGTACAGAATATTAGATAAGAATGGAATGTAGTAGCCTAAGTACGGAATGTTAGAGAAGAATGGGATGTAGTAGCCTTAGTACAGAATGTGAGAGAAGAATGGGATGTAGTAGCCTTAGTACAGAATGTTAGAGAAGATTGAGATGTAGTCACCTTAGTACAGAATGTTAGATAAGAATGGAATGTAGTAGCCTTAGCACAGAATGTTAGAGACGAATGGGATGTAGTAACATTAGTACAGAATGTTAGAGCAGAATGGGATGTAGTAGCCTTAGTACAGAATGTTAGAGAAGAATGGGATGTAGTAGCCTTAGTACAGAAAGTTAGAGAAGAATGGGTTGTAGTAGCCTTAGTACAGAATGTTAGAGAAGAATGGGATGTAGCCGCCTTAGTACAGAGTGTTAGAGAAGAATGGGATGTATTAGCCTTAGTACAGAATGTTAGCGCAGAATGTTAGAGAAGAACGGGATGTGGTAGCCTTAGTACAGAATGTTAAAGAAGAATGGGATGTAGTAGTATTAGTACAGAATGTTAGAGAAGAAGGGGATGTAGTAACCTTAGTACAGAATGTTATCACAGAATGTTAGGGAAGAATGGGATGTAGTAGCCTTAGCACAGAATGTTAGAGAAGAATGGGATGCAGTAGCTTTAGTACAGAAAGATATTGGAGAATGGGATGTAGTAGCCTTAGTGAAGACTGTTAGTGAAGAATGGGGTGTAGTAGCCTTAGTACAGAATGTTAGAGAAGAATGGGATGTAGTAGCCTTAGTACAGAATTTGGAGACGAATGGGATGTGTTAGCCTTAGTAAAGAATGTTAGAAAAGAATGGGGTGTAGTAGCCTTAGTATATAATGTTAGATAAGAATAGGATGTAGTAGCCTTAGTACAGCATGTTAGAGAAGAATGGGATGTAGTCCCCTTAGTACAGAACGTTAGAGAAGAATGGGATGTAGCAGCCTTAGTACAGAATGTTAGAGAAGAATGGGATGTAGCCGCCTTTGTACAGAATGTTAGAGAAGAATGAGATGTAGTAGCCTTGGTACAGAATGTTAGAGAAGAATGAGATGTAGTCGCCTTAGTACAGAATGTTACAT
The DNA here is from genome assembly GCF_040938575.1 of Ambystoma mexicanum. NCBI lineage: Eukaryota > Metazoa > Chordata > Amphibia > Caudata > Ambystomatidae > Ambystoma > Ambystoma mexicanum. Next base: position 869,144,581 of record NC_090926.1, read on the forward strand.
AAGAATGGAATGTAGTAGCCTTAGTACAGAATGTTAGATAATACTGGGATATAGTAGCCTTAATATAGAATGTTAGAGACTATTGGGATGTAGTAGCCTTAGTACAGAATGTTAGTGCAGAATGTGAGAGAAGAACGGGATGTAGCAGCCTTAGTACAGAATGTTAGAGAAGAATGGCACATAGTAGCTTTAGTACAGAATGTTAGAGAAGAATGGGATGTAGTAGCCTTAGTACAGAATGTTAGTGCAGAATGTTAGAGAAGAATGGGATGTAGTAGCCTTAGTACAGAAAGTTGGAGAAGAATGGGATGTAGTAGCCTTAGTACAGAAAGTTAGAGAAGAATGGGATGTAGTCACCTTAGTACAGAATGTTAGAGAAGAATGGGATGAAGTAGAGTTAGTACAGAATGTTAGCGCAGAATGTTGAGAAGAACTGATTGTAGTAGCCTTAGTACAGAATGTTAAAGAAGAATGGGATGTAGTAACCTTGGGACAGAATGTTAGCACAGAATGTTAGGGAAGAATGGGATGTAGTAGCCTTAGCACAGAATTTTAGAGAAGAATGGGATGTAGTAGCCTTAGTACAGAATGTTAGAGAAGAATGGGAGGTAGTAGCCTCAGTACAGAATGTTAGAGAAGAATGCGATGTAGTCGCCTTTGTACAGAATATTAGATAAGAATGGAATGTAGTAGCCTTAGTACAGAATGTAAGAGAAGAATGGGATGTAGTAGCCTTAGTACAGAATGTTAGTGCAGAATGTTAGAGAAGAACAGGATGTAGCAGCCTTAGTACAGAATGTTAGAGAAGAATGGGATGTAGTAGCCTTCGTACAGAATGTTAGAGAAGAATGTGATGTAGTCGCCTTTGTACAGAATATTAGATAAGAATGGAATGTAGTAGCCTTAGTACAGAATGTTAGAGAAGAATGGGATGTAGTAGCCTTAGTAAAGAATGTTAGAGATGAATGGGAGATAGTAGCCTCAGTATAGAATGTTAGAGAAGAATGCGATGTAGTCGCCTTTGTACAGAATATTAGATAAGAATGGAATGTAGTAGCCTTAGTACAGAATGTTAGAGAAGAATGGGATGTAGTAGCCTTAGTACAGAATGTTAGAGATTAATGGGATGTAGTTGCCTTAGTACATAATGTTAGAGAAGATTGGGATGTAGTAGCCTTAGTACAGAATGTTAGAGAAGAATGGGATGTAGTAGCCTTAGTACAGAATGTTAGAGAAGATTGAGATGTAGTCACCTTAGTACAGAATGTTAGATAAGAATGGAATGTAGTAGCCTTAGCACAGAATGTTAGAGACGAATGGGATGTAGTAACATTAGTACAGAATGTTAGAGCAGAATGAGGTGTAGTAGCCTTAGTACAGAATGTTAGAGAAGAATGGTATGTAGTAGCCTTAGTACAGAAGGTTAGAGAAGAATGGGTTGTAGTAGCCTTAGTAGAGATAGAGTAGAATAGGATGTAGTAGCCTTAGTACAGAATGTTAAAGAAGAATGGGATGTAGCCGCCTTAGTACAGAGTGTTAGAGAAGAATGGGATGTATTAGCCTTAGTACAGAATGTTAGCGCAGAATGTTAGAGAAGAACGGGATGTGGTAGCCTTAGTACAGAATGTTAAAGAAGAATGGGATGTAGTAGTATTAGTACAGAATGTTAGAGAAGAAGGGGATGTAGTAAAATTGGTACAGAATGTTATCACAGAATGTTAGGGAAGAATGGGATGTAGTAGCCTTAGCACAGAATGTTAGAGAAGAATGGGATGCAGTAGCTCTAGTACAGAAAGATATTGGAGAATGGGATGTAGTAGCCTTAGTACAGAATGTTAGAGAAGAATGGGATGTAGTAGACTTAGTACAGAATTTGGAGAAGAATGGGATGTGTTAGACTTAGTACAGAATGTTAGAAAAGAATGGGGTGTAGTAGCCTTAGTATACAATGTTAGATAAGAATAGGATGTAGTAGCCTTAGTACAGAATGTTAGAGAAGAATGGGATGTAGTAGCCTTAGTACAGATAGAGAGGAATGGGATGTAGTAGCCTTAGTACAGCATGTTAGAGAAGAATGGGATGTAGTCGCCTTAGTACAGAATGTTAGAGAAGAATGGGATGTAGCAGCCTTAGTACAGAATGTTAGATAATACTGGGATATAGTAGCCTTAATATAGAATGTTAGAGACTATTGGGATGTAGTAGCCTTAGTACAGAATGTTAGTGAAGAATGGCATGTAGTAGCTTTAGTACAGAATGTTAGAGAAGAATGGGATGTAGTAGCCTTAGTACAGAATGTTAGAGAAGAATGGGATGTAGTAGCCTTAGTACAGAATGTTAGAGAAGAATGGGATGGAGTAGCCTTAGTACAGAAGATTAGAGAAGAATGCGATGTAGTCGCCTTTGTACAGAATATTAGATAAGAATGGGATGTAGTAGAGTTAGTACAGAATGTTAGCGCAGAATGTTGAGAAGAACGGATTGTAGTAGCCTTAGTACAGAATGTTAAAGAAGAATGGGATGTAGTAACCTTGGGACAGAATGTTAGCACAGAATGTTAGGGAAGAATGGGATGTAGTAGCCTTAGCACAGAATGTTAGAGAAGAATGGGATGTAGTCGCCTTAGTACAGAATGTTAGAGAAGAATGGGATGGAGTAGCCTTAGTACAGAAGATTAGAGAAGAATGCGATGTAGTCGCCTTTGTACAGAATATTAGATAAGAATGGGATGTAGTAGAGTTAGTACAGAATGTTAGCGCAGAATGTTGAGAAGAACGGATTGTAGTAGCCTTAGTACAGAATGTTAAAGAAGAATGGGATGTAGTAACCTTGGGACAGAATGTTAGCACAGAATGTTAGGGAAGAATGGGATGTAGTAGCCTTAGCACAGAATGTTAGAAAAGAATGGGGTGTAGTAGCCTTAGTATATAATGTTAGATAAGAATAGGATGTAGTAGCCTTAGTACAGCATGTTAGAGAAGAATGGGATGTAGTCCCCTTAGTACAGAACGTTAGAGAAGAATGGGATGTAGCAGCCTTAGTACAGAATGTTAGAGAAGAATGGGATGTAGCCGCCTTTGTACAGAATGTTAGAGAAGAATGAGATGTAGTAGCCTTGGTACAGAATGTTAGAGAAGAATGAGATGTAGTCGCCTTAGTACAGAATGTTACATAAGAATGGAATGTAGTAGCCTTAGTACAGAATGTTAGATAATACTGGGATATAGTAGCCTTAATATAGAATGTTAGAGACTATTGGGATGTAGTAGCCTTAGTACAGAAAGTTAGTGCAGAATGTGAGAGAAGAACGGGATGTAGCAGCCTTAGTACAGAATGTTAGAGAAGAATGGCACATAGTAGCTTTAGTACAGAATGTTAGAGAAGAATGGGATGTAGTAGCCTTAGTACAGAATGTTAGTGCAGAATGTTAGAGAAGAATGGGATGTAGTAGCCTTAGTACAGAAAGTTGGAGAAGAATGGGATGTAGTAGCCTTAGTACAGAAAGTTAGAGAAGAATGGGATGTAGTCACCTTAGTACAGAATGTTAGAGAAGAATGGGATGAAGTAGAGTTAGTACAGAATGTTAGCGCAGAATGTTGAGAAGAACTGATTGTAGTAGCCTTAGTACAGAATGTTAAAGAAGAATGGGATGTAGTAACCTTGGGACAGAATGTTAGCACAGAATGTTAGGGAAGAATGGGATGTAGTAGCCTTAGCACAGAATTTTAGAGAAGAATGGGATGTAGTAGCCTTAGTACAGAATGTTAGAGAAGAATGGGAGGTAGTAGCCTCAGTACAGAATGTTAGAGAAGAATGCGATGTAGTCGCCTTTGTACAGAATATTAGATAAGAATGGAATGTAGTAGCCTTAGTACAGAATGTAAGAGAAGAATGGGATGTAGTAGCCTTAGTACAGAATGTTAGTGCAGAATGTTAGAGAAGAACAGGATGTAGCAGCCTTAGTACAGAATGTTAGAGAAGAATGGGATGTAGTAGCCTTCGTACAGAATGTTAGAGAAGAATGTGATGTAGTCGCCTTTGTACAGAATATTAGATAAGAATGGAATGTAGTAGCCTTAGTACAGAATGTTAGAGAAGAATGGGATGTAGTAGCCTTAGTAAAGAATGTTAGAGATGAATGGGAGATAGTAGCCTCAGTATAGAATGTTAGAGAAGAATGCGATGTAGTCGCCTTTGTACAGAATATTAGATAAGAATGGAATGTAGTAGCCTTAGTACAGAATGTTAGAGAAGAATGGGATGTAGTAGCCTTAGTACAGAATGTTAGAGATTAATGGGATGTAGTTGCCTTAGTACATAATGTTAGAGAAGATTGGGATGTAGTAGCCTTAGTACAGAATGTTAGAGAAGAATGGGATGTAGTAGCCTTAGTACAGAATGTTAGAGAAGATTGAGATGTAGTCACCTTAGTACAGAATGTTAGATAAGAATGGAATGTAGTAGCCTTAGCACAGAATGTTAGAGACGAATGGGATGTAGTAACATTAGTACAGAATGTTAGAGCAGAATGAGGTGTAGTAGCCTTAGTACAGAATGTTAGAGAAGAATGGTATGTAGTAGCCTTAGTACAGAAGGTTAGAGAAGAATGGGTTGTAGTAGCCTTAGTAGAGATAGAGTAGAATAGGATGTAGTAGCCTTAGTACAGAATGTTAAAGAAGAATGGGATGTAGCCGCCTTAGTACAGAGTGTTAGAGAAGAATGGGATGTATTAGCCTTAGTACAGAATGTTAGCGCAGAATGTTAGAGAAGAACGGGATGTGGTAGCCTTAGTACAGAATGTTAAAGAAGAATGGGATGTAGTAGTATTAGTACAGAATGTTAGAGAAGAAGGGGATGTAGTAAAATTGGTACAGAATGTTATCACAGAATGTTAGGGAAGAATGGGATGTAGTAGCCTTAGCACAGAATGTTAGAGAAGAATGGGATGCAGTAGCTCTAGTACAGAAAGATATTGGAGAATGGGATGTAGTAGCCTTAGTACAGAATGTTAGAGAAGAATGGGATGTAGTAGACTTAGTACAGAATTTGGAGAAGAATGGGATGTGTTAGACTTAGTACAGAATGTTAGAAAAGAATGGGGTGTAGTAGCCTTAGTATACAATGTTAGATAAGAATAGGATGTAGTAGCCTTAGTACAGAATGTTAGAGAAGAATGGGATGTAGTAGCCTTAGTACAGATAGAGAGGAATGGGATGTAGTAGCCTTAGTACAGCATGTTAGAGAAGAATGGGATGTAGTCGCCTTAGTACAGAATGTTAGAGAAGAATGGGATGTAGCAGCCTTAGTACAGAATGTTAGATAATACTGGGATATAGTAGCCTTAATATAGAATGTTAGAGACTATTGGGATGTAGTAGCCTTAGTACAGAATGTTAGTGAAGAATGGCATGTAGTAGCTTTAGTACAGAATGTTAGAGAAGAATGGGATGTAGTAGCCTTAGTACAGAATGTTAGAGAAGAATGGGATGTAGTAGCCTTAGTACAGAATGTTAGAGAAGAATGGGATGGAGTAGCCTTAGTACAGAAGATTAGAGAAGAATGCGATGTAGTCGCCTTTGTACAGAATATTAGATAAGAATGGGATGTAGTAGAGTTAGTACAGAATGTTAGCGCAGAATGTTGAGAAGAACGGATTGTAGTAGCCTTAGTACAGAATGTTAAAGAAGAATGGGATGTAGTAACCTTGGGACAGAATGTTAGCACAGAATGTTAGGGAAGAATGGGATGTAGTAGCCTTAGCACAGAATGTTAGAGAAGAATGGGATGTAGTCGCCTTAGTACAGAATGTTAGAGAAGAATGGGATGTAGCAGCCTTAGTACAGAATGTTAGAGAAGGATGGGATGTAGCTGCCTTAGTACAGAATGTTAGAGAAGAATGGGAGGTCGTAGCCTCAGTACAGAATGTTAGAGAAGAATGCGATGTAGTCGCCTTTGTACAGAATATTAGATAAGAATGGAATGTAGTAGCCTTAGTACAGAACGTTAGAGAAGAATGGGATGTAGTAGCCTTAGTAAAGAATGTTACAGAAGAACAGGATGTAGTAGCCTTAGTACCGGATGTTAGAGAAGAAATGGATTTAGTAGCCTCAGTACAGAATGTTAGAGAAGAATGCGATGTAGTCGCCTTTGTACAGAATATTAGATAAGAATGGAATGAAGTAGCCTTAGTACAGAATGTTAAGAAGAATGGGATGTAGTCGCCTTAGTAAAGAATGTTAGAGATGAATGGGAGATAGTAGCCTCAGTACAGAATGTTAGAGAAGAATGCGATGTAGTCACCTTTGTACAGAATATTAGATAAGAATGGAATGTAGTTGCCTTAGTACAGAATGTTACATAAGAATGGAATGTGATAGCCTTAGTACAGAATGTTAGTGCAGAATGTTAGAGAAGAACAGGATGTAGCAGCCTTAGTACAGAATGTTAGAGAAGAATGGGATGTAGTAGCCTTAGCACAGAATGTTACAGAAGAACGGGATGTAGTAGCCTTAGTACCGGATGTTAGAGAAAAAATGGATTTAGTAGCCTCAGTACAGAATGTTAGAGAAGAATGCGATGTAGTCGCCTTTGTACAGAATATTAGATAAGAATGGAATGTAGTAGCCTTAGTACAGAATGTTAGAGAAGAATGGGATGTAGTAGCCTTAGTACAGAATGTTAGAGAAGAATGGGATGTAGTAGCCTTAGTACAGAATGTTAGAGAAGATTGAGATGTAGTCACCTTAGTACAGAATGTTAGATAAGAATGGAATGTAGTAGCCTTAGCACAGAATGTTAGAGACGAATGGGATGTAGTAACATTAGTACAGAATGTTAGAGCAGAATGGGATGTAGTAGCCTTAGTACAGAATGTTAGAGAAGAATGGGATGTAGTAGCCTTAGTACAGAAAGTTAGAGAAGAATGGGTTGTAGTAGCCTTAGTACAGAATGTTAGAGAAGAATGGGATGTAGCCGCCTTAGTACAGAGTGTTAGAGAAGAATGGGATGTATTAGCCTTAGTACAGAATGTTAGCGCAGAATGTTAGAGAAGAACCGGATGTGGTAGCCTTAGTACAGAATGTTAAAGAAGAATGGGATGTAGTAGTATTAGTACAGAATGTTAGAGAAGAAGGGGATGTAGTAACCTTGGTACAGAATGTTATCACAGAATGTTAGGGAAGAATGGGATGTAGTAGCCTTAGCACAGAATGTTAGAGAAGAATGGGATGCAGTAGCTTTAGTACAGAAAGATATTGGAGAATGGGATGTAGTAGCCTTAGTGAAGACTGTTAGTGAAGAATGGGGTGTAGTAGCCTTAGTACAGAATGTTAGAGAAGAATGGGATGTAGTAGCCTTAGTACAGAATTTGGAGACGAATGGGATGTGTTAGCCTTAGTAAAGAATGTTAGAAAAGAATGGGGTGTAGTAGCCTTAGTATATAATGTTAGATAAGAATAGGATGTAGTAGCCTTAGTACAGAATGTTAGAGAAGAATGGGATGTAGTAGCCTTAGTACAGATAGAGAAGAATGGGATGTAGTAGCCTTAGTACAGCATGTTAGAGAAGAATGGGATGTAGTCCCCTTAGTACAGAACGTTAGAGAAGAATGGGATGTAGCAGCCTTAGTACAGAATGTTAGAGAAGAATGGGATGTAGCCGCCTTTGTACAGAATGTTAGAGAAGAATGAGATGTAGTAGCCTTGGTACAGAATGTTAGAGAAGAATGAGATGTAGTCGCCTTAGTACAGAATGTTACATAAGAATGGAATGTAGTAGCCTTAGTACAGAATGTTAGATAATACTGGGATATAGTAGCCTTAATATAGAATGTTAGAGACTATTGGGATGTAGTAGCCTTAGTACAGAATGTTAGTGCAGAATGTGAGAGAAGAACGGGATGTAGCAGCCTTAGTACAGAATGTTAGAGAAGAATGGCACGTAGTAGCTTTAGTACAGAATGTTAGAGAAGAATGGGATGTAGTAGCCTTAGTACAGAATGTTAGAGAAGAATGGGATGTAGTAGCCTTAGTACAGAATGTTAGTGCAGAATGTTAGAGAAGAATGGGATGTAGTAGCCTTAGTACAGAAAGTTGGAGAAGAATGGGATGTAGTAGCCTTAGTACAGAAAGTTAGAGAAGAATGGGATGTAGTCACCTTAGTACAGAATGTTAGAGAAGAATGGGATGAAGTAGAGTTAGTACAGAATGTTAGCGCAGAATGTTGAGAAGAACTGATTGTAGTAGCCTTAGTACAGAATGTTAAAGAAGAATGGGAAGTAGTAACCTTGGGACAGAATGTTAGCACAGAATGTTAGGGAAGAATGGGATGTAGTAGCCTTAGCACAGAATTTTAGAGAAGAATGGGATGTAGTAGCCTTAGTACAGAATGTTAGAGAAGAATGGGAGGTAGTAGCCTCAGTACAGAATGTTAGAGAAGAATGCGATGTAGTCGCCTTTGTACAGAATATTAGATAAGAATGGAATGTAGTAGCCTTAGTACAGAATGTAAGAGAAGAATGGGATGTAGTAGCCTTAGTACAGAATGTTAGTGCAGAATGTTAGAGAAGAACAGGATGTAGCAGCCTTAGTACAGAATGTTAGAGAAGAATGGGATGTAGTAGCCTTAGTACAGAATGTTAGAGAAGAATGTGATGTAGTCGCCTTTGTACGGAATATTAGATAAGAATGGAATGTAGTAGCCTTAGTACAGAATGTTAGAGAAGAATGGGATGTAGTAGCCTTAGTAAAGAATGTTAGAGATGAATGGGAGATAGTAGCCTCAGTACAGAATGTTAGAGAAGAATGCGATGTAGTAGCCTTTGTACAGAATATTAGATAAGAATGGAATGTCGTTGCCTTAGTACAGAATGTTACATAAGAATGGAATGTGATAGCCTTAGTACAGAATGTTAGTGCAGAATGTTAGAGAAGAATGGGATGTAGTAGCCTTAGTACAGAATGTTAGAGACGAATGGGATGTAGTAGCCTTAGTACAGAATGTTACAGAAGAACGGGATGTAGTAGCCTTAGTACAGAATGTTAGAGAAAAAATTGATTTAGTAGCCTCAGTACAGAATGTTAGAGAAGAATGCGATGTAGTCGCCTTTGTACAGAATATTAGATAAGAATGGAATGTAGTAGCCTTAGTACAGAATGTTAGAGAAGAATGGGATGTAGTAGCCTTAGCACAGAATGTTAGAGATTAATGGGATGTAGTTGCCTTAGTACAGAATGTTAGAGAAGAATGGGATGTAGTAGCCTTAGTACAGAATGTTAGAGAAGAATGGGATGTAGTAGCCTTAGTACAGAATGTTAGAGAAGATTGAGATGTAGTCACCTTAGTACAGAATGTTAGATAAGAATGGAATGTAGTAGCCTTAGCACAGAATGTTAGAGACGAATGGGATGTAGTAACATTAGTACAGAATGTTAGAGCAGAATGAGGTGTAGTAGCCTTAGTACAGAATGTTAGAGAAGAATGGTATGTAGTAGCCTTAGTACAGAAGGTTAGAGAAGAATGGGTTGTAGTAGCCTTAGTACAGATAGAGTAGAATAGGATGTAGTAGCCTTAGTACAGAATGTTAGAGAAGAATGGGATGTAGCCGCCTTAGTACAGAGTGTTAGAGAAGAATGGGATGTATTATCCTTAGTACAGAATGTTAGCGCAGAATGTTAGAGAAGTACGGGATGTGGTAGCCTTAGTACAGAATGTTAAAGAAGAATGGGATGTAGTAGTATTAGTACAGAATGTTAGAGAAGAATGTTAGGGAAGAATGGGATGTAGTAGCCTTAGCACAGAATGTTAGAGAAGAATGGGATGCAGTAGCTCTAGTACAGAAAGATATTGGAGAATGGGATGTAGTAGCCTTAGTACAGAATGTTAGAGAAGAATGGGATGTAGTATACTTAGTACAGAATTTGGAGAAGAATGGGATGTGTTAGACTTAGTACAGAATGTTAGAAAAGAATGGGGTGTAGTAGCCTTAGTATACAATGTTAGATAAGAATAGGATGTAGTAGCCTTAGTACAGAATGTTAGAGAAGAATGGGATGTAGTAGCCTTAGTACAGATAGAGAAGAATGGGATGTAGTAGCCTTAGTACAGCATGTTAGAGAAGAATGGGATGTAGTCTCCTTAGTACAGAATGTTAGAGAAGAATGGGATGTAGCAGCCTTAGTACAGAATGTTAGATAATACTGGGATATAGTAGCCTTAATATAGAATGTTAGAGACTATTGGGATGTAGTAGCCTTAGTACAGAATGTTAGAGAAGAATGGCATGTATTAGCTTTAGTACAGAATGTTAGAGAAGAATGGGATGTAGTAGCCTTAGTACAGAATGTTAGAGAAGAATGGGATGTAGTAGCCTTAGTACAGAATGTTAGAGAAGAATGGGATGGAGTAGCCTTAGTACAGAATGTTAGTGCAGAATGTTAGAGAAGAACGGGATGAAGTAGCCTTAGTAAAGAATGTTAGAGAAGAATGGGATGTAGTAATCTTAGTACAGAATGTTAGCACAGAATGTTAGAGAAGAATGGATGTAGTAGCCTTAGTACAGAATTTTAGAGAACAATGGGATGTAGAAGCCTTAGTACAGATAGAGAAGAATGGGATGTAGTAGCTTTAGTACAGAAAGTTAGAGAAGAATGGGATGTAGTTGCCTTAGTACAGAATGTTAGAGAAGAATGGGGTGTAGTAGCCTTAGTACAGAATGTTACAGAAGAATGGGATGTAGTAGCCTTAGTACCGAATGTTAGAGAAGAAATGGATTTAGTAGCTGCAGTACAGAATGTTAGAGAAGAATGGGATGTAGTAGCCTTAGTACAGAATGTTAAAGAAGAATGGGATGTGTTAGCCTTAGCACAGAATGTTAGAGAAGAATGGGATGTAGTAGCCTTAGTACAGAATGTTAGAGAAGAATGGGATGTAGCCGCCTTAGTACAGAATGTTAGAGAAAAATGGAAGGTAGTAGCCTCAGTACAGAATGTTAGAGAAGAATGCGATGTAGTCGCCTTAGTACAGAATGTTAGAGAAGAATGGGATGTAGTAGCCTTAGTACAGAATGTTAGAGAAGAATGGGATGTAGTAGCCTTAGTACAGAATGTTAGAGAAGAATGGGATGTAGCCGCCTTAGTACAGAATGTTAGAGAAGAATGGAAGGTAGTAGCCTCAGTACAGAATGTTAGAGAAGAATGGGATGTAGTAGCCTTAGTACAGAATGTTAGTGCAGAATGTTAGAGAAGAACAGGATGTAGCAGCCTTAGTACAGAATGTTAGAGAAGAATGGGATGTAGTAGGCTTAGTACAGAATGTTACAGAAGAACGGGATGTAATAGCCTTAGTACCGGATGTTAGAGAAGAAATGGATTTAGTAGCCTCAGTACAGAATGTTAGAGAAGAATGTGATGTAGTCGCCTTTGTCCAGAATATTAGATAAGAATGGAACGTAGTAGCCTTAGTACAGAATGTTAGAGAAGAATGGGATGTAGTAGCCTTAGTAAAAAATGTTAGAGATGAATGGGAGATAGTAGCCTCAGTACATAATGTTAGAGAAGAATGCGATGTAGTCGCCTTTGTACAGAATATTAGATAAGAATGGAATGTAGTTGCCTTAGTACAGAATGTTACATAAGAATGGAATGTGATAGCCTTAGTACAGAATGTTAGTGCAGAATGTTAGAGAAGAACAGGATGTAGCAGCCTTAGTACAGAATGTTAGAGAAGAATGGGATGTAGTAGCCTTAGTACAGAATGTTACAGAAGAACGGGATGTAGTAGCCTTACTACCGGATGTTAGAGAAAAAATGGATTTAGTAGCCTCAGTACAGAATGTTAGAGAAGAATGCGATGTAGTCGCCTTTGTACAGAATATTAGATAAGAATGGAATGTAGTAGCCTTAGTACAGAATGTTAGAGAAGAATGGGATGTAGTAGCCTTAGTACAGAATATTAGAGAATAATGGGATGTAGTTGCCTTAGTACAGAATGTTAGAGAAGAATGGGATGTAGTAGCCTTAGTACAGAATGTTAGAGAAGAATGGGATGTAGTAGCCTTAGTACAGAATGTTAGAGAAGAATGGGATGTAGTAGCCTTAGTATAGAAAGTTAGAGAAGAATGGGTTGTAGTAGCCTTAGTACAGATAGAGTAGAATAGGATGTAGTAGCCTTAGTACAGAATGTTAGAGAAGAATGGTATGTAGCCGCCTTAGTACAGAGTGTTAGAGAAGAATGAGATGTATTAGCCTTAGTACAGAATGTTAGCGCAGAATGTTAGAGAAGAACGGGTTGTGGTAGCCTTAGTACAGAATGTTAAAGAAGAATGGGATGTAGTAGTATTAGTACAGAATGTTAGAGAAGAAGGGGATGTAGTAACCTTGGTACAGAATGTTATCACAAAATGTTAGGGAAGAATGGGATGTAGTAGCCTTAGCACAGAATGTTAGAGAAGAATGGGATGCAGTAGCTTTAGTTCAGAAAGATATTGGAGAATGGGATGTAGTAGCCTTAGGGCAGACTGTTAGTGAAGAATGGGGTGTAGTAGCCTTAGTACAGAATGTTAGAGATGAATGGGAGATAGAAGCCTCAGTATAGAATATTAGAGAAGAATGCGATGTAGTCGCCTTTGAACAGAATATTAGATAAGAATGGAATGTAGTTGCCTTAGTACAGAATGTTACATAAGAATGGAATGTAAAAGCCTTAGTACAGAATGTTAGTGCAGAATGTTAGAGAAGAACAGGATGTAGCAGCCTTAGTAAAGAATGTTAGAAAAGAATGGGGTGTAGTAGCCTTAGTATATAATGTTAGATAAGAATAGGATGTAGTAGCCTTAGTACAGAATGTTCGAGAAGAATGGGATGTAGTAGCCTTAGTACAGATAGAGAAGAATGGGATGTAGTAGCCTTAGTACAGCATGTTAGAGAAGAATGGGATGTAGTCGCCTTAGTACAGAATGTTAGAGAAGAATGGGATGTAGCAGCCTTAGTACATAATGTTAGAGAAGAATGGGATGTAGTAGCCTTGGTACAGAATGTTAGAGAAGAATGAGATGTAGTCGCCTTAGTACAGAATGTTACATAAGAATGGAATGTAGTAGCCTTAGTACAGAATGTTAGATAATACTGGGATATAGTAGCCTTAATATAGAATGTTAGAGACTATTGGGATGTAGTAGCCTTAGTACAGAATGTTAGTGCAGAATGTGAGAGAAGAACGGGATGTAGCAGCCTTAGTACAGAATGTTAGAGAAGAATGGCACGTAGTAGCTTTAGTACAGAATGTTAGAGAAGAATGGGATGTAGTAGCCTTAGTACAGAATGTTAGTGCAGAATGTTAGAGAAGAATGGGATGTAGTAGCCTTAGTACAGAAAGTTGGAGAAGAATGGGATGTAGTAGCCTTAGTACAGAAAGTTAGAGAAGAATGGGATGTAGTCACCTTAGTACAGAATGTTAGAGAAGAATGCGATGTAGTCGCCTTTGTACAGAATATTAGATAAGAATGGAATGTAGTAGCCTTAGTACAGAATGTTAGAGAAGAATGGGATGTAGTAGCCTTAATACAGAATGTTAGAGAAGAATGGGATGTAGTAGCCTTAGTACAGAATTTGGAGAAGAATGGGATGTGTTAGCCTTAGTACAGAATGTTAGAAAAGAATAGGGTGTAGTAGCCTTAGTACATAATGTTAGAGAAGAATAGGATGTAGTAGCCTTAGTACAGAATGTTAGAGAAGAATGGGATGTAGTAGAGTTAGTACAGAAAGTTAGAGAAGAATGGGATGTAGTAGCCTTAGTACAGAATGTTAGAGAAGAATGGGATGTAGTCGCCTTAGTATAGAATGTTAGAGAAGAATGGGATGTAGCAGCCTTAGTACAGAATGTTAGAGAAGAATGGGATGTAGCCGCCTTAGTACAGAATGTTAGAGAAGAATGGGATGTAGTAGAGTTAGTACAGAATGTTAAAGAAGAATGGGATCTGTTAGCCTCAGTACAGAAAGATATTGGAGAATGGGATGTAGTAGCCTTAGTGCAGACTGTTAGTGAAGAATGGGGTGTAGTAGCCTTAGTACAGAATGTTAGAGAAGAATGGGATGTAGTAGCCGTAGTACAGAATTTGGAGAAGAATGGGATGTGTTAGCCTTAGTACAAAATGTTAGAAAAGAATGGGGTGTAGTAGCCTTAGTACATAATGTTAGAGAAGAATAGGATGTAGTAGCCTTAGTACAGAATGTTAGAGAAGAATGGGATGTAGTAGCCTTAGTACAGCTAGAGAAGAATGGGATGTAGTAGCCTTAGTTCAGCATGTTAGAGAAGAATGGGATGTAGTCGCCTTAGTACAGAATGTTAGAGAAGAATGGGATGTAGCAGCCTTAGTACAGAATGTTAGAGAAGAATGGGATGTAGCCGCCTTAGTACAGAATGTTAGAGAAGAATGGGATGTAGTAGAGTTAGTACAGAAAGTTAGAGAAGAATGGGATGTAGTCACCTTAGTACAGAATGTTAGAGAAGAATGGGATGTAGTAGCCTTAGTACAGAAAGTTGGAGAAGAATGGGATGTAGTAGCCTTAGTACAGAAAGTTAGAGAAGAATGGGATGTAGTCACCTTAGTACAGAATGTTAGAGAAGAATGGGATGTAGTAGAGTTAGTACAGAATATTAGCGCAGAATGTTGAGAAGAACGGATTGTAGTAGCCTTAGTACAGAATGTTAAAGAAGAATGGGATGTAGTAACCTTGGGACAGAATGTTAGCACAGAATGTTAGGGAAGAATGGGATGTAGTAGCCTTAGCACAGAATGTTAGAGAAGAATGGGATGTAGTCGCCTTAGTACAGAATGTTAGAGAAGAATGGGATGTAGCAGCCTTAGTACAGAATGTTAGAGAAGAATGGGATGTAGCCGCCTTAGTACAGAATGTTAGAGAAGAATGGAAGGTAGTAGCCTCAGTACAGAATGTTAGAGAAGAATGCGATGTAGTCGCCTTTGTACAGAATATTAGATAAGAATGGAATGTAGTCGCCTTAGTACAGAATGTTAGAGAAGAATGGGATGTAGTAGCCTTAGTACAGAATGTTAGTGCAGAATGTTAGAGAAGAACAGGATGTAGCAGACTTAGTACAGAATGTTAGAGAAGAATGGGATGTAGAAGCCGTAGTACAGAATGTTACAGAAGAACGGGATGTAGTAGCCTTAGTACCGGATGTTAGAGAAGAAATGGATTTAGTAGCCTCAGTACAGAATGTTAGAGAAGAATGCGATGTAGTCGCCTTTGTACAGAATATTAGATAAGAATGGAATGTAGTAGCCTTAGTACAGAATGTTAGAGAAGAATGGGATGTAGTAGCCTTAGTAAAGAATGTTAGTGCAGAATCTTAGAGAAGAACAGGATGTAGCAGCCTTAGTACAGAATGTTAGAGAAGAATGGGATGTAGTAGCCTTAGTACCGGATGTTAGAGAAAAAATTGATTTAGTAGCCTCAGTACAGAATGTTAGAGAAGAATGTGATGTAGTCGCCTTTGTACAGAATATTAGATAAGAATGGAATGTAGTTGCCTTAGTACAGAATGTTACATAAGAATGGAATGTGATAGCCTTAGTACAGAATGTTAGTGCAGAATGTTAGAGAAGAACAGGAGATAGCAGCCTCAGTACAGAATGTTAGAGAAGAATGCGATGTAGTCGCCTTTGTACAGAATATTAGATAAGAATGGAATGTAGTTGCCTTAGTACAGAATGTTACATAAGAATGGAATGTGATAGCCTTAGTACAGAATGTTAGTGCACAATGTTAGAGAAGAACAGGATGTAGCAGCCTTAGTACAGAATGTTAGAGAAGAATGGGATGTAGTAGCCTTAGTACCGGATGTTAGAGAAAAAATTGATTTAGTAGCCTCAGTACAGAATGTTAGAGAAGAATGTGATGTAGTCGCCTTTGTACAGAATATTAGATAAGAATGGAATGTAGTAGCCTTAGTACAGAATGGTAGAGAAGAATGGGATGTAGTAGCCTTAGTACAGAATGTTAGAGAATAATGGGATGTAGTTGCCTTAGTACAGAATGTTAGAGAAGAATGGGATGTAGTAGCCTTAGTACAGAATGTTAGAGAAGAATGGGATGTAGTAGCCTTAGTACAGAATGTTAGAGAAGATTGAGATGTAGTCACCTTAGTACAGAATGTTAGATAAGAATGGAATGTAGTAGCCTTAGCACAGAATGTTAGAGACGAATGGGATGTAGTAACATTAGTACAGAATGTTAGAGCAGAATGGGATGTAGTAGCCTTAGTACAGAATGTTAGAGAAGAATGGGATGTAGTAGCCTTAGTACAGAAAGTTAGAGAAGAATGGGTTGTAGTAGCCTTAGTACAGATAGAGTAGAATAGGATGTAGTAGTCTTAGTACAGAATGTTAGAGAAGAATGGGATGTAGCCGCCTTAGTACAGAGTGTTAGAGAAGAATGGGATGTATTAGCCTTAGTACAGAATGTTAGCGCAGAATGTTAGAGAAGAATGGGATGTGGTAGCCTTAGTACAGAATGTTAGAGAAGAATGCGATCTAGTCGCCTTAGTACAGAATATTAGAGAAGAATGGGATGTAGTAGCCTTAGTACAGAATGTTAGAGAAGAATGCGATATAGTAGCCTTTGTACAGAATATTAGATAAGAATGGAATGTAGTCGCCTTAGTACAGAATGTTAGAGAAGAATGGGATGTAGTAGCCTTAGTACAGAATGTTAGTGCAGAATGTTAGAGAAGAACAGGATGTAGCAGCCTTAGTACAGAATGTTAGAGAAGAATGGGATGTAGTAGCCTTAGAACAGAATGTTACAGAAGAACGGGATGTAATAGACTTAGTACCGGATGTTAGAGAAGAAATGGATTTAGTAGCCTCAGTACAGAATGTTAGAGAAGAATGTGATGTAGTCGCCTTTGTACAGAATATTAGATAAGAATGGAACGTAGTAGCCTTAGTACAGAATGTTAGAGAAGAATGGGATGTAGTAGCCTTAGTAAAGAATGTTAGAGATGAATGGGAGATAGTAGCCTCAGTACAGAATGTTAGAGAAGAATGCGATGTAGTCGCCTTTGTACAGAATATTAGATAAGAATGGAATGTAGTTGCGTTAGTACAGAATGTTACATAAGAATGGAATGTGATAGCCTTAGTACAGAATGTTAGTGCATAATGTTAGAGAAGAACAGGATGTAGCAGCCTTAGTACAGAATGTTAGAGAAGAATGGGATGTAGTAGCCTTAGTACAGAATGTTACAGAAGAACGGGATGTAGTAGACTTACTACCGGATGTTAGAGAAAAAATGGATTTAGTAGCCTCAGTACAGAATGTTAGAGAAGAATGCGATGTAGTCGCCTTTGTACAGAATATTAGATAAGAATGGAATGTAGTAGCCTTAGTACAGAATGTTAGAGAAGAATGGGATGTAGTAGCCTTAGTACAGAATGTTAGAGAATAATGGGATGTAGTTGCCTTAGTACAGAATGTTAGAGAAGAATGGGATGCAGTAGCCTTAGTACAGAATGTTAGAGAAGAATGGGATGTAGTAGCCTTAGTATAGAATGTTAGAGAAGATTGAGATGTAGTCACCTTAGTACAGAATGTTAGATAAGAATGGAATGTAGTAGCCTTAGCACAGAATGTTAGAGACGGATGGGATGTAGTAACATTAGTACAGAATGTTAGAGCAGACTGGGATGTAGTAGCCTTAGTACAGAATGTTAGAGAAGAATGGGATGTAGTAGCCTTAGTATAGAAAGTTAGAGAAGAATGGGTTGTAGTAGCCTTAGTACAGATAGAGTAGAATAGGATGTAGTAGACTTAGTACAGAATGTTAGCGCAGAATGTTAGATAAGAACGGGATGTGGTAGCCTTAGTACAGAATGTTAAAGAAGAATGGGATGTAGTAGTATTAGTACAGAATGTTAGAGAAGAAGGGGATGTAGTAACCTTGGTACAGAATGTTATCACAGAATGTTAGGGAAGAATGGGATGTAGTAGCCTTAGCACAGAATGTTAGAGAAGAATGGGATGCAGTAGCTTTAGTTCAGAAAGATATTGGAGAATGGGATGTAGTAGCCTTAGGGCAGACTGTTAGTGAAGAATGGGGTGTAGTAGCCTTAGTACAGAATGTTAGAGATGAATGGGAGAGAGTAGCCTCAGTACAGAATGTTAGAGAAGAATGCGATGTAGTCGCCTTTGAACAGAATACTAGATAAGAATGGAATGTAGTTGCCTTAGTACAGAATGTTACATAAGAATGGAATGTGATAGCCTTAGTACAGAATGTTAGTGCAGAATGTTAGAGAAGAACAGGATGTAGCAGCCTTAGTAAAGAATGTTAGAAAAGAATGGGGTGTAGTAGCCTTAGTATATAATGTTAGATAAGAATAGGATGTAGTAGCCTTAGTACAGAATGTTCGAGAAGAATGGGATGTAGTAGCCTTAGTACAGATAGAGAAGAATGGGATGTAGTAGCCTTAGTACAGCATGTTAGAGAAGAATGGGATGTAGTCGCCTTAGTACAGAATGTTAGAGAAGAATGGGATGTAGCAGCCTTAGTACATAATGTTAGAGAAGAATGGGATGTAGTAGCCTTGGTACAGAATGTTAGAGAAGAATGAGATGTAGTCGCCTTAGTACAGAATGTTACATAAGAATGGAATGTAGTAGCCTTAGTACAGAATGTTAGATAATACTGGGATATAGTAGCCTTAATATAGAATGTTAGAGACTATTGGGATGTAGTAGCCTTAGTACAGAATGTTAGTGCAGAATGTGAGAGAAGAACGGGATGTAGCAGCCTTAGTACAGAATGTTAGAGAAGAATGGCACATAGTAGCTTTAGTACAGAATGTTAGAGAAGAATGGGATGTAGTAGCCTTAGTACAGAATGTTAGAGAAGAATGGGATGTAGTAGCCTTAGTACAGAATGTTAGTGCAGAATGTTAGAGAAGAATGGGATGTAGTAGCCTTAGTACAGAAAGTTGGAGAAGAATGGGATGTAGTAGCCTTAGTACAGAAAGTTAGAGAAGAATGGGATGTAGTCACCTTAGTACAGAATGTTAGAGAAGAATGCGATGTAGTCGCCTTTGTACAGAATATTAGATAAGAATGGAATGTAGTAGCCTTAGTACAGAATGTTAGAGAAGAATGGGATGCAGTAGTCTTAGTACAGAATGTTAGAGAAGAATGGGATGTAGTGGCCTTAGTACAGAATTTGGAGAAGAATGGGATGTGTTAGCCTTAGTACAGAATGTTAGAAAAGAATGGGGTGTAGTAGCCTTAGTACATAATGTTAGAGAAGAATATGATGTAGTAGCCTTAGTACAGAATGTTAGAGAAGAATGGGATGTAGTAGCCTTAGTACAGATAGAGAAGAATGGGATGTAGTAGCCTTAGTACAGCATGTTAGAGAAGAATGGGATGTAGTCGCCTTAGTACAGAATGTTAGAGAAGAATGGGATGTAGCAGCCTTAGTACAGAATGTTAGAGAATAATGGGATGTAGCCGCCTTAGTACAGAATGTTAGAGAAGAATGGGATGTAGTAGAGTTAGTACAGAAAGTTAGAGAAGAATGGGATGTAGTAGCCTCAGTACAGAATGTTAGAGAAGAATGCGATGTAGTCGCCTTTGTACAGAATATTAGATAAGAATGGAATGTAGTAGCCTTAGTACAGAATGTTAGAGAAGAATGGGATGTAGTAGCCTTAGTACAGAATGTTAGTGCAGAATGTTAGAGAAGAACAGGATGTAGCAGCCTTAGTACAGATAGAGAAGAATGGGATGTAGTAGCCTTAGTACAGATAGAGAAGAATGGGATGTAGTAGCCTTAGTACAGCATGTTAGAGAAGAATGGGATGTAGTCGCCTTAGTACAGAATGTTAGAGAAGAATGGGATGTAGCAGCCTTAGTACAGAATGTTAGAGAAGAATGGGATGTAGCCGCCTTAGTACAGAATGTTAGAGAAGAATGGGATATAGTAGAGTTAGTACAGAATGTTAAAGAAGAATGGGATCTGTTAGCCTTAGTACAGAAAGATATTGGAGAATGGGATGTAGTAGCCTTAGTGCAGACTGTTAGTGAAGAATGGGGTGTAGTAGCCTTAGCACAGAATGTTAGAGAAGAATGGGATGTAGTAGCCTTACTACAGAATTTGGAGAAGAATGGGATGTGTTAGCCTTAGTACAGAATGTTAGAAAAGAATGGGGTGTAGTAGCCTTAGTACATAATGTTAGAGAAGAATAGGATGTAGTAGCCTTAGTACAGAATGTTAGAGAAGAATGGGATGTAGTAGCCTTAGTACAGATAGAGAAGAATGGGATGTAGTAGCCTTAGTACAGCATGTTAGAGAAGAATGGGATGTAGTCGCCTTAGTACAGAATGTTAGAGAAGAATGGGATGTAGCAGCCTTAGTACAGAATGTTAGAGAAGAATGGGATGTAGCAGCCTTAGTACAGAATGTTAGAGAAGAAGGGGATGTAGTAACCTTGGTACAGAATGTTATCACAGAATGTTAGGGAAGAATGGGATGCAGTAGCCTTAGCACAGAATGTTAGAGAAGAATGGGATGCAGTAGCTTTAGTACAGAAAGATATTGGAGAATGGGATGTAGTAGCCTTAGTGAAGACTGTTAGTGAAGAATGGGGTGTAGTAGCCTTAGTACGGAATGTTAGAGAAGAATGGGATGTAGTAGCCTTAGTACAGAATTTGGAGACGAATGGGATGTGTTAGCCTTAGTAAAGAATGTTAGAAAAGAATGGGGTGTAGTAGCCTTAGTATATAATGTTAGATAAGAATAGGATGTAGTAGCCTTAGTACAGAATGTTAGAGAAGAATGGGATGTAGTAGCCTTAGTACAGATAGAGAAGAATGGGATGTAGTAGCCTTAGTACAGCATGTTAGAGAAGAATGGGATGTAGTCGCCTTAGTACAGAACGTTAGAGAAGAATGGGATGTAGCAGCCTTAGTACAGAATGTTAGAGAAGAATGGGATGTAGCCGCCTTTGTACAGAATGTTAGAGAAGAATGGGATGTTGTAGCCTTGGTACAGAATGTTAGATAAGAATGAGATGTAGTCGCCTTAGTACAGAATGTTACATAAGAATGGAATGTAGTAGCCTTAGTACAGAATGTTAGATAATACTGGGATATAGTAGCCTTAATATAGAATGTTAGAGACTATTGGGATGTAGTAGCCTTAGTACAGAATGTTAGTGCAGAATGTGAGAGAAGAACGGGATGTAGCAGCCTTAGTACAGAATGTTAGAGAAGAATGGCACGTAGTAGCTTTAGTACAGAATGTTAGAGAAGAATGGGATGTAGTAGCCTTAGTACAGAATGTTAGAGAAGAATGGGATGTAGTAGCCTTAGTACAGAATGTTAGTGCAGAATGTTAGAGAAGAATGGGATGTAGTAGCCTTAGTACAGAAAGTTGGAGAAGAATGGGATGTAGTAGCCTTAGTACAGAAAGTTAGAGAAGAATGGGATGTAGTCAGCTTAGTACAGAATGTTAGAGAAGAATGGGATGTAGTAGTCTTAGTACAGAATGTTAGCACAGAATGTTAGAGAAGAATGGGAGGTAGTAGCCTTAGCACAGAATGTTAGAGATGAATGGGATGTAGTAACATTATTACAGAATGTTGTAGAAGAATGGGATGTAGTAGCCATAACACAGAATGTTAGAGAAGAATGTTAGTGCAGAATGTTAGAGAAGAACGGGATGTAGTAGCCTTAGTACAGAATGTAAGAGAAGAATGGGATGTAGTAGTCTTAGTACAGAATGTTAGCACAGAATGTTAGAGAAGAATGGAATGTAGTAGCCTTAGCACAGAATGTTAGAGAAGAATGGGATGTAGTAACATTAGTACAGAATGTTGTAGAAGAATGGGATGTAGTAGCCTTAGTACAGAATTTTAGAGAAGAATGGGATGTAGTAGCCTTAGTACAGAAAGTTAGAGAAGAATGGGATGTACTAGCCTTAGTACACAATGTTAGAGAATAATGGGATGTAGTCACCTTAGTACAGAATGTTAGAGAAGAATGGGATGTAGTAGAGTTAGTACAGAAAGTTAGAGAAGAATGGGATGTAGTCAGCTTAGTACAGAATCTTAGAGACGAATGGGATGTAGTAGCCTTAGTACAGAAAGTTGGAGAAGAATGGGATGTAGTAGCCTTAGTACAGAAAGTTAGAGAAGAATGGGATGTAGTCACCTTAGTACAGAATGTTAGCGAAGAATGGGATGTAGTAGATTTAGTACAGAATGTTAGCGCAGAATGTTGAGAAGAACGGATTGTAGTAGCCTTAGTACAGAATGTTAAAGAAGAATGGGATGTAGTAACCTTGGGACAGAACGTTAGCACAGAATGTTAGGGAAGAATGTGATGTAGTAGCTTTAGCACAGAATGTTGGAGAAGAATGGGATATAGTAGCCTTAGTACAGAATGTTAGAGAAGAATGGGAGGTAGTAGCCTCAGTACAGAATGTTAGAGAAGAATGCGATGTAGTCGCCTTTGTACAGAATATTAGATAAGAATGGAATGTAGTAGCCTTAGTACAGAATGTTAGAGAAGAATGGGATGTAGTAGCCTTAGTACAGAATGTTAGTGCAGAATGTTAGAGAAGAACAGGATGTAGCAGCCTTAGTACAGAATGTTAGAGAAGAATGGGATGTAGTAACCTTAGTACAGAATGTTACAGAAGAACGGGATGTAGTAGCCTTAGTACCAGATGTTAGAGAAGAAATGGATTTAGTAGCCTCAGTACAGAATGTTAGAGAAGAATGCGATGTAGTCGCCTTTGTATAGAATATTAGATAGGAAGGGAATGTAGTAGCCTTAGTACAGAATGTTAGAGAAGAATGGGATGTAGTAGCCTTAGTACAGAATGTTAGAGATGAATGGGAGGTACTAGCCTCAGTACAGAATGTTAGAGAAGAATGTGATGTAGTCGCCTTTGTACAGAATATTAGATAAGAATGGAATGTAGTTGCCTTAGTACAGAATGTTACATAAGAACTGAATGTAGTAGCCTAAGTACAGAATGTTAGTGCAGAATGTTAGAGAAGAACAGGATGTAGCAGCCTTAGTACAGAATGTTAGAGAAGAATGGGATGTAGTAGCCTTAGTACAGAATGTTACAGAAGAACGGGATGTAGTAGCCTTAGTACCGGATGTTAGAGAAGAAATGGATTTAGTAGCCTCAGTACAGAATGTTAGAGAAGAATGCGATGTAGTCACCTTTGTACAGAATATTAGATAAGAATGGAATGTAGTAGCCTTAGTACAGAATGTTAGAGAAGAATGGGATGTAGTAGCCTTAGTACAGAATGTTAGAGAAGAATGGGATGTAGTTGCCTTAGTACAGAATGTTAGAGAAGAATGGGATGTAGTAGCCTTAGTACAGAATGTTAGAGAAGAATGGGATGTAGTAGCCTTAGTACAGAATATTAGAGAAGAATGAGATGTAGTCACCTTAGTACAGAATGTTAGATAAGAATGGAATGTAGTAGCCTTAGCACAGAATGTTAGAGACGAATGGGATGTAGTAACATTAGTACACAATGTTAGAGCAGAATGGGATGTAGTAGCCTTAGTACAGAATGTTAGAGAAGAATGGGATGTAGTAGCCTTAGTACAGAAAGTTAGAGAAGAATGGGTTGTAGTAGCCTTAGTACAGATAGAGTAGAATAGGATGTAGTAGCCTTAGTACAGAATGTTAGAGAAGAATGGGATGTAGTCGCCTTAGTACAGAGTGTTAGAGAAGAATGGGATGTATTAGCCTTAGTACAGAATGTTAGCGCAGAATGTTAGAGAAGAACGGGATGTGGTAGCCTTAGTACAGAATGTTAAAGAAGAATGGGATGTAGTAGTATTAGTACAGAATGTTAGAGAAGAAGGGGTTGTAGTAACCTTGGTAAAGAATGTTATCACAGAATGTTAGGGAAGAATGGGATGTAGTAGCCTTAGCACAGAATGTTAGAGAAGAATGGGATGCAGTAGCTTTAGTACAGAAAGATATTGGAGAATGGGATGTAGTAGCCTTAGTGCAGACTGTTAGTGAAGAATGGGGTGTAGTAGCCTTAGTACAGAATGTTAGAGAAGAATGGGATGTAGTAGCCTTAGTACAGAATTTGGAGAAGAATGGGATGTGTTAGCCTTAGTACAGAATGTTAGAAAAGAATGGGGTGTAGTAGCCTTAGTACATAATGTTAGAGAAGAATAGGATGTAGTAGCCTTAGTACAGAATGTTAGAGAAGAATAGGATGTAGTAGCCTTAGTACAGAATGTTTGGAGAAGAATGGGATGTAGTAGAGTTAGTACAGAAAGTTAGAGAAGAATGGGATGTAGTCACCTTAGTACAGAATGTAAGAGAAGAATGGGATGTAGTAGCCTAAGTACAGAAAGTTGGAGAAGAATGGGATGTAGTAGCCTTAGTACATAAAGTTAGAGAAGAATGGGATGTAGTCACCTTAGTACAGAATGTTAGAGAAGAATGGGATGTAGTAGAGTTAGTACAGAATGTTAGCACAGAATGTTGAGAAGAACGGATTGTAGTAGCCTTAGTACAGAATGTTAAAGAAGAATGGGATGTAGTAACCTTGGGACAGAATGTTAGCACAGAATGTTAGGGAAGAATGGGATGTAGTAGCCTTAGCACAGAATGTTAGAGAAGAATGGGATGTAGTAGCCTTAGTACAGAATGTTAGAGAAGAATGGGAGGTAGTAGCCTCAGTACAGAATGTTAGAGAAGAATGCGATGTAGTCGCCTTTGTACAGAATATTAGATAAGAATGGAATGTAGTAGCCTTAGTACAGAATGTTAGAGAAGAATGGGATGTAGTAGCTTTAGTACAGAATGTTACAGAAGAACGGGATGTAGTAGCCTTAGTACCGGATGTTAGAGAAGAAATGGATTTAGTAGCCTCAGTACAGAATGTTAGAGAAGAATGCGATGTAGTCGCCTTTGTACAGAATATTGGATAAGAACGGAATGTAGTAGCCTTAGTACAGAATGTTAGAGAAGAATGGGATGTAGTAGCCTTAGTAAAGAATGTTAGAGATGAATGGGAGATAGTAGCCTCAGTACAGAATGTTAGAGAAGAATGCGATGTAGTCGCCTTTGTACATAATATTAGATAAGAATGGAATGTAGTTGCCTTAGTACAGAATGTTACATAAGAATGGAATGTGATAGCCTTAGTACAGAATGTTAGTGCAGAATGTTAGAGAAGAACAGGATATAGCAGCCTTAGTACAGAATGTTAGAGAAGAATGGGATGTAGTAGCCTTAGTACAGAATGTTACAGAAGAACGGGATGTAGTAGCCTTAGTACCGGATGTTAGAGAAAAAATGGATTTAGTAGCCTCAGTATAGAATGTTAGAGAAGAATGCGATGTAGTCGCCTTTGTACAGAATATTAGATAAGAATGGAATGTAGTAGCCTTAGTACAGAATGTTAGAGAAGAATGGGATGTAGTAGCCTTAGTACAGAATGTTAGAGAAGAATGGGATGTAGTAGCCTTAGTACAGAATATTGGATAAGAATGGAATGTAGTAGCCTTAGTACAGAATGTTAGAGAAGAATGGGATGTAGTAGCCTTAGTAAAGAATGTTAGAGATGAATGGGAGATAGTAGCCTCAGTACAGAATGTTAGAGAAGAATGCGATGTAGTCGCCTTTGTACATAATATTAGATAAGAATGGAATGTAGTTGCCTTAGTACAGAATGTTACATAAGAATGGAATGTGATAGCCTTAGTACAGAATGTTAGTGCAGAATGTTAGAGAAGAACAGGATGTAGCAGCCTTAGTACAGAATGTTAGAGAAGAATGGGATGTAGTAGCCTTAGTACAGAATGTTACAGAAGAACGGGATGTAGTAGCCTTAGTACCGGATGTTAGAGAAAAAATGGATTTAGTAGCCTTAGTACAGAATGTTAGAGAAGAATGGGATGTAGTAGCCTTAGTACAGAATGTTAGAGAAGAATGGGATGTAGTAGCCTTAGTACAGAATTTGGAGAAGAATGGGATGTGTTAGCCTTAGTACAGAATGTTAGAAAAGAATGTGGTGTAGTAGCCTTAGTACATAATGTTAGAGAAGAATAGGATGTAGTAGCCTTAGTACAGAATGTTAGAGAAGAATGGGATGTAGTAGCCTTAGTACAGATAGAGAAGAATGGGATGTAGTAGCCTTAGTACAGCATGTTAGAGAAGAATGGGATGTAGCCGCCTTAGTACAGAATGTTAGAGAATAATGGGATGTAGTAGAGTTAGTACAGAATGTTAGAGAAGAATGCGATGTAGTCGCCTTTGTACAGAATATTAGATAAGAATGGAATGTAGTAGCCTTAGTACAGAATGTTAGAGAAGAATGGGATGTAGTAGCCTTAGTACAGAATGTTAGTGCAGAATGTTAGAGAAGAACAGGATGTGGCAGCCTTAGTACAGATAGAGAAGAATGGGATGTAGTAGTCTTAGTACAGATAGAGAGGAATTGGATGTAGTAGCCTTAGTACAGCATGTTAGAGAAGAATGGGATGTAGTCGCCTTAGTACAGAATGTTAGAGAAGAATGGGATGTAGCAGCCTTAGTACAGAATGTTAGAGAAGAATGGGATGTAGCCGCATTAGTACAGAATGTTAGAGAATAATGGGATGTAGTAGAGTTAGTACAGAATGTTAAAGAAGAATGGGATCTGTTAGCCTTAGTACAGAAAGATATTGGAGAATGGGATGTAGTAGCCCTAGTGCAGACTGTTAGTGAAGAATGGGGTGTAGTAGCCTTAGTACAGAATGTTAGAGAAGAATGGGATGTAGTAGCCTTAGTACAGAATTTGGAGAAGAATGGGATGTGTTAGCCTTAGTACAGAATGTTAGAAAAGAATGGGGTGTAGTAGCCTTAGTACATAATGTTAGAGAAGAATAGGATGTAGTAGCCTCAGTACAGAATGTTAGAGAAGAATGGGATGTAGTAGCCTTAGTACAGATAGAGAAGAATGGGATGTAGTAGCCTTAGTACAGCATGATAGAGAAGAATGGGATGTAGTCGCCTTAGTACGGAATGTTAGAGAAGAATGGGATGTAGCAGCCTTAGTACAGAATGTTAGAGAAGAATGGGATGTAGCCGCCTTGATACAGAATGTTAGAGAATAATGGGATGTAGTAGAGTTAGTACAGAAAGTTAGAGAAGAATGGGATGTAGTCACCTTAGTACAGAATGTTAGAGAAGAATGGGATGTAGTAGCCTTAGTACAGAAAGTTGGAGAAGAATGGGATGTAGTAGCCTTAGTACAGAATGTTAGAGAAGAATGGGATGTAGTAGAGTTAGTACAGAATGTTAGCGCAGAATGTTGAGAAGAACAGATTGTAGTAGCCTTAGTACAGAATGTTAAAGAAGAATGGGATGTAGTAACCTTGGGACAGAATGTTAGCACAGAATGTTAGGGAAGAATGGGATGTAGTAGCCTTAGCACAGAATGTTAGAGATGAATGGGAGGTACTAGCCTCAGTACAGAATGTTAGAGAAGAATGTGATGTAGTCGCCTTTGTACAGAATATTAGATAAGAATGGAATGTAGTTGCCTTAGTACAGAATGTTACATAAGAACTGAATGTAGTAGCCTAAGTACAGAATGTTAGTGCAGAATGTTAGAGAAGAACAGGATGTAGCAGCCTTAGTACAGAATGTTAGAGAAGAATGGGATGTAGTAGCCTTAGTACAGAATGTTACAGAAGAACGGGATGTAGTAGCCTTAGTACCGGATGTTAGAGAAGAAATGGATTTAGTAGCCTCAGTACAGAATGTTAGAGAAGAATGCGATGTAGTCACCTTTGTACAGAATATTAGATAAGAATGGAATGTAGTAGCCTTAGTACAGAATGTTAGAGAAGAATGGGATGTAGTAGACTTAGTACAGAATGTTAGAGAAGAATGGGATGTAGTTGCCTTAGTACAGAATGTTAGAGAAGAATGGCATGTAGTAGCCTTGGTACAGAATGTTAGAGAAGAATGGGATGTAGTAGCCTTAGTACAGAATGTTAGAGAAGAATGAGATGTAGTCACCTTAGTACAGAATGTTAGATAAGAATGGAATGTAGTAGCCTTAGCACAGAATGTTAGAGACGAATGGGATGTAGTAACATTAGTACACAATGTTAGAGCAGAATGGGATGTAGTAGCCTTAGTACAGAATGTTAGAGAAGAATGGGATGTAGTAGCCTTAGTACAGAAAGTTAGAGAAGAATGGGTTGTAGTAGCCTTAGTACAGATAGAGTAGAATAGGATGTAGTAGCCTTAGTACAGAATGTTAGAGAAGAATGGGATGTATTAGCCTTAGTACAGAATGTTAGCGCAGAATGTTAGAGAAGAACGGGATGTGGTAGCCTTAGTACAGAATGTTAAAGAAGAATGGGATGTAGTAGTATTAGTACAGAATGTTAGAGAAGAAGGGGTTGTAGTAACCTTGGTACAGAATGTTATCACAGAATGTTAGGGAAGAATGAGATGTAGTAGCCTTAGCACAGAATGTTAGAGAAGAATGGGATGCAGTAGCTTTAGTACAGAAAGATATTGGAGAATGGGATGTAGTAGCCTTAGTGCAGACTGTTAGTGAAGACTGGGGTGTAGTAGCCTTAGTACAGAATGTTAGAGAAGAATGGGATGTAGTAGCCTTAGTACAGAATTTGGAGAAGAATGGGATGTGTTAGCCTTAGTACAGAATGTTAGAAAAGAATGGGGTGTAGTAGCCTTAGTACATAATGTTAGAGAAGAATAGGATGTAGTAGCCTTAGTACAGAATGTTAGAGAAGAATGGGATGTAGTAGCCTTAGTACAGATAGAGAAGAATGGGATGTAGTAGCCTTAGTACAGCATGTTAGAGAAGAATGGGATGTAGTCGCCTTAGTACAGAATGTTAGAGAAGAATGGGATGTAGCAGCCTTAGTACAGAATGTTAGAGAAGAATGGGATGTAGCCGCCTTAGTACAGAATGTTAGAGGCGAATGGAATGTAGCAGCCTCAGTACAGAATGTTAGAGAAGAATGGGATGTAGTAGACTTAGTACAGAATGTTAGAGAAGAATGGGATGTAGTTGCCTTAGTACAGAATGTTAGAGAAGAATGGGATGTAGTAGCCTTGGTACAGAATGTTAGAGAAGAATGGGATGTAGTAGCCTTAGTACAGAATGTTAGAGAAGAATGAGATGTAGTCACCTTAGTACAGAATGTTAGATAAGAATGGAATGTAGTAGCCTTAGCACAGAATGTTAGAGATGAATGGGATGTAGTAACATTAGTAGACAATGTTAGAGCAGAATGGGATGTAGTAGCCTTAGTACAGAATGTTAGAGAAGAATGGGATGTAGTAGCCTTAGTACAGAAAGTTAGAGAAGAATGGGTTGTAGTAGCCTTAGTACAGATAGAGTAGAATAGGATGTAGTAGCCTTAGTACAGAATGTTAGAGAAGAATGGGATGTAGTCGCCTTAGTACAGAGTGTTAGAGAAGAATGGGATGTATTAGCCTTAGTACAGAATGTTAGCGCAGAATGTTAGAGAAGAACGGGATGTGGTAGCCTTAGTACAGAATGTTAAAGAAGAATGGGATGTAGTAGTATTAGTACAGAATGTTAGAGAAGAAGGGGTTGTAGTAACCTTGGTACAGAATGTTATCACAGAATGTTAGGGAAGAATGGGATGTAGTAGCCTTAGCACAGAATGTTAGAGAAGAATGGGATGCAGTAGCTTTAGTACAGAAAGATATTGGAGAATGGGATGTAGTAGCCTTAGTGCAGACTGTTAGTGAAGACTGGGGTGTAGTAGCCTTAGTACAGAATGTTAGAGAAGAATGGGATGTAGTAGCCTTAGTACAGAATTTGGAGAAGAATGGGATGTGTTAGCCTTAGTACAGAATGTTAGAGAAGAATGGGATGTAGTCGCCTTAGTACAGAATGTTAGAGAAGAATGGGATGTAGCAGCCTTAGTACAGAATGTTAGAGAAGAATGGGATGTAGCCGCCTTAGTACAGAATGTTAGAGAAGAATGGGATGTAGTAGAGTTAGTACAGAAAGTTAGAGAAGAATGGGATGTAGTCACCTTAGTACAGAATGTTAGAGAAGAATGGGATGTAGTAGCCTTAGTACAGAAAGTTGGAGAAGAATGGGATGTAGTAGCCTTAGTACATAAAGTTAGAGAAGAATGGGATGTAGTCACCTTAGTACAGAATGTTAGAGAAGAATGGGATGTAGTAGAGTTAGTACAGAATGTTAGCGCAGAATGTTGAGAAGAACAGATTGTAGTAGCCTTAGTACAGAATGTTAAAGAAGAA
Source organism: Ambystoma mexicanum (assembly GCF_040938575.1). Lineage (NCBI taxonomy): Eukaryota > Metazoa > Chordata > Amphibia > Caudata > Ambystomatidae > Ambystoma > Ambystoma mexicanum. The sequence goes on from NC_090926.1 coordinate 869,174,911, forward strand.
TGGGATGTAGTAACCTTGGGACAGAATGTTAGCACAGAATGTTAGGGAAGAATGGGATGTAGTAGCCTTAGCACAGAATGTTAGAGAAGAATGGGATGTAGTAGCCTTAGTACAGAATGTTAGAGAAGAATGGGATGTAGTAGCCTTAGTACAGAATGTTAGTGCAGAATGTTAGAGAAGAACAGGATGTAGCAGCCTTAGTACAGAATGTTAGAGGAGAATGGGATATAGTAGCCTTAGTACAGAATGTTACAGAAGAACGGGATGTAGTAGCCTTAGTACCGGATGTTAGAGAAGAAATGGATTTAGTAGCCTCAGTACAGAATGTTAGAGAAGAATGCGATGTAGTCGCCTTTGTACAGAATATTGGATAAGAATGGAATGTAGTAGCCTTAGTACAGAATGTTAGAGAAGAATGGGATGTAGTAGCCTTAGTAAAGAATGTTAGAGATGAATGGGAGATAGTAGCCTCAGTACAGAATGTTAGAGAAGAATGCGATGTAGTCGCCTTTGTACATAATATTAGATAAGAATGGAATGTAGTTGCCTTAGTACAGAACGTTATATAAGAATGGAATGTGATAGCCTTAGTACAGAATGTTAGTGCAGAATGTTAGAGAAGAACAGGATGTAGCAGCCTTAGTACAGAATGTTAGAGAAGAATAGGATGTAGTAGCCTTAGTACAGAATGTTACAGAAGAACGGGATGTAGTAGCCTTAGTACCGGATGTTAGAGAAAAAATGGATTTAGTAGCCTCAGTACAGAATGTTAGAGAAGAATGCGATGTAGTCGCCTTTGTACAGAATATTAGATAAGAATGGAATGTAGTAGCCTTAGTACAGAATGTTAGAGAAGAATGGGATGTAGTAGCCTTAGTACAGAATGTTAGAGAAGAATGGGATGTAGTAGCCTTAGTACAGAATTTGGAGAAGAATGGGATGTGTTAGCCTTAGTACAGAATGTTAGAAAAGAATGTGGTGTAGTAGCCTTAGTACATAATGTTAGAGAAGAATAGGATGTAGTAGCCTTAGTACAGAATGTTAGAGAAGAATGGGATGTAGTAGCCTTAGTACAGATAGAGAAGAATGGGATGTAGTAGCCTTAGTACAGCATGTTAGAGAAGAATGGGATGTAGCCGCCTTAGTACAGAATGTTAGAGAATAATGGGATGTAGTAGAGTTAGTACAGAAAGTTAGAGAAGAATGGGATGTAGTAGCCTCAGTACAGAATGTCAGAGAAGAATGCGATGTAGTCGCCTTTGTACAGAATATTAGATAAGAATGGAATGTAGTAGCCTTAGTACAGAATGTTAGAGAAGAATGGGATGTAGTAGCCTTAGTACAGAATGTTAGTGCAGAATGTTAGAGAAGAACAGGATGTGGCAGCCTTAGTACAGATAGAGAAGAATGGGATGTAGTAGTCTTAGTACAGATAGAGAAGAATTGGATGTAGTAGCCTTAGTACAGCATGTTAGAGAAGAATGGGATGTAGTCGCCTTAGTACAGAATGTTAGAGAAGAATGGGATGTAGCAGCCTTAGTACAGAATGTTAGAGAAAAATGGGATGTAGCCGCCTTAGTACAGAATGTTAGAGAATAATGGGATGTAGTACAGTTAGTACAGAATGTTAAAGAAGAATGGGATCTGTTAGCCTTAGTACAGAAAGATATTGGAGAATGGGATGTAGTAGCCTTAGTGCAGACTGTTAGTGAAGAATGGGGTGTAGTAGCCTTAGTACAGAATGTTAGAGAAGAATGGGATGTAGTGGCCTTAGTACAGAATTTGGAGAAGAATGGGATGTGTTAGCCTTAGTACAGAATGTTAGAAAAGAATGGGGTGTAGTAGCCTTAGTACATAATGTTAGAGAAGAATAGGATGTAGTAGCCTCAGTACAGAATGTTAGAGAAGAATGGGATGTAGTAGCCTTAGTACAGATAGAGAAGAATGGGATGTAGTAGCCTTAGTACAGCATGATAGAGAAGAATGGGATGTAGTCGCCTTAGTACGGAATGTTAGAGAAGAATGGGATGTAGCAGCCTTAGTACAGAATGTTAGAGAAGAATGGGATGTAGCCGCCTTAATACAGAATGTTAGAGAATAATGGGATGTAGTAGAGTTAGAACAGAAAGTTAGAGAAGAATGGGATGTAGTCACCTTAGTACAGAATGGTAGAGAAGAATGGGATGTAGTAGCCTTAGTACAGAAAGTTGGAGAAGAATGGGATGTAGTAGCCTTAGTAGAGAAAGTTAGAGAAGAATGGGATGTAGTCACCTTAGTACAGAATGTTAGAGAAGAATGGGATGTAGTAGAGTTAGTACAGAATGTTAGCGCAGAATGTTGAAAAGAACAGATTGTAGTAGCCTTAGTACAGAATGTTAAAGAAGAATGGGATGTAGTAACCTTGGGACAGAATGTTAGCACAGAATGTTAGGGAAGAATGGGATGTAGTAGCCTTCGCACAGAATGTTAGAGAAGAATGGGATGTAGTCGCCTTAGTACAGAATGTTAGAGAAGAATGGGATGTAGCAGCCTTAGTACAGCATGTTAGAGAAGAATGGGATGTAGCCGCCTTAGTACAGAATGTTAGAGAAGAATGGGAGGTAGTAGCCTCAGTACAGAATGTTAGAGAAGAATGCGATGTAGTCGCCTTTGTACAGAATATTAGATAAGAATGGAATGTAGCAGCCTTAGTACAGAATGTTAGAGAAGAATGGGATGTAGTAGCCTTAGTACAGAATGTTAGTGTAGAATGTTAGAGAAGAACAGGATGTAGCAGCCTTAGTACAGAATGTTAGAGAAGAATGGGATGTAGTAGCCTTAGTACAGAATGTTACAGAAGAACGGGATGTAGTAGCCTTAGTACCGGATGTTAGAGAAGAAATGGATTTAGTAGCCTCAGTACAGAATGTTAAAGAAGAATGCGATGTAGTCGCCTTTGTACAGAATATTAGATAAGAATGGAATGTAGTAGCCTTAGTACAGAATATTAGAGATGAATGGGAGATAGTAGCCTCAGTACAGAATGTTAGAGAAGAATGCGATGTAGTTGCCTTTGTACATAATATTAGATAAGAATGGAATGTAGTTGCCTTAGTACAGAATGTTACATAAGAATGGAATGTGATAGCCTTAGTACAGAATGTTAGTGCAGAATGTTAGAGAAGAACAGGATGTAGCAGCCTTAGTACAGAATGTTAGAGAAGAATGGGATGTAGTAGCCTTAGTACAGAATGTTACAGAAGAACGGGATGTAGTAGCCTTAGTAACGGATGTTAGAGAAAAATTGGATTTAGTAGCCTCAGTACAGAATGTTAGAGAAGAATGCGATGCAGTCGCCTTTGTACAGAATATTAGATAAGAATGGAATGTAGTAGTCTTAGTACAGAATGTTGGAGAAGAATGGGATGTAGTAGCCTTAGTACAGAATGTTAGAGAAGAATGGGATGTAGTAGCCTTAGTAAAGAATTTGGAGAAGAATGGGATGTGTTAGCCTTAGTACAGAATGTTAGAAAAGAATGGGGTGTAGTAGCCTTAGTACATAATGTTAGAGAAGAATATGATGTAGTAGCCTTAGTACAGAATGTTAGAGAAGAATGGGATGTAGTAGCCTTAGTACAGATAGAGAAGAATGGGATGTAGTAGCCTTAGTACAGCATGTTAGAGAAGAATGGGATGTAGTCGCCTTAGTACAGAATGTTAGAGAAGAATGGGATGTAGCAGCCTTAGTACAGAATGTTAGAGAAGAATGGGATGTAGCCGCCTTAGTACAGAATGTTAGAGAAGAATGGGAAGTAGTAGAGTTAGTACAGAAAGTTAGAGAAGAATGGGATGTAGTAGCCTCAGTACAGAATGTTAGAGAAGAATGCGATGTAGTCGCCTTTGTACAGAATATTAGATAAGAATGGAATGTAGTAGCCTTAGTACAGAATGTTAGAGAAGAATGGGATGTAGTAGCCTTAGTACAGAATGTTAGTGCAGAATCTTAGAGAAGAACAGGATGTAGCAGCCTTAGTACAGATAGAGAAGAATGGGATGTAGTAGCATTAGTACAGATAGAGAAGAATGGGATGTAGTAGCCTTAGTACAGCATGTTAGAGAAGAATGGGATGTAGTCGCCTTAGTACAGAATGTTAGAGAAGAATGGGATGTAGCAGCCTTAGTACAGAATGTTAGAGAAGAATGGGATGTAGCCGCCTTAGTACAGAATGTTAGAGAAGAATGGGATGTATTAGAGTTAGTACAGAATGTTAAAGAAGAATGGGATCTGTTAGCCTTAGTACAGAAAGATATTGGAGAATGGGATGTAGTAGCCTTAGTGCAGACTGTTAGTGAAGAATGGGGTGTAGTAGCCTTAGTACAGAATTTGGAGAAGAATGGGATGTGTTAGCCTTAGTACAGAATGTTAGAAAAGAATGGGGTGTAGTAGCCTTAGTACATAATGTTAGAGAAGAATAGGATGTAGTAGCCTTAGTACAGAATGTTAGAGAAGAATGGGATGTAGTGGCCTTAGTACAGATAGAGAAGAATGGGATGTAGTAGCCTTAGTACAGCATGTTAGAGAAGAATGGGATGTAGTCGCCTTAGTAAAGAATGTTAGAGAAGAATGGGATGTAGCAGCCTTAGTACAGAATGTTAGAGAAGAATGGGATGTAGCCGCCTTAGTACAGAATGTTAGAGAAGAATGGGATGTAGTAGAGTTAGTACAGAAAGTTAGAGAAGAATGGGATGTAGTCACCTTAGTACAGAATGTTAGAGAAGAATGGGATGTAGTAGCCTTAGTACAGAAAGTTGGAGAAGAATGGGATGTAGTAGCCTTAGTACAGAAAGTTAGAGAAGAATGGGATGTAGTCACCTTAGTACAGAATGTTAGAGAAGAATGGGATGTAGTAGAGTTAGTACAGAATGTTAGCGCAGAATGTTGAGATGAACGGATTGTAGTAGCCTTAGTACAGAATGTTAAAGAAGAATGGGATGTAGTAACCTTGGGATAGAATGTTAGCACAGAATGTTAGGGAAGAATGGGATGTAGTAGCCTTAGCACAGAATGTTAGAGAAGAATGGGATGTAGTCGCCTTAGTACAGAATGTTAGAGAAGAATGGGATGTAGCAGCCTTAGTACAGAATGTTAGAGAAGGATGGGATGTAGCTGCCTTAGTACAGAATGTTAGAGAAGAATGGGAGGTAGTAGCCTCAGTACAGAATGTTAGAGAAGAATGCGATGTAGTCGCCTTTGTACAGAATATTAGATAAGAATGGAATGTAGTAGCCTTAGTACAGAATGTTAGAGAAGAATGGGATGTAGTAGCCTTAGTACAGAATGTTACAGAAGAACGGGATGTAGTAGCCTTAGTACCGGATGTTAGAGAAGAAATGGATTTAGTAGCCTCAGTACAGAATGTTAGAGAAGAATGCGATGTAGTCGCCTTTGTACAGAATATTAGATAAGAATGGAATGTAGTAGCCTTAGTACAGAATGTTAAGAAGAATGGGATGTAGTCGCCTTAGTAAAGAATGTTAGAGATGAATGGGAGATAGTAGCCTCAGTACAGAATGTTAGAGAAGAATGCGATGTAGTCACCTTTGTACAGAATATTAGATAAGAATGGAATGTAGTTGCCTTAGTACAGAATGTTACATAAGAATGGAATGTGATAGCCTTAGTACAGAATGTTAGTGCAGAATGTTAGAGAAGAACAGGATGTAGCAGCCTTAGTACAGAATGTTAGAGAAGAATGGGATGTAGTAACCTTAGCACAGAATGTTACAGAAGAACGGGATGTAGTAGCCGTAGTACCGGATGTTAGAGAAAAAATGGATTTAGTAGCCTCAGTACAGAATGTTAGAGAAGAATGCGATGTAGTCGCCTTTGTACAGAATATTAGATAAGAATGGAATGTAGTTGCCTTAGTACAGAATGTTAGAGAAGAATGGGATGTAGTAGCCTTAGTACAGAATGTTAGAGAAGATTGAGATGTAGTCACCTTAGTACAGAATGTTAGATAAGAATGGAATGTAGTAGCCTTAGCACAGAATGTTAGAGACGAATGGGATGTAGTAACATTAGTACAGAATGTTAGAGCAGAATGGGATGTAGTAGCCTTAGTACAGAATGTTAGAGAAGAATGGGATGTAGTAGCCTTAGTACAGAAAGTTAGTGCAGAATGTTAGAGAAGAACGGGATGTGGTAGCCTTAGTACAGAATGTTAAAGAAGAATGGGATGTAGTAGTATTAGTACAGAATGTTAGAGAAGAAGGGGATGTAGTAACCTTGGTACAGAATGTTATCACAGAATGTTAGGGAAGAATGGGATGCAGTAGCCTTAGCACAGAATGTTAGAGAAGAATGGGATGCAGTAGCTTTAGTACAGAATGATATTGGAGAATGGGATGTAGTAGCCTTAGTGAAGACTGTTAGTGAAGAATGGGGTGTAGTAGCCTTAGTACGGAATGTTAGAGAAGAATGGGATGTAGTAGCCTTAGTACAGAATTTGGAGACGAATGGGATGTGTTAGCCTTAGTAAAGAATGTTAGAAAAGAATGGGGTGTAGTAGCCTTAGTATATAATGTTAGATAAGAATAGGATGTAGTAGCCTTAGTACAGAATGTTAGAGAAGAATGGGATGTAGTAGCCTTAGTACAGATAGAGAAGAATGGGATGTAGTAGCCTTAGTACAGCATGTTAGAGAAGAATGGGATGTAGTCGCCTTAGTACAGAACGTTACAGAAGAATGGGATGTAGCAGCCTTAGTACAGAATGTTAGAGAAGAATGGGATGTAGCCGCCTTTGTACAGAATGTTAGAGAAGAATGGGATGTAGTAGCCTTGGTACAGAATGTTAGAGAAGAATGAGATGTAGTCGCCTTAGTACAGAATGTTAAATAAGAATGGAATGTAGTAGCCTTAGTACAGAATGTTAGATAATACTGGGATATAGTAGCCTTAATATAGAATGTTAGAGACTATTGGGATGTAGTAGCCTTAGTACAGAATGTTAGTGCAGAATGTGAGAGAAGAACGGGATGTAGCAGCCTTAGTACAGAATGTTAGAGAAGAATGGCACGTAATAGCTTTAGTACAGAATGTTAGAGAAGAATGGGATGTAGTAGCCTTAGTACAGAATGTTAGAGAAGAATGGGATGTAGTAGCCTTAGTACAGAATGTTAGTGCAGAATGTTAGAGAAGAATGGGATGTAGTAGCCTTAGTACAGAAAGTTGGAGAAGAATGGGATGTAGTAGCCTTAGTACAGAAAGTTAGAGAAGAATGGGATGTAGTCACCTTAGTACAGAAAGTTAGAGAAGAATGGGATGTAGTCACCTTAGTACAGAATGTTAGAGAAGAATGGGATGAAGTAGAGTTAGTACAGAATGTTAGCGCAGAATGTTGAGAAGAACTGATTGTAGTAGCCTTAGTACAGAATGTTAAAGAAGAATGGGATGTAGTAACCTTGGGACAGAATGTTAGCACAGAATGTTAGGGAAGAATGGGATGTAGTAGCCTTAGCACAGAATTTTAGAGAAGAATGGGATGTAGTAGCCTTAGTACAGAATGTTAGAGAAGAATGGGAGGTAGTAGCCTCAGTACAGAATGTTAGAGAAGAATGCGATGTAGTCGCCTTTGTACAGAATATTAGATAAGAATGGAATGTAGTAGCCTTAGTACAGAATGTTAGAGAAGAATGGGATGTAGTAGCTTTAGTACAGAATGTTAGTGCAGAATGTTAGAGAAGAACAGGATGTAGCAGCCTTAGTACAGAATGTTAGAGAAGAATGTGATGTCGTCGCCTTTGTACAGAATATTAGATAAGAATGGAATGTAGTAGCCTTAGTACAGAATGTTAGAGAAGAATGGGATGTAGTAGCCTTAGTAAAGAATGTTAGAGATGAATGGGAGATAGTAGCCTCAGTACAGAATGTTAGAGAAGAATGCGATGTAGTCGCCTTTGTACAGAATATTAGATAAGAATGGAATGTCGTTGCCTTAGTACAGAATGTTACATAAGAATGGAATGTGATAGACTTAGTACAGAATGTTAGTGCAGAATGTTAGAGAAGAATGGGATGTAGTAGCCTTAGTACAGAATGTTAGAGAAGAATGGGATGTAGTAGCCTTAGTACAGAAAGTTGGAGAAGAATGGGATGTAGTAGCCTTAGTACAGAAAGTTAGAGAAGAATGGGATGTAGTCACCTTAGTACAGAATGTTAGAGAAGAATGGGATGTAGTAGAGTTAGTACAGAATGTTAGCGCAGAATGTTGAGAAGAACGGATTGTAGTAGCCTTAGTACAGAATGTTAAAGAAGAATGGGATGTAGTAACCTTGGGACAGAATGTTAGCACAGAATGTTAGGGAAGAATGGGATGTAGTAGCCTTAGCACAGAATGTTAGAGAAGAATGGGATGTAGTCGCCTTAGTACAGAATGTTAGAGAAGAATGGGAGGTAGTAGCCTCAGTACAGAATGTTAGAGAAGAATGCGATGTAGTCGCCTTTGTACAGAATATTAGATAAGAATGGAATGTAGTAGCCTTAGTACAGAATGTTAGAGAAGAATGGGATGTAGTAGCCTTAGTACAGAATGTTACAGAAGAACGGGATGTAGTAGCCTTAGTACCGGATGTTAGAGAAGAAATGGATTTAGTAGCCTCAGTACAGAATGTTAGAGAAGAATGCGATGTAGTCGCCTTTGTACAGAATATTAGATAAGAATGGAATGTAGTAGCCTTAGTACAGAATGTTAAGAAGAATGGGATGTAGTCGCCTTAGTAAAGAATGTTAGAGATGAATGCGAGATAGTAGCCTCAGTACAGAATGTTAGAGAAGAATGCGATGTAGTCACCTTTGTACAGAATATTAGATAATAATGGAATGTAGTTGCCTTAGTACAGAATGTTACATAAGAATGGAATGTGATAGCCTTAGTACAGAATGTTAGTGCAGAATGTTAGAGAAGAACAGGATGTAGCAGCCTTAGTACAGAATGTTAGAGAAGAATGGGATGTAGTAGCCTTAGCACAGAATGTTACAGAAGAACGGGATGTAGTAGCCTTTGTACAGAATATTAGATAAGAATGGAATGTAGTAGCCTTAGAACAGAATGTTAGAGAAGAATGGGATGTAGTAGCTTTAGTACAGAATGTTAGAGAATAACGGGATGTAGTTGCCTTAGTACAGAATGTTAGAGAAGAATGGGATATAGTAGCCTTAGTACAGAATGTTAGAGAAGAATGGGATGTAGTAGCCTTAGCACAGAATGTTAGAGAAGATTGAGATGTAGTCACCTGAGTACAGAATGTTAGATAAGAATGGAATGTAGTAGCCTTAGCACAGAATGTTAGAGACGAATGGGATGTAGTAACATTAGTACAGAATGTTAGAGCAGAATGGGATGTAGTAGCCTTAGTACAGAATGTTAGAGAAGAATGGGATGTAGTAGCCTTAGTACAGAAAGTTAGAGAAGAATGGGTTGTAGTAGCCTTAGTACAGAATGTTAGAGAAGAATGGGATGTAGCCGCCTTAGTACAGAGTGTTAGAGAAGAATGGGATGTATTAGCCTTAGTACAGAATGTTAGCGCAGAATGTTAGAGAAGAACGGGATGTGGTAGCCTTAGTACAGAATGTTAAAGAAGAATGGGATGTAGTAGTATTAGTACAGAATGTTAGAGAAGAAGGGGATGTAGTAACCTTGGTACAGAATGTTATCACAGAATGTTAGGGAAGAATGGGATGTAGTAGCCTTAGCACAGAATGTTAGAGAAGAATGGGATCCAGGAGCTTTAGTACAGAAAGATATTGGAGAATGGGATGTAGTAGCCTTAGTGAAGACTGTTAGTGAAGAATGGGGTGTAGTAGCCTTAGTACAGAATGTTAGAGAAGAATGGGATGTAGTAGCCTTAGTACAGAATTTGGAGACGAATGGGATGTGTTAGCCTTAGTAAAGAATGTTAGAAAAGAATGGGGTGTAGTAGCCTTAGTATATAATGTTAGATAAGAATAGGATGTAGTAGCCTTAGTACAGAATGTTAGAGAAGAATGGGATGTAGTAGCCTTAGTACAGATAGAGAAGAATGGGATGTAGTAGCCTTAGTACAGAATGTTAGAAAAGAATGGGATGTAGTCGCCTTAGTACAGAACGTTAGAGAAGAATGGGATGTAGCAGCCTTAGTACAGAATGTTAGAGAAGAATGGGATGTAGCCGCCTTTGTACAGAATGTTAGAGAAGAATGGGATGTAGTAGCCTTGGTACAGAATGTTAGAGAAGAATGAGATGTAGTCGCCTTAGTACAGAATGTTACATAAGAATGGAATATAGTAGCCTTAGTACAGAATGTTAGATAATACTGGGATATAGTAGCCTTAATATAGAATGTTAGAGACTATTGGGATGTAGTAGCCTTAGTACAGAATGTTAGTGCAGAATGTGAGAGAAGAACGGGATGTAGCAGCCTTAGTACAGAATGTTAGAGAAGAATGGCACGTAGTAGCTTTAGTACAGAATGTTAGAGAAGAATGGGATGTAGTAGCCTTAGTACAGAATGTTAGTGCAGAATGTTAGAGAAGAATGGGATGTAGTAGCCTTAGTACAGAAAGTTGGAGAAGAATGGGATGTAGTAGCCTTAGTACAGAAAGTTAGAGAAGAATGGGATGTAGTCACCTTAGTACAGAATGTTAGAGAAGAATGGGATGAAGTAGAGTTAGTACAGAATGTTAGCGCAGAATGTTGAGAAGAACTGATTGTAGTAGCCTTAGTACAGAATGTTAAAGAAGAATGGGATGTAGTAACCTTGGGACAGAATGTTAGCACAGAATGTTAGGGAAGAATGGGATGTAGTAGCCTTAGCACAGAATTTTAGAGAAGAATGGGATGTAGTAGCCTTAGTACAGAATGTTAGAGAAGAATGGGAGGTAGTAGCCTCAGTACAGAATGTTAGAGAAGAATGCTATGTAGTCGCCTTTGTACAGAATATTAGATAAGAATGGAATGTAGTAGCCTTAGTACAGAATGTAAGAAAAGAATGGGATGTAGTAGCCTTAGTACAGAATGTTAGTGCAGAATGTTAGAGAAGAACAGGATGTAGCAGCCTTAGTACAGAATGTTAGAGAAGAATGGGATGTAGTAGCCTCCGTACAGAATGTTAGAGAAGAATGTGATGTAGTCGCCTTTGTACAGAATGTTAGAGAAGAATGCGATGTAGTCGCCTTTGTACAGAATATTAGATAAGAATGGAATGTAGTAGCCTTAGTACAGAATGTTAGAGAAGAATGGGATGTAGTAGCCTTAGTACAGAATGTTAGAGATTAATGGGATGTAGTTGCCTTAGTACATAATGTTAGAGAAGAATGGGATGTAGTAGCCTTAGTACAGAATGTTAGAGAAGAATGGGATGTAGTAGCCTTAGTACAGAATGTTAGAGAAGATTGAGATGTAGTCACCTTAGTACAGAATGTTAGATAAGAATGGAATGTAGTAGCCTTAGCACAGAATGTTAGAGACGAATGGGATGTAGTAACATTAGTACAGAATGTTAGAGCAGAATGAGGTGTAGTAGCCTTAGTACAGAATGTTAGAGAAGAATGGTATGTAGTAGCCTTAGTACAGAAGGTTAGAGAAGAATGGGTTGTAGTAGCCTTAGTACAGATAGAGTAGAATAGGATGTAGTAGCCTTAGTACAGAATGTTAAAGAAGAATGGGATGTAGCCGCCTTAGTATAGAGTGTTAGAGAAGAATGGGATGTATTAGCCTTAGTACAGAATGTTAGCGCAGAATGTTAGAGAAGAACGGGATGTGGTAGCCTTAGTACAGAATGTTAAAGAAGAATGGGATGTAGTAGTATTAGTACAGAATGTTAGAGAAGAAGGGGATGTAGTAAAATTGGTACAGAATGTTATCACAGAATGTTAGGGAAGAATGGGATGTAGTAGCCTTAGCACAGAATGTTAGAGAAGAATGGGATGCAGTAGCTCTAGTACAGAAAGATATTGGAGAATGGGATGTAGTAGCCTTAGTACAGAATGTTAGAGAAGAATGGGATGTAGTAGACTTAGTACAGAATTTGGAGAAGAATGGGATGTGTTAGACTTAGTACAGAATGTTAGAAAAGAATGGGGTGTAGTAGCCTTAGTATACAATGTTAGATAAGAATAGGATGTAGTAGCCTTAGTACAGAATGTTAGAGAAGAATGGGATGTAGTAGCCTTAGTACAGATAGAGAAGAATGGGATGTAGTAGCCTTAGTACAGCATGTTAGAGAAGAATGGGATGTAGTCGCCTTAGTACATAATGTTAGAGAAGAATGGGATGTAGCAGCCTTAGTACAGAATGTTAGATAATACTGGGATATAGTAGCCTTAATATAGAATGTTAGAGACTATTGGGATGTAGTAGCCTTAGTACAGAATGTTAGTGAAGAATGGCATGTAGTAGCTTTAGTACAGAATGTTAGAGAAGAATGGGATGTAGTAGCCTTAGTACAGAATGTTAGAGAAGAATGGGATGTAGTAGCCTTAGTACAGAATGTTAGAGAAGAATGGGATGGAGTAGCCTTAGTACAGAAGATTAGAGAAGAATGCGATGTAGTCGCCTTTGTACAGAATATTAGATAAGAATGGGATGTAGTAGAGTTAGTACAGAATGTTAGCACAGAATGTTGAGAAGAACGGATTGTAGTAGCCTTAGTACAGAATGTTAAAGAAGAATGGGATGTAGTAACCTTGGGACAGAATGTTAGCACAGAATGTTAGGGAAGAATGGGATGTAGTAGCCTTAGCACAGAATGTTAGAGAAGAATGGGATGTAGTCGCCTTAGTACAGAATGTTAGAGAAGAATGGGATGTAGCAGCCTTAGTACAGAATGTTAGAGAAGGATGGGATGTAGCTGCCTTAGTACAGAATGTTAGAGAAGAATGGGAGGTCGTAGCCTCAGTACAGAATGTTAGAGAAGAATGCGATGTAGTCGCCTTTGTACAGAATATTAGATAAGAATGGAATGTAGTAGCCTTAGTACAGAATGTTAGAGAAGAATGGGATGTAGTAGCCTTAGTAAAGAATGTTACAGAAGAACAGGATGTAGTAGCCTTAGTACCGGATGTTAGAGAAGAAATGGATTTAGTAGCCTCAGTACAGAATGTTAGAGAAGAATGCGATGTAGTCGCCTTTGTACAGAATATTAGATAAGAATGGAATGAAGTAGCCTTAGTACAGAATGTTAAGAAGAATGGGATGTAGTCGCCTTAGTAAAGAATGTTAGAGATGAATGGGAGATAGTAGCCTCAGTACAGAATGTTAGAGAAGAATGCGATGTAGTCACCTTTGTACAGAATATTAGATAAGAATGGAATGTAGTTGCCTTAGTACAGAATGTTACATAAGAATGGAATGTGATAGCCTTAGTACAGAATGTTAGTGCAGAATGTTAGAGAAGAACAGGATGTAGCAGCCTTAGTACAGAATGTTAGAGAAGAATGGGATGTAGTAGCCTTAGTACAGAATGTTAGAGAAGAATGGGATGTAGTAGCCTTAGTACAGAATGTTAGAGAAGATTGAGATGTAGTCACCTTAGTACAGAATGTTAGATAAGAATGGAATGTAGTAGCCTTAGCACAGAATGTTAGAGACGAATGGGATGTAGTAACATTAGTACAGAATGTTAGAGCAGAATGGGATGTAGTAGCCTTAGTACAGAATGTTAGAGAAGAATGGGATGTAGTAGCCTTAGTACAGAAAGTTAGAGAAGAATGGGTTGTAGTAGCCTTAGTACAGAATGTTAGAGAAGAATGGGATGTAGCCGCCTTAGTACAGAGTGTTAGAGAAGAATGGGATGTATTAGCCTTAGTAGAGAATGTTAGCGCAGAATGTTAGAGAAGAACGGGATGTGGTAGCCTTAGTACAGAATGTTAAAGAAGAATGGGATGTAGTAGTATTAGTACAGAATGTTAGAGAAGAAGGGGATGTAGTAACCTTGGTACAGAATGTTATCACAGAATGTTAGGGAAGAATGGGATGTAGTAGCCTTAGCACAGAATGTTAGAGAAGAATGGGATGCAGTAGCTTTAGTACAGAAAGATATTGGAGAATGGGATGTAGTAGCCTTAGTGAAGACTGTTAGTGAAGAATGGGGTGTAGTAGCCTTAGTACAGAATGTTAGAGAAGAATGGGATGTAGTAGCCTTAGTACAGAATTTGGAGACGAATGGGATGTGTTAGCCTTAGTAAAGAATGTTAGAAAAGAATGGGGTGTAGTAGCCTTAGTATATAATGTTAGATAAGAATAGGATGTAGTAGCCTTAGTACAGAATGTTAGAGAAGAATGGGATGTAGTAGCCTTAGTACAGATAGAGAAGAATGGGATGTAGTAGCCTTAGTACAGCATGTTAGAGAAGAATGGGATGTAGTCCCCTTAGTACAGAACGTTAGAGAAGAATGGGATGTAGCAGCCTTAGTACAGAATGTTAGAGAAGAATGGGATGTAGCCGCCTTTGTACAGAATGTTAGAGAAGAATGAGATGTAGTAGCCTTGGTACAGAATGTTAGAGAAGAATGAGATGTAGTCGCCTTAGTACAGAATGTTACATAAGAATGGAATGTAGTAGCCTTAGTACAGAATGTTAGATAATACTGGGATATAGTAGCCTTAATATAGAATGTTAGAGACTATTGGGATGTAGTAGCCTTAGTACAGAATGTTAGTGCAGAATGTGAGAGAAGAACGGGATGTAGCAGCCTTAGTACAGAATGTTAGAGAAGAATGGCACGTAGTAGCTTTAGTACAGAATGTTAGAGAAGAATGGGATGTAGTAGCCTTAGTACAGAATGTTAGTGCAGAATGTTAGAGAAGAATGGGATGTAGTAGCCTTAGTACAGAAAGTTGGAGAAGAATGGGATGTAGTAGCCTTAGTACAGAAAGTTAGAGAAGAATGGGATGTAGTCACCTTAGTACAGAATGTTAGAGAAGAATGGGATGAAGTAGAGTTAGTACAGAATGTTAGCGCAGAATGTTGAGAAGAACTGATTGTAGTAGCCTTAGTACAGAATGTTAAAGAAGAATGGGATGTAGTAACCTTGGGACAGAATGTTAGCACAGAATGTTAGGGAAGAATGGGATGTAGTAGCCTTAGCACAGAATTTTAGAGAAGAATGGGATGTAGTAGCCTTAGTACAGAATGTTAGAGAAGAATGGGAGGTAGTAGCCTCAGTACAGAATGTTAGAGAAGAATGCGATGTAGTCGCCTTTGTACAGAATATTAGATAAGAATGGAATGTAGTAGCCTTAGTACAGAATGTAAGAGAAGAATGGGATGTAGTAGCCTTAGTACAGAATGTTAGTGCAGAATGTTAGAGAAGAACAGGATGTAGCAGCCTTAGTACAGAATGTTAGAGAAGAATGGGATGTAGTAGCCTTCGTACAGAATGTTAGAGAAGAATGTGATGTAGTCGCCTTTGTACAGAATATTAGATAAGAATGGAATGTAGTAGCCTTAGTACAGAATGTTAGAGAAGAATGGGATGTAGTAGCCTTAGTAAAGAATGTTAGAGATGAATGGGAGATAGTAGCCTCAGTATAGAATGTTAGAGAAGAATGCGATGTAGTCGCCTTTGTACAGAATATTAGATAAGAATGGAATGTAGTAGCCTTAGTACAGAATGTTAGAGAAGAATGGGATGTAGTAGCCTTAGTACAGAATGTTAGAGATTAATGGGATGTAGTTGCCTTAGTACATAATGTTAGAGAAGAATGGGATGTAGTAGCCTTAGTACAGAATGTTTGAGAAGAATGGGATGTAGTAGCCTTAGTACAGAATGTTAGAGAAGATTGAGATGTAGTCACCTTAGTACAGAATATTAGATAAGAATGGAATGTAGTAGCCTTAGCACAGAATGTTAGAGACGAATGGGATGTAGTAACATTAGTACAGAATGTTAGAGCAGAATGAGGTGTAGTAGCCTTAGTACAGAATGTTAGAGAAGAATGGTATGTAGTAGCCTTAGTACAGAAGGTTAGAGAAGAATGGGTTGTAGTAGCCTTAGTACAGATAGAGTAGAATAGGATGTAGTAGCCTTAGTACAGAATGTTAAAGAAGAATGGGATGTAGCCGCCTTAGTACAGAGTGTTAGAGAAGAATGGGATGTATTAGCCTTAGTACAGAATGTTAGCGCAGAATGTTAGAGAAGAACGGGATGTGGTAGCCTTAGTACAGAATGTTAAAGAAGAATGGGATGTAGTAGTATTAGTACAGAATGTTAGAGAAGAAGGGGATGTAGTAAAATTGGTACAGAATGTTATCACAGAATGTTATGGAAGAATGGGATGTAGTAGCCTTAGCACAGAATGTTAGAGAAGAATGGGATGCAGTAGCTCTAGTACAGAAAGATATTGGAGAATGGGATGTAGTAGCCTTAGTACAGAATGTTAGAGAAGAATGGGATGTAGTAGACTTAGTACAGAATTTGGAGAAGAATGGGATGTGTTAGACTTAGTACAGAATGTTAGAAAAGAATGGGGTGTAGTAGCCTTAGTATACAATGTTAGATAAGAATAGGATGTAGTAGCCTTAGTACAGAATGTTAGAGAAGAATGGGATGTAGTAGCCTTAGTACAGATAGAGAAGAATGGGATGTAGTAGCCTTAGTACAGCATGTTAGAGAAGAATGGGATGTAGTCGCCTTAGTACAGAATGTTAGAGAAGAATGGGATGTAGCAGCCTTAGTACAGAATGTTAGATAATACTGGGATATAGTAGCCTTAATATAGAATGTTAGAGACTATTGGGATGTAGTAGCCTTAGTACAGAATGTTAGTGAAGAATGGCATGTAGTAGCTTTAGTACAGAATGTTAGAGAAGAATGGGATGTAGTAGCCTTAGTACAGAATGTTAGAGAAGAATGGGATGTAGTAGCCTTAGTACAGAATGTTAGAGAAGAATGGGATGGAGTAGCCTTGGTACAGAAGATTAGAGAAGAATGCGATGTAGTCGCCTTTGTACAGAATATTAGATAAGAATGGGATGTAGTAGAGTTAGTACAGAATGTTAGCGCAGAATGTTGAGAAGAACGGATTGTAGTAGCCTTAGTACAGAATGTTAAAGAAGAATGGGATGTAGTAACCTTGGGACAGAATGTTAGCACAGAATGTTAGGGAAGAATGGGATGTAGTAGCCTTAGCACAGAATGTTAGAGAAGAATGGGATGTAGTCGCCTTAGTACAGAATGTTAGAGAAGAATGGGATGTAGCAGCCTTAGTACAGAATGTTAGAGAAGGATGGGATGTAGCTGCCTTAGTACAGAATGTTAGAGAAGAATGGGAGGTCGTAGCCTCAGTACAGAATGTTAGAGAAGAATGCGATGTAGTCACCTTTGTACAGAATATTAGATAAGAATGGAATGTAGTAGCCTTAGTACAGAATGTTAGAGAAGAATGGGATGTAGTAGCCTTAGTAAAGAATGTTACAGAAGAACAGGATGTAGTAGCCTTAGTACCGGATGTTAGAGAAGAAATGGATTTAGTAGCCTCAGTACAGAATGTTAGAGAAGAATGCGATGTAGTCACCTTTGTACAGAATATTAGATAAGAATGGAATGTAGTTGCCTTAGTACAGAATGTTACATAAGAATGGAATGTGATAGCCTTAGTACAGAATGTTAGTGCAGAATGTTAGAGAAGAACAGGATGTAGCAGCCTTAGTACAGAATGTTAGAGAAGAATGGGATGTAGTAGCCTTAGCACAGAATGTTACAGAAGAACGGGATGTAGTAGCCTTAGTACCGGATGTTAGAGAAAAAATGGATTTAGTAGCCTCAGTACAGAATGTTAGAGAAGAATGCGATGTAGTCGCCTTTGTACAGAATATTAGATAAGAATGGAATGTAGTAGCCTTAGTACAGAATGTTAGAGAAGAATGGGATGTAGTAGCCTTAGTACAGAATGTTAGAGAAGAATGGGATGTAGTAGCCTTAGTACAGAATGTTAGAGAAGATTGAGATGTAGTCACCTTAGTACAGAATGTTAGATAAGAATGGAATGTAGTAGCCTTAGCACAGAATGTTAGAGACGAATGGGATGTAGTAACATTAGTACAGAATGTTAGAGCAGAATGGGATGTAGTAGCCTTAGTACAGAATGTTAGAGAAGAATGGGATGTAGTAGCCTTAGTACAGAAAGTTAGAGAAGAATGGGTTGTAGTAGCCTTAGTACAGAATGTTAGAGAAGAATGGGATGTAGCCGCCTTAGGACAGAGTGTTAGAGAAGAATGGGATGTATTAGCCTTAGTACAGAATGTTAGCGCAGAATGTTAGAGAAGAACGGGATGTGGTAGCCTTAGTACAGAATGTTAAAGAAGAATGGGATGTAGTAGTATTAGTACAGAATGTTAGAGAAGAAGGGGATGCAGTAACCCTGGTACAGAATGTTATTACAGAATGTTAGGGAAGAATGGGATGTAGTAGCCTTAGCACAGAATGTTAGAGAAGAATGGGATGCAGTAGCTTTAGTACAGAAAGATATTGGAGAATGGGATGTAGTAGCCTTAGTGAAGACTGTTAGTGAAGAATGGGGTGTAGTAGCCTTAGTACAGAATGTTAGAGAAGAATGGGATGTAGTAGCCTTAGTACAGAATTTGGAGACGAATGGGATGTGTTAGCCTTAGTAAAGAATGTTAGAAAAGAATGGGGTGTAGTAGCCTTAGTATATAATGTTAGATAAGAATAGGATGTAGTAGCCTTAGCACAGAATTTTAGAGAAGAATGGGATGTAGTAGCCTTAGTACAGAATGTTAGAGAAGAATGGGAGGTAGTAGCCTCAGTACAGAATGTTAGAGAAGAATGCGATGTAGTCGCCTTTGTACAGAATATTAGATAAGAATGGAATGTAGTAGCCTTAGTACAGAATGTTAGAGAAGAATGGGATGAAGTAGAGTTAGTACAGAATGTTAGCGCAGAATGTTGAGAAGAACTGATTGTAGTAGCCTTAGTACAGAATGTTAAAGAAGAATGGGATGTAGTAACCTTGGGACAGAATGTTAGCACAGAATGTTAGGGAAGAATGGGATGTAGTAGCCTTAGCACAGAATTTTAGAGAAGAATGGGATGTAGTAGCCTTAGTACAGAATGTTAGAGAAGAATGGGAGGTAGTAGCCTCAGTACAGAATGTTAGAGAAGAATGGGATGTAGTAGCCTTAGTACAGAATGTTAGAGAAGAATGGGATGGAGTAGCCTTAGTACAGAATGTTAGTGCAGAATGTTAGAGAAGAACGGGATGAAGTAGCCTTAGTAAAGAATGTTAGAGAAGAATGGGATGTAGTAATCTTAGTACAGAATGTTAGCACAGAATGTTAGAGAAGAATGGGATGTAGTAGCCTCAGTACAGAATTTTAGAGAACAATGGGATGTAGAAGCCTTAGTACAGATAGAGAAGAATGGGATGTAGTAGCTTTAGTACAGAAAGTTAGAGAAGAATGGGATGTAGTTGCCTTAGTACAGAATGTTAGAGAAGAATGGGGTGTAGTAGCCTTAGTACAGAATGTTACAGAAGAATGGGATGTAGTAGCCTTAGTACCGAATGTTAGAGAAGAAATGGATTTAGTAGCTGCAGTACAGAATGTTAGAGAAGAATGGGATGTAGTAGCCTTAGTACAGAATGTTAAAGAAGAATGGGATGTGTTAGCCTTAGCACAGAATGTTAGAGAAGAATGGGATGTAGTAGCCTTAGTACAGAATGTTAGAGAAGAATGGGATGTAGCCGCCTTAGTACAGAATGTTAGAGAAAAATGGAAGGTAGTAGCCTCAGTACAGAATGTTAGAGAAGAATGCGATGTAGTCGCCTTAGTACAGAATGTTAGAGAAGAATGGGATGTAGTAGCCTTAGTACAGAATGTTAGAGAAGAATGGGATGTAGTAGCCTTAGTACAGAATGTTAGAGAAGAATGGGATGTAGCCGCCTTAGTACAGAATGTTAGAGAAGAATGGAAGGTAGTAGC
This sequence comes from Ambystoma mexicanum, assembly GCF_040938575.1. Classification (NCBI taxonomy): domain Eukaryota; kingdom Metazoa; phylum Chordata; class Amphibia; order Caudata; family Ambystomatidae; genus Ambystoma; species Ambystoma mexicanum. Next base: position 869,194,872 of record NC_090926.1, read on the forward strand.
CTCAGTACAGAATGTTTGAGAAGAATGGGATGTAGTAGCCTTAGTACAGAATGTTATTGCAGAATGTTAGAGAAGAACAGGATGTAGCAGCCTTAGTACAGAATGTTAGAGAAGAATGGGATGTAGTAGCCTTAGTACAGAATGTTACAGAAGAACGGGATGTAATAGCCTTAGTACCGGATGTTAGAGAAGAAATGGATTTAGTAGCCTCAGTACAGAATGTTAGAGAAGAATGTGATGTAGTCGCCTTTGTACAGAATATTAGATAAGAATGGAACGTAGTAGCCTTAGTACAGAATGTTAGAGAAGAATGGGATGTAGTAGCCTTAGTAAAAAATGTTAGAGATGAATGGGAGATAGTAGCCTCAGTACATAATGTTAGAGAAGAATGCGATGTAGTCGCCTTTGTACAGAATATTAGATAAGAATGGAATGTAGTTGCCTTAGTACAGAATGTTACATAAGAATGGAATGTGATAGCCTTAGTACAGAATATTAGTGCAGAATGTTAGAGAAGAACAGGATGTAGCAGCCTTAGTACAGAATGTTAGAGAAGAATGGGATGTAGTAGCCTTAGTACAGAATGTTACAGAAGAACGGGATGTAGTAGCCTTACTACCGGATGTTAGAGAAAAAATGGATTTAGTAGCCTCAGTACAGAATGTTAGAGAAGAATGCGATGTAGTCGCCTTTGTACAGAATATTAGATAAGAATGGAATGTAGTAGCCTTAGTACAGAATGTTAGAGAAGAATGGGATGTAGTAACCTTAGTACAGAATATTAGAGAATAATGGGATGTAGTTGCCTTAGTACAGAATGTTAGAGAAGAATGGGATGTAGTAGCCTTAGTACAGAATGTTAGAGAAGAATGGGATGTAGTAGCCTTAGTACAGAATGTTAGAGAAGAATGGGATGTAGTAGCCTTAGTATAGAAAGTTAGAGAAGAATGGGTTGTAGTAGCCTTAGTACAGATAGAGTAGAATAGGATGTAGTAGCCTTAGTACAGAATGTTAGAGAAGAATGGTATGTAGCCGCCTTAGTACAGAGTGTTAGAGAAGAATGAGATGTATTAGCCTTAGTACAGAATGTTAGCGCAGAATGTTAGAGAAGAACGGGTTGTGGTAGCCTTAGTACAGAATGTTAAAGAAGAATGGGATGTAGTAGTATTAGTACAGAATGTTAGAGAAGAAGGGGATGTAGTAACCTTGGTACAGAATGTTATCACAAAATGTTAGGGAAGAATGGGATGTAGTCACCTTAGTACAGAATGTTAGAGAAGAATGCGATGTAGTCGCCTTTGTACAGAATTTTAGAGAAGAATGGGATGTAGTAGCCTTAGTACAGAATGTTAGAGAAGAATGGGAGGTAGTAGCCTCAGTACAGAATGTTAGAGAAGAATGCGATGTAGTCGCCTTTGTACAGAATATTAGATAAGAATGGAATGTAGTAGCCTTAGTACAGAATGTTAGAGAAGAATGGGATGAAGTAGAGTTAGTACAGAATGTTAGCGCAGAATGTTGAGAAGAACTGATTGTAGTAGCCTTAGTACAGAATGTTAAAGAAGAATGGGATGTAGTAACCTTGGGACAGAATGTTATCACAGAATGTTAGGGAAGAATGGGATGTAGTACCCTTAGCACAGAATTTTAGAGAAGAATGGGAAGTAGTAGCCTTAGTACAGAATGTTAGAGAAGAATGGGAGGTAGTAGCCTCAGTACAGAATGTTAGAGAAGAATGGGATGTAGTAGCCTTAGTACAGAATGTTAGAGAAGAATGGAATGTAGTAGCCTTAGTACAGAATGTAAGAGAAGAATGGGATGTAGTAGCCTTAGTACAGAATGTTAGTGCAGAATGTTAGAGAAGAACAGGATGTAGCAGCCTTAGTACAGAATGTTAGAGAAGAATGGGATGTAGTAGCCTTAGTACAGAATGTTAGAGAAGAATGTGATGTAGTCGCCTTTGTACGGAATATTAGATAAGAATGGAATGTAGTAGCCTTAGTACAGAATGTTAGAGAAGAATGGGATGTAGTAGCCTTAGTAAAGAATGTTAGAGATGAATGGGAGATAGTAGCCTCAGTACAGAATGTTAGAGAAGAATGCGATGTAGTCGCCTTTGTACAGAATATTAGATAAGAATGGAATGTCGTTGCCTTAGTACAGAATGTTACATAAGAATGGAATGTGATAGCCTTAGTACAGAATGTTAGTGCAGAATGTTAGAGAAGAATGGGATGTAGTAGCCTTAGTACAGAATGTTAGAGACGAATGGGATGTAGTAGCCTTAGTACAGAATGTTACAGAAGAACGGGATGTAGTAGCCTTAGTACAGAATGTTAGAGAAAAAATGGATTTAGTAGCCTCAGTACAGAATGTTAGAGAAGAATGCGATGTAGTCGCCTTTGTACAGAATATTAGATAAGAATGGAATGTAGTAGCCTTAGTACAGAATGTTAGAGAAGAATGGGATGTAGTAGCTTTAGCACAGAATGTTAGAGAGTAATGGGATGTAGTTGCCTTAGTACAGAATGTTAGAGAAGAATGGGATGTAGTAGCCTTAGTACAGAATGTTAGAGAAGAATGGGATGTAGTAGCCTTAGTACAGAATGTTAGAGAAGATTGAGATGTAGTCACCTTAGTACAGAATGTTAGATAAGAATGGAATGTAGTAGCCTTAGCACAGAATGTTAGAGACGAATGGGATGTAGTAACATTAGTACAGAATGTTAGAGCAGAATGAGGTGTAGTAGCCTTAGTACAGATAGAATAGAATAGGATGTAGTAGCCTTAGTACAGAATGTTAGAGAAGAATGGGATGTAGCCGCCTTAGTACAGAGTGTTAGAGAAGAATGGGATGTATTATCCTTAGTACAGAATGTTAGCGCAGAATGTTAGAGAAGTACGGGATGTGGTAGCCTCAGTACAGAATGTTAGAGAAGAATGCGATGTAGTCGCCTTTGTACAGAATATTAGATAAGAATGGAATGTAGTAGCCTTAGTACAGAATGTTAGAGAAGAATGGGATGAAGTAGAGTTAGTACAGAATGTTAGCGCAGAATGTTGAGAAGAACTGATTGTAGTAGCCTTAGTACAGAATGTTAAAGAAGAATGGGATGTAGTAACCTTGGGACAGAATGTTAGCACAGAATGTTAGGGAAGAATGGGATGTAGTAGCCTTAGCACAGAATTTTAGAGAAGAATGGGATGTAGTAGCCTTAGTACAGAATGTTAGAGAAGAATGGGAGGTAGTAGCCTCAGTACAGAATGTTAGAGAAGAATGGGATGTAGTAGCCTTAGTACAGAATGTTAGAGAAGAATGGGATGGAGTAGCCTTAGTACAGAATGTTAGTGCAGAATGTTAGAGAAGAACGGGATGAAGTAGCCTTAGTAAAGAATGTTAGAGAAGAATGGGATGTAGTAATCTTAGTACAGAATGTTAGCACAGAATGTTAGAGAAGAATGGGATGTAGTAGCCTTAGTACAGAATTTTAGAGAACAATGGGATGTAGAAGCCTTAGTACAGATAGAGAAGAATGGGATGTAGTAGCTTTAGTACAGAAAGTTAGAGAAGAATGGGATGTAGTTGCCTTAGTACAGAATGTTAGAGAAGAATGGGGTGTAGTAGCCTTAGTACAGAATGTTACAGAAGAATGGGATGTAGTAGCCTTAGTACCGAATGTTAGAGAAGAAATGGATTTAGTAGCTGCAGTACAGAATGTTAGAGAAGAATGGGATGTAGTAGCCTTAGTACAGAATGTTAAAGAAGAATGGGATGTGTTAGCCTTAGCACAGAATGTTAGAGAAGAATGGGATGTAGTAGCCTTAGTACAGAATGTTAGAGAAGAATGGGATGTAGCCGCCTTAGTACAGAATGTTAGAGAAAAATGGAAGGTAGTAGCCTCAGTACAGAATGTTAGAGAAGAATGCGATGTAGTCGCCTTAGTACAGAATGTTAGAGAAGAATGGGATGTAGTAGCCTTAGTACAGAATGTTAGAGAAGAATGGGATGTAGTAGCCTTAGTACAGAATGTTAGAGAAGAATGGGATGTAGCCGCCTTAGTACAGAATGTTAGAGAAGAATGGAAGGTAGTAGCCTCAGTACAGAATGTTAGAGAAGAATGGGATGTAGTAGCCTTAGTACAGAATGTTAGTGCAGAATGTTAGAGAAGAACAGGATGTAGCAGCCTTAGTACAGAATGTTAGAGAAGAATGGGATGTAGTAGCCTTAGTACAGAATGTTACAGAAGAACGGGATGTAATAGCCTTAGTACCGGATGTTAGAGAAGAAATGGATTTAGTAGCCTCAGTACAGAATGTTAGAGAAGAATGTGATGTAGTCGCCTTTGTACAGAATATTAGATAAGAATGGAACGTAGTAGCCTTAGTACAGAATGTTAGAGAAGAATGGGATGTAGTAGCCTTAGTAAAAAATGTTAGAGATGAATGGGAGATAGTAGCCTCAGTACATAATGTTAGAGAAGAATGCGATGTAGTCGCCTTTGTACAGAATATTAGATAAGAATGGAATGTAGTTGCCTTAGTACAGAATGTTACATAAGAATGGAATGTGATAGCCTTAGTACAGAATATTAGTGCAGAATGTTAGAGAAGAACAGGATGTAGCAGCCTTAGTACAGAATGTTAGAGAAGAATGGGATGTAGTAGCCTTAGTACAGAATGTTACAGAAGAACGGGATGTAGTAGCCTTACTACCGGATGTTAGAGAAAAAATGGATTTAGTAGCCTCAGTACAGAATGTTAGAGAAGAATGCGATGTAGTCGCCTTTGTACAGAATATTAGATAAGAATGGAATGTAGTAGCCTTAGTACAGAATGTTAGAGAAGAATGGGATGTAGTAACCTTAGTACAGAATATTAGAGAATAATGGGATGTAGTTGCCTTAGTACAGAATGTTAGAGAAGAATGGGATGTAGTAGCCTTAGTACAGAATGTTAGAGAAGAATGGGATGTAGTAGCCTTAGTACAGAATGTTAGAGAAGAATGGGATGTAGTAGCCTTAGTATAGAAAGTTAGAGAAGAATGGGTTGTAGTAGCCTTAGTACAGATAGAGTAGAATAGGATGTAGTAGCCTTAGTACAGAATGTTAGAGAAGAATGGTATGTAGCCGCCTTAGTACAGAGTGTTAGAGAAGAATGAGATGTATTAGCCTTAGTACAGAATGTTAGCGCAGAATGTTAGAGAAGAACGGGTTGTGGTAGCCTTAGTACAGAATGTTAAAGAAGAATGGGATGTAGTAGTATTAGTACAGAATGTTAGAGAAGAAGGGGATGTAGTAACCTTGGTACAGAATGTTATCACAAAATGTTAGGGAAGAATGGGATGTAGTCACCTTAGTACAGAATGTTAGAGAAGAATGCGATGTAGTCGCCTTTGTACAGAATTTTAGAGAAGAATGGGAGGTAGTAGCCTCAGTACAGAATGTTAGAGAAGAATGCGATGTAGTCGCCTTTGTACAGAATATTAGATAAGAATGGAATGTAGTAGCCTTAGTACAGAATGTTAGAGAAGAATGGGATGAAGTAGAGTTAGTACAGAATGTTAGCGCAGAATGTTGAGAAGAACTGATTGTAGTAGCCTTAGTACAGAATGTTAAAGAAGAATGGGATGTAGTAACCTTGGGACAGAATGTTAGCACAGAATGTTAGGGAAGAATGGGATGTAGTAGCCTTAGCACAGAATTTTAGAGAAGAATGGGAAGTAGTAGCCTTAGTACAGAATGTTAGAGAAGAATGGGAGGTAGTAGCCTCAGTACAGAATGTTAGAGAAGAATGGGATGTAGTAGCCTTAGTACAGAATGTTAGAGAAGAATGGAATGTAGTAGCCTTAGTACAGAATGTAAGAGAAGAATGGGATGTAGTAGCCTTAGTACAGAATGTTAGTGCAGAATGTTAGAGAAGAACAGGATGTAGCAGCCTTAGTACAGAATGTTAGAGAAGAATGGGATGTAGTAGCCTTAGTACAGAATGTTAGAGAAGAATGTGATGTAGTCGCCTTTGTACGGAATATTAGATAAGAATGGAATGTAGTAGCCTTAGTACAGAATGTTAGAGAAGAATGGGATGTAGTAGCCTTAGTAAAGAATGTTAGAGATGAATGGGAGATAGTAGCCTCAGTACAGAATGTTAGAGAAGAATGCGATGTAGTCGCCTTTGTACAGAATATTAGATAAGAATGGAATGTCGTTGCCTTAGTACAGAATGTTACATAAGAATGGAATGTGATAGCCTTAGTACAGAATGTTAGTGCAGAATGTTAGAGAAGAATGGGATGTAGTAGCCTTAGTACAGAATGTTAGAGACGAATGGGATGTAGTAGCCTTAGTACAGAATGTTACAGAAGAACGGGATGTAGTAGCCTTAGTACAGAATGTTAGAGAAAAAATGGATTTAGTAGCCTCAGTACAGAATGTTAGAGAAGAATGCGATGTAGTCGCCTTTGTACAGAATATTAGATAAGAATGGAATGTAGTAGCCTTAGTACAGAATGTTAGAGAAGAATGGGATGTAGTAGAGTAGCCTTAGCACAGAATGTTAGAGAGTAATGGGATGTAGTTGCCTTAGTACAGAATGTTAGAGAAGAATGGGATGTAGTAGCCTTAGTACAGAATGTTAGAGAAGAATGGGATGTAGTAGCCTTAGTACAGAATGTTAGAGAAGATTGAGATGTAGTCACCTTAGTACAGAATGTTAGATAAGAATGGAATGTAGTAGCCTTAGCACAGAATGTTAGAGACGAATGGGATGTAGTAACATTAGTACAGAATGTTAGAGCAGAATGAGGTGTAGTAGCCTTAGTACAGAATGTTAGAGAAGAATGGGTTGTAGTAGCCTTAGTACAGATAGAGTAGAATAGGATGTAGTAGCCTTAGTACAGAATGTTAGAGAAGAATGGGATGTAGCCGCCTTAGTACAGAGTGTTAGAGAAGAATGGGATGTATTATCCTTAGTACAGAATGTTAGCGCAGAATGTTAGAGAAGTACGGGATGTGGTAGCCTTAGTACAGAATGTTAAAGAAGAATGGGATGTAGTAGTATTAGTACAGAATGTTAGAGAAGAATGTTAGGGAAGAATGGGATGTAGTAGCCTTAGCACAGAATGTTAGAGAAGAATGGGATGCAGTAGCTCTAGTACAGAAAGATATTGGAGAATGGGATGTAGTAGCCTTAGTACAGAATGTTAGAGAAGAATGGGATGTAGTATACTTAGTACAGAATTTGGAGAAGAATGGGATGTGTTAGACTTAGTACAGAATGTTAGAAAAGAATGGGGTGTAGTAGCCTTAGTACAGAAGGTTAGAGAAGAATGGGTTGTAGTAGCCTTAGTACAGATAGAGTAGAATAGGATGTAGTAGCCTTAGTACAGAATGTTAGAGAAGAATGGGATGTAGCCGCCTTAGTACAGAGTGTTAGAGAAGAATGGGATGTATTATCCTTAGTACAGAATGTTAGCGCAGAATGTTAGAGAAGTACGGGATGTGGTAGCCTTAGTACAGAATGTTAAAGAAGAATGGGATGTAGTAGTATTAGTACAGAATGTTAGAGAAGAATGTTAGGGAAGAATGGGATGTAGTAGCCTTAGCACAGAATGTTAGAGAAGAATGGGATGCAGTAGCTCTAGTACAGAAAGATATTGGAGAATGGGATGTAGTAGTAGCCTTAGTACAGAATGTTAGAGAAGAATGGGATGTAGTATACTTAGTACAGAATTTGGAGAAGAATGGGATGTGTTAGACTTAGTACAGAATGTTAGAAAAGAATGGGGTGTAGTAGCCTTAGTATACAATGTTAGATAAGAATAGGATGTAGTAGCCTTAGTACAGAATGTTAGAGAAGAATGGGATGTAGTAGCCTTAGTACAGATAGAGAAGAATGGGATGTAGTAGCCTTAGTACAGCATGTTAGAGAAGAATGGGATGTAGTCTCCTTAGTACAGAATGTTAGAGAAGAGTGGGATGTAGCAGCCTTAGTACAGAATGTTAGATAATACTGGGATATAGTAGCCTTAATATAGAATGTTAGAGACTATTGGGATGTAGTAGCCTTAGTACAGAATGTTAGAGAAGAATGGCATGTATTAGCTTTAGTACAGAATGTTAGAGAAGAATGGGATGTAGTAGCCTTAGTACAGAATGTTAGAGAAGAATGGGATGTAGTAGCCTTAGTACAGAATGTTAGAGAAGAATGGGATGGAGTAGCCTTAGTACAGAATGTTAGTGCAGAATGTTAGAGAAGAACGGGATGAAGTAGCCTTAGTAAAGAATGTTAGAGAAGAATGGGATGTAGTAATCTTAGTACAGAATGTTAGCACAGAATGTTAGAGAAGAATGGGATGTAGTAGCCTTAGTACAGAATTTTAGAGAACAATGGGATGTAGAAGCCTTAGTACAGATAGAGAAGAATGGGATGTAGTAGCTTTAGTACAGAAAGTTAGAGAAGAATGGGATGTAGTTGCCTTAGTACAGAATGTTAGAGAAGAATGGGGTGTAGTAGCCTTAGTACAGAATGTTACAGAAGAATGGGATGTAGTAGCCTTAGTACCGAATGTTAGAGAAGAAATGGATTTAGTAGCTGCAGTACAGAATGTTAGAGAAGAATGGGATGTAGTAGCCTTAGTACAGAATGTTAAAGAAGAATGGGATGTGTTAGCCTTAGCACAGAATGTTAGAGAAGAATGGGATGTAGTAGCCTTAGTACAGAATGTTAGAGAAGAATGGGATGTAGCCGCCTTAGTACAGAATGTTAGAGAAAAATGGAAGGTAGTAGCCTCAGTACAGAATGTTAGAGAAGAATGCGATGTAGTCGCCTTAGTACAGAATGTTAGAGAAGAATGGGATGTAGTAGCCTTAGTACAGAATGTTAGAGAAGAATGGGATGTAGTAGCCTTAGTACAGAATGTTAGAGAAGAATGGGATGTAGCCGCCTTAGTACAGAATGTTAGAGAAGAATGGAAGGTAGTAGCCTCAGTACAGAATGTTAGAGAAGAATGGGATGTAGTAGCCTTAGTACAGAATGTTAGTGCAGAATGTTAGAGAAGAACAGGATGTAGCAGCCTTAGTACAGAATGTTAGAGAAGAATGGGATGTAGTAGCCTTAGTACAGAATGTTACAGAAGAACGGGATGTAATAGCCTTAGTACCGGATGTTAGAGAAGAAATGGATTTAGTAGCCTCAGTACAGAATGTTAGAGAAGAATGTGATGTAGTCGCCTTTGTACAGAATATTAGATAAGAATGGAACGTAGTAGCCTTAGTACAGAATGTTAGAGAAGAATGGGATGTAGTAGCCTTAGTAAAAAATGTTAGAGATGAATGGGAGATAGTAGCCTCAGTACATAATGTTAGAGAAGAATGCGATGTAGTCGCCTTTGTACAGAATATTAGATAAGAATGGAATGTAGTTGCCTTAGTACAGAATGTTACATAAGAATGGAATGTGATAGCCTTAGTACAGAATATTAGTGCAGAATGTTAGAGAAGAACAGGATGTAGCAGCCTTAGTACAGAATGTTAGAGAAGAATGGGATGTAGTAGCCTTAGTACAGAATGTTACAGAAGAACGGGATGTAGTAGCCTTACTACCGGATGTTAGAGAAAAAATGGATTTAGTAGCCTCAGTACAGAATGTTAGAGAAGAATGCGATGTAGTCGCCTTTGTACAGAATATTAGATAAGAATGGAATGTAGTAGCCTTAGTACAGAATGTTAGAGAAGAATGGGATGTAGTAGCCTTAGTACAGAATATTAGAGAATAATGGGATGTAGTTGCCTTAGTACAGAATGTTAGAGAAGAATGGGATGTAGTAGCCTTAGTACAGAATGTTAGAGAAGAATGGGATGTAGTAGCCTTAGTACAGAATGTTAGAGAAGAATGGGATGTAGTAGCCTTAGTATAGAAAGTTAGAGAAGAATGGGTTGTAGTAGCCTTAGTACAGATAGAGTAGAATAGGATGTAGTAGCCTTAGTACAGAATGTTAGAGAAGAATGGTATGTAGCCGCCTTAGTACAGAGTGTTAGAGAAGAATGAGATGTATTAGCCTTAGTACAGAATGTTAGCGCAGAATGTTAGAGAAGAACGGGTTGTGGTAGCCTTAGTACAGAATGTTAAAGAAGAATGGGATGTAGTAGTATTAGTACAGAATGTTAGAGAAGAAGGGGATGTAGTAACCTTGGTACAGAATGTTATCACAAAATGTTAGGGAAGAATGGGATGTAGTAGCCTTAGCACAGAATGTTAGAGAAGAATGGGATGCAGTAGCTTTAGTTCAGAAAGATATTGGAGAATGGGATGTAGTAGCCTTAGGGCAGACTGTTAGTGAAGAATGGGGTGTAGTAGCCTTAGTACAGAATGTTAGAGATGAATGGGAGATAGAAGCCTCAGTATAGAATATTAGAGAAGAATGCGATGTAGTCGCCTTTGAACAGAATATTAGATAAGAATGGAATGTAGTTGCCTTAGTACAGAATGTTACATAAGAATGGAATGTGATAGCCTTAGTACAGAATGTTAGTGCAGAATGTTAGAGAAGAACAGGATGTAGCAGCCTTAGTAAAGAATGTTAGAAAAGAATGGGGTGTAGTAGCCTTAGTATATAATGTTAGATAAGAATAGGATGTAGTAGCCTTAGTACAGAATGTTCGAGAAGAATGGGATGTAGTAGCCTTAGTACAGATAGAGAAGAATGGGATGTAGTAGCCTTAGTACAGCATGTTAGAGAAGAATGGGATGTAGTCGCCTTAGTACAGAATGTTAGAGAAGAATGGGATGTAGCAGCCTTAGTACATAATGTTAGAGAAGAATGGGATGTAGTAGCCTTGGTACAGAATGTTAGAGAAGAATGAGATGTAGTCGCCTTAGTACAGAATGTTACATAAGAATGGAATGTAGTAGCCTTAGTACAGAATGTTAGATAATACTGGGATATAGTAGCCTTAATATAGAATGTTAGAGACTATTGGGATGTAGTAGCCTTAGTACAGAATGTTAGTGCAGAATGTGAGAGAAGAACGGGATGTAGCAGCCTTAGTACAGAATGTTAGAGAAGAATGGCACGTAGTAGCTTTAGTACAGAATGTTAGAGAAGAATGGGATGTAGTAGCCTTAGTACAGAATGTTAGTGCAGAATGTTAGAGAAGAATGGGATGTAGTAGCCTTAGTACAGAAAGTTGGAGAAGAATGGGATGTAGTAGCCTTAGTACAGAAAGTTAGAGAAGAATGGGATGTAGTCACCTTAGTACAGAATGTTAGAGAAGAATGCGATGTAGTCGCCTTTGTACAGAATATTAGATAAGAATGGAATGTAGTAGCCTTAGTACAGAATGTTAGAGAAGAATGGGATGTAGTAGCCTTAATACAGAATGTTAGAGAAGAATGGGATGTAGTAGCCTTAGTACAGAATTTGGAGAAGAATGGGATGTGTTAGCCTTAGTACAGAATGTTAGAAAAGAATAGGGTGTAGTAGCCTTAGTACATAATGTTAGAGAAGGATAGGATGTAGTAGCCTTAGTACAGAATGTTAGAGAAGAATGGGATGTAGTAGAGTTAGTACAGAAAGTTAGAGAAGAATGGGATGTAGTAGCCTTAGTACAGAATGTTAGAGAAGAATGGGATGTAGTAGCCTTAGTACAGAATGTTAGAGAAGAATGGGATGGAGTAGCCTTAGTACAGAATGTTAGTGCAGAATGTTAGAGAAGAACGGGATGAAGTAGCCTTAGTAAAGAATGTTAGAGAAGAATGGGATGTAGTAATCTTAGTACAGAATGTTAGCACAGAATGTTAGAGAAGAATGGGATGTAGTAGCCTTAGTACAGAATTTTAGAGAACAATGGGATGTAGAAGCCTTAGTACAGATAGAGAAGAATGGGATGTAGTAGCTTTAGTACAGAAAGTTAGAGAAGAATGGGATGTAGTTGCCTTAGTACAGAATGTTAGAGAAGAATCTGGTGTAGTAGCCTTAGTACAGAATGTTACAGAAGAATGGGATGTAGTAGCCTTAGTACCGAATGTTAGAGAAGAAATGGATTTAGTAGCTGCAGTACAGAATGTTAGAGAAGAATGGGATGTAGTAGCCTTAGTACAGAATGTTAAAGAAGAATGGGATGTGTTAGCCTTAGCACAGAATGTTAGAGAAGAATGGGATGTAGTAGCCTTAGTACAGAATGTTAGAGAAGAATGGGATGTAGCCGCCTTAGTACAGAATGTTAGAGAAAAATGGAAGGTAGTAGCCTCAGTACAGAATGTTAGAGAAGAATGCGATGTAGTCGCCTTAGTACAGAATGTTAGAGAAGAATGGGATGTAGTAGCCTTAGTACAGAATGTTAGAGAAGAATGGGATGTAGTAGCCTTAGTACAGAATGTTAGAGAAGAATGGGATGTAGCCGCCTTAGTACAGAATGTTAGAGAAGAATGGAAGGTAGTAGCCTCAGTACAGAATGTTAGAGAAGAATGGGATGTAGTAGCCTTAGTACAGAATGTTAGTGCAGAATGTTAGAGAAGAACAGGATGTAGCAGCCTTAGTACAGAATGTTAGAGAAGAATGGGATGTAGTAGCCTTAGTACAGAATGTTACAGAAGAACGGGATGTAATAGCCTTAGTACCGGATGTTAGAGAAGAAATGGATTTAGTAGCCTCAGTACAGAATGTTAGAGAAGAATGTGATGTAGTCGCCTTTGTACAGAATATTAGATAAGAATGGAACGTAGTAGCCTTAGTACAGAATGTTAGAGAAGAATGGGATGTAGTAGCCTTAGTAAAAAATGTTAGAGATGAATGGGAGATAGTAGCCTTAGTACATAATGTTAGAGAAGAATGCGATGTAGTCGCCTTTGTACAGAATATTAGATAAGAATGGAATGTAGTTGCCTTAGTACAGAATGTTACATAAGAATGGAATGTGATAGCCTTAGTACAGAATATTAGTGCAGAATGTTAGAGAAGAACAGGATGTAGCAGCCTTAGTACAGAATGTTAGAGAAGAATGGGATGTAGTAGCCTTAGTACAGAATGTTACAGAAGAACGGGATGTAGTAGCCTTACTACCGGATGTTAGAGAAAAAATGGATTTAGTAGCCTCAGTACAGAATGTTAGAGAAGAATGCGATGTAGTCGCCTTTGTACAGAATATTAGATAAGAATGGAATGTAGTAGCCTTAGTACAGAATGTTAGAGAAGAATGGGATGTAGTAGCCTTAGTACAGAATATTAGAGAATAATGGGATGTAGTTGCCTTAGTACAGAATGTTAGAGAAGAATGGGATGTAGTAGCCTTAGTACAGAATGTTAGAGAAGAATGGGATGTAGTAGCCTTAGTACAGAATGTTAGAGAAGAATGGGATGTAGTAGCCTTAGTATAGAAAGTTAGAGAAGAATGGGTTGTAGTAGCCTTAGTACAGATAGAGTAGAATAGGATGTAGTAGCCTTAGTACAGAATGTTAGAGAAGAATGGTATGTAGCCGCCTTAGTACAGAGTGTTAGAGAAGAATGAGATGTACTAGCCTTAGTACAGAATGTTAGCGCAGAATGTTAGAGAAGAACGGGTTGTGGTAGCCTTAGTACAGAATGTTAAAGAAGAATGGGATGTAGTAGTATTAGTACAGAATGTTAGAGAAGAAGGGGATGTAGTAACCTTGGTACAGAATGTTATCACAAAATGTTAGGGAAGAATGGGATGTAGTAGCCTTAGCACAGAATGTTAGAGAAGAATGGGATGCAGTAGCTTTAGTTCAGAAAGATATTGGAGAATGGGATGTAGTAGCCTTAGGGCAGACTGTTAGTGAAGAATGGGGTGTAGTAGCCTTAGTACAGAATGTTAAAGATGAATGGGAGATAGAAGCCTCAGTATAGAATATTAGAGAAGAATGCGATGTAGTCGCCTTTGAACAGAATATTAGATAAGAATGGAATGTAGTTGCCTTAGTACAGAATGTTACATAAGAATGGAATGTGATAGCCTTAGTACAGAATGTTAGTGCAGAATGTTAGAGAAGAACAGGATGTAGCAGCCTTAGTAAAGAATGTTAGAAAAGAATGGGGTGTAGTAGCCTTAGTATATAATGTTAGATAAGAATAGGATGTAGTAGCCTTAGTACAGAATGTTCGAGAAGAATGGGATGTAGTAGCCTTAGTACAGATAGAGAAGAATGGGATGTAGTAGCCTTAGTACAGCATGTTAGAGAAGAATGGGATGTAGTCGCCTTAGTACAGAATGTTAGAGAAGAATGGGATGTAGCAGCCTTAGTACATAATGTTAGAGAAGAATGGGATGTAGTAGCCTTGGTACAGAATGTTAGAGAAGAATGAGATGTAGTCGCCTTAGTACAGAATGTTACATAAGAATGGAATGTAGTAGCCTTAGTACAGAATGTTAGATAATACTGGGATATAGTAGCCTTAATATAGAATGTTAGAGACTATTGGGATGTAGTAGCCTTAGTACAGAATGTTAGTGCAGAATGTGAGAGAAGAACGGGATGTAGCAGCCTTAGTACAGAATGTTAGAGAAGAATGGCACGTAGTAGCTTTAGTACAGAATGTTAGAGAAGAATGGGATGTAGTAGCCTTAGTACAGAATGTTAGTGCAGAATGTTAGAGAAGAATGGGATGTAGTAGCCTTAGTACAGAAAGTTGGAGAAGAATGGGATGTAGTAGCCTTAGTACAGAAAGTTAGAGAAGAATGGGATGTAGTCACCTTAGTACAGAATGTTAGAGAAGAATGCGATGTAGTCGCCTTTGTACAGAATATTAGATAAGAATGGAATGTAGTAGCCTTAGTACAGAATGTTAGAGAAGAATGGGATGTAGTAGCCTTAATACAGAATGTTAGAGAAGAATGGGATGTAGTAGCCTTAGTACAGAATTTGGAGAAGAATGGGATGTGTTAGCCTTAGTACAGAATGTTAGAAAAGAATAGGGTGTAGTAGCCTTAGTACATAATGTTAGAGAAGAATAGGATGTAGTAGCCTTAGTACAGAATGTTAGAGAAGAATGGGATGTAGTAGAGTTAGTACAGAAAGTTAGAGAAGAATGGGATGTAGTAGCCTTAGTACAGAATGTTAGAGAAGAATGGGATGTAGTCGCCTTAGTATAGAATGTTAGAGAAGAATGGGATGTAGCAGCCTTAGTACAGAATGTTAGAGAAGAATGGGATGTAGCCGCCTTAGTACAGAATGTTAGAGAAGAATGGGATGTAGTAGAGTTAGTACAGAATGTTAAAGAAGAATGGGATCTGTTAGCCTCAGTACAGAAAGATATTGGAGAATGGGATGTAGTAGCCTTAGTGCAGACTGTTAGTGAAGAATGGGGTGTAGTAGCCTTAGCAGCAAAGAAGTGGGCACCACTTTGTAATCTTTACTCAGATACTGATTTTTTAGAAAATTAGTTTCTTATGTAATTTCTTGTCCAAAAATTGTAAGAGGGAGCCAGCTGAGATAAATGAGGAGACACCCAAATCTAAACTCAACTAAAAAAGCAAAAGACCAAGTACACAACTGGGTCACTCAACTGCTCTCCAGAAAACCCAACCGGGTACATTGATAATGCAAATTCATCAAATGTTTAATGTATTTCCGAAATTATATGTTCACATATAATAACCACGTTAGTCCATTGATTTTTCAAAAAAAGAGAGTTTTTATCAACAAATAGTTGCGTGAAGACATAGTAATCTGCCTCGTGGTGTGAGGCGTTACCAATATTTCCTTAGCGAGGAAGGAAAAGCCACTTAACATCTCATGTCAGACAAAAACATTTGCCAATGCATTTCGGATTCATATATCCTTCTTCAGGGCAAGTCTGCTAATTGTACATGTGTCATATCATAATATTCCAAAATTAATGTATCGACAATAATTAAATGAATAAAGTAAATAACATACCAATAATTGTTGTGGTGGAAAAGGTCAAAATTGATAGATGCGGATAACAGGAAACAGAAGGAGAAGAAGAAAACAGCAGTGAGAGGGCTGATGCATATGAAATTAGCAAGAAATAAAAATTCGAATAGCATTTACCTGGTTGAGTAGTAAAGTGCTTGCATGCGTGGTGGCTTGGTGTGCGAAAAACATGTGGACAGCAGTGAACTGCCCGGGAAAATGTCAGCGCCGTAGCGCAGCCTTCGGAATAGGCTGAAATGTAATGAAAGTACCATAAGCTATGGAAGCAGACAGGTACGATCAGTATAGATAAATCTTTAAGAAGGCTTACCGTGTGACCAGCGAGCGGTAGAACTGTTCCTCTCGCTAGCTCACTTGAAACTGCGATACTCGCATCGGCGCGTTGTCAGGACAACGCCTCTTGAATCTACCACGTGACCGCGTTCCCGAAGGACTCGCGGGTAGGGATGACAGGCCGTATGTGGATCTCCGGAAGGGAGTGCAAAGTCAAAAAACAATTTACATTCTACCAAAAGGTAATCACGGAATAATGGTGACTCAGAATTATCAATAATGAAAGACATGGAAATAGAAGAAATACTGACAAAGTAAAGAAGAGTAAAGACAAGCAGTAGCCAAAGGTATGAAAGTGAGATGGTAATTAAAATGGTGTCCAACCCAGAGGCGGGCTGCTAAATATATTAAGCACAGTATACATAATATTAGTAACACATGGATGTAGAATTACATTCTGAAATTACAAACGACATACAAAATGCAGTGTCGAACAGTGGCGACACCAAAGGGAGTAACACTGATGGTGCAAGCCTCCCCACTGCTATGGTGGCGCAAAACAACGCCACCTTGGGTCCCAGACAATTGTCCAGGAGACGTAGCGGGGAGGACACAAATAGATCAGTCATATGGAAATTCACAGTATATAATAGTTAGAAACATGTCTATAAAATAATTCACAGTATATCGTAGCTAGAAACATGTCCATAGAAAAGGCAAAATTATAAAAAACAGTGATAATTGATCTCCTCGTTCATTCCATGGGGAACCAAACTCCCAAGTTTGTCGATCCAAAATGTCTCTCTTCGGTTCAACCGCTGGTTCAAATCTTCGTGAGGATTATTCTTAGTCAGTACCTCCAAGATCACAAATCTGATTTGGGTCAAATTATGACCATTCTCCATCCAGTGGCGGGCTACAGCAGAATTGGTGTTAGCAGTCCGGATGCATGAGCGATGCTCATTCCACCTCACTTTAGCCATTCTTGTGGATTGTCCCACGTAGAATTTACCACACGGGCATTTGATGCCGTAGATTATATTGGTGCTATCACAAGTGCCATAGTTCTTGAGCGGAATCTTTTTCCCTGTTCTGGGATGGTTGATAGAGTCTCCTTTAATTACTGAATTACAATTGGTACAGTGGAGGCAAGGGTATGTCCCAGTGCGTTGGGTTGCAGATTCTTTCAAGGAGGGTCTAGTATATACCAGTTCATCCCTCAAGTTCCTGCTACGTTGATAGGCAAATACCGGTAATTCAGTGAATAAATTTTGTACTTGGACATCATTCTTCAAAATCCCCCAGTGCTTACTAATAGTTTTCTTAATCCTGTTACTCTGAGTTGAAAATTTAGAAACAAATACCGGTGTTTTTAATTCTTTCTTATTTCTGGGATTTTGGGTAGATAACAAAGTTTCTCGTGTCAGGGTACTGACCCTATTTGATGCTATGTCGAGTTCTGTTTGTTTGTAGCCTCGGGCTAGAAATTTCTCTTTCATAATCTGTTGTTGGACTGCACAATCTTCGGGATCGCTAACAATCTTCTTAACCCTAAGCAGTTGACTGTATGGAAGGTTCTTGAGTAAACTGGGTTGGTGAAAACTTAAGCGATGTAACAGATTGTTACGATCTGTCGGTTTCCGGAAGATTGAGGTACTGTAAGATGTAGACTCTCTCTTAATGCAGATATCCAAAAAGGTAATCGTATCCTGTGAAACCTCTCTAGTGAATTGGATGCGTTGATCAATACTATTGAGATATTCAAAGAAGGTGTCAAAGGCCGTCTTGGTGCCCCTCCACACTCCAAAGATATCATCGATGTAGCGAGTCCATAGGCGAATGTCATTTTTCCAACGTTGATTACTCAGCACATTATCAGTTTCAAATTTATACATGAAACTGTTGGCGTATGAGGGTGCCATTGTTGCCCCCATAGATGTTCCAGAGGTTTGTAAATAGAACTGATTACGGTACTGAAAGTAGGAATTTTCTGATATGAATTGTAAGAGGGCTAATAGAAACTCCTTTTGTGCTCGTATATCAGGTGCTTGTAGCAGTAGCCATTCCACAGCTTCTAATCCTAAATCATGTGGTATAGATGTGTAGAGGCTTCTAACATCTATAGTAAACAGCCAATCCCCTTGTTCAGGAATAATGGAGTTGAGTTTCTGTAAAAAGTGGGTGGTGTCGCGAGTATATGTAGATGTTTCCTGAATTAAAGGTTGTAGAAAAAAATCAACGTAGACGCCCAGTGGTTGATTAATACTTTCCATGCCAGCCACAATTGGTCTTCCTGGCGGGTTGATGGGATGCTTATGAATTTTGGGTAAAGTATAGAAGTTTGGTATCCTTGGATGAGCTTTAAGCAAAAACTTCTGGGTGTGTTCGTTTATCCACTCTAGTTCGAAGGCCTTATCTAGTAGAGTCTTGAGATTTTGTTTAATCGTAACGGTAGGATCACGGTCCAGGGTGGCATAAATTGACCTGTCCTGAAGTTGCCTGTTACATTCTGCATCATAGTCCACCGTGTTTTGGATAACTAACGCTCCACCTTTGTCCGCTGGGCGAATGGTTATTTTCTTATCGCCATACAGGTCTCTAATGAGTCTCATTTCGTGAGGTTTCAGATTCTTATGGGGAGGATTCTTATAGCTAATTCTCTCCAAGTCACGAGTAACTAGTTTCTGAAAAATATCGATGGAAGGAACAGTAATGGGTGGCACAAAGCCACTCTTTTCTCTAAATTCTTGAAAATCTGGACCAATGGGTGGTTTTTCTTGGACTTCAAGTTCTTCGAAGAAGACCTTCAATTTCAATTTTCTAACGAATTTATAGAGCTCAATTTTTGTGTTGAAAAGAGTAGTACCGTAAGTGGGTACAAAACTCAAACCTTTTTGTAATATGTCTTCCTCTGCTCCTGTCAGTGGTCGGCTAGATATGTTGATCACTAAGTTTTCCTTAGTTGAAATCTGGTTTGTGGTCTGTTTTTTTGATTTCCTCCTCCCCCTGCGCGTTCTTTTGGGCGGGCGCCTAAAAAAGGCAAAGAGGAAGGTGCTTGTGTTGTGGAGCCGCTAGCTGTATTAAGCTCTTCCGTGGTTCGTTCTGTGGAAGTTTCAGATTCTCTCTGAGCTTCCGAATCGGAGCTGCTGGTATTATCTGACGTGTATTTAAATGGTTTCTTAGGTGTTACAGAACTATACCGTTCCATCCATGTATATACCTCATCATTAATGTAATCGTAGGTATCACGTTTAAATTTTTTGACTTTTTTCTGTTCTAGTTCTGCTTTGTAGTCTTCAAGCTTAGTGTTGACATCTAGCAAGATAGTATCGTATTCTTCTTTTCCTAATGAAGCGGTTAGTTCTTTCTCGATATCTTCAATCTCTGTCTTTAATGTCATCAAGTTCTTGGAAAGTTCTTGGATGGTTAACAGAATCAGATCCAATGAACATTTGTTTAAAATAGCTTCCCATTTACGGACAAACTCCTTATTTTCCTTGCACAAGGTTGGCCGAAGTTGTATACGTAGGCCTCTAGGAATACGTTGGTTCTTGAAGTAGCGTCCTAATGTAATTGCATGTAATTTTCTGTTGATTTCTTTACGTATTAAGTATTCTAGCTGTCTGATCTGTTTCGCAGGATCTTTAGGTGTAGTCCCATGTGTGCCAATTGATGTATCACTGATTAGTTTCAAAATGGCGTTTGCTTCCTCAGGTGAAAACCCTAAGGTTTCTGCGCATTTATTCGATAATCCTTCTATATCTTCATATGACATAGTAATGTAGTCTAAATCTTGGTGATGTTAAAGAAAACGTGTGCCTCCACTGTGATGTGTCTCGCCAAAAATGGGGAACAAAAGAGCGAATAGCAGCAAAGAAGTGGGCACCACTTTGTAATCTTTACTCAGATACTGATTTTTTAGAAAATTAGTTTCTTATGTAATTTCTTGTCCAAAAATTGTAAGAGGGAGCCAGCTGAGATAAATGAGGAGACACCCAAATCTAAACTCAACTAAAAAAGCAAAAGACCAAGTACACAACTGGGTCACTCAACTGCTCTCCAGAAAACCCAACCGGGTACATTGATAATGCAAATTCATCAAATGTTTAATGTATTTCCGAAATTATATGTTCACATATAATAACCACGTTAGTCCATTGATTTTTCAAAAAAAGAGAGTTTTTATCAACAAATAGTTGCGTGAAGACATAGTAATCTGCCTCGTGGTGTGAGGCGTTACCAATATTTCCTTAGCGAGGAAGGAAAAGCCACTTAACATCTCATGTCAGACAAAAACATTTGCCAATGCATTTCGGATTCATATATCCTTCTTCAGGGCAAGTCTGCTAATTGTACATGTGTCATATCATAATATTCCAAAATTAATGTATCGACAATAATTAAATGAATAAAGTAAATAACATACCAATAATTGTTGTGGTGGAAAAGGTCAAAATTGATAGATGCGGATAACAGGAAACAGAAGGAGAAGAAGAAAACAGCAGTGAGTGGGCTGATGCATATGAAATTAGCAAGAAATAAAAATTCGAATAGCATTTACCTGGTTGAGTAGTAAAGTGCTTGCATGCGTGGTGGCTTGGTGTGCGAAAAACATGTGGACAGCAGTGAACTGCCCGGGAAAATGTCAGCGCCGTAGCGCAGCCTTCGGAATAGGCTGAAATGTAATGAAAGTACCATAAGCTATGGAAGCAGACAGGTACGATCAGTATAGATAAATCTTTAAGAAGGCTTACCGTGTGACCAGCGAGCGGTAGAACTGTTCCTCTCGCTAGCTCACTTGAAACTGCGATACTCGCATCGGCGCGTTGTCAGGACAACGCCTCTTGAATCTACCACGTGACCGCGTTCCCGAAGGACTCGCGGGTAGGGATGACAGGCCGTATGTGGATCTCCGGAAGGGAGTGCAAAGTCAAAAAACAATTTACATTCTACCAAAAGGTAATCACGGAATAATGGTGACTCAGAATTATCAATAATGAAAGACATGGAAATAGAAGAAATACTGACAAAGTAAAGAAGAGTAAAGACAAGCAGTAGCCAAAGGTATGAAAGTGAGATGGTAATTAAAATGGTGTCCAACCCAGAGGCGGGCTGCTAAATATATTAAGCACAGTATACATAATATTAGTAACACATGGATGTAGAATTACATTCTGAAATTACAAACGACATACAAAATGCAGTGTCGAACAGTGGCGACACCAAAGGGAGTAACACTGATGGTGCAAGCCTCCCCACTGCTATGGTGGCGCAAAACAACGCCACCTTGGGTCCCAGACAATTGTCCAGGAGACGTAGCGGGGAGGACACAAATAGATCAGTCATATGGAAATTCACAGTATATAATAGTTAGAAACATGTCTATAAAGTAATTCACAGTATATCGTAGCTAGAAACATGTCCATAGAAAAGGCAAAATTATAAAAAACAGTGATAATTGATCTCCTCGTTCATTCCATGGGGAACCAAACTCCCAAGTTTGTAGATCCAAAATGTCTCTCTTCGGTTCAACCGCTGGTTCAAATCTTCGTGAGGATTATTCTTAGTCAGTACCTCCAAGATCACAAATCTGATTTGGGTCAAATTATGACCATTCTCCATCCAGTGGCGGGCTACAGCAGAATTGGTGTTAGCAGTCCGGATGCATGAGCGATGCTCATTCCACCTCACTTTAGCCATTCTTGTGGATTGTCCCACGTAGAATTTACCACACGGGCATTTGATGCCGTAGATTATATTGGTGCTATCACAAGTGCCATAGTTCTTGAGCGGAATCTTTTTCCCTGTTCTGGGATGGTTGATAGAGTCTCCTTTAATTACTGAATTACAATTGGTACAGTGGAGGCAAGGGTATGTCCCAGTGCGTTGGGTTGCAGATTCTTTCAAGGAGGGTCTAGTATATACCAGTTCATCCCTCAAGTTCCTGCTACGTTGATAGGCAAATACCGGTAATTCAGTGAATAAATTTTGTACTCGGACATCATTCTTCAAAATCCCCCAGTGCTTACTAATAGTTTTCTTAATCCTGTTACTCTGAGTTGAAAATTTAGAAACAAATACCGGTGTTTTTAATTCTTTCTTATTTCTGGGATTTTGGGTAGATAACAAAGTTTCTCGTGTCAGGGTACTGACCCTATTTGATGCTATGTCGAGTTCTGTTTGTTTGTAGCCTCGGGCTAGAAATTTCTCTTTCATAATCTGTTGTTGGACTGCACAATCTTCGGGATCGCTAACAATCTTCTTAACCCTAAGCAGTTGACTGTATGGAAGGTTCTTGAGTAAACTGGGTTGGTGAAAACTTAAGCGATGTAACAGATTGTTACGATCTGTCGGTTTCCGGAAGATTGAGGTACTGTAAGATGTAGACTCTCTCTTAATGCAGATATCCAAAAAGGTAATCGTATCCTGTGAAACCTCTCTAGTGAATTGGATGCGTTGATCAATACTATTGAGATATTCAAAGAAGGTGTCAAAGGCCGTCTTGGTGCCCCTCCACACTCCAAAGATATCATCGATGTAGCGAGTCCATAGGCGAATGTCATTTTTCCAACGTTGATTACTCAGCACATTATCAGTTTCAAATTTATACATGAAACTGTTGGCGTATGAGGGTGCCATTGTTGCCCCCATAGATGTTCCAGAGGTTTGTAAATAGAACTGATTACGGTACTGAAAGTAGGAATTTTCTGATATGAATTGTAAGAGGGCTAATAGAAACTCCTTTTGTGCTCGTATATCAGGTGCTTGTAGCAGTAGCCATTCCACAGCTTCTAATCCTAAATCATGTGGTATAGATGTGTAGAGGCTTCTAACATCTATAGTAAACAGCCAATCCCCTTGTTCAGGAATAATGGAGTTGAGTTTCTGTAAAAAGTGGGTGGTGTCGCGAGTATATGTAGATGTTTCCTGAATTAAAGGTTGTAGAAAAAAATCAACGTAGACGCCCAGTGGTTGATTAATACTTTCCATGCCAGCCACAATTGGTCTTCCTGGCGGGTTGATGGGATGCTTATGAATTTTGGGTAAAGTATAGAAGTTTGGTATCCTTGGATGAGCTTTAAGCAAAAACTTCTGGGTGTGTTCGTTTATCCACTCTAGTTCGAAGGCCTTATCTAGTAGAGTCTTGAGATTTTGTTTAATCGTAACGGTAGGATCACGGTCCAGGGTGGCATAAATTGACCTGTCCTGAAGTTGCCTGTTACATTCTGCATCATAGTCCACCGTGTTTTGGATAACTAACGCTCCACCTTTGTCCGCTGGGCGAATGGTTATTTTCTTATCGCCATACAGGTCTCTAATGAGTCTCATTTCGTGAGGTTTCAGATTCTTATGGGGAGGATTCTTATAGCTAATTCTCTCCAAGTCACGAGTAACTAGTTTCTGAAAAATATCGATGGAAGGAACAGTAATGGGTGGCACAAAGCCACTCTTTTCTCTAAATTCTTGAAAATCTGGACCAATGGGTGGTTTTTCTTGGACTTCAAGTTCTTCGAAGAAGACCTTCAATTTCAATTTTCTAACGAATTTATAGAGCTCAATTTTTGTGTTGAAAAGAGTAGTACCGTAAGTGGGTACAAAACTCAAACCTTTTTGTAATATGTCTTCCTCTGCTCCTGTCAGTGGTCGGCTAGATATGTTGATCACTAAGTTTTCCTTAGTTGAAATCTGGTTTGTGGTCTGTTTTTTTGATTTCCTCCTCCCCCTGCGCGTTCTTTTGGGCGGGCGCCTAAAAAAGGCAAAGAGGAAGGTGCTTGTGTTGTGGAGCCGCTAGCTGTATTAAGCTCTTCCGTGGTTCGTTCTGTGGAAGTTTCAGATTCTCTCTGAGCTTCCGAATCGGAGCTGCTGGTATTATCTGACGTGTATTTAAATGGTTTCTTAGGTGTTACAGAACTATACCGTTCCATCCATGTATATACCTCATCATTAATGTAATCGTAGGTATCACGTTTAAATTTTTTGACTTTTTTCTGTTCTAGTTCTGCTTTGTAGTCTTCAAGCTTAGTGTTGACATCTAGCAAGATAGTATCGTATTCTTCTTTTCCTAATGAAGCGGTTAGTTCTTTCTCGATATCTTCAATCTCTGTCTTTAATGTCATCAAGTTCTTGGAAAGATCTGATTCTGTTAACCATCCAAGAACTTTCCAAGAACTTGATGACATTAAAGACAGAGATTGAAGATATCGAGAAAGAACTAACCGCTTCATTAGGAAAAGAAGAATACGATACTATCTTGCTAGATGTCAACACTAAGCTTGAAGACTACAAAGCAGAACTAGAACAGAAAAAAGTCAAAAAATTTAAACGTGATACCTACGATTACATTAATGATGAGGTATATACATGGATGGAACGGTATAGTTCTGTAACACCTAAGAAACCATTTAAATACACGTCAGATAATACCAGCAGCTCCGATTCGGAAGCTCAGAGAGAATCTGAAACTTCCACAGAACGAACCACGGAAGAGCTTAATACAGCTAGCGGCTCCACAACACAAGCACCTTCCTCTTTGCCTTTTTTAGGCGCCCGCCCAAAAGAACGCGCAGGGGGAGGAGGAAATCAAAAAAACAGACCACAAACCAGATTTCAACTAAGGAAAACTTAGTGATCAACATATCTAGCCGACCACTGACAGGAGCAGAGGAAGACATATTACAAAAAGGTTTGAGTTTTGTACCCACTTACGGTACTACTCTTTTCAACACAAAAATTGAGCTCTATAAATTCGTTAGAAAATTGAAATTGAAGGTCTTCTTCGAAGAACTTGAAGTCCAAGAAAAACCACCCATTGGTCCAGATTTTCAAGAATTTAGAGAAAAGAGTGGCTTTGTGCCACCCATTACTGTTCCTTCCATCGATATTTTTCAGAAACTAGTTACTCGTGACTTGGAGAGAATTAGCTATAAGAATCCTCCCCATAAGAATCTGAAACCTCACGAAATGAGACTCATTAGAGACCTGTATGGCGATAAGAAAATAACCATTCGCCCAGCGGACAAAGGTGGAGCGTTAGTTATCCAAAACACGGTGGACTATGATGCAGAATGTAACAGGCAACTTCAGGACAGGTCAATTTATGCCACCCTGGACCGTGATCCTACCGTTACGATTAAACAAAATCTCAAGACTCTACTAGATAAGGCCTTCGAACTAGAGTGGATAAACGAACACACCCAGAAGTTTTTGCTTAAAGCTCATCCAAGGATACCAAACTTCTATACTTTACCCAAAATTCATAAGCATCCCATCAACCCGCCAGGAAGACCAATTGTGGCTGGCATGGAAAGTATTAATCAACCACTGGGCGTCTACGTTGATTTTTTTCTACAACCTTTAATTCAGGAAACATCTACATATACTCGCGACACCACCCACTTTTTACAGAAACTCAACTCCATTATTCCTGAACAAGGGGATTGGCTGTTTACTATAGATGTTAGAAGCCTCTACACATCTATACCACATGATTTAGGATTAGAAGCTGTGGAATGGCTACTGCTACAAGCACCTGATATACGAGCACAAAAGGAGTTTCTATTAGCCCTCTTACAATTCATATCAGAAAATTCCTACTTTCAGTACCGTAATCAGTTCTATTTACAAACCTCTGGAACATCTATGGGGGCAACAATGGCACCCTCATACGCCAACAGTTTCATGTATAAATTTGAAACTGATAATGTGCTGAGTAATCAACGTTGGAAAAATGACATTCGCCTATGGACTCGCTACATCGATGATATCTTTGGAGTGTGGAGGGGCACCAAGACGGCCTTTGACACCTTCTTTGAATATCTCAATAGTATTGATCAACGCATCCAATTCACTAGAGAGGTTTCACAGGATACGATTACCTTTTTGGATATCTGCATTAAGAGAGAGTCTACATCTTACAGTACCTCAATCTTCCGGAAACCGACAGATCGTAACAATCTGTTACATCGCTTAAGTTTTCACCAACCCAGTTTACTCAAGAACCTTCCATACAGTCAACTGCTTAGGGTTAAGAAGATTGTTAGCGATCCCGAAGATTGTGCAGTCCAACAACAGATTATGAAAGAGAAATTTCTAGCCCGAGGCTACAAACAAACAGAACTCGACATAGCATCAAATAGGGTCAGTACCCTGACACGAGAAACTTTGTTATCTACCCAAAATCCCAGAAATAAGAAAGAATTAAAAACACCGGTATTTGTTTCTAAATTTTCAACTCAGAGTAACAGGATTAAGAAAACTATTAGTAAGCACTGGGGGATTTTGAAGAATGATGTCCGAGTACAAAATTTATTCACTGAATTACCGGTATTTGCCTATCAACGTAGCAGGAACTTGAGGGATGAACTGGTATATACTAGACCCTCCTTGAAAGAATCTGCAACCCAACGCACTGGGACATACCCTTGCCTCCACTGTACCAATTGTAATTCAGTAATTAAAGGAGACTCTATCAACCATCCCAGAACAGGGAAAAAGATTCCGCTCAAGAACTATGGCACTTGTGATAGCACCAATATAATCTACGGCATCAAATGCCCGTGTGGTAAATTCTACGTGGGACAATCCACAAGAATGGCTAAAGTGAGGTGGAATGAGCATCGCTCATGCATCCGGACTGCTAACACCAATTCTGCTGTAGCCCGCCACTGGATGGAGAATGGTCATAATTTGACCCAAATCAGATTTGTGATCTTGGAGGTACTGACTAAGAATAATCCTCACGAAGATTTGAACCAGCGGTTGAACCGAAGAGAGACATTTTGGATCGACAAACTTGGGAGTTTGGTTCCCCATGGAATGAACGAGGAGATCAATTATCACTGTTTTTTATAATTTTGCCTTTTCTATGGACATGTTTCTAGCTACGATATACTGTGAATTACTTTATAGACATGTTTCTAACTATTATATACTGTGAATTTCCATATGACTGATCTATTTGTGTCCTCCCCGCTACGTCTCCTGGACAATTGTCTGGGACCCAAGGTGGCGTTGTTTTGCGCCACCATAGCAGTGGGGAGGCTTGCACCATCAGTGTTACTCCCTTTGGTGTCGCCACTGTTCGACACTGCATTTTGTATGTCGTTTGTAATTTCAGAATGTAATTCTACATCCATGTGTTACTAATATTATGTATACTGTGCTTAATATATTTAGCAGCCCGCCTCTGGGTTGGACACCATTTTAATTACCATCTCACTTTCATACCTTTGGCTACTGCTTGTCTTTACTCTTCTTTACTTTGTCAGTATTTCTTCTATTTCCATGTCTTTCATTATTGATAATTCTGAGTCACCATTATTCCGTGATTACCTTTTGGTAGAATGTAAATTGTTTTTTGACTTTGCACTCCCTTCCGGAGATCCACATACGGCCTGTCATCCCTACCCGCGAGTCCTTCGGGAACGCGGTCACGTGGTAGATTCAAGAGGCGTTGTCCTGACAACGCGCCGATGCGAGTATCGCAGTTTCAAGTGAGCTAGCGAGAGGAACAGTTCTACCGCTCGCTGGTCACACGGTAAGCCTTCTTAAAGATTTATCTATACTGATCGTACCTGTCTGCTTCCATAGCTTATGGTACTTTCATTACATTTCAGCCTATTCCGAAGGCTGCGCTACGGCGCTGACATTTTCCCGGGCAGTTCACTGCTGTCCACATGTTTTTCGCACACCAAGCCACCACGCATGCAAGCACTTTACTACTCAACCAGGTAAATGCTATTCGAATTTTTATTTCTTGCTAATTTCATATGCATCAGCCCTCTCACTGCTGTTTTCTTCTTCTCCTTCTGTTTCCTGTTATCTGCATCTATCAATTTTGACCTTTTCCACCACAACAATTATTGGTATGTTATTTACTTTATTCATTGAATTATTGTCGATACATTAATTTTGGAATATTATGATATGACACATGTACAATTAGCAGACTTGCCCTGAAGAAGGATATATGAATCCGAAATGCATTGGCAAATGTTTTTGTCTGACATGAGATGTTAAGTGGCTTTTCCTTCCTCGCTAAGGAAATATTGGTAACGCCTCACACCACGAGGCAGATTACTATGTCTTCACGCAACTATTTGTTGATAAAAACTCTCTTTTTTTGAAAAATCAATGGACTAACGTGGTTATTATATGTGAACATATAATTTCGGAAATACATTAAACATTTGATGAATTTGCATTATCAATGTACCCGGTTGGGTTTTCTGGAGAGCAGTTGAGTGACCCAGTTGTGTACTTGGTCTTTTGCTTTTTTAGTTGAGTTTAGATTTGGGTGTCTCCTCATTTATCTCAGCTGGCTCCCTCTTACAATTTTTGGACAAGAAATTACATAAGAAACTAATTTTCTAAAAAATCAGTATCTGAGTAAAGATTACAAAGTGGTGCCCACTTCTTTGCTGCTATTCGCTCTTTTGTTCCCCATTTTTGGCGAGACACATCACAGTGGAGGCACACGTTTTCTTTAACATCACCAAGATTTAGACTACATTACTATGTCATATGAAGATATAGAAGGATTATCGAATAAATGCGCAGAAACCTTAGGGTTTTCACCTGAGGAAGCAAACGCCATTTTGAAACTAATCAGTGATACATCAATTGGCACACATGGGACTACACCTAAAGATCCTGCGAAACAGATCAGACAGCTAGAATACTTAATACGTAAAGAAATCAACAGAAAATTACATGCAATTACATTAGGACGCTACTTCAAGAACCAACGTATTCCTAGAGGCCTACGTATACAACTTCGGCCAACCTTGTGCAAGGAAAATAAGGAGTTTGTCCGTAAATGGGAAGCTATTTTAAACAAATGTTCATTGGATCTGATTCTGTTAACCATCCAAGAACTTTCCAAGAACTTGATGACATTAAAGACAGAGATTGAAGATATCGAGAAAGAACTAACCGCTTCATTAGGAAAAGAAGAATACGATACTATCTTGCTAGATGTCAACACTAAGCTTGAAGACTACAAAGCAGAACTAGAACAGAAAAAAGTCAAAAAATTTAAACGTGATACCTACGATTACATTAATGATGAGGTATATACATGGATGGAACGGTATAGTTCTGTAACACCTAAGAAACCATTTAAATACACGTCAGATAATACCAGCAGCTCCGATTCGGAAGCTCAGAGAGAATCTGAAACTTCCACAGAACGAACCACGGAAGAGCTTAATACAGCTAGCGGCTCCACAACACAAGCACCTTCCTCTTTGCCTTTTTTAGGCGCCCGCCCAAAAGAACGCGCAGGGGGAGGAGGAAATCAAAAAAACAGACCACAAACCAGATTTCAACTAAGGAAAACTTAGTGATCAACATATCTAGCCGACCACTGACAGGAGCAGAGGAAGACATATTACAAAAAGGTTTGAGTTTTGTACCCACTTACGGTACTACTCTTTTCAACACAAAAATTGAGCTCTATAAATTCGTTAGAAAATTGAAATTGAAGGTCTTCTTCGAAGAACTTGAAGTCCAAGAAAAACCACCCATTGGTCCAGATTTTCAAGAATTTAGAGAAAAGAGTGGCTTTGTGCCACCCATTACTGTTCCTTCCATCGATATTTTTCAGAAACTAGTTACTCGTGACTTGGAGAGAATTAGCTATAAGAATCCTCCCCATAAGAATCTGAAACCTCACGAAATGAGACTCATTAGAGACCTGTATGGCGATAAGAAAATAACCATTCGCCCAGCGGACAAAGGTGGAGCGTTAGTTATCCAAAAAACGGTGGACTATGATGCAGAATGTAACAGGCAACTTCAGGACAGGTCAATTTATGCCACCCTGGACCGTGATCCTACCGTTACGATTAAACAAAATCTCAAGACTCTACTAGATAAGGCCTTCGAACTAGAGTGGATAAACGAACACACCCAGAAGTTTTTGCTTAAAGCTCATCCAAGGATACCAAACTTCTATACTTTACCCAAAATTCACAAGCATCCCATCAACCCGCCAGGAAGACCAATTGTGGCTGGCATGGAAAGTATTAATCAACCACTGGGCGTCTACGTTGATTTTTTTCTACAACCTTTAATTCAGGAAACATCTACATATACTCGCGACACCACCCACTTTTTACAGAAACTCAACTCCATTATTCCTGAACAAGGGGATTGGCTGTTTACTATAGATGTTAGAAGCCTCTACACATCTATACCACATGATTTAGGATTAGAAGCTGTGGAATGGCTACTGCTACAAGCACCTGATATACGAGCACAAAAGGAGTTTCTATTAGCCCTCTTACAATTCATATCAGAAAATTCCTACTTTCAGTACCGTAATCAGTTCTATTTACAAACCTCTGGAACATCTATGGGGGCAACAATGGCACCCTCATACGCCAACAGTTTCATGTATAAATTTGAAACTGATAATGTGCTGAGTAATCAACGTTGGAAAAATGACATTCGCCTATGGACTCGCTACATCGATGATATCTTTGGAGTGTGGAGGGGCACCAAGACGGCCTTTGACACCTTCTTTGAATATCTCAATAGTATTGATCAACGCATCCAATTCACTAGAGAGGTTTCACAGGATACGATTACCTTTTTGGATATCTGCATTAAGAGAGAGTCTACATCTTACAGTACCTCAATCTTCCGGAAACCGACAGATCGTAACAATCTGTTACATCGCTTAAGTTTTCACCAACCCAGTTTACTCAAGAACCTTCCATACAGTCAACTGCTTAGGGTTAAGAAGATTGTTAGCGATCCCGAAGATTGTGCAGTCCAACAACAGATTATGAAAGAGAAATTTCTAGCCCGAGGCTACAAACAAACAGAACTCGACATAGCATCAAATAGGGTCAGTACCCTGACACGAGAAACTTTGTTATCTACCCAAAATCCCAGAAATAAGAAAGAATTAAAAACACCGGTATTTGTTTCTAAATTTTCAACTCAGAGTAACAGGATTAAGAAAACTATTAGTAAGCACTGGGGGATTTTGAAGAATGATGTCCGAGTACAAAATTTATTCACTGAATTACCGGTATTTGCCTATCAACGTAGCAGGAACTTGAGGGATGAACTGGTATATACTAGACCCTCCTTGAAAGAATCTGCAACCCAACGCACTGGGACATACCCTTGCCTCCACTGTACCAATTGTAATTCAGTAATTAAAGGAGACTCTATCAACCATCCCAGAACAGGGAAAAAGATTCCGCTCAAGAACTATGGCACTTGTGATAGCACCAATATAATCTACGGCATCAAATGCCCGTGTGGTAAATTCTACGTGGGACAATCCACAAGAATGGCTAAAGTGAGGTGGAATGAGCATCGCTCATGCATCCGGACTGCTAACACCAATTCTGCTGTAGCCCGCCACTGGATGGAGAATGGTCATAATTTGACCCAAATCAGATTTGTGATCTTGGAGGTACTGACTAAGAATAATCCTCACGAAGATTTGAACCAGCGGTTGAACCGAAGAGAGACATTTTGGATCGACAAACTTGGGAGTTTGGTTCCCCATGGAATGAACGAGGAGATCAATTATCACTGTTTTTTATAATTTTGCCTTTTCTATGGACATGTTTCTAGCTACGATATACTGTGAATTACTTTATAGACATGTTTCTAACTATTATATACTGTGAATTTCCATATGACTGATCTATTTGTGTCCTCCCCGCTACGTCTCCTGGACAATTGTCTGGGACCCAAGGTGGCGTTGTTTTGCGCCACCATAGCAGTGGGGAGGCTTGCACCATCAGTGTTACTCCCTTTGGTGTCGCCACTGTTCGACACTGCATTTTGTATGTCGTTTGTAATTTCAGAATGTAATTCTACATCCATGTGTTACTAATATTATGTATACTGTGCTTAATATATTTAGCAGCCCGCCTCTGGGTTGGACACCATTTTAATTACCATCTCACTTTCATACCTTTGGCTACTGCTTGTCTTTACTCTTCTTTACTTTGTCAGTATTTCTTCTATTTCCATGTCTTTCATTATTGATAATTCTGAGTCACCATTATTCCGTGATTACCTTTTGGTAGAATGTAAATTGTTTTTTGACTTTGCACTCCCTTCCGGAGATCCACATACGGCCTGTCATCCCTACCCGCGAGTCCTTCGGGAACGCGGTCACGTGGTAGATTCAAGAGGCGTTGTCCTGACAACGCGCCGATGCGAGTATCGCAGTTTCAAGTGAGCTAGCGAGAGGAACAGTTCTACCGCTCGCTGGTCACACGGTAAGCCTTCTTAAAGATTTATCTATACTGATCGTACCTGTCTGCTTCCATAGCTTATGGTACTTTCATTACATTTCAGCCTATTCCGAAGGCTGCGCTACGGCGCTGACATTTTCCCGGGCAGTTCACTGCTGTCCACATGTTTTTCGCACACCAAGCCACCACGCATGCAAGCACTTTACTACTTAACCAGGTAAATGCTATTCGAATTTTTATTTCTTGCTAATTTCATATGCATCAGCCCTCTCACTGCTGTTTTCTTCTTCTTCTGTTTCCTGTTATCCGCATCTATCAATTTTGACCTTTTCCACCACAACAATTATTGGTATGTTATTTACTTTATTCATTTAATTATTGTCGATACATTAATTTTGGAATATTATGATATGACACATGTACAATTAGCAGACTTGCCCTGAAGAAGGATATATGAATCCGAAATGCATTGGCAAATGTTTTTGTCTGACATGAGATGTTAAGTGGCTTTTCCTTCCTCGCTAAGGAAATATTGGTAACGCCTCACACCACGAGGCAGATTACTATGTCTTCACGCAACTATTTGTTGATAAAAACTCTCTTTTTTTGAAAAATCAATGGACTAACGTGGTTATTATATGTGAACATATAATTTCGGAAATACATTAAACATTTGATGAATTTGCATTATCAATGTACCCGGTTGGGTTTTCTGGAGAGCAGTTGAGTGTAGTAGCCTTAGTACAGAATGTTAGAGAAGAATGGGATGTAGTAGCCTTAGTACAGAATTTGGAGAAGAATGGGATGTGTTAGCCTTAGTACAAAATGTTAGAAAAGAATGGGGTGTAGTAGCCTTAGTACATAATGTTAGAGAAGAATAGGATGTAGTAGCCTTAGTACAGAATGTTAGAGAAGAATGGGATGTAGTAGCCTTAGTACAGCTAGAGAAGAATGGGATGTAGTAGCCTTAGTTCAGCATGTTAGAGAAGAATGGGATGTAGTCGCCTTAGTACAGAATGTTAGAGAAGAATGGGATGTAGCAGCCTTAGTACAGAATGTTAGAGAAGAATGGGATGTAGCTGCCTTAGTACAGAATGTTAGAGAAGAATGGGATGTAGTAGAGTTAGTACAGAAAGTTAGAGAAGAATGGGATGTAGTCACCTTAGTACAGAATGTTAGAGAAGAATGGGATGTAGTAGCCTTAGTACAGAAAGTTGGAGAAGAATGGGATGTAGTAGCCTTAGTACAGAAAGTTAGAGAAGAATGGGATGTAGTCACCTTAGTACAGAATGTTAGAGAAGAATGGGATGTAGTAGAGTTAGTACAGAATATTAGCGCAGAATGTTGAGAAGAACGGATTGTAGTAGCCTTAGTACAGAATGTTAAAGAAGAATGGGATGTAGTAACCTTGGGACAGAATGTTAGCACAGAATGTTAGGGAAGAATGGGATGTAGTAGCCTTAGCACAGAATGTTAGAGAAGAATGGGATGTAGTCGCCTTAGTACAGAATGTTAGAGAAGAATGGGATGTAGCAGCCTTAGTACAGAATGTTAGAGAAGAATGGGATGTAGCCGCCTTAGTACAGAATGTTAGAGAAGAATGGAAGGTAGTAGCCTCAGTACAGAATGTTAGAGAAGAATGCGATGTAGTCGCCTTTGTACAGAATATTAGATAAGAATGGAATGTAGTCGCCTTAGTACAGAATGTTAGAGAAGAATGGGATGTAGTAGCCTTAGTACAGAATGTTAGTGCAGAATGTTAGAGAAGAACAGGATGTAGCAGCCTTAGTACAGAATGTTAGAGAAGAATGGGATTTAGAAGCCTTAGTACAGAATGTTACAGAAGAACGGGATGTAGTAGCCTTAGTACCGGATGTTAGAGAAGAAATGGATTTAGTAGCCTCAGTACAGAATGTTAGAGAAGAATGTGATGTAGTCGCCTTTGTACAGAATATTAGATAAGAATGGAATGTAGTAGCCTTAGTACAGAATGTTAGAGAAGAATGGGATGTAGTAGCCTTAGTAAAGAATGTTAGTGCAGAATGTTAGAGAAGAACAGGATGTAGCAGCCTTAGTACAGAATGTTAGAGAAGAATGGGATGTAGTAGCCTTAGTACCGGATGTTAGAGAAAAAATTGATTTAGTAGCCTCAGTACAGAATGTTAGAGAAGAATGTGATGTAGTCGCCTTTGTACAGAATATTAGATAAGAATGGAATGTAGTTGCCTTAGTACAGAATGTTACATAAGAATGGAATGTGATAGCCTTAGTACAGAATGTTAGTGCAGAATGTTAGAGAAGAACAGGAGATAGCAGCCTCAGTACAGAATGTTAGAGAAGAATGCGATGTAGTCGCCTTTGTACAGAATATTAGATAAGAATGGAATGTAGTTGCCTTAGTACAGAATGTTACATAAGAATGGAATGTGATAGCCTTAGTACAGAATGTTAGTGCAGAATGTTAGAGAAGAACAGGATTTAGCAGCCTTAGTACAGAATGTTAGAGAAGAATGGGATGTAGTAGCCTTAGTACCGGATGTTAGAGAAAAAATTGATTTAGTAGCCTCAGTACAGAATGTTAGAGAAGAATGTGATGTAGTCGCCTTTGTACAGAATATTAGATAAGAATGGAATGTAGTAGCCTTAGTACTGAATGGTAGAGAAGAATGGGATGTAGTAGCCTTAGTACAGAATGTTAGAGAATAATGGGATGTAGTTGCCTTAGTACAGAATGTTAGAGAAGAATGGGATGTAGTAGCCTTAGTACAGAATGTTAGAGAAGATTGAGATGTAGTCACCTTAGTACAGAATGTTAGATAAGAATGGAATGTAGTAGCCTTAGCACAGAATGTTAGAGACGAATGGGATGTAGTAACATTAGTACAGAATGTTAGAGCAGAATGGGATGTAGTAGCCTTAGTACAGAATGTTAGAGAAGAATGGGATGTAGTAGCCTTAGTACAGAAAGTTAGAGAA
Organism: Ambystoma mexicanum; assembly: GCF_040938575.1. Classification (NCBI taxonomy): domain Eukaryota; kingdom Metazoa; phylum Chordata; class Amphibia; order Caudata; family Ambystomatidae; genus Ambystoma; species Ambystoma mexicanum. Next base: position 869,230,259 of record NC_090926.1, read on the forward strand.
GAATGGGTTGTAGTAGCCTTAGTACAGATAGAGTAGAATAGGATGTAGTAGTCTTAGTACAGAATGTTAGAGAAGAATGGGATGTAGCCGCCTTAGTACAGAGTGTTAGAGAAGAATGGGATGTATTAGCCTTAGTACAGAATGTTAGCGCAGAATGTTAGAGAAGAATGGGATGTGGTAGCCTTAGTACAGAATGTTAGAGAAGAATGCGATCTAGTCGCCTTAGTACAGAATATTAGAGAAGAATGGGATGTAGTAGCCTTAGTACAGAATGTTAGAGAAGAATGCGATATAGTAGCCTTTGTACAGAATATTAGATAAGAATGGAATGTAGTCGCCTTAGTACAGAATGTTAGAGAAGAATGGGATGTAGTAGCCTTAGTACAGAATGTTAGTGCAGAATGTTAGAGAAGAACAGGATGTAGCAGCCTTAGTACAGAATGTTAGAGAAGAATGGGATGTAGTAGCCTTAGAACAGAATGTTACAGAAGAACGGGATGTAATAGACTTAGTACCGGATGTTAGAGAAGAAATGGATTTAGTAGCCTCAGTACAGAATGTTAGAGAAGAATGTGATGTAGTCGCCTTTGTACAGAATATTAGATAAGAATGGAACGTAGTAGCCTTAGTACAGAATGTTAGAGAAGAATGGGATGTAGTAGCCTTAGTAAAGAATGTTAGAGATGAATGGGAGATAGTAGCCTCAGTACAGAATGTTAGAGAAGAATACGATGTAGTCGCCTTTGTACAGAATATTAGATAAGAATGGAATGTAGTTGCCTTAGTACAGAATGTTACATAAGAATGGAATGTGATAGCCTTAGTACAGAATGTTAGTGCATAATGTTAGAGAAGAACAGGATGTCGCAGCCTTAGTACAGAATGTTAGAGAAGAATGGGATGTAGTAGCCTTAGTACAGAATGTTACAGAAGAACGGGATGTAGTAGACTTACTACCGGATGTTAGAGAAAAAATGGATTTAGTAGCCTCCGTACAGAATGTTAGAGAAGAATGCGATGTAGTCGCCTTTGTACAGAATATTAGATAAGAATGGAATGTAGTAGCCTTAGTACAGAATGTTAGAGAAGAATGGGATGTAGTAGCCTTAGTACAGAATGTTAGAGAATAATGGGATGTAGTTGCCTTAGTACAGAATGTTAGAGAAGAATGGGATGCAGTAGCCTTAGTACAGAATGTTAGAGAAGAATGGGATGTAGTAGCCTTAGTACAGAATGTTAGAGAAGATTGAGATGTAGTCACCTTAGTACAGAATGTTAGATAAGAATGGAATGTAGTAGCCTTAGCACAGAATGTTAGAGACGGATGGGATGTAGTAACATTAGTACAGAATGTTAGAGCAGACTGGGATGTAGTAGCCTTAGTACAGAATGTTAGAGAAGAATGGGATGTAGTAGCCTTAGTATAGAAAGTTAGAGAAGAATGGGTTGTAGTAGCCTTAGTACAGATAGAGTAGAATAGGATGTAGTAGACTTAGTACAGAATGTTAGCGCAGAATGTTAGATAAGAACGGGATGTGGTAGCCTTAGTACAGAATGTTAAAGAAGAATGGGATGTAGTAGTATTAGTACAGAATGTTAGAGAAGAAGGGGATGTAGTAACCTTGGTACAGAATGTTATCACAGAATGTTAGGGAAGAATGGGATGTAGTAGCCTTAGCACAGAATGTTAGAGAAGAATGGGATGCAGTAGCTTTAGTTCAGAAAGATATTGGAGAATGGGATGTAGTAGCCTTAGGGCAGACTGTTAGTGAAGAATGGGGTGTAGTAGCCTTAGTACAGAATGTTAGAGATGAATGGGAGAGAGTAGCCTCAGTACAGAGTATTAGAGAAGAATGCGATGTAGTCGCCTTTGAACAGAATACTAGATAAGAATGGAATGTAGTTGCCTTAGTACAGAATGTTACATAAGAATGGAATGTGATAGCCTTAGTACAGAATGTTAGTGCAGAATGTTAGAGAAGAACAGGATGTAGCAGCCTTAGTAAAGAATGTTAGAAAAGAATGGGGTGTAGTAGCCTTAGTATATAATGTTAGATAAGAATAGGATGTAGTAGCCTTAGTACAGAATGTTCGAGAAGAATGGGATGTAGTAGCCTTAGTACAGATAGAGAAGAATGGGATGTAGTAGCCTTAGTACAGCATGTTAGAGAAGAATGGGATGTAGTCGCCTTAGTACAGAATGTTAGAGAAGAATGGGATGTAGCAGCCTTAGTACATAATGTTAGAGAAGAATGGGATGTAGTAGCCTTGGTACAGAATGTTAGAGAAGAATGAGATGTAGTCGCCTTAGTACAGAATGTTACATAAGAATGGAATGTAGTAGCCTTAGTACAGAATGTTAGATAATACTGGGATATAGTAGCCTTAATATAGAATGTTAGAGACTATTGGGATGTAGTAGCCTTAGTACAGAATGTTAGTGCAGAATGTGAGAGAAGAACGGGATGTAGCAGCCTTAGTACAGAATGTTAGAGAAGAATGGCACATAGTAGCTTTAGTACAGAATGTTAGAGAAGAATGGGATGTAGTAGCCTTAGTACAGAATGTTAGAGAAGAATGGGATGTAGTAGCCTTAGTACAGAATGTTAGTGCAGAATGTTAGAGAAGAATGGGATGTAGTAGCCTTAGTACAGAAAGTTGGAGAAGAATGGGATGTAGTAGCCTTAGTACAGAAAGTTAGAGAAGAATGGGATGTAGTCACCTTAGTACAGAATGTTAGAGAAGAATGCGATGTAGTCGCCTTTGTACAGAATATTAGATAAGAATGGAATGTAGTAGCCTTAGTACAGAATGTTAGAGAAGAATGGGATGCAGTAGTCTTAGTACAGAATGTTAGAGAAGAATGGGATGTAGTAGCCTTAGTACAGAATTTGGAGAAGAATGGGATGTGTTAGCCTTAGTACAGAATGTTAGAAAAGAATGGGGTGTAGTAGCCTTAGTACATAATGTTAGAGAAGAATAGGATGTAGTAGCCTTAGTACAGAATGTTAGAGAAGAATGGGATGTAGTAGCCTTAGTACAGATAGAGAAGAATGGGATGTAGTAGCCTTAGTACAGCATGTTAGAGAAGAATGGGATGTAGTCGCCTTAGTACAGAATGTTAGAGAAGAATGGGATGTAGCAGCCTTAGTACAGAATGTTAGAGAATAATGGGATGTAACCGCCTTAGTACAGAATGTTAGAGAAGAATGGGATGTAGTAGCCTTAGTACAGAATGTTAGTGCAGAATGTTAGAGAAGAACAGGATGTAGCAGCCTTAGTACAGATAGAGAAGAATGGGATGTAGTAGAGTTAGTACAGAAAGTTAGAGAAGAATGGGATGTAGTAGCCTCAGTACAGAATGTTAGAGAAGAATGCGATGTAGTCGCCTTTGTACAGAATATTAGATAAGAATGGAATGTAGTAGCCTTAGTACAGAATGTTAGAGAAGAATGGGATGTAGTAGCCTTAGTACAGAATGTTAGTGCAGAATGTTAGAGAAGAACAGGATGTAGCAGCCTTAGTACAGATAGAGAAGAATGGGATGTAGTAGCCTTAGTACAGATAGAGAAGAATGGGATGTAGTAGCCTTAGTACAGCATGTTAGAGAAGAATGGGATGTAGTCGCCTTAGTACAGAATGTTAGAGAAGAATGGGATGTAGCAGCCTTAGTACAGAATGTTAGAGAAGAATGGGATGTAGCCGCCTTAGTACAGAATGTTAGAGAAGAATGGGATATAGTAGAGTTAGTACAGAATGTTAAAGAAGAATGGGATCTGTTAGCCTTAGTACAGAAAGATATTGGAGAATGGGATGTAGTAGCCTTAGTGCAGACTGTTAGTGAAGAATGGGGTGTAGTAGCCTTAGCACAGAATGTTAGAGAAGAATGGGATGTAGTAGCCTTACTACAGAATTTGGAGAGGAATGGGATGTGTTAGCCTTAGTACAGAATGTTAGAAAAGAATGGGGTGTAGTAGCCTTAGTACATAATGTTAGAGAAGAATAGGATGTAGTAGCCTTAGTACAGAATGTTAGAGAAGAATGGGATGTAGTAGCCTTAGTACAGATAGAGAAGAATGGGATGTAGTAGCCTTAGTACAGCATGTTAGAGAAGAATGGGATGTAGTCGCCTTAGTACAGAATGTTAGAGAAGAATGGGATGTAGCAGCCTTAGTACAGAATGTTAGAGAAGAATGGGATGTAGCCGCCTTAATACAGAATGTTAGAGAAGAATGGGATGTAGTAGAGTTAGTACAGAAAGTTACAGCAGAAGAATGGGATGTAGTCACCTTAGTACAGAATGTTAGAGAAGAATGGGAAGTAGTAGCCTTAGTACAGAAAGTTGGAGAAGAATGGGATGTAGTAGCCTTAGTACAGAAAGTTAGAGAAGAATGGGATGTAGTCACCTTAGTACAGAATGTAAGAGAAGAATGGGATGTAGTAGAGTTAGTACAGAATATTAGCGCAGAATGTTGAGAAGAACGGATTGTAGTAGCCTTAGTACAGAATGTTAAAGAAGAATGGGATGTAGTAACCTTGGGACAGAATGTTAGCACAGAATGTTAGGGAAGAAGGGGATGTAGTAGCATTAGCACAGAATGTTAGAGAAGAATGGGATGTAGTCGCCTTAGTACAGAATGTTAGAGAAGAATGGGATGTAGCAGCCTTAGTACAGAATGTCAGAGAAGAATGGGATGTAGCCGCCTTAGTACAGAATGTTAGAGAAGAATGGAAGGTAGTAGCCTCAGTACAGAATGTTAGAGAAGAATGCGATGTAGTCGCCTTTGTACAGAATATTAGATAAGAATGGAATGTAGTCGCCTTAGTACAGAATGTTAGAGAAGAATGGAATGTGATAGCCTTAGTACAGAATGTTAGAGATGAATGGGAGATAGTAGCCTCAGTACAGAATGTTAGAGAAGAATGCGATGTAGTCGCCTTTGTACAGAATATTAGATAAGAATGGAATGTAGTTGCATTAGTACAGAATGTTACATAAGAATGGAATGTGATAGCCTTAGTACAGAATGTTAGTGCAGAATGTTAGAGAAGAACAGGATGTAGCAGCCTTAGTACAGAATGTTAGAGAAGAATGGGATGTAGAAGCCTTAGTACAGAATGTTACAGAAGAACGGGATGTAGTAGCCTTAGTACCGGATGTTAGAGAAGAAATGGATTTAGTAGCCTCAGTACAGAATGTTAGAGAAGAATGCGATGTAGTCGCCTTTGTACAGAATATTAGATAAGAATGGAATGTAGTAGCCTTAGTACAGAAAGTTAGAGAAGAATGGGTTGTAGTAGCCTTAGTAAAGAATGTTAGAGATGAATGGGAGATAGTAGCCTCAGTACAGAATGTTAGAGAAGAATGCGATGTAGTCGCCTTTGTACAGAATATTAGATAACAATGGAATGTAGTTGCCTTAGTACAGAATGTTACATAAGAATGGAATGTGATAGCCTTAGTACAGAATGTTAGTGCAGAATGTTAGAGAAGAACAGGATGTAGCAGCCTTAGTACAGAATGTTAGAGAAGAATGGGATGTAGTAGCCTTAGTACAGAATGTTACAGAAGAACGGGATGTAGTAGCCTTAGTACCGGATGTTAGAGAAAAAATGGATTTAGTAGCCTCAGTACAGAATATTAGAGAAGAATGTGATGTAGTCGCCTTTGTACAGAATATTAGATAAGGATGGAATGTAGTAGCCTTAGTACAGAATGGTAGAGAAGAATGGGATGTAGTAGCCTTAGTACAGAATGTTAGAGAATAATGGGATGTAGTTGCCTTAGTGCAGAATGTTAGAGAAGAATGGGATGTAGTAGCCTTAGTACAGAATGTTAGAGAAGAATGGGATGTAGTAGCCTTAGTACAGAATGTTAGAGAAGATTGAGATGTAGTCACCTTAGTACAGAATGTTAGATAAGAATGGAATGTAGTAGCCGCAGCACAGAATGTTAGAGACGAATGGGATGTAGTAACATTAGTACAGAATGTTAGAGCAGAATGGGATGTAGTAGCCTTAGTACAGAATGTTAGAGAAGAATGGGATGTAGCCGCCTTAGTACAGAAAGTTAGAGAAGAATGGGATGTATTAGCCTTAGTACAGAATGTTAGCGCAGAATGTTAGAGAAGAACGGGATGTGGTAGCCTTAGTACAGAATGTTAAAGAAGAATGGGATCTAGTAGAGTTAGTACAGAATGTTAAAGAAGAATGGGATCTGTTAGCCTCAGTACAGAAAGATATTGGAGAATGGGATGTAGTAGCCTTAGTGCAGACTGTTAGTGAAGAATGGGGTGTAGTAGCCTTAGTACAGAATGTTAGAGAAGAATGGGATGTAGTAGCCTTAGTACAGAATTTGGAGAAGAATGGGATGTGTTAGCCTTAGTACAAAATGTTAGAAAAGAATGGGGTGTAGTAGCCTTAGTACATAATGTTAGAGAAGAATAGGATGTAGTAGCCTTAGTACAGAATGTTAGAGAAGAATGGGATGTAGTAGCCTTAGTACAGCTAGAGAAGAATGGGATGTAGTAGCCTTAGTTCAGCATGTTAGAGAAGAATGGGATGTAGTCGCCTTAGTACAGAATGTTAGAGAAGAATGGGATGTAGCAGCCTTAGTACAGAATGTTAGAGAAGAATGGGATGTAGCCGCCTTAGTACAGAATGTTAGAGAAGAATGGGATGTAGTAGAGTTAGTACAGAAAGTTAGAGAAGAATGGGATGTAGTCACCTTAGTACAGAATGTTAGAGAAGAATGGGATGTAGTAGCCTTAGTACAGAAAGTTGGAGAAGAATGGGATGTAGTAGCCTTAGTACAGAAAGTTAGAGAAGAATGGGATGTAGTCACCTTAGTACAGAATGTTAGAGAAGAATGGGATGTAGTAGAGTTAGTACAGAATATTAGTGCAGAATGTTGAGAAGAACGGATTGTAGTAGCCTTAGTACAGAATGTTAAAGAAGAATGGGATGTAGTAACCTTGGGACAGAATGTTAGCACAGAATGTTAGGGAAGAATGGGATGTAGTAGCCTTAGCACAGAATGTTAGAGAAGAATGGGATGTAGTCGCCTTAGTACAGAATGTTAGAGAAGAATGGGATGTAGCAGCCTTAGTAGTTTAGTTTAGTTTAGTTTATTTATTTGTACCGCGCGTCGAACCCTGGGGTAACTGGGCGCCGGAGACTTAGAAACAGTTACAACATGGTAAAAATATACAATACAGACTGTGATAAAACAACAATAGGTGTAGCAGACCGGGTTACAGGTGGTCAACAGAGACATGCGGAGAGGAAGTACATTAAGCAGCGTTTTTGTTGGAAAGCCATGTTTTTGTTTTGGCTCTAAAAGTCCAAAATGAGGGTTCTGCTCTAAGGTTTGGTGGCAAAGCGTTCCATAGTTTGGCGGCCAGGACCGGGAAGCTGGCGCCACCTGCTTTTTTTAGGGAGAATTTAGGAACGGAAAGGCAATGTGAGTATGGCGTTCTAGTTGGTCTAGTTGAGGTGTGATTGTGGAACTTGTCTGCCAGGTATTTTGGTGCATCATTGGAGCGGCATTTATGGACGATGACGAGGGATCTGAGAGTGATTCTGTCTCGTACCGGGAGCCAGTGAGCATCTTGTCTGATGCTGGAGATGTGGCCGTTTCGTGGGATACTGAGGGCGGCTCTGATGGCATTATTTTGAAGCACCTGTAGTTTGTTCAGGTTGCGTTCTGAAGAGCCGAGAAAGAGGGTATTGCAGTAGTCAATTTTTGAGAGCACTAACGCTCTGGCTAGTGTAATGCAGCTGGAGGGTGATAGGAAAGGTTTGCATGCGTTGATGAGCTTATTGGTGTAAGCTGTGGATGAGGCAGTGGCGTTCACCTGTCTTTTGAGTGAGAGAGTAGAGTCTAGATAAACCCCAAGGGTTTTAATTTCTTTGGCTACTGTGATTAGGTTACCGTCTATGTTGAAGGACGCGTAACGGGGGTCTAGTTTGTTTAGCCGTGGTTGGGAGCCGACAAGAAGGAGCTCAGTTTTCTCATCGTTGAGGCATAGACCGTGCTCTGCCATCCAGGCTTGGATCTCCAAGTAAAGGTTGTTGATTCTGGTGGAGTCCTCATCGTAGCACCCCGATAGGGTGATGAGAACCTGGGTATCGTCAGCATAGTTTGTGTATGTGACACCTAGGTTATCTAGGCGGTCAAACAATAGCTTAGTGAAGATATTGTATAGGGTCGGCGAGACGCACGAGCCTTGAGGAACGCCGCAGGTAATGGGGACAGGGAGTGCTGATGCCCCCGGGGAGAAGACCCGGGTGGTTCGGTTGGCTAGGAAGGACTGGATCCAGGCAGTCGCCTGATTAGAGAAGGCCGCTGAGGTCATCAGATGTTCCGTGAGGATCTGATGGTCGACGAGGTCGAAGGCAGCTGATAGATCTAGCAGTAGGAGAATGGCTAGATTACCCTTGTCCTTTGCCTCGTCCATCTGGATTTTTAGGTCCAGTAGGGCTGACTCTGTTCCATGCCTTGGCCTGAAGCCGGATTGTCTGAGACCCAGGAGGTTGTTGTCTTCCAGGTGCTTCTGTATTTGCAGGTAGGCCACTCTGTCTAAGATCTTTAGGATGTAGGGAACGGTGGTGATTGGCCTGTAATTAGTTGGGGTATTGGGGTCTAGATTAGGTTTTTTTAGAAGTGGCATGACCCAGGCCTCCTTGAGGCTGCTAGGCACTGAGCTTGATTTGAAGGATGCGTTGATGAGGGCTGTTATGAAGGGGGCCAGAGTGTTGGCGCCTTCTTGGATGATGGGAGCTGGGCATGAGTCCCCTTGGCATCTAGAGGGCTTGAGGCCTTTAATGATGCTTTCTACTTCTTTAGTGGAAACTGGTGAGAAGGAGAAGGGGGGGCAAGTGGACGTTTGAGGGGTGGTTGACGGTGGATGGTTTGTTTTTTTGGCTAGGTTGAGCTTTTTCTGTCCGATTTTGGATTGTAACATGGTGATTTTGTCTGCTAGGGCTTTTTGAATCCTCTCACACCAATCTGCATCTTTCACGCAGGTTTCAGCAAGTGTGGGGGGGGATTCGAGTTCCCTGAGGATGTTGAAAAGCTCTTTTGTTTTGGATTTGGCGCTCTCAATTCTGTTATCATATGTCTCTTTTTTGGCCTTGAGGATAGCAGTTTTGTAGGTGGTGGCAGCTATCGAGAGTTGAGTTTTGTTGGCGAGGTTGGGCGTTTTTCTCCAGGTGGCTTCTGCGGCTCGTTTGGAGTTTCGGAGGATTTTTAGCTCTGGTGTGAACCATTTGTTCATATGGGCTGCCGGTTTGGCTTTGGTGGGTTTGAGAGGAGCGATGGTGTCTACTGCTGATTCTATCGTTTTGTTGTAGAGGTCAGCAAGTTTCTCCGCATCTAGGTTGGCGTAGTTTGTAGGGGTACAGATATTGTTTATAAGTGGGCGGAGGTTCTGTAAGGTAATGTTGCGGTTGTTTCTGGTGAGGGTTTGGGGGACGGAAGGGGTTGGAGTGTTTGGTTGTGATTTCCCTTGGATGGAGAAGGAGATGGCGTGGTGGTCAGACCATGCAATTTGCTCGTTTTTTGTGATGGACGTAGAGCAGTTGAGATCCGCTAGCCAGTCCAAGGTCCTGCCTTTGTTGTGGGTAGGGTCTGTGATTCTGAGCTTGAACCCTAGTTGGGAGATTGTGCTTTCCAGGGAGAGCGCATTGGTATCGTTTGGGTCGCCGAGACCGAGGTTGAGGTCACCAAGTAGGATAGTTTGAGATCCTGTTTTGGTGTTGGTGGTCAAGAGGTCAGATATCTCTTCCTCAAATGTGGTGATGGGGCCTGGAGGTCTGTAAAGGAGGTGCAATAGTATGGTTTGTGTAGCAGAGAGTTGGAGCTTTGCTGACAGAAGTTCTGCAGATCGGAAGCTGGGCGGAGGGGTTGATCTAAGTCCAAGGGATGTTTTAGCGATGAAGGCTACTCCTCCTCCTTTACCTATGTCCCGGTCTTTCCTTAGTATTGAATAACCTTCTGGGATGGCGAGGGAAAGGGCTGGGCCTGCTGCTTGGTGCAGCCAGGTTTCCGTGATAGCCAGGAAGTGTAGGTTGTTGACAGAGATGAAGTCTGCGATATCTAGCGCATGGGCGACCAGGGAGCGGGCATTGACGAGGGCGCCCTTGATTAGTGGCTGTTCAGATGTGCTCAAGGGGGCTGTTTGGGTGATGTTCAAAATTTGAGCGGTGTTCGCTTGACTGTGTGTGGGATGAGAGGAGTGTCTTTTGGCGAGTGTCTTGGGGGTTATGAACCGAGAGCCGAGTCTCAGGTTTCTGTCTTGCAATGTGCATGGGTTCCAAGGAGTGGGCGGAGCAGCAAATCGGCGGATCCAATCTATGGGACTGAGGGCGTCAGGCTGGTCAATATGTTGGGCCTCCAAAAAACCCATAGTCGAGGTGTATGAGGGATGTTGGGTTGGGAGTGATTGTGGACGGGGTTTGTGGCGGGTGGTGTTGTTGTGGTGGAGCAGAATACAGAATACAACTAAGAGAATACAATTCTTAGTACAGAATGTTAGAGAAGAATGGGATGTAGCCGCCTTAGTACAGAATGTTAGAGAAGAATGGAAGGTAGTAGCCTCAGTACAGAATGTTAGAGAAGAATGCGATGTAGTCGCCTTTGTACAGAATATTAGATAAGAATGGAATGTAGTCGCCTTAGTACAGAATGTTAGAGAAGAATGGGATGTAGTAGCCTTAGTACAGAATGTTAGTGCAGAATGTTAGAGAAGAACAGGATGTAGCAGCCTTAGTACAGAATGTTAGAGAAGAATGGGATGTAGAAGCCTTAGTACAGAATGTTACAGAAGAACGGGATGTAGTAGCCTTAGTACCGGATGTTAGAGAAGAAATGGATTTAGTAGCCTCAGTACAGAATGTTAGAGAAGAATGCGATGTAGTCGCCTTTGTACAGAATATTAGATAAGAATGGAATGTAGTAGCCTTAGTACAGAATGTTAGAGAAGAATGGGATGTAGTAGCCTTAGTAAAGAATGTTAGTGCAGAATGTTAGAGAAGAACAGGATGTAGCAGCCTTAGTACAGAATGTTAGAGAAGAATGGGATGTAGTAGCCTTAGTACCGGATGTTAGAGAAAAAAATGATTTAGTAGCCTCAGTACAGAATGTTAGAGAAGAATGTGATGTAGTCGCCTTTGTACAGAATATTAGATAAGAATGGAATGTAGTTGCCTTAGTACAGAATGTTACATAAGAATGGAATGTGATAGCCTTAGTACAGAATGTTAGTGCAGAATGTTAGAGAAGAACAGGAGATAGCAGCCTCAGTACAGAATGTTAGAGAAGAATGCGATGTAGTCGCCTTTGTACAGAATATTAGATAAGAATGGAATGTAGTTGCCTTAGTACAGAATGTTAGAGAAGAATGGGATGTAGTAGCCTTAGTACAGAATGTTAGAGAAGAATGGGATGTAGTAGCCTTAGTACAGAATGTTAGAGAAGATTGAGATGTAGTCACCTTAGTACAGAATGTTAGATAAGAATGGAATGTAGTAGCCTTAGCACAGAATGTTAGAGACGAATGGGATGTAGTAACATTAGTACAGAATGTTAGAGCAGAATGGGATGTAGTAGCCTTAGTACAGAATGTTAGAGAAGAATGGGATGTAGTAGCCTTAGTACAGAAAGTTAGAGAAGAATGGGTTGTAGTAGCCTTAGTACAGATAGAGTAGAATAGGATGTAGTAGTCTTAGTACAGAATGTTAGAGAAGAATGGGATGTAGCCGCCTTAGTACAGAGTGTTAGAGAAGAATGGGATGTATTAGCCTTAGTACAGAATGTTAGCGCAGAATGTTAGAGAAGAATGGGATGTGGTAGCCTTAGTACAGAATGTTAGAGAAGAATGCGATCTAGTCGCCTTAGTACAGAATATTAGAGAAGAATGGGATGTAGTAGCCTTAGTACAGAATGTTAGAGAAGAATGCGATATAGTAGCCTTTGTACAGAATATTAGATAAGAATGGAATGTAGTCGCCTTAGTACAGAATGTTAGAGAAGAATGGGATGTAGTAGCCTTAGTACAGAATGTTAGTGCAGAATGTTAGAGAAGAACAGGATGTAGCAGCCTTAGTACAGAATGTTAGAGAAGAATGGGATGTAGTAGCCTTAGAACAGAATGTTACAGAAGAACGGGATGTAATAGACTTAGTACCGGATGTTAGAGAAGAAATGGATTTAGTAGCCTCAGTACAGAATGTTAGAGAAGAATGTGATGTAGTCGCCTTTGTACAGAATATTAGATAAGAATGGAACGTAGTAGCCTTAGTACAGAATGTTAGAGAAGAATGGGATGTAGTAGCCTTAGTAAAGAATGTTAGAGATGAATGGGAGATAGTAGCCTCAGTACAGAATGTTAGAGAAGAATGCGATGTAGTCGCCTTTGTACAGAATATTAGATAAGAATGGAATGTAGTTGCCTTAGTACAGAATGTTACATAAGAATGGAATGTGATAGCCTTAGTACAGAATGTTAGTGCATAATGTTAGAGAAGAACAGGATGTAGCAGCCTTAGTACAGAATGTTAGAGAAGAATGGGATGTAGTAGCCTTAGTACAGAATGTTACAGAAGAACGGGATGTAGTAGACTTACTACCGGATGTTAGAGAAAAAATGGATTTAGTAGCCTCCGTACAGAATGTTAGAGAAGAATGCGATGTAGTCGCCTTTGTACAGAATATTAGATAAGAATGGAATGTAGTAGCCTTAGTACAGAATGTTAGAGAAGAATGGGATGTAGTAGCCTTAGTACAGAATGTTAGAGAATAATGGGATGTAGTTGCCTTAGTACAGAATGTTAGAGAAGAATGGGATGCAGTAGCCTTAGTACAGAATGTTAGAGAAGAATGGGATGTAGTAGCCTTAGTACAGAATGTTAGAGAAGATTGAGATGTAGTCACCTTAGTACAGAATGTTAGATAAGAATGGAATGTAGTAGCCTTAGCACAGAATGTTAGAGACGGATGGGATGTAGTAACATTAGTACAGAATGTTAGAGCAGACTGTGATGTAGTAGCCTTAGTACAGAATGTTAGAGAAGAATGAGATGTAGTAGCCTTAGTATAGAAAGTTAGAGAAGAATGGGTTGTAGTAGCCTTAGTACAGATAGAGTAGAATAGGATGTAGTAGACTTAGTACAGAATGTTAGCGCAGAATGTTAGATAAGAACGGGATGTGGTAGCCTTAGTACATAATGTTAAAGAAGAATGGGATGTAGTAGTATTAGTACAGAATGTTAGAGAAGAAGGGGATGTAGTAACCTTGGTACAGAATGTTATCACAGAATGTTAGGGAAGAATGGGATGTAGTAGCCTTAGCACAGAATGTTAGAGAAGAATGGGATGCAGTAGCTTTAGTTCAGAAAGATATTGGAGAATGGGATGTAGTAGCCTTAGGGCAGACTGTTAGTGAAGAATGGGGTGTAGTAGCCTTAGTACAGAATGTTAGAGATGAATGGGAGAGAGTAGCCTCAGTACAGAATATTAGAGAAGAATGCGATGTAGTCGCCTTTGAACAGAATACTAGATAAGAATGGAATGTAGTTGCCTTAGTACAGAATGTTACATAAGAATGGAATGTGATAGCCTTAGTACAGAATGTTAGTGCAGAATGTTAGAGAAGAACAGGATGTAGCAGCCTTAGTAAAGAATGTTAGAAAAGAATGGGGTGTAGTAGCCTTAGTATATAATGTTAGATAAGAATAGGATGTAGTAGCCTTAGTACAGAATGTTCGAGAAGAATGGGATGTAGTAGCCTTAGTACAGATAGAGAAGAATGGGATGTAGTAGCCTTAGTACAGCATGTTAGAGAAGAATGGGATGTAGTCGCCTTAGTACAGAATGTTAGAGAAGAATGGGATGTAGCAGCCTTAGTACATAATGTTAGAGAAGAATGGGATGTAGTAGCCTTGGTACAGAATGTTAGAGAAGAATGAGATGTAGTCGCCTTAGTACAGAATGTTACATAAGAATGGAATGTAGTAGCCTTAGTACAGAATGTTAGATAATACTGGGATATAGTAGCCTTAATATAGAATGTTAGAGACTATTGGGATGTAGTAGCCTTAGTACAGAATGTTAGTGCAGAATGTGAGAGAAGAACGGGATGTAGCAGCCTTAGTACAGAATGTTAGAGAAGAATGGCACATAGTAGCTTTAGTACAGAATGTTAGAGAAGAATGGGATGTAGTAGCCTTAGTACAGAATGTTAGAGAAGAATGGGATGTAGTAGCCTTAGTACAGAATGTTAGTGCAGAATGTTAGAGAAGAATGGGATGTAGTAGCCTTAGTACAGAAAGTTGGAGAAGAATGGGATGTAGTAGCCTTAGTACAGAATGTTAGAGAAGAATGCGATGTAGTCGCCTTTGTACAGAATATTAGATAAGAATGGAATGTAGTAGCCTTAGTACAGAATGTTAGAGAAGAATGGGATGCAGTAGTCTTAGTACAGAATGTTAGAGAAGAATGGGATGTAGTAGCCTTAGTACAGAATTTGGAGAAGAATGGGATGTGTTAGCCTTAGTACAGAATGTTAGAAAAGAATGGGGTGTAGTAGCCTTAGTACATAATGTTAGAGAAGAATAGGATGTAGTAGCCTTAGTACAGAATGTTAGAGAAGAATGGGATGTAGTAGCCTTAGTACAGATAGAGAAGAATGGGATGTAGTAGCCTTAGTACAGCATGTTAGAGAAGAATGGGATGTAGTCGCCTTAGTACAGAATGTTAGAGAAGAATGGGATGTAGCAGCCTTAGTACAGAATGTTAGAGAATAATGGGATGTAACCGCCTTAGTACAGAATGTTAGAGAAGAATGGGATGTAGTAGAGTTAGTACAGAAAGTTAGAGAAGAATGGGATGTAGTAGCCTCAGTACAGAATGTTAGAGAAGAATGCGATGTAGTCGCCTTTGTACAGAATATTAGATAAGAATGGAATGTAGTAGCCTTAGTACAGAATGTTAGAGAAGAATGGGATGTAGTAGCCTTAGTACAGAATGTTAGTGCAGAATGTTAGAGAAGAACAGGATGTAGCAGCCTTAGTACAGATAGAGAAGAATGGGATGTAGTAGCCTTAGTACAGATAGAGAAGAATGGGATGTAGTAGCCTTAGTACAGCATGTTAGAGAAGAATGGGATGTAGTCGCCTTAGTACAGAATGTTAGAGAAGAATGGGATGTAGCAGCCTTAGTACAGAATGTTAGAGAAGAATGGGATGTAGCCGCCTTAGTACAGAATGTTAGAGAAGAATGGGATATAGTAGAGTTAGTACAGAATGTTAAAGAAGAATGGGATCTGTTAGCCTTAGTACAGAAAGATATTGGAGAATGGGATGTAGTAGCCTTAGTGCAGACTGTTAGTGAAGAATGGGGTGTAGTAGCCTTAGCACAGAATGTTAGAGAAGAATGGGATGTAGTAGCCTTACTACAGAATTTGGAGAAGAATGGGATGTGTTAGCCTTAGTACAGAATGTTAGAAAAGAATGGGGTGTAGTAGCCTTAGTACATAATGTTAGAGAAGAATAGGATGTAGTAGCCTTAGTACAGAATGTTAGAGAAGAATGGGATGTAGTAGCCTTAGTACAGATAGAGAAGAATGGGATGTAGTAGCCTTAGTACAGCATGTTAGAGAAGAATGGGATGTAGTCGCCTTAGTACAGAATGTTAGAGAAGAATGGGATGTAGCAGCCTTAGTACAGAATGTTAGAGAAGAATGGGATGTAGCCGCCTTAGTACAGAATGTTAGAGAAGAATGGGATGTAGTAGAGTTAGTACAGAAAGTTACAGCAGAAGAATGGGATGTAGTCACCTTAGTACAGAATGTTAGAGAAGAATGGGAAGTAGTAGCCTTAGTACAGAAAGTTGGAGAAGAATGGGATGTAGTAGCCTTAGTACAGAAAGTTAGAGAAGAATGGGATGTAGTCACCTTAGTACAGAATGTAAGAGAAGAATGGGATGTAGTAGAGTTAGTACAGAATATTAGCGCAGAATGTTGAGAAGAACCGATTGTAGTAGCCTTAGTACAGAATGTTAAAGAAGAATGGGATGTAGTAACCTTGGGACAGAATGTTAGCACAGAATGTTAGGGAAGAAGGGGATGTAGTGGCATTAGCACAGAATGTTAGAGAAGAATGGGATGTAGTCGCCTTAGTACAGAATGTTAGAGAAGAATGGGATGTAGCAGCCTTAGTACAGAATGTCAGAGAAGAATGGGATGTAGCCGCCTTAGTACAGAATGTTAGAGAAGAATGGAAGGTAGTAGCCTCAGTACAGGATGTTAGAGAAGAATGCGATGTAGTCGCCTTTGTACAGAATATTAGATAAGAATGGAATGTAGTCGCCTTAGTACAGAATGTTAGAGAAGAATGGAATGTGATAGCCTTAGTACAGAATGTTAGAGATGAATGGGAGATAGTAGCCTCAGTACAGAATGTTAGAGAAGAATGCGATGTAGTCGCCTTTGTACAGAATATTAGATAAGAATGGAATGTAGTTGCATTAGTACAGAATGTTACATAAGAATGGAATGTGATAGCCTTAGTACAGAATGTTAGTGCAGAATGTTAGAGAAGAACAGGATGTAGCAGCCTTAGTACAGAATGTTAGAGAAGAATGGGATGTAGAAGCCTTAGTACAGAATGTTACAGAAGAACGGGATGTAGTAGCCTTAGTACCGGATGTTAGAGAAGAAATGGATTTAGTAGCCTCAGTACAGAATGTTAGAGAAGAATGCGATGTAGTCGCCTTTGTACAGAATATTAGATAAGAATGGAATGCAGTAGCCTTAGTACAGAAAGTTAGAGAAGAATGGGTTGTAGTAGCCTTAGTAAAGAATGTTAGAGATGAATGGGAGATAGTAGCCTCAGTACAGAATGTTAGAGAAGAATGCGATGTAGTCGCCTTTGTACAGAATATTAGATAACAATGGAATGTAGTTGCCTTAGTACAGAATGTTACATAAGAATGGAATGTGATAGCCTTAGTACAGAATGTTAGTGCAGAATGTTAGAGAAGAACAGGATGTAGCAGCCTTAGTACAGAATGTTAGAGAAGAATGGGATGTAGTAGCCTTAGTACAGAATGTTACAGAAGAACGGGATGTAGTAGCCTTAGTACCGGATGTTAGAGAAAAAATGGATTTAGTAGCCTCAGTACAGAATATTAGAGAAGAATGTGATGTAGTCGCCTTTGCACAGAATATTAGATAAGGATGGAATGTAGTAGCCTTAGTACAGAATGGTAGAGAAGAATGGGATGTAGTAGCCTTAGTACAGAATGTTAGAGAATAATGGGATGTAGTTGCCTTAGTACAGAATGTTAGAGAAGAATGGGATGTAGTAGCCTTAGTACAGAATGTTAGAGAAGAATGGGATGTAGTAGCCTTAGTACAGAATGTTAGAGAAGATTGAGATGTAGTCACCTTAGTACAGAATGTTAGATAAGAATGGAATGTAGTAGCCTTAGCACAGAATGTTAGAGACGAATGGGATGTAGTAACATTAGTACAGAATGTTAGAGCAGAATGGGATGTAGTAGCCTTAGTACAGAATGTTAGAGAAGAATGGGATTTAGCCGCCTTAGTACAGAAAGTTAGAGAAGAATGGGATGTATTAGCCTTAGTACAGAATGTTAGCGCAGAATGTTAGAGAAGAACGGGATGTGGTAGCCTTAGTACAGAATGTTAAAGAAGAATGGGATGTAGTAGTATTAGTACAGAATGTTAGAGAAGAAGGGGATGTAGTAACCTTGGTACAGAATGTTATTACAGAATGTTAGGGAAGAATGGGATGTAGTAGCCTTAGCACAGAATGTTAGAGAAGAATGGGATGCAGTAGCTTTAGTACAGAAAGATAATGGAGAATGGGATGTAGTAGCCTTAGTGCAGACTGTTAGTGAAGAATGGGGTGTAGTAGGCTTAGTACAGAATGTTAGAGATGAATGGGAGATAGTAGCCTCAGTACAGAATGTTAGAGAAGAATGCGATGTAGTCGCCTTTGTACAGAATATTAGATACGAATGGAATGTAGTTGCATTAGTACAGAATGTTACATAAGAATGGAATGTGATAGCCTTAGTACAGAATGTTAGTGCAGAATGTTAGAGAAGAACAGGATGTAGCAGCCTTAGTAAAGAATGTTAGAAAAGAATGGGGTGTAGTAGCCTTAGTATATAATGTTAGATAAGAATAGGATGTAGTAGCCTTAGTACAGAATGTTCGAGATGAATGGGATGTAGTAGCCTTAGTACAGATAGAGAAGAATGGGATGTAGTAGCCTTAGTACAGCATGTTAGAGAAGAATGGGATGTAGTCGCCTTAGTACAGAATGTTAGAGAAGAATGGGATGTAGCAGCCTTAGTACAGAATGTTAGAGAAGAATGGGATGTAGTAGCCTTGGTACAGAATGTTAGAGAAGAATGAGATGTAGTTGCCTTAGTGCAGAATGTTACATAAGAATGGAATGTAGTAGCCTTAGTACATAATGTTAGATAATACTGGGATATAGTAGCCTTAATATAGAATGTTAGAGACTATTGGGATGTAGTAGCCTTAGTACAGAATGTTAGTGCAGAATGTGAGAGAAGAACGGGATGTAGCAGCCTTAGTACAGAATGTTAGAGAAGAATGCCACGTAGTGGCTTTAGTACAGAATGTTAGAGAAGAATGGGATGTAGTAGCCTCAGTACAGAATGTTAGAGAAGAATGGGATGTAGTAGCCTTAGTACAGAATGTTAGTGCAGAATGTTAGAGAAGAATGGGATGTAGTAGCCTTAGTACAGAAAGTTGGAGAAGAATGGGATGTAGTAGCCTTAGTACAGAAAGTTAGAGAAGAATGGGATGTAGTCACCTTAGTACAGAATGTTAGAGAAGAATGGGATGTAGTAGAGTTAGTACAGAATGTTAGCGCAGAATGTTGAGAAGAACGGATTGTAGTAGCTTTAGTACAGAATGTTAAAGAAGAATGGGATGTAGTAACCTTGGGACAGAATGTTAGCACAGAATGTTAGGGAAGAATGGGATGTAGTAGCCTTAGCACAGAATGTTAGAGAAGAATGGGATGTAGTAGCCTTAGTACAGAATGTTAGAGAAGAATGGGAGGTAGTAGCCTCAGTACAGAATGTTAGAGAAGAATGCGATGTAGTCGCCTTTGTACAGAATATTAGATAAGAATGGAACGTAGTAGCCTTAGTACAGAATGTTAGAGAAGAATGGGATGTAGTAGCCTTAGTACAGAATGTTAGTGCAGAATGTTAGAGAAGAACAGGATGTAGCAGCCTCAGTACAGAATGTTAGAGAAGAATGGGATGTAGTAGCCTTAGTACAGAATGTTACAGAAGAACGGGATGTAGTAGCCTTAGTACCGGATGTTAGAGAAGAAATGGATTTAGTAGCCTCAGTACAGAATGTTAGAGAAGAATGCAATGTAGTCGCCTTTGTACAGAATATTAGATAAGAATGGAATGTATTAGCCTTAGTACAGAATGTTAGAGAAGAATGGGATGTAGTAGCCTTAGTAAAGAATGTTAGAGATGAATGGGAGATAGTAGCCTCATTACAGAATGTTAGAGAAGAATGCGATGTAGTGGCCTTTGTACAGAATATTAGATAATAATGGAATGCAGTTGCTTTAGTACAGAATGTTACATAAGAATGGAATGTGATAGCCTTAGTACAGAATGTTAATGCAGAATGTTAGAGAAGAACAGGATGTAGCAGCCTTAGTACAGAATGTTAGAGAAGAATGGGATGTAGTAGCCTTAGTACAGAATGTTACAGAAGAACGGGATGTAGTAGCCTTAGTACCGGATGTTAGAGAAAATATGGATTTAGTAGCCTCAGTACAGAATGTTAGAGAAGAATGCGATGTAGTCGCCTTTGTACAGAATATTAGATAAGAACGGAATGTAGTAGCCTTAGTTCAGAATGTTAGAGAAGAATGGGATGTAGTAGCCTTAGTACAGAATGTTAGAGAAGATTGAGATGTAGTCACCTTAGTACAGAATGTTAGATAAGAATGGAATGTAGTAGCCTTCGCACAGAATGTTAGAGACGAATGGGATGTACTAACATTAGTACAGAATGTTAGAGCAGAATGGGATGTAGTAGCCTTAGTACAGAATGTTAGAGAAGAATGGGATGTAGTAGCCTTAGTACAGAAAGTTAGAGAAGAATGGGTTGTAGTAGCCTTAGTACAGATAGAGTAGAATAGGATGTAGTAGCCTTATTACAGAATGTTAGAGAAGATTGAGATGTAGTCACCTTAGTACAGAATGTTAGATAAGAATGAAATGTAGTAGCCTTAGCACAGAATGTTAGAGACGGATGGGATGTAGTAACATTAGTAGAGAATGTTAGAGCAGACTGGGATGTAGTAGCCTTAGTACAGAATGTTAGAGAAGAATGGGATGTAGTAGCCTTAGTATAGAAAGTTAGAGAAGAATGGGTTGTAGTAGCCTTAGTACAGATAGAGTAGAATAGGATGTAGTAGACTTAGTACAGAATGTTAGTGCAGAATGTTAGATAAGAACGGGATGTGGTAGCCTTAGTACAGAATGTTAAAGAAGAATGGGATGTAGTAGTATTAGTACAGAATGTTAGAGAAGAAGGAGATGTAGTAACCTTGGTACAGAATGTTATCACAGAATGTTAGGGAAGAATGGGATGTAGTAGCCTTAGCACAGAATGTTAGAGAAGAATGGGATGCAGTAGCTTTAGTTCAGAAAGATATTGGAGAATGGGATGTAGTAGCCTTAGGGCAGACTGTTAGTGAAGAATGGGGTGTAGTAGCCTTAGTACAGAATGTTAGAGATGAATGGGAGATAGTAGCCTCAGTACAGAATATTAGAGAAGAATGCGATGTAGTCGCCTTTGAACAGAATACTAGATAAGAATGGAATGTAGTTGCCTTAGTACAGAATGTTACATAAGAATGGAATGTGATAGCCTTAGTACATAATGTTAGTGCAGAATGTTAGAGAAGAACAGGATGTAGCAGCCTTAGTAAAGAATGTTAGAAAAGAATGGGGTGTAGTAGCCTTAGTATATAATGTTAGATAAGAATAGGATGTAGTAGCCTTAGTACAGAATGTTCGAGAAGAATGGGATGTAGTAGCCTTAGTACAGATAGAGAAGAATGGGATGTAGTAGCCTTAGTACAGCATGTTAGAGAAGAATGGGATGTAGTCGCCTTAGTACAGAATGTTAGAGAAGAATGGGATGTAGCAGCCTTAGTACATAATGTTAGAGAAGAATGGGATGTAGTAGCCTTGGTACAGAATGTTAGAGAAGAATGAGATGTAGTCGCCATAGTACAGAATGTTACATAAGAATGGAATGTAGTAGCCTTAGTACAGAATGTTAGATAATACTGGGATATAGTAGCCTTAATATAGAATGTTAGAGACTATTGGGATGTAGTAGCCTTAGTACAGAATGTTAGTGCAGAATGTGAGAGAAGAACGGGATGTAGCAGCCTTAGTACAGAATGTTAGAGAAGAATGGCACATAGTAGCTTTAGTACAGAATGTTAGAGAAGAATGGGATGTAGTAGCCTTAGTACATAATGTTAGAGAAGAATGGGATGTAGTAGCCTTAGTACAGAATGTTAGTGCAGAATGTTAGAGAAGAATGGGATGTAGTAGCCTTAGTACAGAAAGTTGGAGAAGAATGGGATGTAGTAGCCTTAGTACAGAAAGTTAGAGAAGAATGGGATGTAGTCACCTTAGTACAGAATGTTAGAGAAGAATGCGATGTAGTCGCCTTTGTACAGAATATTAGATAAGAATGGAATGTAGTAGCCTTAGTACAGAATGTTAGAGAAGAATGGGATGTAGTAGTCTTAGTACAGAATGTTAGAGAAGAATGGGATGTAGTAGCCTTAGTACAGAATTTGGAGAAGAATTGGATGTGTTAGCCTTAGTACAGAATGTTAGAAAAGAATGGGGTGTAGTAGCCTTAGTACACAATGTTAGAGAAGAATAGGATGTAGTAGCCTTAGTACAGAATGTTAGAGAAGAATGGGATGTAGTAGCCTTAGTACAGATAGAGAAGAATGGGATGTAGTAGCCTTAGTACAGCATGTTAGAGAAGAATGGGATGTAGTCGCCTTAGTACAGAATGTTAGAGAAGAATGGGATGTAGCAGCCTTAGTACAGAATGTTAGAGAATAATGGGATGTAGCCGCCTTAGTACAGAATGTTAGAGAAGAATGGGATGTAGTAGAGTTAGTACAGAAAGTTAGAGAAGAATGGGATGTAGTAGCCTCAGTACAGAATGTTAGAGAAGAATGCGATGTAGTCGCCTTTGTACAGAATATTAGATAAGAATGGAATGTAGTAGCCTTAGTACAGAATGTTAGAGAAGAATGGGATGTAGTAGCCTTAGTACAGAATGTTAGTGCAGAATGTTAGAGAAGAACAGGATGTAGCAGCCTTAGTACAGATAGAGAAGAATGGGATGTAGTAGCCTTAGTACAGATAGAGAAGAATGGGATGTAGTAGCCTTAGTACAGCATGTTAGAGAAGAATGGGATGTAGTCGCCTTAGTACAGAATGTTAGAGAAGAATGGGATGTAGCAGCCTTAGTACAGAATGTTAGAGAAGAATGGGATGTAGCCGCCTTAGTACAGAATGTTAGAGAAGAATGGGATGTAGTAGAGTTAGTACAGAATGTTAAAGAAGAATGGGATCTGTTAGCCTTAGTACAGAAAGATATTGGAGAATGGGATGTAGTAGCCTTAGTGCAGACTGTTAGTGAAGAATGGGGTGTAGTAGCCTTAGCACAGAATGTTAGAGAAGAATGGGATGTAGTAGCCTTACTACAGAATTTGGAGAAGAATGGGATGTGTTAGCCTTAGTACAGAATGTTAGAAAAAAATGGGGTGTAGTAGCCTTAGTACATAATGTTAGAGAAGAATAGGATGTAGTAGCCTTAGTACAGAATGTTAGAGAAGAATGGGATGTAGTAGCCTTAGTACAGATAGAGAAGAATGGGATGTAGTAGCCTTAGTACAGCATGTTAGAGAAGAATGGGATGTAGTCGCCTTAGTACAGAATGTTAGAGAAGAATGGGATGTAGCAGCCTTAGTACAGAATGTTAGAGAAGAATGGGATGTAGCCGCCTTAGTACAGAATGTTAGAGAAGAATGGGATGTAGTAGAGTTAGTACAGAAAGTTACAGAAGAATGGGATGTAGTCACCTTAGTACAGAATGTTAGAGAAGAATGGGAAGTAGTAGCCTTAGTACAGAAAGTTGGAGAAGAATGGGATGTAGTAGCCTTAGTACAGAAAGTTAGAGAAGAATGGGATGTAGTCACCTTAGTACAGAATGTAAGAGAAGAATGGGATGTAGTAGAGTTAGTACAGAATATTAGCGCAGAATGTTGAGAAGAACGGATTGTAGTAGCCTTAGTACAGAATGTTAAAGAAGAATGGGATGTAGTAACCTTGGGACAGAATGTTAGCACAGAATGTTAGGGAAGAATGGGATGTAGTAGCATTAGCACAGAATGTTAGAGAAGAATGGGATGTAGTCGCCTTAGTACAGAATGTTAGAGAAGAATGGGATGTAGCAGCCTTAGTACAGAATGTCAGAGAAGAATGGGATGTAGCCGCCTTAGTACAGAATGTTAGAGAAGAATGGAAGGTAGTAGCCTCAGTACAGAATGTTAGAGAAGAATGCGATGTAGTCGCCTTTGTACAGAATATTAGATAAGAATGGAATGTAGTCGCCTTAGGACAGAATGTTAGAGAAGAATGGAATGTGATAGCCTTAGTACAGAATGTTAGAGATGAATGGGAGATAGTGGCCTCAGTACAGAATGTTAGAGAAGAATGCGATGTAGTCGCCTTTGTACAGAATATTAGATAAGAATGGAATGTAGTTGCATTAGTACAGAATGTTACATAAGAATGGAATGTGATAGCCTTAGTACAGAATGTTAGTGCAGAATGTTAGAGAAGAACAGGATGTAGCAGCCTTAGTACAGAATGTTAGAGAAGAATGGTATGTAGAAGCCTTAGTACAGAATGTTACAGAAGAACGGGATGTAGTAGCCTTAGTACCGGATGTTAGAGAAGAAATAGATTTAGTAGCCTCAGTACAGAATGTTAGAGAAGAATGCGATGTAGTCGCCTTTGTACAGAATATTAGATAAGAATGGAATGTAGTAGCCTTAGTACAGAAAGTTAGAGAAGAATGGGTTGTAGTAGCCTTAGTAAAGAATGTTAGAGATGAATGGGAGATAGTAGCCTCAGTACAGAATGTTAGAGAAGAATGCGATGTAGTCGCCTTTGTACAGAATATTAGATAACAATGGAATGTAGTTGCCTTAGTACAGAATGTTACATAAGAATGGAATGTGATAGCCTTAGTACAGAATGTTAGTGCAGAATGTTAGAGAAGAACAGGATGTAGCAGCCTTAGTACAGAATGTTAGAGAAGAATGGGATGTAGTAGCCTTAGTACAGAATGTTACAGAAGAACGGGATGTAGTAGCCTTAGTACCGGATGTTAGAGAAAAAATGGATTTAGTAGCCTCAGTACAGAATATTAGAGAAGAATGTGATGTAGTCGCCTTTGTACAGAATATTAGATAAGGATGGAATGTAGTAGCCTTAGTACAGAATGGTAGAGAAGAATGGGATGTAGTAGCCTTAGTACAGAATGTTAGAGAATAATGGGATGTAGTAGCCTTAGTACAGAATGTTAGAGAAGAATGGGGTGTAGTAGCCTTAGTACAGAATGTTAGAGAAGAATGGGATGTAGTAGCCTTAGTACAGAATGTTAGAGAAGAATGGGATGTAGTAGCCTTAGTACAGAATGTTAGAGAAGATTGAGATGTAGTCACCTTAGTACAGAATGTTAGATAAGAATGGAATGTAGTAGCCTTAGCACAGAATGTTAGAGACGAATGGGATGTAGTAACATTAGTACAGAATGTTAGAGCAGAATGGGATGTAGTAGCCTTAGTACAGAATGTTAGAGAAGAATGGGATGTAGTAGCCTTAGTACAGAAAGTTAGAGAAGAATGGGTTGTAGTAGCCTTAGTACAGATAGAGTAGAATAGGATGTAGTAGCCTTAGTACAGAATGTTAGAGAAGAATGGGATGTAGCCGCCTTAGTACAGAGTGTTAGAGAAGAATGGGATGTATTAGCCTTAGTACAGAATGTTAGCGCAGAATGTTAGAGAAGAACGGGATGTGGTAGCCTTAGTACAGAATGTTAAAGAAGAATGGGATGTAGTAGTATTAGTACAGAATGTTAGAGAAGAAGGGGATGTAGTAACCTTGGTACAGAATGTTATTACAGAATGTTAGGGAAGAATGGGATGTAGTAGCCTTAGCACAGAATGTTAGAGAAGAATGGGATGCAGTAGCTTTAGTACAGAAAGATATTGGAGAATGGGATGTAGTAGCCTTAGTGCAGACTGTTAGTGAAGAATGGGGTGTAGTAGGCTTAGTACAGAATGTTAGAGATGAATGGGAGATAGTAGCCTCAGTACAGAATGTTAGAGAAGAATGCGATGTAGTCGCCTTTGTACAGAATATTAGATAAGAATGGAATGTAGTTGCATTAGTACAGAATGTTACATAAGAATGGAATGTGATAGCCTTAGTACAGAATGTTAGTGCAGAATGTTAGAGAAGAACAGGATGTAGCAGCTTCTGTAAAGAATGTTAGAAAAGAATGGGGTGTAGTAGCCTTAGTATATAATGTTAGATAAGAATAGGATGTAGTAGCCTTAGTACAGAATGTTCGAGAAGAATGGGATGTAGTAGCCTTAGTACAGATAGAGAAGAATGGGATGTAGTAGCCTTAGTACAGCATGTTAGAGAAGAATGGGATGTAGTCGCCTCAGTACAGAATGTTAGAGAATAATGGGATGTAGCAGCCTTAGTACAGAATGTTAGAGAAGAATGGGATGTAGTAGCCTTGGTACAGAATGTTAGAGAAGAATGAGATGTAGTTGCCTTAGTACAGAATGTTACATAAGAATGGAATGTAGTAGCCTTAGTACATAATGTTAGATAATACTGGGATATAGTAGCCTTAATATAGAATGTTAGAGACTATTGGGATGTAGTAGCCTTAGTACAGAATGTTAGTGCAGAATGTGAGAGAAGAACGGGATGTAGCAGCCTTAGTACAGAATGTTAGAGAAGAATGGCACGTAGTGGCTTTAGTACAGAATGTTAGAGAAGAATGGGATGTAGTAGCCTCAGTACAGAATGTTAGAGAAGAATGGGATGTAGTAGCCTTAGTACAGAATGTTAGTGCAGAATGTTAGAGAAGAATGGGATGTAGTAGCCTTAGTACAGATAGAGAAGAATGGGATGTAGTAGCCTTAGTACAGCATGTTAGAGAAGAATGGGATGTAGTCGCCTTAGTACAGAATGTTAGAGAATAATGGGATGTAGCAGCCTTAGTACAGAATGTTAGAGAAGAATGGGATGTAGTAGCCTTGGTACAGAATGTTAGAGAAGAATGAGATGTAGCTGCCTTAGTACAGAATGTTACATAAGAATGGAATGTAGTAGCCTTAGTACATAATGTTAGATAATACTGGGATATAGTAGCCTTAATATAGAATGTTAGAGACTATTGGGATGTAGTAGCCTTAGTACAGAATGTTAGTGCAGAATGTGAGAGAAGAACGGGATGTAGCAGCCTTAGTACAGAATGTTAGAGAAGAATGGCACGTAGTGGCTTTAGTACAGAATGTTAGAGAAGAATGGGATGTAGTAGCCTCAGTACAGAATGTTAGAGAAGAATGGGATGTAGTAGCCTTAGTACAGAATGTTAGTGCAGAATGTTAGAGAAGAATGGGATGTAGTAGCCTTAGTACAGAAAGTTAGAGAAGAATGGGATGTAGTCACCTTAGTACAGAATGTTAGAGAAGAATGGGATGTAGTAGAGTTAGTACAGAATGTTAGCGCAGAATGTTGAGAAGAACGGATTGTAGTAGCTTTAGTACAGAATGTTAAAGAAGAATGGGATGTAGTAACCTTGGGACAGAATGTTAGCACAGAATGTTAGGGAAGAATGGGATGTAGTAGCCTTAGCACAGAATGTTAGAGAAGAATGGGATGTAGTAGCCTTAGTACAGAATGTTAGAGAAGAATGGGAGGTAGTAGCCTCAGTACAGAATGTTAGAGAAGAATGCGATGTAGTAGCCTCAGTACAGAATGTTAGAGAAGAATGGGATGTAGTAGCCTCAGTACAGAATGTTAGAGAAGAATGGGATGTAGTAGCCTTAGTACAGAATGTTAGTGCAGAATGTTAGAGAAGAATGGGATGTAGTAGCCTTAGTACAGATAGAGAAGAATGGGATGTAGTAGCCTTAGTACAGCATGTTAGAGAAGAATGGGATGTAGTCGCCTTAGTACAGAATGTTAGAGAATAATGGGATGTAGCAGCCTTAGTACAGAATGTTAGAGAAGAATGGGATGTAGTAGCCTTGGTACAGAATGTTAGAGAAGAATGAGATGTAGCTGCCTTAGTACAGAATGTTACATAAGAATGGAATGTAGTAGCCTTAGTACATAATGTTAGATAATACTGGGATATAGTAGCCTTAATATAGAATGTTAGAGACTATTGGGATGTAGTAGCCTTAGTACAGAATGTTAGTGCAGAATGTGAGAGAAGAACGGGATGTAGCAGCCTTAGTACAGAATGTTAGAGAAGAATGGCACGTAGTGGCTTTAGTACAGAATGTTAGAGAAGAATGGGATGTAGTAGCCTCAGTACAGAATGTTAGAGAAGAATGGGATGTAGTAGCCTTAGTACAGAATGTTAGTGCAGAATGTTAGAGAAGAATGGGATGTAGTAGCCTTAGTACAGAAAGTTAGAGAAGAATGGGATGTAGTCACCTTAGTACAGAATGTTAGAGAAGAATGGGATGTAGTAGAGTTAGTACAGAATGTTAGCGCAGAATGTTGAGAAGAACGGATTGTAGTAGCTTTAGTACAGAATGTTAAAGAAGAATGGGATGTAGTAACCTTGGGACAGAATGTTAGCACAGAATGTTAGGGAAGAATGGGATGTAGTAGCCTTAGCACAGAATGTTAGAGAAGAATGGGATGTAGTAGCCTTAGTACAGAATGTTAGAGAAGAATGGGAGGTAGTAGCCTCAGTACAGAATGTTAGAGAAGAATGCGATGTAGTCGCCTTTGTACAGAATATTAGATAAGAATGGAACGTAGTAGCCTTAGTACAGAATGTTAGAGAAGAATGGGATGTAGTAGCCTTAGTACAGAATGTTAGTGCAGAATGTTAGAGAAGAACAGGATGTAGCAGCCTTAGTACAGAATGTTAGAGAAGAATGGGATGTAGTAGCCTTAGTACCGGATGTTAGAGAAGAAATGGATTTAGTAGCCTCAGTACAGAATGTTAGAGAAGAATGCAATGTAGTCGCCTTTGTACAGAATATTAGATAAGAATGGAATGTATTAGCCTTAGTACAGAATGTTAGAGAAGAATGGGATGTAGTAGCCTTAGTAAAGAATGTTAGAGATGAATGGGAGATAGTAGCCTCAGTACAGAATGTTAGAGAAGAATGCGATGTAGTGGCCTTTGTACAGAATATTAGATAATAATGGAATGCAGTTGCTTTAGTACAGAATGTTACATAAGAATGGAATGTGATAGCCTTAGTACAGAATGTTAATGCAGAATGTTAGAGAAGAACAGGATGTAGCAGCCTTAGTACAGAATGTTAGAGAAGAATGGGATGTAGTAGCCTTAGTACAGAATGTTACAGAAGAACGGGATGTAGTAGCCTTAGTACCGGATGTTAGAGAAAAAATGGATTTAGTAGCCTCAGTACAGAATGTTAGAGAAGAATGCGATGTAGTCGCCTTTGTACAGAATATTAGATAAGAATGGAATGTAGTAGCCTTAGTACAGAATGTTAGAGAAGAATGGGATGTAGTAGCCTTAGTACAGAATGTTAGAGACGAATGGGATGTAGTAACATTAGTACAGAATGTTAGAGCAGAATGGGATGTAGTAGCCTTAATACAGAATGTTAGAGAAGAATGGGATGTAGTAGCCTTAGTACAGAAAGTTAGAGAAGAATGGGTTGTAGTAGCCTTAGTACAGATAGAGTAGAATAGGATGTAGTAGCCTTAGTACAGAATGTTAGAGAAGAATGGGATGTAGCCGCCTTAGTACAGAGTGTTAGAGAAGAATGGGATGTATTAGCCTTAGTACAGAATGTTAG
This sequence comes from Ambystoma mexicanum, assembly GCF_040938575.1. Classification (NCBI taxonomy): domain Eukaryota; kingdom Metazoa; phylum Chordata; class Amphibia; order Caudata; family Ambystomatidae; genus Ambystoma; species Ambystoma mexicanum. The sequence goes on from NC_090926.1 coordinate 869,259,509, forward strand.
CGCAGAATGTTAGAGAAGAACGGGATGTGGTAGCCTTAGTACAGAATGTTAGAGAAGAAGGGGATGTAGTAGCCTTAGTACAGCATTTGGAGAAGAATGGGAGAATGTGTTAGCCTTATTACAGAATGTTAGAAAAGAATGGGGTGTAGTAGCCTTAGTATATAATGTTAGATAAGAATAGGATGTAGTAGCCTTAGTACAGAATGTTAGAGAAGAATGGGATGTAGTAGCCTTAGTACAGATAGAGAAGAATGGGATGTAGTAGCCTTAGTACAGCATGTTAGAGAAGAATGGGATGTAGTCGCCTTAGTACAGAATGTTAGAGAAGAATGGGATGTAGCAGCCTTAGTACAGAATGTTAGAGAAGAATGGGATGTAGCCGCCTTAGTACAGAATGTTACAGAAGAATGGGATGTAGTAGCCTTGGTACAGAATGTTAGAGAAGAATGAGATGTAGTCGCCTTAGTACAGAATGTTACATAAGAATGGAATGTAGTAGCCTTAGTACAGAATGTTAGATAATACTGGGATATAGTAGCCTTAATATAGAATGTTAGAGACTATTGGGATGTAGTAGCCTTAGTACAGAATGTTAGTGCAGAATGTGAGAGAAGAACGGGATGTAGCAGCCTTAGTACAGAATGTTAGAGAAGAATGGCACGTAGTAGCTTTAGTACAGAATGTTAGAGAAGAATGGGATGTAGTAGCCTTAGTACAGAATGTTAGTGCAGAATGTTAGAGAAGAACGGGATGAAGTAGCCTCAGTAAAGAATGTTAGAGAAGAATGGGATGTAGTAGTCTTAGTACAGAATGTTAGCACAGAATGTTAGAGAAGAATGGGATGTAGTAACATTAGTACAGAATGTTGTAGAGGAATGGGATGTAGTAGCCATAATACAGAATGTTAGAGAAGAATGGGATGTAGTAGCCTTAGTACAGAAAGTTAGAGAAGAATGGGAAGTACTAGCCTTTGTACAGAATGTAAGAGCAGAATGGGGTGTAGTAGCCTTAGCACAGAATGTTAGAGATGAATGGGATGTAGTAACATTAGTACAGAATGTTGTAGAGGAATGGGATGTAGTAGCCATAATACAGAATGTTAGAGAAGAATGGGATGTAGTAGCCTTAGTACAGAAAGTTAGAGAAGAATGGGATGTACTAGCCTTAGTACAGAATGTAAGAGAAGAATGGGGTGTAGTAGCCTTAGTACAGAATTTTAGAGAACAATGGGATGTAGTAGCCTTAGTACAGATAGAGAAGAATGGGGTGTAGTAGCTTTCGTACAGAAAGTGAGAGAAGAATGGGATGTAGTTGCCTTAGTACAGAATGTTAGAGAAGAATGGTATATAGTAGAGTTAGTACAGAATGTTGAGAAGAACTGGATGTAGTAGCCTTAGTACAGAATGTTAATGAAGAATGGGATGTAGTAACCTTGGGACAGAATGTTAGCACAGAATGTTACAGAAGAAAGGTATGTAGTAGCCTTAGTACCGAATGCTAGAAAGGAATAGGATGTAGCAGCCTTAGTACAGAATATTAAAGAAGAATGGGATGTGTTAGCCTTAGCACAGAATGTTAGAGAAGAATGGGATGTAGTAGCCTTAGTACAGAAAGTTAGACAAGAATGGGATGTAGTATTCTTAGTACAGAATGTTAGAGAAGAATGGGGTGTAGTAGCCTTAGTACAGAATGTTAGAGAAGAATGGGATGTAGTAGCCTTAGTACAGAATGTTAAAGAAGAATGGGATCTGTTAGCCTTAGTACAGAATGTTAGAGAAGAATGGTATATAGTAGAGTTAGTACAGAATGTTGAGAAGAACTGGATGTAGTAGCCTTAGTACAGAATGTTAATGAAGAATGGGATGTAGTAACCTTGGGACAGAATGTTAGCACAGAATGTTACAGAAGAAAGGTATGTAGTAGCCTTAGTACCGAATGCTAGAAAGGAATAGGATGTAGCAGCCTTAGTACAGAATATTAAAGAAGAATGGGATGTGTTAGCCTTAGCACAGAATGTTAGAGAAGAATGGGATGTAGTAGCCTTAGTACAGAAAGTTAGACAAGAATGGGATGTAGTATTCTTAGTACAGAATGTTAGAGAAGAATGGGGTGTAGTAGCCTTAGTACAGAATGTTAGAGAAGAATGGGATGTAGTAGCCTTAGTACAGAATGTTAAAGAAGAATGGGATCTGTTAGCCTTAGTACAGAATGTTAGAGAAGAATGGGGTGTAGTAGCCTTAGTACAGAATGTTAGGGAAGAATGGGATGTAGTAGCCTTAGTATAGAATGTTAGAGAAGAATGGGATGTAGCAGCCTTAGTACAGATAGAGAAGAATGGGATGTAGTAGCCTTAGTATAGCTTTTTAGAGTAGAATGGGATGTAGTTGCCTTATTACAGAATGTTAGAGAAGAATGGGATGTAGCAGCCTTAGCACAGAATGTTAGAGAAGAATGGGATGTAGCCGCCTTAGTACAGAATGTTAGAGAAGAATGGGATGTAGTAGCCTTAGTACAGAATGTTAGAGACGAATGGGATGTAGTCGCCTTAGTACAGATGTTAGAGGAGAATGGGATGTAGTAGCCTTAGTACAGAATGTTAGAGAAGAATGGGATGTAGTAGCCTTAGTACAGAATGTTAGAGAAGAATGAGATGTAGTAGTCTTAGTACATAATGTTAGCACAGAATGTTAGAGAAGAATGGGATGTAGTAGCCTTAGCACAGAATGTTAGAGAAGAATGGGATGTAGTAACATTAGTATAGAATGTTGTAGAAGAATCGGATGTAGTAGCCTTAGTACAGAATGTTAGAGAAGAATGGGATGTAGTAGCCTTAATACAGAAAGATAGAGAAGAATGGGATGTACTAGCCTTAGTACAGAATGTTAGAGAAGAATGGGGTGTAGTAGCCTTAGTACAGAATGTTAGAGAAGAATGGGATGTAGTAGCCTTAGTACAGATAGAGAAGAATGGGGTGTAGTAGCCTTAGTACAGAAAGTTAGAGAAGAATGGGATGTAGTCGCCTTATTACAGAATGTTAGAGAAGAATGGGATGTAGTAGAGTTAGTACAGAATGTTAGCGCAGAATGTTGCGAAGAACGGGATGTAGTAGCCTTAGTACAGAATGTTAAAGAAGAATGGGATGTTGTAACCTTGGGACAGAATGTTAGCACAGAATGTTAGGGAAGAATGGGATGTAGAAGCCTTAGCACAGAATGTTAGAGAAGAATGGGATGTAGTAGCCTTAGTACAGAAAGTTAGAGAAGAATGGGATGTAGTAGCCTTAGTACAGAATGTTGGAGAAGAATGGGGTGTAGTAGCCTTAGTACAGAATGTTAGAGAAGAATGGGATGTAGTAGCCTTAGTACAAAATGTTAAAGAAGAATGGGATTTGTTATCCTTAGTACATAATGTTAGAGAAGAATGGGATGTAGCAGCCTTAGTACAGAAGGTTAGAGAAGAATGGGATGTAGTAGCCTTAGTACAGCATGTTAGAGAAGAATGGGATGTGGTCACCTTAGTACAGAATGTTAGAGAAGAATGGGATGTAGCAGCCTTAGTACAGAATGTAAGAGAAGAATGGAATGTTGCCGCCTTAGTACAGAATGTTAGAGAAGAATGGGGTGTAGTAGCCTTAGTACAGAATGTTAGAGAAGAATGAGATGTAGTCGCCTTAGTACAGAATGTTACATAAGAATGGAATGTAATAGCCTTAGTATAGAATGTTAGTGCAGAATGTTAGAGAAGAACAGGATGTAGCAGCCTTAGCACAGAATGTTAGAGAAGAATGGGATGTAGTAGCCTTAGTACCGAATGTTACAGAAGAATGGGATGTAGTAGCCTTGGTACAGAATGTTAGAGAAGAATGAGATGTAGTCGCCTTAGTACAGAATGTTACATAAGAATGGAATGTAGTAGCCTTAGTACAGAATGTTAGATAATACTGGGATATAGTAGCCTTAATATAGAATGTTAGAGACTATTGGGATGTAGTAGCCTTAGTACAGATAGAGAAGAATGGGATGTAGTAGCCTTAGTACAGCATGTTAGAGAAGAATGGGATGTAGTCGCCTTAGTACAGAATGTTAGAGAAGAATGGGATGTAGCAGCCTTAGTACAGAATGTTAGAGAAGAATGGGATGTAGCCGCCTTAGTACAGAATGTTACAGAAGAATGGGATGTAGTAGCCTTGGTACAGAATGTTAGAGAAGAATGAGATGTAGTCGCCTTAGTACAGAATGTTACATAAGAATGGAATGTAGTAGCCTTAGTACAGAATGTTAGATAATACTGGGATATAGTAGCCTTAATATAGAATGTTAGAGACTATTGGGATGTAGTAGCCTTAGTACAGAATGTTAGTGCAGAATGTGAGAGAAGAACGGGATGTAGCAGCCTTAGTACAGAATGTTAGAGAAGAATGGCACGTAGTAGCTTTAGTACAGAATGTTAGAGAAGAATGGGATGTAGTAGCCTTAGTACAGAATGTTAGTGCAGAATGTTAGAGAAGAACGGGATGAAGTAGCCTCAGTAAAGAATGTTAGAGAAGAATGGGATGTAGTAGTCTTAGTACAGAATGTTAGCACAGAATGTTAGAGAAGAATGGGATGTAGTAACATTAGTACAGAATGTTGTAGAGGAATGGGATGTAGTAGCCATAATACAGAATGTTAGAGAAGAATGGGATGTAGTAGCCTTAGTACAGAAAGTTAGAGAAGAATGGGAAGTACTAGCCTTAGTACAGAATGTAAGAGAAGAATGGGGTGTAGTAGCCTTAGCACAGAATGTTAGAGATGAATGGGATGTAGTAACATTAGTACAGAATGTTGTAGAGGAATGGGATGTAGTAGCCATAATACAGAATGTTAGAGAAGAATGGGATGTAGTAGCCTTAGTACAGAAAGTTAGAGAAGAATGGGATGTACTAGCCTTAGTACAGAATGTAAGAGAAGAATGGGGTGTAGTAGCCTTAGTACAGAATTTTAGAGAACAATGGGATGTAGTAGCCTTAGTACAGATAGAGAAGAATGGGGTGTAGTAGCTTTCGTACAGAAAGTGAGAGAAGAATGGGATGTAGTTGCCTTAGTACAGAATGTTAGAGAAGAATGGGATATAGTAGAGTTAGTACAGAATGTTGAGAAGAACTGGATGTAGTAGCCTTAGTACAGAATGTTAATGAAGAATGGGATGTAGTAACCTTGGGACAGAATGTTAGCACAGAATGTTACAGAAGAATGGGATGTAGTAGCCTTAGTACCGAATGCTAGAAAGGAACAGGATGTAGCAGCCTTAGTACTGAATGTTAGAGAAGAATGGGATGTAGTAGCCTTAGTACAGAATGTTAGAGAAGAAATGGATTTAGTAGCCGCAGTACAGAATGTTAGGGAAGAATGGGATGTAGTAGCCTTAGTACAGAATATTAAAGAAGAATGGGATGTGTTAGCCTTAGCCCAGAATGTTAGAGAAGAATGGGATGTAGTAGCCTTAGTACAGAAAGTTAGACAAGAATGGGATGTAGTATCCTTAGTACAGAATGTTAGAGAAGAATGGGGTGTAGTAGCCTTAGTACAGAATGTTAGAGAAGAATGGGATGTAGTAGCCTTAGTACAGAATGTTAAAGAAGAATGGGATCTGTTAGCCTTAGTACAGAATGTTAGAGAAGAATGGGGTGTAGTAGCCTTAGTACAGAATGTTAGGGAAGAATGGGATGTAGTAGCCTTAGTACAGATAGAGAAGAATGGGATGTAGTAGCCTTAGTACAGCATTTTAGAGTAGAATGGGATGTAGTTGCCTTAGTACAGAATGTTAGAGAAGAATGGGATGTAGCCGCCTTAGCACAGAATGTTAGAGAAGAATGGGATGTAGCCGCCTTAGTACAGAATGTTAGAGAAGAATGGGATGTAGTAGCCTTAGTACAGAATGTTAGAGACGAATGGGATGTAGTCGCCTTAGTACAGATGTTAGAGGAGAATGGGATGTAGTAGCCTTAGTACAGAATGTTAGAGAAGAATGGGATGTAGTAGCCTTAGTACAGAATGTTAGAGAAGAATGAGATGTAGTAGTCTTAGTACATAATGTTAGCACAGAATGTTAGAGAAGAATGGGATGTAGTAGCCTTAGCACAGAATGTTAGAGAAGAATGGGATGTAGTAACATTAGTATAGAATGTTGTAGAAGAATCGGATGTAGTAGCCTTAGTACAGAATGTTAGAGAAGAATGGGATGTAGTAGCCTTAATACAGAAAGATAGAGAAGAATGGGATGTAGTAGCCTTAGTACAGAATGTTAGAGAAGAATGGGGTGTAGTAGCCTTAGTACAGAATGTTAGAGAAGAATGGGATGTAGTAGCCTTAGTACAGATAGAGAAGAATGGGGTGTAGTAGCCTTAGTACAGAAAGTTAGAGAAGAATGGGATGTAGTCGCCTTATTACAGAATGTTAGAGAAGAATGGGATGTAGTAGAGTTAGTACAGAATGTTAGCGCAGAATGTTGCGAAGAACGGGATGTAGTAGCCTTAGTACAGAATGTTAAAGAAGAATGGGATGTTGTAACCTTGGGACAGAATGTTAGCACAGAATGTTAGGGAAGAATGGGATGTAGAAGCCTTAGCACAGAATGTTAGAGAAGAATGGGATGTAGTAGCCTTAGTACAGAAAGTTAGAGAAGAATGGGATGTAGTAGCCTTAGTACAGAATGTTGGAGAAGAATGGGGTGTAGTAGCCTTAGTACAGAATGTTAGAGAAGAATGGGATGTAGTAGCCTTAGTACAAAATGTTAAAGAAGAATGGGATTTGTTATCCTTAGTACAGAATGTTAGAGAAGAATGGGATGTAGCAGCCTTAGTACAGAAGGTTAGAGAAGAATGGGATGTAGTAGCCTTAGTACAGCATGTTAGAGAAGAATGGGATGTGGTCACCTTAGTACAGAATGTTAGAGAAGAATGGGATGTAGCAGCCTCAGTACAGAATGTAAGAGAAGAATGGAATGTTGCCGCCTTAGTACAGAATGTTAGAGAAGAATGGGGTGTAGTAGCCTTAGTACAGAATGTTAGAGAAGAATGAGATGTAGTCGCCTTAGTACAGAATGTTACATAAGAATGGAATGTAATAGCCTTAGTATAGAAGGTTAGTGCAGAATGTTAGAGAAGAACAGGATGTAGCAGCCTTAGCACAGAATGTTAGAGAAGAATGGGATGTAGTAGCCTTAGTACCGAATGTTAGAGAAGAAATGGATTTAGTAGCCTCAGTACAGAATGTTAGAGAAGAAGGGGATGTAGTAGCCTCAGTACAGAATGTTAGAGAAGAATGCGATGTAGTCGCCTTTGTACAGAATATTAGATAAGAATGGAATGTAGTAGCCTTAGTACAGAATGTTAGAGAAGAATGGGATGTAGTAGCCTTAGTACAGAATGTTAGTGCAGAATGTTAGAGAAGAACAGGATGTAGCAGCCTTAGTACAGATAGAGAAGAATGGGATGTAGTAGCCTTAGTACCGATAGAGAAGAATGGGATGTAGTAGCCTTAGTACAGCATGTTAGAGAAGAATGGGATGTAGTCGCCTTAGTACAGAATGTTAGAGAAGAATGGGATGTAGCAGCCTTAGTACAGAATGTTAGAGAAGAATGGGATGTAGCCGCCTTAGTACAGAATGTTAGAGAAGAATGGGATGTAGTAGAGTTAGTACAGAATGTTAAAGAAGAATGGGATCTGTTAGCCTTAGTACAGAAAGATATTGGAGAATGGGATGTAGTAGCCTTAGTGCAGACTGTTAGTGAAGAATAGGGTGTAGTAGCCTTAGCACAGAATGTTAGAGAAGGATGGGATGTAGTAGCCTTAGTACAGAATTTGGAGAAGAATGGGATGTGTTAGCCTTAGTACAGAATGTTAGAAAAGAATGGGGTGTAGTAGCCTTAGTACATAATGTTAGAGAAGAATGGGGTGTAGTAGCCTTAGTACAGAATGTTAGACAAGAATGGGATGTAGTAGCCTTAGTACAGAATGTTAAAGAAGAATGGGATCTGTTAGCCTTAGTACAGAATGTTAGAGAAGAATGGGGTGTAGTAGCCTTAGTACAGAATGTTAGGGAAGAATGGGATGTAGTAGCCTTAGTATAGAATGTTAGAGAAGAATGGGATGTAGTAGCCTTAGTACAGATAGAGAAGAATGGGATGTAGTAGCCTTAGTACAGCATTTTAGAGTAGAATGGGATGTAGTTGCCTTAGTACAGAATGTTAGAGAAGAATGGGATGTAGCAGCCTTAGCACAGAATGTTAGAGAAGAATGGGATGTAGCCGCCTTAGTACAGAATGTTAGAGAAGAATGGGATGTAGTAGCCTTAGTACAGAATGTTAGAGACGAATGGGATGTAGTCGCCTTAGTACAGATGTTAGAGGAGAATGGGATGTAGTAGCCTTAGTACAGAATGTTAGAGAAGAATGGGATGTAGTAGCCTTAGTACAGAATGTTAGAGAAGAATGAGATGTAGTAGTCTTAGTACATAATGTTAGCACAGAATGTTAGAGAAGAATGGGATGTAGTAGCCTTAGCACAGAATGTTAGAGAAGAATGGGATGTAGTAACATTAGTATAGAATGTTGTAGAAGAATCGGATGTAGTAGCCTTAGTACAGAATGTTAGAGAAGAATGGGATGTAGTAGCCTTAATACAGAAAGATAGAGAAGAATGGGATGTAGTAGCCTTAGTACAGAATGTTAGAGAAGAATGGGGTGTAGTAGCCTTAGTACAGAATGTTAGAGAAGAATGGGATGTAGTAGCCTTAGTACAGATAGAGAAGAATGGGGTGTAGTAGCCTTAGTACAGAAAGTTAGAGAAGAATGGGATGTAGTCGCCTTATTACAGAATGTTAGAGAAGAATGGGATGTAGTAGAGTTAGTACAGAATGTTAGCGCAGAATGTTGCGAAGAACGGGATGTAGTAGCCTTAGTACAGAATGTTAAAGAAGAATGGGATGTTGTAACCTTGGGACAGAATGTTAGCACAGAATGTTAGGGAAGAATGGGATGTAGAAGCCTTAGCACAGAATGTTAGAGAAGAATGGGATGTAGTAGCCTTAGTACAGAAAGTTAGAGAAGAATGGGATGTAGTAGCCTTAGTACAGAATGTTGGAGAAGAATGGGGTGTAGTAGCCTTAGTACAGAATGTTAGAGAAGAATGGGATGTAGTAGCCTTAGTACAAAATGTTAAAGAAGAATGGGATTTGTTATCCTTAGTACAGAATGTTAGAGAAGAATGGGATGTAGCAGCCTTAGTACAGAAGGTTAGAGAAGAATGGGATGTAGTAGCCTTAGTACAGCATGTTAGAGAAGAATGGGATGTGGTCACCTTAGTACAGAATGTTAGAGAAGAATGGGATGTAGCAGCCTTAGTACAGAATGTAAGAGAAGAATGGAATGTTGCCGCCTTAGTACAGAATGTTAGAGAAGAATGGGGTGTAGTAGCCTTAGTACAGAATGTTAGAGAAGAATGAGATGTAGTCGCCTTAGTACAGAATGTTACATAAGAATGGAATGTAATAGCCTTAGTATAGAAGGTTAGTGCAGAATGTTAGAGAAGAACAGGATGTAGCAGCCTTAGCACAGAATGTTAGAGAAGAATGGGATGTAGTAGCCTTAGTACCGAATGTTAGAGAAGAAATGGATTTAGTAGCCTCAGTACAGAATGTTAGAGAAGAAGGGGATGTAGTAGCCTCAGTACAGAATGTTAGAGAAGAATGCGATGTAGTCGCCTTTGTACAGAATATTAGATAAGAATGGAATATAGTAGCCTTAGTACAGAATGTTAGAGAAGAATGGGTTGTAGTTGCCTTGATACAGAATGTTAGAGAAGAATAGGATGTAGTTGCCTTAGTACAGAATGTTAGAGAAGAATGGGATGTAGTAGCCTTAGTACAGAATGTTAGAGAAGAATGGGATGTAGTAGCCTTAGTACAGATAGAGAAGAATGGGATGTAGTAGCCTTAGTACAGCATGTTAGAGAAGAATGGGATGTAGTCGCCTTAGTACAGAATGTTAGAGAAGAATGGGATGTAGCAGCCTTAGTACAGAATGTTAGAGAATAATGGGATGTAGCCGCCTTAGTACAGAATGTTAGAGAAGAATGGGATGTAGTAGAGTTAGTACAGAAAGTTAGAGAAGAATGGGATGTAGTAGCCTCAGTACAGAATGTTAGAGAAGAATGCGATGTAGTCGCCTTTGTACAGAATATTAGATAAGAATGGAATGTAGTAGCCTTAGTACAGAATGTTAGAGAAGAATGGGATGTAGTAGCCTTAGTACAGAATGTTAGTGCAGAATGTTAGAGAAAAACAGGATGTAGCAGCCTTAGTACAGATAGAGAAGAATGGGATGTAGTAGCCTTAGTACCGATAGAGAAGAATGGGATGTAGTAGCCTTAGTACAGCATGTTAGAGAAGAATGGGATGTAGTCGCCTTAGTACAGAATGTTAGAGAAGAATGGGATGTAGCAGCCTTAGTACAGAATGTTAGAGAAGAATGGGATGTAGCCGCCTTAGTACAGAATGTTAGAGAAGAATGGGATCTGTTAGCCTTAGTACAGAAAGATATTGGAGAATGGGATGTAGTAGCCTTAGTGCAGACTGTTAGTGAAGAATGGGGTGTAGTAGCCTTAGCACAGAATGTTAGAGAAGAATGGGATGTAGTAGCCTTAGTACAGAATTTGGAGAAGAATGGGATGTAGTAGAGTTAGCACAGAAAGTTACAGAAGAATGGGATGTAGTCACCTTAGTACAGAATGTTAGAGAAGAATGGGATGTAGCAGCCTTAGTACAGAATGTTAGAGAAGAATGGGATGTAGCCGCCTTAGTACAGAATGTTAGAGAAGAATGGGATGTAGTAGAGTTAGTACAGAAAGTTACAGAAGAATGGGATGTAGTCACCTTAGTACAGAATGTTAGAGAAGAATGGGATGTAGTAGCCTTAGTACAGAAAGTTGGAGAAGAATGGGATGTAGTAGCCTTAGTACAGAAAGTTAGAGAAGAATGGGATGTAGTCACCTTAGTACAGAATGTTAGAGAAGAATGGGATGTAGTAGAGTTAGTACAGAATATTAGCGCAGAATGTTGAGAAGAACGGATTGTAGTAGCCTTAGTACAGAATGTTAAAGAAGAATGGGATGTAGTAACCTTGGGACAGAATGTTAGCACAGAATGTTAGGGAAGAATGGGATGTAGTCACCTTAGTACAGAATGTTAGAGAAGAAATGGATTTAGTAGCCTCAGTACAGAATGTTAGAGAAGAAGGGGATGTAGTAGCCTCAGTGCAGAATGTTAGAGAAGAATGCGATGTAGTCGCCTTTGTACAGAATATTAGATAAGAATGGAATATAGTAGCCTTAGTACAGAATGTTAGAGAAGAATGGGTTGTAGTTGCCTTGATACAGAATGTTAGAGAAGAATAGGATGTAGTTGCCTTAGTACAGAATGTTAGAGAAGAATGGGATGTAGTAGCCTTAGTACAGAATGTTAGAGAAGAATGGGATGTAGTAGCCTTAGTACAGATAGAGAAGAATGGGATGTAGTAGCCTTAGTACAGCATGTTAGAGAAGAATGGGATGTAGTCGCCTTAGTACAGAATGTTAGAGAAGAATGGGATGTAGCAGCCTTAGTACAGAATGTTAGAGAATAATGGGATGTAGCCGCCTTAGTACAGAATGTTAGAGAAGAATGGGATGTAGTAGAGTTAGTACAGAAAGTTAGAGAAGAATGGGATGTAGTAGCCTCAGTACAGAATGTTAGAGAAGAATGCGATGTAGTCGCCTTTGTACAGAATATTAGATAAGAATGGAATGTAGTAGCCTTAGTACAGAATGTTAGAGAAGAATGGGATGTAGTAGCCTTAGTACAGAATGTTAGTGCAGAATGTTAGAGAAGAACAGGATGTAGCAGCCTTAGTACAGATAGAGAAGAATGGGATGTAGTAGCCTTAGTACAGATAGAGAAGAATGGGATGTAGTAGCCTTAGTACAGCATGTTAGAGAAGAATGGGATGTAGTCGCCTTAGTACAGAATGTTAGAGAAGAATGGGATGTAGCAGCCTTAGTACAGAATGTTAGAGAAGAATGGGATGTAGCCGCCTTAGTACAGAATGTTAGAGAAGAATGGGATGTAGTAGAGTTAGTACAGAATGTTAAAGAAGAATGGGATCTGTTAGCCTTAGTACAGAAAGATATTGGAGAATGGGATGTAGTAGCCTTAGTGCAGACTGTTAGTGAAGAATGGGGTGTAGTAGCCTTAGCACAGAATGTTAGAGAAGAATGGGATGTAGTAGCCTTAGTACAGAATTTGGAGAAGAATGGGATGTGTTAGCCTTATTACAGAATGTTAGAAAAGAATGGGGTGTAGTAGCCTTAGTACATAATGTTAGAGAAGAATAGGATGTAGTAGCCTTAGTACAGAATGTTAGAGAAGAATGGGATGTAGTAGCCTTAGTACAGATAGAGAAGAATGGGATGTAGTAGCCTTAGTACAGCATGTTAGAGAAGAATGGGATGTAGTCGCCTTAGTACAGAATGTTAGAGAAGAATGGGATGTAGCAGCCTTAGTACAGAATGTTAGAGAAGAATGGGATGTAGCCGCCTTAGTACAGAATGTTAGAGAAGAATGGGATGTAGTAGAGTTAGTACAGAAAGTTACAGAAGAATGGGATGTAGTCACCTTAGTACAGAATGTTAGAGAAGAATGGGATGTAGTAGCCTTAGTACAGAAAGTTGGAGAAGAATGGGATGTAGTAGCCTTAGTACAGAAAGTTAGAGAAGAATGGGATGTAGTCACCTTAGTACAGAATGTTAGAGAAGAATGGGATGTAGTAGAGTTAGTACAGAATATTAGCGCAGAATGTTGAGAAGAACGGATTGTAGTAGCCTTAGTACAGAATGTTAAAGAAGAATGGGATGTAGTAACCTTGGGACAGAATGTTAGCACAGAATGTTAGGGAAGAATGGGATGTAGTAGAATTAGCACAGAATGTTAGAGAAGAATGGGATGTAGTCGCCTTAGTACAGAATGTTAGAGAAGAATGGGATGTAGCAGCCTTAGTACAGAATGTCAGAGAAGAATGGGATGTAGCCGCCTTAGTACAGAATGTTAGAGAAGAATGGAAGGTAGTAGCCTCAGTACAGAATGTTAGAGAAGAATGCGATGTAGTCGCCTTTGTACAGAATATTAGATAAGAATGGAATGTAGTCGCCTTAGTACAGAATGTTAGAGAAGAATGGGATGTAGTAGCCTTAGTACAGAATGTTAGTGCAGAATGTTAGAGAAGAACAGGATGTAGCAGCCTTAGTACAGAATGTTAGAGAAGAATGGGATGTAGAAGCCTTAGTACAGAATGTTACAGAAGAACGGGATGTAGTAGCCTTAGTACCGGATGTTAGAGAAGAAATGGATTTAGTAGCCTCAGTACAGAATGTTAGAGAAGAATGCGATGTAGTCGCCTTTGTACAGAATATTAGATAAGAATGCAATGTAGTAGCCTTAGTACAGAATGTTAGAGAAGAATGGGATGTAGTAGCCTTAGTAAAGAATGTTAGAGATGAATGGGAGATAGTAGCCTCAGTACAGAATGTTAGAGAAGAATGTGATGTAGTCGCCTTTGTACAGAATATTAGATAACAATGGAATGTAGTTGCCTTAGTACAGAATGTTACATAAGAATGGAATGTGATAGCCTTAGTACAGAATGTTAGTGCAGAATGTTAGAGAAGAACAGGATGTAGCAGCCTTAGTACAGAATGTTAGAGAAGAATGGGATGTAGTAGCCTTAGTACAGAATGTTACAGAAGAACGGGATGTAGTAGCCTTAGTACCGGATGTTAGAGAAAAAATGGATTTAGTAGCCTCAGTACAGAATATTAGAGAAGAATGTGATGTAGTCGCCTTTGTACAGAATATTAGATAAGGATGGAATGTAGTAGCCTTAGTACAGAATGGTAGAGAAGAATGGGATGTAGTAGCCTTAGTACAGAATGTTAGAGAATAATGGGATGTAGTTGCCTTAGTACAGAATGTTAGAGAAGAATGGGATGTAGTAGCCTTAGTACAGAATGTTAGAGAAGAATGGGATGTAGTAGCCTTAGTACAGAATGTTAGAGAAGATTGAGATGTAGTCACCTTAGTACAGAATGTTAGATAAGAATGGAATGTAGTAGCCTTAGCACAGAATGTTAGAGACGAATGGGATGTAGTAACATTAGTACAGAATGTTAGAGCAGAATGGGATGTAGTAGCCTTAGTACAGAATGTTAGAGAAGAATGGGATGTAGTAGCCTTAGTACAGAAAGTTAGAGAAGAATGGGTTGTAGTAGCCTTAGTACAGATAGAGTAGAATAGGATGTAGTAGCCTTAGTACAGAATGTTAGAGAAGAATGGGATGTAGCCGCCTTAGTACAGAGTGTTAGAGAAGAATGGGATGTATTAGCCTTAGTACAGAATGTTAGCGCAGAATGTTAGAGAAGAACGGGATGTGGTAGCCTTAGTACAGAATGTTAAAGAAGAATGGGATGTAGTAGTATTAGTACAGAATGTTAGAGAAGAAGGGGATGTAGTAACCTTGGTACAGAATGTTATCACAGAATGTTAGGGAAGAATGGGATGTAGTAGCCTTAGCACAGAATGTTAGAGAAGAATGGGATGCAGTAGCTTTAGTACAGAAAGATATTGGAGAATGGGATGTAGTAGCCTTAGTGCAGACTGTTAGTGAAGAATGGGGTGTAGTAGGCTTAGTACAGAATGTTAGAGATGAATGGGAGATAGTAGCCTCAGTACAGAATGTTAGAGAAGAATGCGATGTAGTCGCCTTTGTACAGAATATTAGATAAGAATGGAATGTAGTTGCATTAGTACAGAATGTTACATAAGAATGGAATGTGATAGCCTTAGTACAGAATGTTAGTGCAGAATGTTAGAGAAGAACAGGATGTAGCAGCCTTAGTAAAGAATGTTAGAAAAGAATGGGGTGTAGTAGCCTTCGTATATAATGTTAGATAAGAATAGGATGTAGTAGCCTTAGTACAGAATATTCGAGAACAATGGGATGTAGTAGCCTTAGTACAGATAGAGAAGAATGGGATGTAGTAGCCTTAGTACAGCATATTAGAGAAGAATGGGATGTAGTCGCCTTAATACAGAATGTTAGAGAAGAATGAGATGTAGCAGCCTTAGTACAGAATGTTAGAGAAGAATGGGATGTAGTAGCGTTGGTACAGAATGTTAGAGAAGAATGAGATGTAGTTGCCTTAGTACAGAATGTTACATAAGAATGGAATGTAGTAGCCTTAGTACATAATGTTAGATAATACTGGGATATAGTAGCCTTAATATAGAATGTTAGAGACTATTGGGATGTAGTAGCCTTAGTACAGAATGTTAGTGCAGAATGTGAGAGAAGAACGGGATGTAGCAGCCTTAGTACAGAATGTTAGAGAAGAATGGCACGTAGTGGCTTTAGTACAGAATGTTACAGAAGAATGGGATGTAGTAGCCTTAGTACATAATGTTAGAGAAGAATGGGATGTAGTAGCCTTAGTACAGAATGTTAGTGCAGAATGTTAGAGAAGAATGGGATGTAGTAGCCTTAGTACAGAAAGTTGGAGAAGAATGGGATGTAGTAGCCTTAGTACAGAAAGTTAGAGAAGAATGGGATGTAGTCACCTTAGTACAGAATGTTAGAGAAGAATGGGATGTAGTAGAGTTAGTACAGAATGTTAGCGCAGAATGTTGAGAAGAACGGATTGTAGTAGCTTTAGTACAGAATGTTAAAGAAGAATGGGATGTAGTAACCTTGGGACAGAATGTTAGCACAGAATGTTAGGGAAGAATGGGATGTAGTAGCCTTAGCACAGAATGTTAGAGAAGAATGGGATGTAGTAGCCTTAGTACAGAATGTTAGAGAAGAATGGGAGGTAGTAGCCTCAGTACAGAATGTTAGAGAAGAATGCGATGTAGTCGCCTTTGTACAGAATATTAGATAAGAATGGAACGTAGTAGCCTTAGTATTGAATGTTAGAGAAGAATGGGATGTAGTAGCCTTAGTACAGAATGTTAGTGCAGAATGTTAGAGAAGAACAGGATGTAGCAGCCTTAGTACAGAATGTTAGAGAAGAATGGGATGTAGTAGCCTTAGTACAGAATGTTACAGAAGAACGGGATGTAGTAGCCTTAGTACCGGATGTTAGAGAAGAAATGGATTTAGTAGCCTCAGTACAGAATGTTAGAGAAGAATGCAATGTAGTCGCCTTTGTACAGAATATTAGATAAGAATGGAATGTATTAGCCTTAGTACAGAATGTTAGAGATGAATGGGAGATAGTAGCCTCAGTACAGAATGTTAGAGAAGAATGCGATGTAGTCGCCTTTGCACAGAATATTAGATAATAATGGAATGCAGTTGCTTTAGTACAGAATGTTACATAAGAATGGAATGTGATAGCCTTAGTACAGAATGTTAATGCAGAATGTTAGAGAAGAACAGGATGTAGCAGCCTTAGTACAGAATGTTACAGAAGAAAGGGATGTAGTAGCCTTAGTACCGGATGTTAGAGAAAAAATGGATTTAGTAGCCTCAGTACAGAATGTTAGAGAAGAATGCGATGTAGTCGCCTTTGTACAGAATATTAGATAAGAATGGAATGTAGTAGCCTTAGTACAGAATGTTAGAGAAGAATGGGATGTAGTAGCCTTAGTACAGAATGTTAGAGAAGAATGGGATGTAGTAGCCTTAGTACAGAATGTTAGAGAAGATTGAGATGTAGTCACCTTAGTACAGAATGTTAGATAAGAATGGAATGTAGTAGCCTTAGCACAGAATGTTAGAGACGAATGGGATGTAGTAACATTAGTACAGAATGTTAGAGCAGAATGGGATGTAGTAGCCTTAGTACAGAATGTTAGAGAAGAATGGGATGTAGTAGCCTTAGTACAGAAAGTTAGAGAAGAATGGGTTGTAGTAGCCTTAGTACAGATAGAGTAGAATAGGATGTAGTAGCCTTAGTACAGAATGTTAGAGAAGAATGGGATGTAGCCGCCTTAGTACAGAGTGTTAGAGAAGAATGGGATGTATTAGCCTTAGTACAGAATGTTAGCGCAGAATGTTAGAGAAGAACGGGATGTGGTAGCCTTAGTACAGAATGTTAAAGAAGAATGGGATGTAGTAGTATTAGTACAGAATGTTAGAGAAGAAGGGGATGTAGTAAAATTGGTACAGAATGTTATCAAAGAATGTTAGGGAAGAATGGGATGTAGTAGACTTAGCACAGAATGTTAGAGAAGAATGGGATGCAGTAGCTTTAGTACAGAAAGATATTGGAGAATGGGATGTAGTAGCCTTAGTGCAGACTGTTAGTGAAGAATGGGGTGTAGTAGCCTTAGTACAGAATGTTAGAGAAGATTGGGATGTAGTAGCCTTAGTGCAGAATTTGGAGAAGAATGGGAGAATGTGTTAGCCTTATTACAGAATGTTAGAAAAGAATGGGGTGTAGTAGCCTTAGTATATAATGTTAGATAAGAATAGGATGTAGTAGCCTTAGTACAGAATGTTAGAGAAGAATGGGATGTAGTAGCCTTAGTACAGATAGAGAAGAATGGGATGTAGTAGCCTTAGTACAGCATGTTAGAGAAGAATGGGATGTAGTCGCCTTAGTACAGAATGTTAGAGAAGAATGGGATGTAGCAGCCTTAGTACAGAATGTTAGAGAAGAATGGGATGTAGCCGCCTTAGTACAGAATGTTACAGAAGAATGGGATGTAGTAGCCTTGGTACAGAATGTTAGAGAAGAATGAGATGTAGTCGCCTTAGTACAGAATGTTACATAAGAATGGAATGTAGTAGCCTTAGTACAGAATGTTAGATAATACTGGGATATAGTAGCCTTAATATAGAATGTTAGAGACTATTGGGATGTAGTAGCCTTAGTACAGAATGTTAGTGCAGAATGTGAGAGAAGAACGGGATGTAGCAGCCTTAGTACAGAATGTTAGAGAAGAATGGGATGTAGTAGCCTTAGTACAGAATGTTAGAGAAGAATGGGATGTAGTAGCCTTAGTACAGAATGTTAGAGAAGATTGAGATGTAGTCACCTTAGTACAGAATGTTAGATAAGAATGGAATGTAGTAGCCTTAGCACAGAATGTTAGAGACGAATGGGATGTAGTAACATTAGCACAGAATGTTAGAGCAGAATGGGATGTAGTAGCCTTAGTACAGAATGTTAGAGAAGAATGGGATGTAGTAGCCTTAGTACAGAAAGTTAGAGAAGAATGGGTTGTAGTAGCCTTAGTACAGATAGAGTAGAATAGGATGTAGTAGCCTTAGTACAGAATGTTAGAGAAGAATGGGATGTAGCCGCCTTAGTACAGAGTGTTAGAGAAGAATGGGATGTATTAGCCTTAGTACAGAATGTTAGCGCAGAATGTTAGAGAAGAACGGGATGTGGTAGCCTTAGTACAGAATGTTAAAGAAGAATGGGATGTAGTAGTATTAGTACAGAATGTTAGAGAAGAAGGGGATGTAGTAAAATTGGTACAGAATGTTAACAAAGAATGTTAGGGAAGAATGGGATGTAGTAGACTTAGCACAGAATGTTAGAGAAGAATGGGATGCAGTAGCTTTAGTACAGAAAGATATTGGAGAATGGGATGTAGTAGCCTTAGTGCAGACTGTTAGTGAAGAATGGGGTGTAGTAGCCTTAGTACAGAATGTTAGAGAAGAATGGGATGTAGTAGCCTTAGTACAGAATTTGGAGAAGAATGGGAGAATGTGTTAGCCTTATTACAGAATGTTAGAAAAGAATGGGGTGTAGTAGCCTTAGTATATAATGTTAGATAAGAATAGGATGTAGTAGCCTTAGTACAGAATGTTAGAGAAGAATGGGATGTAGTAGCCTTAGTACAGATAGAGAAGAATGGGATGTAGTAGCCTTAGTACAGCATGTTAGAGAAGAATGGGATGTAGTCGCCTTAGTACAGAATGTTAGAGAAGAATGGGATGTAGCAGCCTTAGTACAGAATGTTAGAGAAGAATGGGATGTAGCCGCCTTAGTACAGAATGTTACAGAAGAATGGGATGTAGTAGCCTTGGTACAGAATGTTAGAGAAGAATGAGATGTAGTCGCCTTAGTACAGAATGTTACATAAGAATGGAATGTAGTAGCCTTAGTACAGAATGTTAGATAATACTGGGATATAGTAGCCTTAATATAGAATGTTAGAGACTATTGGGATGTAGTAGCCTTAGTACAGAATGTTAGTGCAGAATGTGAGAGAAGAACGGGATGTAGCAGCCTTAGTACAGAATGTTAGAGAAGAATGGCACGTAGTAGCTTTAGTACAGAATGTTAGAGAATAATGGGATGTAGTAGCCTTAGTACAGAATGTTAGTGCAGAATGTTAGAGAAGAACGGGATGAAGTAGCCTTAGTAAAGAATGTTAGAGAAGAATGGGATGTAGTAGTCTTAGTACAGAATGTTAGCACAGAATGTTAGAGAAGAATGGGATGTAGTAACATTAGTACAGAATGTTGTAGAGGAATGGGATGTAGTAGCCATAATACAGAATGTTAGAGAAGAATGGGATGTAGTAGCCTTAGTACAGAAAGTTAGAGAAGAATGGGAAGTACTAGCCTTAGTACAGAATGTAAGAGAAGAATGGGGTGTAGTAGCCTTAGCACAGAATGTTAGAGATGAATGGGATGTAGTAACATTAGTACAGAATGTTGTAGAGGAATGGGATGTAGTAGCCATAATACAGACTGTTAGAGAAGAATGGGATGTAGTAGCCTTAGTACAGAAAGTTAGAGAAGAATGGGATGTACTAGCCTTAGTACAGAATGTAAGAGAAGAATGGGGTGTAGTAGCCTTAGTACAGAATTTTAGAGAACAATGGGATGTAGTAGCCTTAGTACAGATAGAGAAGAATGGGGTGTAGTAGCTTTCGTACAGAAAGTGAGAGAAGAATGGGATGTAGTTGCCTTAGTACAGAATGTTAGAGAAGAATGGGATATAGTAGAGTTAGTACAGAATGTTGAGAAGAACTGGATGTAGTAGCCTTAGTACAGAATGTTAATGAAGAATGGGATGTAGTAACCTTGGGACAGAATGTTAGCACAGAATGTTACAGAAGAATGGGATGTAGTAGCCTTAGTACCGAATGCTAGAAAGGAACAGGATGTAGCAGCCTTAGTACTGAATGTTAGAGAAGAATGGGATGTAGTAGCCTTAGTACAGAATGTTAGAGAAGAAATGGATTTAGTAGCCGCAGTACAGAATGTTAGAGAAGAATGGGATGTAGTAGCCTTAGTACAGAATATTAAAGAAGAATGGGATTTGTTAGCCTTAGCACAGAATGTTAGAGAAGAATGGGATGTAGTAGCCTTAGTACTGAAAGTTAGAGAAGAATGGGATGTAGTATCCTTAGTACAGAATGTTAGAGAAGAATGGGGTGTAGTAGCCTTAGTACAGAATGTTAGAGAAGAATGGGATGTAGTAGCCTTAGTACAGAATGTTAAAGAAGAATGGGATCTGTTAGCCTTAGTACAGAATGTTAGAGAAGAATGGGGTGTAGTAGCCTTAGTACAGAATGTTAGGGAAGAATGGGATGTAGTAGCCTTAGTATAGAATGTTAGAGAAGAATGGGATGTAGCAGCCTTAGTACAGATAGAGAAGAATGGGATGTAGTAGCCTTAGTACAGCATTTTAGAGTAGAATGGGATGTAGTTGCCTTAGTACAGAATGTTAGAGAAGAATGGGATGTAGCAGCCTTAGCACAGAATGTTAGAGACGAATGGGATGTAGTCGCCTTAGTATAGATGTTAGAGAAGAATGGGATGTAGTAGCCTTAGTACAGAATGTTAGAGAAGAATGGGATGTAGTAGCCTTAGTACAGAATGTTAGAGAAGAATGAGATGTAGTAGTCTTAGTACATAATGTTAGCACAGAATGTTAGAGAAGAATGGGATGTAGTAGCCTTAGCACAGAATGTTAGAGAAGAATGGGATGTAGTAACATTAGTATAGAATGTTGTAGAAGAATCGGATGTAGTAGCCTTAGTACAGAATGTTAGAGAAGAATGGGATGTAGTAGCCTTAATACAGAAAGATAGAGAAGAATGGGATGTACTAGCCTTAGTACAGAATGTTAGAGAAGAATGGGGTGTAGTAGCCTTAGTACAGAATGTTAGAGAAGAATGGGATGTAGTAGCCTTAGTACAGATAGAGAAGAATGGGGTGTAGTAGCCTTAGTACAGAAAGTTAGAGAAGAATGGGATGTAGTCGCCTTATTACAGAATGTTAGAGAAGAATGGGATGTAGTAGAGTTAGTACAGAATGTTAGCGCAGAATGTTGCGAAGAACGGGATGTATTAGCCTTAGTACAGAATGTTAAAGAAGAATGGGATGTTGTAACCTTGGGACAGAATGTTAGCACAGAATGTTAGAGAAGAATGGGATGTAGAAGCCTTAGCACAGAATGTTAGAGAAGAATGGGATGTAGTAGCCTTAGTACAGAAAGTTAGAGAAGAATGGGATGTAGTAGCCTTAGTACAGAATGTTGGAGAAGAATGGGGTGTAGTAGCCTTAGTACAGAATGTTAGAGAAGAATGGAATGTAGTAGCCTTAGTACAAAATGTTAAAGAAGAATGGGATTTGTTATCCTTAGTACAGAATGTTAGAGAAGAATGGGATGTAGCAGCCTTAGTACAGAAGGTTAGAGAAGAATGGGATGTAGTAGCCTTAGTACAGCATGTTAGAGAAGAATGGGATGTGGCCACCTTAGTACAGAATGTTAGAGAAGAATGGGATGTAGCAGCCTTAGTACAGAATGTTAGAGAAGAATGGAATGTTGCCGCCTTAGTACAGAATGTTAGAGAAGAATGGGATGTAGTAGCCTTAGTACAGAATGTTAGAGACAAATGGGATGTAGTCACCTTAGTACAGAATGTTAGAGAAGAATGGGATGTAGTAGCCTTAGTACAGAATGTTAGAGAAGAATGGTATGTAGTAGCCTTAGTACAGAATTTTAGAGAAGAATGGGGTGTAGTAGCCTTAGTACAGAATGTTAGAGAAGAATGAGATGTAGTCGCCTTAGTACAGAATGTTACATAAGAATGGAATGTAATAGCCTTAGTATAGAATGTTAGTGCAGAATGTTAGAGAAGAACAGGATGTAGCAGCCTTAGCACAGAATGTTAGAGAAGAATGGGATGTAGTAGCCTTAGTACCGAATGTTAGAGAAGAAATGGATTTAGTAGCCTCAGTACAGAATGTTAGAGAAGAAGGGGATGTAGTAGCCTCACTACAGAATGTTAGAGAAGAATGCGATGTAGTCGCCTTTGTACAGAATATTAGATAAGAATGGAATGTAGTAGCCTTAGTACAGAATGTTAGAGAAGAATGGGTTGTAGTTGCCTTGATACAGAATGTTAGAGAAGAATAGATTGTAGTTGCCTTAGTACAGAATGTTAGAGAAGAATGGGATGTAGTAGCCTTACTACAGAATGTTAGAGAAGAATGGGATGTAGTAGCCTTAGTACAGAATGTTAGAGAAGAATGGGATGTAGTAGCCTTAGTACAGAATGTTTGATAAGAATGGAATGTAGTAGCCTTAGTACAGAATGTTAGATAAGAATGGAATGTAGTAGCCTTAGTACAGAATGTTAGAGACGATTGGGATATAGTAGCCTTAGTACAGAATGTTAGTGCAGAATGTTAGAGAAGAACCCAATGTAGCAGCCTTAGTACAGAATGTTAGAGAAGAATGGGATGTAGTAGCCTTAGTACAGAATGTTAGAGAAGAATGGGATGTAGTAGCCTTAGTACAGAATGTTAGTGCAGAATATTAGAGAGGAACGGGATGTAGTAGCCTTAGTAAAGAATGTTAGAGAAGAATGGGATGCAGTAGTCTTAGTACCGAATGTTAGAGAAGAAATGGATTTAGTAGCCTCAGTACAGAATGTTAGAGAAGAAGGGGATGTAGTAGCCTCAGTACAGAATGTTAGAGAAGAATGCGATGTAGTCGCCTTTGTACAGAATATTAGATAAGAATGGAATGTAGTAGCCTTAGTACAGAATGTTAGAGAAGAATGGGATGTAGTCGCCTTAGTACAGAATGTTAGAGAAGAATGGGATGTAGCAGCCTTAGTACAGAAAGTTAGAGAAGAATGGGATGTAGTAGCCTTAGTACAGAATGTTAGTACACAATGTTAGAGAAGAACGGGATGAAGTAGCCTTAGTAAAGAATGTTAGAGAAGAATGGGATGTAGTAGTCTTAGTACAGAATGTTAGCACAGAATGTTAGAGAAGAATGGGATGTAGTAACATTAGTACAGAATGTTGTAGAGGAATGGGATGTAGTAGCCATAATACAGAATGTTAGAGAAGAATGGGATGTACTAGCCTTAGTACAGAATGTAAGAGAAGAATGGGGTGTAGTAGCCTTAGCACAGAATGTTAGAGATGAATGGGATGTAGTAACATTAGTACAGAATGTTGTAGAAGAATGGGATGTAGTAGCCATAATACAGAATGTTAGAGAAGAATAGGATGTAGTAGCCTTACTACAGAAAGTTAGAGAATAATGGGATGTACTAGCCTTAGTACAGATAGAGAAGAATGGGATGTAGTAGCTTTAGTACAGAAAGTGAGAGAAGAATGGGATGTAGTTGCCTTAGTGCAGAATGTTAGAGAAGAATGGGATATAGTAGAGTTAGTACAGAATGTTGAGAAGAACTGGATGTAGTAGCCTTACTGCAGAATGTTAAAGAAGAATGGGATGTAGTAACCTTGGGACAGAATGTTAGCACAGAATGTTACAGAAGAATGGGATGTAGTAGCCTTAGTACAGAAAGTTAGAGAAGAATGGGATGTAGTATCCTTAGTACAGAATGTTAGAGAAGAATGGGGTGTAGTAGCCTTAGTACAGAATGTTAGAGAAGAATGGGATGTAGTAGCCTTAGTACAGAATGTTAAAGAAGAATGGGATCTGTTAGCCTTAGTACAGAATGTTAGAGAAGAATGGGGTGTAGTAGCCTTAGTACAGAATGTTAGGGAAGAATGGGATGTAGTAGCCTTAGTATAGAATGTTAGAGAAGAATGGGATGTAGCAGCCTTAGTACAGATAGAGAAGAATGGGATGTAGTTGCCTTAGTACAGAATGTTAGAGAAGAATGGGATATAGTAGAGTTAGTACAGAATGTTGAGAAGAACTGGATGTAGTAGCCTTAGTACAGAATGTTAAAGAAGAATGGGATGTAGTAACCTTGGGACAGAATGTTAGCACAGAATGTTACAGAAGAATGGGATGTAGTAGCCTTAGTACCGAATGCTAGAGAGGAACAGGATGTAGCAGCCTTAGTACTGAATGTTAGAGAAGAATGGGATGTAGTAGCCTTAGTACAGAATGTTAGAGAAGAAATGGATTTAGTAGCCGCAGTACAGAATGTTAGAGAAGAATGGGATGTAGTAGCCTTAGTACAGAATATTAAAGAAGAATGGGATGTGTTAGCCTTAGCACAGAATGTTAGAGAAGAATGGGATGTAGTAGCCTTAGTACAGAAAGTTAGAGAAGAATGGGATGTAGTATCCTTAGTACAGAATGTTAGAGAAGAATGGGGTGTAGTAGCCTTAGTACAGAATGTTAGAGAAGAATGGGATGTAGTAGCCTTAGTACAGAATGTTAAAGAAGAATGGGATCTGTTAGCCTTAGTACAGAATGTTAGAGAAGAATGGGGTGTAGTAGCCTTAGTACAGAATGTTAGGGAAGAATGGGATGTAGTAGCCTTAGTATAGAATGTTAGAGAAGAATGGGATGTAGCAGCCTTAGTACAGATAGAGAAGAATGGGATGTAGTAGCCTTAGTACAGCATTTTAGAGTAGAATGGGATGTAGTTGCCTTAATACAGAATGTTAGAGAAGAATGGGATGTAGCAGCCTTAGCACAGAATGTTAGAGACGAATGGGATGTAGTAGTCTTAGTACATAATGTTAGCACAGAATGTTAGAGAAGAATGGGATGTAGTAGCCTTAGCACAGAATGTTAGAGAAGAATGGGATGTAGTAACATTAGTATAGAATGTTGTAGAAGAATCGGATGTAGTAGCCTTAGTACAGAATGTTACAGAAGAATGGGATGTAGTAGCCTTAATACAGAAAGATAGAGAAGAATGGGATGTACTAGCCTTAGTACAGAATGTTAGAGAAGAATGGGGTGTAGTAGCCTTAGTACAGAATGTTAGAGAAGAATGGGATGTAGTAGCCTTAGTACAGATAGAGAAGAATGGGATGTAGTAGCCTTAGTACAGAAAGTTAGAGAAGAATGGGATGTAGTCGCCTTATTACAGAATGTTGGAGAAGAATGGGGTGTAGTAGCCTTAGTACAGAATGTTAGAGAAGAATGGGATGTAGTAACCTTGGGACAGAATGTTAGAGAAGAATGGGATGTAGCAGCCTTAGTACAGAATGTTAGAGAAGAATGGAATGTTGCCGCCTTAGAACAGAATGTTAGAGAAGAATGGGATGTAGTAGCCTTAGTACAGAATGTTAGAGACAAATGGGATATAGTCACCTTAGTACAGAATGTTAGAGAAGAATGGGATGTAGTAGCCTTAGTACAGAATGTTAGAGAAGAATGGGATGTAGTAGCCTTAGTACAGAATGTTAAAGAAGAATGGGATGTAGTAACCTTGGGACAGAATGTTAGCACAGAATGTTAGGGAAGAATGGGATGTAGAAGCCTTAGCACAGAATGTTAGAGAAGAATGGGATGTAGCAGCATTAGTACAGAAAGTTAGAGAAGAATGGGATGTAGTAGCCTTAGTACAGAATGTTGGAGAAGAATGGGGTGTAGTAGCCTTAGTACAGAATGTTAGAGAAGAATGGGATGTAGTAGCCTTAGTACAAAATGTTAAAGAATAATGGGATTTGTCATCCTTAGTACTGAATGTTAGAGAAGAATGGGATGTAGTAGCCTTAGTACAGAATGTTAAAGAAGAATGGGATGTAGTAACCTTGGGACAGAATGTTAGCACAGAATGTTAGGGAAGAATGGGATGTAGAAGCCTTAGCACAGAATGTTAGAGAAGAATGGGATGTAGCAGCATTAGTACAGAAAGTTAGAGAAGAATGGGATGTAGTAGCCTTAGTACAGAATGTTGGAGAAGAATGGGGTGTAGTAGCCTTAGTACAGAATGTTAGAGAAGAATGGGATGTAGTAGCCTTAGTACAAAATGTTAAAGAATAATGGGATTTGTCATCCTTAGTACTGAATGTTAGAGAAGAATGGGATGTAGTAGCCTTAGTACAGAAGGTTAGAGAAGAATGGGATGTAGTAGCCTTAGTACAGCATGTTAGAGAAGAATGGGATGTGGTCACCTTAGTACAGAATGTTAGAGAAGAATGGGATGTAGCAGCCTTAGTACAGAATGTTAGAGAAGAATGGAATGTTGCCGCCTTAGAACAGAATGTTAGAGAAGAATGGGATGTAGTAGCCTTAGTACAGAATGTTAGAGACAAATGGGATATAGTCACCTTAGTACAGAATGTTAGAGAAGAATGGGATGTAGTAGCCTTAGTACAGAATGTTAGAGAAGAATGGGATGTAGTAGCCTTAGTACAGAATGTTAGAGAAGAATGGGGTGTAGTAGCCTTAGTACAGAATGTTAGAGAAGAATGAGATGTAGTCGCCTTAGTACAGAATGTTACATAAGAATGGAATGTAATAGCCTTAGTAAGGAATGTTAGTGCAGAATGTTAGAGAAGAACAGGATGTAGCAGCCTTAGCACAGAATGTTAGAGAAGAATGGGATGTAGTAGCCTTAGTACCGAATGTTAGAGAAGAAATGGATTTAGTAGCCTCAGTACAGAATGTTAGAGAAGAAGGGGATGTAGTAGCCTGAGTACAGAATGTTAGAGAAGAATGCGATGTAGTCGCCTTTGTACAGAATATTAGATAAGAATGGAATGTAGTAGCCTTAGTACAGAATGTTAGAGAAGAATGGGTTGTAGTTGCCTTGGTACAGAATGTTAGAGAAGAATAGGATGTAGTTGCCTTAGTACAGAATGTTAGAGAAGAATGGGATGTAGTAGCCTTAGTACAGAATGTTAGAGAAGAATGGGATGTAGTATCCTTAGTACAGAATGTTTGATAAGAATGGAATGTAGTAGCCTTAGTACAGAATGTTAGATAAGAATGGAATGTAGTAGCCTTAGTACAGAATGTTAGAGACGATTGGGATATAGTAGCCTTAGTACAGAATGTTAGTGCAGAATGTTAGAGAAGAACCCAATGTAGCAGCCTTAGTACAGAATGTTAGAGAAGAATGGGATGTAGTAGCCTTAGTACAGAATGTTAGAGAACAATGGGATGTAGTATCCTTAGTACAGAATGTTAGTGCCGAATATTAGAGAGGAACGGGATGTAGTAGCCTTAGTAAAGAATGTTAGAGAAGAATGGGATGTAGTAGTCTTAGTACAGAATGGTAGAGAAGAATGGGATGTAGTAGCCTTCGTACAGAAAGTTAGAGAAGAATG
The DNA here is from genome assembly GCF_040938575.1 of Ambystoma mexicanum. Taxonomy (NCBI): domain Eukaryota; kingdom Metazoa; phylum Chordata; class Amphibia; order Caudata; family Ambystomatidae; genus Ambystoma; species Ambystoma mexicanum. The sequence continues at coordinate 869,287,053 of NC_090926.1, forward strand.
GGATGTAGTAGCCTTAGTACAGAATGTTAGAAAAGAATGGGGTGTAGTAGCCTTCGTACAGAAAGTTAGAGAAGAATGGGATGTAGTAGCCTTAGTACAGAATGTTAGAAAAGAATGGGGTGTAGTAGCCTTAGTACAGAATGTTAGAGACGAATGGGATGTAGTAGCCTTAGTACAGAATGTTAGAGAAGAAATGGATGTAGTAGCCTTAGTACAGATAGAGAAGAATGGGATGTAGTAGCCTTAGTACAGAAAGTTAAAGAAGAATGGTATGTAGTCGCCTTAGTACAGAATGTTAGCTCAGAATGTTAGAGAACGGGATGTAGTATCCTTAGTACAGAATGTTAAAGAAGAATGGGATGTAGTAGTCTTAGTACAGAATGTTAGAGAAGAATGGGATCTAGTAACCTTGGGACAGAATGTTAGCACAGAATGTTAGGGAAGAAAGGGATGTAGTAGCCTTAGTACAGAAAGTTAGAGAAGAATGGGATGTAGTAGCCTTAGTACAGAATGTTAGAGAAGAATGGGGTGTAGTAGCCTTAGTACAGAATGTTATAGAAGAATGGGATGTAGTAGCCTTAGTATAGAATGTTAAAGAAGAATGGGATGTTTTAGCCTTAGTACAGAATGTTAGCGAAGAATGAGGTGTAGTAGCCTTAGTACAGAATGTTAGAGAAGAATGGGATGTAGTAGCCTTAGTGCAGCATGTCAGAGAAGAATGGGATGTATTAGCCTTAGTATAGAATGTTAAAGAAGAATGGGATGTTTTAGCCTTAGTACAGAATGTTAGAGAAGAATGGGGTGTAGTAGCCTTAGTACAGAAAGTTAGAGAAGAATGGGATGTAGTATCCTTAGTACAGAATGTTAGAGAAGAATGGGGTGTAGTAGCCTTAGTACAGAATGTTAGAGAAGAATGGGATGTAGTAGCCTTAGTACAGAATGTTAAAGAAGAATGGGATCTGTTAGCCTTAGTACAGAATGTTAGAGAAGAATGGGGTGTAGTAGCCTTAGTACAGAATGTTACATAAGAATGGAATGTAATAGCCTTAGTATAGAATGTTAGTACAGAATGTTAGAGAAGAATGGGATGTAGTAGCCTTAGTGCAGCATGTCAGAGAAGAATGGGATGTATTAGCCTTAGTATAGAATGTTAAAGAAGAATGGGATGTTTTAGCCTTAGTACAGAATGTTAGAGAAGAATGGGGTGTAGTAGCCTTAGTACAGAAAGTTAGAGAAGAATGGGATGTAGTATCCTTAGTACAGAATGTTAGAGAAGAATGGGGTGTAGTAGCCTTAGTACAGAATGTTAGAGAAGAATGGGATGTAGTAGCCTTAGTACAGAATGTTAAAGAAGAATGGGATCTGTTAGCCTTAGTACAGAATGTTAGAGAAGAATGGGGTGTAGTAGCCTTAGTACAGAATGTTAGGGAAGAATGGGATGTAGTAGCCTTAGTATAGAATGTTAGAGAAGAATGGGATGTAGCAGCCTTAGTACAGATAGAGAAGAATGGGATGTAGTAGCCTTAGTACAGCATTTTAGAGTAGAATGGGATGTAGTTGCCTTAGTACAGAATGTTAGAGAAGAATGGGATGTAGCAGCCTTAGCACAGAATGTTAGAGACGAATGGGATGTAGTAGTCTTAGTACATAATGTTAGCACAGAATGTTAGAGAAGAATGGGATGTAGTAGCCTTAGCACAGAATGTTAGAGAAGAATGGGATGTAGTAACATTAGTATAGAATGTTGTAGAAGAATCGGATGTAGTAGCCTTAGTACAGAATGTTACAGAAGAATGGGATGTAGTAGCCTTAATACAGAAAGATAGAGAAGAATGGGATGTACTAGCCTTAGTACAGAATGTTAGAGAAGAATGGGGTGTAGTAGCCTTAGTACAGAATGTTAGAGAAGAATGGGATGTAGTAGCCTTAGTACAGATAGAGAAGAATGGGATGTAGTAGCCTTAGTACAGAAAGTTAGAGAAGAATGGGATGTAGTCGCCTTATTACAGAATGTTAGAGAAGAATGGGATGTAGTAGAGTTAGTACAGAATGTTAGCGCAGAATGTTGCGAAGAACGGGATGTAGTAGCCTTAGTACAGAATGTTAAAGAAGAATGGGATGTAGTAACCTTGGGACAGAATGTTAGCACAGAATGTTAGGGAAGAATGGGATGTAGAAGCCTTAGCACAGAATGTTAGAGAAGAATGGGATGTAGCAGCATTAGTACAGAAAGTTAGAGAAGAATGGGATGTAGTAGCCTTAGTACAGAATGTTGGAGAAGAATGGGGTGTAGTAGCCTTAGTACAGAATGTTAGAGAAGAATGGGATGTAGTAGCCTTAGTACAAAATGTTAAAGAATAATGGGATTTGTCATCCTTAGTACTGAATGTTAGAGAAGAATGGGATGTAGTAGCCTTAGTACAGAAGGTTAGAGAAGAATGGGATGTAGTAGCCTTAGTACAGCATGTTAGAGAAGAATGGGATGTGGTCACCTTAGTACAGAATGTTAGAGAAGAATGGGATGTAGCAGCCTTAGTACAGAATGTTAGAGAAGAATGGAATGTTGCCGCCTTAGAACAGAATGTTAGAGAAGAATGGGATGTAGTAGCCTTAGTACAGAATGTTAGAGACAAATGGGATATAGTCACCTTAGTACAGAATGTTAGAGAAGAATGGGATGTAGTAGCCTTAGTACAGAATGTTAGAGAAGAATGGGATGTAGTAGCCTTAGTACAGAATGTTAGAGAAGAATGGGGTGTAGTAGCCTTAGTACAGAATGTTAGAGAAGAATGAGATGTAGTCGCCTTAGTACAGAATGTTACATAAGAATGGAATGTAATAGCCTTAGTAAGGAATGTTAGTGCAGAATGTTAGAGAAGAACAGGATGTAGCAGCCTTAGCACAGAATGTTAGAGAAGAATGGGATGTAGTAGCCTTAGTACCGAATGTTAGAGAAGAAATGGATTTAGTAGCCTCAGTACAGAATGTTAGAGAAGAAGGGGATGTAGTAGCCTGAGTACAGAATGTTAGAGAAGAATGCGATGTAGTCGCCTTTGTACAGAATATTAGATAAGAATGGAATGTAGTAGCCTTAGTACAGAATGTTAGAGAAGAATGGGTTGTAGTTGCCTTGGTACAGAATGTTAGAGAAGAATAGGATGTAGTTGCCTTAGTACAGAATGTTAGAGAAGAATGGGATGTAGTAGCCTTAGTACAGAATGTTAGAGAAGAATGGGATGTAGTATCCTTAGTACAGAATGTTTGATAAGAATGGAATGTAGTAGCCTTAGTACAGAATGTTAGATAAGAATGGAATGTAGTAGCCTTAGTACAGAATGTTAGAGACGATTGGGATATAGTAGCCTTAGTACAGAATGTTAGTGCAGAATGTTAGAGAAGAACCCAATGTAGCAGCCTTAGTACAGAATGTTAGAGAAGAATGGGATGTAGTAGCCTTAGTACAGAATGTTAGAGAACAATGGGATGTAGTATCCTTAGTACAGAATGTTAGTGCCGAATATTAGAGAGGAACGGGATGTAGTAGCCTTAGTAAAGAATGTTAGAGAAGAATGGGATGTAGTAGTCTTAGTACAGAATGGTAGAGAAGAATGGGATGTAGTAGCCTTCGTACAGAAAGTTAGAGAAGAATGGGATGTAGTAGCCTTAGTACAGAATGTTAGAAAAGAATGGGGTGTAGTAGCCTTCGTACAGAAAGTTAGAGAAGAATGGGATGTAGTAGCCTTAGTACAGAATGTTAGAAAAGAATGGGGTGTAGTAGCCTTAGTACAGAATGTTAGAGACGAATGGGATGTAGTAGCCTTAGTACAGAATGTTAGAGAAGAAATGGATGTAGTAGCCTTAGTACAGATAGAGAAGAATGGGATGTAGTAGCCTTAGTACAGAAAGTTAAAGAAGAATGGTATGTAGTCGCCTTAGTACAGAATGTTAGCTCAGAATGTTAGAGAACGGGATGTAGTATCCTTAGTACAGAATGTTAAAGAAGAATGGGATGTAGTAGTCTTAGTACAGAATGTTAGAGAAGAATGGGATCTAGTAACCTTGGGACAGAATGTTAGCACAGAATGTTAGGGAAGAAAGGGATGTAGTAGCCTTAGTACAGAAAGTTAGAGAAGAATGGGATGTAGTAGCCTTAGTACAGAATGTTAGAGAAGAATGGGGTGTAGTAGCCTTAGTACAGAATGTTATAGAAGAATGGGATGTAGTAGCCTTAGTATAGAATGTTAAAGAAGAATGGGATGTTTTAGCCTTAGTACAGAATGTTAGCGAAGAATGAGGTGTAGTAGCCTTAGTACAGAATGTTAGAGAAGAATGGGATGTAGTAGCCTTAGTGCAGCATGTCAGAGAAGAATGGGATGTATTAGCCTTAGTATAGAATGTTAAAGAAGAATGGGATGTTTTAGCCTTAGTACAGAATGTTAGAGAAGAATGGGGTGTAGTAGCCTTAGTACAGAAAGTTAGAGAAGAATGGGATGTAGTATCCTTAGTACAGAATGTTAGAGAAGAATGGGGTGTAGTAGCCTTAGTACAGAATTTTAGAGAAGAATGGGATGTAGTAGCCTTAGTACAGAATGTTAAAGAAGAATGGGATCTGTTAGCCTTAGTACAGAATGTTAGAGAAGAATGGGGTGTAGTAGCCTTAGTACAGAATGTTACATAAGAATGGAATGTAATAGCCTTAGTATAGAATGTTAGTACAGAATGTTAGAGAAGAATGGGATGTAGTAGCCTTAGTGCAGCATGTCAGAGAAGAATGGGATGTATTAGCCTTAGTATAGAATGTTAAAGAAGAATGGGATGTTTTAGCCTTAGTACAGAATGTTAGAGAAGAATGGGGTGTAGTAGCCTTAGTACAGAAAGTTAGAGAAGAATGGGATGTAGTATCCTTAGTACAGAATGTTAGAGAAGAATGGGGTGTAGTAGCCTTAGTACAGAATGTTAGAGAAGAATGGGATGTAGTAGCCTTAGTACAGAATGTTAAAGAAGAATGGGATCTGTTAGCCTTAGTACAGAATGTTAGAGAAGAATGGGGTGTAGTAGCCTTAGTACAGAATGTTACATAAGAATGGAATGTAATAGCCTTAGTATAGAATGTTAGTGCAGAATGTTAGAGAAGAACAGGATGTAGCAGCCTTAGCACAGAATGTTAGAGAAGAATGGGATGTAGTAGCCTTAGTCCCGAATGTTAGAGAAGAAATGGATTTAGTAGCCTCAGTACAGAATGTTAGAGAAGAAGGGGATGTAGTAGCCTCAGTACAGAATGTTAGAGAAGAATGCGATGTAGTCGCCTTTGTACAGAATATTAGATAAGAATGGAATGTAGTAGCCTTAGTACAGAATGTTAGAGAAGAATGGGTTGTAGTTGCCTTGGTACAGAATGTTAGAGAAGAATAGGATGTAGTTGCCTTAGTACAGAATGTTAGAGAAGAATGGGATGTAGTAGCCTTAGTACAGAATGTTAGAGAAGAATGGGATGTAGTAGCCTTAGTACAGAATGTTAGAGAAGAATGGGATGTAGTAGCCTTAGTACAGAATGTTTGATAAGAATGGAATGTAGTAGCCTTAGTACAGAATGTTAGATAAGAATGGAATGTAGTAGCCTTAGTACAGAATGTTAGAGACGATTGGGATATAGTAGCCTTAGTACAGAATGTTAGTGCAGAATGTTAGAGAAGAACCCAATGTAGCAGCCTTAGTACAGAATGTTAGAGAAGAATGGGATGTAGTACCCTTAGTACAGAATGTTAGAGAAGAATGGGATGTAGTATCCTTAGTACAGAATGTTAGTGCAGAATAGTAGAGAGGAACGGGATGTAGTAGCCTTAGTAAAGAATGTTAGAGAAGAATGGGATGTAGTAGTCTTAGTACAGAATGGTAGAGAAGAATGGGATGTAGTAGCCTTCGTACAGCAAGTTAGAGAAGAATGGGATGTAGTAGCCTTAGTAAAGAAAGTTAGAAAAGAATGGGGTGTAGTAGCCTTCGTACAGAAAGTTAGAGAAGAATGGGATGTAGTAGCCTTAGTACAGAATGTTAGAAAAGAATGGGGTGTAGTAGCCTTAGTACAGAATGTTAGAGACGAATGCGATGTAGTAGCATTAGTACAGAATGTTAGAGAAGAATGGGATGTAGTAGCCTTAGTACAGATAGAGAAGAATGGGATGTAGTAGCCTTAGTACAGAAAGTTAAAGAAGAATGGTATGTAGTCGCCTTAGTACAGAATGTTAGCTCAGAATGTTAGAGAACGGGATGTAGTATCCTTAGTACAGAATGTTAAAGAAGAATGGGATGTAGTAGTCTTAGTACAGAATGTTAGAGAAGAATGGGATCTAGTAACCTTGGGACAGAATGTTAGCACAGAATGTTAGGGAAGAAAGGGATGTAGTAGCCTTAGTACAGAAAGTTAGAGAAGAATGGGATGTAGTAGCCTTAGTACAGAATGTTAGAGAAGAATGGGGTGTAGCAGCCTTAGTACAGAATGTTATAGAAGAATGGGATGTAGTAGCCTTAGTATAGAATGTTAAAGAAGAATGGGATGTTTTAGCCTTAGTACAGAATGTTAGAGAAGAATGAGGTGTAGTAGCCTTAGTACAGAATGTTAGAGAAGAATGGGATGTAGTAGCCTTAGTGCAGCATGTCAGAGAAGAATGGGATGTATTAGCCTTAGTATAGAATGTTAAAGAAGAATGGGATGTTTTAGCCTTAGTACAGAATGTTAGAGAAGAATGGGGTGTAGTAGCCTTAGTACAGAAAGTTAGAGAAGAATGGGATGTAGTATCCTTAGTACAGCATGTTAGAGAAGAATGGGGTGTAGTAGCCTTAGTACAGAATGTTAGAGAAGAATGGGATGTAGTAGCCTTAGTACAGAATGTTAAAGAAGAATGGGATCTGTTAGCCTTAGTACAGAATGTTAGAGAAGAATGGAGTGTAGTAGCCTTAGTACAGAATGTTAGGGAAGAATGGGATGTAGTAGCCTTAGTATAGAATGTTAGAGAAGAATGGGATGTAGCAGCCTTAGTACAGATAGAGAAGAATGGGATGTAGTAGCCTTAGTACAGCATTTTAGAGTAGTATGGGATGTAGTTGCCTTAGTACAGAATGTAAGAGAAGAATGGGATGTAGCAGCCTTAGCACAGAATGTTAGAGAAGAATGGGATGTAGCCGCCTTAGTATAGAATGTTAGAGAAGAATGGGATGTAGTAGCCTTAGTACAGAATGTTAGAGACGAATGGGATGTAGTCGCCTTAGTACAGATGTTAGAGGAGAATGGGATGTAGTAGCCTTAGTACAGAATGTTAGAGAAGAATGGGATGTAGAAGCCTTAGTACAGAATGTTAGAGAAGAATGAGATGTAGTAGTCTTAGTACATAATGTTAGCACAGAATGTAAGAGAAGAATGGGATGTAGTAGCCTTAGCACAGAATGTTAGAGAAGAATGGGATGTAGTAACATTAGTATAGAATGTTGTAGAAGAATCGGATGTAGTAGCCTTAGTACAGAATGTTAGAGAAGAATGGGATGTAGTAGCCTTAATACAGAAAGATAGAGAAGAATGGGATGTACTAGCCTTAGTACAGAATGTTAGAGAAGAATGGGGTGTAGTAGCCTTAGTACAGAATGTTAGAGAAGAATGGGATGTAGTAGCCTTAGTACAGATAGAGAAGAATGGGATGTAGTAGCCTTAGTACAGAAAGTTATAGAAGAATGGGATGTAGTCGCCTTATTACAGAATGTTAGAGAAGAATGGGTTGTAGTAGAGTTAGTACAGAATGTTAGCGCAGAATGTTGCGAAGAACGTGATGTAGTAGCCTTAGTACAGAATGTTAAAGAAGAATGGGATGTAGTAACCTTGGGACAGAATGTTAGCACAGAATGTTAGGGAAGAATGGGATGTAGAAGCCTTAGTACAGAATGTAAGAGAAGAATGGGATGTAGTAGCCTTAGTACAGAATGTTGGAGAAGAATGGGGTGTAGTAGCCTTAGTACAGAATGTTAGAGAAGAATGGGATGTAGTAGCCTTAGTACAAAATGTTAAAGAAGAATGGGATTTGTTATCCTTAGTACAGAATGTTAGAGAAGAATGGGATGTAGTAGCCTTAGTACAGAAGGTTAGAGAAGAATGGGATGTAGTAGCCTTAGTACAGCATGTTAGAGAAGAATGGGATGTGGTCACCTTAGTACAGAATGTTAGAGAAGAATGGGATGTAGCAGCCTTAGTATAGAATGTTAAAGAAGAATGGGATGTTTTAGCCTTAGTACAGAATGTTAGAGAAGAATGGGGTGTAGTAGCCTTAGTACAGAAAGTTAGAGAAGAATGGGATGTATCCCGGGAGGATAGCACAGCGGCAGCGTGCGCGTCTTGGAAGCAAGACGACACAAAGCAACAACAGGTTCGATCCCCGGGTCCGCGCTTAGAAACCTCTGAGTGTTTAAGCGCGTTATAAATACGTAACTAAGACAAAAGAAAAAACACAATTACACAACTAAGAAAAACTAACAATTCCTGTAACAGCGCCTCGATGCCTGCGGGCTGTGTGAGCGCTTTATAAATGTAAAATAAATAAATAAATAAATAAATGTAGTATCCTTAGTACAGAATGTTAGAGAAGAATGGGGTGTAGTAGCCTTAGTACAGAATGTTAGAGAAGAATGGGATGTAGTAGCCTTAGTACAGAATGTTAAAGAAGAATGGGATCTGTTAGCCTTAGTACAGAATGTTAGAGAAGAATGGGGTGTAGTAGCCTTAGTACAGAATGTTACATAAGAATGGAATGTAATAGCCTTAGTATAGAATGTTAGTACAGAATGTTAGAGAAGAATGGGATGTAGTAGCCTTAGTGCAGCATGTCAGAGAAGAATGGGATGTATTAGCCTTAGTATAGAATGTTAAAGAAGAATGGGATGTTTTAGCCTTAGTACAGAATGTTAGAGAAGAATGGGGTGTAGTAGCCTTAGTACAGAAAGTTAGAGAAGAATGGGATGTAGTATCCTTAGTACAGAATGTTGGAGAAGAATGGGATGTAGTAGCCTTAGTACAGAATGTTAAAGAAGAATGGGATCTGTTAGCCTTAGTACAGAATGTTAGAGAAGAATGGGGTGTAGTAGCCTTAGTACAGAATGTTACATAAGAATGGAATGTAATAGCCTTAGTATAGAATGTTAGTGCAGAATGTTAGAGAAGAACAGGATGTAGCAGCCTTAGCACAGAATGTTAGAGAAGAATGGGATGTAGTAGCCTTAGTACCGAATGTTAGAGAAGAAATGGATTTAGTAGCCTCAGTACAGAATGTTAGAGAAGAAGGGGATGTAGTAGCCTCAGTACAGAATGTTAGAGAAGAATGCGATGTAGTCGCCTTTGTACAGAATATTAGATAAGAATGGAATGTAGTAGCCTTAGTACAGAATGTTAGAGAAGAATGGGTTGTAGTTTCCTTGGTACAGAATGTTAGAGAAGAATAGGATGTAGTTGCCTTGGTACAGAATGTTAGAGAAGAATGGGATGTAGTTGCCTTAGTACAGAATGTTAGAGAAGAATGGGATGTAGTAGCCTTAGTACAGAATGTTAGAGAAGAATGGGATATAGTAGCCTTAGTACAGAATGTTAGAGAAGAATGGGATGTAGTAGCCTTAGTACAGAATGTTTGATAAGAATGGAATGTAGTAGCCTTAGTACAGAATGTTAGATAAGAATGGAATGTAGTAGCCTTAGTACAGAATGTTAGAGACGATTGGGATATAGTAGCCTTAGTACAGAATGTTAGTGCAGAATGTTAGAGAAGAACCCAATGTAGCAGCCTTAGTACAGAATGTTAGAGAAGAATGGGATGTAGTACCCTTAGAACAGAATGTTAGAGAAGAATGGGATGTAGTATCCTTAGTACAGAATGTTAGTGCAGAATAGTAGAGAGGAACGGGATGTAGTAGCCTTAGTAAAGAATGTTAGAGAAGAATGGGATGTAGTAGTCTTAGTACAGAATGGTAGAGAAGAATGGGATGTAGTAGCCTTCGTACAGAAAGTTAGAGAAGAATGGGATGTAGTAGCCTTAGTACAGAATGTTAGAAAAGAATGGGGTGTAGTAGCCTTCGTACAGAAAGTTAGAGAAGAATGGGATGTAGTAGCCTTAGTACAGAATGTTAGAAAAGAATGGGGTGTAGTAGCCTTAGTACAGAATGTTAGAGACGAATGCGATGTAGTAGCCTTAGTACAGAATGTTAGAGAAGAATGGGATGTAGTAGCCTTAGTAAAGATAGAGAAGAATGGGATGTAGTAGCCTTAGTACAGAAAGTTAAAGAAGAATGGTATGTAGTCGCCTTAGTACAGAATGTTAGCTCAGAATGTTAGAGAACGGGATGTAGTATCCTTAGTACAGAATGTTAAAGAAGAATGGGATGTAGTAGTCTTAGTACAGAATGTTAGAGAAGAATGGGATCTAGTAACCTTGGGACAGAATGTTAGCACAGAATGTTAGGGAAGAAAGGGATGTAGTAGCCTTAGTACAGAAAGTTAGAGAAGAATGGGATGTAGTAGCCTTAGTACAGAATGTTAGAGAAGAATGGGGTGTAGTAGCCTTAGTACAGAATGTTATAGAAGAATGGGATGTAGTAGCCTTAGTATAGAATGTTAAAGAAGAATGGGATGTTTTAGCCTTAGTACAGAATGTTAGAGAAGAATGAGGTGTAGTAGCCTTAGTACAGAATGTTAGAGAAGAATGGGATGTAGTAGCCTTAGTGCAGCATGTCAGAGAAGAATGGGATGTATTAGCCTCAGTACAGAATGTTAGAGAAGAATGCGATGTAGTCGCCTTTGTACAGAATATTAGATAAGAATGGAATGTAGTAGCCTTAGTACAGAATGTTAGAGAAGAATGGGTTGTAGTTGCCTTGGTACAGAATGTTAGAGAAGAATAGGATGTAGTTGCCTTAGTACAGAATGTTAGAGAAGAATGGGATGTAGTAGCCTTAGTACAGAATGTTAGAGAAGAATGGGATGTAGTAGCCTTAGTACAGAATGTTAGAGAAGAATGGGATGTAGTAGCCTTAGTACAGAATGTTTGATAAGAATGGAATGTAGTAGCCTTAGTACAGAATGTTAGATAAGAATGGAATGTAGTAGCCTTAGTACAGAATGTTAGAGACGATTGGGATATAGTAGCCTTAGTACAGAATGTTAGAGAAGAACCCAATGTAGCAGCCTTAGTACAGAATGTTAGAGAAGAATGGGATGTAGTACCCTTAGTACAGAATGTTAGAGAAGAATGGGATGTAGTATCCTTAGTACAGAATGTTAGTGCAGAATAGTAGAGAGGAACGGGATGTAGTAGCCTTAGTAAAGAATGTTAGAGAAGAATGGGATGTAGTAGTCTTAGTACAGAATGGTAGAGAAGAATGGGATGTAGTAGCCTTCGTACAGAAAGTTAGAGAAGAATGGGATGTAGTAGCCTTAGTACAGAATGTTAGAAAAGAATGGGGTGTAGTAGCCTTCGTACAGAAAGTTAGAGAAGAATGGGATGTAGTAGCCTTAGTACAGAATGTTAGAAAAGAATGGGGTGTAGTAGCCTTAGTACAGAATGTTAGAGACGAATGCGATGTAGTAGCCTTAGTACAGAATGTTAGAGAAGAATGGGATGTAGTAGCCTTAGTACAGATAGAGAAGAATGGGATGTAGTAGCCTTAGTACAGAAAGTTAAAGAAGAATGGTATGTAGTCGCCTTAGTACAGAATGTTAGCTCAGAATGTTAGAGAACGGGATGTAGTATCCTTAGTACAGAATGTTAAAGAAGAATGGGATGTAGTAGTCTTAATACAGAATGTTAGAGAAGAATGGGATCTAGTAACCTTGGGACAGAATGTTAGCACAGAATGTTAGGGAAGAAAGGGATGTAGTAGCCTTAGTACAGAAAGTTAGAGAAGAATGGGATGTAGTAGCCTTAGTACAGAATGTTAGAGAAGAATGGGGTGTAGTAGCCTTAGTACAGAATGTTATAGAAGAATGGGATGTAGTAGCATTAGTATAGAATGTTAAAGAAGAATGGGATGTTTTAGCCTTAGTACAGAATGTTAGAGAAGAATGAGGTGTAGTAGCCTTAGTACAGAATGTTAGAGAAGAATGGGATGTAGTAGCCTTAGTGCAGCATGTCAGAGAAGAATGGGATGTATTAGCCTTAGTATAGAATGTTAAAGAAGAATGGGATGTTTTAGCCTTAGTACAGAATGTTAGAGAAGAATGGGGTGTAGTAGCCTTAGTACAGAAAGTTAGAGAAGAATGGGATGTAGTATCCTTAGTACAGCATGTTAGAGAAGAATGGGGTGTAGTAGCCTTAGTACAGAATGTTAGAGAAGAATGGGATGTAGTAGCCTTAGTACAGAATGTTAAAGAAGAATGGGATCTGTTAGCCTTAGTACAGAATGTTAGAGAAGAATGGAGTGTAGTAGCCTTAGTACAGAATGTTAGGTAAGAATGGGATGTAGTAGCCTTAGTATAGAATGTTAGAGAAGAATGGGATGTAGCAGCCTTAGTACAGATAGAGAAGAATGGGATGTAGTAGCCTTAGTACAGCATTTTAGAGTAGTATGGGATGTAGTTGCCTTAGTACAGAATGTAAGAGAAGAATGGGATGTAGCAGCCTTAGCACAGAATGTTAGAGAAGAATGGGATGTAGTAGCCTTAGTACAGAATGTTAGAGACGAATGGGATGTAGTCGCCTTAGTACAGATGTTAGAGGAGAATGGGATGTAGTAGCCTTAGTACAGAATGTTAGAGAAGAATGGGATGTAGTAGCCTTAGTACAGAATGTTAGAGAAGAATGAGATGTAGTAGTCTTAGTACATAATGTTAGCACAGAATGTTAGAGAAGAATGGGATGTAGTAGCCTTAGCACAGAATGTTAGAGAAGAATGGGATGTAGTAACATTAGTATAGAATGTTGTAGAAGAATCGGATGTAGTAGCCTTAGTACAGAATGTTAGAGAAGAATGGGATATAGTAGCCTTAATACAGAAAGATAGAGAAGAATGGGATGTACTATCCTTAGTACAGAATGTTAGAGAAGAATGGGGTGTAGTAGCCTTAGTACAGAATGTTAGAGAAGAATGGGATGTAGTAGCCTTAGTACAGATAGAGAAGAATGGGATGTAGTAGCCTTAGTACAGAAAGTTAGAGAAGAATGGGATGTAGTCGCCTTATTACAGAATGTTAGAGAAGAATGGGTTGTAGTAGAGTTAGTACAGAATGTTAGCGCAGAATGTTGCGAAGAACGGGATGTAGTAGCCTTAGTACAGAATGTTAAAGAAGAATGGGATGTAGTAACCTTGGGACAGAATGTTAGCACAGAATGTTAGAGAAGAATGGGATGTAGAAGCCTTAGTACAGAATGTTAGAGAAGAATGGGATGTAGTAGCCTTAGTACAGAATGTTGGAGAAGAATGGGGTGTAGTAGCCTTAGTACAGAATGTTAGAGAAGAATGGGATGTAGTAGCCTTAGTACAAAATGTTAAAGAAGAATGGGATTTGTTATCCTTAGTACAGAATGTTAGAGAAGAATGGGATGTAGTAGCCTTAGTACAGAAGGTTAGAGAAGAATGGGATGTAGTAGCCTTAGTACAGCATGTTAGAGAAGAATGGGATGTGGTCACCTTAGTACAGAATGTTAGAGAAGAATGGGATGTAGCAGCCTTAGTACAGAATATTAGAGAAGAATGGAATGTTGCCGCCTTAGTACAGAATGTTAGAGAAGAATGGGATGTAGTAGCCTTAGTACCGAATGTTAGAGAAGAAATGGATTTAGTAGCCTCAGTACAGAATGTTAGAGCAGAAGGGGATGTAGTAGCCTCAGTACAGAATGTTAGAGAAGAATGCGATGTAGTCGCCTTTGTACAGAATATTAGATAAGAATGGAATGTAGTAGCCTTAGTACAGAATGTTAGAGAAGAATGGGTTGTAGTTGCCTTGGTACAGAATGTTAGAGAAGAATAGGATGTAGTTGCCTTAATACAGAATGTTAGAGAAGAATGGGATGTAGTGGCCTTAGTACAGAATGTTTGATAAGAATGGAATGTAGTAGCCTTAGTACAGAATGTTAGATAAGAATGGAATGTAGTAGCCTTAGTACAGAATGTTAGAGACGATTGGGATATAGTAGCCTTAGTACAGAATGTTAGTGCAGAATGTTAGAGAAGAACCCAATGTAGCAGCCTTAGTACAGAATGTTAGAGAAGAATGGGATGTAGTACCCTTAGTACAGAATGTTAGAGAAGAATGGGATGTAGTATCCTTAGTACAGAATGTTAGTGCAGAATAGTAGAGAGGAACGGGATGTAGTAGCCTTAGTAAAGAATGTTAGAGAAGAATGGGATGTAGTAGTCTTAGTACAGACTGGTAGAGAAGAATGGGATGTAGTAGCCTTCGTACAGAAAGTTAGAGAAGAATGGGATGTAGTAGCCTTAGTACAGAATGTTAGAAAAGAATGGGGTGTAGTAGCCTTCGTACAGAAAGTTAGAGAAGAATGGGATGTAGTAGCCTTAGTACAGAATGTTAGAAAAGAATGGGGTGTAGTAGCCTTAGTACAGAATGTTAGAGACGAATGCGATGTAGTAGCCTTAGTACAGAATGTTAGAGAAGAATGGGATGTAGTAGCCTTAGTACAGATAGAGAAGAATGGGATGTAGTAGCCTTAGTACAGAAAGTTAAAGAAGAATGGTATGTAGTCGCCTTAGTACAGAATGTTAGCTCAGAATGTTAGAGAACGGGATGTAGTATCCTTAGTACAGAATGTTAAAGAAGAATGGGATGTAGTAGTCTTAGTACAGAATGTTAGAGGAGAATGGGATCTAGTAACCTTGGGACAGAATGTTAGCACAGAATGTTAGGGAAGAAAGGGATGTAGTAGCCTTAGTACAGAAAGTTAGAGAAGAATGGGATGTAGTAGCCTTAGTACAGAATGTTAGAGAAGAATGGGGTGTAGTAGCCTTAGTACAGAATGTTATAGAAGAATGGTATGTAGTAGCCTTAGTATAGAATGTTAAAGAAGAATGGGATGTTTTAGCCTTAGTACAGAATGTTAGAGAAGAATGAGGTGTAGTAGCCTTAGTACAGAATGTTAGAGAAGAATGGGATGTAGTAGCCTTAGTGCAGCATGTCAGAGAAGAATGGGATGTATTAGCCTTAGTATAGAATGTTAAAGAAGAATGGGATGTTTTAGCCTTAGTACAGAATGTTAGAGAAGAATGGGGTGTAGTAGCCTTAGTACAGAAAGTTAGAGAAGAATGGGATGTAGTATCCTTAGTACAGCATGTTAGAGAAGAATGGGGTGTAGTAGCCTTAGTACAGAATGTTAGAGAAGAATGGGATGTAGTAGCCTTAGTACAGAATGTTAAAGAAGAATGGGATCTGTTAGCCTTAGTACAGAATGTTAGGGAAGAATGGGATGTAGTAGCCTTAGTATAGAATGTTAGAGAAGAATGGGATGTAGCAGCCTTAGTACAGATAGAGAAGAATGGGATGTAGTAGCCTTAGTACAGCATTTTAGAGTAGTATGGGATGTAGTTGCCTTAGTACAGAATGTAAGAGAAGAATGGGATGTAGCAGCCTTAGCACAGAATGTTAGAGAAGAATGGGATGTAGCCGCCTTAGTATAGAATGTTAGAGAAGAATGGGATGTAGTAGCCTTAGTACAGAATGTTAGAGACGAATGGGATGTAGTCGCCTTAGTACAGATGTTAGAGGAGAATGGGATGTAGTAGCCTTAGTACAGCATGTTAGAGAAGAATGGGATGTAGTAGCCTTAGTACAGAATGTTAGAGAAGAATGAGATGTAGTAGTCTTAGTACATAATGTTAGCACAGAATGTTAGAGAAGAATGGGATGTAGTAGCCTTAGCACAGAATGTTAGAGAAGAATGGGATGTAGTAGCCTTAATACAGAAAGATAGAGAAGAATGGGATGTACTAGCCTTAGTACAGAATGTTAGAGAAGAATGGGGTGTAGTAGCCTTAGTACAGAATGTTAGAGAAGAATGGGATGTAGTAGCCTTAGTACAGATAGAGAAGAATGGGATGTAGTAGCCTTAGTACAGAAAGTTAGAGAAGAATGGGATGTAGTCGCCTTATTACAGAATGTTAGAGAAGAATGGGTTGTAGTAGAGTTAGTACAGAATGTTAGCGCAGAATGTTGCGAAGAACGGGATGTAGTAGCCTTAGTACAGAATGTTAAAGAAGAATGGGATGTAGTAACCTTGGGACAGAATGTTAGCACAGAATGTTAGGGAAGAATGGGATGTAGAAGCCTTAGTACAGAATGTTAGAGAAGAATGGGATGTAGTAGCCTTAGTACAGAATGTTGGAGAAGAATGGGGTGTAGTAGCCTTAGTACAGAATGTTAGAGAAGAATGGGATGTAGTAGCCTTAGTACAAAATGTTAAAGAAGAATGGGATTTGTTATCCTTAGTACAGAATGTTAGAGAAGAATGGGATGTAGTAGCCTTAGTACAGAAGGTTAGAGAAGAATGGGATGTAGTAGCCTTAGTACCGAATGTTAGAGAAGAAATGGATTTAGTAGCCTCAGTACAGAATGTTAGAGAAGAAGGGGATGTAGTAGCCTCAGTACAGAATGTTAGAGAAGAATGCGATGTAGTCGCCTTTGTACAGAATATTAGATAAGAATGGAATGTAGTAGCCTTAGTACAGAATGTTAGAGAAGAATGGGTTGTAGTTGCCTTGGTACAGAATGTTAGAGAAGAATAGGATGTAGATGCCTTAGTACAGAATGTTAGAGAAGAATGGGATGTAGTAGCCTTAGTACAGAATGTTTGATAAGAATGGAATGTAGTAGCCTTAGTACAGAATGTTAGATAAGAATGGAATGTAGTAGCCTTAGTACAGAATGTTAGAGACGATTGGGATATAGTAGCCTTAGTACAGAATGTTAGTGCAGAATGTTAGAGACGAACCCAATGTAGCAGCCTTAGTACAGAATGTTAGAGAAGAATGGGATGTAGTACCCTTAGTACAGAATGTTAGAGAAGAATGGGATGTAGTATCCTTAGTACAGAATGTTAGTGCAGAATAGTAGAGAGGAACGGGATGTAGTAGCCTTAGTAAAGAATGTTAGAGAAGAATGGAATGTAGTAGTCTTAGTACAGAGTGGTAGAGAAGAATGGGATGTAGTAGCCTTCGTACAGAAAGTTAGAGAAGAATGTGATGTAGTAGCCTTAGTACAGAATGTTAGAAAAGAATGGGGTGTAGTAGCCTTCGTACAGAAAGTTAGAGAAGAATGGGATGTAGTACCCTTAGTACAGAATGTTAGAAAAGAATGGGGTGTAGTAGCCTTAGTACAGAATGTTAGAGACGAATGCGATGTAGTAGCCTTAGTACAGAATGTTAGAGAAGAATGGGATGTAGTAGCCTTAGTACAGATAGAGAAGAATGGGATGTAGTAGCCTTAGTACAGAAAGTTAAAGAAGAATGGTATGTAGTCGCCTTAGTACAGAATGTTAGCTCAGAATGTTAGAGAACGGGATGTAGTATCCTTAGTACAGAATGTTAAAGAAGAATGGGATGTAGTAGTCTTAGTACAGAATGTTAGAGAAGAATGGGATCTAGTAACCTTGGGACAGAATGTTAGCACATAATGTTAGGGAAGAAAGGGATGTAGTAGCCTTAGTACAGAAAGTTAGAGAAGAATGGGATGTAGTAGCCTTAGTACAGAATGTTAGAGAAGAATGGGGTGTAGTAGCCTTAGTACAGAATGTTATAGAAGAATGGGATGTAGTAGCCTTAGTATAGAATGTTAAAGAAGAATGGGATGTTTTAGCCTTAGTACAGAATGTTAGAGAAGAATGAGGTGTAGTAGCCTTAGTACAGAATGTTAGAGAAGAATGGGATGTAGTAGCCTTAGTGCAGCATGTCAGAGAAGAATGGGATGTATTAGCCTTAGTATAGAATGTTAAAGAAGAATGGGATGTTTTAGCCTTAGTACAGAATGTTAGAGAAGAATGGGTTGTAGTAGCCTTAGTACAGAAAGTTAGAGAAGAATGGGATGTAGTATCCTTAGTACAGCATGTTAGAGAAGAATGGGGTGTAGTAGCCTTAGTACAGAATGTTAGAGAAGAATGGGATGTAGTAGCCTTAGTACAGAATGTTAAAGAAGAATGGGATCTGTTAGCCTTAGTACAGAATGTTAGAGAAGAATGGAGTGTAGTAGCCTTAGTACAGAATGTTAGGGAAGAATGGGATGTAGTAGCCTTAGTATAGAATGTTAGAGAAGAATGGGATGTAGCAGCCTTAGTACAGATAGAGAAGAATGGGATGTAGTAGCCTTAGTACAGCATTTTAGAGTAGTATGGGATGTAGTTGCCTTAGTACAGAATGTAAGAGAAGAATGGGATGTAGCAGCCTTAGCACAGAATGTTAGAGAAGAATGGGGTGTAGCCGCCTTAGTATAGAATGTTAGAGAAGAATGGGATGTAGTAGCCTTAGTACAGAATGTTAGAGACGAATGGGATGTAGTCGCCTTAGTACAGATGTTAGAGGAGAATGGGATGTAGTAGCCTTAGTACAGAATGTTAGAGAAGAATGGGATGTAGTAGCCTTAGTACAGAATGTTAGAGAAGAATGAGATGTAGTAGTCTTAGTACATAATGTTAGCACAGAATGTTAGAGAAGAATGGGATGTAGTAGCCTTAGGATAGAATGTTAGAGAAGAATGGGATGTAGCAGCCTTAGTACAGATAGAGAAGAATGGGATGTAGTAGCCTTAGTACAGAATGTTAGAGAAGAATGGGATGTAGTTGCCTTAGTACAGAATGTAAGAGAAGAATGGGATGTAGCAGCCTTAGCACAGAATGTTAGAGAAGAATGGGATGTAGCCGCCTTAGTATAGAATGTTAGAGAAGAATGGGATGTAGTAGCCTTAGTACAGAATGTTAGAGACGAATGGGATGTAGTCGCCTTAGTACAGATGTTAGAGGAGAATGGGATGTAGTAGCCTTAGTACAGAATGTTAGAGAAGAATGGGATGTAGTAGCCTTAGTACAGAATGTTAGAGAAGAATGAGATGTAGTAGTCTTAGTACATAATGTTAGAGAAGAATGGGATGTAGTAACATTAGTATAGAATGTTGTAGAAGAATCGGATGTAGTAGCCTTAGTACAGAATGTTAGAGAAGAATGGGATGTAGTAGCCTTAATACAGAAAGATAGAGAAGAATGGGATGTACTTGCCTTAGTACAGAATGTTAGAGAAGAATGGGGTGTAGTAGCCTTAGTACAGAATGTTAGAGAAGAATGGGATGTAGTAGCCTTAGTACAGATAGAGAAGAATGGGATGTAGTAGCCTTAGTACAGAAAGTTAGAGAAGAATGGGATGTAGTCGCCTTATTACAGAATGTTAGAGAAGAATGGGTTGTAGTAGAGTTAGTACAGAATGTTAGCGCAGAATGTTGCGAAGAACGGGATGTAGTAGCCTTAGTACAGAATGTTAAAGAAGAATGGGATGTAGTAACCTTGGGACAGAATGTTAGCACAGAATGTTAGGGAAGAATGGGATGTAGAAGCCTTAGTACAGAATGTTAGAGAAGAATGGGATGTAGTAGCCTTAGTACAGAATGTTGGAGAAGAATGGGGTGTAGTAGCCTTAGTACAGAATGTTAGAGAAGAATGGGATGTAGTAGCCTTAGTACAAAATGTTAAAGAAGAATGGGATTTGTTATCCTTAGTACAGAATGTTAGAGAAGAATGGGATGTAGTAGCCTTAGTACAGAAGGTTAGAGAAGAATGGGATGTAGTAGCCTTAGTACCGAATGTTAGAGAAGAAATGGATTTAGTAGCCTCAGTACAGAATGTTAGAGAAGAAGGGGATGTAGTAGCCTCAGTACAGAATGTTAGAGAAGAATGCGATGTAGTCGCCTTTGTACAGAATATTAGATAAGAATGGAATGTAGTAGCCTTAGTACAGAATGTTAGAGAAGAATGGGTTGTAGTTGCCTTGGTACAGAATGTTAGAGAAGAATAGGATGTAGCTGCCTTAGTACAGAATGTTAGAGAAGAATGGGATGTAGTAGCCTTAGTACAGAATGTTAGATAAGAATGGAATGTAGTAGCCTTAGTACAGAATGTTAGAGACGATTGGGATATAGTAGCCTTAGTACAGAATGTTAGTGCAGAATGTTAGAGAAGAACCCAATGTAGCAGCCTTAGTACAGAATGTTAGAGAAGAATGGGATGTAGTACCCTTAGTACAGAATGTTAGAGAAGAATGGGATGTAGTATCCTTAGTACAGAATGTTAGTGCAGAATAGTAGAGAGGAACGGGATGTAGTAGCCTTAGTAAAGAATGTTAGAGAAGAATGGAATGTAGTAGTCTTAGTACAGAGTGGTAGAGAAGAATGGGGTGTAGACGCCTTCGTACAGAAAGTTAGAGAAGAATGGGATGTAGTAGCCTTAGTACAGAATGTTAGAAAAGAATGGGGTGTAGTAGCCTTAGTACAGAATGTTAGAGACGAATGCGATGTAGTAGCCTTAGTACAGAATGTTAGAGAAGAATGGGATGTAGTAGCCTTAGTACAGATAGAGAAGAACGGGATGTAGTAGCCTTAGTACAGAAAGTTAAAGAAGAATGGTATGTAGTCGCCTTAGTACAGAATGTTAGCTCAGAATGTTAGAGAACGGGATGTAGTATCCTTAGTACAGAATGTTAAAGAAGAATGGGATGTAGTAGTCTTAGTACAGAATGTTAGAGAAGAATGGGATCTAGTAACCTTGGGACAGAATGTTAGCACAGAATGTTAGGGAAGAAAGGGATGTAGTAGCCTTAGTACAGAAAGTTAGAGAAGAATGGGATGTAGTAGCCTTAGTACAGAATGTTAGAGAAGAATGGGGTGTAGTAGCCTTAGTACAGAATGTTATAGAAGAATGGGATGTAGTAGCCTTAGTATAGAATGTTAAAGAAGAATGGGATGTTTTAGCCTTAGTACAGAATGTTAGAGAAGAATGAGGTGTAGTAGCCTTAGTACAGAATGTTAGAGAAGAATGGGATGTAGTAGCCTTAGTGCAGCATGTCAGAGAAGAATGGGATGTATTAGCCTTAGTATAGAATGTTAAAGAAGAATGGGATCTTTTAGCCTTAGTACAGAATGTTAGAGAAGAATGGGTTGTAGTAGCCTTAGTACAGAAAGTTAGAGAAGAATGGGATGTAGTATCCTTAGTACAGCATGTTAGAGAAGAATGGGGTGTAGTATCCTTAGTACAGCATGTTAGAGAAGAATGGGCCTTAGTACAGAATGTTAGAGAAGAATGGGATGTAGTAGCCTTAGTACAGAATGTTAAAGAAGAATGGGATCTGTTAGCCTTAGTACAGAATGTTAGAGAAGAATGGAGTGTAGTAGCCTTAGTACAGAATGTTAGGGAAGAATGGGATGTAGTAGCCTTAGTATAGAATGTTAGAGAAGAATGGGATGTAGCAGCCTTAGTACAGATAGAGAAGAATGGGATGTAGCAGCCTTAGTACAGATAGAGAAGAATGGGATGTAGTAGCCTTAGTACAGCATTTTAGAGTAGTATGGGATGTAGTTGCCTTAGTACAGAATGTAAGAGAAGAATGGGATGTAGCAGCCTTAGCACAGAATGTTAGAGAAGAATGGGGTGTAGCCGCCTTAGTATAGAATGTTAGAGAAGAATGGGATGTAGTAGCCTTAGTACAGAATGTTAGAGACGAATGGGATGTAGTCGCCTTAGTACAGATGTTAGAGGAGAATGGGATGTAGTAGCCTTAGTACAGAATGTTAGAGAAGAATGGGATGTAGTAGCCTTAGTACAGAATGTTAGAGAAGAATGAGATGTAGTAGTCTTAGTACATAATGTTAGCACAGAATGTTAGAGAAGAATGGGATGTAGTAGCCTTAGCACAGAATGTTAGAGAAGAATGGGATGTAGTAACATTAGTATAGAATGTTGTAGAAGAATCGGATGTAGTAGCCTTAGTACAGAATGTTAGAGAAGAATGGGATGTAGTAGCCTTAATACAGAAAGATAGAGAAGAATGGGATGTACTAGCCTTAGTACAGAATGTTAGAGAAGAATGGGGTGTAGTAGCCTTAGTACAGAATGTTAGAGAAGAATGGGATGTAGTAGCCTTAGTACAGATAGAGAAGAATGGGATGTAGTAGCCTTAGTACAGAAAGTTAGAGAAGAATGGGATGTAGTCGCCTTATTACAGAATGTTAGAGAAGAATGGGTTGTAGTAGAGTTAGTACAGAATGTTAGCGCAGAATGTTGCGAAGAACGGGATGTAGTAGCCTTAGTACAGAATGTTAAAGAAGAATGGGATGTAGTAACCTTGGGACAGAATGTTAGCACAGAATGTTAGGGAAGAATGGGATGTAGAAGCCTTAGTACAGAATGTTAGAGAAGAATGGGATGTAGTAGCCTTAGTACAGAATGTTGGAGAAGAATGGGGTGTAGTAGCCTTAGTACAGAATGTTAGAGAAGAATGGGATGTAGTAGCCTTAGTACAAAATGTTAAAGAAGAATGGGATTTGTTATCCTTAGTACAGAATGTTAGAGAAGAATGGGATGTAGTAGCCTTAGTACAGAAGGTTAGAGAAGAATGGGATGTAGTAGCCTTAGTACAGCATGTTAGAGAAGAATGGGATGTGGTCACCTTAGTACAGAATGTTAGAGAAGAATGGGATGTAGCAGCCTTAGTATAGAATGTTAAAGAAGAATGGGATGTTTTAGCCTTAGTACAGAATGTTAGAGAAGAATGGGGTGTAGTAGCCTTAGTACAGAAAGTTAGAGAAGAATGGGATGTAGTATCCTTAGTACAGAATGTTAGAGAAGAATGGGGTGTAGTAGCCTTAGTACAGAATGTTAGAGAAGAATGGGATGTAGTAGCCTTAGTACAGAATGTTAAAGAAGAATGGGATCTGTTAGCCTTAGTACAGAATGTTAGAGAAGAATGGGGTGTAGTAGCCTTAGTACAGAATGTTACATAAGAATGGAATGCAATAGCCTTAGTATAGAATGTTAGTACAGAATGTTAGAGAAGAATGGGATGTAGTAGCCTTAGTGCAGCATGTCAGAGAAGAATGGGATGTATTAGCCTTAGTATAGAATGTTAAAGAAGAATGGGATGTTTTAGCCTTAGTACAGAATGTTAGAGAAGAATGGGGTGTAGTAGCCTTAGTACAGAAAGTTAGAGAAGAATGGGATGTAGTATCCTTAGTACAGAATGTTAGAGAAGAATGGGGTGTAGTAGCCTTAGTACAGAATGTTAGAGAAGAATGGGATGTAGTAGCCTTAGTACAGAATGTTAAAGAAGAATGGGATCTGTTAGCCTTAGTACAGAATGTTAGAGAAGAATGGGGTGTAGTAGCCTTAGTACAGAATGTTACATAAGAATGGAATGTAATAGCCTTAGTATAGAATGTTAGTGCAGAATGTTAGAGAAGAACAGGATGTAGCAGCCTTAGCACAGAATGTTAGAGAAGAATGGGATGTAGTAGCCTTAGTACCGAATGTTAGAGAAGAAATGGATTTAGTAGCCTCAGTACAGAATGTTAGAGAAGAAGGGGATGTAGTAGCCTCAGTACAGAATGTTAGAGAAGAATGCGATGTAGTCGCCTTTGTACAGAATATTAGATAAGAATGGAATGTAGTAGCCTTAGTACAGAATGTTAGAGAAGAATGGGTTGTAGTTGCCTTGGTACAGAATGTTAGAGAAGAATAGGATGTAGTTGCCTTAGTACAGAATGTTAGAGAAGAATGGGATGTAGTAGCCTTAGTACAGAATGTTAGAGAAGAATGGGATGTAGTAGCCTTAGTACAGAATGTTAGAGAAGAATGGGATGTAGTAGCCTTAGTACAGAATGTTTGATAAGAATGGAATGTAGTAGCCTTAGTACAGAATGTTAGATAAGAATGGAATGTAGTAGCCTTAGTACAGAATGTTAGAGACGATTGGGATATAGTAGCCTTAGTACAGAATGTTAGTGCAGAATGTTAGAGAAGAACCCAATGTAGCAGCCTTAGTACAGAATGTTAGAGAAGAATGGGATGTAGTACCCTTAGTACAGAATGTTAGAGAAGAATGGGATGTAGTATCCTTAGTACAGAATGTTAGTGCAGAATAGTAGAGAGGAACGGGATGTAGTAGCCTTAGTAAAGAATGTTAGAGAAGAATGGGATGTAGTAGTCTTAGTACAGAATGGTAGAGAAGAATGGGATGTAGTAGCCTTCGTACAGAAAGTTAGAGAAGAATGGGATGTAGTAGCCTTAGTACAGAATGGTAGAAAAGAATGGGGTGTAGTAGCCTTCGTACAGAAAGTTAGAGAAGAATGGGATGTAGTAGCCTTAGTACAGAATGTTAGAAAAGAATGGGGTGTAGTAGCCTTAGTACAGAATGTTAGAGACGAATGCGATGTAGTAGCCTTAGTACAGAATGTTAGAGAAGAATGGGATGTAGTAGCCTTAGTACAGATAGAGAAGAATGGGATGTAGTAGCCTTAGTACAGAAAGTTAAAGAAGAATGGTATGTAGTCGCCTTAGTACAGAATGTTAGCTCAGAATGTTAGAGAACGGGATGTAGTATCCTTAGTACAGAATGTTAAAGAAGAATGGGATGTAGTAGTCTTAGTACAGAATGTTAGAGAAGAATGGGATCTAGTAACCTTGGGACAGAATGTTAGCACAGAATGTTAGGGAAGAAAGGGATGTAGTAGCCTTAGTACAGAAAGTTAGAGAAGAATGGGATGTAGTAGCCTTAGTACAGAATGTTAGAGAAGAATGGGGTGTAGTAGCCTTAGTACAGAATGTTATAGAAGAATGGGATGTAGTAGCCTTAGTATAGAATGTTAAAGAAGAATGGGATGTTTTAGCCTTAGTACAGAATGTTAGAGAAGAATGAGGTGTAGTAGCCTTAGTACAGAATGTTAGAGAAGAATGGGTTGTAGTAGAGTTAGTACAGAATGTTAGCGCAGAATGTTGCGAAGAACGGGATGTAGTAGCCTTAGTACAGAATGTTAAAGAAGAATGGGATGTAGTAACCTTGGGACAGAATGTTAGCACAGAATGTTAGGGAAGAATGGGATGTAGAAGCCTTAGTACAGAATGTTAGAGAAGAATGGGATGTAGTATCCTTAGTACAGCATGTTAGAGAAGAATGGGGTGTAGTAGCCTTAGTACAGAATGTTAGAGAAGAATGGGATGTAGTAGCCTTAGTACAGAATGTTAAAGAAGAATGGGATCTGTTAGCCTTAGTACAGAATGTTAGAGAAGAATGGAGTGTAGTAGCCTTAGTACAGAATGTTAGGTAAGAATGGGATGTAGTAGCCTTAGTATAGAATGTTAGAGAAGAATGGGATGTAGCAGCCTTAGTACAGATAGAGAAGAATGGGATGTAGTAGCCTTAGTACAGCATTTTAGAGTAGTATGGGATGTAGTTGCCTTAGTACAGAATGTAAGAGAAGAATGGGATGTAGCAGCCTTAGCACAGAATGTTAGAGAAGAATGGGATGTAGTAGCCTTAGTACAGAATGTTAGAGACGAATGGGATGTAGTCGCCTTAGTACAGATGTTAGAGGAGAATGGGATGTAGTAGCCTTAGTACAGAATGTTAGAGAAGAATGGGATGTAGTAGCCTTAGTACAGAATGTTAGAGAAGAATGAGATGTAGTAGTCTTAGTACATAATGTTAGCACAGAATGTTAGAGAAGAATGGGATGTAGTAGCCTTAGCACAGAATGTTAGAGAAGAATGGGATGTAGTAACATTAGTATAGAATATTGTAGAAGAATCGGATGTAGTAGCCTTAGTACAGAATGTTAGAGAAGAATGGGATATAGTAGCCTTAATACAGAAAGATAGAGAAGAATGGGATGTACTAGCCTTAGTACAGAATGTTAGAGAAGAATGGGGTGTAGTAGCCTTAGTACAGAATGTTAGAGAAGAATGGGATGTAGTAGCCTTAGTACAGATAGAGAAGAATGGGATGTAGTAGCCTTAGTACAGAAAGTTAGAGAAGAATGGGATGTAGTCGCCTTATTACAGAATGTTAGAGAAGAATGGGTTGTAGTAGAGTTAGTACAGAATGTTAGCGCAGAATGTTGCGAAGAACGGGATGTAGTAGCCTTAGTACAGAATGTTAAAGAAGAATGGGATGTAGTAACCTTGGGACAGAATGTTAGCACAGAATGTTAGAGAAGAATGGGATGTAGAAGCCTTAGTACAGAATGTTAGAGAAGAATGGGATGTAGTAGCCTTAGTACAGAATGTTGGAGAAGAATGGGGTGTAGTAGCCTTACTACAGAATGTTAGAGAAGAATGGGATGTAGTAGCCTTAGTACAAAATGTTAAAGAAGAATGGGATTTGTTATCCTTAGTACAGAATGTTAGAGAAGAATGGGATGTAGTAGCCTTAGTACAGAAGGTTAGAGAAGAATGGGATGTAGTAGCCTTAGTACAGCATGTTAGAGAAGAATGGGATGTGGTCACCTTAGTACAGAATGTTAGAGAAGAATGGGATGTAGCAGCCTTAGTACAGAATATTAGAGAAGAATGGAATGTTGCCGCCTTAGTACAGAATGTTAGAGAAGAATGGGATGTAGTAGCCTTAGTACCGAATGTTAGAGAAGAAATGGATTTAGTAGCCTCAGTACAGAATGTTAGAGCAGAAGGGGATGTAGTAGCCTCAGTACAGAATGTTAGAGAAGAATGCGATGTAGTCGCCTTTGTACAGAATATTAGATAAGAATGGAATGTAGTAGCCTTAGTACAGAATGTTAGAGAAGAATGGGTTGTAGTTGCCTTGGTACAGAATGTTAGAGAAGAATAGGATGTAGTTGCCTTAATACAGAATGTTAGAGAAGAATGGGATGTAGTGGCCTTAGTACAGAATGTTTGATAAGAATGGAATGTAGTAGCCTTAGTACAGAATGTTAGATAAGAATGGAATGTAGTAGCCTTAGTACAGAATGTTAGAGACGATTGGGATATAGTAGCCTTAGTACAGAATGTTAGTGCAGAATGTTAGAGAAGAACCCAATGTAGCAGCCTTAGTACAGAATGTTAGAGAAGAATGGGATGTAGTACCCTTAGTACAGAATGTTAGAGAAGAATGGGATGTAGTATCCTTAGTACAGAATGTTAGTGCAGAATAGTAGAGAGGAACGGGATGTAGTAGCCTTAGTAAAGAATGTTAGAGAAGAATGGGATGTAGTAGTCTTAGTACAGACTGGTAGAGAAGAATGGGATGTAGTAGCCTTCGTACAGAAAGTTAGAGAAGAATGGGATGTAGTAGCCTTAGTACAGAATGTTAGAAAAGAATGGGGTGTTGTAGCCTTCGTACAGAAAGTTAGAGAAGAATGGGATGTAGTAGCCTTAGTACAGAATGTTAGAAAAGAATGGGGTGTAGTAGCCTTAGTACAGAATGTTAGAGACGAATGCGATGTAGTAGCCTTAGTACAGAATGTTAGAGAAGAATGGGATGTAGTAGCCTTAGTACAGATAGAGAAGAATGGGATGTAGTAGCCTTAGTACAGAAAGTTAAAGAAGAATGGTATGTAGTCGCCTTAGTACAGAATGTTAGCTCAGAATGTTAGAGAACGGGATGTAGTATCCTTAGTACAGAATGTTAAAGAAGAATGGGATGTAGTAGTCTTAGTACAGAATGTTAGAGGAGAATGGGATCTAGTAACCTTGGGACAGAATGTTAGCACAGAATGTTAGGGAAGAAAGGGATGTAGTAGCCTTAGTACAGAAAGTTAGAGAAGAATGGGATGTAGTAGCCTTAGTACAGAATGTTAGAGAAGAATGGGGTGTAGTAGCCTTAGTACAGAATGTTATAGAAGAATGGGATGTAGTAGCCTTAGTATAGAATGTTAAAGAAGAATGGGATGTTTTAGCCTTAGTACAGAATGTTAGAGAAGAATGAGGTGTAGTAGCCTTAGTACAGAATGTTAGAGAAGAATGGGATGTAGTAGCCTTAGTGCAGCATGTCAGAGAAGAATGGGATGTATTAGCCTTAGTATAGAATGTTAAAGAAGAATGGGATGTTTTAGCCTTAGTACAGAATGTTAGAGAAGAATGGGGTGTAGTAGCCTTAGTACAGAAAGTTAGAGAAGAATGGGATGTAGTATCCTTAGTACAGCATTTTAGAGAAGAATGGGGTGTAGTAGCCTTAGTACAGAATGTTAGAGAAGAATGGGATGTAGTAGCCTTAGTACAGAATGTTAAAGAAGAATGGGATCTGTTAGCCTTAGTACAGAATGTTAGAGAAGAATGGAGTGTAGTAGCCTTAGTACAGAATGTTAGGGAAGAATGGGATGTAGTAGCCTTAGTATAGAATGTTAGAGAAGAATGGGATGTAGCAGCCTTAGTACAGATAGAGAAGAATGGGATGTAGTAGCCTTAGTACAGCATTTTAGAGTAGTATGGGATGTAGTTGCCTTAGTACAGAATGTAAGAGAAGAATGGGATGTAGCAGCCTTAGCACAGAATGTTAGAGAAGAATGGGATGTAGCCGCCTTAGTATAGAATGTTAGAGAAGAATGGGATGTAGTAGCCTTAGTACAGAATGTTAGAGACGAATGGGATGTAGTCGCCTTAGTACAGATGTTAGAGGAGAATGGGATGTAGTAGCCTTAGTACAGCATGTTAGAGAAGAATGGGATGTAGTAGCCTTAGTACAGAATGTTAGAGAAGAATGAGATGTAGTAGTCTTAGTACATAATGTTAGCACAGAATGTTAGAGAAGAATGGGATGTAGTAGCCTTAGCACAGAATGTTAGAGAAGAATGGGATGTAGTAGCCTTAATACAGAAAGATAGAGAAGAATGGGATGTACTAGCCTTAGTACAGAATGTTAGAGAAGAATGGGGTGTAGTAGCCTTAGTACAGAATGTTAGAGAAGAATGGGATGTAGTAGCCTTAGTACAGATAGAGAAGAATGGGATGTAGTAGCCTTAGTACAGAAAGTTAGAGAAGAATGGGATGTAGTCGCCTTATTACAGAATGTTAGAGAAGAATGGGTTGTAGTAGAGTTAGTACAGAATGTTAGCGCAGAATGTTGCGAAGAACGGGATGTAGTAGCCTTAGTACAGAATGTTAAAGAAGAATGGGATGTAGTAACCTTGGGACAGAATGTTAGCACAGAATGTTAGGGAAGAATGGGATGTAGAAGCCTTAGTACAGAATGTTAGAGACGAATGGGATGTAGTCGCCTTAGTACAGATGTTAGAGGAGAATGGGATGTAGTAGCCTTAGTACAGAATGTTAGAGAAGAATGGGATGTAGTAGCCTTAGTACAGAATGTTAGAGAAGAATGAGATGTAGTAGTCTTAGTACATAATGTTAGCACAGAATGTTAGAGAAGAATGGGATGTAGTAGCCTTAGGATAGAATGTTAGAGAAGAATGGGATGTAGCAGCCTTAGTACAGATAGAGAAGAATGGGATGTAGTAGCCTTAGTACAGAATGTTAGAGAAGAATGGGATGTAGTTGCCTTAGTACAGAATGTAAGAGAAGAATGGGATGTAGCAGCCTTAGCACAGAATGTTAGAGAAGAATGGGATGTAGCCGCCTTAGTATAGAATGTTAGAGAAGAATGGGATGTAGTAGCCTTAGTACAGAATGTTAGAGACGAATGGGATGTAGTCGCCTTAGTACAGATGTTAGAGGAGAATGGGATGTAGTAGCCTTAGTACAGAATGTTAGAGAAGAATGGGATGTAGTAGCCTTAGTACAGAATGTTAGAGAAGAATGAGATGTAGTAGTCTTAGTACATAATGTTAGCACAGAATGTTAGAGAAGAATGGGATGTAGTAGCCTTAGCACAGAATGTTAGAGAAGAATGGGATGTAGTAACATTAGTATAGAATGTTGTAGAAGAATCGGATGTAGTAGCCTTAGTACAGAATGTTAGAGAAGAATGGGATGTAGTAGCCTTAATACAGAAAGATAGAGAAGAATGGGATGTACTAGCCTTAGTACAGAATGTTAGAGAAGAATGGGGTGTAGTAGCCTTAGTACAGAATGTTAGAGAAGAATGGGATGTAGTAGCCTTAGTACAGATAGAGAAGAATGGGATGTAGTAGCCTTAGTACAGAAAGTTAGAGAAGAATGGGATGTAGTCGCCTTATTACAGAATGTTAGAGAAGAATGGGTTGTAGTAGAGTTAGTACAGAATGTTAGCGCAGAATGTTGCGAAGAACGGGATGTAGTAGCCTTAGTACAGAATGTTAAAGAAGAATGGGATGTAGTAACCTTGGGACAGAATGTTAGCACAGAATGTTAGGCAAGAATGGGATGTAGAAGCCTTAGTACAGAATGTTAGAGAAGAATGGGATGTAGTAGCCTTAGTACAGAATGTTGGAGAAGAATGGGGTGTAGTAGCCTTAGTACAGAATGTTAGAGAAGAATGGGATGTAGTAGCCTTAGTACAAAATGTTAAAGAAGAATGGGATTTGTTATCCTTAGTACAGAATGTTAGAGAAGAATGGGATGTAGTAGCCTTAGTACAGAAGGTTAGAGAAGAATGGGATGTAGTAGCCTTAGTACCGAATGTTAGAGAAGAAATGGATTTAGTAGCCTCAGTACAGAATGTTAGAGAAGAAGGGGATGTAGTAGCCTCAGTACAGAATGTTAGAGAAGAATGCGATGTAGTCGCCTTTGTACAGAATATTAGATAAGAATGGAATGTAGTAGCCTTAGTACAGAATGTTAGAGAAGAATGGGTTGTAGTTGCCTTGGTACAGAATGTTAGAGAAGAATAGGATGTAGCTGCCTTAGTACAGAATGTTAGAGAAGAATGGGATGTAGTAGCCTTAGTACAGAATGTTAGATAAGAATGGAATGTAGTAGCCTTAGTACAGAATGTTAGAGACGATTGGGATATAGTAGCCTTAGTACAGAATGTTAGTGCAGAATGTTAGAGAAGAACCCAATGTAGCAGCCTTAGTACAGAATGTTAGAGAAGAATGGGATGTAGTACCCTTAGTACAGAATGTTAGAGAAGAATGGGATGTAGTATCCTTAGTACAGAATGTTAGTGCAGAATAGTAGAGAGGAACGGGATGTAGTAGCCTTAGTAAAGAATGTTAGAGAAGAATGGAATGTAGTAGTCTTAGTACAGAGTGGTAGAGAAGAATGGGATGTAGTAGCCTTCGTACAGAAAGTTAGAGAAGAATGGGATGTAGTAGCCTTAGTACAGAATGTTAGAAAAGAATGGGGTGTAGACGCCTTCGTACAGAAAGTTAGAGAAGAATGGGATGTAGTAGCCTTAGTACAGAATGTTAGAAAAGAATGGGGTGTAGTAGCCTTAGTACAGAATGTTAGAGACGAATGCGATGTAGTAGCCTTAGTACAGAATGTTAGAGAAGAATGGGATGTAGTAGCCTTAGTACAGATAGAGAAGAATGGGATGTAGTAGCCTTAGTACAGAAAGTTAAAGAAGAATGGTATGTAGTCGCCTTAGTACAGAATGTTAGCTCAGAATGTTAGAGAACGGGATGTAGTATCCTTAGTACAGAATGTTAAAGAAGAATGGGATGTAGTAGTCTTAGTACAGAATGTTAGAGAAGAATGGGATCTAGTAACCTTGGGACAGAATGTTAGCACAGAATGTTAGGGAAGAAAGGGATGTAGTAGCCTTAGTACAGAAAGTTAGAGAAGAATGGGATGTAGTAGCCTTAGTACAGAATGTTAGAGAAGAATGGGGTGTAGTAGCCTTAGTACAGAATGTTATAGAA
The DNA here is from genome assembly GCF_040938575.1 of Ambystoma mexicanum. Lineage (NCBI taxonomy): Eukaryota > Metazoa > Chordata > Amphibia > Caudata > Ambystomatidae > Ambystoma > Ambystoma mexicanum. Next base: position 869,318,800 of record NC_090926.1, read on the forward strand.
GAATGGGATGTAGTAGCCTTAGTATAGAATGTTAAAGAAGAATGGGATGTTTTAGCCTTAGTACAGAATGTTAGAGAAGAATGAGGTGTAGTAGCCTTAGTACAGAATGTTAGAGAAGAATGGGATGTAGTAGCCTTAGTGCAGCATGTCAGAGAAGAATGGGATGTATTAGCCTTAGTATAGAATGTTAAAGAAGAATGGGATCTTTTAGCCTTAGTACAGAATGTTAGAGAAGAATGGGTTGTAGTAGCCTTAGTACAGAAAGTTAGAGAAGAATGGGATGTAGTATCCTTAGTACAGCATGTTAGAGAAGAATGGGGTGTAGTAGCCTTAGTACAGAATGTTAGAGAAGAATGGGATGTAGTAGCCTTAGTACAGAATGTTAAAGAAGAATGGGATCTGTTAGCCTTAGTACAGAATGTTAGAGAAGAATGGAGTGTAGTAGCCTTAGTACAGAATGTTAGGGAAGAATGGGATGTAGTAGCCTTAGTATAGAATGTTAGAGAAGAATGGGATGTAGCAGCCTTAGTACAGATAGAGAAGAATGGGATGTAGCAGCCTTAGTACAGATAGAGAAGAATGGGATGTAGTAGCCTTAGTACAGCATTTTAGAGTAGTATGGGATGTAGTTGCCTTAGTACAGAATGTAAGAGAAGAATGGGATGTAGCAGCCTTAGCACAGAATGTTAGAGAAGAATGGGGTGTAGCCGCCTTAGTATAGAATGTTAGAGAAGAATGGGATGTAGTAGCCTTAGTACAGAATGTTAGAGACGAATGGGATGTAGTCGCCTTAGTACAGATGTTAGAGGAGAATGGGATGTAGTAGCCTTAGTACAGAATGTTAGAGAAGAATGGGATGTAGTAGCCTTAGTACAGAATGTTAGAGAAGAATGAGATGTAGTAGTCTTAGTACATAATGTTAGCACAGAATGTTAGAGAAGAATGGGATGTAGTAGCCTTAGCACAGAATGTTAGAGAAGAATGGGATGTAGTAACATTAGTATAGAATGTTGTAGAAGAATCGGATGTAGTAGCCTTAGTACAGAATGTTAGAGAAGAATGGGATGTAGTAGCCTTAATACAGAAAGATAGAGAAGAATGGGATGTACTAGCCTTAGTACAGAATGTTAGAGAAGAATGGGGTGTAGTAGCCTTAGTACAGAATGTTAGAGAAGAATGGGATGTAGTAGCCTTAGTACAGATAGAGAAGAATGGGATGTAGTAGCCTTAGTACAGAAAGTTAGAGAAGAATGGGATGTAGTCGCCTTATTACAGAATGTTAGAGAAGAATGGGTTGTAGTAGAGTTAGTACAGAATGTTAGCGCAGAATGTTGCGAAGAACGGGATGTAGTAGCCTTAGTACAGAATGTTAAAGAAGAATGGGATGTAGTAACCTTGGGACAGAATGTTAGCACAGAATGTTAGGGAAGAATGGGATGTAGAAGCCTTAGTACAGAATGTTAGAGAAGAATGGGATGTAGTAGCCTTAGTACAGAATGTTGGAGAAGAATGGGGTGTAGTAGCCTTAGTACAGAATGTTAGAGAAGAATGGGATGTAGTAGCCTTAGTACAAAATGTTAAAGAAGAATGGGATTTGTTATCCTTAGTACAGAATGTTAGAGAAGAATGGGATGTAGTAGCCTTAGTACAGAAGGTTAGAGAAGAATGGGATGTAGTAGCCTTAGTACAGCATGTTAGAGAAGAATGGGATGTGGTCACCTTAGTACAGAATGTTAGAGAAGAATGGGATGTAGCAGCCTTAGTATAGAATGTTAAAGAAGAATGGGATGTTTTAGCCTTAGTACAGAATGTTAGAGAAGAATGGGGTGTAGTAGCCTTAGTACAGAAAGTTAGAGAAGAATGGGATGTAGTATCCTTAGTACAGAATGTTAGAGAAGAATGGGGTGTAGTAGCCTTAGTACAGAATGTTAGAGAAGAATGGGATGTAGTAGCCTTAGTACAGAATGTTAAAGAAGAATGGGATCTGTTAGCCTTAGTACAGAATGTTAGAGAAGAATGGGGTGTAGTAGCCTTAGTACAGAATGTTACATAAGAATGGAATGCAATAGCCTTAGTATAGAATGTTAGTACAGAATGTTAGAGAAGAATGGGATGTAGTAGCCTTAGTGCAGCATGTCAGAGAAGAATGGGATGTATTAGCCTTAGTATAGAATGTTAAAGAAGAATGGGATGTTTTAGCCTTAGTACAGAATGTTAGAGAAGAATGGGGTGTAGTAGCCTTAGTACAGAAAGTTAGAGAAGAATGGGATGTAGTATCCTTAGTACAGAATGTTAGAGAAGAATGGGGTGTAGTAGCCTTAGTACAGAATGTTAGAGAAGAATGGGATGTAGTAGCCTTAGTACAGAATGTTAAAGAAGAATGGGATCTGTTAGCCTTAGTACAGAATGTTAGAGAAGAATGGGGTGTAGTAGCCTTAGTACAGAATGTTACATAAGAATGGAATGTAATAGCCTTAGTATAGAATGTTAGTGCAGAATGTTAGAGAAGAACAGGATGTAGCAGCCTTAGCACAGAATGTTAGAGAAGAATGGGATGTAGTAGCCTTAGTACCGAATGTTAGAGAAGAAATGGATTTAGTAGCCTCAGTACAGAATGTTAGAGAAGAAGGGGATGTAGTAGCCTCAGTACAGAATGTTAGAGAAGAATGCGATGTAGTCGCCTTTGTACAGAATATTAGATAAGAATGGAATGTAGTAGCCTTAGTACAGAATGTTAGAGAAGAATGGGTTGTAGTTGCCTTGGTACAGAATGTTAGAGAAGAATAGGATGTAGTTGCCTTAGTACAGAATGTTAGAGAAGAATGGGATGTAGTAGCCTTAGTACAGAATGTTAGAGAAGAATGGGATGTAGTAGCCTTAGTACAGAATGTTAGAGAAGAATGGGATGTAGTAGCCTTAGTACAGAATGTTTGATAAGAATGGAATGTAGTAGCCTTAGTACAGAATGTTAGATAAGAATGGAATGTAGTAGCCTTAGTACAGAATGTTAGAGACGATTGGGATATAGTAGCCTTAGTACAGAATGTTAGTGCAGAATGTTAGAGAAGAACCCAATGTAGCAGCCTTAGTACAGAATGTTAGAGAAGAATGGGATGTAGTACCCTTAGTACAGAATGTTAGAGAAGAATGGGATGTAGTATCCTTAGTACAGAATGTTAGTGCAGAATAGTAGAGAGGAACGGGATGTAGTAGCCTTAGTAAAGAATGTTAGAGAAGAATGGGATGTAGTAGTCTTAGTACAGAATGGTAGAGAAGAATGGGATGTAGTAGCCTTCGTACAGAAAGTTAGAGAAGAATGGGATGTAGTAGCCTTAGTACAGAATGGTAGAAAAGAATGGGGTGTAGTAGCCTTCGTACAGAAAGTTAGAGAAGAATGGGATGTAGTAGCCTTAGTACAGAATGTTAGAAAAGAATGGGGTGTAGTAGCCTTAGTACAGAATGTTAGAGACGAATGCGATGTAGTAGCCTTAGTACAGAATGTTAGAGAAGAATGGGATGTAGTAGCCTTAGTACAGATAGAGAAGAATGGGATGTAGTAGCCTTAGTACAGAAAGTTAAAGAAGAATGGTATGTAGTCGCCTTAGTACAGAATGTTAGCTCAGAATGTTAGAGAACGGGATGTAGTATCCTTAGTACAGAATGTTAAAGAAGAATGGGATGTAGTAGTCTTAGTACAGAATGTTAGAGAAGAATGGGATCTAGTAACCTTGGGACAGAATGTTAGCACAGAATGTTAGGGAAGAAAGGGATGTAGTAGCCTTAGTACAGAAAGTTAGAGAAGAATGGGATGTAGTAGCCTTAGTACAGAATGTTAGAGAAGAATGGGGTGTAGTAGCCTTAGTACAGAATGTTATAGAAGAATGGGATGTAGTAGCCTTAGTATAGAATGTTAAAGAAGAATGGGATGTTTTAGCCTTAGTACAGAATGTTAGAGAAGAATGAGGTGTAGTAGCCTTAGTACAGAATGTTAGAGAAGAATGGGTTGTAGTAGAGTTAGTACAGAATGTTAGCGCAGAATGTTGCGAAGAACGGGATGTAGTAGCCTTAGTACAGAATGTTAAAGAAGAATGGGATGTAGTAACCTTGGGACAGAATGTTAGCACAGAATGTTAGGGAAGAATGGGATGTAGAAGCCTTAGTACAGAATGTTAGAGAAGAATGGGATGTAGTATCCTTAGTACAGCATGTTAGAGAAGAATGGGGTGTAGTAGCCTTAGTACAGAATGTTAGAGAAGAATGGGATGTAGTAGCCTTAGTACAGAATGTTAAAGAAGAATGGGATCTGTTAGCCTTAGTACAGAATGTTAGAGAAGAATGGAGTGTAGTAGCCTTAGTACAGAATGTTAGGTAAGAATGGGATGTAGTAGCCTTAGTATAGAATGTTAGAGAAGAATGGGATGTAGCAGCCTTAGTACAGATAGAGAAGAATGGGATGTAGTAGCCTTAGTACAGCATTTTAGAGTAGTATGGGATGTAGTTGCCTTAGTACAGAATGTAAGAGAAGAATGGGATGTAGCAGCCTTAGCACAGAATGTTAGAGAAGAATGGGATGTAGTAGCCTTAGTACAGAATGTTAGAGACGAATGGGATGTAGTCGCCTTAGTACAGATGTTAGAGGAGAATGGGATGTAGTAGCCTTAGTACAGAATGTTAGAGAAGAATGGGATGTAGTAGCCTTAGTACAGAATGTTAGAGAAGAATGAGATGTAGTAGTCTTAGTACATAATGTTAGCACAGAATGTTAGAGAAGAATGGGATGTAGTAGCCTTAGCACAGAATGTTAGAGAAGAATGGGATGTAGTAACATTAGTATAGAATGTTGTAGAAGAATCGGATGTAGTAGCCTTAGTACAGAATGTTAGAGAAGAATGGGATATAGTAGCCTTAATACAGAAAGATAGAGAAGAATGGGATGTACTAGCCTTAGTACAGAATGTTAGAGAAGAATGGGGTGTAGTAGCCTTAGTACAGAATGTTAGAGAAGAATGGGATGTAGTAGCCTTAGTACAGATAGAGAAGAATGGGATGTAGTAGCCTTAGTACAGAAAGTTAGAGAAGAATGGGATGTAGTCGCCTTATTACAGAATGTTAGAGAAGAATGGGTTGTAGTAGAGTTAGTACAGAATGTTAGCGCAGAATGTTGCGAAGAACGGGATGTAGTAGCCTTAGTACAGAATGTTAAAGAAGAATGGGATGTAGTAACCTTGGGACAGAATGTTAGCACAGAATGTTAGAGAAGAATGGGATGTAGAAGCCTTAGTACAGAATGTTAGAGAAGAATGGGATGTAGTAGCCTTAGTACAGAATGTTGGAGAAGAATGGGGTGTAGTAGCCTTAGTACAGAATGTTAGAGAAGAATGGGATGTAGTAGCCTTAGTACAAAATGTTAAAGAAGAATGGGATTTGTTATCCTTAGTACAGAATGTTAGAGAAGAATGGGATGTAGTAGCCTTAGTACAGAAGGTTAGAGAAGAATGGGATGTAGTAGCCTTAGTACAGCATGTTAGAGAAGAATGGGATGTGGTCACCTTAGTACAGAATGTTAGAGAAGAATGGGATGTAGCAGCCTTAGTACAGAATATTAGAGAAGAATGGAATGTTGCCGCCTTAGTACAGAATGTTAGAGAAGAATGGGATGTAGTAGCCTTAGTACCGAATGTTAGAGAAGAAATGGATTTAGTAGCCTCAGTACAGAATGTTAGAGCAGAAGGGGATGTAGTAGCCTCAGTACAGAATGTTAGAGAAGAATGCGATGTAGTCGCCTTTGTACAGAATATTAGATAAGAATGGAATGTAGTAGCCTTAGTACAGAATGTTAGAGAAGAATGGGTTGTAGTTGCCTTGGTACAGAATGTTAGAGAAGAATAGGATGTAGTTGCCTTAATACAGAATGTTAGAGAAGAATGGGATGTAGTGGCCTTAGTACAGAATGTTTGATAAGAATGGAATGTAGTAGCCTTAGTACAGAATGTTAGATAAGAATGGAATGTAGTAGCCTTAGTACAGAATGTTAGAGACGATTGGGATATAGTAGCCTTAGTACAGAATGTTAGTGCAGAATGTTAGAGAAGAACCCAATGTAGCAGCCTTAGTACAGAATGTTAGAGAAGAATGGGATGTAGTACCCTTAGTACAGAATGTTAGAGAAGAATCGGATGTAGTATCCTTAGTACAGAATGTTAGTGCAGAATAGTAGAGAGGAACGGGATGTAGTAGCCTTAGTAAAGAATGTTAGAGAAGAATGGGATGTAGTAGTCTTAGTACAGACTGGTAGAGAAGAATGGGATGTAGTAGCCTTCGTACAGAAAGTTAGAGAAGAATGGGATGTAGTAGCCTTAGTACAGAATGTTAGAAAAGAATGGGGTGTAGTAGCCTTCGTACAGAAAGTTAGAGAAGAATGGGATGTAGTAGCCTTAGTACAGAATGTTAGAAAAGAATGGGGTGTAGTAGCCTTAGTACAGAATGTTAGAGACGAATGCGATGTAGTAGCCTTAGTACAGAATGTTAGAGAAGAATGGGATGTAGTAGCCTTAGTACAGATAGAGAAGAATGGGATGTAGTAGCCTTAGTACAGAAAGTTAAAGAAGAATGGTATGTAGTCGCCTTAGTACAGAATGTTAGCTCAGAATGTTAGAGAACGGGATGTAGTATCCTTAGTACAGAATGTTAAAGAAGAATGGGATGTAGTAGTCTTAGTACAGAATGTTAGAGGAGAATGGGATCTAGTAACCTTGGGACAGAATGTTAGCACAGAATGTTAGGGAAGAAAGGGATGTAGTAGCCTTAGTACAGAAAGTTAGAGAAGAATGGGATGTAGTAGCCTTAGTACAGAATGTTAGAGAAGAATGGGGTGTAGTAGCCTTAGTACAGAATGTTATAGAAGAATGGGATGTAGTAGCCTTAGTATAGAATGTTAAAGAAGAATGGGATGTTTTAGCCTTAGTACAGAATGTTAGAGAAGAATGAGGTGTAGTAGCCTTAGTACAGAATGTTAGAGAGGAATGGGATGTAGTAGCCTTAGTGCAGCATGTCAGAGAAGAATGGGATGTATTAGCCTTAGTATAGAATGTTAAAGAAGAATGGGATGTTTTAGCCTTAGTACAGAATGTTAGAGAAGAATGGGGTGTAGTAGCCTTAGTACAGAAAGTTAGAGAAGAATGGGATGTAGTATCCTTAGTACAGCATGTTAGAGAAGAATGGGGTGTAGTAGCCTTAGTACAGAATGTTAGAGAAGAATGGGATGTAGTAGCCTTAGTACAGAATGTTAAAGAAGAATGGGATCTGTTAGCCTTAGTACAGAATGTTAGAGAAGAATGGAGTGTAGTAGCCTTAGTACAGAATGTTAGGGAAGAATGGGATGTAGTAGCCTTAGTATAGAATGTTAGAGAAGAATGGGATGTAGCAGCCTTAGTACAGATAGAGAAGAATGGGATGTAGTAGCCTTAGTACAGCATTTTAGAGTAGTATGGGATGTAGTTGCCTTAGTACAGAATGTAAGAGAAGAATGGGATGTAGCAGCCTTAGCACAGAATGTTAGAGAAGAATGGGATGTAGCCGCCTTAGTATAGAATGTTAGAGAAGAATGGGATGTAGTAGCCTTAGTACAGAATGTTAGAGACGAATGGGATGTAGTCGCCTTAGTACAGATGTTAGAGGAGAATGGGATGTAGTAGCCTTAGTACAGCATGTTAGAGAAGAATGGGATGTAGTAGCCTTAGTACAGAATGTTAGAGAAGAATGAGATGTAGTAGTCTTAGTACATAATGTTAGCACAGAATGTTAGAGAAGAATGGGATGTAGTAGCCTTAGCACAGAATGTTAGAGAAGAATGGGATGTAGTAGCCTTAATACAGAAAGATAGAGAAGAATGGGATGTACTAGCCTTAGTACAGAATGTTAGAGAAGAATGGGGTGTAGTAGCCTTAGTACAGAATGTTAGAGAAGAATGGGATGTAGTAGCCTTAGTACAGATAGAGAAGAATGGGATGTAGTAGCCTTAGTACAGAAAGTTAGAGAAGAATGGGATGTAGTCGCCTTATTACAGAATGTTAGAGAAGAATGGGTTGTAGTAGAGTTAGTACAGAATGTTAGCGCAGAATGTTGCGAAGAACGGGATGTAGTAGCCTTAGTACAGAATGTTAAAGAAGAATGGGATGTAGTAACCTTGGGACAGAATGTTAGCACAGAATGTTAGGGAAGAATGGGATGTAGAAGCCTTAGTACAGAATGTTAGAGAAGAATGGGATGTAGTAGCCTTAGTACAGAATGTTGGAGAAGAATGGGGTGTAGTAGCCTTAGTACAGAATGTTAGAGAAGAATGGGATGTAGTAGCCTTAGTACAAAATGTTAAAGAAGAATGGGATTTGTTATCCTTAGTACAGAATGTTAGAGAAGAATGGGATGTAGTAGCCTTAGTACAGAAGGTTAGAGAAGAATGGGATGTAGTAGCCTTAGTACCGAATGTTAGAGAAGAAATGGATTTAGTAGCCTCAGTACAGAATGTTAGAGAAGAAGGGGATGTAGTAGCCTCAGTACAGAATGTTAGAGAAGAATGCGATGTAGTCGCCTTTGTACAGAATATTAGATAAGAATGGAATGTAGTAGCCTTAGTACAGAATGTTAGAGAAGAATGGGTTGTAGTTGCCTTGGTACAGAATGTTAGAGAAGAATAGGATGTAGTTGCCTTAGTACAGAATGTTAGAGAAGAATGGGATGTAGTAGCCTTAGTACAGAATGTTTGATAAGAATGGAATGTAGTAGCCTTAGTACAGAATGTTAGATAAGAATGGAATGTAGTAGCCTTAGTACAGAATGTTAGAGACGATTGGGATATAGTAGCCTTAGTACAGAATGTTAGTGCAGAATGTTAGAGAAGAACCCAATGTAGCAGCCTTAGTACAGAATGTTAGAGAAGAATGGGATGTAGTACCCTTAGTACAGAATGTTAGAGAAGAATGGGATGTAGTATCCTTAGTACAGAATGTTAGTGCAGAATAGTAGAGAGGAACGGGATGTAGTAGCCTTAGTAAAGAATGTTAGAGAAGAATGGGATGTAGTAGTCTTAGTACAGAATGGTAGAGAAGAATGGGATGTAGTAGCCTTTGTACAGAAAGTTAGAGAAGAATGGGATGTAGTAGCCTTAGTACAGAATGTTAGAAAAGAATGGGGTGTAGTAGCCTTCGTACAGAAAGTTAGAGAAGAATGGGATGTAGTAGCCTTAGTACAGAATGTTAGAAAAGAATTGGGTGTAGTAGCCTTAGTACAGAATGTTAGAGACGAATGCGATGTAGTAGCCTTAGTACAGAATGTTAGAGAAGAATGGGATGTAGTAGCCTTAGTACAGATAGAGAAGAATGGGATGTAGTAGCCTTAGTACAGAAAGTTAAAGAAGAATGGTATGTAGTCGCCTTAGTACAGAATGTTAGCTCAGAATGTTAGAGAACGGGATGTAGTATCCTTAGTACAGAATGTTAAAGAAGAATGGGATGTAGTAGTCTTAGTACAGAATGTTAGAGAAGAATGGGATCTAGTAACCTTGGGACAGAATGTTAGCACAGAATGTTAGGGAAGAAAGGGATGTAGTAGCCTTAGTACAGAAAGTTAGAGAAGAATGGGATGTAGTAGCCTTAGTACAGAATGTTAGAGAAGAATGGGGTGTAGTAGCCTTAGTACAGAATGTTAGAGAAGAATGGGATGTAGTAGCCTTAGTGCAGCATGTCAGAGAAGAATGGGATGTATTAGCCTTAGTATAGAATGTTAAAGAAGAATGGGATGTTTTAGCCTTAGTACAGAATGTTAGAGAAGAATGAGGTGTAGTAGCCTTAGTACAGAATGTTAGAGAAGAATGGGATGTAGTAGCCTTAGTGCAGCATGTCAGAGAAGAATGGGATGTATTAGCCTTAGTATAGAATGTTAAAGAAGAATGGGATGTTTTAGCCTTAGTACAGAATGTTAGAGAAGAATGGGGTGTAGTAGCCTTAGTACAGAAAGTTAGAGAAGAATGGGATGTAGTATCCTTAGTACAGCATGTTAGAGATGAATGGGGTGTAGTAGCCTTAGTACAGAATGTTAGAGAAGAATGGGATGTAGTAGCCTTAGTACAGAATGTTAAAGAAGAATGGGATCTGTTAGCCTTAGTACAGAATGTTAGAGAAGAATGGAGTGTAGTAGCCTTAGTACAGAATGTTAGGGAAGAATGGGATGTAGTAGCCTTAGTATAGAATGTTAGAGAAGAATGGGATGTAGCAGCCTTAGTACAGATAGAGAAGAATGGGATGTAGTAGCCTTAGTACAGCATTTTAGAGTAGTATGGGATGTAGTTGCCTTAGTACAGAATGTAAGAGAAGAATGGGATGTAGCAGCCTTAGCACAGAATGTTAGAGAAGAATGGGATGTAGCCGCCTTAGTATAGAATGTTAGAGAAGAATGGGATGTAGTAGCCTTAGTACAGAATGTTAGAGACGAATGGGATGTAGTCGCCTTAGTACAGATGTTAGAGGAGAATGGGATGTAGTAGCCTTAGTACAGAATGTTAGAGAAGAATGGGATGTAGTAGCCTTAGTACAGAATGTTAGAGAAGAATGAGATGTAGTAGTCTTAGTACATAATGTTAGCACAGAATGTTAGAGAAGAATGGGATGTAGTAGCCTTAGCACAGAATGTTAGAGAAGAATGGGATGTAGTAACATTAGTATAGAATGTTGTAGAAGAATCGGATGTAGTAGCCTTAGTACAGAATGTTAGAGAAGAATGGGATGTAGTAGCCTTAATACAGAAAGATAGAGAAGAATGGGATGTACTAGCCTTAGTACAGAATGTTAGAGAAGAATGGGGTGTAGTAGCCTTAGTACAGAATGTTAGAGAAGAATGGGATGTAGTAGCCTTAGTACAGATAGAGAAGAATGGGATGTAGTAGCCTTAGTACAGAAAGTTAGAGAAGAATGGGATGTAGTCGCCTTATTACAGAATGTTAGAGAAGAATGGGTTGTAGTAGAGTTAGTACAGAATGTTAGCGCAGAATGTTGCGAAGAAAGGGATGTAGTAGCCTTAGTACAGAATGTTAAAGAAGAATGGGATGTAGTAACCTTGGGACAGAATGTTAGCACAGAATGTTAGGGAAGAATGGGATGTAGAAGCCTTAGTACAGAATGTTAGAGAAGAATGGGATGTAGTAGCCTTAGTACAGAATGTTGGAGAAGAATGGGGTGTAGTAGCCTTAGTACAGAATGTTAGAGAAGAATGGGATGTAGTAGCCTTAGTACAAAATGTTAAAGAAGAATGGGATTTGTTATCCTTAGTACAGAATGTTAGAGAAGAATGGGATGTAGTAGCCTTAGTACAGAAGGTTAGAGAAGAATGGGATGTAGTAGCCTTAGTACCGAATGTTAGAGAAGAAATGGATTTAGTAGCCTCAGTACAGAATGTTAGAGAAGAAGGGGATGTAGTAGCCTCAGTACAGAATGTTAGAGAAGAATGCGATGTAGTCGCCTTTGTACAGAATATTAGATAAGAATGGAATGTAGTAGCCTTAGTACAGAATGTTAGAGAAGAATGGGTTGTAGTTGCCTTGGTACAGAATGTTAGAGAAGAATAGGATGTAGTTGCCTTAGTACAGAATGTTAGAGAAGAATGGGATGTAGTAGCCTTAGTACAGAATGTTTGATAAGAATGGAATGTAGTAGCCTTAGTACAGAATGTTAGATAAGAATGGAATGTAGTAGCCTTAGTACAGAATGTTAGAGACGATTGGGATATAGTAGCCTTAGTACAGAATGTTAGTGCAGAATGTTAGAGACGAACCCAATGTAGCAGCCTTAGTACAGAATGTTAGAGAAGAATGGGATGTAGTACCCTTAGTACAGAATGTTAGAGAAGAATGGGATGTAGTATCCTTAGTACAGAATGTTAGTGCAGAATAGTAGAGAGGAACGGGATGTAGTAGCCTTAGTAAAGAATGTTAGAGAAGAATGGAATGTAGTAGTCTTAGTACAGAGTGGTAGAGAAGAATGGGATGTAGTAGCCTTCGTACAGAAAGTTAGAGAAGAATGTGATGTAGTAGCCTTAGTACAGAATGTTAGAAAAGAATGGGGTGTAGTAGCCTTCGTACAGAAAGTTAGAGAAGAATGGGATGTAGTACCCTTAGTACAGAATGTTAGAAAAGAATGGGGTGTAGTAGCCTTAGTACAGAATGTTAGAGACGAATGCGATGTAGTAGCCTTAGTACAGAATGTTAGAGAAGAATGGGATGTAGTAGCCTTAGTACAGATAGAGAAGAATGGGATGTAGTAGCCTTAGTACAGAAAGTTAAAGAAGAATGGTATGTAGTCGCCTTAGTACAGAATGTTAGCTCAGAATGTTAGAGAACGGGATGTAGTATCCTTAGTACAGAATGTTAAAGAAGAATGGGATGTAGTAGTCTTAGTACAGAATGTTAGAGAAGAATGGGATCTAGTAACCTTGGGACAGAATGTTAGCACAGAATGTTAGGGAAGAAAGGGATGTAGTAGCCTTAGTACAGAAAGTTAGAGAAGAATGGGATGTAGTAGCCTTAGTACAGAATGTTAGAGAAGAATGGGGTGTAGTAGCCTTAGTACAGAATGTTATAGAAGAATGGGATGTAGTAGCCTTAGTATAGAATGTTAAAGAAGAATGGGATGTTTTAGCCTTAGTACAGAATGTTAGAGAAGAATGAGGTGTAGTAGCCTTAGTACAGAATGTTAGAGAAGAATGGGATGTAGTAGCCTTAGTGCAGCATGTCAGAGAAGAATGGGATGTATTAGCCTTAGTATAGAATGTTAAAGAAGAATGGGATGTTTTAGCCTTAGTACAGAATGTTAGAGAAGAATGGGTTGTAGTAGCCTTAGTACAGAAAGTTAGAGAAGAATGGGATGTAGTATCCTTAGTACAGCATGTTAGAGAAGAATGGGGTGTAGTAGCCTTAGTACAGAATGTTAGAGAAGAATGGGATGTAGTAGCCTTAGTACAGAATGTTAAAGAAGAATGGGATCTGTTAGCCTTAGTACAGAATGTTAGAGAAGAATGGAGTGTAGTAGCCTTAGTACAGAATGTTAGGGAAGAATGGGATGTAGTAGCCTTAGTATAGAATGTTAGAGAAGAATGGGATGTAGCAGCCTTAGTACAGATAGAGAAGAATTGGATGTAGTAGCCTTAGTACAGCATTTTAGAGTAGTATGGGATGTAGTTGCCTTAGTACAGAATGTAAGAGAAGAATGGGATGTAGCAGCCTTAGCACAGAATGTTAGAGAAGAATGGGGTGTAGCCGCCTTAGTATAGAATGTTAGAGAAGAATGGGATGTAGTAGCCTTAGTACAGAATGTTAGAGACGAATGGGATGTAGTCGCCTTAGTACAGATGTTAGAGGAGAATGGGATGTAGTAGCCTTAGTACAGAATGTTAGAGAAGAATGGGATGTAGTAGCCTTAGTACAGAATGTTAGAGAAGAATGAGATGTAGTAGTCTTAGTACATAATGTTAGCACAGAATGTTAGAGAAGAATGGGATGTAGTAGCCTTAGGATAGAATGTTAGAGAAGAATGGGATGTAGCAGCCTTAGTACAGATAGAGAAGAATGGGATGTAGTAGCCTTAGTACAGCATTTTAGAGTAGTATGGGATGTAGTTGCCTTAGTACAGAATGTAAGAGAAGAATGGGATGTAGCAGCCTTAGCACAGAATGTTAGAGAAGAATGGGATGTAGCCGCCTTAGTATAGAATGTTAGAGAAGAATGGGATGTAGTAGCCTTAGTACAGAATGTTAGAGACGAATGGGATGTAGTCGCCTTAGTACAGATGTTAGAGGAGAATGGGATGTAGTAGCCTTAGTACAGAATGTTAGAGAAGAATGGGATGTAGTAGCCTTAGTACAGAATGTTAGAGAAGAATGAGATGTAGTAGTCTTAGTACATAATGTTAGCACAGAATGTTAGAGAAGAATGGGATGTAGTAGCCTTAGCACAGAATGTTAGAGAAGAATGGGATGTAGTAACATTAGTATAGAATGTTGTAGAAGAATCGGATGTAGTAGCCTTAGTACAGAATGTTAGAGAAGAATGGGATGTAGTAGCCTTAATACAGAAAGATAGAGAAGAATGGGATGTACTAGCCTTAGTACAGAATGTTAGAGAAGAATGGGGTGTAGTAGCCTTAGTACAGAATGTTAGAGAAGAATGGGATGTAGTAGCCTTAGTACAGATAGAGAAGAATGGGATGTAGTAGCCTTAGTACAGAAAGTTAGAGAAGAATGGGATGTAGTCGCCTTATTACAGAATGTTAGAGAAGAATGGGTTGTAGTAGAGTTAGTACAGAATGTTAGCGCAGAATGTTGCGAAGAACGGGATGTAGTAGCCTTAGTACAGAATGTTAAAGAAGAATGGGATGTAGTAACCTTGGGACAGAATGTTAGCACAGAATGTTAGGGAAGAATGGGATGTAGAAGCCTTAGTACAGAATGTTAGAGAAGAATGGGATGTAGTAGCCTTAGTACAGAATGTTGGAGAAGAATGGGGTGTAGTAGCCTTAGTACAGAATGTTAGAGAAGAATGGGATGTAGTAGCCTTAGTACAAAATGTTAAAGAAGAATGGGATTTGTTATCCTTAGTACAGAATGTTAGAGAAGAATGGGATGTAGTAGCCTTAGTACAGAAGGTTAGAGAAGAATGGGATGTAGTAGCCTTAGTACCGAATGTTAGAGAAGAAATGGATTTAGTAGCCTCAGTACAGAATGTTAGAGAAGAAGGGGATGTAGTAGCCTCAGTACAGAATGTTAGAGAAGAATGCGATGTAGTCGCCTTTGTACAGAATATTAGATAAGAATGGAATGTAGTAGCCTTAGTACAGAATGTTAGAGAAGAATGGGATGTAGTAGCCTTAGTACAGAATGTTTGATAAGAATGGAATGTAGTAGCCTTAGTACAGAATGTTAGATAAGAATGGAATGTAGTAGCCTTAGTACAGAATGTTAGAGACGATTGGGATATAGTAGCCTTAGTACAGAATGTTAGTGCAGAATGTTAGAGAAGAACCCAATGTAGCAGCCTTAGTACAGAATGTTAGAGAAGAATGGGATGTAGTACCCTTAGTACAGAATGTTAGAGAAGAATGGGATGTAGTATCCTTAGTACAGAATGTTAGTGCAGAATAGTAGAGAGGAACGGGATGTAGTAGCCTTAGTAAAGAATGTTAGAGAAGAATGGAATGTAGTAGTCTTAGTACAGAGTGGTAGAGAAGAATGGGATGTAGTAGCCTTCGTACAGAAAGTTAGAGAAGAATGGGATGTAGTAGCCTTAGTACAGAATGTTAGAAAAGAATGGGGTGTAGTAGCCTTCGTACAGAAAGTTAGAGAAGAATGGGATGTAGTAGCCTTAGTACAGAATGTTAGAAAAGAATGGGGTGTAGTAGCCTTAGTACAGAATGTTAGAGACAAATGCGATGTAGTAGCCTTAGTACAGAATGTTAGAGAAGAATGGGATGTAGTAGCCTTAGTACAGATAGAGAAGAATGGGATGTAGTAGCCTTAGTACAGAAAGTTAAAGAAGAATGGTATGTAGTCGCCTTAGTACAGAATGTTAGCTCAGAATGTTAGAGAACGGGATGTAGTATCCTTAGTACAGAATGTTAAAGAAGAATGGGATGTAGTAGTCTTAGTACAGAATGTTAGAGAAGAATGGGATCTAGTAACCTTGGGACAGAATGTTAGCACAGAATGTTAGGGAAGAAAGGGATGTAGTAGCCTTAGTACAGAAAGTTAGAGAAGAATGGGATGTAGTAGCCTTAGTACAGAATGTTAGAGAAGAATGGGGTGTAGTAGCCTTAGTACAGAATGTTATAGAAGAATGGGATGTAGTAGCCTTAGTATAGAATGTTAAAGAAGAATGGGATGTTTTAGCCTTAGTACAGAATGTTAGAGAAGAATGAGGTGTAGTAGCCTTAGTACAGAATGTTAGAGAAGAATGGGATGTAGTAGCCTTAGTGCAGCATGTCAGAGAAGAATGGGATGTATTAGCCTTAGTATAGAATGTTAAAGAAGAATGGGATCTTTTAGCCTTAGTACAGAATGTTAGAGAAGAATGGGTTGTAGTAGCCTTAGTACAGAAAGTTAGAGAAGAATGGGATGTAGTATCCTTAGTACAGCATGTTAGAGAAGAATGGGGTGTAGTAGCCTTAGTACAGAATGTTAGAGAAGAATGGGATGTAGTAGCCTTAGTACAGAATGTTAAAGAAGAATGGGATCTGTTAGCCTTAGTACAGAATGTTAGAGAAGAATGGAGTGTAGTAGCCTTAGTACAGAATGTTAGGGAAGAATGGGATGTAGTAGCCTTAGTATAGAATGTTAGAGAAGAATGGGATGTAGCAGCCTTAGTACAGATAGAGAAGAATGGGATGTAGTAGCCTTAGTACAGCATTTTAGAGTAGTATGGGATGTAGTTGCCTTAGTACAGAATGTAAGAGAAGAATGGGATGTAGCAGCCTTAGCACAGAATGTTAGAGAAGAATGGGGTGTAGCCGCCTTAGTATAGAATGTTAGAGAAGAATGGGATGTAGTAGCCTTAGTACAGAATGTTAGAGACGAATGGGATGTAGTCGCCTTAGTACAGATGTTAGAGGAGAATGGGATGTAGTAGCCTTAGTACAGAATGTTAGAGAAGAATGGGATGTAGTAGCCTTAGTACAGAATGTTAGAGAAGAATGAGATGTAGTAGTCTTAGTACATAATGTTAGCACAGAATGTTAGAGAAGAATGGGATGTAGTAGCCTTAGCACAGAATGTTAGAGAAGAATGGGATGTAGTAACATTAGTATAGAATGTTGTAGAAGAATCGGATGTAGTAGCCTTAGTACAGAATGTTAGAGAAGAATGGGATGTAGTAGCCTTAATACAGAAAGATAGAGAAGAATGGGATGTACTAGCCTTAGTACAGAATGTTAGAGAAGAATGGGGTGTAGTAGCCTTAGTACAGAATGTTAGAGAAGAATGGGATGTAGTAGCCTTAGTACAGATAGAGAAGAATGGGATGTAGTAGCCTTAGTACAGAAAGTTAGAGAAGAATGGGATGTAGTCGCCTTATTACAGAATGTTAGAGAAGAATGGGTTGTAGTAGAGTTAGTACAGAATGTTAGCGCAGAATGTTGCGAAGAACGGGATGTAGTAGCCTTAGTACAGAATGTTAAAGAAGAATGGGATGTAGTAACCTTGGGACAGAATGTTAGCACAGAATGTTAGGGAAGAATGGGATGTAGAAGCCTTAGTACAGAATGTTAGAGAAGAATGGGATGTAGTAGCCTTAGTACAGAATGTTGGAGAAGAATGGGGTGTAGTAGCCTTAGTACAGAATGTTAGAGAAGAATGGGATGTAGTAGCCTTAGTACAAAATGTTAAAGAAGAATGGGATTTGTTATCCTTAGTACAGAATGTTAGAGAAGAATGGGATGTAGTAGCCTTAGTACAGAAGGTTAGAGAAGAATGGGATGTAGTAGCCTTAGTACAGCATGTTAGAGAAGAATGGGATGTGGTCACCTTAGTACAGAATGTTAGAGAAGAATGGGATGTAGCAGCCTTAGTATAGAATGTTAAAGAAGAATGGGATGTTTTAGCCTTAGTACAGAATGTTAGAGAAGAATGGGGTGTAGTAGCCTTAGTACAGAAAGTTAGAGAAGAATGGGATGTAGTATCCTTAGTACAGAATGTTAGAGAAGAATGGGGTGTAGTAGCCTTAGTACAGAATGTTAGAGAAGAATGGGATGTAGTAGCCTTAGTACAGAATGTTAAAGAAGAATGGGATCTGTTAGCCTTAGTACAGAATGTTAGAGAAGAATGGGGTGTAGTAGCCTTAGTACAGAATGTTACATACGAATGGAATGCAATAGCCTTAGTATAGAATGTTAGTACAGAATGTTAGAGAAGAATGGGATGTAGTAGCCTTAGTGCAGCATGTCAGAGATGAATGGGATGTATTAGCCTTAGTATAGAATGTTAAAGAAGAATGGGATGTTTTAGCCTTAGTACAGAATGTTAGAGAAGAATGGGGTGTAGTAGCCTTAGTACAGAAAGTTAGAGAAGAATGGGATGTAGTATCCTTAGTACAGAATGTTAGAGAAGAATGGGGTGTAGTAGCCTTAGTACAGAATGTTAGAGAAGAATGGGATGTAGTAGCCTTAGTACAGAATGTTAAAGAAGAATGGGATCTGTTAGCCTTAGTACAGAATGTTAGAGAAGAATGGGGTGTAGTAGCCTTAGTACAGAATGTTACATAAGAATGGAATGTAATAGCCTTAGTATAGAATGTTAGTGCAGAATGTTAGAGAAGAACAGGATGTAGCAGCCTTAGCACAGAATGTTAGAGAAGAATGGGATGTAGTAGCCTTAGTACCGAATGTTAGAGAAGAAATGGATTTAGTAGCCTCAGTACAGAATGTTAGAGAAGAAGGGGATGTAGTAGCCTCAGTACAGAATGTTAGAGAAGAATGCGATGTAGTCGCCTTTGTACAGAATATTAGATAAGAATGGAATGTAGTAGCCTTAGTACAGAATGTTAGAGAAGAATGGGTTGTAGTTGCCTTGGTACAGAATGTTAGAGAAGAATAGGATGTAGTTGCCTTAGTACAGAATGTTAGAGAAGAATGGGATGTAGTAGCCTTAGTACAGAATGTTAGAGAAGAATGGGATGTAGTAGCCTTAGTACAGAATGTTAGAGAAGAATGGGATGTAGTAGCCTTAGTACAGAATGTTTGATAAGAATGGAATGTAGTAGCCTTAGTACAGAATGTTAGATAAGAATGGAATGTAGTAGCCTTAGTACAGAATGTTAGAGACGATTGGGATATAGTAGCCTTAGTACAGAATGTTAGTGCAGAATGTTAGAGAAGAACCCAATGTAGCAGCCTTAGTACAGAATGTTAGAGAAGAATGGGATGTAGTACCCTTAGTACAGAATGTTAGAGAAGAATGGGATGTAGTATCCTTAGTACAGAATGTTAGTGCAGAATAGTAGAGAGGAACGGGATGTAGTAGCCTTAGTAAAGAATGTTAGAGAAGAATGGGATGTAGTAGTCTTAGTACAGAATGGTAGAGAAGAATGGGATGTAGTAGCCTTCGTACAGAAAGTTAGAGAAGAATGGGATGTAGTAGCCTTAGTACAGAATGGTAGAAAAGAATGGGGTGTAGTAGCCTTCGTACAGAAAGTTAGAGAAGAATGGGATGTAGTAGCCTTAGTACAGAATGTTAGAAAAGAATGGGGTGTAGTAGCCTTAGTACAGAATGTTAGAGACGAATGCGATGTAGTAGCCTTAGTACAGAATGTTAGAGAAGAATGGGATGTAGTAGCCTTAGTACAGATAGAGAAGAATGGGATGTAGTAGCCTTAGTACAGAAAGTTAAAGAAGAATGGTATGTAGTCGCCTTAGTACAGAATGTTAGCTCAGAATGTTAGAGAACGGGATGTAGTATCCTTAGTACAGAATGTTAAAGAAGAATGGGATGTAGTAGTCTTAGTACAGAATGTTAGAGAAGAATGGGATCTAGTAACCTTGGGACAGAATGTTAGCACAGAATGTTAGGGAAGAAAGGGATGTAGTAGCCTTAGTACAGAAAGTTAGAGAAGAATGGGATGTAGTAGCCTTAGTACAGAATGTTAGAGAAGAATGGGGTGTAGTAGCCTTAGTACAGAATGTTATAGAAGAATGGGATGTAGTAGCCTTAGTATAGAATGTTAAAGAAGAATGGGATGTTTTAGCCTTAGTACAGAATGTTAGAGAAGAATGAGGTGTAGTAGCCTTAGTACAGAATGTTAGAGAAGAATGGGTTGTAGTAGAGTTAGTACAGAATGTTAGCGCAGAATGTTGCGAAGAACGGGATGTAGTAGCCTTAGTACAGAATGTTAAAGAAGAATGGGATGTAGTAACCTTGGGACAGAATGTTAGCACAGAATGTTAGGGAAGAATGGGATGTAGAAGCCTTAGTACAGAATGTTAGAGAAGAATGGGATGTAGTAGCCTTAGTACAGAATGTTGGAGAAGAATGGGGTGTAGTAGCCTTAGTACAGAATGTTAGAGAAGAATGGGATGTAGTAGCCTTAGTACAAAATGTTAAAGAAGAATGGGATTTGTTATCCTTAGTACAGAATTTTAGAGAAGAATGGGATGTAGTAGCCTTAGTACAGAAGGATAGAGAAGAATGGAATGTAGTAGCCTTAGTACAGCATGTTAGAGAAGAATGGGATGTGGTCACCTTAGTACAGAATGTTAGAGAAGAATGGGATGTAGCAGCCTTAGTACAGAATATTAGAGAAGAATGGAATGTTGCCGCCTTAGTACAGAATGTTAGAGAAGAATGGGATGTAGTAGCCTTAGTACCGAATGTTAGAGAAGAAATGGATTTAGTAGCCTCAGTACAGAATGTTAGAGAAGAAGGGGATGTAGTAGCCTCAGTACAGAATGTTAGAGAAGAATGCGATGTAGTCGCCTTTGTACAGAATATTAGATAAGAATGGAATGTAGTAGCCTTAGTACAGAATGTTAGAGAAGAATGGGTTGTAGTTGCCTTGGTACAGAATGTTAGAGAAGAATAGGATGTAGTTGCCTTAGTACAGAATGTTAGAGAAGAATGGGATGTAGTAGCCTTAGTACAGAATGTTTGATAAGAATGGAATGTAGTAGCCTTAGTACAGAATGTTAGATAAGAATGGAATGTAGTAGCCTTAGTACAGAATGTTAGAGACGATTGGGATATAGTAGCCTTAGTACAGAATGTTAGTGCAGAATGTTAGAGAAGAACCCAATGTAGCAGCCTTAGTACAGAATGTTAGAGAAGAATGGGATGTAGTACCCTTAGTACAGAATGTTAGAGAAGAATGGGATGTAGTATCCTTAGTACAGAATGTTAGTGCAGAATAGTAGAGAGGAACGGGATGTAGTAGCCTTAGTAAAGAATGTTAGAGAAGAATGGGATGTAGTAGTCTTAGTACAGAATGGTAGAGAAGAATGGGATGTAGTAGCCTTCGTACAGAAAGTTAGAGAAGAATGGGATGTAGTAGCCTTAGTACAGAATGTTAGAAAAGAATGGGGTGTAGTAGCCTTCGTACAGAAAGTTAGAGAAGAATGGGATGTAGTAGCCTTAGTACAGAATGTTAGAAAAGAATGGGGTGTAGTAGCCTTAGTACAGAATGTTAGAGACGAATGCGATGTAGTAGCCTTAGTACAGAATGTTAGAGAAGAATGGGATGTAGTAGCCTTAGTACAGATAGAGAAGAATGGGATGTAGTAGCCTTAGTACAGAAAGTTAAAGAAGAATGGTATGTAGTCGCCTTAGTACAGAATGTTAGCTCAGAATGTTAGAGAACGGGATGTAGTATCCTTAGTACAGAATGTTAAAGAAGAATGGGATGTAGTAGTCTTAGTACAGAATGTTAGAGAAGAATGGGATCTACTAACCTTGGGACAGAATGTTAGCACAGAATGTTAGGGAAGAAAGGGATGTAGTAGCCTTAGTACAGAAAGTTAGAGAAGAATGGGATGTAGTAGCCTTAGTACAGAATGTTAGAGAAGAATGGGGTGTAGTAGCCTTAGTACAGAATGTTATAGAAGAATGGGATGTAGTAGCCTTAGTATAGAATGTTAAAGAAGAATGGGATGTTTTAGCCTTAGTACAGAATGTTAGAGAAGAATGAGGTGTAGTAGCCTTAGTACAGAATGTTAGAGAAGAATGGGATGTAGTAGCCTTAGTGCAGCATGTCAGAGAAGAATGGGATGTATTAGCCTTAGTATAGAATGTTAAAGAAGAATGGGATGTTTTAGCCTTAGTACAGAATGTTAGAGAAGAATGGGGTGTAGTAGCCTTAGTACAGAAAGTTAGAGAAGAATGGGATGTAGTATCCTTAGTACAGCATGTTAGAGAAGAATGGGGTGTAGTAGCCTTAGTACAGAATGTTAAAGAAGAATGGGATCTGTTAGCCTTAGTACAGAATGTTAGAGAAGAATGGAGTGTAGTAGCCTTAGTACAGAATGTTAGGGAAGAATGGGATGTAGTAGCCTTAGTATAGAATGTTAGAGAAGAATGGGATGTAGCAGCCTTAGTACAGATAGAGAAGAATGGGATGTAGTAGCCTTAGTACAGCATTTTAGAGTAGTATGGGATGTAGTTGCCTTAGTACAGAATGTAAGAGAAGAATGGGATGTAGCAGCCTTAGCACAGAATGTTAGAGAAGAATGGGATGTAGCCGCCTTAGTATAGAATGTTAGAGAAGAATGGGATGTAGTAGCCTTAGTACAGAATGTTAGAGACGAATGGGATGTAGTCGCCTTAGTACAGATGTTAGAGGAGAATGGGATGTAGTAGCCTTAGTACAGAATGTTAGAGAAGAATGGGATGTAGTAGCCTTAGTACAGAATGTTAGAGAAGAATGAGATGTAGTAGTCTTAGTACATAATGTTAGCACAGAATGTTAGAGAAGAATAGGATGTAGTAGCCTTAGCACAGAATGTTAGAGAAGAATGGGATGTAGTAACATTAGTATAGAATGTTGTAGAAGAATCGGATGTAGTAGCCTTAGTACAGAATGTTAGAGAAGAATGGGATGTAGTAGCCTTAATACAGAAAGATAGAGAAGAATGGGATGTACTAGCCTTAGTACAGAATGTTAGAGAAGAATGGGGTGTAGTAGCCTTAGTACAGAATGTTAGAGAAGAATGGGATGTAGTAGCCTTAGTACAGATAGAGAAGAATGGGATGTAGTAGCCTTAGTACAGAAAGTTAGAGAAGAATGGGATGTAGTCGCCTTATTACAGAATGTTAGAGAAGAATGGGTTGTAGTAGAGTTAGTACAGAATGTTAGCGCAGAATGTTGCGAAGAACGGGATGTAGTAGCCTTAGTACAGAATGTTAAAGAAGAATGGGATGTAGTAACCTTGGGACAGAATGTTAGCACAGAATGTTAGGGAAGAATGGGATGTAGAAGCCTTAGTACAGAATGTTAGAGAAGAATGGGATGTAGTAGCCTTAGTACAGAATGTTGGAGAAGAATGGGGTGTAGTAGCCTTAGTACAGAATGTTAGAGAAGAATGGGATGTAGTAGCCTTAGTACAAAATGTTAAAGAAGAATGGGATTTGTTATCCTTAGTACAGAATGTTAGAGAAGAATGGGATGTAGTAGCCTTAGTACAGAAGGTTAGAGAAGAATGGGATGTAGTAGCCTTAGTACAGCATGTTAGAGAAGAATGGGATGTGGTCACCTTAGTACAGAATGTTAGAGAAGAATGGGATGTAGCAGCCTTAGTATAGAATGTTAAAGAAGAATGGGATGTTTTAGCCTTAGTACAGAATGTTAGAGAAGAATGGGGTGTAGTAGCCTTAGTACAGAAAGTTAGAGAAGAATGGGATGTAGTATCCTTAGTACAGAATGTTAGAGAAGAATGGGGTGTAGTAGCCTTAGTACAGAATGTTAGAGAAGAATGGGATGTAGTAGCCTTAGTACAGAATGTTAAAGAAGAATGGGATCTGTTAGCCTTAGTACAGAATGTTAGAGAAGAATGGGGTGTAGTAGCCTTAGTACAGAATGTTACATAAGAATGGAATGTAATAGCCTTAGTATAGAATGTTAGTACAGAATGTTAGAGAAGAATGGGATGTAGTAGCCTTAGTGCAGCATGTCAGAGAAGAATGGGATGTATTAGCCTTAGTATAGAATGTTAAAGAAGAATGGGATGTTTTAGCCTTAGTACAGAATGTTAGAGAAGAATGGGGTGTAGTAGCCTTAGTACAGAAAGTTAGAGAAGAATGGGATGTAGTCGCCTTATTACAGAATGTTAGAGAAGAATGGGTTGTAGTAGAGTTAGTACAGAATGTTAGCGCAGAATGTTGCGAAGAACGGGATGTAGTAGCCTTAGTACAGAATGTTAAAGAAGAATGGGATGTAGTAACCTTGGGACAGAATGTTAGCACAGAATGTTAGGGAAGAATGGGATGTAGAAGCCTTAGTACAGAATGTTAGAGAAGAATGGGATGTAGTAGCCTTAGTACAGAATGTTGGAGAAGAATGGGGTGTAGTAGCCTTAGTACAGAATGTTAGAGAAGAATGGGATGTAGTAGCCTTAGTACAAAATGTTAAAGAAGAATGGGATTTGTTATCCTTAGTACAGAATGTTAGAGAAGAATGGGATGTAGTAGCCTTAGTACAGAAGGTTAGAGAAGAATGGGATGTAGTAGCCTTAGTACAGCATGTTAGAGAAGAATGGGATGTGGTCACCTTAGTACAGAATTTTAGAGAAGAATGGGATGTAGCAGCCTTAGTATAGAATGTTAAAGAAGAATGGGATGTTTTAGCCTTAGTACAGAATGTTAGAGAAGAATGGGGTGTAGTAGCCTTAGTACAGAAAGTTAGAGAAGAATGGGATGTAGTATCCTTAGTACAGAATGTTAGAGAAGAATGGGGTGTAGTAGCCTTAGTACAGAATGTTAGAGAAGAATGGGATGTAGTAGCCTTAGTACAGAATGTTAAAGAAGAATGGGATCTGTTAGCCTTAGTACAGAATGTTAGAGAAGAATGGGGTGTAGTAGCCTTAGTACAGAATGTTACATAAGAATGGAATGTAATAGCCTTAGTATAGAATGTTAGTACAGAATGTTAGAGAAGAATGGGATGTAGTAGCCTTAGTGCAGCATGTCAGAGAAGAATGGGATGTATTAGCCTTAGTATAGAATGTTAAAGAAGAATGGGATGTTTTAGCCTTAGTACAGAATGTTAGAGAAGAATGGGGTGTAGTAGCCTTAGTACAGAAAGTTAGAGAAGAATGGGATGTAGTATCCTTAGTACAGAATGTTAGAGAAGAATGGGGTGTAGTAGCCTTAGTACAGAATGTTAGAGAAGAATGGGATGTAGTAGCCTTAGTACAGAATGTTAAAGAAGAATGGGATCTGTTAGCCTTAGTACAGAATGTTAGAGAAGAATGGGGTGTAGTAGCCTTAGTACAGAATGTTACATAAGAATGGAATGTAATAGCCTTAGTATAGAATGTTAGTGCAGAATGTTAGAGAAGAACAGGATGTAGCAGCCTTAGCACAGAATGTTAGAGAAGAATGGGATGTAGTAGCCTTAGTACCGAATGTTAGAGAAGAAATGGATTTAGTAGCCTCAGTACAGAATGTTAGAGAAGAAGGGGATGTAGTAGCCTCAGTACAGAATGTTAGAGAAGAATGCGATGTAGTCGCCTTTGTACAGAATATTAGATAAGAATGGAATGTAGTAGCCTTAGTACAGAATGTTAGAGAAGAATGGGTTGTAGTTGCCTTGGTACAGAATGTTAGAGAAGAATAGGATGTAGTTGCCTTAGTACAGAATGTTAGAGAAGAATGGGATGTAGTAGCCTTAGTACAGAATGTTAGAGAAGAATGGGATGTAGTAGCCTTAGTACAGAATGTTAGAGAAGAATGGGATGTAGTAGCCTTAGTACAGAATGTTTGATAAGAATGGAATGTAGTAGCCTTAGTACAGAATGTTAGATAAGAATGGAATGTAGTAGCCTTAGTACAGAATGTTAGAGACGATTGGGATATAGTAGCCTTAGTACAGAATGTTAGTGCAGAATGTTAGAGAAGAACCCAATGTAGCAGCCTTAGTACAGAATGTTAGAGAAGAATGGGATGTAGTACCCTTAGTACAGAATGTTAGAGAAGAATGGAATGTAGTATCCTTAGTACAGAATGTTAGTGCAGAATAGTAGAGAGGAACGGGATGTAGTAGCCTTAGTAAAGAATGTTAGAGAAGAATGGGATGTAGTAGTCTTAGTACAGAATGGTAGAGAAGAATGGGATGTAGTAGCCTTCGTACAGAAAGTTAGAGAAGAATGGGATGTAGTAGCCTTAGTACAGAATGTTAGAAAAGAATGGGTTGTAGTAGCCTTCGTACAGAAAGTTAGAGAAGAATGGGATGTAGTAGCCTTAGTACAGAATGTTAGAAAAGAATGGGGTGTAGTAGCCTTAGTACAGAATATTAGAGACGAATGCGATGTAGTAGCCTTAGTACAGAATGTTAGAGAAGAATGGGATGTAGTAGCCTTAGTACAGATAGAGAAGAATGGGATGTAGTAGCCTTAGTACAGAAAGTTAAAGAAGAATGGTATGTAGTCGCCTTAGTACAGAATGTTAGCTCAGAATGTTAGAGAACGGGATGTAGTATCCTTAGTACAGAATGTTAAAGAAGAATGGGATGTAGTAGTCTTAGTACAGAATGTTAGAGAAGAATGGGATCTAGTAACCTTGGGACAGAATGTTAGCACAGAATGTTAGGGAAGAAAGGGATGTAGTAGCCTTAGTACAGAAAGTTAGAGAAGAATGGGATGTAGTAGCCTTAGTACAGAATGTTAGAGAAGAATGGGGTGTAGTAGCCTTAGTACAGAATGTTATAGAAGAATGGGATGTAGTAGCCTTAGTATAGAATGTTAAAGAAGAATGGGATGTTTTAGCCTTAGTACAGAATGTTAGAGAAGAATGAGGTGTAGTAGCCTTAGTACAGAATGTTAGAGAAGAATGGGTTGTAGTAGAGTTAGTACAGAATGTTAGCGCAGAATGTTGCGAAGAACGGGATGTAGTAGCCTTAGTACAGAATGTTAAAGAAGAATGGGATGTAGTAACCTTGGGACAGAATGTTAGCACAGAATGTTAGGGAAGAATGGGATGTAGAAGCCTTAGTGCAGAATGTTAGAGAAGAATGGGATGTAGTAGCCTTAGTACAGAATGTTGGAGAAGAATGGGGTGTAGTAGCCTTAGTACAGAATGTTAGAGAAGAATGGGATGTAGTAGCCTTAGTACAAAATGTTAAAGAAGAATGGGATTTGTTATCCTTAGTACAGAATTTTAGAGAAGAATGGGATGTAGTAGCCTTAGTACAGAAGGTTAGAGAAGAATGGGATGTAGTAGCCTTAGTACAGCATGTTAGAGAAGAATGGGATGTGGTCACCTTAGTACAGAATGTTAGAGAAGAATGGGATGTAGCAGCCTTAGTACAGAATATTAGAGAAGAATGGAATGTTGCCGCCTTAGTACAGAATGTTAGAGAAGAATGGGATGTAGTAGCCTTAGTACCGAATGTTAGAGAAGAAATGGATTTAGTAACCTCAGTACAGAATGTTAGAGAAGAAGGGGATGTAGTAGCCTCAGTACAGAATGTTAGAGAAGAATGCGATGTAGTCGCCTTTGTACAGAATATTAGATAAGAATGGAATGTAGTAGCCTTAGTACAGAATGTTAGAGAAGAATGGGTTGTAGTTGCCTTGGTACAGAATGTTAGAGAAGAATAGGATGTAGTTGCCTTAGTACAGAATGTTAGAGAAGAATGGGATGTAGTAGCCTTAGTACAGAATGTTTGATAAGAATGGAATGTAGTAGCCTTAGTACAGAATGTTAGATAAGAATGGAATGTAGTAGCCTTAGTACAGAATGTTAGAGACGATTGGGATATAGTAGCCTTAGTACAGAATGTTAGTGCAGAATGTTAGAGAAGAACCCAATGTAGCAGCCTTAGTACAGAATGTTAGAGAAGAATGGGATGTAGTACCCTTAGTACAGAATGTTAGAGAAGAATGGGATGTAGTATCCTTAGTACAGAATGTTAGTGCAGAATAGTAGAGAGGAACGGGATGTAGTAGCCTTAGTAAAGAATGTTAGAGAAGAATGGGATGTAGTAGTCTTAGTACAGAATGGTAGAGAAGAATGGGATGTAGTAGCCTTCGTACAGAAAGTTAGAGAAGAATGGGATGTAGTAGCCTTAGCACAGAATGTTAGAAAAGAATGGGGTGTAGTAGCCTTCGTACAGAAAGTTAGAGAAGAATGGGATGTAGTAGCCTTAGTACAGAATGTTAGAAAAGAATGGGGTGTAGTAGCCTTAGTACAGAATGTTAGAGACGAATGCGATGTAGTAGCCTTAGTACAGAATGTTAGAGAAGAATGGGATGTAGTAGCCTTAGTACAGATAGAGAAGAATGGGATGTAGTAGCCTTAGTACAGAAAGTTAAAGAAGAATGGTATGTAGTCGCCTTAGTACAGAATGTTAGCTCAGAATGTTAGAGAACGGGATGTAGTATCCTTAGTACAGAATGCTAAAGAAGAATGGGATGTAGTAGTCTTAGTACAGAATGTTAGAGAAGAATGGGATCTAGTAACCTTGGGACAGAATGTTAGCACAGAATGTTAGGGAAGAAAGGGATGTAGTAGCCTTAGTACAGAAAGTTAGAGAAGAATGGGATGTAGTAGCCTTAGTACAGAATGTTAGAGAAGAATGGGGTGTAGTAGCCTTAGTACAGAATGTTATAGAAGAATGGGATGTAGTAGCCTTAGTATAGAATGTTAAAGAAGAATGGGATGTTTTAGCCTTAGTACAGAATGTTAGAGAAGAATGAGGTGTAGTAGCCTTAGTACAGAATGTTAGAGAAGAATGGGATGTAGTAGCCTTAGTGCAGCATGTCAGAGAAGAATGGGATGTATTAGCCTTAGTATAGAATGTTAAAGAAGAATGGGATGTTTTAGCCTTAGTACAGAATGTTAGAGAAGAATGGGGTGTAGTAGCCTTAGAACAGAAAGTTAGAGAAGAATGGGATGTAGTATCCTTAGTACAGCATGTTAGAGAAGAATGGGGTGTAGTAGCCTTAGTACAGAATGTTAGAGAAGAATGGGATGTAGTAGCCTTAGTACAGAATGTTAAAGAAGAATGGGATCTGTTAGCCTTAGTACAGAATGTTAGAGAAGAATGGAGTGTAGTAGCCTTAGTACAGAATGTTAGGGAAGAATGGGATGTAGTAGCCTTAGTATAGAATGTTAGAGAAGAATGGGATGTAGCAGCCTTAGTACAGATAGAGAAGAATGGGATGTAGTAGCCTTAGTACAGCATTTTAGAGTAGTATGGGATGTAGTTGCCTTAGTACAGAATGTAAGAGAAGAATGGGATGTAGCAGCCTTAGCACAGAATGTTAGAGAAGAATGGGATGTAGCCGCCTTAGTATAGAATGTTAGAGAAGAATGGGATGTAGTAACATTAGTATAGAATGTTGTAGAAGAATCGGATGTAGTAGCCTTAGTACAGAATGTTAGAGAAGAATGGGATGTAGTAGCCTTAATACAGAAAGATAGAGAAGAATGGGATGTACTAGCCTTAGTACAGAATGTTAGAGAAGAATGGGGTGTAGTAGCCTTAGTACAGAATGTTAGAGAAGAATGGGATGTAGTAGCCTTAGTACAGATAGAGAAGAATGGGATGTAGTAGCCTTAGTACAGAAAGTTAGAGAAGAATGGGATGTGGTCGCCTTATTACAGAATGTTAGAGAAGAATGGGTTGTAGTAGAGTTAGTACAGAATGTTAGCGCAGAATGTTGCGAAGAACGGGATGTAGTAGCCTTAGTACAGAATGTTAAAGAAGAATGGGATGTAGTAACCTTGGGACAGAATGTTAGCACAGAATGTTAGGGAAGAATGGGATGTAGAAGCCTTAGTACAGAATGTTAGAGAAGAATGGGATGCAGTAGCCTCAGTACAGAATGTTGGAGAAGAATGGGGTGTAGTAGCCTTAGTACAGAATGTTAGAGAAGAATGGGATGTAGTAGCCTTAGTACAAAATGTTAAAGAAGAATGGGATTTGTTATCCTTAGTACAGAATGTTAGAGAAGAATGGGATGTAGTAGCCTTAGTACAGAAGGTTAGAGAAGAATGGGATGTAGTAGCCTTAGTACAGCATGTTAGAGAAGAATGGGATGTGGTCACCTTAGTACAGAATGTTAGAGAAGAATGGGATGTAGCAGCCTTAGTATAGAATGTTAAAGAAGAATGGGATGTTTTAGCCTTAGTACAGAATGTTAGAGAAGAATGGGGTGTAGTAGCCTTAGTACAGAAAGTTAGAGAAGAATGGGATGTAGTATCCTTAGTACAGAATGTTAGAGAAGAATGGGGTGTAGTAGCCTTAGTACAGAATGTTAGAGAAGAATGGGATGTAGTAGCCTTAGTACAGAATGTTAAAGAAGAATGGGATCGGTTAGCCTTAGTACAGAATGTTAGAGAAGAATGGGGTGTAGTAGCCTTAGTACAGAATGTTACATAAGAATGGAATGTAATAGCCTTAGTATAGAATGTTAGTACAGAATGTTAGAGAAGAATGGGATGTAGTAGCCTTAGTGCAGCATGTCAGAGAAGAATGGGATGTATTAGCCTTAGTATAGAATGTTCAAGAAGAATGGGATGTTTTAGCCTTAGTACAGAATGTTAGAGAAGAATGGGATGTAGTAGCCTTAGTACAGAAGGTTAGAGAAGAATGGGATGTAGTAGCCTTAGTACAGAATGTTAGAGAAGAATGGGGTGTAGTAGCCTTAGTACAGAATGTTAGAGAAGAATGGGATGTAGTAGCCTTAGTACAGAATGTTAAAGAAGAATGGGATCTGTTAGCCTTAGTACAGAATGTTAGAGAAGAATGGGGTGTAGTAGCCTTAGTACAGAATGTTACATAAGAATGGAATGTAATAGCCTTAGTATAGAATGTTAGTGCAGAATGTTAGAGAAGAACAGGATGTAGCAGCCTTAGCACAGAATGTTAGAGAAGAATGGGATGTAGTAGCCTTAGTACCGAATGTTAGAGAAGAAATGGATTTAGTAGCCTCAGTACAGAATGTTAGAGAAGAAGGGGATGTAGTAGCCTCAGTACAGAATGTTAGAGAAGAATGCGATGTAGTTGCCTTGGTACAGAATGTTAGAGAAGAATAGGATGTAGTTGCCTTAGTACAGAATGTTAGAGAAGAATGGGATGTAGTAGCCTTAGTACAGAATGTTAGAGAAGAATGGGATGTAGTAGCCTTAGTACAGAATGTTAGAGAAGAATGGGATGTAGTAGCCTTAGTACAGAATGTTTGATAAGAATGGAATGTAGTAGCCTTAGTACAGAATGTTAGATAAGAATGGAATGTAGTAGCCTTAGTACAGAATGTTAGAGACGATTGGGATATAGTAGCCTTAGTACAGAATGTTAGTGCAGAATGTTAGAGAAGAACCCAATGTAGCAGCCTTAGCACAGAATGTTAGAGAAGAATGGGATGTAGTACCCTTAGTACAGAATGTTAGAGAAGAATGGGATGTAGTATCCTTAGTACAGAATGTTAGTGCAGAATAGTAGAGAGGAACGGGATGTAGTAGCCTTAGTAAAGAATGTTAGAGAAGAATGGGATGTAGTAGTCTTAGTACAGAATGGTAGAGAAGAATGGGATGTAGTAGCCTTCGTACAGAAAGTTAGAGAAGAATGGGATGTAGTAGCCTTAGTACAGAATGTTAGAAAAGAATGGGGTGTAGTAGCCTTCGTACAGAAAGTTAGAGAAGAATGTGATGTAGTAGCCTTAGTACAGAATGTTAGAAAAGAATGGGGTGTAGTAGCCTTAGTACAGAATGTTAGAGACGAATGCGATGTAGTAGCCTTAGTACAGAATGTTAGAGAAGAATGGGATGTAGTAGCCTTAGTACAGATAGAGAAGAATGGGATGTAGTAGCCTTAGTACAGAAAGTTAAAGAAGAATGGTATGTAGTATCCTTAGTACAGAATGTTAAAGAAGAATGGGATGTAGTAGTCTTAGTACAGAATGTTAGAGAAGAATGGGATCTAGTAACCTTGGGACAGAATGTTAGCACAGAATGTTAGGGAAGAAAGGGATGTAGTAGCCTTAGTACAGAAAGTTAGAGAAGAATGGGATGTAGTAGCCTTAGTACAGAATGTTAGAGAAGAATGGGGTGTAGTAGCCTTAGTACAGAATGTTATAGAAGAATGGGATGTAGTAGCCTTAGTATAGAATGTTAAAGAAGAATGGGATGTTTTAGCCTTAGTACAGAATGTTAGAGAAGAATGAGGTGTAGTAGCCTTAGTACAGAATGTTAGAGAAGAATGGGTTGTAGTAGAGTTAGTACAGAATGTTAGCGCAGAATGTTGCGAAGAACGGGATGTAGTAGCCTTAGTACAGAATGTTAAAGAAGAATGGGATGTAGTAACCTTGGGACAGAATGTTAGCACAGAATGTTAGGGAAGAATGGGATGTAGAAGCCTTAGTACAGAATGTTAGAGAAGAATGGGATGTAGTAGCCTTAGTACAGAATGTTGGAGAAGAATGGGGTGTAGTAGCCTTAGTACAGAATGTTAGAGAAGAATGGGATGTAGTAGCCTTAGTACAAAATGTTAAAGAAGAATGGGATTTGTTATCCTTAGTACAGAATTTTAGAGAAGAATGGGATGTAGTAGCCTTAGTACAGAAGGTTAGAGAAGAATGGGATGTAGTAGCCTTAGTACAGCATGTTAGAGAAGAATGGGATGTGGTCACCTTAGTACAGAATGTTAGAGAAGAATGGGATGTAGCAGCCTTAGTACAGAATATTAGAGAAGAATGGAATGTAATAGCCTTAGTATAGAATGTTAGTGCAGAATGTTAGAGAAGAACAGGATGTAGCAGCCTTAGCACAGAATGTTAGAGAAGAATGGGATGTAGTAGCCTTAGTACCGAATGTTAGAGAAGAAATGGATTTAGTAGCCTCAGTACAGAATGTTAGAGAAGAAGGGGATGTAGCAGCCTTAGTACAGAATATTAGAGAAGAATGGAATGTTGCCGCCTTAGTACAGAATGTTAGAGAAGAATGGGATGTAGTAGCCTTAGTACCGAATGTTAGAGAAGAAATGGATTTAGTAGCCTCAGTACAGAATGTTAGAGAAGAATGGGTTGTAGTTGCCTTGGTACAGAATGTTAGAGAAGAATAGGATGTAGTTGCCTTAGTACAGAATGTTAGAGAAGAATGGGATGTAGTAGCCTTAGTACAGAATGTTTGATAAGAATGGAATGTAGTAGCCTTAGTACAGAATGTTAGATAAGAATGGAATGTAGTAGCCTTAGTACAGAATGTTAGAGACGATTGGGATATAGTAGCCTTAGTACAGAATTTTAGTGCAGAATGTTAGAGAAGAACCCAATGTAGCAGCCTTAGTACAGAATGTTAGAGAAGAATGGGATGTAGTACCCTTAGTACAGAATGTTAGAGAAGAATGGGATGTAGTATCCTTAGTACAGAATGTTAGTGCAGAATAGTAGAGAGGAACGGGATGTAGTAGCCTTAGTAAAGAATGTTAGAGAAGAATGGGATGTAGTAGTCTTAGTACAGAATGGTAGAGAAGAATGGGATGTAGTAGCCTTCGTACAGAAGGTTAGAGAAGAATGGGATGTAGTAGCCTTAGTACAGAATGTTAGAAAAGAATGGGGTGTAGTAGCCTTCGTACAGAAAGTTAGAGAAGAATGGGATGTAGTAGCCTTAGTACAGAATGTTAGAAAAGAATGGGGTGTAGTAGCCTTAGTACAGAATGTTAGAGACGAATGCGATGTAGTAGCCTTAGTACAGAATGTTAGAGAAGAATGGGATGTAGTAGCCTTAGTACAGATAGAGAAGAATGGGATGTAGTAGCCTTAGTACAGAAAGTTAAAGAAGAATGGTATGTAGTCGCCTTAGTACAGAATGTTAGCTCAGAATGTTAGAGAACGGGATGTAGTATCCTTAGTACAGAATGTTAAAGAAGAATGGGATGTAGTAGTCTTAGTACAGAATGTTAGAGAAGAATGGGATCTAGTAACCTTGGGACAGAATGTTAGCACAGAATGTTAGGGAAGAAAGGGATGTAGTAGCCTTAGTACAGAAAGTTAGAGAAGAATGGGATGTAGTAGCCTTAGTACAGAATGTTAGAGAAGAATGGGGTGTAGTAGCCTTAGTACAGAATGTTATAGAAGAATGGGATGTAGTAGCCTTAGTATAGAATGTTAAAGAAGAATGGGATGTTTTAGCCTTAGTACAGAATGTTAGAGAAGAATGAGGTGTAGTAGCCTTAGTACAGAATGTTAGAGAAGAATGGGATGTAGTAGCCTTAGTGCAGCATGTCAGAGAAGAATGGGATGTATTAGCCTTAGTATAGAATGTTAAAGAAGAATGGGATGTTTTAGCCTTAGTACAGAATGTTAGAGAAGAATGGGGTGTAGTAGCCTTAGTACAGAAAGTTAGAGAAGAATGGGATGTAGTATCCTTAGTACAGCATGTTAGAGAAGAATGGGGTGTAGTAGCCTTAGTACAGAATGTTAGAGAAGAATGGGATGTAGTAGCCTTAGTACAGAATGTTAAAGAAGAATGGGATCTGTTAGCCTTAGTACAGAATGTTAGAGAAGAATGGAGTGTAGTAGCCTTAGTACAGAATGTTAGGGAAGAATGGGATGTAGTAGCCTTAGTATAGAATGTTAGAGAAGAATGGGATGTAGCAGCCTTAGTACAGATAGAGAAGAATGGGATGTAGTAGCCTTAGTACAGCATTTTAGAGTAGTATGGGATGTAGTTGCCTTAGTACAGAATGTAAGAGAAGAATGGGATGTAGCAGCCTTAGCACAGAATGTTAGAGAAGAATGGGATGTAGCCGCCTTAGTATAGAATGTTAGAGAAGAATGGGATGTAGTAGCCTTAGTACAGAATGTTAGAGACGAATGGGATGTAGTCGCCTTAGTACAGATGTTAGAGGAGAATGGGATGTAGTAGCCTTAGTACAGAATGTTAGAGAAGAATGGGATGTAGTAGCCTTAGTACAGAATGTTAGAGAAGAATGAGATGTAGTAGTCTTAGTACATAATGTTAGCACAGAATGTTAGAGAAGAATGGGATGTAGTAGCCTTAGCACAGAATGTTAGAGAAGAATGGGATGTAGTAACATTAGTATAGAATGTTGTAGAAGAATCGGATGTAGTAGCCTTAGTACAGAATGTTAGAGAAGAATGGGATGTAGTAGCCTTAATACAGAAAGATAGAGAAGAATGGGATGTACTAGCCTTAGTACAGAATGTTAGAGAAGAATGGGGTGTAGTAGCCTTAGTACAGAATGTTAGAGAAGAATGGGATGTAGTAGCCTTAGTACAGATAGAGAAGAATGGGATGTAGTAGCCTTAGTACAGAAAGTTAGAGAAGAATGGGATGTAGTCGCCTTATTACAGAATGTTAGAGAAGAATGGGTTGTAGTAGAGTTAGTACAGAATGTTAGCGCAGAATGTTGCGAAGAACGGGATGTAGTAGCCTTAGTACAGAATGTTAAAGAAGAATGGGATGTAGTAACCTTGGGACAGAATGTTAGCACAGAATGTTAGGGAAGAATGGGATGTAGAAGCCTTAGTACAGAATGTTAGAGAAGAATGGGATGTAGTAGCCTTAGTACAGAATGTTGGAGAAGAATGGGGTGTAGTAGCCTTAGTACAGAATGTTAGAGAAGAATGGGATGTAGTAGCCTTAGTACAAAATGTTAAAGAAGAATGGGATTTGTTATCCTTAGTACAGAATGTTAGAGAAGAATGGGATGTAGTAGCCTTAGTACAGAAGGTTAGAGAAGAATGGGATGTAGTAGCCTTAGTACAGCATGTTAGAGAAGAATGGGATGTGGTCACCTTAGTACAGAATGTTAGAGAAGAATGGGATGTAGCAGCCTTAGTATAGAATGTTAAAGAAGAATGGGATGTTTTAGCCTTAGTACAGAATGTTAGAGAAGAATGGGGTGTAGTAGCCTTAGTACAGAAAGTTAGAGAAGAATGGGATGTAGTATCCTTAGTACAGAATGTTAGAGAAGAATGGGGTGTAGTAGCCTTAGTACAGAATGTTAGAGAAGAATGGGATGTAGTAGCCTTAGTACAGAATGTTAAAGAAGAATGGGATCTGTTAGCCTTAGTACAGAATGTTAGAGAAGAATGGGGTGTAGTAGCCTTAGTACAGAATGTTACATAAGAATGGAATGTAATAGCCTTAGTATAGAATGTTAGTACAGAATGTTAGAGAAGAATGGGATGTAGTAGCCTTAGTGCAGCATGTCAGAGAAGAATGGGATGTATTAGCCTTAGTATAGAATGTTAAAGAAGAATGGGATGTTTTAGCCTTAGTACAGAATGTTAGAGAAGAATGGGGTGTAGTAGCCTTAGTACAGAAAGTTAGAGAAGAATGGGATGTAGTATCCTTAGTACAGAATGTTAGAGAAGAATGGGGTGTAGTAGCCTTAGTACAGAATGTTAGAGAAGAATGGGATGTAGTAGCCTTAGTACAGAATGTTAAAGAAGAATGGGATCTGTTAGCCTTAGTACAGAATGTTAGAGAAGAATGGGGTGTAGTAGCCTTAGTACAGAATGTTACATAAGAATGGAATGTAATAGCCTTAGTATAGAATGTTAGTGCAGAATGTTAGAGAAGAACAGGATGTAGCAGCCTTAGCACAGAATGTTAGAGAAGAATGGGATGTAGTAGCCTTAGTACCGAATGTTAGAGAAGAAATGGATTTAGTAGCCTCAGTACAGAATGTTAGAGAAGAAGGGGATGTAGTAGCCTCAGTACAGAATGTTAGAGAAGAATGCGATGTAGTCGCCTTTGTACAGAATATTAGATAAGAATGGAATGTAGTAGCCTTAGTACAGAATGTTAGAGAAGAATGGGTTGTAGTTGCCTTGGTACAGAATGTTAGAGAAGAATAGGATGTAGTTGCCTTAGTACAGAATGTTAGAGAAGAATGGGATGTAGTAGCCTTAGTACCGAATGTTAGAGAAGAAATGGATTTAGTAGCCTCAGTACAGAATGTTAGAGAAGAAGGGGATGTAGTAGCCTCAGTACAGAATGTTAGAGAAGAATGCGATGTAGTCGCCTTTGTACAGAATATTAGATAAGAATGGAATGTAGTAGCCTTAGTACAGAATGTTAGAGAAGAATGGGTTGTAGTTGCCTTGGTACAGAATGTTAGAGAAGAATAGGATGTAGTTGCCTTAGTACAGAATGTTAGAGAAGAATGGGATGTAGTAGCCTTAGTACAGAATGTTAGAGAAGAATGGGATGTAGTAGTCTTAGTACAGAATGGTAGAGAAGAATGGGATGTAGTAGCCTTCGTACAGAAAGTTAGAGAAGAATGGGATGTAGTAGCCTTAGTACAGAATGTTAGAAAAGAATGGGGTGTAGTAGCCTTCGTACAGAAAGTTAGAGAAGAATGGGATGTAGTAGCCTTAGTACAGAATGTTAGAAAAGAATGGGGTGTAGTAGCCTTAGTACAGAATGTTAGAGACGAATGGGATGTAGTAGCCTTAGTACAGAATGTTAGAGAAGAATGGGATGTAGTAGCCTTAGTACAGATAGAGAAGAATGGGATGCAGTAGCCTTAGTACAGAAAGTTAAAGAAGAATGGTATGTAGTCGCCTTAGTACAGAATGTTAGCTCAGAATGTTAGAGAACGGGATGTAGTATCCTTAGTACAGAATGTTAAAGAAGAATGGGATGTAGTAGTCTTAGTACAGAATGTTAGAGAAGAATGGGATCTAGTAACCTTGGGACAGAATGTTAGCACAGAATGTTAGGGAAGAAAGGGATGTAGTAGCCTTAGTACAGAAAGTTAGAGAAGAATGGGATGTAGTAGCCTTAGTACAGATAGAGAAGAATGGGATGTAGTCGCCTTAGTACAGAATGTTACATAAGAATGGAATGTAATAGCCTTAGTACATAATGTTAGTGCAGAATGTTAGAGAAGAACAGGATGTAGCAGCCTTAGTACAGAATGTTAGAGAAGAATGGGATGTAGTGGCCTTAGTACAGAATGTTACAGAAGAATGGGATGTAGTAGCCTTAGTACCGAATGTTAGAGAAGAATGCGATGTAGTCACCTTTGTACAGAATATTAGATAAGAATGGAATGTAGTAGCCTTAGTACAGAATGTTAGAGAAGAATGGGGTGTAGTAGCCTTAGTACAGAATGTTAGAGAAGAATGGGATGTAGTAGCCTTAGTACAGAATGTTAGAGAAGAATGGGATGTAGTAGCCTTAGTACAGATATCGAAGAATCGGATGTAGTCGCCTTAGTACAGAATGTTACATAAGAATGGAATGTAATAGCCTTAGTACATAATGTTAGTGCAGAATGTTAGAGAAGAACAGGATGTAGCAGCCTTAGTACAGAATGTTAGCGAAGAATGGGATGTAGTGGCCTTAGTACAGAATGTTACAGAAGAATGGTATGTAGTAGCCTTAGTACCAAATGTTAGAGAAGAAATGGATTTAGTAGCCTCAGTACAGAATGTTAGAGAAGAATGCGATGTAGTCACCTTTGTACAGAATATTAGATAAGAATGGAATGTAGTAGCCTTAGTACAGAATGTTAGAGAAGAATGGGATGTAGTTGCCTTAGTACAGAATGTTTGATAAGAATGGAATGTAGTAGCCTTAGTACAGAATGTTAGATAAGAATGGAATGTAGTAGCCTTAGTACAGAATGTTAGAGACGATTGGGATATAGTAGCCTTAGTACAGAATTTTAGTGCAGAATGTTAGAGAAGAACCCAATGTAGCAGCCTTAGTACAGAATGTTAGAGAAGAATGGGATGTAGTACCCTTAGTACAGAATGTTAGAGAAGAATGGGATGTAGTATCCTTAGTACAGAATGTTAGTGCAGAATAGTAGAGAGGAACGGGATGTAGTAGCCTTAGTAAAGAATGTTAGAGAAGAATGGGATGTAGTAGTCTTAGTACAGAATGGTAGAGAAGAATGGGATGTAGTAGCCTTCGTACAGAAGGTTAGAGAAGAATGGGATGTAGTAGCCTTAGTACAGAATGTTAGAAAAGAATGGGGTGTAGTAGCCTTCGTACAGAAAGTTAGAGAAGAATGGGATGTAGTAGCCTTAGTACAGAATGTTAGAAAAGAATGGGGTGTAGTAGCCTTAGTACAGAATGTTAGAGACGAATGCGATGTAGTAGCCTTAGTACAGAATGTTAGAGAAGAATGGGATGTAGTAGCCTTAGTACAGATAGAGAAGAATGGGATGTAGTAGCCTTAGTACAGAAAGTTAAAGAAGAATGGTATGTAGTCGCCTTAGTACAGAATGTTAGCTCAGAATGTTAGAGAACGGGATGTAGTATCCTTAGTACAGAATGTTAAAGAAGAATGGGATGTAGTAGTCTTAGTACAGAATGTTATAGAAGAATGGGATCTAGTAACCTTGGGACAGAATGTTAGCACAGAATGTTAGGGAAGAAAGGGATGTAGTAGCCTTAGTACAGAAAGTTAGAGAAGAATGGGATGTAGTAGCCTTAGTACAGAATGTTAGAGAAGAATGGGGTGTAGTAGCCTTAGTACAGAATGTTATAGAAGAATGGGATGTAGTAGCCTTAGTATAGAATGTTAAAGAAGAATGGGATGTTTTAGCCTTAGTACAGAATGTTAGAGAAGAATGAGGTGTAGTAGCCTTAGTACAGAATGTTAGAGAAGAATGGGATGTAGTAGCCTTAGTGCAGCATGTCAGAGAAGAATGGGATGTATTAGCCTTAGTATAGAATGTTAAAGAAGAATGGGATGTTTTAGCCTTAGTACAGAATGTTAGAGAAGAATGGGGTGTAGTAGCCTTAGTACAGAAAGTTAGAGAAGAATGGGATGTAGTATCCTTAGTACAGCATGTTAGAGAAGAATGGGGTGTAGTAGCCTTAGTACAGAATGTTAGAGAAGAATGGGATGTAGTAGCCTTAGTACAGAATGTTAAAGAAGAATGGGATCTGTTAGCCTTAGTACAGAATGTTAGAGAAGAATGGAGTGTAGTAGCCTTAGTACAGAATGTTAGGGAAGAATGGGATGTAGTAGCCTTAGTATAGAATGTTAGAGAAGAATGGGATGTAGCAGCCTTAGTACAGATAGAGAAGAATGGGATGTAGTAGCCTTAGTACAGCATTTTAGAGTAGTATGGGATGTAGTTGCCTTAGTACAGAATGTAAGAGAAGAATGGGATGTAGCAGCCTTAGCACAGAATGTTAGAGAAGAATGGGATGTAGCCGCCTTAGTATAGAATGTTAGAGAAGAATGGGATGTAGTAGCCTTAGTACAGAATGTTAGAGACGAATGGGATGTAGTCGCCTTAGTACAGATGTTAGAGGAGAATGGGATGTAGTAGCCTTAGTACAGAATGTTAGAGAAGAATGGGATGTAGTAGCCTTAGTACAGAATGTTAGAGAAGAATGAGATGTAGTAGTTTTAGTACATAATGTTAGCACAGAATGTTAGAGAAGAATGGGATGTAGTAGCCTTAGCACAGAATGTTAGAGAAGAATGGGATGTAGTAACATTAGTATAGAATGTTGTAGAAGAATCGGATGTAGTAGCCTTAGTACAGAATGTTAGAGAAGAATGGGATGTAGTAGCCTTAATACAGAAAGATAGAGAAGAATGGGATGTACTAGCCTTAGTACAGAATGTTAGAGAAGAATGGGGTGTAGTAGCCTTAGTACAGAATGTTAGAGAAGAATGGGATGTAGTAGCCTTAGTACAGATAGAGAAGAATGGGATGTAGTAGCCTTAGTACAGAAAGTTAGAGAAGAATGGGATGTAGTCGCCTTATTACAGAATGTTAGAGAAGAATGGGTTGTAGTAGAGTTAGTACAGAATGTTAGCGCAGAATGTTGCGAAGAACGGGATGTAGTAGCCTTAGTACAGAATGTTAAAGAAGAATGGGATGTAGTAACCTTGGGACAGAATGTTAGCACAGAATGTTAGGGAAGAATGGGATGTAGAAGCCTTAGTACAGAATGTTAGAGAAGAATGGGATGTAGTAGCCTTAGTACAGAATGTTGGAGAAGAATGGGGTGTAGTAGCCTTAGTACAGAATGTTAGAGAAGAATGGGATGTAGTAGCCTTAGTACAAAATGTTAAAGAAGAATGGGATTTGTTATCCTTAGTACAGAATGTTAGAGAAGAATGGGATGTAGTAGCCTTAGTACAGAAGGTTAGAGAAGAATGGGATGTAGTAGCCTTAGTACAGCATGTTAGAGAAGAATGGGATGTGGTCACCTTAGTACAGAATGTTAGAGAAGAATGGGATGTAGCAGCCTTAGTATAGAATGTTAAAGAAGAATGGGATGTTTTAGCCTTAGTACAGAATGTTAGAGAAGAATGGGGTGTAGTAGCCTTAGTACAGAAAGTTAGAGAAGAATGGGATGTAGTATCCTTAGTACAGAATGTTAGAGAAGAATGGGGTGTAGTAGCCTTAGTACAGAATGTTAGAGAAGAATGGGATGTAGTAGCCTTAGTACAGAATGTTAAAGAAGAATGGGATCTGTTAGCCTTAGTACAGAATGTTAGAGAAGAATGGGGTGTAGTAGCCTTAGTACAGAATGTTACATAAGAATGGAATGTAA
Organism: Ambystoma mexicanum; assembly: GCF_040938575.1. Classification (NCBI taxonomy): domain Eukaryota; kingdom Metazoa; phylum Chordata; class Amphibia; order Caudata; family Ambystomatidae; genus Ambystoma; species Ambystoma mexicanum. The sequence goes on from NC_090926.1 coordinate 869,360,035, forward strand.
TAGCCTTAGTATAGAATGTTAGTACAGAATGTTAGAGAAGAATGGGATGTAGTAGCCTTAGTGCAGCATGTCAGAGAAGAATGGGATGTATTAGCCTTAGTATAGAATGTTAAAGAAGAATGGGATGTTTTAGCCTTAGTACAGAATGTTAGAGAAGAATGGGGTGTAGTAGCCTTAGTACAGAAAGTTAGAGAAGAATGGGATGTAGTATCCTTAGTACAGAATGTTAGAGAAGAATGGGGTGTAGTAGCCTTAGTACAGAATGTTAGAGAAGAATGGGATGTAGTAGCCTTAGTACAGAATGTTAAAGAAGAATGGGATCTGTTAGCCTTAGTACAGAATGTTAGAGAAGAATGGGGTGTAGTAGCCTTAGTACAGAATGTTACATAAGAATGGAATGTAATAGCCTTAGTATAGAATGTTAGTGCAGAATGTTAGAGAAGAACAGGATGTAGCAGCCTTAGCACAGAATGTTAGAGAAGAATGGGATGTAGTAGCCTTAGTACCGAATGTTAGAGAAGAAATGGATTTAGTAGCCTCAGTACAGAATGTTAGAGAAGAAGGGGATGTAGTAGCCTCAGTACAGAATGTTAGAGAAGAATGCGATGTAGTCGCCTTTGTACAGAATATTAGATAAGAATGGAATGTAGTAGCCTTAGTACAGAATGTTAGAGAAGAATGGGTTGTAGTTGCCTTGGTACAGAATGTTAGAGAAGAATAGGATGTAGTTGCCTTAGTACAGAATGTTAGAGAAGAATGGGATGTAGTAGCCTTAGTACCGAATGTTAGAGAAGAAATGGATTTAGTAGCCTCAGTACAGAATGTTAGAGAAGAAGGGGATGTAGTAGCCTCAGTACAGAATGTTAGAGAAGAATGCGATGTAGTCGCCTTTGTACAGAATATTAGATAAGAATGGAATGTAGTAGCCTTAGTACAGAATGTTAGAGAAGAATGGGTTGTAGTTGCCTTGGTACAGAATGTTAGAGAAGAATAGGATGTAGTTGCCTTAGTACAGAATGTTAGAGAAGAATGGGATGTAGTAGCCTTAGTACAGAATGTTAGAGAAGAATGGGATGTAGTAGTCTTAGTACAGAATGGTAGAGAAGAATGGGATGTAGTAGCCTTCGTACAGAAAGTTAGAGAAGAATGGGATGTAGTAGCCTTAGTACAGAATGTTAGAAAAGAATGGGGTGTAGTAGCCTTCGTACAGAAAGTTAGAGAAGAATGGGATGTAGTAGCCTTAGTACAGAATGTTAGAAAAGAATGGGGTGTAGTAGCCTTAGTACAGAATGTTAGAGACGAATGGGATGTAGTAGCCTTAGTACAGAATGTTAGAGAAGAATGGGATGTAGTAGCCTTAGTACAGATAGAGAAGAATGGGATGCAGTAGCCTTAGTACAGAAAGTTAAAGAAGAATGGTATGTAGTCGCCTTAGTACAGAATGTTAGCTCAGAATGTTAGAGAACGGGATGTAGTATCCTTAGTACAGAATGTTAAAGAAGAATGGGATGTAGTAGTCTTAGTACAGAATGTTAGAGAAGAATGGGATCTAGTAACCTTGGGACAGAATGTTAGCACAGAATGTTAGGGAAGAAAGGGATGTAGTAGCCTTAGTACAGAAAGTTAGAGAAGAATGGGATGTAGTAGCCTTAGTACAGATAGAGAAGAATGGGATGTAGTCGCCTTAGTACAGAATGTTACATAAGAATGGAATGTAATAGCCTTAGTACATAATGTTAGTGCAGAATGTTAGAGAAGAACAGGATGTAGCAGCCTTAGTACAGAATGTTAGAGAAGAATGGGATGTAGTGGCCTTAGTACAGAATGTTACAGAAGAATGGGATGTAGTAGCCTTAGTACCGAATGTTAGAGAAGAATGCGATGTAGTCACCTTTGTACAGAATATTAGATAAGAATGGAATGTAGTAGCCTTAGTACAGAATGTTAGAGAAGAATGGGGTGTAGTAGCCTTAGTACAGAATGTTAGAGAAGAATGGGATGTAGTAGCCTTAGTACAGAATGTTAGAGAAGAATGGGATGTAGTAGCCTTAGTACAGATATCGAAGAATCGGATGTAGTCGCCTTAGTACAGAATGTTACATAAGAATGGAATGTAATAGCCTTAGTACATAATGTTAGTGCAGAATGTTAGAGAAGAACAGGATGTAGCAGCCTTAGTACAGAATGTTAGCGAAGAATGGGATGTAGTGGCCTTAGTACAGAATGTTACAGAAGAATGGTATGTAGTAGCCTTAGTACCAAATGTTAGAGAAGAAATGGATTTAGTAGCCTCAGTACAGAATGTTAGAGAAGAATGCGATGTAGTCACCTTTGTACAGAATATTAGATAAGAATGGAATGTAGTAGCCTTAGTACAGAATGTTAGAGAAGAATGGGATGTAGTTGCCTTAGTACAGAATGTTAGAGAAGAATAGGATGTAGTAGCCTTAGTACAGAATGTTAGAGAAGAATGGGATGTAGTAGCCTTAGTACAGAATGTTAGAGAAGAATGGGATGTAGTAGCCTTAGTACAGAATGTTAGATAAGAATGGAATGTAGTAGCCTTAGTACAGAATGTTAGATAAGAATGGAATGTAGTAGCCTTAGTACACAATGTTAGAGACGATTGGGATATAGTAGCCTTAGTACAGAATGTTAGTGCAGAATGTTAGAGAAGAACCCAATGTAGCAGCCTTAGTACAGAATGTTAGAGAAGAATGGGATGTAGTAGTCTTAGTACAGAATGGTAGAGAAGAATGGGATGTAGTAGCCTTCGTACAGAAAGTTAGAGAAGAATGGGATGTAGTAGCCTTAGTACAGAATGTTAGAAAAGAATGGGGTGTAGTAGCCTTCGTACAGAAAGTTAGAGAAGAATGGGATGTAGTAGCCTTAGTACAGAATGTTAGAAAAGAATGGGGTGTAGTAGCCTTAGTACAGAATGTTAGAGACGAATGGGATGTAGTAGCCTTAGTACAGAATGTTAGAGAAGAATGGGATGTAGTAGCCTTAGTACAGATAGAGAAGAATGGGATGTAGTAGCCTTAGTACAGAAAGTTAAAGAAGAATGGTATGTAGTCGCCTTAGTACAGAATGTTAGCTCAGAATGTTAGAGAACGGGATGTAGTATCCTTAGTACAGAATGTTAAAGAAGAATGGGATGTAGTAGACTTAGTACAGAATGTTAGAGAAGAATGGGATCTAGTAACCTTGGGACAGAATGTTAGCACAGAATGGTAGGGAAGAAAGGGTTGTAGTAGCCTTAGTACAGAAAGTTAGAGAAGAATGGGATGTAGTAGCCTAGTACAGAATGTTAGAGAAGAATGGGGTGTAGTAGCCTTAGTACAGAATGTTATAGAAGAATGGGATGTAGTAGCCTTAGTATAGAATGTTAAAGAAGAATGGGATGTTTTAGCCTTAGTACAGAATGTTAGAGAAGAATGAGGTGTAGTAGCCTTAGTACAGAATGTTAGAGAAGAATGGGATGTAGTAGCCTTAGTGCAGCATGTCAGAGAAGAATGGGATGTATTAGCCTTAGTATAGAATGTTAAAGAAGAATGGGATGTTTTAGCCTTAGTACAGAATGTTAGAGAAGAATGGGGTGTAGTAGCCTTAGTACAGAATGTTAGAGAAGAATGGGATGTAGTAGCCTTAGTACACAATGTTAGAGAAGAATGGGATGTAGTAGCCTTAGTACAGATAGAGAAGAATGGGATGTAGTCGCCTTAGTACAGAATGTTACATAAGAATGGAATGTAATAGCCTTAGTACATAATGTTAGTGCAGAATGTTAGAGAAGAACAGGATGTAGCAGCCTTAGTACAGAATGTTAGAGAAGAATGGGATGTAGTGGCCTTAGTACAGAATGTTACAGAAGAATGGGATGTAGTAGCCTTAGTACCGAATGTTAGAGAAGAAATGGATTTAGTAGCCTCAGTACAGAATGTTAGAGAAGAATGCGATGTAGTCACCTTTGTACAGAATATTAGATAAGAATGGAATGTAGTAGCCTTAGTACAGAATGTTAGAGAAGAATGGGATGTAGTTGCCTTAGTACAGAATGTTAGAGAAGAATAGGATGTAGTAGCCTTAGTACAGAATGTTAGAGAAGAATGGGATGTAGTAGCCTTAGTACAGAATGTTAGAGAAGTATGGGATGTAGTAGCCTTAGTACTGAATGTTAGATAAGAATGGAATGTAGTAGCCTTAGTACAGAATGTTAGAGACGATTGGGATATAGTAGCCTTAGTACAGAATGTTAGTGCAGAATGTTAGAGAAGAACCCAATGTGGCAGCCTTAGTACAGAATGTTCGAGAAGAATGGGATGTAGTAGCCTTACTGCAGAATGTGAGAGAGGAATGGGATGTAGTAGCTTTAGTAAAGAATGTTAGTGCAGAATATTAGAGAGGAACGGGATGTAGTAGCCTTAGTAAAGAATGTTAGAGAAGAATGGGATGTAGTAGTCTTAGTACAGAATGTTAGAGAAGAATGGGATGTAGTAGCCTTAGTACAGAATTTAAGATAAGAATGGAATGTAGTAGCCTTAGTACGGAATATTAGATAAGAATGGAATGTAGTAGCCTTAGTACAGAATGTTAGAGACGATTGGGATGTAGTAGCCTTAGTACAGAATGTTAGAGAAGAATGGGATGTAGTCGCCTTAGTACAGAATGTTAGAGAAGAATGGGATGTAGTAGCCTTAGTACAGAATGTTAGCGCAAAATGTTAGTGAGGAACGGGATGTAGTAGCCTTAGTACAGAATGTTAAAGAAAATGGGCTGTAGTAGTCTTAGTACAGAATGTTGGAGAAGAATGGGATGTAGCAACCTTGGGACAGAATCTTAGCACAGAATGTTAGAGAAGAATGGGATGTAGTAGCCTTAGCACAGAATGTTAGAGAAGAATGGGATGTAGTAGCCTTAGTACAGAAAGTTAGAGAAGAATGGGATGTAGTAGCCTTAGTACACAATGTTAGAAAAGAATGGGGTGTAGTAGCCTTAGTACAGAATGTTAGAGAAGAATAGGATGTAGTAGCCTTAGTACAGAATGTTAGCGCAAAATGTTAGAGAGGAACGGGATGTAGTAGCCTTTGTACAGAATGTCAAAGAAGAATGGGATGTAGTAGTCTTAGTACAGAATATTAGAGAAGAATGGGATGTAGTAACCTTGGGACAGAATGTTAGAGACGAATGGGATGTAGTAGCCTTAGTACAGAATGTTAGAGAAGAATGGGATGTAGTAGCCTTAGTACAGATAGAGAAGAATGGGATGTAGTAGCCTTAGTACAGAAAGTTAGAGAAGAATGGGATGTAGTCGCCTTAGTACAGAATGTTAGCTCAGAATGTTAGAGAACGGGATGTATTAGCCTTAGTATAGATTGTTAAAGAAGAATGGGATGTTTTAGCCTTAGTACAGAATGTTTGAGAAGAATGGGGTATAGTAGCCTTAGTACAGAATGTTAGAGAAGAACAGGATGTAGCAGCCTTAGTACAGAATGTTAGAGAAGAATGGGATGTAGTGGCCTTAGTACAGAATGTTACAGAAGAATGGGATGTAGTAGCCTTAGTACCGAATGTTAGAGAAGAAATGGATTTAGTAGCCTCAGTACAGAATGTTAGAGAAGAATGTGATGTAGTCACCTTTGTACAGAATATTAGATAAGAATGGAATGTAGTAGCCTTAGTACAGAATGTTAGAGAAGAATGGGATGTAGTTGCCTTAGTACAGAATGTTAGAGAAGAATGGGATGTAGTAGCCTTAGTACAGAATGTTAGAGAAGAATGGGATGTAGTAGCCTTAGTACAGAATGTTAGAGAAGTATGGGATGTAGTAGCCTTAGTACAGAATGTTAGATAAGAATGGAATGTAGTAGCCTTAGTACAGAATGTTAGATAAGAATGGAATGTAGTAGCCTTAGTACAGAATGTTAGAGACGATTGGGATATAGTAGCCTTAGTACAGAATGTTAGTGCAGAATGTTAGAGAAGAACCCAATGTGGCAGCCTTAGTACAGAATGTTCGAGAAGAATGGGATGTAGTAGCCTTAGTGCAGAATGTGAGAGAGGAATGGGATGTAGTAGCTTTAGTAAAGAATGTTAGTGCAGAATATTAGAGAAGAACGGGATGTAGTAGCCTTAGTAAAGAATGTTAGAGAAGAATGGGATGTAGTAGTCTTAGTACAGAATGTTAGAGAAGAATGGGATGTAGTAGCCTTAGTACAGAATGTTAGAGAAGAATGAGATGTAGTCGCCTTAGTACAGAATTTAAGATAAGAATGGAATGTAGTAGCCTTAGTACGGAATGTTAGATAAGAATGGAATGTAGTAGCCTTAGTACAGAATGTTAGAGACGATTGGGATGTAGTAGCCTTAGTACAGAATGTTAGAGAAGAATGGGATGTAGTCGCCTTAGTACAGAATGTTAGAGAAGAATGGGATGTAGTAGTCTTAGTACAGAATGTTAGCGCAAAATGTTAGTGAGGAACGGGATGTAGTAGCCTTAGTACAGAATGTTAAAGAAGAATGGGATGTAGTAGTCTTAGTACAGAATGTTGGAGAAGAATGGGATGTAGTAACCTTGGGACAGAATCTTAGCACAGAATGTTAGAGAAGAATGGGATGTAGTAGCCTTAGCACAGAATGTTAGAGAAGAATGGGATGTAGTAGCCTTAGTACAGAATGTTAGAGACGAATGGGATGTAGTAGCCTTAGTACAGAATGTTAGAGAAGAATGGGATGTAGTAGCCTTAGTACAGATAGAGAAGAATGGGATGTAGTAGCCTTAGTACAGAAAGTTAGAGAAGAATGGGATGTAGTCGCCTTAGTACAGAATGTTAGCTCAGAATGTTAGAGAACGGGATGTATTAGCCTTAGTATAGACTGTTAAAGAAGAATGGGATGTTTTAGCCTTAGTACAGAATGTTAGAGAAGAATGTGGTATAGTAGCCTTAGTACAGAATGTTAGAGAAGAACAGGATGTAGCAGCCTTAGTACAGAATGTTAGAGAAGAATGGGATGTAGTGGCCTTAGTACAGAATGTTACAGAAGAATGGGATGTAGTAGCCTTAGTACCGAATGTTAGAGAAGAAATGGATTTAGTAGCCTCAGTACAGAATGTTAGAGAAGAATGCGATGTAGTCACCTTTGTACAGAATATTAGATAAGAATGGAATGTAGTAGCCTTAGTACAGAATGTTAGAGGAGAATGGGATGTAGTTGCCTTAGTACAGAATGTTAGAGAAGAATGGGATGTAGTAGCCTTAGTACAGAATGTTAGAGAAGAATGGGATGTAGTAGCCTTAGTACAGAATGTTAGAGAAGTATGGGATGTAGTAGCCTTAGTACAGAATGTTAGATAAGAATGGAATGTAGTAGCCTTAGTACAGAATGTTAGATAAGAATGGAATGTAGTAGCCTTAGTACAGAATGTTAGAGACGATTGGGATATAGTAGCCTTAGTACAGAATGTAAGTGCAGAATGTTAGAGAAGAACCCAATGTGGCAGCCTTAGTACAGAATGTTCGAGAAGAATGGGATGTAGTAGCCTTAGTGCAGAATGTGAGAGAGGAATGGGATGTAGTAGCTTTAGTAAAGAATGTTAGTGCAGAATATTAGAGAGGAACGGGATGTAGTAGCCTTAGTAAAGAATGTTAGAGAAGAATGGGATGTAGTAGTCTTAGTACAGAATGTTAGAGAAGAATGGGATGTAGTAGCCTTAGTACAGAATGTTAGAGAAGAATGAGATGTAGTCGCCTTAGTACAGAATTTAAGATAAGAATGGAATGTAGTAGCCTTAGTACGGAATGTTAGATAAGAATGGAATGTAGTAGCCTTAGTACAGAATGTTAGAGTCGATTGGGATGTAGTAGCCTTAGTACAGAATGTTAGAGAGGAATGGGGTGTAGTAGCCTTAGTACAGAAGGTTAGAGAAGAATGGGATGTAGTCGCCTTAGTACAGAATGTTAGAGAAGAATGGGATGTAGTAGTCTTAGTACAGAATGTTAGCGCAAAATGTTAGTGAGGAACGGGATGTAGTAGCCTTAGTACAGAATGTTAAAGAAGAATGGGATGTAGTAGTCTTAGTACAGAATGTTGGAGAAGAATGGGATGTAGTAACCTTGGGACAGAATCTTAGCACAGAATGTTAGAGAAGAATGGGATGTAGTAGCCTTAGCACAGAATGTTAGAGAAGAATGGGATGTAGTAGCCTTAGTACAGAAAGTTAGAGAAGAATGGGATGTAGTAGCCTTAGTACAGAATGTTAGAAAAGAATGGGGTGTAGTAGCCTTGGTACAGAATGTTAGAGACGAATGGGATATAGTAGCCTTAGTACAGAATGTTAGTGCAGAATGTTAGAGAAGAACCCAATGTAGCAGCCTTAGTACAGAATGTTAGAGAAGAATGGGATGTAGTAGCCTTAGTACAGAATGTTAGAGAAGAATGGGATGTAGTAGCCTTAGTACAGAATGTTAGTGCTTAATATTAGAGAGGAACGGGATGTAGTAGCCTTAGTAAAGAATGTTAGAGAAGAATGGGATGTAGTAGTCTTAGTACAGAATGGTAGAGAAGAATGGGATGTAGTAGCCTTCGTACAGAAAGTTAGAGAAGAATGGGATGTAGTAGCCTTAGTACAGAATGTTAGAAAAGAATGGGGTGTAGTAGCCTTCGTACAGAAAGTTAGAGAAGAATGGGATGTAGTAGCCTTAGTACAGAATGTTAGAAAAGAATGGGGTGTAGTAGCCTTAGTACAGAATGTTAGAGACGAATGGGATGTAGTAGCCTTAGTACAGAATGTTAGAGAAGAATGGGATGTAGTAGCCTTAGTACAGATAGAGAAGAATGGGATGTAGTAGCCTTAGTACAGAAAGTTAAAGAAGACTGGTATGTAGTCGCCTTAGTACAGAATGTTAGCTCAGAATGTTAGAGAACGGGATGTAGTATCCTTAGTACAGAATGTTAAAGAAGAATGGGATGTAGTAGACTTAGTACAGAATGTTAGAGAAGAATGGGATCTAGTAACCTTGGGACAGAATGTTAGCACAGAATGGTAGGGAAGAAAGGGATGTAGTAGCCTTAGTACAGAAAGTTAGAGAAGAATGGGATGTAGTAGCCTAGTACAGAATGTTAGAGAAGAATGGGGTGTAGTAGCCTTAGTACAGAATGTTATAGAAGAATGGGATGTAGTAGCCTTAGTATAGAATGTTAAAGAAGAATGGGATGTTTTAGCCTTAGTACAGAATGTTAGAGAAGAATGAGGTGTAGTAGCCTTAGTACAGAATGTTAGAGAAGAATGGGATGTAGTAGCCTTAGTGCAGCATGTCAGAGAAGAATGGGATGTATTAGCCTTAGTATAGAATGTTAAAGAAGAACGGGATGTTTTAGCCTTAGTACAGAATGTTAGAGAAGAATGGGGTGTAGTAGCCTTAGTACAGAATGTTAGAGAAGAATGGGATGTAGTAGCCTTAGTACACAATGTTAGAGAAGAATGGGATGTAGTAGCCTTAGTACAGATAGAGAAGAATGGGATGTAGTCGCCTTAGTACAGAATGTTACATAAGAATGGAATGTAATAGCCTTAGTACATAATGTTAGTGCAGAATGTTAGAGAAGAACAGGATGTAGCAGCCTTAGTACAGAATGTTAGAGAAGAATGGGATGTAGTGGCCTTAGTACAGAATGTTACAGAAGAATGGGATGTAGTAGCCTTAGTACCGAATGTTAGAGAAGAAATGGATTTAGTAGCCTCAGTACAGAATGTTAGAGAAGAATGCGATGTAGTCACCTTTGTACAGAATATTAGATAAGAATGGAATGTAGTAGCCTTAGTACAGAATGTTAGAGAAGAATGGGATGTAGTTGCCTTAGTACAGAATGTTAGAGAAGAATAGGATGTAGTAGCCTTAGTACAGAATGTTAGAGAAGAATGGGATGTAGTAGCCTTAGTACAGAATGTTAGAGAAGTATGGGATGTAGTAGCCTTAGTACTGAATGTTAGATAAGAATGGAATGTAGTAGCCTTAGTACAGAATGTTAGAGACGATTGGGATATAGTAGCCTTAGTACAGAATGTTAGTGCAGAATGTTAGAAAAGAACCCAATGTGGCAGCCTTAGTACAGAATGTTCGAGAAGAATGGGATGTAGTAGCCTTACTGCAGAATGTGAGAGAGGAATGGGATGTAGTAGCTTTAGTAAAGAATGTTAGTGCAGAATATTAGAGAGGAACGGGATGTAGTAGCCTTAGTAAAGAATGTTAGAGAAGAATGGGATGTAGTAGTCTTAGTACAGAATGTTAGAGAAGAATGGGATGTAGTAGCCTTAGTACAGAATTTAAGATAAGAATGGAATGTAGTAGCCTTAGTACGGAATATTAGATAAGAATGGAATGTAGTAGCCTTAGTACAGAATGTTAGAGACGATTGGGATGTAGTAGCCTTAGTACAGAATGTTAGAGAAGAATGGGATGTAGTCGCCTTAGTACAGAATGTTAGAGAAGAATGGGATGTAGTAGCCTTAGTACAGAATGTTAGCGCAAAATGTTAGTGAGGAACGGGATGTAGTAGCCTTAGTACAGAATGTTAAAGAAAATGGGATTTAGTAGTCTTAGTACAGAATGTTGGAGAAGAATGGGATGTAGCAACCTTGGGACAGAATCGTAGCACAGAATGTTAGAGAAGAATGGGATGTAGTAGCCTTAGCACAGAATGTTAGAGAAGAATGGGATGTAGTAGCCTTAGTACAGAAAGTTAGAGAAGAATGGGATGTAGTAGCCTTAGTAAACAATGTTAGAAAAGAATGGGGTGTAGTAGCCTTAGTACAGAATGTTAGAGAAGAATAGGATGTAGTAGCCTTAGTACAGAATGTTAGCGCAAAATGTTAGAGAGGAATGGGATGTAGTAGCCTTTGTACAGAATGTCAAAGAAGAATGGGATGTAGTAGTCTTAGTACAGAATGTTAGAGAAGAATGGGATGTAGTAACCTTGGGACAGAATGTTAGAGACAAATGGGATGTAGTAGCCTTAGTACAGAATGTTAGAGAAGAATGGGATGTAGTAGCCTTAGTACAGATAGAGAAGAATGGGATGTAGTAGCCTTAGTACAGAAAGTTAGAGAAGAATGGGATGTAGTCGCCTTAGTACAGAATGTTAGCTCAGAATGTTAGAGAACGGGATGTATTAGCCTTAGTATAGATTGTTAAAGAAGAATGGGATGTTTTAGCCTTAGTACAGAATGTTAGAGAAGAATGGGGTATAGTAGCCTTAGTACAGAATGTTAGAGAAGAACAGGATGTAGCAGCCTTAGTACAGAATGTTAGAGAAGAATGGGATGTAGTGGCCTTAGTACAGAATGTTACAGAAGAATGGGATGTAGTAGCCTTAGTACCGAATGTTAGAGAAGAAATGGATTTAGTAGCCTCAGTACAGAATGTTAGAGAAGAATGTGATGTAGTCACCTTTGTACAGAATATTAGATAAGAATGGAATGTAGTAGCCTTAGTACAGAATGTTAGAGAAGAATGGGATGTAGTTGCCTTAGTACAGAATGTTAGAGAAGAATGGGATGTAGTAGCCTTAGTACAGAATGTTAGAGAAGAATGGGATGTAGTAGCCTTAGTACAGAATGTTAGAGAAGTATGGGATGTAGTAGCCTTAGTACAGAATGTTAGATAAGAATGGAATGTAGTAGCCTTAGTACAGAATGTTAGATAAGAATGGAATGTAGTAGCCTTAGTACAGAATGTTAGAGACGATTGGGATATAGTAGCCTTAGTACAGAATGTTAGTGCAGAATGTTACAGAAGAACCCAATGTGGCAGCCTTAGTACAGAATGTTCGAGAAGAATGGGATGTAGTAGCCTTAGTGCAGAATGTGAGAGAGGAATGGGATGTAGTAGCTTTAGTAAAGAATGTTAGTGCAGAATATTAGAGAGGAACGGGCTGTAGTAGCCTTAGTAAAGAATGTTAGAGAAGAATGGGATGTAGTAGTCTTAGTACAGAATGTTAGAGAAGAATGGGATGTAGTAGCCTTAGTACAGAATGTTAGAGAAGAATGAGATGTAGTCGCCTTAGTACAGAATTTAAGATAAGAATGGAATGTAGTAGCCTTAGTACGGAATGTTAGATAAGAATGGAATGTAGTAGCCTTAGTACAGAATGTTAGAGACGATTGGGATGTAGTAGCCTTAGTACAGAATGTTAGAGAGGAATGGGATGTAGTCACCTTAGTACAGAATGTTAGAGAAGAATGGGATGCAGTAGTCTTAGTACAGAATGTTAGCGCAAAATGTTAGTGAGGAACGGGATGTAGTAGCCTTAGTACAGAATGTTAAAGAAGAATGGGATGTAGTAGTCTTAGTACAGAATGTTGGAGAAGAATGGGATGTAGTAACCTTGGGACAGAATCTTAGCACAGAATTTTAGAGAAGAATGGGATGTAGTAGCCTTAGCACAGAATGTTAGAGAAGAATGGGATGTAGTAGCCTTAGTACAGAAAGTTAGAGAAGAATGGGATGTAGTAGCCTTAATACAGAATGTTAGAAAAGAATGGGGTGTAGTAGCCTTAGTACAGAATGTTAGAGACGAATGGGATGTAGTAGCCTTAGTACAGAATGTTAGAGAAGAATGGGATGTAGTAGCCTTAGTACCGAATGTTAGAGAAGAAATGGATTTAGTAGCCTCAGTACAGAATGTTAGAGAAGAATGTGATGTAGTCACCTTTGTACAGAATATTAGATAAGAATGGAATGTAGTAGCCTTAGTACAGAATGTTAGAGAAGAATGGGATGTAGTTGCCTTAGTACAGAATGTTAGAGAAGAATGGGATGTAGTAGCCTTAGTACAGAATGTTAGAGAAGAATGGGATGTAGTAGCCTTAGTACAGAATGTTAGAGAAGTATGGGATGTAGTAGCCTTAGTACAGAATGTTAGATAAGAATGGAATGTAGTAGCCTTAGTACAGAATGTTAGATAAGAATGGAATGTAGTAGCCTTAGTACAGAATGTTAGAGACGATTGGGATATAGTAGCCTTAGTACAGAATGTTAGTGCAGAATGTTAGAGAAGAACCCAATGTGGCAGCCTTAGTACAGAATGTTCGAGAAGAATGGGATGTAGTAGCCTTAGTGCAGAATGTGAGAGAGGAATGGGATGTAGTAGCTTTAGTAAAGAATGTTAGTGCAGAATATTAGAGAGGAACGGGATGTAGTAGCCTTAGTAAAGAATGTTAGAGAAGAATGGGATTTAGTAGTCTTAGTACAGAATGTTAGAGAAGAATGGGATGTAGTAGCCTTAGTACAGAATGTTAGAGAAGAATGAGATGTAGTCGCCTTAGTACAGAATTTAAGATAAGAATGGAATGTAGTAGCCTTAGTACGGAATGTTAGATAAGAATGGAATGTAGTAGCCTTAGTACAGAATGTTAGAGACGATTGGGATGTAGTAGCCTTAGTACAGAATGTTAGAGAAGAATGGGATGTAGTCGCCTTAGTACAGAATGTTAGAGAAGAATGGGATGTAGTAGTCTTAGTACAGAATGTTAGCGCAAAATGTTAGTGAGGAACGGGATGTAGTAGCCTTAGTACAGAATGTTAAAGAAGAATGGGATGTAGTAGTCTTAGTACAGAATGTTGGAGAAGAATGGGATGTAGTAACCTTGGGACAGAATCTTAGCACAGAATGTTAGAGAAGAATGGGATGTAGTAGCCTTAGCACAGAATGTTAGAGAAGAATGGGATGTAGTAGCCTTAGTACAGAAAGTTAGAGAAGAATGGGATGTAGTAGCCTTAATACAGAATGTTAGAAAAGAATGGGGTGTAGTAGCCTTAGTACAGAATGTTAGAGACGAATGGGATGTAGTAGCCTTAGTACAGAATGTTAGAGAAGAATGGGATGTAGTAGCCTTAGTACAGATAGAGAAGAATGGGATGTAGTAGCCTTAGTACAGAAAGTTAGAGAAGAATGGGATGTAGTCGCCTTAGTACAGAATGTTAGCTCAGAATGTTAGAGAACGGGATGTATTAGCCTTAGTATAGATTGTTAAAGAAGAATGGGATGTTTTAGCCTTAGTACAGAATGTTAGAGAAGAATGTGGTATAGTAGCCTTAGTACAGAATGTTAGAGAAGAACAGGATGTAGCAGCCTTAGTACAGAATGTTAGAGAAGAATGGGATGTAGTAGCCTTAGTACCGAATGTTAGAGAAGAAATGGATTTAGTAGCCTCAGTACAGAATGTTAGAGAAGAATGCGATGTAGTCACCTTTGTTCAGAATATTAGATAAGAATGGAATGTAGTAGCCTTAGTTCAGAATATTAGATAAGAATGGAATGTAGTAGCCTTAGTACAGAATGTTAGAGGAGAATGGGATGTAGTTGCCTTAGTACAGAATGTTAGAGAAGAATGGGATGTAGTAGCCTTAGTACAGAATGTTAGAGAAGAATGGGATGTAGTAGCCTTAGTACAGAATGTTAGAGAAGTATGGGATGTAGTAGCCTTAGTACAGAATGTTAGATAAGAATGGAATGTAGTAGCCTTAGTACAGAATGTTAGATAAGAATGGAATGTAGTAGCCTTAGTACAGAATGTTAGAGACGATTGGGATATAGTAGCCTTAGTACAGAATGTTAGTGCAGAATGTTAGAGAAGAACCCAATGTGGCAGCCTTAGTACAGAATGTTCGAGAAGAATGGGATGTAGTAGCCTTAGTGCAGAATGTGAGAGAGGAATGGGATGTAGTAGCTTTAGTAAAGAATGTTAGTGCAGAATATTAGAGAGGAACGGGATGTAGTAGCTTTAGTAAAGAATGTTAGAGAAGAATGGGATGTAGTAGTCTTAGTACAGAATGTTAGAGAAGAATGGGATGTAGTAGCCTTAGTACAGAATGTTAGAGAAGAATGAGATGTAGTCGCCTTAGTACAGAATTTAAGATAAGAATGGAATGTAGTAGCCTTAGTACGGAATGTTAGATAAGAATGGAATGTAGTAGCCTTAGTACAGAATGTTAGAGTCGATTGGGATGTAGTAGCCTTAGTACAGAATGTTAGAGAAGAATGGGATGTAGTAGTCTTAGTACAGAATGTTAGCGCAAAATGTTAGTGAGGAACGGGATGTAGTAGCCTTAGTACAGAATGTTAAAGAAGAATGGGATGTAGTAGTCTTAGTACAGAATGTTGGAGAAGAATGGGATGTAGTAACCTTGGGACAGAATCTTAGCACAGAATGTTAGAGAAGAATGGGATGTAGTAGCCTTAGCACAGAATGTTAGAGAAGAATGGGATGTAGTAGCCTTAGAACAGAAAGTTAGAGAAGAATGGGATGTAGTAGCCTTAGTACAGAATGTTAGAAAAGAATGGGGTGTAGTAGCCTTGGTACAGAATGTTAGAGACGAATGGGATATAGTAGCCTTAGTACAGAATGTTAGTGCAGAATGTTAGAGAAGAACCCAATGTAGCAGCCTTAGTACAGAATGTTAGAGAAGAATGGGATGTAGTAGCCTTAGTACATAATGTTAGAGAAGAATGGGATGTAGTAGCCTTAGTACAGAATGTTAGTGCTTAATATTAGAGAGGAACGGGATGTAGTAGCCTTAGTAAAGAATGTTAGAGAAGAATGGGATGTAGTAGTCTTAGTACAGAATGGTAGAGAAGAATGGGATGTAGTAGCCTTCGTACAGAAAGTTAGAGAAGAATGGGATGTAGTAGCCTTAGTACAGAATGTTAGAAAAGAATGGGGTGTAGTAGCCTTCGTACAGAAAGTTAGAGAAGAATGGGATGTAGTAGCCTTAGTACAGAATGTTAGAAAAGAATGGGGTGTAGTAGCCTTAGTACAGAATGTTAGAGACGAATGGGATGTAGTAGCCTTAGTACAGAATGTTAGAGAAGAATGGGATGTAGTAGCCTTAGTACAGATAGAGAAGAATGGGATGTAGTAGCCTTAGTACAGAAAGTTAAAGAAGAATGGTATGTAGTCGCCTTAGTACAGAATGTTAGCTCAGAATGTTAGAGAACGGGATGTAGTATCCTTAGTACAGAATGTTAAAGAAGAATGGGATGTAGTAGACTTAGTACAGAATGTTAGAGAAGAATGGGATCTAGTAACCTTGGGACAGAATGTTAGCACAGAATGGTAGGGAAGAAAGGGATGTAGTAGCCTTAGTACAGAAAGTTAGAGAAGAATGGGATGTAGTAGCCTAGTACAGAATGTTAGAGAAGAATGGGGTGTAGTAGCCTTAGTACAGAATGTTATAGAAGAATGGGATGTAGTAGCCTTAGTATAGAATGTTAAAGAAGAATGGGATGTTTTAGCCTTAGTACAGAATGTTAGAGAAGAATGAGGTGTAGTAGCCTTAGTACAGAATGTTAGAGAAGAATGGGATGTAGTAGCCTTAGTGCAGCATGTCAGAGAAGAATGGGATGTATTAGCCTTAGTATAGAATGTTAAAGAAGAACGGGATGTTTTAGCCTTAGTACAGAATGTTAGAGAAGAATGGGGTGTAGTAGCCTTAGTACAGAATGTTAGAGAAGAATGGGATGTAGTAGCCTTAGTACACAATGTTAGAGAAGAATGGGATGTAGTAGCCTTAGTACAGATAGAGAAGAATGGGATGTAGTCGCCTTAGTACAGAATGTTACATAAGAATGGAATGTAATAGCCTTAGTACATAATGTTAGTGCAGAATGTTAGAGAAGAACAGGATGTAGCAGCCTTAGTACAGAATGTTAGAGAAGAATGGGATGTAGTGGCCTTAGTACAGAATGTTACAGAAGAATGGGATGTAGTAGCCTTAGTACCGAATGTTAGAGAAGAAATGGATTTAGTAGCCTCAGTACAGAATGTTAGAGAAGAATGCGATGTAGTCACCTTTGTACAGAATATTAGATAAGAATGGAATGTAGTAGCCTTAGTACAGAATGTTAGAGAAGAATGGGATGTAGTTGCCTTAGTACAGAATGTTAGAGAAGAATAGGATGTAGTAGCCTTAGTACAGAATGTTAGAGAAGAATGGGATGTAGTAGCCTTAGTACAGAATGTTAGAGAAGTATGGGATGTAGTAGCCTTAGTACTGAATGTTAGATAAGAATGGAATGTAGTAGCCTTAGTACAGAATGTTAGAGACGATTGGGATATAGTAGCCTTAGTACAGAATGTTAGTGCAGAATGTTAGAAAAGAACCCAATGTGGCAGCCTTAGTACAGAATGTTCGAGAAGAATGGGATGTAGTAGCCTTACTGCAGAATGTGAGAGAGGAATGGGATGTAGTAGCTTTAGTAAAGAATGTTAGTGCAGAATATTAGAGAGGAACGGGATGTAGTAGCCTTAGTAAAGAATGTTAGAGAAGAATGGGATGTAGTAGTCTTAGTACAGAATGTTAGAGAAGAATGGGATGTAGTAGCCTTAGTACAGAATTTAAGATAAGAATGGAATGTAGTAGCCTTAGTACGGAATATTAGATAAGAATGGAATGTAGTAGCCTTAGTACAGAATGTTAGAGACGATTGGGATGTAGTAGCCTTAGTACAGAATGTTAGAGAAGAATGGGATGTAGTCGCCTTAGTACAGAATGTTAGAGAAGAATGGGATGTAGTAGCCTTAGTACAGAATGTTAGCGCAAAATGTTAGTGAGGAACGGGATGTAGTAGCCTTAGTACAGAATGTTAAAGAAAATGGGATTTAGTAGTCTTAGTACAGAATGTTGGAGAAGAATGGGATGTAGCAACCTTGGGACAGAATCGTAGCACAGAATGTTAGAGAAGAATGGGATGTAGTAGCCTTAGCACAGAATGTTAGAGAAGAATGGGATGTAGTAGCCTTAGTACAGAAAGTTAGAGAAGAATGGGATGTAGTAGCCTTAGTAAACAATGTTAGAAAAGAATGGGGTGTAGTAGCCTTAGTACAGAATGTTAGAGAAGAATAGGATGTAGTAGCCTTAGTACAGAATGTTAGCGCAAAATGTTAGAGAGGAACGGGATGTAGTAGCCTTTGTACAGAATGTCAAAGAAGAATGGGATGTAGTAGTCTTAGTACAGAATGTTAGAGAAGAATGGGATGTAGTAACCTTGGGACAGAATGTTAGAGACGAATGGGATGTAGTAGCCTTAGTACAGAATATTAGAGAAGAATGGGATGTAGTAGCCTTAGTACAGATAGAGAAGAATGGGATGTAGTAGCCTTAGTACAGAAAGTTAGAGAAGAATGGGATGTAGTCGCCTTAGTACAGAATGTTAGCTCAGAATGTTAGAGAACGGGATGTATTAGCCTTAGTATAGATTGTTAAAGAAGAATGGGATGTTTTAGCCTTAGTACAGAATGTTAGAGAAGAATGGGGTATAGTAGCCTTAGTACAGAATGTTAGAGAAGAACAGGATGTAGCAGCCTTAGTACAGAATGTTAGAGAAGAATGGGATGTAGTGGCCTTAGTACAGAATGTTACAGAAGAATGGGATGTAGTAGCCTTAGTACCGAATGTTAGAGAAGAAATGGATTTAGTAGCCTCAGTACAGAATGTTAGAGAAGAATGTGATGTAGTCACCTTTGTACAGAATATTAGATAAGAATGGAATGTAGTAGCCTTAGTACAGAATGTTAGAGAAGAATGGGATGTAGTTGCCTTAGTACAGAATGTTAGAGAAGAATGGGATGTAGTAGCCTTAGTACAGAATGTTAGAGAAGAATGGGATGTAGTAGCCTTAGTACAGAATGTTAGAGAAGTATGGGATGTAGTAGCCTTAGTACAGAATGTTAGATAAGAATGGAATGTAGTAGCCTTAGTACAGAATGTTAGATAAGAATGGAATGTAGTAGCCTTAGTACAGAATGTTAGAGACGATTGGGATATAGTAGCCTTAGTACAGAATGTTAGTGCAGAATGTTACAGAAGAACCCAATGTGGCAGCCTTAGTACAGAATGTTCGAGAAGAATGGGATGTAGTAGCCTTAGTGCAGAATGTGAGAGAGGAATGGGATGTAGTAGCTTTAGTAAAGAATGTTAGTGCAGAATATTAGAGAGGAACGGGATGTAGTAGCCTTAGTAAAGAATGTTAGAGAAGAATGGGATGTAGTAGTCTTAGTACAGAATGTTAGAGAAGAATGGGATGTAGTAGCCTTAGTACAGAATGTTAGAGAAGAATGAGATGTAGTCGCCTTAGTACAGAATTTAAGATAAGAATGGAATGTAGTAGCCTTAGTACGGAATGTTAGATAAGAATGGAATGTAGTAGCCTTAGTACAGAATGTTAGAGACGATTGGGATGTAGTAGCCTTAGTACAGAATGTTAGAGAGGAATGGGATGTAGTCGCCTTAGTACAGAATGTTAGAGAAGAATGGGATGTAGTAGTCTTAGTACAGAATGTTAGCGCAAAATGTTAGTGAGGAACGGGATGTAGTAGCCTTAGTACAGAATGTTAAAGAAGAATGGGATGTAGTAGTCTTAGTACAGAATGTTGGAGAAGAATGGGATGTAGTAACCTTGGGACAGAATCTTAGCACAGAATGTTAGAGAAGAATGGGATGTAGTAGCCTTAGCACAGAATGTTAGAGAAGAATGGGATGTAGTAGCCTTAGTACAGAAAGTTAGAGAAGAATGGGATGTAGTAGCCTTAATACAGAATGTTAGAAAAGAATGGGGTGTAGTAGCCTTAGTACAGAATGTTAGAGACGAATGGGATGTAGTAGCCGTAGTACAGAATGTTAGAGAAGAATGGGATGTAGTAGCCTTAGTACAGATAGAGAAGAATGGGATGTAGTAGCCTTAGTACAGAAAGTTAGAGAAGAATGGGATGTAGTCGCCTTAGTACAGAATGTTAGCTCAGAATGTTAGAGAACGGGATGTATTAGCCTTAGTATAGATTGTTAAAGAAGAATGGGATGTTTTAGCCTTAGTACAGAATGTTAGAGAAGAATGTGGTATAGTAGCCTTAGTACAGAATGTTAGAGAAGAACAGGATGTAGCAGCCTTAGTACAGAATGTTAGAGAAGTATGGGATGTAGTAGCCTTAGTACAGAATGTTAGATAAGAATGGAATGTAGTAGCCTTAGTACAGAATGTTAGATAAGAATGGAATGTAGTAGCCTTAGTACAGAATGTTAGAGACGATTGGGATATAGTAGCCTTAGTACAGAATGTTAGTGCAGAATGTTACAGAAGAACCCAATGTGGCAGCCTTAGTACAGAATGTTCGAGAAGAATGGGATGTAGTAGCCTTAGTGCAGAATGTGAGAGAGGAATGGGATGTAGTAGCTTTAGTAAAGAATGTTAGTGCAGAATATTAGAGAGGAACGGGATGTAGTAGCCTTAGTAAAGAATGTTAGAGAAGAATGGGATGTAGTAGTCTTAGTACAGAATGTTAGAGAAGAATGGGATGTAGTAGCCTTAGTACAGAATGTTAGAGAAGAATGAGATGTAGTCGCCTTAGTACAGAATTTAAGATAAGAATGGAATGTAGTAGCCTTAGTACGGAATGTTAGATAAGAATGGAATGTAGTAGCCTTAGTACAGAATGTTAGAGACGATTGGGATGTAGTAGCCTTAGTACAGAATGTTAGAGAGGAATGGGATGTAGTCGCCTTAGTACAGAATGTTAGAGAAGAATGGGATGTAGTAGTCTTAGTACAGAATGTTAGCGCAAAATGTTAGTGAGGAACGGGATGTAGTAGCCTTAGTACAGAATGTTAAAGAAGAATGGGATGTAGTAGTCTTAGTACAGAATGTTGGAGAAGAATGGGATGTAGTAGCCTTAGCACAGAATGTTAGAGAAGAATGGGATGTAGTAGCCTTAGTACAGAAAGTTAGAGAAGAATGGGATGTAGTAGCCTTAATACAGAATGTTAGAAAAGAATGGGGTGTAGTAGCCTTAGTACAGAATGTTAGAGACGAATGGGATGTAGTAGCCTTAGTACAGAATGTTAGAGAAGAATGGGATGTAGTAGCCTTAGTACAGATAGAGAAGAATGGGATGTAGTAGCCTTAGTACAGAAAGTTAGAGAAGAATGGGATGTAGTCGCCTTAGTACAGAATGTTAGCTCAGAATGTTAGAGAACGGGATGTATTAGCCTTAGTATAGATTGTTAAAGAAGAATGGGATGTTTTAGCCTTAGTACAGAATGTTAGAGAAGAATGTGGTATAGTAGCCTTAGTACAGAATGTTAGAGAAGAACAGGATGTAGCAGCCTTAGTACAGAATGTTAGAGAAGAATGGGATGTAGTGGCCTTAGTACAGAATGTTACAGAAGAATGGGATGTAGTAGCCTTAGTACCGAATGTTAGAGAAGAAATGGATTTAGTAGCCTCAGTACAGAATGTTAGAGAAGAATGCGATGTAGTCACCTTTGTACAGAATATTAGATAAGAATGGAATGTAGTAGCCTTAGTACAGAATGTTAGAGGAGAATGGGATGTAGTTGCCTTAGTACAGAATGTTAGAGAAGAATGGGATGTAGTAGCCTTAGTACAGAATGTTAGAGAAGAATGGGATGTAGTAGCCTTAGTACAGAATGTTAGAGAAGTATGGGATGTAGTAGCCTTAGTACAGAATGTTAGATAAGAATGGAATGTAGTAGCCTTAGTACAGAATGTTAGATAAGAATGGAATGTAGTAGCCTTGGTACAGAATGTTAGAGACGATTGGGATATAGTAGCCTTAGTACAGAATGTTAGTGCAGAATGTTAGAGAAGAACCCAATGTGGCAGCCTTAGTACAGAATGTTCAAGAAGAATGGGATGTAGTAGCCTTAGTGCAGAATGTGAGAGAGGAATGGGATGTAGTAGCTTTAGTAAAGAATGTTAGTGCAGAATATTAGAGAGGAACGGGATGTAGTAGCCTTAGTAAAGAATGTTAGAGAAGAATGGGATGTAGTAGCCTTAGTACAGAATGTTAGAGAAGAATGGGATGTAGTCGCCTTAGTACAGAATGTTAGAGAAGAATGGGATGTAGTAGCCTTAGTACAGAATGTTAGAGAGGAATGGGATGTAGTCGCCTTAGTACAGAATGTTAGAGAAGAATGGGATGTAGTAGTCTTAGTACAGAATGTTAGCGCAAAATGTTAGTGAGGAACGGGATGTAGTAGCCTTAGTACAGAATGTTAAAGAAGAATGGGATGTAGTAGTCTTAGTACAGAATGTTGGAGAAGAATGGGATGTAGTAACCTTGGGACAGAATCTTAGCACAGAATGTTAGAGAAGAATGGGATGTAGTAGCCTTAGCACAGAATGTTAGAGAAGAATGGGATGTAGTAGCCTTAGTACAGAAAGTTAGAGAAGAATGGGATGTAGTAGCCTTAATACAGAATGTTAGAAAAGAATGGGGTGTAGTAGCCTTAGTACAGAATGTTAGAGACGAATGGGATGTAGTAGCCTTAGTACAGAATGTTAGAGAAGAATGGGATGTAGTAGCCTTAGTACAGATAGAGAAGAATGGGAT
Organism: Ambystoma mexicanum; assembly: GCF_040938575.1. NCBI lineage: Eukaryota > Metazoa > Chordata > Amphibia > Caudata > Ambystomatidae > Ambystoma > Ambystoma mexicanum. The sequence continues at coordinate 869,382,440 of NC_090926.1, forward strand.
GTAGTAGCCTTAGTACAGAAAGTTAGAGAAGAATGGGATGTAGTCGCCTTAGTACAGAATGTTAGCTCAGAATGTTAGAGAACGGGATGTATTAGCCTTAGTATAGATTGTTAAAGAAGAATGGGATGTTTTAGCCTTAGTACAGAATGTTAGAGAAGAATGTGGTATAGTAGCCTTAGTACAGAATGTTAGAGAAGAACAGGATGTAGCAGCCTTAGTACAGAATGTTAGAGAAGAATGGGATGTAGTGGCCTTAGTACAGAATGTTACAGAAGAATGGGATGTAGTAGCCTTAGTACCGAATGTTAGAGAAGAAATGGATTTAGTAGCCTCAGTACAGAATGTTAGAGAAGAATGCGATGTAGTCACCTTTGTACAGAATATTAGATAAGAATGGAATGTAGTAGCCTTAGTACAGAATGTTAGAGGAGAATGGGATGTAGTTGCCTTAGTACAGAATGTTAGAGAAGAACGGGATGTAGTAGCCTTAGTACAGAATGTTAGAGAAGAATGGGATGTAGTAGCCTTAGTACAGAATGTTAGAGAAGTATGGGATGTAGTAGCCTTAGTACAGAATGTTAGATAAGAATGGAATGTAGTAGCCTTAGTACAGAATGTTAGATAAGAATGGAATGTAGTAGCCTTAGTACAGAATGTTAGAGACGATTGGGATATAGTAGCCTTAGTACAGAATGTTAGTGCAGAATGTTAGAGAAGAACCCAATGTGGCAGCCTTAGTACAGAATGTTCAAGAAGAATGGGATGTAGTAGCCTTAGTGCAGAATGTGAGAGAGGAATGGGATGTAGTAGCTTTAGTAAAGAATGTTAGTGCAGAATATTAGAGAGGAACGGGATGTAGTAGCCTTAGTGAAGAATGTTAGAGAAGAATGGGATGTAGTAGTCTTAGTACAGAATGTTAGAGAAGAATGGGATGTAGTAGCCTTAGTACAGAATGTTAGAGAAGAATGAGATGTAGTCGCCTTAGTACAGAATTTAAGATAAGAATGGAATGTAGTAGCCTTAGTACGGAATGTTAGATAAGAATGGAATGTAGTAGCCTTAGTACAGAATGTTAGAGACGATTGGGATGTAGTAGCCTTAGTACAGAATGTTAGAGAGGAATGGGGTGTAGTAGCCTTAGTACAGAATGTTAGAGAAGAATGGGATGTAGTCGCCTTAGTACAGAATGTTAGAGAAGAATGGGATGTAGTAGTCTTAGTACAGAATGTTAGCGCAAAATGTTAGTGAGGAACGGGATGTAGTAGCCTTAGTACAGAATGTTAAAGAAGAATGGGATGTAGTAGTCTTAGTACAGAATGTTGGAGAAGAATGGGATGTAGTAACCTTGGGACAGAATCTTAGCACAGAATGTTAGAGAAGAATGGGATGTAGTAGCCTTAGCACAGAATGTTAGAGAAGAATGGGATGTAGTAGCCTTAGTACAGAAAGTTAGAGAAGAATGGGATGTAGTAGCCTTAGTACAGAATGTTAGAAAAGAATGGGGTGTAGTAGCCTTGGTACAGAATGTTAGAGACGAATGGGATGTAGTAGCCTTAGTACAGATAGAGAAGAATGGGATGTAGTAGCCTTAGTACAGATAGAGAAGAATGGGATGTAGTAGCCTTAGTACAGAAGGTTAGAGAAGAATGGGATGTAGTCGCCTTAATACAGAATGTTAGCTCAGAATGTTAGAGAACGGGATGTAGTATCCTCAGTACAGAATGTTAAAGAAGAATGGGATGTAGTAGTCTTAGTACAGAATGTTAGAGAAGAATGGGATCTAGTAACCTTGGGACAGAATGTTAGCACAGAATGTTAGGGAAGAATGGGATGTAGTAGCCTTAGTACAGAAAGTTAGAGAAGAATGGGATGTAGTAGCCTTATTACAGAATGTTAGAGAAGAATGGGGTGTAGAAGCCTTAGTAAAGAATGTTATAGAAGAATGGGATGTAGTAGCCTTAGTATAGAATGTTAAAGAAGAATGGGATGTTTTAGCCTTAGTACAGAATGTTAGAGAAGAATGGGGTGTAGTAGCCTTAGTACAGAATGTTAGAGAAGAATGGGATGTAGTAGCCTTAGTACAGAATGTTAGAGAAGAATGGGATGTAGTAGCCTTAGTACAGATAGAGAAGAATGGGATGTAGTAGCCTTAGTACAGCATGTTAGAGAAGAATGGGATGTATTAGCCTTAGTACAGAATGTTAGCGCAGAATGTTAGAGAAGAACGGGATGTAGTAGCATTAGTACAGAATGTTAGTGCAGAATGTTAGAGAAGAACAGGATGTAGCAGCCTTAGTACAGAGTGTTAGAGAAGAATGGGATGTAGTAGCCTTAGTCCAGAATGTTAGAGAAGAATGGGATGTGGTAGCCTTAGTACAGAAAGTTAGAGAAGAATGTGATGTAGTAGCCTTAGTGCAGAATGTTAGCGAAGAATGTTAGAGAGGAACGGGACGTAGTAGCCTTAGTACAGAATGTTAAAGAAGAATGGGATGTAGTAGTCTTAGTACAGAATGTTAGAGAAGAATGGGATGTAGTATCCTTGGAATAGAATGTTAGCACAGAATGTTAGAGAAGAATGGGATGTAGTAGCTTTAGCACAGAATGTTAGAGAAGAATGGGATGTAGTAGCCTTAGTACAGAATGTTTGAAAAGAATGGGGTGTAGTAGCCTTCGTACAGAATGTTAGAGACGAATGGGATCTAGTAGCCTTAGTACAGAAAGTTAGAGAAGAATGGGATGTAGTAACCTTAGTACAGATAGAGAAGAATGGGATGTAGTAGCCTTAGTACAGAAAGTTAGAGAAGAATGGGATGTAGTCGCCTTAGTACAGAATGTTAGAGAATAATGGGATGTAGTAGCCTTAGCTCAGAATGTTAGAGAAGAACGGGATGTAGTAGCCTTAGTACAGAATGTTAAAGAAGAATGGGATGTACTAGCCTTAGTATAGAATGCTAAAGAAGAATGGAATGTTTTAGCCTTAGTACAGAATGTTAGAGAAGAATGGGGTGTAGTAGCCTTAGTACAGAATGTTAGAGAAGAATGGGATGTAGTAGCCTTAGTACAGAATGTTAGAGAAGAATGGGATTTAGTAGCCTTAGTACAGATAGAGAAGAATGGGATGTAGTCGCCTGTCATGATGCCTACCCCCGGAGCATCAGGCCAGGCCCAGCACCCCCGGAAGCAGGCATCATGCCCTCGGGTAAAAGCCCAGCAGCCCCTTATAGGGACTCTTTGGACTCAGTCCTGGCGCCTTTGGCGCCAGGCTCATAAAGGGAGGTGTTTTGTGCACTTACCTGATGCAGACCATGCTGCACGCTTCAGGCCTCCCTGAGACCTGAAAGGGACTAATTTTTCATAGGGACTATTTTTTCACTCGGGCGTGGCCAGGGAAGGATACATACCTAGTTGGGGAAGGATACATACCTGGGACTTCTTTGGAGGCTATTTAAGCCACGCCCAGACAGCAGTTCATGCTTCGCGTTGTTCTGCTTCCTGCAGCTTAACGCTCACCGTGTCTGCTCCTGCTCCTGGACTACAGCCACGCCTGTCTTGAACCTGGAAGACCTGCAAGGAAGGAAGAGAAGAGAAAGGTGAAAACCAAGGATTATTTCAAGCTTCTTACCTGCATCCGGAATCTTCTCGCCAGCATCCCTGAAGGAAAACTTCAATTTAAAAGCATCGTGTTGCTCGCTGCAGCGCCACGCTTCACTCACCTGTCCTGTCCTCGAGACATCTCCCGGCTCCATCGCGGCTGTCAGCATCGGACGCCACATCTCTGCACCTAGGGGAGAGAGGAAGAAACAAAAGGTGAGCAGAAGGACACACAGAAGAAAAGCCTGATTAACAGCCATAATACTTACCGGCTTTTCTTCCACATTTCGGGTCGGCGCCGCCCCGTTAGCAGGTACCGTACCCCGGCCCCTATGGGGAAAGGACTAGAGACATTTCAGAGGAATGATAAGGACATCTAGAGGGATCGCCCTCATTACTACTCACCTCGGCAGGTTAACCCCTCGACGCATCGCCTTCATTCTGCACCTGAAATAAATGACAGATCACAGGTGAGAAAGACAGCATAAAGGGGGCCTCACTTGAACTTTGAACTTTCATACTTACGGCGCATCGCTCAGGAAAGTCAAGTGGATTTTGCCAGCGCCATTCTGAAAACCAGTGATGTAACTGGACGAACGCGCGCCCCTGCACCAGAAGCAGGATGGAGAGTTCAACCTTCCAAACCATAAGGTGAGCTTAAACCGGGTTTGGAGTAATAGAGAGGGACGGAGGGGTGTAGGGGGGATCTAGCACACCATTCTGCAGACTGTTAATCCCCTTTCTCATCTGCAGAAGGATATTCCTACGGGCCAAGGAAGCACGATTTGGAGGTCCTGTCCAATCGGTGTTCCGGGTCCTGCGCATCACGCTAGAAGAGGCCGCAGTAATCCAGACTAGATCAGCGCCCCCGTGGGAACCAGATGAGCGTTACAGAACGCGAAGCCTCCCTACAAATTCCCACCCAGGCGCTATGGAAACTTCTGAGACTGACCAACTGGCCCAACTACTGGGGGAATTACGGGCCGAGGTACACGCTGCTCGTCAAGAGACTAATGCCCTCAGAAGAGAAGTGATTGTAACAAGGGAAAGGACTGATGACCTGGCTAGACAGCTTTTGCAAGGTCAAGCTGGACAAACTCCTTTACCCGGTTCCGGGGGGAACCCCACTCCTGTGGTTTCCAGTAACCCTGTGCTGATTAATCTACCTGCAAACATGCCGCTGGCCCCACCCGAACGCTTTGCTGGGGACCCCAAACGATTCGCCGTATTCATGAATCAGTGTCGTTTGCACTTCCTATGCAGACCCGGGGCCTTCCCTAATGATCAGACCAAGGTAGCCTTTGTGTTGTCATATCTCAGCGGCTGTGCTGCCGATTGGTCAGTCCCACTGGTAACTCAAGATGACCCGATTCGTCGTGATTTTCAAGGATTTCAAAAAAGCATGGAAAGGTTATTTGCTCGACATTCCCAGGGACAGGCTCTGGATGACGAACTTCTATCTCTGCGACAGGGCAATCAAGACCTTCTATCCTACATTGCAACCTTCAATAGACTAATTGTGGAAACTGGTTGGCCAGAGGATAAAAGAATCACGTTATTCTATCGAGGTCTACGCGGAGAACTTAAAGATGTCCTGGCACAAGTTGTAAATCCGCCCCAAGAATGCACTGAATATATAGACTTAGTGGTCCAGTTGGATCACAGGCTGCCAAACAGAAAAGCAGATCGGTCCAAGTTTGAAACCCGGGTGTGGGCCAAAACCCACGCTAACCCCAATGTGGCTGATGCCTCGGAGCCTATGCAAATCGGAGGAGTTAAAGGACCCCTAACTCAAAAAGAACGGGAAAGAAGACGACAGATGCAATTATGCCTTTATTGTGGGTCCTCAGGACACTTTCTTCGAGATTGCCCGGTTAAGCCGCCCAAGAAGGTGGTAGGAGCCGCTGATAAAATCCATGGAAACTCTCTATCGGGAAACGACCACGGCCGGCAAGCGTAGGGGTCCGCTTGCCGAGCTTGAAAACTAACTCTCAGACCTCGCATTTCATTGTGCCAATGGTCCTCATAGATCCGGAACAGCCAAAACGGTTGCATGCTATAAAGGCATACATCGATAGCGGGGCTATAGGAAACTATGTGGATCGAGAATTGGTCTCTAGGATAAACCTCCCTCTGCGTCCTAAAACCAGCAAAGATGTCATCACCACTGTAGATGGAACCGAAATTGCCTCTGGACCGGTAACACATTCCACAGCTGAGGTGACACTTGTAGGTCCGGATGGCCATCGGGAGGCAGTTGTGTTTGATGTGATCAAGGCTCCACAGTTTCAGCTTATTCTCGGAGTCCCTTGGTTAGAGACACATAATCCTCGAATTGATTGGCGAGCGAAGAGAATAACCTTCCCGGATTGTGCACAAACCTGCTACCCAGAAAATCCAATGATTAATCTAGCATCAGTAACCTCTGTCCCCGTGCAACTACCTCCAGAGTACCAAGACTTTCAGGACGTCTTCCAAAAAGAACAGGCCAACACGTTACCTCCCCACAGATCGTACGATTGCCAAATCGATCTGGTGCCCGGTGCACAACCCCCTTGTAGCAGGATTTATGCCCTTACTAAACCTGAGAATCTGCATTTGAGACAATATTTAGATCAATACCTCGCCAATGGTTTCATTCGCCCGTCAAAGTCCCCGGCATCTTCAGCTTTGTTCTTCGTGCCTAAAAAAGAGGGCGACCTTACGACTTGTATCGATTACCGCGCATTGAACCAGATAACTGTTAAAAATCGTTACCCTCTGCCTCTGATCCCTGAACTCCTTGACCAGGTGAAGGATGCTTGCGTATACACCAAGTTAGATCTCCGGGGGGCTTATCATCTGGTACGAGTAAAAGAAGGCGACGAATGGAAAACGGCCTTCCGTACAAAATATGGACTATTCGAATACCAGGTGATGCCTTTCGGGTTGTGCAACGCGCCTGCTGCCTTCCAATTCTTCATGAATGATGTCCTTCGGGAACTCATCGATGTCTGTGTTATCGTGTATATCGATGACATTCTTGTGTACTCCTCTTCGGAATCTGATCACAGAAAACATGTCAGGGCCGTCCTAGAGAAACTGCGCCAGCACAAACTGTTTGCCAAGCTGGAAAAATGTGTTTTCCATACCACCGAGGTTGAGTTTCTCGGATTCATCCTGACACCTAAAGGGGTCCGAATGGATTCACGGAAAGTGGATGCCATCCTCAAATGGCCATCACCTAGTTCAGTGAAAGGTGTCCAAAGCATGCTTGGTTTTGCCAACTTTTATCGCAGGTTTATCCCGGAGTTTTCACGTGTGGTGCAACCCATCACTGCACTCTTGCGAAAAAATAAACGTTTTGAATGGACCGAGGAAGCCGAACAGGCCTTTCAGGAGTTGAAAGCTAAGTTCACGTCTGCACCTATTTTGAAGCACCCGCGTCCTGTTCTCCCATATATAGTCGAAACCGACGCGTCCAGCTTAGCCATGGGAGCTGTCCTGTCTCAGAGAGACCCTGAAACCAACCAACTGCACCCCGTAGCATTTTGGTCCAGAAAGTTCTCACCGCCGGAGATAAATTATGCGATTACCGATAAGGAACTATTAGCCATTAAGTCCGCCTTTAAGGCTTGGCGGCATTATCTCCTCGGCGCCCGGCATACCATCACCGTGATCACTGATCACCGAAATTTACAATATTTAAAAACTGCCAAGGCCCAATCGTCTCGACAGCTCCGATGGGCTTTGTTCTTTGCTGAGTTCGATTTTGTAATCACCTACCGCCCCGGTTCTAAGAATGGTAAGGCGGACGCTCTATCCCGAATTGGAATGGAAGAAATAGACACAAACTCAGAACCTGTGCCGATAATTCCTGAACAAAGAATTTTGGGAATAACCACTTTACAAACCCTTGAAGACATTCAAGCACGAGTAAAACAAGTCCTGGACTCTTCAGCCTTGGAGGATTGGATCAAAAATGGGTCTAACTTTTCAGTCAAGGATGGCTTACCTTACTTCCAAGGACGCTTATTTTTGCCAGAAAAGGAATTGCAAGAACTGTTTATTTCCCGTCATCATGACACCCTGATGGAAGGACATCCTGGCATTGCCAAAACTGAGGAAAAGGTTAGACGACAATTCTGGTGGCCTTCCTGGCGAAAGGATATTAAATCTTTCGTGATGTCCTGTGGAGTTTGTGCCCAAAACAAAGGTCAAAAGACAAGACCCGCCGGTCTTCTTCAGCCCATAGACATTCCACCAGCACCTTGGCACACCCTGTCACTAGATTTTATCACGGACCTGCCCTCTTGTAATGGTTACAATACTATTCTGGTCGTGGTGGATTTATTTTCCAAAATAGCCCACTTTATTCCGTTGAAAGGATTACCTTCAGCCTTTGTTATTGCCAAGGAATTCCTCAAGAATATCATCCGTTTGCATGGATTCCCGTCCATACTAGTCTCCGACCGGGGAAGCCAGTTTATTTCTCATTTTTGGAAAAAGTGTTGTCAGCTGGCACAAATCGACGTAAGACTCTCGGCCAGCCACCACCCACAGACCGATGGTCAGACGGAGAGAACGAACCAGACCCTTGAACAATTTCTACGATGTATGTTGCACCAATCGGAGGGTAATTGGAAGGATATTCTGTGGGTGGCTGAATATGCTTATAATAACTCGATACACTCTGGAACGGGTCAAAGCCCCTTTTTTACCCTATATGGACATCACCCTCGTACTTCAGACTTGGACTCACCTTCGAGCCTTGAAATGCCCGCAGTGGATCATTTGCATTCTACGATAACTCAAGCCTTCAAGGATGCAACTGCACATTTGCAACATGCGAAAGAGAAATACAAAAAGAATGCGGATCTACATCGAAAGGAGGCGCCTCCGTACCAAATCGGGGATCAAGTATGGTTGGCTACCAAACACTTATCGCTCAAGGGACCTCGAACTTTTAATCCAAGGTATTTAGGCCCTTACTCAATCAAAGCTATAATTAACCCAGTAGCAGTCAAGCTCGATCTACCAGCCAACATGCGGATTCACCCCGTTTTTCATGTGTCACTTTTGAAACCAGTACAACCAGGAACCAGATTAATAAAGCCACCAGACCCAATCCTGATAGATGGAGAGCCAGAATTCGAAGTAAAGAACATTTTGGATTCCAAAATCTTAAAATCAAAGCTTTTCTATCTAATTGATTGGAAAGGTTACGGGCCTCAGGAAAGGTCTTGGGAACCCAGTGATCACGTACATGCACCTCGGCTGGTAAAAAGGTTCCATCGTAATTTCCCAAACAAACCGAAACCTCCAGAAGGAACGACCTTGGGGGGGAGTGCTGTCATGATGCCTACCCCCAGAGCATCAGGCCAAGCCCAGCACCCCCGGAAGCAGGCATCATGCCCTCGGGTAAAAGCCCAGCGGCCCCTTATAGGGGCTCTTTGGACTCAGTCCTGGCGCCTTTGGCACCAGGCTCATGTTGGACATCAGTCCTGGCGCCATAGGCGCCAGGCTCATAAAGGGAGGTGTTTTGTGCACTTACCTGATGCAGACCATGCTGCACGCTTCAGGCCTCCCTGGGGCCTGAAAGGGACTATTTTTTCATAGGGACTATTTTTTCACTCGGGCATGGCCAGGGAAGGATACATACCTAGTTGGGGAAGGATACATACCTGGGACTTCTTTGGAGGCTATTTAAGCCACGCCCAGACAGCAGCTCATCCTTCGCGTTGTTCTGCTTCCTGCAGCTTAACGCTCACCGTGTCTGCTCCTGCTCCTGGACTACAGCCACGCCTGTCTTGAACCTGGAAGACCTGCAAGGAAGGAAGAGAAGAGAAAGGTGAAAACCAAGGATTATTTCAAGCTTCTTACCTGCATCCGGAATCTTCTCGCCAGCATCCCTGAAGGAAGACTTCAATTTAAAAGCATCGTGTTGCTCGCTGCAGCGCCACGCTTCACTCACCTGTCCTGTCCTCGAGACATCTCCCGGCTCCATCGCGGCTGTCAGCATCGGACGCCACATCTCTGCACCTAGAGGAGAGAGGAAGAAACAAAAGGTGAGCAGAAGGACACACAGAAGAAAAGCCTGATTAACAGCCATAATACTTACCGGCTTTTCTTCCACATTTCGGGTCGGCGCCGCCCCGTTGGCAGGTACCGTACCCCGGCCCCTATGGGGAAAGGACTAGAGACATTTCAGAGGAATGATAAGGACATCTAGAGGGATCGCCCTCATTACTACTCACCTCGGCAGGTTAACCCCTCGACGCATCGCCTTCATTCTGCACCTGAAATATGATCACAGGTGAGAAAGACAGCATAAAGGGGGCCTCACTTGAACTTTGAACTTTCATACTTACGGCGCATCGCTCAGGAAAGTCAAGTGGATTTTGCCAGCGCCATTCTGAAAACCAGTGAAATAACTGGACGAACGCGCGCCCCTGCACCAGAAGCAGGATGGAGAGTTCAACCTTCCAAACCATAAGGTGAGCTTAAACCGGGTTTGGAGTAATAGAGAGGAACGGAGGGGTGTAGGGGGGAGCTAGCACACCATTCTGCAGACTGTTAATCCCCTTTCTCATCTGCAGAAGGATATTCCTACGGGCCAAGGAAGCACGATTTGGAGGTCCTGTCCAATCGGTGTTCCGGGTCCTGCGCATCATGCTAGAAGAGGCCGCAGTAATCCAGACTAGATCAGCGCCCCCGTGGGAACCAGGTGAGCGTTACATCGCCTTAGTACAGAATGTTACATAAGAATGGAATGTAATAGCCTTAGTACAGAATGTTAGTGCAGAATGTTAGAGAAGAACAGGATGTAGCAGCCTTAGTACAGAATGTTAGAGGAGAATGGGATGTAGTGGCCTTAGTACAGTATGTTACAGAAGAATGGGATGTAGTAGCCTTAGTACCGAATGTTAGAGAAGAAATGGATTTAGTAGCCTCAGTACAGAATGTTAGAGAAGAATGCGATGTAGTCACCTTTGTACAGAATATGAGATAAGAATGGAATGTAGTAGCCTTAGTACAGAATGTGAGAGAAGAATGGGATGTAGTTGCCTTAGTACAGAATGTTAGAGAAGAATGGGATGTAGTAGCCTTAGTACAGAATGTTAGAGAAGAATGGGATGTAGTAGCCTTAGAACAGAATGTTAGAGAAGTATGGTATGTAGTAGCCTTAGTACAGAATGTTAGATAAGAATGGAATGTAGTAGCCTTAATACAGAATGTTAGATAAGAATGGAATGTAGTAGCCTTAGTACAGAATGTTAGAGACGATTGGGATATAGTATCCTTAGTACAGAATGTTAGTGCAGAATGTTAGAGAAGAACCCAATGTAGCAGCCTTAGTACAGAATGTTAGAGAAGAATGGGATGTAGTAGCCTTAGTACAGAATGTGAGAGAAGAATGGGATGTAGTAGCCTTAGTACAGAATGTTAGTGCAGAATATTAGAGAGGAACGGGATGTAGTAGCCTTAGTAAAGAATGTTAGAGAAGAATGGGATGTAGTAGTCTTAGTACAGAATGTTAGAGAAGAATGGGATGTAGTAGCCTTAGTACAGAATGTTAGAGAAGAATGAGATGTAGTCGCCTTAGTACAGAATTTAAGATAAGAATGGAATGTAGTAGCCTTAGTACGGAATGTTAGATAAGAATGGAATGTAGTAGCCTTAGTACAGAATGTTAGAGATGATTGGGATGCAGTAGCCTTAGTACAGAATGTTAGAGAAGAATGGGATGTAGTAGCCTTAGTACAGAATGTTAGCGCAAAATGTTAGTGAGGAACGGGATGTAGTAGCCTTAGTACAGAATGTTAAAGAAGAATGGGATGTAGTAGTCTTAGTACAGAATGTTAGAGAAGAATGGGATGTAGTAACCTTGGGACAGAATGTTAGCACAGAATGTTAGAGAAGAATGGGATGTAGTAGCCTTAGCACAGAATGTTAGAGAAGAATGGGATGTAGTAGCCTTCGTACAGAAAGTTAGAGAAGAATGGGATGTAGTAGCCTTAGTACAGAATGTTAGAAAAGAATGGGGTGTAGTAGCCTTAGTACAGAATGTTAGAGACGAATGGGATGTAGTAGCCTTAGTACAGAATGTTAGAGAAGAATGGGATGTAGTAGCCTTAGTACACAGAAAGTTAGAGAAGAATGGGATGTAGTCGCCTTAGTACAGAATGTTAGCTCAGAATGTTAGAGAACGGGATGTAGTATCCTTAGTACAGAGTGTTAAAGAAGAATGGGATGTAGTAGTCTCAGTACAGAATGTTAGAGAAGAATGGGATCTAGTAACCTTGGGACAGAATGTTAGCACAGAATGTTAGGGAAGAATGGGATGTAGTAGCCTTAGTACAGAAAGTTAGAGAAGAATGGGATATAGTAGCCTTAGTACAGAATGTTAGAGAAGAATGGGGTGTAGTAGCCTTAGTACAGAATGTTATAGAAGAATGGGATTTAGTAGCCTTAGTATAGAATGTTAAAGAAGAATGGGATGTATTAGCCTTAGTACAGAATGTTAGAGAAGAATGTGGTGTAGTTGCCTTAGTACAGAATGTTAGAGAAGAATGGGATGTGGTAGCCTTAGTACAGAATGTTAGAGAAGAATGGGATGTAGTAGCCTTAGTGCAGCATGTTAGAGAAGAATGGGATGTATTAGCCTTAGTACAGAATGTTAGAGAAGAATGGGGTGTAGTAACCTTAGTACAGAATATTAGAGAAGAATGGGATGTAGTAGCCTTAGTACAGAATGTTAGAGAAGAATGGGATGTAGTAGCCTTAGTACAGATAGAGAAGAATGGGATGTAGTCGCCTTAGTACAGAATGTTACATAAGAATGGAATGTAATAGCCTTAGTACATAATGTTAGTACAGAATGTTAGAGAAGAATGGGATGTAGTGGCCTTAGTACAGAATGTTACAGAAGAATGGGATGTAGTAGCCTTAGTACCGAATGTTAGAGAAGAAATGGATTTAGTAGCCTCAGTACAGAATGTTAAAGAAGAATGCGATGTAGTCACCTTTGTACAGAATATTAGATAAGAATGGAATGTAGTAGCCTTAGTACAGAATGTTAGAGAAGAATGGGATGTAGTTGCCTTAGTACAGAATGTTAGAGAAGAAAGGGATGTAGTAGCCTTAGTACAGAATGTTAGAGAAGAATGGGATGTAGTAGCCTTAGTACAGAATGTTAGAGAAGTATGGGATGTAGTAGCCTTAGTACAGAATGTTAGATAAGAATGGAATGTAGTAGCCTTAGTACAGAATGTTAGATAAGAATGGAATGTAGTAGCCTTAGTACAGAATGTTAGAGACGATTGGGATATAGTAGCCTTAGTACAGAATGTTAGTGCAGAATCTTAGAGAAGAACCCAATGTAGCAGCCTTACTACAGAATGTTAGAGAAGAATGGGATGTAGTAGCCTTAGTGCCGAATGTGAGAGATAAATGGGATGTAGTAGCTTTAGTAAAGAATGTTAGTGCAGAATATTAGAGAGGAACGGGATGTAGTAGCCTTAGTAAAGAATGTTAGAGAAGAATGGGATGTAGTAGTCTTAGTACAGAATGTTAGAGAAGAATGGGATGTAGTAGCCTTAGTACAGAATGTTAGAGAAGAAAGAGATGTAGTCGCCTTAGTACAGAATTTAAGATAAGAATGGAATGTAGTAGCCTTAGTACGGAATGTTAGATAAGAATGGAATGTAGTAGCCTTAGTACAGAATGTCAGAGACGATTGGGATGTAGTAGCCTTAGTACAGAATGTTAGAGAAGAATGGGATGTAGTCGCCTTAGTACAGAATGTTAGAGAAGAATGGGATGTAGTAGCCTTAGTACAGAATGTTAGCGCAAAATGTTAGTGAGGAACGGGATGTAGTAGCCTTAGTAGAGAATGTTAAAGAAGAATGGGATGTAGTAGTCTTAGTACAGAATGTTAGAGAAGAATGGGATGTAGTAACCTTGGGACAGAATGTTAGCACAGAATGTTAGAGAAGAATGGGATGTAGTAGTCTTAGCACAGAATGTTAGAGAAGAATGGGATGTAGTAGCCTTAGTACAGAAAGTTAGAGAAGAATGGGATGTAGTAGCCTTAGTACAGAATGTTAGAAAAGAATGGGGTGTAGTAGCCTTAGTACAGAATGTTAGAGACGAATGGGATGTAGTAGCCTTAGTACAGAATGTTAGAGAAGAATGGGATGTAGTAGCCTTAGTACAGATAGAGAAGAATGGGATGTAGTAGCCTTAGTACAGAAAGTTAGAGAAGAATGGGACGTAGTCGCCTTAGTACAGAATGTTAGCTCAGAATGTTAGAGAACGGGATGTAGTATCCTCAGTACAGAATGTTAAAGAAGAATGGGATGTAGTAGTCTTAGTGCAGAATGTTAGAGAAGAATGGGATCTAGTAACCTTGGGACAGAATGTTAGCACAGAATGTTAGGGAAGAATGGGATGTAGTAGCCTTAGTACAGAAAGTTAGAGAAGAATGGGATGTAGTAGCCTTAGTACAGAATGTTACAGAAGAATGGGGTGTTGTAGCCTTAGTACAGAATGTTATAGAAGAATGGGATGTAGTAGCCTTAGTATAGAATGTTAAAGAAGAATGGAATGTTTTAGCCTTAGTACAGAATGTTAGAGAAGAATGGGATGTAGTAGCCTTAGTACAGATAGAGAAGAATGGGATGTAGTAGCCTTAGTACAGCATGTTAGAGAAGAATGGGATGTATTAGCCTTAGTACAGAATGTTAGCGCAGAATGTTAGAGAAGAACGGGATGTAGTAGCATTAGTACAGAATGTTAGTGCAGAATGTTAGAGAAGAACAGGATGTAGCAGCCTTAGTACAGAGTGTTAGAGAAGAATGGGATGTAGTAGCCTTAGTCCAGAATGTTAGAGAAGAATGGGATGTAGTAGCCTTAGTACAGAAAGTTAGAGAAGAATGGGATGTAGTAGCCTTAGTACAGAATGTTAGCGAAGAATGTTAGAGAGGAACGGGATGTAGTAGCCTTAGTACAGAATGTTAAAGAAGAATGGGATGTAGTAGTCTTAGTACAGAATGTTAGAGAAGAATGGGATGTAGTATCCTTGGGATAGAATGTTAGCACAGAATGTTAGAGAAGAATGGGATGTAGTAGCTTTAGCACAGAATGTTAGAGAAGAATGGGATGTAGTAGCCTTAGTACAGAAAGTGAGAGAAGAATGGGATGCAGTAGCCTTAGTACAGAATGTTTGAAAAGAATGGGGTGTAGTAGCCTTCGTACAGAATGTTAGAGACGAATGGGATCTAGTAGCCTTAGTACAGAAAGTTAGAGAAGAATGGGATGTAGTAGCCTTAGTACAGATAGAGAAGAATGGGATGTAGTAGCCTTAGTACAGAAAGTTAGAGAAGAATGGGATGTAGTCGCCTTAGTACAGAATGTTAGAGAAGAATGGGATATAGTAGCCTTAGTACAGAATGTTAGCTCAGAATGTTAGAGAAGAACGGGATATAGTAGCCTTAGTACAGAATGTTAAAGAAGAATGGGATGTATTAGCCTTAGTATAGAATACTAAAGAAGAATGGGATGTTTTAGCCTTAGTACAGAATGTTCGAGAAGAATGGGGTGTAGTAGCCTTAGTACAGAATGTTAGAGAAGAATGGGATGTAGTAGCCTTAGTACAGAATGTTAGAGACGAATGGGATGTAGTGGCCTTAGTACAGAATGTTACAGAAGAATGGGATGTAGTAGCCTTAGTACAGAATGTTAGTGCAGAATGTTAGAGAAGAACAGGATGTAGCAGCCTTAGTACAGAATGTTAGAGAAGAATGGGATGTAGTGGCCTTAGTACAGAATGTTAGCTCAGAATGTGAGAGAAGAACGGGATATAGTAGCCTTAGTACAGAATGTTAAAGAAGAATGGGATGTATTAGCCTTAGTATAGAATACTAAAGAAGAATGGGATGTTTTAGCCTTAGTACAGAATGTTAGAGAAGAATGGGGTGTAGTAGCCTTAGTACAGAATGTTAGAGAAGAATGGGATGTAGTAGCCTTAGTACAGAATGTTAGAGAAGAATGGGATGTAGTGGCCTTAGTACAGAATGTTACAGAAGAATGGGATGTAGTATCCTTGGGATAGAATGTTAGCACAGAATGTTAGAGAAGAATGGGATGTAGTAGCTTTAGCACAGAATGTTAGAGAAGAATGGGATGTAGTAGCCTTAGTACCGAAAGTGAGAGAAGAATGGGATGTAGTAGCCTTAGTACAGAATGTTTGAAAAGAATGGGGTGTAGTAGCCTTCGTACAGAATGTTAGAGACGAATGGGATCTAGTAGCCTTAGTACAGAAAGTTAGAGAAGAATCAGATGTAGTAGCCTTAGTACAGATAGAGAAGAATGGGATGTAGTAGCCTTAGTACAGAAAGTTAGAGAAGAATGGGATGTAGTCGCCTTAGTACAGAATGTTAGAGAAGAATGGGATATAGTAGCCTTAGTACAGAATGTTAGCTCAGAATGTTAGAGAAGAACGGGATATAGTAGCCTTAGTACAGAATGTTAAAGAAGAATGGGATGTATTAGCCTTAGTATAGAATACTAAAGAAGAATGGGATGTTTTAGCCTTAGTACAGAATGTTAGAGAAGAATGGGGTGTAGTAGCCTTAGTACAGAATGTTAGAGAAGAATGGGATGTAGTAGCCTTAGTACAGAATGTTAGAGAAGAATGGGATGTAGTGGCCTTAGTACAGAATGTTACAGAAGAATGGGATGTAGTAGCCTTAGTACAGAATGTTATTGCAGAATGTTAGAGAAGAACAGGATGTAGCAGCCTTAGTACAGAATGTTAGAGAAGAATGGGATGTAGTGGCCTTAGTACAGAATGTTACAGAAGAATGGGATGCAGTAGCCTTAGTACCGAATGTTAGAGAAGAAATGGATTTAGTAGCCTCAGTACAGAATGTTAGAGAAGAATGCGATGTAGTCACCTTTGTACAGAATATTAGATAAGAATGGAATGCAGTAGCCTTAGTACAGAATGTAAGAGAAGAATGGGATGTAGTTGCCTTAGTACAAAATGTTAGAGAAGAATGGGATGTAGTAGCCTTAGTACAGAATGTTAGAGAAGTATGGGATGTAGTAGCCTTAGTACAGAATGTTAGATAAGAATGGAATGTAGTAGCCTTAGTACAGAATGTTAGATAAGAATAGAATGTAGTAGCCTTAGTACAGAATGTTAGAGACGATTGGGATATAGTAGCCTTAGTACAGAATGTTATTGCAGAATGTTAGAGAAGAACCCAATGTAGCAGCCTTAGTACAGAATGTTAGAGAAGAATGGGATGTAGTAGCCTTAGTGCAGAATGTGAGAGAGGAATGGGATGTAGTAGCCTTAGTACAGAATGTTAGTGCAGAATATTAGAGAGGAACGGGATGTAGTAGCCTTAGTAAAAAATGTTAGAGAAGAATGGAATGTAGTAGCCTTAGTACAGAATGTTAGAGAAGAATGAGATGTAGTCGCCTTAGTACAGAATTTAAGATAAGAATGGAATGTAGTAGCCTTAGTACGGAATGTTAGATAAGAATGGAATGTAGTAGCCTTAGTACAGAATGTTAGAGACGATAGGGATGTAGTAGCCTTAGTACAGAATGTTAGAGAAGAATGGGATGTAGTAGCCTTAGTACAGAATGTTAGAGAAGAATGGGATGTAGTAGCCTTAGTACAGAATGTTAGCGCAAAATGTTAGCGAGGAACGGGATGTGGTAGCCTTAGTACAGAATGTTAAAGAAGAATGGGATGTAGTAGTCTTAGTACAGAATGTTAGAGAAGAATGGGATGTAGTAACCTTGGGACAGAATGTTAGCACAGAATGTTAGAGAAGAATGGGATGTAGTAGCCTTAGCACAGAATGTTAGAGAAGAATGGGATGTAGTTGCCTTAGTACAGAAAGTGAGAGAAGAATGGGATGTAGTAGCCTTAGTACAGAATGTTAGAAAAGAATGGGGTGTAGTAGCCTTAGTACAGAATGTTAGAGACAAATGGGATGTAGTAGCCTTAGTACAGAATTTTACAGTGAATGGGATGTAGTAGCCTTAGTACAGATAGAGAAGAATGGGATGTAGTAGCCTTAGTACAGAGTGTTAGAGAAGAATGGGATGTAGTAGCCTTAGTACAGAATGTTAGAGAAGAATGGGATGTTTTAGCCTTAGTACAGAATGTTATAGAAGAATGGGATGTAGTAGCCTTAGTATAGAATTTTAGAGAAGAATGGGATGTTTCAGCCTTAGTACAGAATGTTAGAGAAGAATGGGGTGTAGTGGCCTTAGTATAGAATGTTAGAGAAGAATGGGATGTAGTAGCCTTAGTACAGAATGTTAGAGAAGAATGGGATGTAGTAGCCTTAGTACAGATAGAGAAGAATGGGATGTAGTAGCCTTAGTACAGCATGTTAGAGAAGAATGGGATGTATTAGCTTTAATACAGAATGTTAGCGCAGAATGTTAGAGAAGAACGGGATGTAGTAGCATTAGTACAGAATGTTAGTGCAGAATGTTAGAGAAGAACAGGATGTAGCAGCCTTAGTACAGAGTGTTAGAGAAGAATGGGATGTAGTGGCCTTGGTACAGTATGTTACAGAAGAATGGGATGTAGTAGCCTTAGTACCGAATGTTAGAGAAGAAATGGATTTAGTAGCCTCAGTACAGAATGTTAGAGAAGAATGCGATGTAGTCACCTTTGTACAGAATATGAGATAAGAATGGAATGTAGTAGCCTTAGTACAGAATGTGAGAGAAGAATGGGATGTAGTTGCCTTAGTACAGAATGTTAGAGAAGAATGGGATGTAGTAGCCTTAGTACAGAATGTTAGAGAAGAATGGGATGTTTTAGCCTTAGTACAGAATGTTAGAGAAGTATGGGATGTAGTAGCCTTAGTACAGAATGTTAGATAAGAATGGAATGTAGTAGCCTTAATACAGAATGTTAGATAAGAATGGAATGTAGTAGCCTTGGTACAGAATGTTAGAGACGATTGGGATATAGTATCCTTAGTACAGAATGTGAGAGAAGAATGGGATGTAGTAGCCTTAGTACAGAATGTTAGTGCAGAATATTAGAGAGGAACGGGATGTAGTAGCCTTAGTAAAGAATGTTAGAGAAGAATGGGATGTAGTAGTCTTAGTACAGAATGTTAGAGAAGAATGGGATGTAGTAGCCTTAGTACAGAATGTTAGAGAAGAATGAGATGTAGTCGCCTTAGTACAGAATTTAAGATAAGAATGGAATGTAGTAGCCTTAGTACGGAATGTTAAATAAGAATGGAATGTAGTAGCCTTAGTACAGAATGTTAGAGATGATTGGGATGTAGTAGCCTTAGTACAGAATGTTAGAGAAGAATGGGATGTAGTCGCCTTAGTACAGAATGTTAGAGAAGAATGGGATGTAGTAGCCTTAGTACAGAATGTTAGCGCAAAATGTTAGTGAGGAACGGGATGTAGTAGCCTTAGTACAGAATGTTAAAGAAGAATGGGATGTAGTAGTCTTAGTACAGAATGTTAGAGAAGAATGGTATGTAGCAACCTTGGGACCGAATGTTAGCACAGAATGTTAGAGAAGAATGGGATGTAGTAGCCTTAGCACAGAATGTTAGAGAAGAATGGGATGTAGTAGCCTTCGTACAGAAAGTTAAAGAAGAATGGGATGTAGTAGCCTTAGTACAGAATGTTAGAAAAGAATGGGGTGTAGTAACCTTAGTACAGAATGTTAGAGACGAATGGGATGTAGTAGCCTTAGTACAGAATGTTAGAGAAGAATGGGATGTAGTCGCCTTAGTACAGAATGTTAGCTCAGAATGTTAGAGAACGGGATGTAGTATCCTTAGTACAGAGTGTTAAAGAAGAATGGGATGTAGTAGTCTTAGTACAGAATGTTAGAGAAGAATGGGATCTAGTAACCTTGGGACAGAATGTTAGCACAGAATGTTAGGGAAGAATGGGATGTAGTAGCCTTAGTACAGAAAGTTAGAGAAGAATGGGATATAGTAGCCTTAGTACAGAATGTTAGAGAAGAATGGGGTGTAGTAGCCTTAGTACAGAATGTTATAGAAGAATGGGATGTAGTAGCCTTAGTATAGACTGTTAAAGAAGAATGGGATGTTTTAGCCTTAGTACAGAATGTTAGAGAAGAATGGGATGTAGTAGCCTTAGTATAGACTGTTAAAGAAGAATGGGATGTTTTAGCCTTAGTACAGAATGTTAGAGAAGAATGGGATGTAGTTGCCTTAGTACAGAAAGTGAGAGAAGAATGGGATGTAGTAGCCTTAGTACAGAATGTTAGAAAAGAATGGGGTGTAGTAGCCTTAGTACAGAATGTTAGAGACAAATGGGATGTAGTAGCCTTAGTACAGAATTTTACAGTGAATGGGATGTAGTAGCCTTAGTACAGATAGAGAAGAATGGGATGTAGTAGCCTTAGTACAGAGTGTTAGAGAAGAATGGGATGTAGTAGCCTTAGTACAGAATGTTAGAGAAGAATGGGATGTAGTAGCCTTAGTACAGAATGTTATAGAAGAATGGGATGTAGTAGCCTTAGTATAGAATGTTAGAGAAGAATGGGATGTTTCAGCCTTAGTACAGAATGTTAGAGAAGAATGGGGTGTAGTGGCCTTAGTATAGAATGTTAGAGAAGAATGGGATGTAGTAGCCTTAGTACAGAATGTTAGAGAAGAATGGGATGTAGTAGCCTTAGTACAGATAGAGAAGAATGGGATGTAGTAGCCTTAGTACAGCATGTTAGAGAAGAATGGGATGTATTAGCTTTAATACAGAATGTTAGCGCAGAATGTTAGAGAAGAACGGGATGTAGTAGCATTAGTACAGAATGTTAGTGCAGAATGTTAGAGAAGAACAGGATGTAGCAGCCTTAGTACAGAGTGTTAGAGAAGAATGGGATGTAGTAGCCTTAGTACAGAATGTTAGAGGAGAATGGGATGTAGTGGCCTTGGTACAGTATGTTACAGAAGAATGGGATGTAGTAGCCTTAGTACCGAATGTTAGAGAAGAAATGGATTTAGTAGCCTCAGTACAGAATGTTAGAGAAGAATGCGATGTAGTCACCTTTGTACAGAATATGAGATAAGAATGGAATGTAGTAGCCTTAGTACAGAATGTGAGAGAAGAATGGGATGTAGTTGCCTTAGTACAGAATGTTAGAGAAGAATGGGATGTAGTAGCCTTAGTACAGAATGTTAGAGAAGAATGGGATGTTTTAGCCTTAGTACAGAATGTTAGAGAAGTATGGGATGTAGTAGCCTTAGTACAGAATGTTAGATAAGAATGGAATGTAGTAGCCTTAATACAGAATGTTAGATAAGAATGGAATGTAGTAGCCTTAGTACAGAATGTTAGAGACGATTGGGATATAGTATCCTTAGTACAGAATGTTAGTGCAGAATGTTAGAGAAGAACCCAATGTAGCAGCCTTAGTACAGAATGTTAGAGAAGAATTGGATGTAGTAGTCTTAGTACAGAATGTGAGAGAAGAATGGGATGTAGTAGCCTTAGTACAGAATGTTAGTGCAGAATATTAGAGAGGAACGGGATGTAGTAGCCTTAGTAAAGAATGTTAGAGAAGAATGGGATGTAGTAGTCTTAGTACAGAATGTTAGAGAAGAATGGGATGTAGTAGCCTTAGTACAGAATGTTAGAGAAGAATGAGATGTAGTCGCCTTAGTACAGAATTTAAGATAAGAATGGAATGTAGTAGCCTTAGTACGGAATGTTAAATAAGAATGGAATGTAGTAGCCTTAGTACAGAATGTTAGAGATGATTGGGATGTAGTAGCCTTAGTACAGAATGTTAGAGAAGAATGGGATGTAGTCGCCTTAGTACAGAATGTTAGAGAAGAATGGGATGTAGTAGCCTTAGTACAGAATGTTAGCGCAAAATGTTAGTGAGGAACGGGATGTAGTAGCCTTAGTACAGAATGTTAAAGAAGAATGGGATGTAGTAGTCTTAGTACAGAATGTTAGAGAAGAATGGTATGTAGTAACCTTGGGACCGAATGTTAGCACAGAATGTTAGAGAAGAATGGGATGTAGTAGCCTTAGCACAGAATGTTAGAGAAGAATGGGATGTAGTAGCCTTCGTACAGAAAGTTAGAGAAGAATGGGATGTAGTAGCCTTAGTACAGAATGTTAGAAAAGAATGGGGTGTAGTAACCTTAGTACAGAATGTTAGAAACGAATGGGATGTAGTAGCCTTAGTACAGAATGTTAGAGAAGAATGGGATGTAGTCGCCTTAGTACAGAATGTTAGCTCAGAATGTTAGAGAACGGGATGTAGTATCCTTAGTACAGAGTGTTAAAGAAGAATGGGATGTAGTAGTCTTAGTACAGAATGTTAGAGAAGAATGGGATCTAGTAACCTTGGGACAGAATGTTAGCACAGAATGTTAGGGAAGAATGGGATGTAGTAGCCTTAGTACAGAAAGTTAGAGAAGAATGGGATATAGTAGCCTTAGTACAGAATGTTAGAGAAGAATGGGGTGTAGTAGCCTTAGTACAGAATGTTATAGAAGAATGGGATGTAGTAGCCTTAGTATAGACTGTTAAAGAAGAATGGCATGTTTTAGCCTTAGTACAGAATGTTAGAGAAGAATGGGGTGTAGTAGCCTTAGTACAGAATGTTAGAGAAGAATGGGATGTAGTAGCCTTAGTACAGAATGTTAGAGAAGAATGGGATGTAGTAGCCTTAGTGCAGCATGTTAGAGAAGAATGGGATGTATTAGCCTTAGTATAGAATGTTAAAGAAGAATGGGATGTTTTAGCCTTAGTACAGAATGTTAGAGAAGAATGTTAGTGAGGAACGGGATGTGGTAGCCTTTGTACAGAATGTTAAAGAAGAATGGGATGTAGTAGTCTTAGTACAGAATGTTAGAGAAGAATGGGATGTAGTAACCTTGGGACAGAATGTTAGCACAGAATGTTAGAGAAGAATGGGATGTAGTAGCCTTAGTACAGAATGTTAGAGAAGAATGGGATGTAGTAGCCTTAGCACAGAATGTTAGAGAAGAATGGGATGTAGTAGCCTTTGTACAGAAAGTGAGAGAAGAATGCGATGTAGTAGCCTTAGTACAGAATGTTAGAAAAGAATGGGGTGTAGTTGCCTTAGTACAGAATGTTAGAGACAAATGGGATGTAATAGCCTTAGTACAGAATGGCCCTCATTACGACCCTGGCGCAAAGCGAAAAACGATGGCGGTAAACGATTACCGCCATCGTCTTCCGCTCGGGCCGATTACGACCCGTGACCGTAAACTACGATGTCACTAGCGGCATCGTAGCTAACGCTGCCGCTGACTGCGCCAAGGGCGCGCGCACGCGAACATCCACACCGTACTTAGCGCCATGGCGGAAAGGTGCGGGAATGCCGACCCAAGCGGACATGCCCCTAACGCCATCACCCAGGCCGTTAAGTACCTTACCGCCATGGTGCAAATTACGCCATCGCGAACCAACCGTAAAGGGCCATATAAAGTGAATGCAGCTGCCACAGGTGCACAGAAACAGCACAGGTGAAGGCAATACAGACACAGGAAGTACAAAAAGAGCACACCCCACCCCTTCCCACACCCAGTCACACTCCACAATGATACCAATAGGACTAGCAATGTTGGGGCTGGAGGACCTGATAGCAATGCGAGTGCTACAACAGCAACTACAACAACCACAACTACAACAACAACAACAACAACAACAACAGGCTGCACAGAGGAGACGCAGGAGGAGAAGGAGGGCAAGGCAGGCCCAGCAAGCCCCACCAGCACAGCCAGTGCCACCACGCAGGCAGCCCCCAATCCCACGCATCAGACCCAGCCCATTCAACCTCACCGCTGAGCAGATCCACACCCTGTACCGACTGGACCGGGACACCATCACCACCATTGTGGACATGATACACAACGACATCGTCAGCATGATTGATACACCCACTGCCACCCCCCCCCCCTACTGAAGGTAGTGTCCGTGCTCCACTTCCTGGCCACATGCACCTACCAGCACACAGTGGGGCACTTGCATGGCATATCACAACCATTATTCTCGCGTACACTGATGCAAGTGCTCGATGCCCTCCTCAAGCACACAGATGACCACATCTCATTACCACGGTCTGCCCAGGAGATTGCCAACACCAAAGTGGGTTTCCATGCACTGGCCGGCATACCTGGTTGCATTGGTGCCATTGACTGCACCCATGTTGAATTGGTGGTCCCACATGCCATGGAGGTACCGTACCGCAACCGTAAACATTTCCACTCAATCAACGTGCAAATGGTCTGTGACTCCAACAGGATCATCACACATTGTTGTGCCAGATTCCCCGGATCAACCCATGATTCTATGATCCTTCGGAACTCAACAATACCACGCTACATGGAGCGACATGCAGGCCCAAGATCCTACCTACTCGGTGAGTCTAATGACATGAGCATGGAAATGCAAAGTGGGTGTTGAATGACGTCCCAATGCATATTACATCTGGCAGATACAGGGGGGTGGGTGCAACTAGCAGTTGCCAGATCATTCCCTGTGGCAGCACTGACGTCAACAGAGAAGTGTACACATCATGCCTGACCTAATCATCCCAACATGTGAATGAAAGTGCATCCCAAAAACGACACAACCATTTGCAAGTGCATTGTGCAAATTGTGGCCGCATTGACCCTAAAGAATAACACCAACATGCACGTCACCATGCACCAACTACTGAAAGGCCTGTCCCCCACAACTGCGCACAAAGGAGGCACATGACAGACAGGGACATCAATGCACCACTACAAGACCCACAAACTGTCCCCATTGACACCAGTAATGCTCACTGGGGTCATAATGAGCCAGACATCGATGTTGCTATCATGTGAGCTTCAAGCTCACAGGACACGTGCAAGGTCACATGAATGACGGCCTGAACGGACACAGTGGATGGCCACTCACAAGGCAATCGTCCCCCCTGCATTGTGTTTTAGCACGCAAAACAGTACATGAGAGCCATAAACACATACTGGTTGCACAGTGTAAATCCATAACCACAACTCCAATTGGTGCACAGTAACAGTCAGAATCAAGGCATGGTTGTGCGTCATGTTCACATATCAATCTCGTTCCTGACACATTCTTTTCTCACATTTTACAGGTGATGCGGGCTATCCCCTGAAGAGGTGGCTCCTCACACCAGTCCGGAACCCATCGAACCAGCATGAGGAGGACTACAACCATAACCATGCACGTACCCGTGTGGTGATAGAGCATGCTTTTGGCCTACTGAAGGCACGTTTCCGCTGCCTCAGCAGGTCTGGCGGGGCACTCCTGTACCGCCATGAGAAGGTTGCAAAGATCGTCATGGCATGTGTCATGCTACACAATATGTGCATCAGACGAAACGTGCCTCTGCCCCCTGACGCAGAACCACAACCACCTGATGATGGGGATGATGATGATGGGGATGGGGCAGCACCTCAGGGAGGCAGCGATGCACAGGAGGGCCATATTATGCGTCAGAATGTCATTGACCGATACTTCTAGCACACACAGCGAGTGTGTGACATATGGATGGCACTTGGGGCACTGTGTGTGTCTGGTATGTCAACACTGTGGACTGTAACAATAAAGCACACATACGCAATGAGCAATGTCCACACTTTTAGTTTGTGAGAAAAGAAAAAGTGTATTGTACTACTGAATGGGTATAATAGTACCCCTCCCCCTCCCCCCTGCACACTCCAACACACCCAATACCCCCCTCCCCCTCCCCCCTGAACACTCCAACACACCCAATACCCCCCTCCCCCTCCCCCTGAACACTCCAACACACCCAATACCCCCCTCCCCCTCCCCCCTGAACACTCCAACACACCCAATACCCCCCTCCCCCTCCCCCCTGAACACCCTGCAAACATGTGACAGTGCCCGTGGTGAAGTGAGTATAGTTCAGCACACTATTGACTGCCCCCTCTCCCGGAACCTGGGGCCCCCCTGCCTGTGCTCCTCAGGGTCCTGGATGACCTGCGGACGGGAGAGGCTTGTGCTGAACTTGCAGCCGAGGATGTACCGGGCTGCTCAGTACGGCATGTGTCCAGAATTGTCTGGATGAGCTGGCTCATCATCTGCCGCCCTGCAGCAAGTTCGGTGCAAATGTCCCTGCTGGCAGTTTGGATGGCAGCCCTGATGCCATCAGCACTCCTCTCCATGGCTGCACTGGTACTTACACATTCTGCTACATGCTGCGTGAGGAGTGTGCCCAGTGCT
The DNA here is from genome assembly GCF_040938575.1 of Ambystoma mexicanum. Classification (NCBI taxonomy): domain Eukaryota; kingdom Metazoa; phylum Chordata; class Amphibia; order Caudata; family Ambystomatidae; genus Ambystoma; species Ambystoma mexicanum. Next base: position 869,408,285 of record NC_090926.1, read on the forward strand.
TCCTGCCTGTTGGCAATCTGCTCCAGCGACAGCTGGAATTCTGGCCCAATGGGGGGTGCCAATGGGGGACCAATGGGACTACTCCCATCTTCCACAACTCCCACTGGGCTTGGAGTTGCTGGCCATGAATTAGCTGGCGATGGGCCCAGGGTGTCATCTCCATGATGGCTGATTGGGGATAGGTGTGGTGAGTGCAGTTGTGTGTTGTGGTGAAGTCCGGTGTCATCCTCCACATCACTGTCGGAGCAGGCAGCGATGGCTGCAGTCTCTCCAACAGTACTGCTCCCTGCTGACGCATTGCCCTCAGTGGGCAACAGTGGGTGTGGTTGGGCTGCAGGTGCTGTCACGACCCCTTCCTCGGGGGACTTTGCTGCCCTGGGCTCTTCAGCCTGGCGTGGATTCTGCCTGGGTCCAGCAGAGGTGGATGCATGGTTCCCCTCTCCCACTTTCCTGGCCTTCTTGGCTGGGGTGCTGGTGCTGTCGTCCCTGCCAGTGTCCGATTGCGAGCCTGTGGTGGAGCAGAGGAGGGTGACTGTTATTGATGGTTCAGCCGACATTGAGCAGGCATTGTGAAGAGTGAAATGGATAGATGGTGGAGTTAGTAGCCCGTGACATACAGGTTGCCTCCCTTTAGGTTCGGTTTTGCATGCAGGTGTGTGTCTGCCTACTGTACAGTGTACATGCTGCATGTGCGCAGGGTGTGTCTCATCTGCTGATGTGTTGCGTCTGCCACATTGTGATTGTCACGTGCAAGTGTATCAGGGTGTCTTGCAAGGCTGGATATGAGGCACCTACCTGTGTCTCCAGATCTCGGGGCCCCTCTCTCCATCTCGCCGACACCTTCGATGCACTCAATGCCAATCAGAGAGGCACATGTCTCCTCCCATGGCTGCATCTTCAGTGGGGAGTCTGCTCCCCCGCCAGTTCCCAGGGCCAGGTTACGGTTGGCAGACATAATGCCCCGGACCCTGATCCGCAGGTCGTCCCATCTCTTGCGGCACTGTTTGGAGGTGCGTGGGGTGGTTCCAACAGCACTGACACTTTGTGCCACAAGTTCCCACACCTCCTTTTTGCGGCCTATGGCTGTTCGGGTCATCTCATTGGAGAAGACAACATCAGCCTTCTCCTGGAGCGTGTCTGCAAGCATTTGCAGTTCCTCTCGACTGAAGCGCTCCTGCCGCTGCCTGTCACATGCCTTCTTGACAACTTTAGGCATGGTTGGCTGTGGAAATGGGTGGGTTATGGGAATGTCAGGGTTTGAGGGTTGGTTGTGGTGTGGTTGGGTAGGATGGCAATGGATTGTGTTTTTTAAGATGGCCGCTGTGCTGTTTCCCGTTCCGCCGCGATTATGCTATTTCCGGTTCCGCCTAATTGCGGTCACCGCTAATTACGGTGACCGCTGACTACGGTCGGCGCAATGATGGGTGGCGTTAGGTCACCCTGCGCTGTTAACGAGGGCGGTAAGGGCTGTTTACGCCATGGCGTAGTTTACGTTACCGCCATGGCGTAATGCTCGTGCGCGATGGGTCGTAATGTGGCGCTCTTATCGCCATCGGACCATGGCGTTAACGCTCATTACGCCATGGCGGTAATTTCAATCACTTACCGCCTGGGTCGTAATGAGGGCCAATGTTAGAGAAGAATGGGATGTAGTAGCCTTAGTACAGAATGTTAGAGAAGAATGGGATGTAGTAGCCTTAGTGCAGCATGTTAGAGAAGAATGGGATGTATTAGCCTTAGTATAGAATGTTAAAGAAGAATGGGATGTTTTAGCCTTAGTACAGAATGTTAGAGAAGAATGTTAGTGAGGAACGGGATGTGGTAGCCTTTGTACAGAATGTTAAAGAAGAATGGGATGTAGTAGTCTTAGTACAGAATGTTAGAGAAGAATGGGATGTAGTAACCTTGGGACAGAATGTTAGCACAGAATGTTAGAGAAGAATGGGATGTAGTAGCCTTAGTACAGAATGTTAGAGAAGAATGGGATGTAGTAGCCTTAGCACAGAATGTTAGAGAAGAATGGGATGTAGTAGCCTTAGTACAGAAAGTGAGAGAAGAATGGGATGTAGTAGCCTTAGTACAGAATGTTAGAAAAGAATGGGGTGTAGTAGCCTTAGTACAGAATGTTAGAGACAAATGGGATGTAGTAGCCTTAGTACAGAATTTTACAGTGAATGGGATGTAGTAGCCTTAGTACAGCTAGAGAAGAGTGGGATGTAGTAGCCTTAGTACAGAGTGTTAGAGAAGAATGGGATGTAGTCGCTTTAGTACAGAATGTTAAAGAAGAATGGGATGTAGTAGTCTTAGTACAGAATGTTAAAGAAGAATGGGATGTAGTAGTCTTAGTACAGAGTGTTAGAGAAGAATGCGATCTAGTAACCTTGGGACAGAATGTTAGAACAGAATGTTAGGGAAGAATGGGATGTAGTAGCCTTAGTACAGAAAGTTAGAGAAGAATGGGATGTAGTAGCCTTAGTACAGAATGTTAGAGAAGAATGGGATGTAGTAGCCTTAGTACAGAATGTTATAGAAGAATGGGATGTAGTAGCCTTAGTATAGAATGTTAAAGAAGAATGGGATGTTTCAGCCTTAGTACAGAATGTTAGAGAAGAATGGGGTGTAGTAGCCTTAGTATAGAATGTTAGAGAAGAATGGGATGTAGTAGCCTTAGTACAGAATGTTAGAGAAGAATGGGATGTAGTAGCCTTAGTGCAGAATGTGAGAGATAAATGGGATGTAGTAGCTTTAGTAAAGAATGTTAGTGCAGAATATTAGAGAGGAACGGGATGTAGTAGCCTTGGTAAAGAATGTTAGAGAAGAATGGGATGTAGTAGTCTTAGTACAGAATGTTAGAGAAGAATGGGATGTAGTAGCCTTAGTACAGAATGTTAGAGAAGAATGAGATGTAGTAGCCTTAGTACAGAATGTTAGAGACGATTGGGATGTAGTAGCCTTAGTACAGAATGTTAGAGAAGAATGGGATATAGTCGCCTTAGTACAGAATGTTAGAGAAGAATGGGATGTAGTAGCCTTAGTACAGAATGTTAGCGCAAAATGTTAGTGAGGAACGGGATGTAGTAGCCTTAGTAGAGAATGTTAAAGAAGAATGGGATGTAGTAGTCTTAGTACAGAATGTTAGAGACGATTGGGATGTAGTAGCCTTAGTACAGAATGTTAGAGAAGAATGGGATGTAGTCGCCTTAGTACAGAATGTTAGAGAAGAATGGGATGTAGTAGCCTTAGTACAGAATGTTAGCGCAAAATGTTAGTGAGGAACGGGATGTAGTAGCCTTAGTAGAGAATGTTAAAGAAGAATGGGATGTAGTAGTCTTAGTACAGAATGTTAGAGAAGAATGGGATGTAGTAACCTTGGGACAGAATGTTAGCACAGAATGTTAGAGAAGAATGGGATGTAGTAGTCTTAGCACAGAATGTTAGAGAAGAATGGGATGTAGTAGCCTTAGTACAGAAAGTTAGAGAAGAATGGGATGTAGTAGCCTTAGTACAGAATGTTAGAAAAGAATGGGGTGTAGTAGCCTTAGTAGAGAATGTTAGAGACGAATGGGATGTAGTAGCCTTAGTACAGAATGTCAGAGAAGAATGGGATGTAGTAGCCTTAGTACAGATAGAGAAGAATTGGATGTAGTAGCCTTAGTACAGAAAGTTAGAGAAGAATGGGACGTAGTCAACTTAGTACAGAATGTTAGCTCAGAATGTTAGAGAACGGGATGTAGTATCCTCAGTACAGAATGTTAAAGAAGAATGGGATGTAGTAGCCTTAGTACAGAATGTTAGAGACAAATGGGATGTAGTAGCCTTAGTACAGAATTTTACAGTGAATGGGATGTAGTAGCCTTAGTACAGCTAGAGAAGAATGGGATGTAGTAGCCTTAGTACAGAGTGTTAGAGAAGAATGGGATGTAGTCGCTTTAGTACAGAATGTTAAAGAAGAATGGGATGTAGTAGTCTTAGTACAGAATGTTAAAGAAGAATGGGATGTAGTAGTCTTAGTACAGAGTGTTAGAGAAGAATGGGATCTAGTAACCTTGGGACAGAATGTTAGAACAGAATGTTAGGGAAGAATGGGATGTAGTAGCCTTAGTACAGAAAGTTAGAGAAGAATGGGATGTAGTAGCCTTAGTACAGAATGTTAGAGAAGAATGGGATGTAGTAGCCTTAGTACAGAATGTTATAGAAGAATGGGATGTAGTAGCCTTAGTATAGAATGTTAAAGAAGAATGGGATGTTTCAGCCTTAGTACAGAATGTTAGAGAAGAATGGGGTGTAGTAGCCTTAGTATAGAATGTTAGAGAAGAATGGGATGTAGTAGCCTTAGTACAGAATGATAGAGAAGAATGGGATGTAGTAGCCTTAGTGCAGAATGTGAGAGATAAATGGGATGTAGTAGCTTTAGTAAAGAATGTTAGTGCAGAATATTAGAGAGGAACGGGATGTAGTAGCCTTAGTAAAGAATGTTAGAGAAGAATGGGATGTAGTAGTCTTAGTACAGAATGTTAGAGAAGAATGGGATGTAGTAGCCTTAGTACAGAATGTTAGAGAAGAATGAGATGTAGTAGCCTTAGTACAGAATGTTAGAGACGATTGGGATGTAGTAGCCTTAGTACAGAATGTTAGAGAAGAATGGGATGTAGTCGCCTTAGTACAGAATGTTAGAGAAGAATGGGATGTAGTAGCCTTAGTACAGAATGTTAGCGCAAAATGTTAGTGAGGAACGGGATGTAGTAGCCTTAGTAGAGAATGTTAAAGAAGAATGGGATGTAGTAGTCTTAGTACAAAATGTTAGAGACGATTGGGATGTAGTAACCTTAGTACAGAATGTTAGAGAAGAATGGGATGTAGTCGCCTTAGTACAGAATGTTAGAGAAGAATGGGATGTAGTAGCCTTAGTACAGAATGTTAGCGCAAAATGTTAGTGAGGAACGGGATGTAGTAGCCTTAGTAGAGAATGTTAAAGAAGAATGGGATGTAGTAGTCTTAGTACAGAATGTTAGAGAAGAATGGGATGTAGTAACCTTGGGAGAGAATGTTAGCACAGAATGTTAGAGAAGAATGGGATGTAGTAGTCTTAGCACAGAATGTTAGAGAAGAATGGGATGTAGTAGCCTTAGTACAGAAAGTTAGAGAAGAATGGGATGTAGTAGCCTTAGTACAGAATGTTAGAAAAGAATGGGGTGGAGTAGCCTTAGTAGAGAATGTTAGAGACGAATGGGATGTAGTAGCCTTAGTACAGAATGTTAGAGAAAAATGGGATGTAGTAGCCTTAGTACAGATACAGAAGAATTGGATGTAGTAGCCTTAGTACAGAAAGTTAGAGAAGAATGGGACGTAGTCACCTTAGTACAGAATGTTAGCTCAGAATGTTAGAGAACGGGATGTAGTATCCTCAGTACAGAATGTTAAAGAAGAATGGGATGTAGTAGTCTTAGTACAGAATGTTAGAGAAGAATGAAGTGTAGTAGCTTTAGTACAGAATGTTAGAGAAGAATGGGATGTAGTAGCCTTAGTACAGATAGAGAAGAATGGGATGTAGTAGCCTTAGTACAGCATGTTAGAGAAGAATGGGATGTATTAGCCTTAGTACAGAATGTTAGCGCAGAATGTTAGAGAAGAACGGGATGTAGTAGCATTAGTACAGAATGTTAGTGCAGAATGTTAGAGAAGAACAGGATGTAGCAGCCTTAGTACAGAGTGTTAGAGAAGAATGGGATGTAGTAGCCTTAGTCCAGAATGTTAGAGAAAAATGGGATGTAGTAGCCTTAGTACAGAAAGTTAGAGAAGAATGGGATGTAGTAGCCTTAGTACAGAATGTTAGCGAAGAATGTTAGAGAGGAACGGGATGTAGTAGCCTTAGTACAGAATGTTAAAGAAGAATGGGATGTTGTAGTCTTAGTACAGAATGTTAGAGAAGAATGGGATGTAGTATCCTTGGGATAAGAATGTTAGCACAGAATGTTAGAGAAGAATGGGATGTAGTAGCTTTAGCACAGAATGTTAGAGAATAATGGGATGTAGTAGCCTTAGTACAGAAAGTGAGAGAAGAATGGGATGTAGTAGCCTTAGTACAGAATGTTTGAAAAGAATGGGGTGTAGTAGCCTTCGTACAGAATGTTAGAGACGAATGGGATCTAGTAGCCTTAGTACAGAAAGTTAGAAAAGAATGGGATGTAGTAGCCTTAGTACAGATAGAGAAGAATGGGATGTAGTAGCCTTAGTACAGAAAGTTAGAGAAGAATGGGATGTAGTCGCCTTAGTACAGAATGTTAGAGAAGAATGGGATATAGTAAGCCTTAGTACAGAATGTTAGCTCAGAATGTTAGAGAAGAACGGGATATAGTAGCCTTAGTACAGAATGTTAAAGAAGAATGGGATGTTGTAGTCTTAGTACAGAATGTTAGAGAAGAATGGGATGTAGTATCCTTGGGATAAGAATGTTAGCACAGAATGTTAGAGAAGAATGGGATGTAGTAGCTTTAGCACAGAATGTTAGAGAAGAATGGGATGTAGTAGCCTTAGTACAGAAAGTGAGAGAAGAATGGGATGTAGTAGCCTTAGTACAGAATGTTTGAAAAGAATGGGGTGTAGTAGCCTTCGTACAGAATGTTAGAGACGAATGGGATCTAGTAGCCTTAGTACAGAAAGTTAGAAAAGAATGGGATGTAGTAGCCTTAGTACAGATAGAGAAGAATGGGATGTAGTAGCCTTAGTACAGAAAGTTAGAGAAGAATGGGATGTAGTCGCCTTAGTACAGAATGTTAGAGAAGAATGGGATATAGTAAGCCTTAGTACAGAATGTTAGCTCAGAATGTTAGAGAAGAACGGGATATAGTAGCCTTAGTACAGAATGTTAAAGAAGAATGGGATGTATTAGCCTTAGTATAGAATGCTAAAGAAGAATGGGATGTTTTAGCCTTAGTACAGAATGTTAGAGAAGAATGGGGTGTAGTAGCCTTAGTACAGAATGTTAGAGAAGAATGGGATGTAGTAGCCTTAGTACAGAATGTTAGAGAAGAATGGGATGTAGTGGCCTTAGTACAGAATGTTAGAGAAGAATGGGATGTAGTAGCCTTAGTACAGAATGTTAGTGCAGAATGTTAGAGAAGAACAGGATGTAGCAGCCTTAGTACAGAATGTTAGAGAAGAATGGGATGTAGTTGCCTTAGTACAAAATGTTAGAGAAGAATGGGATGTAGTAGCCTTAGTACAGAATGTTAGAGAAGAATGGGATGTAATAGCCTTAGTACAGAATGTTAGAGAAGTATGGGATGTAGTAGCCTTAGTACAGAATGTTAGATAAGAATGGAATGTAGTAGCCTTAGTACAGAATGTTAGATAAGAATAGAATGTAGTAGCCTTAGTACAGAATGTTAGAGACGATTGGGATATAGTAGCCTTAGTACAGAATGTTATTGCAGAATGTTAGAGAAGAACCCAATGTAGCAGCCTTAGTACAGAATGTTAGAGAAGAATGAGATGTAGTAGCCTTAGTGCAGAATGTGAGAGAGGAATGGGATGTAGTAGCCTTAGTACAGAATGTTAGTGCAGAATATTAGAGAGGAACGGGATGTAGTAGCCTTAGTAAAGAATGTTAGAGAAGAATGGAATGTAGTAGTCTTAGTACAGAATGTTAGAGCAGAATGGGATGTAGTAGCCTTAGTACAGAATGTTAGAGAAGAATGAGATGTAGTCGCCTTAGTACAGAATTTAAGATAAGAATGGAATGTAGTAGCCTTAGTACGGAATGTTAGATAAGAATGGAATGTAGTAGCCTTAGTACAGAATGTTAGAGACGATAGGGATGTAGTAGCCTTAGTACAGCATGTTAGAGAAGAATGGGATGTAGTCACCTTAGTACAGAATGTTAGCGCAAAATGTTAGTGAGGAACGGGATGTGGTAGCCTTTGTACAGAATGTTAAAGAAGAATGGGATGTAGTAGTCTTAGTACAGGATGTTAGAGAAGAATGGGATGTAGTAACCTTGGGACAGAATGTTAGCACAGAATGTTAGAGAAGAATGGGATGTAGTAGCCTTAGCACAGAATGTTAGAGAAGAATGGGATGTAGTAGCCTTAGTACAGAAAGTGAGAGAAGAATGGGATGTAGTAGCCTTAGTACAGAATGTTAGAAAAGAATGGGGTGTAGTCGCCTTAGTACAGAATGTTAGAGACAAATGGGATGTAGTAGCCTTAGTACAGATAGAGAAGAATGGGATGTAGTAGCCTTAGTACAGAGTGTTAGAGAAGAATGGGATGTAGTCGCTTTAGTACAGAATGTTATGGGATGTAGTAGTCTTAGTACAGAATGTTAAAGAAGAATGGGATGTAGTAGTCTTAGTACAGAGTGTTAGAGAAGAATGGGATCTAGTAACCTTGGGACAGAATGTTAGAACAGAATGTTAGGGAAGAATGGGATGTAGTAGCCTTAGTACAGAAAGTTAGAGAAGAATGGGATGTAGTAGCCTTAGTACAGAATGTTAGAGAAGAATGGGATGTAGTAACCTTAGTACAGAATGTTATAGAAGAATGGGATGTAGTAGCCTTAGTACAGAATGTTAGAGAAGAATGGGATGTAGTAGCCTTAGTACAGATAGAGAAGAATGGGTTGTAGTAGCCTTAGTACAGCATGTTAGAGAAGAATGGGATGTATTAGCTTTAGTACAGAATGTTAGCGCAGAATGTTAGAGAAGAACGGGATGTAGTAGCATTAGTACAGAATGTTAGTGCAGAATGTTAGAGAAGAACAGGATGTAGCAGCCTTAGTACAGAGTGTTAGAGAAGAATGGGATGTAGTAGCCTTAGTCCAGAATGTTAGAGAAGAATGGGGTGTAGTAACCTTGGGACAGAATGTTAGCACAGAATGTTAGAGAAGAATGGGATGTAGTATCCTTAGTCCAGAATGTTAGAGAAGAATGGGATGTAGTATCCTTGGGATAGAATGTTAGCACAGAATGTTAGAGAAGAATGGGATGTAGTAGCCTTAGTACAGAAAGTTAGAGAAGAATGGGATGTAGTCGCCTTAGTACAGAATGTTTGAAAAGAATGGGGTGTAGTAGTCTTAGTACAGAATGTTAGAGAAGAATGGGATGTAGTAACCTTGGGACAGAATGTTAGCACAGAATGTTAGGGAAGAATAGGATGTAGTAGCCTTAGCACAGAATGTTAGAGAAGAATGGGATGTAGTAGCCTTAGTACAGAAAGTTAGAGAAGAATGGGATGTAGTAGCCTTAGTACAGAATGTTAGAGAAGAATTGGGTGTAGTAGCCTTAGTACAGAATGTTATAGAAGAATGGGATGTAGTAGCCTTAGTACAGAATGTTAAAGAAGAATGGGATGTTTTAGCCTTAGTACAGAATGTTAGAGAAGAATGGGATGTAGTAGCCTTAGTACAGAATGTTAGAGAAGAATGGGATGTAGTAGCCTTAGTACAGATAGAGACGAATGGGATGTAGTAGCCTTAGTACAGAATGTTAGAAAAAAATGGGATGTAGTCGCCTTAGTACAGAAAGTTAGAGAAGAATGGGATGTAGTAGCCTTGGTACAGAATGTTAGAGAAGAATGGGATGTAGCCGCCTTAGTACAGAATGTTAGAGAAGAATGGGATGCAGTAGCCTTAGTACAGAATGTTAGAGAAGAATTGGGTGTAGTAGCCTTAGTACAGAATGTTATAGAAGAATGGGATGTAGTAGCCTTAGTACAGAATGTTAAAGAAGAATGGGATGTTTTAGCCTTAGTACAGAATGTTAGAGAAGAATGGGGTGTAGTAGCCTTAGTACAGAATGTTAGAGAAGAATGAGATGTAGTCGCCTTAGTACAGAATTTAAGATAAAAATGGAATGTAGTAGCCTTAGTACGGAATGTTAGATAAGAATGTAATGTAGTAGCCTTAGTACAGAATCTTAGAGACGATTGGGATGTAGTAGCCTTAGTACAGAATGTTAGAGAAGAATGGGATGTAGTCGCCTTAGTACAGAATGTTAGAGAAGAATGGGATGTAGTAGCCTTAGTACAGAATGTTAGCGCAAAATGTTAGTGAGGAACGGGATGTAGTAGCCTTAGTAGAGAATGTTAAAGAAGAATGGGATGTAGTAGTCTTAGTACAGAATGTTAGAGAAGAATGGGATGTAGTAACCTTGGGACACAATGTTAGCACAGAATGTTAGAGAAGAATGGGATGTAGTAGTCTTAGCACAGAATGTTAGAGAAGAATGGGATGTAGTAGCCTTAGTACAGAAAGTTAGAGAAGAATGGGATGTAGTAGCCTTAGTACAGAATGTTAGAAAAGAATGGGGTGTAGTAGCCTTAGTACAGAATGTTAGAAAAGAATGGGGTGTAGTAGCCTTAGTAGAGAATGTTAGAGACGAATGGGATGTAGTAGCCTTAGTACAGAATGTTAGAGAAGAATGGGATGTAGTAGCCTTAGTACAGATAGAGAAGAATGGGATGTAGTAGCCTTAGTACAGAAAGTTAGAGAAGAATGGGACGTAGTCGCCTTAGTACAGAATGTTAGCTCAGAATGTTAGAGAACGGGATGTAGTATCCTCAGTACAGAATGTTAAAGAAGAATGGGATGTAGTAGTCTTAGTACAGAATGTTAGAGAAGAATGGGATCTAGTAACCTTGGGACAGAATGTTAGCACAGAATGTTAGGGAAGAATGGGATGTAGTAGCCTTAGTACAGAAAGTTAGAGAAGAATGGGATGTAGTAGCCTTAGTACAGAATGTTAGAGAAGAATGGGGTGTAGTAGCCTTAGTACAGAATGTTATAGAAGAATGGGATGTAGTAGCCTTAGTATAGAATGTTAAAGAAGAATGGAATGTTTTAGCCTTAGTACAGAATGTTAGAGAAGAATGGGGTGTAGTAGCTTTTGTACAGAATGTTAGAGAAGAATGGGATGTAGTAGCCTTAGTACAGATAGAGAAGAATGGGATGTAGTAGCCTTAGTACAGCATGTTAGAGAAGAATGGGATGTATTAGCCTTAGTACAGAATGTTAGCGCAAAATGTTAGTGAGGAACGGGATGTGGTAGCCTTTGTACAGAATGTTAAAGAAGAATGGGATGTAGTAGTCTTAGTACAGGATGTTAGAGAAGAATGGGATGTAGTTACCTTGGGACAGAATGTTAGCACAGAATGCTAGAGAAGAATGGGATGTAGTAGCCTTAGCACAGAATGTTAGAGAAGAATGGGATGTAGTAGCCTTAGTACAGAAAGTGAGAGAAGAATGGGATGTAGTAGCCTTAGTACAGAATGTTAGAAAAGAATGGGGTGTAGTAGCCTTAGTACAGAATGTTAGAGACAAATGGGATGTAGTAGCCTTAGTACAGATAGAGAAGAATGGGATGTAGTAGCCTTAGTACAGAGTGTTAGAGAAGAATGGGATGTAGTCGCTTTAGTACAGAATGTTAAAAAAGAATGGGATGTAGTAGTCTTAGTACAGAATGTTAAAGAAGAATGGGATGTAGTAGTCTTAGTACAGAGTGTTAGAGAAGAATGGGATCTAGTAACCTTGGGACAGAATGTTAGAACAGAATGTTAGGGAAGAATGGGATGTAGTAGCCTTAGTACAGAAAGTTAGAGAAGAATGGGATGTAGTAGCCTTAGTACAGAATGTTAGAGAAGAATGGGATGTAGTAACCTTAGTACAGAATGTTATAGAAGAATGGGATGTAGTAGCCTTAGTACAGAATGTTAGAGAAGAATGGGATGTAGTAGCCTTAGTACAGATAGAGAAGAATGGGTTGTAGTAGCCTTAATACAGCATGTTAGAGAAGAATGGGATGTATTAGCTTTAGTACAGAATGTTAGCGCAGAATGTTAGAGAAGAACGGGATGTAGTAGCATTAGTACAGAATGTTAGTGCAGAATGTTAGAGAAGAACAGGATGTAGCAGCCTTAGTACAGAGTGTTAGAGAAGAATGGGATGTAGTAGCCTTAGTCCAGAATGTTAGAGAAGAATGGGATGTAGTAGCCATAGTACAGAAAGTTAGAGAAGAATGGGATGTAGTAGCCTTAGTACAGAAAGTTAGAGAAGAATGGGATGTAGTAGCCTTAGTACAGAATGTTAGAGAAGAATGGGGTGTAGAAACCTTGGGACAGAATGTTACAGAAGAATGGGATGTAGTATCCTTGGGATAGAATGTTAGCACAGAATGTTAGAGAAGAATGGGATGTAGTAGCCTTAGTACAGAAAGTTAGAGAAGAATGGGATGTAATCGCCTTAGTACAGAATGTTTGAAAAGAATGGGGTGTAGTAGTCTTAGTACAGAATGTTAGAGAAGAATGGGATGTAGTAACCTTGGGACAGAATGTTAGCACAGAATGTTAGGGAAGAATAGGATGTAGTAGCCTTAGCACAGAATGTTAGAGAAGAATGGGATGTAGTAGCCTTAGTACAGAAAGTTAGAGAAGAATGGGATGTAGTAGCCTTAGTACAGAATGTTAGAGAAGAATTGGGTGTAGTAGCCTTAGTACAGAATGTTATAGAAGAATGGGATGTAGTAGCCTTAGTACAGAATGTTAAAGAAGAATGGGATGTTTTAGCCTTAGTACAGAATGTTAGAGAAGAATGGGGTGTAGTAGCCTTAGTACAGAATGTTAGAGAAGAATGGGATGTAGTAGCCTTAGTACAGAATGTTAGAGAAGAATGGGATGTAGTAGCCTTAGTACAGATAGAGACGAATGGGATATAGTAGCCTTAGTACAGAATGTTAGAAAAAAAATGGGATGTAGTCGCCTTAGTACAGAAAGTTAGAGAAGAATGGGATGTAGTAGCCTTGGTACAGAATGTTAGAGAAGAATGGGATGTAGCCGCCTTAGTACAGAATGTTAGAGAAGAATGGGATGCAGTAGCCTTAGTACAGAATGTTAGAGAAGAATTGGGTGTAGTAGCCTTAGTACAGAATGTTATAGAAGAATGGGATGTAGTAGCCTTAGTACAGAATGTTAAAGAAGAATGGGATTTTTTAGCCTTAGTACAGAATGTTAGAGAAGAATGGGGTGTAGTAGCCTTAGTACAGAATGTTAGAGAAGAATGAGATGTAGTCGCCTTAGTACAGAATTTAAGATAAAAATGGAATGTAGTAGCCTTAGTACGGAATGTTAGATAAGAATGTAATGTAGTAGCCTTAGTACAGAATGTTAGAGACGATTGGGATGTAGTAGCCTTAGTACAGAATGTTAGAGAAGAATGGGATGTAGTCGCCTTAGTACAGAATGTTAGAGAAGAATGGGATGTAGTAGCCTTAGTACAGAATGTTAGCGCAAAATGTTAGTGAGGAACGGGATGTAGTAGCCTTAGTAGAGAATGTTAAAGAAGAATGGGATGTAGTAGTCTTAGTACAGAATGTTAGAGAAGAATGGGATGTAGTAACCTTGGGACAGAATGTTAGCACAGAATGTTAGAGAAGAATGGGATGTAGTAGTCTTAGCACAGAATGTTAGAGAAGAATGGGATGTAGTAGCCTTAGTACAGAAAGTTAGAGAAGAATGGGATGTAGTAGCCTTAGTACAGAATGTTAGAAAAGAATGGGGTGTAGTAGCCTTAGTAGAGAATGTTAGAGACGAATGGGATGTAGTAGCCTTAGTACAGAATGTTAGAGAAGAATGGGATGTAGTAGCCTTAGTACAGATAGAGAAGAATGGGATGTAGTAGCCTTAGTACAGAAAGTTAGAGAAGAATGGGACGTAGTCGCCTTAGTACAGAATGTTAGCTCAGAATGTTAGAGAACGGGATGTAGTATCCTCAGTACAGAATGTTAAAGAAGAATGGGATGTAGTAGTCTTAGTACAGAATGTTAGAGAAGAATGGGATCTAGTAACCTTGGGACAGAATGTTAGCACAGAATGTTAGGGAAGAATGGGATGTAGTAGCCTTAGTACAGAAAGTTAGAGAAGAATGGGATGTAGTAGCCTTAGTACAGAATGTTAGAGAAGAATGGGGTGTAGTAGCCTTAGTACAGAATGTTATAGAAGAATGGGATGTAGTAGCCTTAGTATAGAATGTTAAAGAAGAATGGAATGTTTTAGCCTTAGTACAGAATGTTAGAGAAGAATGGGGTGTAGTAGCTTTAGTACAGAATGTTAGAGAAGAATGGGATGTAGTAGCCTTAGTACAGATAGAGAAGAATGGGATGTAGTAGCCTTAGTACAGCATGTTAGAGAAGAATGGGATGTATTAGCCTTAGTACAGAATGTTAGCGCAGAATGTTAGAGAAGAACGGGATGTAGTAGCATTAGTACAGAATGTTATTGCAGAATGTTAGAGAAGAACAGGATGTAGCAGCCTTAGTACAGAAAGTTAGAGAAGAATGGGATGTAGTAGCCTTAGTACAGAATGTTAGCGAAGAATGTTAGAGAGGAACGGGATGTAGTAGCCTTAGTACAGAATGTTAAAGAAGAATGGGATGTAGTAGTCTTAGTACAGAATGTTAGAGAAGAATGGGATGTAGTATCCTTGGGATAAGAATGTTAGCACAGAATGTTAGAGAAGAATGGGATGTAGTAGCTTTAGCACAGAATGTTAGAGAAGAATGGGATGTAGTAACCTTAGTACAGAAAGTGAGAGAAGAATGGGATGTAGTAGCCTTAGTACAGAATGTTTGAAAAGAATGGGGTGTAGTAGCCTTCGTACAGAATGTTAGAGACGAATGGGATCTAGTAGCCTTAGTACAGAAAGTTAGAAAAGAATGGGACGTAGTCGCCTTAGTACAGAATGTTAGCTCAGAATGTTAGAGAACGGGATGTAGTATCCTCAGTACAGAATGTTAAAGAAGAATGGGATGTAGTAGTCTTAGTACAGAATGTTAGAGAAGAATGGGATCTAGTAACCTTGGGACAGAATGTTAGCACAGAATGTTAGGGAAGAATGGGATGTAGTAGCCTTAGTACAGAAAGTTAGAGAAGAATGGGATGTAGTAGCCTTAGTACAGAATGTTAGAGAAGAATGGGGTGTAGTAGCCTTAGTACAGAATGTTATAGAAGAATGGGATGTAGTAGCCTTAGTATAGAATGTTAAAGAAGAATGGAATGTTTTAGCCTTAGTACAGAATGTTAGAGAAGAATGGGGTGTAGTAGCTTTAGTACAGAATGTTAGAGAAGAATGGGATGTAGTAGCCTTAGTACAGATAGAGAAGAATGGGATGTAGTAGCCTTAGTACAGCATGTTAGAGAAGAATGGGATGTATTAGCCTTAGTACAGAATGTTAGCGCAGAATGTTAGAGAAGAACGGGATGTAGTAGCATTAGTACAGAATGTTATTGCAGAATGTTAGAGAAGAACAGGATGTAGCAGCCTTAGTACAGAAAGTTAGAGAAGAATGGGATGTAGTAGCCTTAGTACAGAATGTTAGCGAAGAATGTTAGAGAGGAACGGGATGTAGTAGCCTTAGTACAGAATGTTAAAGAAGAATGGGATGTAGTAGTCTTAGTACAGAATGTTAGAGAAGAATGGGATGTAGTATCTTTGGGATAAGAATGTTAGCACAGAATGTTAGAGAAGAATGGGATGTAGTAGCTTTAGCACAGAATGTTAGAGAAGAATGGGATGTAGTAACCTTAGTACAGAAAGTGAGAGAAGAATGGGATGTAGTAGCCTTAGTACAGAATGTTTGAAAAGAATGGGGTGTAGTAGCCTTCGTACAGAATGTTAGAGACGAATGGGATCTAGTAGCCTTAGTACAGAAAGTTAGAAAAGAATGGGATGTAGTAGCCTTAGTACAGATAGAGAAGAATGGGATGTAGTAGCCTTAGTACAGAAAGTTAGAGAAGAATGGGATGTAGTCGCCTTAGTACAGAATGTTAGAGAAGAATGGGATATAGTAAGCCTTAGTACAGAATGTTAGCTCAGAATGTTAGAGAAGAACGGGATATAGTAGCCTTAGTACAGAATGTTAAAGAAGAATGGGATGTATTAGCCTTAGTTTAGAATGCTAAAGAAGAATGGGATGTTTTAGCCTTAGTACAGAATGTTAGAGAAGAATGGGGTGTAGTAGCCTTAGTACAGAATGTTAGAGAAGAATGGGATGTAGTAGCCTTAGTACAGAATGTTAGAGAAGAATGGGATGTAGTGGCCTTAGTACAGAATGTTACAGAAGAATGGGATGTAGTAGCCTTAGTACAGAATGTTAGTGCAGAATGTTAGAGAAGAACAGGATGTAGCAGCCTTAGTACAGAATGTTAGAGAAGAATGGGATGTAGTTGCCTTAGTACAAAATGTTAGAGAAGAATGGGATGTAGTAGCCTTACTACAGAATGTTAGAGAAGAATGGGATGTAATAGCCTTAGTACAGAATGTTAGAGAAGTATGGGATGTAGTAGCCTTAGTACAGAATGTTAGATAAGAATGGAATGTAGTAGCCTTAGTACAGAATGTTAGATAAGAATAGAATGTAGTAGCCTTAGTACAGAATGTTAGAGACGATTGGGATATAGTAGCCTTAGTACAGAATGTTATTGCAGAATGTTAGAGAAGAACCCAATGTAGCAGCCTTAGTACAGAATGTTAGAGAAGAATGGGATGTAGTAGCCTTAGTGCAGAATGTGAGAGAGGAATGGGATGTAGTAGCCTTAGTACAGAATGTTAGTGCAGAATATTAGAGAGGAACGGGATGTAGTAGCCTTAGTAAAGAATGTTAGAGAAGAATGGAATGTAGTAGTCTTAGTACAGAATGTTAGAGCAGAATGGGATGTAGTAGCCTTAGTACAGAATGTTAGAGAAGAATGAGATGTAGTTGCCTTAGTACAGAATTTAAGATAAGAATGGAATGTAGTAGCCTTAGTACGGAATGTTAGATAAGAATGGAATGTAGTAGCCTTAGTACAGAATGTTAGAGACGATAGGGATGTAGTAGCCTTAGTACAGCATGTTAGAGAAGAATGGGATGTAGTCACCTTAGTACAGAATGTTAGAGAAGAATGGGATGTAGTAGCCTTAGTACAGAATGTTAGCGCAAAATGTTAGTGAGGAACGGGATGTGGTAGCCTTTGTACAGAATGTTAAAGAAGAATGGGATGTAGTAGTCTTAGTACAGGATGTTAGAGAAGAATGGGATGTAGTAACCTTGGGACAGAATGTTAGCACAGAATGTTAGAGAAGAATGGGATGTAGTAGCCTTAGCACAGAATGTTAGAGAAGAATGGGATGTAGTAGCCTTAGTACAGAAAGTGAGAGAAGAATGGGATGTAGTAGCCTTAGTACAGAATGTTAGAAAAGAATGGGGTGTAGTAGCCTTAGTACAGAATGTTAGAGACAAATGGGATGTAGTAGCCTTAGTACAGAATTTTACAGTGAATGGGATGTAGTAGCCTTAGTACAGATAGAGAAGAATGGGATGTAGTAGCCTTAGTACAGAGTGTTAGAGAAGAATGGGATGTAGTCGCTTTAGTACAGAATGTTAAAGAAGAATGGGATGTAGTAGTCTTATTACAGAATGTTAAAGAAGAATGGGATGTAGTAGTCTTAGTACAGAGTGTTAGAGAAGAATGGGATCTAGTAACCTTGGGACAGAATGTTAGAACAGAATGTTAGGGAAGAATGGGATGTAGTAGCCTTAGTACAGAAAGTTAGAGAAGAATGGGATGTAGTAGCCTTAGTACAGAATGTTAGAGAAGAATGGGATGTAGTAACCTTAGTACAGAATGTTATAGAAGAATGGGATGTAGTAGCCTTAGTATAGAATGTTAAAGAAGAATGGGATGTTTCAGCCTTAGTACAGAATGTTAGAGAAGAATGGGGTGTAGTAGCCTTAGTATAGAATGTTAGAGAAGAATGGGATGTAGTAGCCTTAGTACAGAATGTTAGAGAAGAATGGGATGTAGTAGCCTTAGTACAGATAGAGAAGAATGGGTTGTAGTAGCCTTAGTACAGCATGTTAGAGAAGAATGGGATGTATTAGCTTTAGTACAGAATGTTAGCGCAGAATGTTAGAGAAGAACGGGATGTAGCAGCCTTAGTACAGAGTGTTATAGAAGAATGGGATGTAGTAGCCTTAGTCCAGAATGTTAGAGAAGAATGGGATGTAGTAGCCATAGTACAGAAAGTTAGAGAAGAATGGGATGTAGTAGCCTTAGTACAGAAAGTTAGAGAAGAATGGGATGTAGTAGTCTTAGTACAGAATGTTAGAGAAGAATGGGGTGTAGTAACCTTGGGACAGAATGTTACAGAAGAATGGGATGTAGTATCCTTGGGATAGAATGTTAGCACAGAATGTTAGAGAAGAATGGGATGTAGTAGCCTTAGTACAGAAAGTTAGAGAACAATGGGATGTAGTCGCCTTAGTACAGAATGTTTGAAAAGAATGGGGTGTAGTAGTCTTAGTACAGAATGTTAGAGAAGAATGGGATGTAGTAACCTTGGGACAGAATGTTAGCACAGAATGTTAGGGAAGAATAGGATGTAGTAGCCTTAGCACAGAATGTTAGAGAAGAATGGGATGTAGTAGCCTTAGTACAGAAAGTTAGAGAAGAATGGGATGTAGTAGCCTTAGTACAGAATGTTAGAGAAGAATTGGGTGTAGTAGCCTTAGTACAGAATGTTATAGAAGAATGGGATGTAGTAGCCTTAGTACAGAATGTTAAAGAAGAATGGGATGTTTTAGCCTTAGTACAGAATGTTAGAGAAGAATGGGGTGTAGTAGCCTTAGTACAGAATGTTAGAGAAGAATGGGATGTAGTAGCCTTAGTACAGAATGTTAGAGAAGAATGGGATGTAGTAGCCTTAGTACAGAATGTTAGAAAAAAATGGGATGTAGTCGCCTTAGTACAGAAAGTTAGAGAAGAATGGGATGTAGTAGCCTTGGTACAGAATGTTAGAGAAGAATGGGATGTAGCCGCCTTAGTACAGAATGTTAGAGAAGAATGGGATGCAGTAGCCTTAGTACAGAATGTTAGAGACAAATGGGATGTAGTCGCCTTAGTACAGAGTTTTAGAGAAGAATGGGATGTAGTAGCCTTAGTGCAGAATGTTAGAGACAAATGGGATGTAGTCGCCTTAGTACAGAATGTTAGAGAAGAATGGGATGTAGTAGCCTTAGTACAGAATGTTACAGACAAATTGGATGTAGTCACCTTAGTACAGAATGTTAGAGAAGAATGGGATGTAGCCGCCTTAGTACAGAATGTTAGAGAAGAATGGGATGTAGTAGCCTTAGTACAGAATGTTAGAGGCAAATGGGATGTAGTCGCCTTAGTACAGAATGTTAGAGAAGAATGGGATGCAGTAGCCTTAGTACAGAATGTTAGAGAAGAATGGGATGTAGTAGCCTTAGTACAGAATGTCAGAGAAGAATGAGATGTAGTCGCCTTAGTATAGAATGTTAGAGAAGAATGGGATGTAGTAGCCTTAGTACAGAATGTTAGAGAAGAATGGGATGTAGTAGCCTTAGTACAGATAGAGAAGAATGGGTTGTAGTAGCCTTAGTACAGCATGTTAGAGAAGAATGGGATGTATTAGCTTTAGTACAGAATGTTAGCGCAGAATGTTAGAGAAGAACGGGATGTAGTAGCATTAGTACAGAATGTTAGTGCAGAATGTTAGAGAAGAACAGGATGTAGCAGCCTTAGTACAGAGTGTTAGAGAAGAATGGGATGTAGTAGCCTTAGTCCAGAATGTTAGAGAAGAATGGGATGTAGTAGCCATAGTACAGAAAGTTAGAGAAGAATGGGATGTAGTAGCCTTAGTACAGAAAGTTAGAGAAGAATGGGATGTAGTAGCCTTAGTACAGAATGTTAGAGAAGAATGGGGTGTAGTAACCTTGGGACAGAATGTTACAGAAGAATGGGATGTAGTATCCTTGGGATAGAATGTTAGCACAGAATGTTAGAGAAGAATGGGATGTAGTAGCCTTAGTACAGAAAGTTAGAGAAGAATGGGATGTAGTCGCCTTAGTACAGAATGTTTGAAAAGAATGGGGTGTAGTAGTCTTAGTACAGAATGTTAGAGAAGAATGGGATGTAGTAACCTTGGGACAGAATGTTAGCAAGGAATGTTAGGGAAGAATAGGATGTAGTAGCCTTAGCACAGAATGTTAGAGAAGAATGGGATGTAGTAGCCTTAGTACAGAAAGTTAGAGAAGAATGGGATGTAGTAGCCTTAGTACAGAATGTTAGAGAAGAATTGGGTGTAGTAGCCTTAGTACAGAATGTTATAGAAGAATGGGATGTAGTAGCCTTAGTACAGAATGTTAAAGAAGAATGGGATGTTTTAGCCTTAGTACAGAATGTTAGAGAAGAATGGGGTGTAGTAGCCTTAGTACAGAATGTTAGAGAAGAATGGGATGTAGTAGCCTTAGTACAGAATGTTAGAGAAGAATGGGATGTAGTAGCCTTAGTACAGATAGAGACGAATGGGATGTAGTAGCCTTAGTACAGAATGTTAGAAAAAAATGGGATGTAGTCGCCTTAGTACAGAAAGTTAGAGAAGAATGGGATGTAGTAGCCTTGGTACAGAATGTTAGAGAAGAATGGGATGTAGCCGCCTTAGTACAGAATGTTGGAGAAGAATGGGATGCAGTAGCCTTAGTACAGAATGTTAGAGACAAATGGGATGTAGTCGCCTTAGTACAGAATGTTAGAGAAGAATGGGATGTAGTAGCCTTAGTGCAGAATGTTAGAGACAAATGGGATGTAGTCGCCTTAGTACAGAATGTTAGAGAAGAATGGGATGTAGTAGCCTTAGTACAGAATGTTACAGACAAATGGGATGTAGTCACCTTAGTACAGAATGTTAGAGAAGAATGGGATGTAGTAGCCTTAGTACAGAATGTTAGAGAAGAATGGGATGTAGCCGCCTTAGTACAGAATGTTAGAGAAGACTGGGATGTATTAGCCTTAGTACAGAATGTTAGAGGCAAATGGGATGTAGTCGCCTTAGTACAGAATGTTAGAGAAGAATGGGATGCAGTAGCCTTAGTACAGAATGTTAGAGAAGAATGGGATGTAGTAGCCTTAGTACAGAATGTCAGAGAAGAATGAGATGTAGTCGCCTTAGTACAGAATGTTACATAAGAATTGAATGTAGTAGCCTTAGTACAGAATGTTAGTGCAGAATGTTAGGGAAGAACAGGATGTAGCAGCCTTAGTACATAATGTTAGAGAAGAATGGGATGTAGTAGCCTTAGTACAGAATGTTAGAGAAGAATGGTATGTAGTAGCCTTAGTACCGAATGTTAGAGAAGAAATGAATTTAGTAGCCTCAGTACAGAATGTTAGAGTAGAATGGGATGTAGTTGCCTTAGTACAGAATGTTAGAGAAGAATGGGATGTAGTAGCCTTAGTACAGAATGTTAGAGAAGAATGTGATGGAGTCGCCTTTGTACAGAATGTTAGATAAGAATGGAATGTAGTAGCCTTAGTACAGAATGTTATAGAAGACTGGGATGCAGTAGCCTTAATACAGAATGTTAGAGAGAATTGGGATGTAGTAGCCTTAGTACAGAATTTTAGAGAAGAATGAGATGTAGTAGCCTTAGTACAGAATGTTAGTGCAGAATGTTAGAGAAGAACGGGATGTAGCAGCCTTAGTACAGAATGTTAGAGAAGAATGGGATGTAGTAACCTTGGGACATAATGTTAGCACAGAATGTTAGAGAAGAATGGGATGTAGTAGCCTCAGCACAGAATGTTAGAGAAGAATGAGATGTAGTAGCCTTAGTACAGAATGTTAGTGCAGAATGTTAGAGAAGAACAGGATGTAGCAGCCTTAGTACATAATGTTAGAGAAGAATGGGATGCAGTAGCCTTAGTACAGAATGTTAGAGAAGAATGGGATGTAGCAGCCTTAGTACCGAATGTTAGAGAAGAAATGGATTTAGTAGCCTCAGTACAGAATGTTAGAGAAGAATAGGATGTAGTTGCCTTAGTACAGAATGTTAGAGGAGAATGGGATGTAGTAGCCTTAGTACAGAATGTTAGAGAAGAATGTGATGTAGTCGCCTTTGTACAGAATGTTAGATAAGAATGGAATGTAGTAGCCTTAGTACAGAATGTTATAGAAGACTGGGATGCAGTAGCCTTAATACAGAATGTTAGAGACGAATGGGATGTAGTACCCTTAGTACAGAATGTTAGTGCAGAATGTTAGAGAAGAACGGGATGTAGCAGCCTTAGTACAGAATGTTAGAGAAGAATGGGATGTAGTAACCTTGGGACATAATGTTAGCACAGAATGTTAGAGAAGAATGGGATGTAGTAGCCTTAGCACAGAATGTTAGAGACGAATGGGATGTAGTAGCCTTAGTACAGAAAGTTAGAGAAGAATGGGATGTAGTAGCCTTAGTACAGATAGAGAAGAATGGGATGTAGTAGCCTTAGTACAGAATGTTAGAAAAGAATGGGGTGTAGTAGCCTTAGTACAAAATGTTAGAGACGAATGGGATGTAGTAGCCTTACTACAGAAAGTTAGAGAAGAATGGGATATAGTAGCCTTAGTACAGATAGAGAAGAATGGGATGTAGTAGCCTTAGTACAGAATGTTAAAGAAGAATGGGATGTAGTAGTCTTAGTACAGAATGTTCGAGAAGAATGGGATGTAGTAACCTTGGGACAGAATGTTAGCACAGAATGTTAGGGAAGAATGGGAGGTAGTAGCCTTAGCACAGCATGTTAGAGAAGAATGGGATGTAGTAGCCTTAGTACAGAAAGTTAGAGAAGAATGGGATGTAGTAGCTTTAGTACAGAATGTTAGAGAAGAATGGGGTGCAGTAGCCTTAGTACCGAATTTTATAGAAGAATGGGATGTAGTAGCCTAGTACAGAATGTTAAAGAAGAATGGGATGTTTTAGCCTTAATACAGAATGTTAGAGAAGAATGGGGTGTAGTAGCCTTAGTTCAGAATGTTAGAGAAGAATGGGATGTAGTAGCCTTAGTACAGAATGTTAGAGAAGAATGGGATGTAGTAGCCTTAGTACCGAATGTTAGAGAATAAATGGATTTAGTAGCCTCAGTACAGAATGTTAGAGAAGAATGGGATGTAGTTGACTTAGACAGAATGTTAGAGAAGAATGGGATGTAGTAGCCTTAGTACAGAATGTTAGAGAAGAATGGGATGTAGTAGCCTTAGTACAGATAGAGAAGAATGGGATGTAGTAGCCTTAGTACAGCATGTTAGAGAAAAATGGGATGTAGTAGCCTTAGTACAGAATGTTAGATAAGAATGGAATGTAGTAGCCTTAGTACAGAATGTTAGATAAGAATAGAATGTAGTAGCCTTAGTACAGAATGTTAGAGACGATTGGGATATAGTAGCCTTAGTACAGAATGTTATTGCAGAATGTTAGAGAAGAACCCAATGTAGCAGCCTTAGTACAGAATGTTAGAGAAGAATGAGATGTAGTAGCCTTAGTGCAGAATGTGAGAGAGGAATGGGATGTAGTAGCCTTAGTACAGAATGTTAGTGCAGAATATTAGAGAGGAACGGGATGTAGTAGCCTTAGTAAAGAATGTTAGAGAAGAATGGAATGTAGTAGTCTTAGTACAGAATGTTAGAGCAGAATGGGATGTAGTAGCCTTAGTACAGAATGTTAGAGAAGAATGAGATGTAGTCGCCTTAGTACAGAATTTAAGATAAGAATGGAATGTAGTAGCCTTAGTACGGAATGTTAGATAAGAATGGAATGTAGTAGCCTTAGTACAGAATGTTAGAGACGATAGGGATGTAGTAGCCTTAGTACAGCATGTTAGAGAAGAATGGGATGTAGTCACCTTAGTACAGAATGTTAGCGCAAAATGTTAGTGAGGAACGGGATGTGGTAGCCTTTGTACAGAATGTTAAAGAAGAATGGGATGTAGTAGTCTTAGTACAGGATGTTAGAGAAGAATGGGATGTAGTAACCTTGGGACAGAATGTTAGCACAGAATGTTAGAGAAGAATGGGATGTAGTAGCCTTAGCACAGAATGTTAGAGAAGAATGGGATGTAGTAGCCTTAGTACAGAAAGTGAGAGAAGAATGGGATGTAGTAGCCTTAGTACAGAATGTTAGAAAAGAATGGGGTGTAGTCGCCTTAGTACAGAATGTTAGAGACAAATGGGATGTAGTAGCCTTAGTACAGATAGAGAAGAATGGGATGTAGTAGCCTTAGTACAGAGTGTTAGAGAAGAATGGGATGTAGTCGCTTTAGTACAGAATGTTATGGGATGTAGTAGTCTTAGTACAGAATGTTAAAGAAGAATGGGATGTAGTAGTCTTAGTACAGAGTGTTAGAGAAGAATGGGATCTAGTAACCTTGGGACAGAATGTTAGAACAGAATGTTAGGGAAGAATGGGATGTAGTAGCCTTAGTACAGAAAGTTAGAGAAGAATGGGATGTAGTAGCCTTAGTACAGAATGTTAGAGAAGAATGGGATGTAGTAACCTTAGTACAGAATGTTATAGAAGAATGGGATGTAGTAGCCTTAGTACAGAATGTTAGAGAAGAATGGGATGTAGTAGCCTTAGTACAGATAGAGAAGAATGGGTTGTAGTAGCCTTAGTACAGCATGTTAGAGAAGAATGGGATGTATTAGCTTTAGTACAGAATGTTAGCGCAGAATGTTAGAGAAGAACGGGATGTAGTAGCATTAGTACAGAATGTTAGTGCAGAATGTTAGAGAAGAACAGGATGTAGCAGCCTTAGTACAGAGTGTTAGAGAAGAATGGGATGTAGTAGCCTTAGTCCAGAATGTTAGAGAAGAATGGGGTGTAGTAACCTTGGGACAGAATGTTAGCACAGAATGTTAGAGAAGAATGGGATGTAGTATCCTTAGTCCAGAATGTTAGAGAAGAATGGGATGTAGTATCCTTGGGATAGAATGTTAGCACAGAATGTTAGAGAAGAATGGGATGTAGTAGCCTTAGTACAGAAAGTTAGAGAAGAATGGGATGTAGTCGCCTTAGTACAGAATGTTTGAAAAGAATGGGGTGTAGTAGTCTTAGTACAGAATGTTAGAGAAGAATGGGATGTAGTAACCTTGGGACAGAATGTTAGCACAGAATGTTAGGGAAGAATAGGATGTAGTAGCCTTAGCACAGAATGTTAGAGAAGAATGGGATGTAGTAGCCTTAGTACAGAAAGTTAGAGAAGAATGGGATGTAGTAGCCTTAGTACAGAATGTTAGAGAAGAATTGGGTGTAGTAGCCTTAGTACAGAATGTTATAGAAGAATGGGATGTAGTAGCCTTAGTACAGAATGTTAAAGAAGAATGGGATGTTTTAGCCTTAGTACAGAATGTTAGAGAAGAATGGGATGTAGTAGCCTTAGTACAGAATGTTAGAGAAGAATGGGATGTAGTAGCCTTAGTACAGATAGAGACGAATGGGATGTAGTAGCCTTAGTACAGAATGTTAGAAAAAAATGGGATGTAGTCGCCTTAGTACAGAAAGTTAGAGAAGAATGGGATGTAGTAGCCTTGGTACAGAATGTTAGAGAAGAATGGGATGTAGCCGCCTTAGTACAGAATGTTAGAGAAGAATGGGATGCAGTAGCCTTAGTACAGAATGTTAGAGAAGAATTGGGTGTAGTAGCCTTAGTACAGAATGTTATAGAAGAATGGGATGTAGTAGCCTTAGTACAGAATGTTAAAGAAGAATGGGATGTTTTAGCCTTAGTACAGAATGTTAGAGAAGAATGGGGTGTAGTAGCCTTAGTACAGAATGTTAGAGAAGAATGAGATGTAGTCGCCTTAGTACAGAATTTAAGATAAAAATGGAATGTAGTAGCCTTAGTACGGAATGTTAGATAAGAATGTAATGTAGTAGCCTTAGTACAGAATCTTAGAGACGATTGGGATGTAGTAGCCTTAGTACAGAATGTTAGAGAAGAATGGGATGTAGTCGCCTTAGTACAGAATGTTAGAGAAGAATGGGATGTAGTAGCCTTAGTACAGAATGTTAGCGCAAAATGTTAGTGAGGAACGGGATGTAGTAGCCTTAGTAGAGAATGTTAAAGAAGAATGGGATGTAGTAGTCTTAGTACAGAATGTTAGAGAAGAATGGGATGTAGTAACCTTGGGACACAATGTTAGCACAGAATGTTAGAGAAGAATGGGATGTAGTAGTCTTAGCACAGAATGTTAGAGAAGAATGGGATGTAGTAGCCTTAGTACAGAAAGTTAGAGAAGAATGGGATGTAGTAGCCTTAGTACAGAATGTTAGAAAAGAATGGGGTGTAGTAGCCTTAGTACAGAATGTTAGAAAAGAATGGGGTGTAGTAGCCTTAGTAGAGAATGTTAGAGACGAATGGGATGTAGTAGCCTTAGTACAGAATGTTAGAGAAGAATGGGATGTAGTAGCCTTAGTACAGATAGAGAAGAATGGGATGTAGTAGCCTTAGTACAGAAAGTTAGAGAAGAATGGGACGTAGTCGCCTTAGTACAGAATGTTAGCTCAGAATGTTAGAGAACGGGATGTAGTATCCTCAGTACAGAATGTTAAAGAAGAATGGGATGTAGTAGTCTTAGTACAGAATGTTAGAGAAGAATGGGATCTAGTAACCTTGGGACAGAATGTTAGCACAGAATGTTAGGGAAGAATGGGATGTAGTAGCCTTAGTACAGAAAGTTAGAGAAGAATGGGATGTAGTAGCCTTAGTACAGAATGTTAGAGAAGAATGGGGTGTAGTAGCCTTAGTACAGAATGTTATAGAAGAATGGGATGTAGTAGCCTTAGTATAGAATGTTAAAGAAGAATGGAATGTTTTAGCCTTAGTACAGAATGTTAGAGAAGAATGGGGTGTAGTAGCTTTTGTACAGAATGTTAGAGAAGAATGGGATGTAGTAGCCTTAGTACAGATAGAGAAGAATGGGATGTAGTAGCCTTAGTACAGCATGTTAGAGAAGAATGGGATGTATTAGCCTTAGTACAGAATGTTAGCGCAAAATGTTAGTGAGGAACGGGATGTGGTAGCCTTTGTACAGAATGTTAAAGAAGAATGGGATGTAGTAGTCTTAGTACAGGATGTTAGAGAAGAATGGGATGTAGTTACCTTGGGACAGAATGTTAGCACAGAATGCTAGAGAAGAATGGGATGTAGTAGCCTTAGCACAGAATGTTAGAGAAGAATGGGATGTAGTAGCCTTAGTACAGAAAGTGAGAGAAGAATGGGATGTAGTAGCCTTAGTACAGAATGTTAGAAAAGAATGGGGTGTAGTAGCCTTAGTACAGAATGTTAGAGACAAATGGGATGTAGTAGCCTTAGTACAGATAGAGAAGAATGGGATGTAGTAGCCTTAGTACAGAGTGTTAGAGAAGAATGGGATGTAGTCGCTTTAGTACAGAATGTTAAAAAAGAATGGGATGTAGTAGTCTTAGTACAGAATGTTAAAGAAGAATGGGATGTAGTAGTCTTAGTACAGAGTGTTAGAGAAGAATGGGATCTAGTAACCTTGGGACAGAATGTTAGAACAGAATGTTAGGGAAGAATGGGATGTAGTAGCCTTAGTACAGAAAGTTAGAGAAGAATGGGATGTAGTAGCCTTAGTACAGAATGTTAGAGAAGAATGGGATGTAGTAACCTTAGTACAGAATGTTATAGAAGAATGGGATGTAGTAGCCTTAGTACAGAATGTTAGAGAAGAATGGGATGTAGTAGCCTTAGTACAGATAGAGAAGAATGGGTTGTAGTAGCCTTAATACAGCATGTTAGAGAAGAATGGGATGTATTAGCTTTAGTACAGAATGTTAGCGCAGAATGTTAGAGAAGAACGGGATGTAGTAGCATTAGTACAGAATGTTAGTGCAGAATGTTAGAGAAGAACAGGATGTAGCAGCCTTAGTACAGAGTGTTAGAGAAGAATGGGATGTAGTAGCCTTAGTCCAGAATGTTAGAGAAGAATGGGATGTAGTAGCCATAGTACAGAAAGTTAGAGAAGAATGGGATGTAGTAGCCTTAGTACAGAAAGTTAGAGAAGAATGGGATGTAGTAGCCTTAGTACAGAATGTTAGAGAAGAATGGGGTGTAGAAACCTTGGGACAGAATGTTACAGAAGAATGGGATGTAGTATCCTTGGGATAGAATGTTAGCACAGAATGTTAGAGAAGAATGGGATGTAGTAGCCTTAGTACAGAAAGTTAGAGAAGAATGGGATGTAATCGCCTTAGTACAGAATGTTTGAAAAGAATGGGGTGTAGTAGTCTTAGTACAGAATGTTAGAGAAGAATGGGATGTAGTAACCTTGGGACAGAATGTTAGCACAGAATGTTAGGGAAGAATAGGATGTAGTAGCCTTAGCACAGAATGTTAGAGAAGAATGGGATGTAGTAGCCTTAGTACAGAAAGTTAGAGAAGAATGGGATGTAGTAGCCTTAGTACAGAATGTTAGAGAAGAATTGGGTGTAGTAGCCTTAGTACAGAATGTTATAGAAGAATGGGATGTAGTAGCCTTAGTACAGAATGTTAAAGAAGAATGGGATGTTTTAGCCTTAGTACAGAATGTTAGAGAAGAATGGGGTGTAGTAGCCTTAGTACAGAATGTTAGAGAAGAATGGGATGTAGTAGCCTTAGTACAGAATGTTAGAGAAGAATGGGATGTAGTAGCCTTAGTACAGATAGAGACGAATGGGATATAGTAGCCTTAGTACAGAATGTTAGAAAAAAAATGGGATGTAGTCGCCTTAGTACAGAAAGTTAGAGAAGAATGGGATGTAGTAGCCTTGGTACAGAATGTTAGAGAAGAATGGGATGTAGCCGCCTTAGTACAGAATGTTAGAGAAGAATGGGATGCAGTAGCCTTAGTACAGAATGTTAGAGAAGAATTGGGTGTAGTAGCCTTAGTACAGAATGTTATAGAAGAATGGGATGTAGTAGCCTTAGTACAGAATGTTAAAGAAGAATGGGATTTTTTAGCCTTAGTACAGAATGTTAGAGAAGAATGGGGTGTAGTAGCCTTAGTACAGAATGTTAGAGAAGAATGAGATGTAGTCGCCTTAGTACAGAATTTAAGATAAAAATGGAATGTAGTAGCCTTAGTACGGAATGTTAGATAAGAATGTAATGTAGTAGCCTTAGTACAGAATGTTAGAGACGATTGGGATGTAGTAGCCTTAGTACAGAATGTTAGAGAAGAATGGGATGTAGTCGCCTTAGTACAGAATGTTAGAGAAGAATGGGATGTAGTAGCCTTAGTACAGAATGTTAGCGCAAAATGTTAGT
Organism: Ambystoma mexicanum; assembly: GCF_040938575.1. Lineage (NCBI taxonomy): Eukaryota > Metazoa > Chordata > Amphibia > Caudata > Ambystomatidae > Ambystoma > Ambystoma mexicanum. The sequence goes on from NC_090926.1 coordinate 869,437,420, forward strand.
GAGGAACGGGATGTAGTAGCCTTAGTAGAGAATGTTAAAGAAGAATGGGATGTAGTAGTCTTAGTACAGAATGTTAGAGAAGAATGGGATGTAGTAACCTTGGGACAGAATGTTAGCACAGAATGTTAGAGAAGAATGGGATGTAGTAGTCTTAGCACAGAATGTTAGAGAAGAATGGGATGTAGTAGCCTTAGTACAGAAAGTTAGAGAAGAATGGGATGTAGTAGCCTTAGTACAGAATGTTAGAAAAGAATGGGGTGTAGTAGCCTTAGTAGAGAATGTTAGAGACGAATGGGATGTAGTAGCCTTAGTACAGAATGTTAGAGAAGAATGGGATGTAGTAGCCTTAGTACAGATAGAGAAGAATGGGATGTAGTAGCCTTAGTACAGAAAGTTAGAGAAGAATGGGACGTAGTCGCCTTAGTACAGAATGTTAGCTCAGAATGTTAGAGAACGGGATGTAGTATCCTCAGTACAGAATGTTAAAGAAGAATGGGATGTAGTAGTCTTAGTACAGAATGTTAGAGAAGAATGGGATCTAGTAACCTTGGGACAGAATGTTAGCACAGAATGTTAGGGAAGAATGGGATGTAGTAGCCTTAGTACAGAAAGTTAGAGAAGAATGGGATGTAGTAGCCTTAGTACAGAATGTTAGAGAAGAATGGGGTGTAGTAGCCTTAGTACAGAATGTTATAGAAGAATGGGATGTAGTAGCCTTAGTATAGAATGTTAAAGAAGAATGGAATGTTTTAGCCTTAGTACAGAATGTTAGAGAAGAATGGGGTGTAGTAGCTTTAGTACAGAATGTTAGAGAAGAATGGGATGTAGTAGCCTTAGTACAGATAGAGAAGAATGGGATGTAGTAGCCTTAGTACAGCATGTTAGAGAAGAATGGGATGTATTAGCCTTAGTACAGAATGTTAGCGCAGAATGTTAGAGAAGAACGGGATGTAGTAGCATTAGTACAGAATGTTATTGCAGAATGTTAGAGAAGAACAGGATGTAGCAGCCTTAGTACAGAAAGTTAGAGAAGAATGGGATGTAGTAGCCTTAGTACAGAATGTTAGCGAAGAATGTTAGAGAGGAACGGGATGTAGTAGCCTTAGTACAGAATGTTAAAGAAGAATGGGATGTAGTAGTCTTAGTACAGAATGTTAGAGAAGAATGGGATGTAGTATCCTTGGGATAAGAATGTTAGCACAGAATGTTAGAGAAGAATGGGATGTAGTAGCTTTAGCACAGAATGTTAGAGAAGAATGGGATGTAGTAACCTTAGTACAGAAAGTGAGAGAAGAATGGGATGTAGTAGCCTTAGTACAGAATGTTTGAAAAGAATGGGGTGTAGTAGCCTTCGTACAGAATGTTAGAGACGAATGGGATCTAGTAGCCTTAGTACAGAAAGTTAGAAAAGAATGGGACGTAGTCGCCTTAGTACAGAATGTTAGCTCAGAATGTTAGAGAACGGGATGTAGTATCCTCAGTACAGAATGTTAAAGAAGAATGGGATGTAGTAGTCTTAGTACAGAATGTTAGAGAAGAATGGGATCTAGTAACCTTGGGACAGAATGTTAGCACAGAATGTTAGGGAAGAATGGGATGTAGTAGCCTTAGTACAGAAAGTTAGAGAAGAATGGGATGTAGTAGCCTTAGTACAGAATGTTAGAGAAGAATGGGGTGTAGTAGCCTTAGTACAGAATGTTATAGAAGAATGGGATGTAGTAGCCTTAGTATAGAATGTTAAAGAAGAATGGAATGTTTTAGCCTTAGTACAGAATGTTAGAGAAGAATGGGGTGTAGTAGCTTTAGTACAGAATGTTAGAGAAGAATGGGATGTAGTAGCCTTAGTACAGATAGAGAAGAATGGGATGTAGTAGCCTTAGTACAGCATGTTAGAGAAGAATGGGATGTATTAGCCTTAGTACAGAATGTTAGCGCAGAATGTTAGAGAAGAACGGGATGTAGTAGCATTAGTACAGAATGTTATTGCAGAATGTTAGAGAAGAACAGGATGTAGCAGCCTTAGTACAGAAAGTTAGAGAAGAATGGGATGTAGTAGCCTTAGTACAGAATGTTAGCGAAGAATGTTAGAGAGGAACGGGATGTAGTAGCCTTAGTACAGAATGTTAAAGAAGAATGGGATGTAGTAGTCTTAGTACAGAATGTTAGAGAAGAATGGGATGTAGTATCTTTGGGATAAGAATGTTAGCACAGAATGTTAGAGAAGAATGGGATGTAGTAGCTTTAGCACAGAATGTTAGAGAAGAATGGGATGTAGTAACCTTAGTACAGAAAGTGAGAGAAGAATGGGATGTAGTAGCCTTAGTACAGAATGTTTGAAAAGAATGGGGTGTAGTAGCCTTCGTACAGAATGTTAGAGACGAATGGGATCTAGTAGCCTTAGTACAGAAAGTTAGAAAAGAATGGGATGTAGTAGCCTTAGTACAGATAGAGAAGAATGGGATGTAGTAGCCTTAGTACAGAAAGTTAGAGAAGAATGGGATGTAGTCGCCTTAGTACAGAATGTTAGAGAAGAATGGGATATAGTAAGCCTTAGTACAGAATGTTAGCTCAGAATGTTAGAGAAGAACGGGATATAGTAGCCTTAGTACAGAATGTTAAAGAAGAATGGGATGTATTAGCCTTAGTTTAGAATGCTAAAGAAGAATGGGATGTTTTAGCCTTAGTACAGAATGTTAGAGAAGAATGGGGTGTAGTAGCCTTAGTACAGAATGTTAGAGAAGAATGGGATGTAGTAGCCTTAGTACAGAATGTTAGAGAAGAATGGGATGTAGTGGCCTTAGTACAGAATGTTACAGAAGAATGGGATGTAGTAGCCTTAGTACAGAATGTTAGTGCAGAATGTTAGAGAAGAACAGGATGTAGCAGCCTTAGTACAGAATGTTAGAGAAGAATGGGATGTAGTTGCCTTAGTACAAAATGTTAGAGAAGAATGGGATGTAGTAGCCTTACTACAGAATGTTAGAGAAGAATGGGATGTAATAGCCTTAGTACAGAATGTTAGAGAAGTATGGGATGTAGTAGCCTTAGTACAGAATGTTAGATAAGAATGGAATGTAGTAGCCTTAGTACAGAATGTTAGATAAGAATAGAATGTAGTAGCCTTAGTACAGAATGTTAGAGACGATTGGGATATAGTAGCCTTAGTACAGAATGTTATTGCAGAATGTTAGAGAAGAACCCAATGTAGCAGCCTTAGTACAGAATGTTAGAGAAGAATGGGATGTAGTAGCCTTAGTGCAGAATGTGAGAGAGGAATGGGATGTAGTAGCCTTAGTACAGAATGTTAGTGCAGAATATTAGAGAGGAACGGGATGTAGTAGCCTTAGTAAAGAATGTTAGAGAAGAATGGAATGTAGTAGTCTTAGTACAGAATGTTAGAGCAGAATGGGATGTAGTAGCCTTAGTACAGAATGTTAGAGAAGAATGAGATGTAGTTGCCTTAGTACAGAATTTAAGATAAGAATGGAATGTAGTAGCCTTAGTACGGAATGTTAGATAAGAATGGAATGTAGTAGCCTTAGTACAGAATGTTAGAGACGATAGGGATGTAGTAGCCTTAGTACAGCATGTTAGAGAAGAATGGGATGTAGTCACCTTAGTACAGAATGTTAGAGAAGAATGGGATGTAGTAGCCTTAGTACAGAATGTTAGCGCAAAATGTTAGTGAGGAACGGGATGTGGTAGCCTTTGTACAGAATGTTAAAGAAGAATGGGATGTAGTAGTCTTAGTACAGGATGTTAGAGAAGAATGGGATGTAGTAACCTTGGGACAGAATGTAAGCACAGAATGTTAGAGAAGAATGGGATGTAGTAGCCTTAGCACAGAATGTTAGAGAAGAATGGGATGTAGTAGCCTTAGTACAGAAAGTGAGAGAAGAATGGGATGTAGTAGCCTTAGTACAGAATGTTAGAAAAGAATGGGGTGTAGTAGCCTTAGTACAGAATGTTAGAGACAAATGGGATGTAGTAGCCTTAGTACAGAATTTTACAGTGAATGGGATGTAGTAGCCTTAGTACAGATAGAGAAGAATGGGATGTAGTAGCCTTAGTACAGAGTGTTAGAGAAGAATGGGATGTAGTCGCTTTAGTACAGAATGTTAAAGAAGAATGGGATGTAGTAGTCTTATTACAGAATGTTAAAGAAGAATGGGATGTAGTAGTCTTAGTACAGAGTGTTAGAGAAGAATGGGATCTAGTAACCTTGGGACAGAATGTTAGAACAGAATGTTAGGGAAGAATGGGATGTAGTAGCCTTAGTACAGAAAGTTAGAGAAGAATGGGATGTAGTAGCCTTAGTACAGAATGTTAGAGAAGAATGGGATGTAGTAACCTTAGTACAGAATGTTATAGAAGAATGGGATGTAGTAGCCTTAGTATAGAATGTTAAAGAAGAATGGGATGTTTCAGCCTTAGTACAGAATGTTAGAGAAGAATGGGGTGTAGTAGCCTTAGTATAGAATGTTAGAGAAGAATGGGATGTAGTAGCCTTAGTACAGAATGTTAGAGAAGAATGGGATGTAGTAGCCTTAGTACAGATAGAGAAGAATGGGTTGTAGTAGCCTTAGTACAGCATGTTAGAGAAGAATGGGATGTATTAGCTTTAGTACAGAATGTTAGCGCAGAATGTTAGAGAAGAACGGGATGTAGCAGCCTTAGTACAGAGTGTTATAGAAGAATGGGATGTAGTAGCCTTAGTCCAGAATGTTAGAGAAGAATGGGATGTAGTAGCCATAGTACAGAAAGTTAGAGAAGAATGGGATGTAGTAGCCTTAGTACAGAAAGTTAGAGAAGAATGGGATGTAGTAGTCTTAGTACAGAATGTTAGAGAAGAATGGGGTGTAGTAACCTTGGGACAGAATGTTACAGAAGAATGGGATGTAGTATCCTTGGGATAGAATGTTAGCACAGAATGTTAGAGAAGAATGGGATGTAGTAGCCTTAGTACAGAAAGTTAGAGAACAATGGGATGTAGTCGCCTTAGTACAGAATGTTTGAAAAGAATGGGGTGTAGTAGTCTTAGTACAGAATGTTAGAGAAGAATGGGATGTAGTAACCTTGGGACAGAATGTTAGCACAGAATGTTAGGGAAGAATAGGATGTAGTAGCCTTAGCACAGAATGTTAGAGAAGAATGGGATGTAGTAGCCTTAGTACAGAAAGTTAGAGAAGAATGGGATGTAGTAGCCTTAGTACAGAATGTTAGAGAAGAATTGGGTGTAGTAGCCTTAGTACAGAATGTTATAGAAGAATGGGATGTAGTAGCCTTAGTACAGAATGTTAAAGAAGAATGGGATGTTTTAGCCTTAGTACAGAATGTTAGAGAAGAATGGGGTGTAGTAGCCTTAGTACAGAATGTTAGAGAAGAATGGGATGTAGTAGCCTTAGTACAGAATGTTAGAGAAGAATGGGATGTAGTAGCCTTAGTACAGAATGTTAGAAAAAAATGGGATGTAGTCGCCTTAGTACAGAAAGTTAGAGAAGAATGGGATGTAGTAGCCTTGGTACAGAATGTTAGAGAAGAATGGGATGTAGCCGCCTTAGTACAGAATGTTAGAGAAGAATGGGATGCAGTAGCCTTAGTACAGAATGTTAGAGACAAATGGGATGTAGTCGCCTTAGTACAGAGTTTTAGAGAAGAATGGGATGTAGTAGCCTTAGTGCAGAATGTTAGAGACAAATGGGATGTAGTCGCCTTAGTACAGAATGTTAGAGAAGAATGGGATGTAGTAGCCTTAGTACAGAATGTTACAGACAAATTGGATGTAGTCACCTTAGTACAGAATGTTAGAGAAGAATGGGATGTAGCCGCCTTAGTACAGAATGTTAGAGAAGAATGGGATGTAGTAGCCTTAGTACAGAATGTTAGAGGCAAATGGGATGTAGTCGCCTTAGTACAGAATGTTAGAGAAGAATGGGATGCAGTAGCCTTAGTACAGAATGTTAGAGAAGAATGGGATGTAGTAGCCTTAGTACAGAATGTCAGAGAAGAATGAGATGTAGTCGCCTTAGTATAGAATGTTAGAGAAGAATGGGATGTAGTAGCCTTAGTACAGAATGTTAGAGAAGAATGGGATGTAGTAGCCTTAGTACAGATAGAGAAGAATGGGTTGTAGTAGCCTTAGTACAGCATGTTAGAGAAGAATGGGATGTATTAGCTTTAGTACAGAATGTTAGCGCAGAATGTTAGAGAAGAACGGGATGTAGTAGCATTAGTACAGAATGTTAGTGCAGAATGTTAGAGAAGAACAGGATGTAGCAGCCTTAGTACAGAGTGTTAGAGAAGAATGGGATGTAGTAGCCTTAGTCCAGAATGTTAGAGAAGAATGGGATGTAGTAGCCATAGTACAGAAAGTTAGAGAAGAATGGGATGTAGTAGCCTTAGTACAGAAAGTTAGAGAAGAATGGGATGTAGTAGCCTTAGTACAGAATGTTAGAGAAGAATGGGGTGTAGTAACCTTGGGACAGAATGTTACAGAAGAATGGGATGTAGTATCCTTGGGATAGAATGTTAGCACAGAATGTTAGAGAAGAATGGGATGTAGTAGCCTTAGTACAGAAAGTTAGAGAAGAATGGGATGTAGTCGCCTTAGTACAGAATGTTTGAAAAGAATGGGGTGTAGTAGTCTTAGTACAGAATGTTAGAGAAGAATGGGATGTAGTAACCTTGGGACAGAATGTTAGCAAGGAATGTTAGGGAAGAATAGGATGTAGTAGCCTTAGCACAGAATGTTAGAGAAGAATGGGATGTAGTAGCCTTAGTACAGAAAGTTAGAGAAGAATGGGATGTAGTAGCCTTAGTACAGAATGTTAGAGAAGAATTGGGTGTAGTAGCCTTAGTACAGAATGTTATAGAAGAATGGGATGTAGTAGCCTTAGTACAGAATGTTAAAGAAGAATGGGATGTTTTAGCCTTAGTACAGAATGTTAGAGAAGAATGGGGTGTAGTAGCCTTAGTACAGAATGTTAGAGAAGAATGGGATGTAGTAGCCTTAGTACAGAATGTTAGAGAAGAATGGGATGTAGTAGCCTTAGTACAGATAGAGACGAATGGGATGTAGTAGCCTTAGTACAGAATGTTAGAAAAAAATGGGATGTAGTCGCCTTAGTACAGAAAGTTAGAGAAGAATGGGATGTAGTAGCCTTGGTACAGAATGTTAGAGAAGAATGGGATGTAGCCGCCTTAGTACAGAATGTTGGAGAAGAATGGGATGCAGTAGCCTTAGTACAGAATGTTAGAGACAAATGGGATGTAGTCGCCTTAGTACAGAATGTTAGAGAAGAATGGGATGTAGTAGCCTTAGTGCAGAATGTTAGAGACAAATGGGATGTAGTCGCCTTAGTACAGAATGTTAGAGAAGAATGGGATGTAGTAGCCTTAGTACAGAATGTTACAGACAAATGGGATGTAGTCACCTTAGTACAGAATGTTAGAGAAGAATGGGATGTAGTAGCCTTAGTACAGAATGTTAGAGAAGAATGGGATGTAGCCGCCTTAGTACAGAATGTTAGAGAAGACTGGGATGTATTAGCCTTAGTACAGAATGTTAGAGGCAAATGGGATGTAGTCGCCTTAGTACAGAATGTTAGAGAAGAATGGGATGCAGTAGCCTTAGTACAGAATGTTAGAGAAGAATGGGATGTAGTAGCCTTAGTACAGAATGTCAGAGAAGAATGAGATGTAGTCGCCTTAGTACAGAATGTTACATAAGAATTGAATGTAGTAGCCTTAGTACAGAATGTTAGTGCAGAATGTTAGGGAAGAACAGGATGTAGCAGCCTTAGTACATAATGTTAGAGAAGAATGGGATGTAGTAGCCTTAGTACAGAATGTTAGAGAAGAATGGTATGTAGTAGCCTTAGTACCGAATGTTAGAGAAGAAATGAATTTAGTAGCCTCAGTACAGAATGTTAGAGTAGAATGGGATGTAGTTGCCTTAGTACAGAATGTTAGAGAAGAATGGGATGTAGTAGCCTTAGTACAGAATGTTAGAGAAGAATGTGATGGAGTCGCCTTTGTACAGAATGTTAGATAAGAATGGAATGTAGTAGCCTTAGTACAGAATGTTATAGAAGACTGGGATGCAGTAGCCTTAATACAGAATGTTAGAGAGAATTGGGATGTAGTAGCCTTAGTACAGAATTTTAGAGAAGAATGAGATGTAGTAGCCTTAGTACAGAATGTTAGTGCAGAATGTTAGAGAAGAACGGGATGTAGCAGCCTTAGTACAGAATGTTAGAGAAGAATGGGATGTAGTAACCTTGGGACATAATGTTAGCACAGAATGTTAGAGAAGAATGGGATGTAGTAGCCTCAGCACAGAATGTTAGAGAAGAATGAGATGTAGTAGCCTTAGTACAGAATGTTAGTGCAGAATGTTAGAGAAGAACAGGATGTAGCAGCCTTAGTACATAATGTTAGAGAAGAATGGGATGCAGTAGCCTTAGTACAGAATGTTAGAGAAGAATGGGATGTAGCAGCCTTAGTACCGAATGTTAGAGAAGAAATGGATTTAGTAGCCTCAGTACAGAATGTTAGAGAAGAATAGGATGTAGTTGCCTTAGTACAGAATGTTAGAGGAGAATGGGATGTAGTAGCCTTAGTACAGAATGTTAGAGAAGAATGTGATGTAGTCGCCTTTGTACAGAATGTTAGATAAGAATGGAATGTAGTAGCCTTAGTACAGAATGTTATAGAAGACTGGGATGCAGTAGCCTTAATACAGAATGTTAGAGACGAATGGGATGTAGTACCCTTAGTACAGAATGTTAGTGCAGAATGTTAGAGAAGAACGGGATGTAGCAGCCTTAGTACAGAATGTTAGAGAAGAATGGGATGTAGTAACCTTGGGACATAATGTTAGCACAGAATGTTAGAGAAGAATGGGATGTAGTAGCCTTAGCACAGAATGTTAGAGACGAATGGGATGTAGTAGCCTTAGTACAGAAAGTTAGAGAAGAATGGGATGTAGTAGCCTTAGTACAGATAGAGAAGAATGGGATGTAGTAGCCTTAGTACAGAATGTTAGAAAAGAATGGGGTGTAGTAGCCTTAGTACAAAATGTTAGAGACGAATGGGATGTAGTAGCCTTACTACAGAAAGTTAGAGAAGAATGGGATATAGTAGCCTTAGTACAGATAGAGAAGAATGGGATGTAGTAGCCTTAGTACAGAATGTTAAAGAAGAATGGGATGTAGTAGTCTTAGTACAGAATGTTCGAGAAGAATGGGATGTAGTAACCTTGGGACAGAATGTTAGCACAGAATGTTAGGGAAGAATGGGAGGTAGTAGCCTTAGCACAGCATGTTAGAGAAGAATGGGATGTAGTAGCCTTAGTACAGAAAGTTAGAGAAGAATGGGATGTAGTAGCTTTAGTACAGAATGTTAGAGAAGAATGGGGTGCAGTAGCCTTAGTACCGAATTTTATAGAAGAATGGGATGTAGTAGCCTAGTACAGAATGTTAAAGAAGAATGGGATGTTTTAGCCTTAATACAGAATGTTAGAGAAGAATGGGGTGTAGTAGCCTTAGTTCAGAATGTTAGAGAAGAATGGGATGTAGTAGCCTTAGTACAGAATGTTAGAGAAGAATGGGATGTAGTAGCCTTAGTACCGAATGTTAGAGAATAAATGGATTTAGTAGCCTCAGTACAGAATGTTAGAGAAGAATGGGATGTAGTTGACTTAGACAGAATGTTAGAGAAGAATGGGATGTAGTAGCCTTAGTACAGAATGTTAGAGAAGAATGGGATGTAGTAGCCTTAGTACAGATAGAGAAGAATGGGATGTAGTAGCCTTAGTACAGCATGTTAGAGAAAAATGGGATGTAGTAGCCTTAGTACAGAATGTTAGAGAAGAATGGGATGTAGTAGCCTTAGTACCGAATGTTAGAGAATAAATGGATTTAGTAGCCTCAGTACAGAATGTTAGAGAAGAATGGGATGTAGTTGACTTAGACAGAATGTTAGAGAAGAATGGGATGTAGTAGCCTTAGTACAGAATGTTAGAGAAGAATGGGATGTAGTCGCCTTTGTACAGAATGTTAGATAAGAATGGAATGTAGTAGCCTTAGTACAGAATGTTAGAGAAGAATGGGATGTAGTAGCCTTAGTACAGAAAGTGAGAGAAGAATGGGATGTAGTAGCCTTAGTACAGAATGTTAGAAAAGAATGGGGTGTAGTAGCCTTAGTACAGAATGTTAGAGACAAATGGGATGTAGTAGCCTTAGTACAGAATTTTACAGTGAATGGGATGTAGTAGCCTTAGTACAGATAGAGAAGAATGGGATGTAGTAGCCTTAGTACAGAGTGTTAGAGAAGAATCGGATGTAGTCGCTTTAGTACAGAATGTTAAAGAAGAATGGGATGTAGTAGTCTTAGTACAGAATGTTAAAGAAGAATGGGATGTAGTAGTCTTAGTACAGAGTGTTAGAGAAGAATGGGATCTAGTAACCTTGGGACAGAATGTTAGAACAGAATGTTAGGGAAGAATGGGATGTAGTAGCCTTAGTACAGAAAGTTAGAGAAGAATGGGATGTAGTAGCCTTAGTAAAGAATGTTAGAGAAGAATGGGATGTAGTAGCCTTAGTACAGAATGTTATAGAAGAATGGGATGTAGTAGCCTTAGTATAGAATGTTAAAGAAGAATGGGATGTTTCAGCCTTAGTACAGAATGTTAGAGAAGAATGGGGTGTAGTAGCCTTAGTATAGAATGTTAGAGAAGAATGGGATGTAGTAGCCTTAGTACAGAATGTTAGAGAAGAATGGGATGTAGTAGCCTTAGTACAGATAGAGAAGAATGGGATGTAGTAGCCTTAGTACAGCATGTTAGAGAAGAATGGGATGTATTAGCTTTAGTACAGAATGTTAGCGCAGAATGTTAGAGAAGAACGGGATGTAGTAGCATTAGTACAGAATGTTAGTGCAGAATGTTAGAGAAGAACAGGATGTAGCAGCCTTAGTACAGAGTGTTAGAGAAGAATGGGATGTAGTAGCCTTAGTCCAGAATGTTAGAGAAGAATGGGATGTAGTAGCCATAGTACAGAAAGTTAGCGCAGAATGTTAGAGAGGAACAGATTGTAGTAGCCTTAGTACAGAATGTTAAAGAAGAATGGGATGTAGTAGTCTTAGTACAGAATGTTACAGAAGAATGGGATGTAGTATCCTTGGGATAGAATGTTAGCACAGAATGTTAGAGAAGAATGGGATGTAGTAGCCTTAGTACAGAAAGTTAGAGAAGAATGGGATGTAGTTGCCTTAGTACAGAATGTTTTAAAAGAATGGGGTGTAGTAGTCTTAGTACAGAATGTTAGAGAAGAATGTGATGTAGTAACCTTGGGACAGAATGTTAGCACAGAATGTTAGGGAAGAATAGGATGTAGTAGCCTTAGCACAGAATGTTAGAGAAGAATGGGATGTAGTAGCCTTAGTACAGAAAGTTAGAGAAGAATGGGATGTAGTAGCCTTAGTACAGAATGTTAGAGAAGAATGGGGTGTAGTAGCCTTAGTACAGAATGTTATAGAAGAATGGGATGTAGTAGCCTTAGTACAGAATGTTAAAGAAGAATGGGATGTTTTAGCCTTAGTACAGAATGTTAGAGAAGAATGGGGTGTAGTAGCCTTAGTACAGAATGTTAGAGAAGAATGGGATGTAGTAGCCTTAGTACAGAATGTTAGAGAAGAATGGGATGTAGTAGCCTTAGTACAGATAGAGACGAATGGGATGTAGTAGCCTTAGTACAGAATGTTAGAAAAAAATGGGATGTAGTCGCCTTAGTACAGAAAGTTAGAGAAGAATGGGATGTAGTAGCCTTGGTACAGAATGTTAGAGAAGAATGGGATGTAGCCGCCTTAGTACAGAATGTTAAAGAAAAATGGGATGCAGTAGCCTTAGTACAGAATGTTAGAGACAAATGGGATGTAGTCGCCTTAGTACAGAATGTTAGAGAAGAATGGGATGTAGTAGCCTTAGTGCAGAATGTTAGAGACAAATGGGATGTAGTCGCCTTAGTACAGAATGTTAGAGAAAAATGGGATGTAGTAGCCTTAGTACAGAATGTTACAGACAAATTGGATGTAGTCACCTTAGTACAGAATGTTAGAGAAGAATGGGATGTAGCCGCCTTAGTACAGAATGTTAGAGAAGAATGGGATGTAGTAGCCTTAGTACAGAATGTTAGAGGCAAATGGGATGTAGTCGCCTTAGTACAGAATGTTAGAGAAGAATGGGATGTAGTAGCCTTAGTACAGAATGTTAGAGAAGAATGGGATGTAGTAGCCTTAGTACAGAATGTCAGAGAAGAATGAGATGTAGTCGCCTTAGTACAGAATGTTACATAAGAATTGAATGTAGTAGCCTTAGTACAGAATGTTAGTGCAGAATGTTAGGGAAGAACAGGATGTAGCAGCCTTAGTACATAATGTTAGAGAAGAATGGGATGTAGTAGCCTTAGTACAGAATGTTAGAGAAGAATGGGATGTAGTAGCCTTAGTACCGAATGTTAGAGAAGAAATGAATTTAGTAGCCTCAGTACAGAATGTTAGAGAAGAATGGGATGTAGTTGCCTTAGTACAGAATGTTAGAGAAGAATGGGATGTAGTAGCCTTAGTACAGAATGTTAGAGAAGAATGTGATGTAGTCGCCTTTGTACAGAATGTTAGATAAGAATGGAATGTAGTAGCCTTAGTACAGAATGTTATAGAAGACTGGGATGCAGTAGCCTTAATACAGAATGTTAGAGACAATTGAGATGTAGTAGCCCTAGTACAGAATTTTAGAGAAGAATGAGATGTAGTAGCCTTAGTACAGAATGTTAGTGCAGAATGTTAGAGAAGAACGGGATGTAGCAGCCTTAGTACAGAATGTTATAGAAGAATGGGATGTAGTAACCTTGGGACATAATGTTAGCACAGAATGTTAGAGAAGAATGGGATGTATTAGCCTTAGCACAGAATGTTAGAGAAGAATGAGATGTAGTAGCCTTAGTACAGAATGTTAGTGCAGAATGTTAGAGAAGAACAGGATGTAGCAGCCTTAGTACATAATGTTAGAGAAGAATGGGATGCAGTAGCCTTAGTACAGAATGTTAGAGAAGAATGGGATGTAGTAGCCTTAGTACCGAATGTTAGAGAAGAAATGGATTTAGTAGCCTCAGTACAGAATGTTAGAGGAGAATGGGATGTAGTTGTCTTAGTACAGAATGTTAGAGAAGAATGGGATGTAGTAGCCTTAGTACAGAATGTTAGAGAAGAATGTGATGTAGTCGCCTTTGTACAGAATGTTAGATAAGAATGGAATGTAATAGCCTTAGTACAGAATGTTATAGAAGACTGGGATGCAGTAGCCTTAATACAGAATGTTAGAGACGAATGGGATGTAGTAGCCTTAGTACAGAATGTTAGAGAAGAATGAGATGTAGTAGCCTTAGTACAGAATGTTAGTGCAGAATGTTAGAGAAGAACGGGATGTAGCAGCCTTAGTACAGAATGTTAGAGAAGAATGGGATGTAGTAACCTTGGGACATAATGTTAGCACAGAATGTTAGAGAAGAATGGGATGTAGTAGCCTTAGCACAGAATGTTAGAGACGAATGGGATGTAGTAGCCTTAGTACAGAAAGTTAGAGAAGAATGGGATGTAGTAGCCTTAGTACAGATAGAGAAGAATGGGATGTAGTAGCCTTAGTACAGAATGTTAGAAAAGAATGGCGTGTAGTAGCCTTAGTACAAAATGTTAGAGACAAATGGGATGTAGTAGCCTTACTACAGAAAGTTAGAGAAGAATGGGATGTAGTAGCCTTAGTACAGATAGAGAAGAATGGGATGTAGTAGCCTTAGTACAGAATGTTAAAGAAGAATGGGATGTAGTAGTCTTAGTACAGAATGTTAGAGAAGAATGGGATGTAGTAACCTTGGGACAGAATGTTAGCACAGAATGTTAGGGAAGAATGGGAGGTAGTAGCCTTAGCACAGCATGTTAGAGAAGAATGGGATGTAGTAGCCTTAGTACAGAAAGTTAGAGAAGAATGGGATGTAGTAGCTTTAGGACAGAATGTTAGAGAAGAATGGGGTGTAGTAGCCTTAGTACCGAATTTTATAGAAGAATGGGATGTAGTAGCCTAGTACAGAATGTTAAAGAAGAATGGGATGTTTTAGCCTTAATACAGAATGTTAGAGAAGAATGGGGTGTAGTAGCCTTAGTTCAGAATGTTAGAGAAGAATGGGATGTAGTAGCCTTAGTACAGAATGTTAGAGAAGAATGGGATGTAGTAGCCTTAGTACAGATAGAGAAGAATGAGATGTAGTAGCCTTAGTACAGCATGTTAGAGAAAAATGGGATGTAGTAGCCTTAGTACAGAATGTTAGAGAAGAATGGGATGTAGTAGCCTTAGTACCGAATGTTAGAGAAGAAATGGATTTAGTAGCCTCAGTACAGAATGTTAGAGAAGAATGGGATGTAGTTGCCTTAGACAGAATGTTAGAGAAGAATGGGATGTAGTAGCCTTAGTACAGAATGTTAGAGAAGAATGGGATGTAGTCGCCTTTGTACAGAATGTTAGATAAGAATGGAATGTAGTAGCCTTAGTACAGAATGTTATAGAAGACTGGGATGCAGTAGCCTTAGTACAGAATGTTAGAGAAGAATGAGATGTAGTAACCTTAGTACAGAATGTTAGTGCAGAATGTTAGAGAAGAACGGGATGTAGCAGCCTTAGTACAGAATGTTAGAGAAGAATGGGATGTAGTAACCTTGGGACAGAATGTTAGCACAGAATTTTAGAGAAAAATGGGGTGTAGTAGCCTTAGCACAGAATGTTAGAGAAGAATGGGATGTAGTAGCCTTAGTACAGAATGTTAGAAAAGAATGGGGTGTAGTTGCCTTAGTACAGAATGTTAGAGACGAATGGAATGTAGTAGCCTTAGTACAGAAAGTTAGAGAAGAATGGGATGTAGTAGCCTTAATACAGATAGAGAAGAATGGGATGTAGTAGCCTTAGTACAGAAAGTTAGAGAAGAATGGGATGTAGTCGCCTTAGTACAGAATGTTAGAGAAGAATGGGATGTAGTAGCCTTAGTACAGAATGTAAGCTCAGAATGTTAGAGAAGAACAGGATGTAGTAGCCTTAGTACAGAATGTTAAAGAAGAATGGGATGTAGCAGTCTTAGTACAGAATGTTAGAGAAGAATGGGATGTAGTAACCTTGGGACAGAATGTTAGCACAGAATGTTAGGGAAGAATGGGATGTAGTAGCCTTAGCACAGAATGTTAGAGAAGAATGGGATGTAGTAGCCTTAGTACAGAAAGTTAGAGAAGAATGGGATGTAGTAGCCTTAGTACAGAATGTTAGAGAAGAATGGGGTGTAGTAGCCTTAGTACAGAATGTTATAGAAGAATGGGATGTAGTAGCCTTAGTACAGAATGTTAAAGAAGCATGGGATGTTTTAGCCTTAATACATAATGTTAGAGAAGAATGGGGTGTAAGTAGCCTTAGTACAGAATGTTAGAGAAGAATGGGATGTAGTAGCCTTAGTACAGAATGTTAGAGAAGAATGGGATGTAGTAGCCTTAGTACAGATAGAGAAGAATGGGATGTAGTAGCCTTAGTACAGCATGTTAGAGAAAAATGGGATGTAGTCGCCTTAGTACAGAATGTTAGAGAAGAATGGGATGTAGTAACCTTGGTACAGAATGTTAGAGAAGAATGGGATGTAGCCGCCTTAGTGCAGAATGTTAGAGAAGAACGGGATGTAGTAGCCTTTGTACAGAATGTTAGAGAAGAATGGGATGTAGTAGTCTTAGTACAGAATGCTAGCACAGAATGTTAGAGAAGAATGGGATTTATTAGCCTTAGTACAGAATGTTAGAAAAGAATGAGATGTAGTAGCCTTAGTACAGAATTTTAGTGCAGAATGTTAGAGAACAGGATGTAGCGGCCTTAGTACAGAATGTTAGAGAAGAATGGGATGTAGTAGCCTTAGTACAGAATGTTACATAAGAATGGAATGTAGTAGCCTTAGTACAGAATTTTAGTGCAGAATGTTAGAGAACAGGATGTAGCGGCCTTAGTACAGAATGTTAGAGAAGAATCGGATGTAGTAGCCTTAGTACAGAATTTTAGAGAAGAATGGCATGTAGTAGCCTTAGTACCTAATGTTAGAGAAGAAATGGATTTAGTAGCCTCAGTGCAGAATGTTAGATAAGAATGGAATGTAGTAGCCTTAGTACAGAATGTTAGAGAAGAATGGGATGTCGTTGCCTTAGTACAGAATGTTAGAGACGAATGGGATGTAGTAGCCTTAGTACAGAATGTTAGAGAAGAATGGGATGTAGTCGCCTTTGTACAGAATGTTAGAGAAGACTGGGATGTAGTAGCCTTAATACAGAATGTTAGAGACGATTGGGATGTAGTAGCCTTAGTACAGAATGTTAGTGCAGAATGTTAGAGAAGAACGGGATGTAGCAGCCTTAGTATAGAAAGTTAGAGAAAAATGGGATATAGTAGCCTTAGTACAGAATGTTAGAGAAGAATGGGATGTAGTAGCCTTAGTACAGAATGTTAGATAAGAATGGAATATAGTAGCCTTAGTACAGAATGTTAGAGAAGAATGATGTAGTAGCCTTAGTACAGAATGTTAGAGACAAATGGGATGTAGTTGCCTTAGTACAGAATGTTAGAGAAGAATGGGATGTAGTAGCCTTAGTACAGATAGAGAAGAATGGGATGTAGTAGCCTTAGTACAGAAAGTTAGAGAAGAATGGGACGTAGTCGCCTTAGTACAGAATGTTAGCTCAGAATTTTAGAGAACGGGATGTAGTATCCTCAGTACAGAATGTGAAAGAAGAATGGGATGTAGTAGTCTTAGTACAGAATGTTAGAGAAGAATGGGATCTAGTAACCTTGGGACAGAATGTTAGCACAGAATGTTAGGGAAGAATGGGATGTAGTAGCCTTAGTACAGAAAGTTAGAGAAGAATGGGATGTAGTAGCCTTAGTACAGAATGTTAGAGAAGAATGGGGTGTAGTAGCCTTAGTACAGAATGTTATAGAAGAATGGGATGTAGTAGCCTTAGTATAGAATGTTAAAGAAGAATGGAATGTTTTAGCCTTAGTACAGAATGTTAGAGAAGAATGGGGTGCAGTAGCTTTAGTACAGAATGTTAGAGAAGAATGGGATGTAGTAGCCTTAGTACAGATAGAGAAGAATGGGATGTAGTAGCCTTAGTACAGCATGTTAGAGAAGAATGGGATGTATTAGCCTTAGTACAGAATGTTAGCGCAGAATGTTAGAGAAGAACGGGATGTAGTAGCATTAGTACAGAATGTTAGTGCAGAATGTTAGAGAAGAACAGGATGTAGCAGCCTTAGTACAGAGTGTTAGAGAAGAATGGGATGTAGTAGCCTTAGTCCAGAATGTTAGAGAAGAATGGGATGTAGTAGCCTTAGTACAGAATGTTAGCTCAGAATGTTAGAGAAGAACGGGATGTAGTAGCCTTAGTACAGAATGTTAAAGAAGAATGGGATGTATTAGCCTTAGTATAGAATGCTAAAGAAGAATGGGATGTTTTAGCCTTAGTACAGAATGTTAGAGAAGAATGGGATGTAGTGGCCTTAGTACAGAATGTTACAGAAGAATGGGATGTAGTAGCCTTAGTACAGAATGTTAGTGCAGAATGTTAGAGAAGAACAGGATGTAGCAGCCTTAGTACAGAATGTTAGAGAAGAATGGGATGTAGTTGCCTTAGTACAAAATGTTAGAGAAGAATGGGATGTAGTAGCCTTAGTACAGAATGTTAGAGAAGAATGGGATGTAATAGCCTTAGTACAGAATGTTAGAGAAGTATGGGATGTAGTAGCCTTAGTACAGAATGTTAGATAAGAATGGAATGTAGTAGCCTTAGTACAGAATGTTAGATAAGAATAGAATGTAGTAGCCTTAGTACAGAATGTTAGAGACGATTGGGATATAGTAGCCTTAGTACAGAATGTTATTGCAGAATGTTAGAGAAGAACCCAATGTAGCAGCCTTAGTACAGAATGTTAGAGAAGAATGGGATGTAGTAGCCTTAGTGCAGAATGTGAGAGAGGAATGGGATGTAGTAGCCTTAGTACAGAATGTTAGTGCAGAATATTAGAGAGGAACGGGATGTAGTAGCCTTAGTAAAGAATGTTAGAGAAGAATGAAATGTAGTAGTCTTAGTACAGAATGTTAGAGCAGAATGGGATGTAGTAGCCTTAGTACAGAATTTAAGATAAGAATGGAATGTAGTAGCCTTAGTACGGAATGTTAGATAAGAATGGAATGTAGTAGCCTTAGTACAGAATGTTAGAGACGATAGGGATGTAGTAGCCTTAGTACAGCATGTTAGAGAAGAATGGGATGTAGTCACCTTAGTACAGAATGTTAGAGAAGAATGGGATGTAGTAGCCTTAGTACAGAATGTTAGCGCAAAATGTTAGTGAGGAACGGGATGTGGTAGCCTTTGTACAGAATGTTAAAGAAGAATGGGATGTAGTAGTCTTAGTACAGGATGTTAGAGAAGAATGGGATGTAGTAACCTTGGGACAGAATGTTAGCACAGAATGTTAGAGAAGAATGGGATGTAGTAGCCTTAGCACAGAATGTTAGAGAAGAATGGGATGTAGTAGCCTTAGTACAGAAAGTGAGAGAAGAATGGGATGTAGTAGCCTTAGTACAGAATGTTAGAAAAGAATGGGGTGTAGTAGCCTTAGTACAGAATGTTAGAGACAAATGGGATGTAGTAGCCTTAGTACAGAATTTTACAGTGAATGGGATGTAGTAGCCTTAGTACAGATAGAGAAGAATGGGATGTAGTAGCCTTAGTACAGAGTGTTAGAGAAGAATGGGATGTAGTCGCTTTAGTACAGAATGTTAAAGAAGAATGGGATGTAGTAGTCTTAGTACAGAATGTTAAAGAAGAATGGGATGTAGTAGTCTTAGTACAGAGTGTTAGAGAAGAATGGGATCTAGTAACCTTGGGACAGAATGTTAGAACAGAATGTTAGGGAAGAATGGGATGTAGTAGCCTTAGTACAGAAAGTTAGAGAAGAATGGGATGTAGTAGCCTTAGTACAGAATGTTAGAGAAGAATGGGATGTAGTAACCTTAGTACAGAATGTTATAGAAGAATGGGATGTAGTAGCCTTAGTATAGAATGTTAAAGAAGAATGGGATGTTTCAGCCTTAGTACAGAATGTTAGAGAAGAATGGGGTGTAGTAGCCTTAGTATAGAATGTTAGAGAAGAATGGGATGTAGTAGCCTTAGTACAGAATGTTAGAGAAGAATGGGATGTAGTAGCCTTAGTACAGATAGAGAAGAATGGGTTGTAGTAGCCTTAGTACAGCATGTTAGAGAAGAATGGGATGTATTAGCTTTAGTACAGAATGTTAGCGCAGAATGTTAGAGAAGAACGGGATGTAGTAGCATTAGTACAGAATGTTAGTGCAGAATGTTAGAGAAGAACAGGATGTAGCAGCTTTAGTACAGAGTGTTAGAGAAGAATGGGATGTAGTAGCCTTAGTCCAGAATGTTAGAGAAGAATGGGATGGAGTAGCCATAGTACAGAAAGTTAGAGAAGAATGGGATGTAGTAGCCTTAGTACAGAAAGTTAGAGAAGAATGGGATGTAGTAGCCTTAGTACAGAATGTTAGAGAAGAATGGGGTGTAGTAACCTTGGGACAGAATGTTACAGAAGAATGGGATGTAGTATCCTTGGGATAGAATGTTAGCACAGAATGTTAGAGAAGAATGGGATGTAGTAGCCTTAGTACAGAAAGTTAGAGAAGAATGGGATGTAGTCGCCTTAGTACAGAATGTTTGAAAAGAATGGGGTGTAGTAGTCTTAGTACAGAATGTTAGAGAAGAATGGGATGTAGTAACCTTGGGACAGAATGTTAGCACAGAATGTTAGGGAAGAATAGGATGTAGTAGCCTTAGCACAGAATGTTAGAGAAGAATGGGATGTGGTAGCCTTAGTACAGAAAGTTAGAGAAGAATGGGATGTAGCCGCCTTAGTACAGAATGTTAGAGAAGAATGGGATGCAGTAGCCTTAGTACAGAATGTTAGAGACAAATGGGATGTAGTCGCCTTAGTACAGAATGTTAGAGAAGAATGGGATGTAGTAGCCTTAGTGCAGAATGTTAGAGACAAATGGGATGTAGTCGCCTTAGTACAGAATGTTAGAGAAGAATGGGATGTAGTAGCCTTAGTGCAGAATGTGAGAGAGGAATGGGATGTAGTAGCCTTAGTACAGAATGTTAGTGCAGAATATTAGAGAGGAACGGGATGTAGTAGCCTTAGTAAAGAATGTTAGAGAAGAATGGAATGTAGTAGTCTTAGTACAGAATGTTAGAGCAGAATGGGATGTAGTAGCCTTAGTACAGAATTTAAGATAAGAATGGAATGTAGTAGCCTTAGTACGGAATGTTAGATAAGAATGGAATGTAGTAGCCTTAGTACAGAATGTTAGAGACGATAGGGATGTAGTAGCCTTAGTACAGCATGTTAGAGAAGAATGGGATGTAGTCACCTTAGTACAGAATGTTAGAGAAGAATGGGATGTAGTAGCCTTAGTACAGAATGTTAGCGCAAAATGTTAGTGAGGAACGGGATGTGGTAGCCTTTGTACAGAATGTTAAAGAAGAATGGGATGTAGTAGTCTTAGTACAGGATGTTAGAGAAGAATGGGATGTAGTAACCTTGGGACAGAATGTTAGCACAGAATGTTAGAGAAGAATGGGATGTAGTAGCCTTAGCACAGAATGTTAGAGACGAATGGGATGTAGTAGCCTTAGTACAGAAAGTTAGAGAAGAATGGGATGTAGTAGCCTTAGTACAGATAGAGAAGAATGGGATGTAGTAGCCTTAGTACAGAATGTTAGAAAAGAATGGGGTGTAGTAGCCTTAGTACAAAATGTTAGAGACGAATGGGATGTAGTAGCCTTACTACAGAAAGTTAGAGAAGAATGGGATATAGTAGCCTTAGTACAGATAGAGAAGAATGGGATGTAGTAGCCTTAGTACAGAATGTTAAAGAAGAATGGGATGTAGTAGTCTTAGTACAGAATGTTAGAGAAGAATGGGATGTAGTAACCTTGGGACAGAATGTTAGCACAGAATGTTAGGGAAGAATGGGAGGTAGTAGCCTTAGCACAGCATGTTAGAGAAGAATGGGATGTAGTAGCCTTAGTACAGAAAGTTAGAGAAGAATGGGATGTAGTAGCTTTAGTACAGAATGTTAGAGAAGAATGGGGTGCAGTAGCCTTAGTACCGAATTTTATAGAAGAATGGGATGTAGTAGCCTAGTACAGAATGTTAAAGAAGAATGGGATGTTTTAGCCTTAATACAGAATGTTAGAGAAGAATGGGGTGTAGTAGCCTTAGTTCAGAATGTTAGAGAAGAATGGGATGTAGTAGCCTTAGTACAGAATGTTGGAGAAGAATGGGATGTAGTAGCCTTAGTACAGATAGAGAAGAATGGGATGTAGTAGCCTTAGTACAGCATGTTAGAGAAAAATGGGATGTAGTAGCCTTAGTACAGAATGTTAGAGAAGAATGGGATGTAGTAGCCTTAGTACCGAATGTTAGAGAAGAAATGGATTTAGTAGCCTCAGTACAGAATGTTAGAGAAGAATGGGATGTAGTTGCCTTAGACAGAATGTTAGAGAAGAATGGGATGTAGTAGCCTTAGTACAGAATGTTAGAGAAGAATGGGATGTAGTCGCCTTTGTACAGAATGTTAGATAAGAATGGAATGTAGTAGCCTTAGTACAGAATGTTAGAGAAGAATGGGATGTAGTAGCCTTAGTACAGAAAGTGAGAGAAGAATGGGATGTAGTAGCCTTAGTACAGAATGTTAGAAAAGAATGGGGTGTAGTAGCCTTAGTACAGAATGTTAGAGACAAATGGGATGTAGTAGCCTTAGTACAGAATTTTACAGTGAATGGGATGTAGTAGCCTTAGTACAGATAGAGAAGAATGGGATGTAGTAGCCTTAGTACAGAGTGTTAGAGAAGAATCGGATGTAGTCGCTTTAGTACAGAATGTTAAAGAAGAATGGGATGTAGTAGTCTTAGTACAGAATGTTAAAGAAGAATGGGATGTAGTAGTCTTAGTACAGAGTGTTAGAGAAGAATGGGATCTAGTAACCTTGGGACAGAATGTTAGAACAGAATGTTAGGGAAGAATGGGATGTAGTAGCCTTAGTACAGAAAGTTAGAGAAGAATGGGATGTAGTAGCCTTAGTAAAGAATGTTAGAGAAGAATGGGATGTAGTAGCCTTAGTACAGAATGTTAGAGAAGAATGGGATGTAGTAGCCTTAGTATAGAATGTTAAAGAAGAATGGGATGTTTCAGCCTTAGTACAGAATGTTAGAGAAGAATGGGGTGTAGTAGCCTTAGTATAGAATGTTAGAGAAGAATGGGATGTAGTAGCCTTAGTACAGAATGTTAGAGAAGAATGGGATGTAGTAGCCTTAGTACAGATAGAGAAGAATGGGATGTAGTAGCCTTAGTACAGCATGTTAGAGAAGAATGGGATGTATTAGCTTTAGTACAGAATGTTAGCGCAGAATGTTAGAGAAGAACGGGATGTAGTAGCATTAGTACAGAATGTTAGTGCAGAATGTTAGAGAAGAACAGGATGGAGCAGCCTTAGTACAGAGTGTTAGAGAAGAATGGGATGTAGTAACCTTAGTCCAGAATGTTAGAGACGAATGGGATGTAGTAGCCATAGTACAGAAAGTTAGAGAAGAATGGGATGTAGTAGCCTTAGTACAGAATGTTAGCGCAGAATGTTAGAGAGGAACAGATTGTAGTAGCCTTAGTACAGAATGTTAAAGAAGAATGGGATGTAGTAGTCTTAGTACAGAATGTTACAGAAGAATGGGATGTAGTATCCTTGGGATAGAATGTTAGCACAGAATGTTAGAGAAGAATGGGATGTAGTAGCCTTAGTACAGAAAGTTAGAGAAGAATGGGATGTAGTTGCCTTAGTACAGAATGTTTTAAAAGAATGGGGTGTAGTAGTCTTAGTACAGAATGTTAGAGAAGAATGTGATGTAGTAACCTTGGGAAAGAATGTTAGCACAGAATGTTAGGGAAGAATAGGATGTAGTAGCCTTAGCACAGAATGTTAGAGAGGAATGGGATGTAGTAGCCTTAGTACAGAATGTTAGTGCAGAATATTAGAGAGGAACGGGATGTAGTAGCCTTAGTAAAGAATGTTAGTGCAGAATATTAGAGAGGAACGGGATGTAGTAGCCTTAGTAAAGAATGTTAGAGAAGAATGAAATGTAGTAGTCTTAGTACAGAATGTTAGAGCAGAATGGGATGTAGTAGCCTTAGTACAGAAAGTTAGAGAAGAATGAGATGTAGTAGCCTTAGTACAGAATGTTAGAGAAGAATGGGGTGTAGTAGCCTTAGTACAGAATGTTATAGAAGAATGGGATGTAGTAGCCTTAGTACAGAATGTTAAAGAAGAATGGGATGTTTTAGCCTTAGTACAGAATGTTAGAGAAGAATGGGGTGTAGTAGCCTTAGTACAGAATGTTAGAGAAGAATGGGATGTAGTAGCCTTAGTACAGAATGTTAGAGAAGAATGGGATGTAGTAGCCTTAGTACAGATAGAGACGAATGGGATGTAGTAGCCTTAGTACAGAATGTTAGAAAAAAATGGGATGTAGTCGCCTTAGTACAGAAAGTTAGAGAAGAATGTGATGTAGTAACCTTGGTACAGAATGTTAGAGAAGAATGGGATGTAGCCGCCTTAGTACAGAATGTTAAAGAAAAATGGGATGCAGTAGCCTTAGTACAGAATGTTAGAGACAAATGGGATGTAGTCGCCTTAGTACAGAATGTTAGAGAAGAATGGGATGTAGTAGCCTTAGTGCAGAATGTTAGAGACAAATGGGATGTAGTCGCCTTAGTACAGAATGTTAGAGAAGAATGGGATGTAGTAGCCTTAGTACAGAATGTTACAGACAAATTGGATGTAGTCACCTTAGTACAGAATGTTAGAGAAGAATGGGATGTAGCCGCCTTAGTACAGAATGTTAGAGAAGAATGGGATGTAGTAGCCTTAGTACAGAATGTTAGAGGCAAATGGGATGTAGTCGCCTTAGTACAGAATGTCAGAGAAGAATGAGATGTAGTCGCCTTAGTACAGAATGTTACATAAGAATTGAATGTAGTAGCCTTAGTACAGAATGTTAGTGCAGAATGTTAGGGAAGAACAGGATGTAGCAGCCTTAGTACATAATGTTAGAGAAGAATGGGATGTAGTAGCCTTAGTACAGAATGTTAGAGAAGAATGGGATGTAGTAGCCTTAGTACCGAATGTTAGAGAAGAAATGGATTTAGTAGCCTCAGTACAGAATGTTAGAGAAGAATGGGATGTAGTTGCCTTAGTACAGAATGTTAGAGAAGAATGGGATGTAGTAGCCTTAGTACAGAATGTTAGAGAAGAATGTGATGTAGTCGCCTTTGTACAGAATGTTAGATAAGAATGGAATGTAGTAGCCTTAGTACAGAATGTTATAGAAGACTGGGATGCAGTAGCCTTAATACAGAATGTTAGAGACAATTGAGATGTAGTAGCCCTAGTACAGAATTTTAGAGAAGAATGAGATGTAGTAGCCTTAGTACAGAATGTTAGTGCAGAATGTTAGAGAAGAACGGGATGTAGCAGCCTTAGTACAGAATGTTATAGAAGAATGGGATGTAGTAACCTTGGGACATAATGTTAGCACAGAATGTTAGAGAAGAATGGGATGTATTAGCCTTAGCACAGAATGTTAGAGAAGAATGAGATGTAGTAGCCTTAGTACAGAATGTTAGTGCAGAATGTTAGAGAAGAACAGGATGTAGCAGCCTTAGTACATAATGTTAGAGAAGAATGGGATGCAGTAGCCTTAGTACAGAATGTTAGAGAAGAATGGGATGTAGTAGCCTTAGTACCGAATGTTAGAGAAGAAATGGATTTAGTAGCCTCAGTACAGAATGTTAGAGGAGAATGGGATGTAGTTGCCTTAGTACAGAATGTTAGAGAAGAATGGGATGTAGTAGCCTTAGTACAGAATGTTAGAGAAGAATGTGATGTAGTCGCCTTTGTACAGAATGTTAGATAAGAATGGAATGTAATAGCCTTAGTACAGAATGTTATAGAAGACTGGGATGCAGTAGCCTTAATACAGAATGTTAGAGACGAATGGGATGTAGTAGCCTTAG
This sequence comes from Ambystoma mexicanum, assembly GCF_040938575.1. Lineage (NCBI taxonomy): Eukaryota > Metazoa > Chordata > Amphibia > Caudata > Ambystomatidae > Ambystoma > Ambystoma mexicanum. The sequence continues at coordinate 869,462,681 of NC_090926.1, forward strand.
TACAGAATGTTAGAGAAGAATGAGATGTAGTAGCCTTAGTACAGAATGTTAGTGCAGAATGTTAGAGAAGAACGGGATGTAGCAGCCTTAGTACAGAATGTTAGAGAAGAATGGGATGTAGTAACCTTGGGACATAATGTTAGCACAGAATGTTAGAGAAGAATGGGATGTAGTATCCTTAGCACAGAATGTTAGAGACGAATGGGATGTAGTAGCCTTAGTACAGAAAGTTAGAGAAGAATGGGATGTAGTAGCCTTAGTACAGATAGAGAAGAATGGGATGTAGTAGCCTTAGTACAGAATGTTAGAAAAGAATGGCGTGTAGTAGCCTTAGTACAAAATGTTAGAGACGAATGGGATGTAGTAGCCTTACTACAGAAAGTTAGAGAAGAATGGGATGTAGTAGCCTTAGTACAGATAGAGAAGAATGGGATGTAGTAGCCTTAGTACAGAATGTTAAAGAAGAATGGGATGTAGTAGTCTTAGTACAGAATGTTAGAGAAGAATGGGATGTAGTAACCTTGGGACAGAATGTTAGCACAGAATGTTAGGGAAGAATGGGAGGTAGTAGCCTTAGCACAGCATGTTAGAGAAGAATGGGATGTAGTAGCCTTAGTACAGAAAGTTAGAGAAGAATGGGATGTAGTAGCTTTAGGACAGAATGTTAGAGAAGAATGGGGTGTAGTAGCCTTAGTACCGAATTTGATAGAAGAATGGGATGTAGTAGCCTAGTACAGAATGTTAAAGAAGAATGGGATGTTTTAGCCTTAATACAGAATGTTAGAGAAGAATGGGGTGTAGTAGCCTTAGTTCAGAATGTTAGAGAAGAATGGGATGTAGTAGCCTTAGTACAGAATGTTAGAGAAGAATGGGATGTAGTAGCCTTAGTACAGATAGAGAAGAATGAGATGTAGTAGCCTTAGTACAGCATGTTAGAGAAAAATGGGATGTAGTAGCCTTAGTACAGAATGTTAGAGAAGAATGGGATGTAGTAGCCTTAGTACCGAATGTTAGAGAAGAAATGGATTTAGTAGCCTCAGTACAGAATGTTAGAGAAGAATGGGATGTAGTTGCCTTAGACAGAATGTTAGAGAAGAATGGGATGTAGTAGCCTTAGTACAGAATGTTAGAGAAGAATGGGATGTAGTCGCCTTTGTACAGAATGTTAGATAAGAATGGAATGTAGTAGCCTTAGTACAGAATGTTATAGAAGACTGGGATGCAGTAGCCTTAATACAGAATGTTAGAGACGATTGGGATGTAGTAGCCTTAGTACAGAATGTTAGAGAAGAATGAGATGTAGTAACCTTAGTACAGAATGTTAGTGCAGAATGTTAGAGAAGAACGGGATGTAGCAGCCTTAGTACAGAATGTTAGAGAAGAATGGGATGTAGTAACCTTGGGACAGAATGTTAGCACAGAATTTTAGAGAAGAATGGGGTGTAGTAGCCTTAGCACAGAATGTTAGAGAAGAATGGGATGTAGTAGCCTTAGTACAGAATGTTAGAAAAGAATGGGGTGTAGTTGCCTTAGTACAGAATGTTAGAGACGAATGGAATGTAGTAGCCTTAGTACAGAAAGTTAGAGAAGAATGGGATGTAGTAGCCTTAATACAGATAGAGAAGAATGGGATGTAGTAGCCTTAGTACAGAAAGTTAGAGAAGAATGGGATGTAGTCGCCTTAGTACAGAATGTTAGAGAAGAATGGGATGTAGTAGCCTTAGTACAGAATGTTAGCTCAGAATGTTAGAGAAGAACAGGATGTAGTAGCCTTAGTACAGAATGTTAAAGAAGAATGGGATGTAGCAGTCTTAGTACAGAATGTTAGAGAAGAATGGGATGTAGTAGCCTTAGTACAGAATGTTAGAGAAGAATGGGATGTAGTAGCCTTAGTACAGATAGAGAAGAATGGGATGTAGTAGCCTTAGTACAGCATGTTAGAGAAAAATGGGATGTAGTCGCCTTGGTACAGAATGTTAGAGAAGAATGGGATGTAGCCGCCTTAGTGCAGAATGTTAGAGAAGAACGGGATGTAGTAGCCTTTGTACAGAATGTTAGAGAAGAATGGGATGTAGTAGTCTTAGTACAGAATGTTAGCACAGAATGTTAGAGAAGAATGGGATTTATTAGCCTTAGTACAGAATGTTAGAAAAGAATGAGATGTAGTAGCCTTAGTACAGAATTTTAGTGCAGAATGTTAGAGAACAGGATGTAGCGGCCTTAGTACAGAATGTTAGAGAAGAATGGGATGTAGTAGCCTTAGTACAGAATGTTACATAAGAATGGAATGTAGTAGCCTTAGTACAGAATTTTAGTGCAGAATGTTAGAGAACAGGATGTAGCGGCCTTAGTACAGAATGTTAGAGAAGAATGGCATGTAGTAGCCTTAGTACCTAATGTTAGAGAAGAAATGGATTTAGTAGCCTCAGTGCAGAATGTTAGATAAGAATGGAATGTAGTAGCCTTAGTACAGAATGTTAGAGAAGAATGGGATGTCGTTGCCTTAGTACAGAATGTTAGAGACGAATGGGATGTAGTAGCCTTAGTACAGAATGTTAGAGAAGAATGGGATGTAGTCGCCTTTGTACAGAATGTTAGAGAAGACTGGGATGTAGTAGCCTTAATACAGAATGTTAGAGACGATTGGGATGTAGTAGCCTTAGTACAGAATGTTAGTGCAGAATGTGAGAGAAGAACGGGATGTACCAGCCTTAGTATAGAAAGTTAGAGAAAAATGGGATATAGTAGCCTTAGTACAGAATGTTAGAGAAGAATGGGATGTAGTAGCCTTAGTACAGAATGTTAGATAAGAATGGAATATAGTAGCCTTAGTACAGAATGTTAGAGAAGAATGATGTAGTAGCCTTAGTACAGAATGTTAGAGACAAATGGGATGTAGTTGCCTTAGTACAGAATGTTAGAGAAGAATGGGATGTAGTAGGCTTAGTACAGATAGAGAAGAATGGGATGTAGTAGCCTTAGTACAGAAAGTTAGAGAAGAATGGGACGTAGTCGCCTTAGTACAGAATGTTAGCTCAGAATGTTAGAGAACGGATGTAGTATCCTCAGTACAGAATGTTAAAGAAGAATGGGATGTAGTAGTCTTAGTACAGAATGTTAGAGAAGAATGGGATCTAGTAACCTTGGGACAGAATGTTAACACAGAATGTTAGGGAAGAATGGGATGTAGTAGCCTTAGTACAGAAAGTTAGAGAAGAATGGGATGTAGTAGCCTTAGTACAGAATGTTAGAGAAGAATGGGGTGTAGTAGCCTTAGTACAGAATGTTATAGAAGAATGGGATGTAGTAGCCCTAGTATAGAATGTTAAAGAAGAATGGAATGTTTTAGCCTTAGTACAGAATGTTAGAGAAGAATGGGGTGTAGTAGCTTTAGTACAGAATGTTAGAGAAGAATGGGATGTAGTAGCCTTAGTACAGATAGAGAAGAATGGGATGTAGTAGCCTTAGTACAGCATGTTAGAGAAGAATGGGATGTATTAGCCTTAGTACAGAATGTTAGCGCAGAATGTTAGAGAAGAACGGGATGTAGTAGCATTAGTACAGAATGTTAGTGCAGAATGTTAGAGAAGAACAGGATGTAGCAGCCTTAGTACAGAGTGTTAGAGAAGAATGGGATGTAGTAGCCTTAGTCCAGAATGTTAGAGAAGAATGGGATGTAGTAGCCTTAGTACAGAATGTTAGCGAAGAATGTTAGAGAAGAACGGGATGTAGTAGCCTTAGTACAGAATGTTAAAGAAGAATGGGATGTAGTAGTCTTAGTACAGAATGTTAGAGAAGAATGGGATGTAGTATCCTTGGGATAGAATGTTAGCACAGAATGTTAGAGAAGAATGGGATGTAGTAGCTTTAGCACAGAATGTTAGAGAAGAATGGGATGTAGTAGCCTTAGTACAGAAAGTGAGAGAAGAATGGGATGTAGTAGCCTTAGTACAGAATGTTTGAAAAGAATGGGGTGTAGTAGCCTTCGTACAGAGTGTTAGAGACGAATGGGATCTAGTAGCCTTAGTACAGAAAGTTAGAGAAGAATGGGATGTAGTAGCTTTAAGACAGAATGTTAGAGAAGAATGGGGTGCAGTAGCCTTAGTACCGAATTTTATAGAAGAATGGGATGTAGTAGCCTAGTACAGAATGTTAAAGAAGAATGGGATGTTTTAGCCTTAATACAGAATGTTAGAGAAGAATGGGGTGTAGTAGCCTTAGTTCAGAATGTTAGAGAAGAATGGGATGTAGTAGCCTTAGTACAGAATGTTAGAGAAGAATAGGATGTAGTAGCCTTAGTACAGATAGAGAAGAATGGGATGTAGTAGCCTTAGTACAGCATGTTAGAGAAAAATGGGATGTAGTAGCCTTAGTACAGAATGTTAGAAAAGAATGGGATGTAGTAGCCTTAGTACCGAATGTTAGAGAAGAAATGGATTTAGTAGCCTCAGTACAGAATGTTAGAGAAGAATGGGATGTAGTTGACTTAGACAGAATGTTAGAGAAGAATGGGATGTAGTAGCCTTAGTACAGAATGTTAGAGAAGAATGGGATGTAGTCGCCTTTGTACAGAATGTTAGATAAGAATGGAATGTAGTAGCCTTAGTACAGAATGTTAGAGAAGAATGGGATGTAGTAGCCTTAGTACAGAAAGTGAGAGAAGAATGGGATGTAGTAGCCTTAGTACAGAATGTTAGAAAAGAATGGGGTATAGTAGCCTTAGTACAGAATGTTAGAGACAAATGGGATGTAGTAGCCTTAGTACAGAATTTTACAGTGAATGGGATGTAGTAGCCTTAGTACAGATAGAGAAGAATGGGATGTAGTAGCCTTAGTACAGAGTGTTAGAGAAGAATCGGATGTAGTCGCTTTAGTACAGAATGTTAAAGAAGAATGGGATGTAGTAGTCTTAGTACAGAATGTTAAAGAAGAATGGGATGTAGTAGTCTTAGTACAGAGTGTTAGAGAAGAATGGGATCTAGTAACCTTGGGACAGAATGTTAGAACAGAATGTTAGGGAAGAATGGGATGTAGTAGCCTTAGTACAGAAAGTTAGAGAAGAATGGGATGTAGTAGCCTTAGTAAAGAATGTTAGAGAAGAATGGGATGTAGTAGCCTTAGTACAGAATGTTATAGAAGAATGGGATGTAGTAGCCTTAGTATAGAATGTTAAAGAAGAATGGGATGTTTCAGCCTTAGTACAGAATGTTAGAGAAGAATGGGGTGTAGTAGCCTTAGTATAGAATGTTAGAGAAGAATGGGATGTAGTAGCCTTAGTACAGAATGTTAGAGAAGAATGGGATGTAGTAGCCTTAGTACAGATAGAGAAGAATGGGATGTAGTAGCCTTAGTACAGCATGTTAGAGAAGAATGGGATGTATTAGCTTTAGTACAGAATGTTAGCGCAGAATGTTAGAGAAGAACGGGATGTAGTAGCATTAGTACAGAATGTTAGTGCAGAATGTTAGAGAAGAACAGGATGTAGCAGCCTTAGTACAGAGTGTTAGAGAAGAATGGGATGTAGTAACCTTAGTCCAGAATGTTAGAGAAGAATGGGATATAGTAGCCATAGTACAGAAAGTTAGAGAAGAATGGGATGTAGTAGCCTTAGTACAGAATGTTAGCGCAGAATGTTAGAGAGGAACAGATTGTAGTAGCCTTAGTACAGAATGTTAAAGAAGAATGGGATGTAGTAGTCTTAGTACAGAATGTTACAGAAGAATGGGATGTAGTATCCTTGGGATAGAATGTTAGCACAGAATGTTAGAGAAGAATGGGATGTAGTAGCCTTAGTACAGAAAGTTAGAGAAGAATGGGATGTAGTTGCCTTAGTACAGAATGTTTTAAAAGAATGGGGTGTAGTAGTCTTAGTACAGAATGTTAGAGAAGAATGTGATGTAGTAACCTTGGGACAGAATGTTAGCACAGAATGTTAGGGAAGAATAGGATGTAGTAGCCTTAGCACAGAATGTTAGAGAAGAATGGGATGTAGTAGCCTTAGTACAGAAAGTTAGAGAAGAATGGGATGTAGTAGCCTTAGTACAGAATGTTAGAGAAGAATGGGGTGTAGTAGCCTTAGTACAGAATGTTATAGAAGAATGGGATGTAGTAGCCTTAGTACAGAATGTTAAAGAAGAATGGGATGTTTTAGCCTTAGTACAGAATGTTAGAGAAGAATGGGGTGTAGTAGCCTTAGTACAGAATGTTAGAGAAGAATGGGATGTAGTAGCCTTAGTACAGAATGTTAGAGAAGAATGGGATGTAGTAGCCTTAGTACAGATAGAGACGAATGGGATGTAGTAGCCTTAGTACAGAATGTTAGAAAAAAATGGGATGTAGTCGCCTTAGTACAGAAAGTTAGAGAAGAATGGGATGTAGTAGCCTTGGTACAGAATGTTAGAGAAGAATGGGATGTAGCCGCCTTAGTACAGAATGTTAAAGAAAAATGGGATGCAGTAGCCTTAGTACAGAATGTTAGAGACAAATGGGATGTAGTCGCCTTAGTACAGAATGTTAGAGAAGAATGGGATGTAGTAGCCTTAGTGCAGAATGTTAGAGACAAATGGGATGTAGTCGCCTTAGTACAGAATGTTAGAGAAGAATGGGATGTAGTAGCCTTAGTACAGAATGTTACAGACAAATTGGATGTAGTCACCTTAGTACAGAATGTTAGAGAAGAATGGGATGTAGCCGCCTTAGTACAGAATGTTAGAGAAGAATGGGATGTAGTAGCCTTAGTACAGAATGTTAGAGGCAAATGGGATGTAGTCGCCTTAGTACAGAATGTTAGAGAAGAATGGGATGTAGTAGCCTTAGTACAGAATGTCAGAGAAGAATGAGATGTAGTCGCCTTAGTACAGAATGTTACATAAGAATTGAATGTAGTAGCCTTAGTACAGAATGTTAGTGCAGAATGTTAGGGAAGAACAGGATGTAGCAGCCTTAGTACATAATGTTAGAGCAGAATGGGATGTAGTAGCCTTAGTACAGAATGTTAGAGAAGAATGGGATGTAGTAGCCTTAGTACCGAATGTTAGAGAAGAAATGGATTTAGTAGCCTCAGTACAGAATGTTAGAGAAGAATGGGATGTAGTTGCCTTAGTACAGAATGTTAGAGAAGAATGGGATGTAGTAGCCTTAGTACAGAATGTTAGAGAAGAATGTGATGTAGTCGCCTTTGTACAGAATGTTAGATAAGAATGGAATGTAGTAGCCTTAGTACAGAATGTTATAGAAGACTGGGATGCAGTAGCCTTAATACAGAATGTTAGAGACAATTGAGATGTAGTAGCCCTAGTACAGAATTTTAGAGAAGAATGAGATGTAGTAGCCTTAGTACAGAATGTTAGTGCAGAATGTTAGAGAAGAACGGGATATAGCAGCCTTAGTACAGAATGTTATAGAAGAATGGGATGTAGTAACCTTGGGACATAATGTTAGCACAGAATGTTAGAGAAGAATGGGATGTATTAGCCTTAGCACAGAATGTTAGAGAAGAATGAGATGTAGTAGCCTTAGTACAGAATGTTAGTGCAGAATGTTAGAGAAGAACAGGATGTAGCAGCCTTAGTACATAATGTTAGAGAAGAATGGGATGCAGTAGCCTTAGTACAGAATGTTAGAGAAGAATGGGATGTAGTAGCCTTAGTACCGAATGTTAGAGAAGAAATGGATTTAGTAGCCTCAGTACAGAATGTTAGAGGAGAATGGGATGTAGTTGCCTTAGTACAGAATGTTAGAGAAGAATGGGATGTAGTAGCCTTAGTACAGAATGTTAGAGAAGAATGTGATGTAGTCGCCTTTGTACAGAATGTTAGATAAGAATGGAATGTAATAGCCTTAGTACAGAATGTTATAGAAGACTGGGATGCAGTAGCCTTAATACAGAATGTTAGAGACGAATGGGATGTAGTAGCCTTAGTACAGAATGTTAGAGAAGAATGAGATGTAGTAGCCTTAGTACAGAATGTTAGTGCAGAATGTTAGAGAAGAACGGGATGTAGCAGCCTTAGTACAGAATGTTAGAGAAGAATGGGATGTAGTAACCTTGGGACATAATGTTAGCACAGAATGTTAGAGAAGAATGGGATGTAGTAGCCTTAGCACAGAATGTTAGAGACGAATGGGATGTAGTAGCCTTAGTACAGAAAGTTAGAGAAGAATGGGATGTAGTAGCCTTAGTACAGATAGAGAAGAATGGGATGTAGTAGCCTTAGTACAGAATGTTAGAAAAGAATGGCGTGTAGTAGCCTTAGTACAAAATGTTAGAGACGAATGGGATGTAGTAGCCTTACTACAGAAAGTTAGAGAAGAATGGGATGTAGTAGCCTTAGTACAGATAGAGAAGAATGGGATGTAGTAGCCTTAGTACAGAATGTTAAAGAAGAATGGGATGTAGTAGTCTTAGTACAGAATGTTAGAGAAGAATGGGATGTAGTAACCTTGGGACAGAATGTTAGCACAGAATGTTAGGGAAGAATGGGTGGTAGTAGCCTTAGCACAGCATGTTAGAGAAGAATGGGATGTAGTAGCCTTAGTACAGAAAGTTAGAGAAGAATGGGATGTAGTAGCTTTAGGACAGAATGTTAGAGAAGAATGGGGTGTAGTAGCCTTAGTACCGAATTTTATAGAAGAATGGGATGTAGTAGCCTAGTACAGAATGTTAAAGAAGAATGGGATGTTTTAGCCTTAATACAGAATGTTAGAGAAGAATGGGGTGTAGTAGCCTTAGTTCAGAATGTTAGAGAAGAATGGGATGTAGTAGCCTTAGTACAGAATGTTAGAGAAGAATGGGATGTAGTAGCCTTAGTACAGATAGAGAAGAATGAGATGTAGTAGCCTTAGTACAGCATGTTAGAGGAAAATGGGATGTAGTAGCCTTAGTACAGAATGTTAGAGAAGAATGGGATGTAGTAGCCTTAGTACCGAATGTTAGAGAAGAAATGGATTTAGTAGCCTCAGTACAGAATGTTAGAGAAGAATGGGATGTAGTTGCCTTAGACAGAATGTTAGAGAAGAATGGGATGTAGTAGCCTTAGTACAGAATGTTAGAGAAGAATGGGATGTAGTCGCCTTTGTACAGAATGTTAGATAAGAATGGAATGTAGTAGCCTTAGTACAGAATGTTATAGAAGACTGGGATGCAGTAGCCTTAATACAGAATGTTAGAGACGATTGGGATGTAGTAGCCTTAGTACAGAATGTTAGAGAAGAATGAGATGTAGTAACCTTAGTACAGAATGTTAGTGCAGAATGTTAGAGAAGAACGGGATGTAGCAGCCTTAGTACAGAATGTTAGAGAAGAATGGGATGTAGTAACCTTGGGACAGAATGTTAGCACAGAATTTTAGAGAAGAATGGGGTGTAGTAGCCTTAGCACAGAATGTTAGAGAAGAATGGGATGTAGTAGCCTTAGTACAGAATGTTAGAAAAGAATGGGGTGTAGTTGCCTTAGTACAGAATGTTAGAGACGAATGGAATGTAGTAGCCTTAGTACAGAAAGTTAGAGAAGAATGGGATGTAGTAGCCTTAATACAGATAGAGAAGAATGGGATGTAGTAGCCTTAGTACAGAAAGTTAGAGAAGAATGGGATGTAGTCGCCTTAGTACAGAATGTTAGAGAAGAATGGGATGTAGTAGCCTTAGTACAGAATGTTAGCTCAGAATGTTAGAGAAGAACAGGATGTAGTAGCCTTAGTACAGAATGTTAAAGAAGAATGGGATGTAGCAGTCTTAGTACAGAATGTTAGAGAAGAATGGGATGTAGTAACCTTGGGACAGAATGTTAGCACAGAATGTTAGGGAAGAATGGGATGTAGTAGCCTTAGCACAGAATGTTAGAGAAGAATGGGATGTAGTAGCCTTAGTACAGAAAGTTAGAGAAGAATGGGATGTAGTAGCCTTAGTACAGAATGTTAGAGAAGAATGGGGTGTAGTAGCCTTAGTACAGAATGTTATAGAAGAATGGGATGTAGTAGCCTTAGTACAGAATGTTAAAGAAGCATGGGATGTTTTAGCCTTAATACATAATGTTAGAGAAGAATGGGGTGTAAGTAGCCTTAGTACAGAATGTTAGAGAAGAATGGGATGTAGTAGCCTTAGTACAGAATGTTAGAGAAGAATGGGATGTAGTAGCCTTAGTACAGATAGAGAAGAATGGGATGTAGTAGCCTTAGTACAGCATGTTAGAGAAAAATGGGATGTAGTCGCCTTAGTACAGAATGTTAGAGAAGAATGGGATGTAGTAGCCTTGGTACAGAATGTTAGAGAAGAATGGGATGTAGCCGCCTTAGTGCAGAATGTTAGAGAAGAACGGGATGTAGTAGCCTTTGTACAGAATGTTAGAGAAGAATGGGATGTAGTAGTCTTAGTACAGAATGTTAGCACAGAATGTTAGAGAAGAATGGGATTTATTAGCCTTAGTACAGAATGTTAGAAAAGAATGAGATGTAGTAGCCTTAGTACAGAATTTTAGTGCAGAATGTTAGAGAACAGGATGTAGCGGCCTTAGTACAGAATGTTAGAGAAGAATGGGATGTAGTAGCCTTAGTACAGAATGTTACATAAGAATGGAATGTAGTAGCCTTAGTACAGAATTTTAGTGCAGAATGTTAGAGAACAGGATGTAGCGGCCTTAGTACAGAATGTTAGAGAAGAATGGCATGTAGTAGCCTTAGTACCTAATGTTAGAGAAGAAATGGATTTAGTAGCCTCAGTGCAGAATGTTAGATAAGAATGGAATGTAGTAGCCTTAGTACAGAATGTTAGAGAAGAATGGGATGTCGTTGCCTTAGTACAGAATGTTAGAGACGAATGGGATGTAGTAGCCTTAGTACAGAATGTTAGAGAAGAATGGGATGTAGTCGCCTTTGTACAGAATGTTAGAGAAGACTGGGATGTAGTAGCCTTAATACAGAATGTTAGAGACGATTGGGATGTAGTAGCCTTAGTACAGAATGTTAGTGCAGAATGTGAGAGAAGAACGGGATGTAGCAGCCTTAGTATAGAAAGTTAGAGAAAAATGGGATATAGTAGCCTTAGTACAGAATGTTAGAGAAGAATGGGATGTAGTAGCCTTAGTACAGAATGTTAGATAAGAATGGAATATAGTAGCCTTAGTACAGAATGTTAGAGAAGAATGATGTAGTAGCCTTAGTACAGAATGTTAGAGACAAATGGGATGTAGTTGCCTTAGTACAGAATGTTAGAGAAGAATGGGATGTAGTAGGCTTAGTACAGATAGAGAAGAATGGGATGTAGTAGCCTTAGTACAGAAAGTTAGAGAAGAATGGGACGTAGTCGCCTTAGTACAGAATGTTAGCTCAGAATGTTAGAGAACGGATGTAGTATCCTCAGTACAGAATGTTAAAGAAGAATGGGATGTAGTAGTCTTAGTACAGAATGTTAGAGAAGAATGGGATCTAGTAACCTTGGGACAGAATGTTAACACAGAATGTTAGGGAAGAATGGGATGTAGTAGCCTTAGTACAGAAAGTTAGAGAAGAATGGGATGTAGTAGCCTTAGTACAGAATGTTAGAGAAGAATGGGGTGTAGTAGCCTTAGTACAGAATGTTATAGAAGAATGGGATGTAGTAGCCCTAGTATAGAATGTTAAAGAAGAATGGAATGTTTTAGCCTTAGTACAGAATGTTAGAGAAGAATGGGGTGTAGTAGCTTTAGTACAGAATGTTAGAGAAGAATGGGATGTAGTAGCCTTAGTACAGATAGAGAAGAATGGGATGTAGTAGCCTTAGTACAGCATGTTAGAGAAGAATGGGATGTATTAGCCTTAGTACAGAATGTTAGCGCAGAATGTTAGAGAAGAACGGGATGTAGTAGCATTAGTACAGAATGTTAGTGCAGAATGTTAGAGAAGAACAGGATGTAGCAGCCTTAGTACAGAGTGTTAGAGAAGAATGGGATGTAGTAGCCTTAGTCCAGAATGTTAGAGAAGAATGGGATGTAGTAGCCTTAGTACAGAATGTTAGCGAAGAATGTTAGAGAAGAACGGGATGTAGTAGCCTTAGTACAGAATGTTAAAGAAGAATGGGATGTAGTAGTCTTAGTACAGAATGTTAGAGAAGAATGGGATGTAGTATCCTTGGGATAGAATGTTAGCACAGAATGTTAGAGAAGAATGGGATGTAGTAGCTTTAGCACAGAATGTTAGAGAAGAATGGGATGTAGTAGCCTTAGTACAGAAAGTGAGAGAAGAATGGGATGTAGTAGCCTTAGTACAGAATGTTTGAAAAGAATGGGGTGTAGTAGCCTTCGTACAGAGTGTTAGAGACGAATGGGATCTAGTAGCCTTAGTACAGAAAGTTAGAGAAGAATGGGATGTAGTAGCTTTAAGACAGAATGTTAGAGAAGAATGGGGTGCAGTAGCCTTAGTACCGAATTTTATAGAAGAATGGGATGTAGTAGCCTAGTACAGAATGTTAAAGAAGAATGGGATGTTTTAGCCTTAATACAGAATGTTAGAGAAGAATGGGGTGTAGTAGCCTTAGTTCAGAATGTTAGAGAAGAATGGGATGTAGTAGCCTTAGTACAGAATGTTAGAGAAGAATAGGATGTAGTAGCCTTAGTACAGATAGAGAAGAATGGGATGTAGTAGCCTTAGTACAGCATGTTAGAGAAAAATGGGATGTAGTAGCCTTAGTACAGAATGTTAGAAAAGAATGGGATGTAGTAGCCTTAGTACCGAATGTTAGAGAAGAAATGGATTTAGTAGCCTCAGTACAGAATGTTAGAGAAGAATGGGATGTAGTTGACTTAGACAGAATGTTAGAGAAGAATGGGATGTAGTAGCCTTAGTACAGAATGTTAGAGAAGAATGGGATGTAGTCGCCTTTGTACAGAATGTTAGATAAGAATGGAATGTAGTAGCCTTAGTACAGAATGTTAGAGAAGAATGGGATGTAGTAGCCTTAGTACAGAAAGTGAGAGAAGAATGGGATGTAGTAGCCTTAGTACAGAATGTTAGAAAAGAATGGGGTATAGTAGCCTTAGTACAGAATGTTAGAGACAAATGGGATGTAGTAGCCTTAGTACAGAATTTTACAGTGAATGGGATGTAGTAGCCTTAGTACAGATAGAGAAGAATGGGATGTAGTAGCCTTAGTACAGAGTGTTAGAGAAGAATCGGATGTAGTCGCTTTAGTACAGAATGTTAAAGAAGAATGGGATGTAGTAGTCTTAGTACAGAATGTTAAAGAAGAATGGGATGTAGTAGTCTTAGTACAGAGTGTTAGAGAAGAATGGGATCTAGTAACCTTGGGACAGAATGTTAGAACAGAATGTTAGGGAAGAATGGGATGTAGTAGCCTTAGTACAGAAAGTTAGAGAAGAATGGGATGTAGTAGCCTTAGTAAAGAATGTTAGAGAAGAATGGGATGTAGTAGCCTTAGTACAGAATGTTATAGAAGAATGGGATGTAGTAGCCTTAGTATAGAATGTTAAAGAAGAATGGGATGTTTCAGCCTTAGTACAGAATGTTAGAGAAGAATGGGGTGTAGTAGCCTTAGTATAGAATGTTAGAGAAGAATGGGATGTAGTAGCCTTAGTACAGAATGTTAGAGAAGAATGGGATGTAGTAGCCTTAGTACAGATAGAGAAGAATGGGATGTAGTAGCCTTAGTACAGCATGTTAGAGAAGAATGGGATGTATTAGCTTTAGTACAGAATGTTAGCGCAGAATGTTAGAGAAGAACGGGATGTAGTAGCATTAGTACAGAATGTTAGTGCAGAATGTTAGAGAAGAACAGGATGTAGCAGCCTTAGTACAGAGTGTTAGAGAAGAATGGGATGTAGTAACCTTAGTCCAGAATGTTAGAGAAGAATGGGATGTAGTAGCCATAGTACAGAAAGTTAGAGAAGAATGGGATGTAGTAGCCTTAGTACAGAATGTTAGCGCAGAATGTTAGAGAGGAACAGATTGTAGTAGCCTTAGTACAGAATGTTAAAGAAGAATGGGATGTAGTAGTCTTAGTACAGAATGTTACAGAAGAATGGGATGTAGTATCCTTGGGATAGAATGTTAGCACAGAATGTTAGAGAAGAATGGGATGTAGTAGCCTTAGTACAGAAAGTTAGAGAAGAATGGGATGTAGTTGCCTTAGTACAGAATGTTTTAAAAGAATGGGGTGTAGTAGTCTTAGTACAGAATGTTAGAGAAGAATGTGATGTAGTAACCTTGGGACAGAATGTTAGCACAGAATGTTAGGGAAGAATAGGATGTAGTAGCCTTAGCACAGAATGTTAGAGAAGAATGGGATGTAGTAGCCTTAGTACAGAAAGTTAGAGAAGAATGGGATGTAGTAGCCTTAGTACAGAATGTTAGAGAAGAATGGGGTGTAGTAGCCTTAGTACAGAATGTTATAGAAGAATGGGATGTAGTAGCCTTAGTACAGAATGTTAAAGAAGAATGGGATGTTTTAGCCTTAGTACAGAATGTTAGAGAAGAATGGGGTGTAGTAGCCTTAGTACAGAATGTTAGAGAAGAATGGGATGTAGTAGCCTTAGTACAGAATGTTAGAGAAGAATGGGATGTAGTAGCCTTAGTACAGATAGAGACGAATGGGATGTAGTAGCCTTAGTACAGAATGTTAGAAAAAAATGGGATGTAGTCGCCTTAGTACAGAAAGTTAGAGAAGAATGGGATGTAGTAGCCTTGGTACAGAATGTTAGAGAAGAATGGGATGTAGCCGCCTTAGTACAGAATGTTAAAGAAAAATGGGATGCAGTAGCCTTAGAACAGAATGTTAGAGACAAATGGGATGTAGTCGTCTTAGTACAGAATGTTAGAGAAGAATGGGATGTAGTAGCCTTAGTGCAGAATGTTAGAGACAAATGGGATGTAGTCGCCTTAGTACAGAATGTTAGAGAAGAATGGGATGTAGTAGCCTTAGTACAGAATGTTACAGACAAATTGGATGTAGTCACCTTAGTACAGAATGTTAGAGAAGAATGGGATGTAGCCGCCTTAGTACAGAATGTTAGAGAAGAATGGGATGTAGTAGCCTTAGTACAGAATGTTAGAGGCAAATGGGATGTAGTCGCCTTAGTACAGAATGTTAGAGAAGAATGGGATGTAGTAGCCTTAGTACAGAATGTTAGAGAAGAGAGGGATGTAGTAGCCTTAGTACAGAATGTCAGAGAAGAATGAGATGTAGTCGCCTTAGTACAGAATGTTACATAAGAATTGAATGTAGTAGCCTTAGTACAGAATGTTAGTGCAGAATGTTAGGGAAGAACAGGATGTAGCAGCCTTAGTACATAATGTTAGAGCAGAATGGGATGTAGTAGCCTTAGTACAGAATGTTAGAGAAGAATGGGATGTAGTAGCCTTAGTACCGAATGTTAGAGAAGAAATGGATTTAGTAGCCTCAGTACAGAATGTTAGAGAAGAATGGGATGTAGTTGCCTTAGTACAGAATGTTAGAGAAGAATGGGATGTAGTAGCCTTAGTACAGAATGTTAGAGAAGAATGTGATGTAGTCGCCTTTGTACAGAATGTTAGATAAGAATGGAATGTAGTAGCCTTAGTACAGAATGTTATAGAAGACTGGGATGCAGTAGCCTTAATACAGAATGTTAGAGACAATTGAGATGTAGTAGCCCTAGTACAGAATTTTAGAGAAGAATGAGATGTAGTAGCCTTAGTACAGAATGTTAGTGCAGAATGTTAGAGAAGAACGGGATGTAGCAGCCTTAGTACAGAATGTTATAGAAGAATGGGATGTAGTAACCTTGGGACATAATGTTAGCACAGAATGTTAGAGAAGAATGGGATGTATTAGCCTTAGCACAGAATGTTAGAGAAGAATGAGATGTAGTAGCCTTAGTACAGAATGTTAGTGCAGAATGTTAGAGAAGAACAGGATGTAGCAGCCTTAGTACATAATGTTAGAGAAGAATGGGATGCAGTAGCCTTAGTACAGAATGTTAGAGAAGAATGGGATGTAGTAGCCTTAGTACCGAATGTTAGAGAAGAAATGGATTTAGTAGCCTCAGTACAGAATGTTAGAGGAGAATGGGATGTAGTTGCCTTAGTACAGAATGTTAGAGAAGAATGGGATGTAGTAGCCTTAGTACAGAATGTTAGAGAAGAATGTGATGTAGTCGCCTTTGTACAGAATGTTAGATAAGAATGGAATGTAATAGCCTTAGTACAGAATGTTATAGAAGACTGGGATGCAGTAGCCTTAATACAGAATGTTAGAGACGAATGGGATGTAGTAGCCTTAGTACAGAATGTTAGAGAAGAATGAGATGTAGTAGCCTTAGTACAGAATGTTAGTGCAGAATGTTAGAGAAGAACGGGATGTAGCAGCCTTAGTACAGAATGTTAGAGAAGAATGGGATGTAGTAACCTTGGGACATAATGTTAGCACAGAATGTTAGAGAAGAATGGGATGTAGTAGCCTTAGCACAGAATGTTAGAGACGAATGGGATGTAGTAGCCTTAGTACAGAAAGTTAGAGAAGAATGGGATGTAGTAGCCTTAGTACAGATAGAGAAGAATGGGATGTAGTAGCCTTAGTACAGAATGTTAGAAAAGAATGGCGTGTAGTAGCCTTAGTACAAAATGTTAGAGACGAATGGGATGTAGTAGCCTTACTACAGAAAGTTAGAGAAGAATGGGATGTAGTAGCCTTAGTACAGATAGAGAAGAATGGGATGTAGTAGCCTTAGTACAGAATGTTAAAGAAGAATGGGATGTAGTAGTCTTAGTACAGAATGTTAGAGAAGAATGGGATGTAGTAACCTTGGGACAGAATGTTAGCACAGAATGTTAGGGAAGAATGGGTGGTAGTAGCCTTAGCACAGCATGTTAGAGAAGAATGGGATGTAGTAGCCTTAGTACAGAAAGTTAGAGAAGAATGGGATGTAGTAGCTTTAGGACAGAATGTTAGAGAAGAATGGGGTGTAGTAGCCTTAGTACCGAATTTTATAGAAGAATGGGATGTAGTAGCCTAGTACAGAATGTTAAAGAAGAATGGGATGTTTTAGCCTTAATACAGAATGTTAGAGAAGAATGGGGTGTAGTAGCCTTAGTTCAGAATGTTAGAGAAGAATGGGATGTAGTAGCCTTAGTACAGAATGTTAGAGAAGAATGGGATGTAGTAGCCTTAGTACAGATAGAGAAGAATGAGATGTAGTAGCCTTAGTACAGCATGTTAGAGGAAAATGGGATGTAGTAGCCTTAGTACAGAATGTTAGAGAAGAATGGGATGTAGTAGCCTTAGTACCGAATGTTAGAGAAGAAATGGATTTAGTAGCCTCAGTACAGAATGTTAGAGAAGAATGGGATGTAGTTGCCTTAGACAGAATGTTAGAGAAGAATGGGATGTAGTAGCCTTAGTACAGAATGTTAGAGAAGAATGGGATGTAGTCGCCTTTGTACAGAATGTTAGATAAGAATGGAATGTAGTAGCCTTAGTACAGAATGTTATAGAAGACTGGGATGCAGTAGCCTTAATACAGAATGTTAGAGACGATTGGGATGTAGTAGCCTTAGTACAGAATGTTAGAGAAGAATGAGATGTAGTAACCTTAGTACAGAATGTTAGTGCAGAATGTTAGAGAAGAACGGGATGTAGCAGCCTTAGTACAGAATGTTAGAGAAGAATGGGATGTAGTAACCTTGGGACAGAATGTTAGCACAGAATTTTAGAGAAGAATGGGGTGTAGTAGCCTTAGCACAGAATGTTAGAGAAGAATGGGATGTAGTAGCCTTAGTACAGAATGTTAGAAAAGAATGGGGTGTAGTTGCCTTAGTACAGAATGTTAGAGACGAATGGAATGTAGTAGCCTTAGTACAGAAAGTTAGAGAAGAATGGGATGTAGTAGCCTTAATACAGATAGAGAAGAATGGGATGTAGTAGCCTTAGTACAGAAAGTTAGAGAAGAATGGGATGTAGTCGCCTTAGTACAGAATGTTAGAGAAGAATGGGATGTAGTAGCCTTAGTACAGAATGTTAGCTCAGAATGTTAGAGAAGAACAGGATGTAGTAGCCTTAGTACAGAATGTTAAAGAAGAATGGGATGTAGCAGTCTTAGTACAGAATGTTAGAGAAGAATGGGATGTAGTAACCTTGGGACAGAATGTTAGCACAGAATGTTAGGGAAGAATGGGATGTAGTAGCCTTAGCACAGAATGTTAGAGAAGAATGGGATGTAGTAGCCTTAGTACAGAAAGTTAGAGAAGAATGGGATGTAGTAGCCTTAGTACAGAATGTTAGAGAAGAATGGGGTGTAGTAGCCTTAGTACAGAATGTTATAGAAGAATGGGATGTAGTAGCCTTAGTACAGAATGTTAAAGAAGCATGGGATGTTTTAGCCTTAATACATAATGTTAGAGAAGAATGGGGTGTAAGTAGCCTTAGTACAGAATGTTAGAGAAGAATGGGATGTAGTAGCCTTAGTACAGAATGTTAGAGAAGAATGGGATGTAGTAGCCTTAGTACAGATAGAGAAGAATGGGATGTAGTAGCCTTAGTACAGCATGTTAGAGAAAAATGGGATGTAGTCGCCTTAGTACAGAATGTTAGAGAAGAATGGGATGTAGTAGCCTTGGTACAGAATGTTAGAGAAGAATGGGATGTAGCCGCCTTAGTGCAGAATGTTAGAGAAGAACGGGATGTAGTAGCCTTTGTACAGAATGTTAGAGAAGAATGGGATGTAGTAGTCTTAGTACAGAATGTTAGCACAGAATGTTAGAGAAGAATGGGATTTATTAGCCTTAGTACAGAATGTTAGAAAAGAATGAGATGTAGTAGCCTTAGTACAGAATTTTAGTGCAGAATGTTAGAGAACAGGATGTAGCGGCCTTAGTACAGAATGTTAGAGAAGAATGGGATGTAGTAGCCTTAGTACAGAATGTTACATAAGAATGGAATGTAGTAGCCTTAGTACAGAATTTTAGTGCAGAATGTTAGAGAACAGGATGTAGCGGCCTTAGTACAGAATGTTAGAGAAGAATGGCATGTAGTAGCCTTAGTACCTAATGTTAGAGAAGAAATGGATTTAGTAGCCTCAGTGCAGAATGTTAGATAAGAATGGAATGTAGTAGCCTTAGTACAGAATGTTAGAGAAGAATGGGATGTCGTTGCCTTAGTACAGAATGTTAGAGACGAATGGGATGTAGTAGCCTTAGTACAGAATGTTAGAGAAGAATGGGATGTAGTCGCCTTTGTACAGAATGTTAGAGAAGACTGGGATGTAGTAGCCTTAATACAGAATGTTAGAGACGATTGGGATGTAGTAGCCTTAGTACAGAATGTTAGTGCAGAATGTGAGAGAAGAACGGGATGTAGCAGCCTTAGTATAGAAAGTTAGAGAAAAATGGGATATAGTAGCCTTAGTACAGAATGTTAGAGAAGAATGGGATGTAGTAGCCTTAGTACAGAATGTTAGATAAGAATGGAATATAGTAGCCTTAGTACAGAATGTTAGAGAAGAATGATGTAGTAGCCTTAGTACAGAATGTTAGAGACAAATGGGATGTAGTTGCCTTAGTACAGAATGTTAGAGAAGAATGGGATGTAGTAGGCTTAGTACAGATAGAGAAGAATGGGATGTAGTAGCCTTAGTACAGAAAGTTAGAGAAGAATGGGACGTAGTCGCCTTAGTACAGAATGTTAGCTCAGAATGTTAGAGAACGGATGTAGTATCCTCAGTACAGAATGTTAAAGAAGAATGGGATGTAGTAGTCTTAGTACAGAATGTTAGAGAAGAATGGGATCTAGTAACCTTGGGACAGAATGTTAGCACAGAATGTTAGGGAAGAATGGGATGTAGTAGCCTTAGTACAGAAAGTTAGAGAAGAATGGGATGTAGTAGCCTTAGTACAGAATGTTAGAGAAGAATGGGGTGTAGTAGCCTTAGTACAGAATGTTATAGAAGAATGGGATGTAGTAGCCTTAGTATAGAATGTTAAAGAAGAATGGAATGTTTTAGCCTTAGTACAGAATGTTAGAGAAGAATGGGGTGTAGTAGCTTTAGTACAGAATGTTAGAGAACAATGGGATGTAGTAGCCTTAGTACAGATAGAGAAGAATGGGATGTAGTAGCCTTAGTACAGCATGTTAGAGAAGAATGGGATGTATTAGCCTTAGTACAGAATGTTAGCGCAGAATGTTAGAGAAGAACGGGATGTAGTAGCATTAGTACAGAATGTTAGTGCAGAATGTTAGAGAAGAACAGGATGTAGCAGCCTTAGTACAGAGTGTTAGAGAAGAATGGGATGTAGTAGCCTTAGTCCAGAATGTTAGAGAAAAATGGGATGTAGTAGCCTTAGTACAGAATGTTAGCGAAGAATGTTAGAGAAGAACGGGATGTAGTAGCCTTAGTATAGAATGTTAAAGAAGAATGGGATGTAGTAGTCTTAGTACAGAATGTTAGAGAAGAATGGGATGTAGTATCCTTGGGATAGAATGTTAGCACAGAATGTTAGATTAGAATGGGATGTAGTAGCTTTAGCACAGAATGTTAGAGAAGAATGGGATGTAGTAGCCTTAGTACAGAAAGTGAGAGAAGAATGGGATGTAGTAGCCTTAGTACAGAATGTTTGAAAAGAATGGGGTGTAGTAGCCTTCGTACAGAGTGTTAGAGACGAATGGGATCTAGTAGCCTTAGTACAGAAAGTTAGAGAAGAATGGGATGTAGTAGCTTTAGTACAGAATGTTAGAGAAGAATGGGGTGCAGTAGCCTTAGTACCGAATTTTATAGAAGAATGGGATGTAGTAGCCTAGTACAGAATGTTAAAGAAGAATGGGATGTTTTAGCCTTAATACAGAATGTTAGAGAAGAATGGGGTGTAGTAGCCTTAGTTCAGAATGTTAGAGAAGAATGGGATGTAGTAGCCTTAGTACAGAATGTTAGAGAAGAATGGGATGTAGTAGCCTTAGTACAGATAGAGAAGAATGGGATGTAGTAGCCTTAGTACAGCATGTTAGAGAAAAATGGGATGTAGTAGCCTTAGTACAGAATGTTAGAGAAGAATGGGATGTAGTAGCCTTAGTACCGAATGTTAGAGAAGAAATGGATTTAGTAGCCTCAGTACAGAATGTTAGAGAAGAATGGGATGTAGTTGACTTAGACAGAATGTTAGAGAAGAATGGGATGTAGTAGCCTTAGTACAGAATGTTAGAGAAGAATGGGATGTAGTCGCCTTTGTACAGAATGTTAGATAAGAATGGAATGTAGTAGCCTTAGTACAGAATGTTAGAGAAGAATGGGATGTAGTAGCCTTAGTACAGAAAGTGAGAGAAGAATGGGATGTAGTAGCCTTAGTACAGAATGTTAGAAAAGAATGGGGTGTAGTAGCCTTAGTACAGAATGTTAGAGACAAATGGGATGTAGTAGCCTTAGTACAGAATTTTACAGTGAATGGGATGTAGTAGCCTTAGTACAGATAGAGAAGAATGGGATGTAGTAGCCTTAGTACAGAGTGTTAGAGAAGAATCGGATGTAGTCGCTTTAGTACAGAATGTTAAAGAAGAATGGGATGTAGTAGTCTTAGTACAGAATGTTAAAGAAGAATGGGATGTAGTAGTCTTAGTACAGAGTGTTAGAGAAGAATGGGATCTAGTAACCTTGGGACAGAATGTTAGAACAGAATGTTAGGGAAGAATGGGATGTAGTAGCCTTAGTACAGAAAGTTAGAGAAGAATGGGATGTAGTAGCCTTAGTAAAGAATGTTAGAGAAGAATGGGATGTAGTAGCCTTAGTACAGAATGTTATAGAAGAATGGGATGTAGTAGCCTTAGTATAGAATGTTAAAGAAGAATGGGATGTTTCAGCCTTAGTACAGAATGTTAGAGAAGAATGGGGTGTAGTAGCCTTAGTATAGAATGTTAGAGAAGAATGGGATGTAGTAGCCTTAGTACAGAATGTTAGAGAAGAATGGGATGTAGTAGCCTTAGTACAGATAGAGAAGAATGGGATGTAGTAGCCTTAGTACAGCATGTTAGAGAAGAATGGGATGTATTAGCTTTAGTACAGAATGTTAGCGCAGAATGTTAGAGAAGAACGGGATGTAGTAGCATTAGTACAGAATGTTAGTGCAGAATGTTAGAGAAGAACAGGATGTAGCAGCCTTAGTACAGAGTGTTAGAGAAGAATGGGATGTAGTAACCTTAGTCCAGAATGTTAGAGAAGAATGGGATGTAGTAGCCATAGTACAGAAAGTTAGAGAAGAATGGGATGTAGTAGCCTTAGTACAGAATGTTAGCGCAGAATGTTAGAGAGGAACAGATTGTAGTAGCCTTAGTACAGAATGTTAAAGAAGAATGGGATGTAGTAGTCTTAGTACAGAATGTTACAGAAGAATGGGATGTAGTATCCTTGGGATAGAATGTTAGCACAGAATGTTAGAGAAGAATGGGATGTAGTAGCCTTAGTACAGAAAGTTAGAGAAGAATGGGATGTAGTTGCCTTAGTACAGAATGTTTTAAAAGAATGGGGTGTAGTAGTCTTAGTACAGAATGTTAGAGAAGAATGTGATGTAGTAACCTTGGGACAGAATGTTAGCACAGAATGTTAGGGAAGAATAGGATGTAGTAGCCTTAGCACAGAATGTTAGAGAAGAATGGGATGTAGTAGCCTTAGTACAGAAAGTTAGAGAAGAATGGGATGTAGTAGCCTTAGTACAGAATGTTAGAGAAGAATGGGGTGTAGTAGCCTTAGTACAGAATGTTATAGAAGAATGGGATGTAGTAGCCTTAGTACAGAATGTTAAAGAAGAATGGGATGTTTTAGCCTTAGTACAGAATGTTAGAGAAGAATGGGGTGTAGTAGCCTTAGTACAGAATGTTAAAGAAGAATGGGATGTTTTAGCCTTAGTACAGAATGTTAGAGAAGAATGGGATGTTTTAGCCTTAGTACAGAATGTTAGAGAAGAATGGGATGTAGTAGCCTTAGTACAGATAGAGACGAATGGGATGTAGTAGCCTTAGTACAGAATGTTAGAAAAAAATGGGATGTAGTCGCCTTAGTACAGAAAGTTAGAGAAGAATGGGATGTAGTAGCCTTGGTACAGAATGTTAGAGAAGAATGGGATGTAGCCGCCTTAGTACAGAATGTTAAAGAAAAATGGGATGCAGTAGCCTTAGTACAGAATGTTAGAGACAAATGGGATGTAGTCGCCTTAGTACAGAATGTTAGAGAAGAATGGGATGTAGTAGCCTTAGTGCAGAATGTTAGAGACAAATGGGATGTAGTCGCCTTAGTACAGAATGTTAGAGAAGAATGGGATGTAGTAGCCTTAGTACAGAATGTTACAGACAAATTGGATGTAGTCACCTTAGTACAGAATGTTAGAGAAGAATGGGATGTAGCCGCCTTAGTACAGAATGTTAGAGAAGAATGGGATGTAGTAGCCTTAGTACAGAATGTTAGAGGCAAATGGGATGTAGTCGCCTTAGTACAGAATGTTAGAGAAGAATGGGATGTAGTAGCCTTAGTACAGAATGTTAGAGAAGAATGGGATGTAGTAGCCTTAGTACAGAATGTCAGAGAAGAATGAGATGTAGTCGCCTTAGTACAGAATGTTACATAAGAATTGAATGTAGTAGCCTTAGTACAGAATGTTAGTGCAGAATGTTAGGGAAGAACAGGATGTAGCAGCCTTAGTACATAATGTTAGAGAAGAATGGGATGTAGTAGCCTTAGTACAGAATGTTAGAGAAGAATGGGATGTAGTAGCCTTAGTACCGAATGTTAGAGAAGAAATGGATTTAGTAGCCTCAGTACAGAATGTTAGAGAAGAATGGGATGTAGTTGCCTTAGTACAGAATGTTAGAGAAGAATGGGATGTAGTAGCCTTAGTACAGAATGTTAGAGAAGAATGTGATGTAGTCGCCTTTGTACAGAATGTTAGATAAGAATGGAATGTAGTAGCCTTAGTACAGAATGTTATAGAAGACTGGGATGCAGTAGCCTTAATACAGAATGTTAGAGACAATTGAGATGTAGTAGCCCTAGTACAGAATTTTTGAGAAGAATGAGATGTAGTAGCCTTAGTACAGAATGTTAGTGCAGAATGTTAGAGAAGAACGGGATGTAGCAGCCTTAGTACAGAATGTTATAGAAGAATGGGATGTAGTAACCTTGGGACATAATGTTAGCACAGAATGTTAGAGAAGAATGGGATGTATTAGCCTTAGCACAGAATGTTAGAGAAGAATGAGATGTAGTAGCCTTAGTACAGAATGTTAGTGCAGAATGTTAGAGAAGAACAGGATGTAGCAGCCTTAGTACATAATGTTAGAGAAGAATGGGATGCAGTAGCCTTAGTACAGAATGTTAGAGAAGAATGGGATGTAGTAGCCTTAGTACCGAATGTTAGAGAAGAAATGGATTTAGTAGCCTCAGTACAGAATGTTAGAGGAGAATGGGATGTAGTTGCCTTAGTACAGAATGTTAGAGAAGAATGGGATGTAGTAGCCTTAGTACAGAATGTTAGAGAAGAATGTGATGTAGTCGCCTTTGTACAGAATGTTAGATAAGAATGGAATGTAATAGCCTTAGTACAGAATGTTATAGAAGACTGGGATGCAGTAGCCTTAATACAGAATGTTAGAGACGAATGGGATGTAGTAGCCTTAGTACAGAATGTTAGAGAAGAATGAGATGTAGTAGCCTTAGTACAGAATGTTAGTGCAGAATGTTAGAGAAGAACGGGATGTAGCAGCCTTAGTACAGAATGTTAGAGAAGAATGGGATGTAGTAACCTTGGGACATAATGTTAGCACAGAATGTTAGAGAAGAATGGGATGTAGTAGCCTTAGCACAGAATGTTAGAGACGAATGGGATGTAGTAGCCTTAGTACAGAAAGTTAGAGAAGAATGGGATGTAGTAGCCTTAGTACAGATAGAGAAGAATGGGATGTAGTAGCCTTAGTACAGAATGTTAGAAAAGAATGGCGTGTAGTAGCCTTAGTACAAAATGTTAGAGACGAATGGGATGTAGTAGCCTTACTACAGAAAGTTAGAGAAGAATGGGATGTAGTAGCCTTAGTACAGATAGAGAAGAATGGGATGTAGTAGCCTTAGTACAGAATGTTAAAGAAGAATGGGATGTAGTAGTCTTAGTACAGAATGTTAGAGAAGAATGGGATGTAGTAACCTTGGGACAGAATGTTAGCACAGAATGTTAGGGAAGAATGGGAGGTAGTAGCCTTAGCACAGCATGTTAGAGAAGAATGGGATGTAGTAGCCTTAGTACAGAAAGTTAGAGAAGAATGGGATGTAGTAGCTTTAGGACAGAATGTTAGAGAAGAATGGGGTGTAGTAGCCTTAGTACCGAATTTTATAGAAGAATGGGATGTAGTAGCCTAGTACAGAATGTTAAAGAAGAATGGGATGTTTTAGCCTTAATACAGAATGTTAGAGAAGAATGGGGTGTAGTAGCCTTAGTTCAGAATGTTAGAGAAGAATGGGATGTAGTAGCCTTAGTACAGAATGTTAGAGAAGAATGGGATGTAGTAGCCTTAGTACAGATAGAGAAGAATGAGATGTAGTAGCCTTAGTACAGCATGTTAGAGAAAAATGGGATGTAGTAGCCTTAGTACAGAATGTTAGAGAAGAATGGGATGTAGTAGCCTTAGTACCGAATGTTAGAGAAGAAATGGATTTAGTAGCCTCAGTACAGAATGTTAGAGAAGAATGGGATGTAGTTGCCTTAGACAGAATGTTAGAGAAGAATGGGATGTAGTAGCCTTAGTACAGAATGTTAGAGAAGAATGGGATGTAGTCGCCTTTGTACAGAAAGTTAGATAAGAATGGAATGTAGTAGCCTTAGTACAGAATGTTATAGAAGACTGGGATGCAGTAGCCTTAATACAGAATGTTAGAGACGATTGGGATGTAGTAGCCTTAGTACAGAATGTTAGAGAAGAATGAGATGTAGTAACCTTAGTACAGAATGTTAGTGCAGAATGTTAGAGAAGAACGGGATGTAGCAGCCTTAGTACAGAATGTTAGAGAAGAATGGGATGTAGTAACCTTGGGACAGAATGTTAGCACAGAATTTTAGAGAAGAATGGGGTGTAGTAGCCTTAGCACAGAATGTTAGAGAAGAATGGGATGTAGTAGCCTTAGTACAGAATGTTAGAAAAGAATGGGGTGTAGTTGCCTTAGTACAGAATGTTAGAGACGAATGGAATGTAGTAGCCTTAGTACAGAAAGTTAGAGAAGAATGGGATGTAGTAGCCTTAATACAGATAGAGAAGAATGGGATGTAGTAGCCTTAGTACAGAAAGTTAGAGAAGAATGGGATGTAGTCGCCTTAGTACAGAATGTTAGAGAAGAATGGGATGTAGTAGCCTTAGTACAGAATGTTAGCTCAGAATGTTAGAGAAGAACAGGATGTAGTAGCCTTAGTACAGAATGTTAAAGAAGAATGGGATGTAGCAGTCTTAGTACAGAATGTTAGAGAAGAATGGGATGTAGTAACCTTGGGACAGAATGTTAGCACAGAATGTTAGGGAAGAATGGGATGTAGTAGCCTTAGCACAGAATGTTAGAGAAGAATGGGATGTAGTAGCCTTAGTACAGAAAGTTAGAGAAGAATGGGATGTAGTAGCCTTAGTACAGAATGTTAGAGAAGAATGGGGTGTAGTAGCCTTAGTACAGAATGTTATAGAAGAATGGGATGTAGTAGCCTTAGTACAGAATGTTAAAGAAGCATGGGATGTTTTAGCCTTAATACATAATGTTAGAGAAGAATGGGGTGTAAGTAGCCTTAGTACAGAATGTTAGAGAAGAATGGGATGTAGTAGCCTTAGTACAGAATGTTAGAGAAGAATGGGATGTAGTAGCCTTAGTACAGATAGAGAAGAATGGGATGTAGTAGCCTTAGTACAGCATGTTAGAGAAAAATGGGATGTAGTCGCCTTAGTACAGAATGTTAGAGAAGAATGGGATGTAGTAGCCTTGGTACAGAATGTTAGAGAAGAATGGGATGTAGCCGCCTTAGTGCAGAATGTTAGAGAAGAACGGGATGTAGTAGCCTTTGTACAGAATGTTAGAGAAGAATGGGATGTAGTAGTCTTAGTACAGAATGTTAGCACAGAATGTTATAGAAGAATGGGATTTATTAGCCTTAGTACAGAATGTTAGAAAAGAATGAGATGTAGTAGCCTTAGTACAGAATTTTAGTGCAGAATGTTAGAGAACAGGATGTAGCGGCCTTAGTACAGAATGTTAGAGAAGAATGGGATGTAGTAGCCTTAGT